>NW_026913844.1:0-1241676 GCF_034315485.1 Pezoporus occidentalis
GCGGCGGCGGCGGGTGGAGGCGATGGCACCGATGGCGCCGGCGCTGCGCTTCCCGTTCCTGCTCCTGCTGGGGCTGGCCGGCCCCGCGGCCACGCTCGCTGGGTACATCGAGGTGGGTACGGGCCGAGGGGGCCGGTGCCGCTGCCCGCTGAGGGAGCGGGCTCCCCTGGGAGGCTGCCTGAGCGCCGGGCGTTGGCTGGCGGCGGAGGGGAGGCCGCGGTGGGACTTTCTCGCCGTCTCTACCGGGGTGTTCCAAGCCCTTTCGGCTGTGGATGAGAGCCGGGCTGCGGTGGGCAGGAGGTGCGCTGAAGGGAGAGGGAGCTGGAGCGGCTTCTTCCTTCTCATCGGGTGGTGGGTCCGTGTCTTCAGGCAGAGCGCTTCCAGGCGGAGACCGCAGGCCTCGGGTCTGGATTGGGAGCTTCGTCCCGTCGGGATGCTCCGCGGTCGGGGCTTGCTTTGGGAAGTGACCTCTGCATTGTTGGCACGGTGCAGGAGCGGGGTGCTTCGGATTGGTCTAGAAGCTTAGGAGAGTATTAGAGCGCAGTTTGGGAGAGAAAAGCCTCGGTTAAACGGATCCGTTTGATTGCATCCGCTTGGTAAATCCCGAATAAATCCTCGGGCTTGAGCCGTTTCCTTGTTTTTTTGGAGGGGATGCTTCAGGCAAGGGTTAAGGGTTTGCAATTGATATGAAAATGGCTTAGATATCGCAATATATATGCGTAAATACACGCACATCTATACCTGTGTATATCCATGGATGTATTACGTTTATATCTCCACATGGAAGTAATTGGAGAGTGGGATATCCTAACTATACCCCAGATACACACATCTACACCAATACATGAATGTATATTACATTTGCCTCTCTATGAATGGAATTGGAGGGGGGGAAATCCCGACTTTACCCCTAAAGCCCCAAAACTTCGTGTGATTTCTTGATCTCGACAACAAAATGGGGATGAAAAAAACCCTGATTGAAGAACTTCACACCATAACCTGCCTTTTCGAGTGAAACAGCAAAACAAAGGGCAAAGGACGTGCTGGGCTTCAAAGGTGGCACATCAGTAGGGTTTAGGAATCGGTGCGTGGCTGTTGGCTGGGGATACAGCTGCCTTATGTAGGTTCTGGGTTATTGGATGGATAAAGAACGGGCTTGTGGCTGTTGCGCATGGCTTGACTTGCTGGTTTGCAGTAAAATCAAGCAGGTTTGGTTAAGCAGAGCATCTGCCTCTTAAATCTGGAGCTGGGGGTAGTGAATAAGTGGCCATGAGTGGGGCTCTGTAATAGCTTTGCATGTGTGTTGCGTGCTATCACTCAGTGACTTCTCGACAGCTATGGAGAGCAGTGTTCCACCTCACTTGGACCATTCCTGCTGTTCCGTTTCCATACATCAATGGAATGTGGTGATAATTGTCACTGGGAGAAGGATAACCTCGTGCCCGTTGGGGCTGCGCTGAGGGTGTCAGATCCGGTTGCTTGGCTTTGCCTCGGTGGAAGGGAACTGCCCTGGCTGCCTTTGGGGTGACCCCGTTAAATCTGAGCTCTCTGCGCTTGTTTGGGAACTCCTCCAGCTGCAGGTCACTTCCTCTGTCATATCCGAGGCTAATTCCAGCCTTGTGCACATCCCTTTGGGAAGCTGCTGCTGCGGACTACAGAATGCCAGCTGTAATTTCATCCCGAAGCCCGGTGTCCATCCGATGAAGCAGATCCTGGGATTTGCCACTCACAGGATGGGCAGAGGGATTGGCTAAAGGAGCCCTCAGCACCCCAGGAGGGGCTGGCAGCCCATGAGAAGGGGGGTGTTGATGGCAGTGAAACCCTTCCAACATCATTCCTCATCCTGTGTTAGGGTTGGGATTGCAGGCTGGTGTGGGGCAGTGTTAGTGCATAGCCTGTCCTCAGCACAGTGTGCATCCTCTGAAGACACAACAGCATCCGCTGACACAAAATGTCACTGGAATTCCTCCTTTTGCTGCATCCTCTGCCGTTGCCATGTCTGTGGGGGACTGCAGCTCTCCAGGCTCTGCTGCTGCCAGGTTTCCTCATGGATGCGGAGCTTAGGGAGCGGAATGGTTACTGGTTTGGGGTTTTAGGCTGCGATACCTATTGGATGCTGCCAGATAACAGGATGACCAATAGACAGGAGATTGCTTATTTATTATTTGTAGTAATAAAGGTGATGTTTGAAGATGGAGTTAAGGAAAACCCATAGCAGTGGCTGCAGTGATTAGTTTAGTTGGATTGGCACGGTCCCGTTTAGGTGGATTTGCTTTCCTTGATGATCTCAGCCGCCAGTCCCTGTCCCTAGAGCACCCAGTAATCCTCTTAGGGACCACAATTTGAGTTTCTGCCTTTCTTTGCCATCGAAAACACATCTGGGAGTGGCAGATGTGTCTTCTCCTTTGAATTGCTGGTGCCTGAACCTTTGTCCAGGGCGTTCCCAAGGGCTGGTGGCTGGGGACAGTCAGTCTCCCTTTCAGCTCATTGTGGTTGATGGCAGATAACCTTTAACAGTGCCTTTTCTGGATGAATCCGAATAGAAGAGCTTGGAGGAATCACTGGTGCTCAGCTCTTGGTGTTGCATTTGAGCAGTGTGTGTCTTGGGGTTGTGCTGGATTCGGTGCCCGCTGCCACAGCGACGTTGATGCCAGCTGGGGAAAGAGGAAAAATCGGTTCTAATTGGATGTGTATCCCAATGATAAACTGCCTGTGCGGTGCCCTCAAGGCCTTCAAAGATGCAAAGTTTCTTCTTTATCACTTGACCTTTTAGTCTAATCAGATCAGAGGCGATGCAGACTCGGTATTGCTTCTCTTTAATCAGGTTTGCTTCCAATGGCTGTTTCCAAAGCTCTCCCAAATGCTTACCTGCCTGTTCCAAACCACCAGGATTTGGGGTGAGACCCCCCCCCCAGCAGTGTGTTTTGCAGCAGAAGGATGTGTTTTGTGTTATCCGTTCTGTGTGCTTCAGTTCGCACCGACAGAAATGAGCCTTGTGCCATTTCTGCAGCCCTTGGGGACTTGTAATTGCCTGCTGCATTGAACAAAGAACTCCACCTAGGGGAAATTTCCACTCCTCTCTTGAAGTCCTGAGGAGCAGTAAAATTCCAGCCTGGAGCCTGTGGCCTTTGGTTTCCCTCACGCTTCCCAGTAACTGGTAGGGAATAGAATTTCCTATGAAAGGGTTCCTCGACAAAAGCATCTCTAAAGCAGAGCTGTGTGTGAAGGGATAAAGCCCATCAGATGGACATCTGCTATTGCAGAGGCTCTGGAATTCCTGCTGCATTGTGGAATGCCGTGGCAAGGTAAGCCCTGCTCTTTGGAGAAGGCCTTCAGCTCCTCTTGTTTCACATGTGGAATATTTATGGTCTCTCTCTCAAAGGGGTTTTGGGCATTAATGTCTCTGCCGGTGGGTTTTGGTGTTAATGTGTTCGTTGCATCTCCTGAGAGCTATTCAAACCTATTGTGTAGGTGGCTTTTGCTGGGTGTGAGCTTTGTGATCATCGCATACAGCTACTCCTTCAGCCCCTTACAGTGCAAAGGAAGGATTAATGCAGTGTCAGTGCTCTGTACGCCGTTTAAGCTTCTCCTTAGATGATGCTTGTAAAAATTATACCTGTTTTTTTACTCTTTATGTGTCTTCTTGGGGGCATTTGGACCTTAATGTTGTCTATAGAAGTTATTCTGACTGTAGCATCTGCTTCTGCAAGCGTACTTAAACCAAAACCTTGGTCTTCAGTTGGAAATAGAAGAGAAATGCACTGTCTTGGGGGAGCAGTTGGACTTGATGATCTTGACTGTCTTATCGAACCTAGTTGATTCTATATGCCACTATCTGCTCTTTCTACTGGCCCATAGCTCTTTGCCACAGCTTTTACCTTCCTGTTTATCTTAAATGGAGTCTTTAGGGCACTTTGACTGTATTAATTTTGTTATTTGCATTCCAGTATTGCCATTTTTCAGCTTTGTTGCTGCACTAAGGGGTGTGGAGAGAGGAAACAGATTGACAACATTGCACAAAGCCTCAAAGGAACTCTGTAGATGCATATATGTATTGTATGCTTACTACTAAGTTATAAAGCAGCAAGAAGGAAGATGTGAGTGAAGTAAATGGGCAGGTTACTCTTTCTTGTGGCCTGACCAAGTGGCATACTTGTTTTTCTTCTCTGGTTCAGGAGGGCTGGTGGCTCCTCACTGGAAGCAGCAGGCTAAAGGGTAACTTCAGCTAAAGCAGGGCAAGTTGTGCTTCAGGTTACGTGCTGTAGGGGAAAGAAACAAGTGAATTCCTGAGAGAACGAGCACAAGAAAATGTGCATTTCAGAAGAGAGAGTTTGGCTGGGTTTAGTGGAATTTCTAACCATTAGGTTTGCAGATTCACTACCTTCACCCCATTTTCCAGTGCCTAAAAGGGATGCAGGGAACCTGGAGAGGGGCTTTGGACAAGGGATGCAGGGACAGGACAAGGGGAATGGCTTTAACCTGCCAGAGGGGAGATTGAGATGAGCTCTTAGGCAGAAGCTCTTCCCTGTGAGGGTGCTGAGGCACTGGCACAGGGTGCCCAGAGAAGCTGTGGCTGCCCCATCCCTGGCAGTGTTCAAGGCCAGGTTGGATGCAGGGGCTTGGAGCAAGCTGCTCTAGTGGAAGGGGTCCCTGCCCTTGGAACTGGGTGAGCTTTAAGGATCCCTTCCAAAGCAGGTTGTGATTCTGTGTTTAAAACACACAATTGCACCTCTCTGTGTGGTTATCCCAAGTTCCAACTTGGGCTGAACAATGAGAATCCTCATGGCCTGCAAACAGTGTTAAAGGCATCCTTCTGGCAGCAAACCAGCCTGCTTGGCTTTATGTAATCAGGGACCCACCTGACCAGAAATGCATGTGGCTAAGCCGCTTACCAGCGCTTGGGTTTGATGTATTACACTGGGTATTCTGTGTACAGCCAGAGGGAGAGAGAATAAATGCGTTAGTTTTGAAAGATAGGTCCTTATATGGATTAAATTTAGTTATAATGTTTGGTTGTGTTTCGTGCTGTCAGCCGCAATCATGTTCTTGTACGAGTTTATCCATGGCAGCCCTTCCTTTTGGGTTATATCTTTAGTGCCAGTCGCTCTTAACTAGTGTGAGGAGTCAGAATTGCTGCTCTTGGTGGCACTTCATAGAATCCCAGCCTGGTTTGGGCTGGAAAGGACCTTAAAACTCATCCACCTCTAACCTCCTGCCGTAGCATCTGGGCTCAGTCTTAGCTCTCAAGCCTGCTGAGCAGTGGCAATCCAGAGTTTAAATTCATCTTCTTTGTAGGCTTCTTCTTGGGGGTTTCCTCTTCTGAACCTTGGAGATTCCCACCAGTTATTCCAACTGTTAGGATTTTGCCCTGGTCAGCAGTGTGGTGGATTGCTGTGGCTGTCTCCAGTTGATGGAGCTGGCTCTGCCGTTGGTATCCTGTGCAGCCAGCTTTAAAGAAGCTTACAGAAGAGGCGCAATCAGCAACTCCTTGGTGCCTTTTGGGACTGAAAAACATCATGAAATGATGACTTTGAGCCTGAGTTTTGCAAGTCACCAAATAGGGAGGGCTTAGAAATGGCCAGCACAGCTGCAGCCTGAAGAGAAACCCATAGAAGGTGGGAGCTGACTGTTCCTTCCCAGGAATGTCACTAAAGCTTCATGTGTCTTGGCTCCAGGTAAGGCAACAAGCCATCAGTAGTGTTATGGCTCTCCTCTTGGCAATGCGATTCCAACCTGGTACCATGCAGAGGTGCAGCGTGGATGCTAAGCGTGCTTCAGCCCTCGGATGCCAGGCTTTGGCTCTGGGACAGGGATGCATTTAAGTGACTGCATGCAGTAGTTTCTCTCTAACAAAATTACAGCAGCCAAAAGGGTCTTTCAATGCAGGTCGAAGCGGCTGCAAGCACACAGTGATGTCTGGGGCTCCTGGCTGTAACAGCAGGTTGATAGGGAAGTGTCCATTTAAGAAGGATCATTTTACTGATCACTTTTAAATAGAAGTAGTGTTTAACCTCAAGAGTTCCCTTATTTAGGTCCTTTTTTCCCCCTCCAACAAACACTTGCTGCTTAGGTTCTGTTTTCAGATGTCTGATAGGTTCTGAGGTGTCGTCAGTGTTTTGGGGGTTCAAATTCTTGCATTCTTCTGTTAACTCTGTACAACAGGAGCTTGCATTTTCTCACGCAGATGCTGTGCTTGCCTTCTTTAATCTGCCACCTCAAAGCACTGAAGCAGTCAGCGAGGAGACCTCGGAAATGGTCTCTTGATGATGCTACAGCGGAGATGAAACAGCCTTGGTGGAGTGCTGGGTATTTTCCAGGAGTTGCCCTATGCTAACTGCAGTGCTGAAATCAAAAGCCAAACATTTGCATTTCTGTTTCATCTTTGGGCTGCTCTTTAAAGGCCCTTCTGTTATTTTTAGCTCCAGCTCCTGTTGAAAGCTTTGTCCCTCTTCTTTGGGGTTTTGGCTTGGTGAATCCCACTGGTTCTGATGCTGTGGTGTGAAGTGACAGGAACAGAAAGCAAAGTCTTGCCGTTGCCATCTGTCACAATGAACACGATGCACTCCTGTTTCAAGCGGATTTGGATTGCATATTCACAGCAGAAGCTGGTCTCTGCTTAGACCCATGGTAATCTCCAACATAAAGCTTTTAAGCACCACGTCCTCTATGTGGTTTTGGGCTTGGCATGACACGTTGCCAGGCCTAAGTTAAGTCATAGGGTGTTTTATCGCTGTTTAATCTTTTCCCATTCATACTGGGACTAGTAACTTGCCAAAAATGATCCTCCATGAACTGTAAATCACTAATCCCAAGCACCAGTTGACTCCCTAGGCTGGTAGTGGTACAGTAATTGTGGCTCAAATAGAGAGGGGCTTTTATCTGCTGAGTGTTGCTCTCCAAAGATGAAATGCAGCATGTGGGTTCAGGCCTGTGCTCCGAGTTCCCAGCGACTGTATCAGCAGTTGAACGTGAGTCTGTCTCTGCATAATTTATCACAGCTCTTGCTGAAGAAATTGGATTTGATGTCTGCAGTGTTTCACACATACGTGTTTAGAAACCCGAAAGAAGGGAGCGGTGGCAGGATCCAGGCAGAGCACCCCAGCCTGCGTTGAGGGGCTTGGTCAGAGCCGAGTTCTCAAGGGTAGGGTATGGCAGTGCTCATGTATGTGCTTTGATGCTGCTGCGTGTCCAGTTATTACTCTTGAATGGAGCATCATCCATCCCTGGAGACATCCAAGGCCAGGCTGGATGTGGTTCTGAGCATCCTGATGGCCTCATTGCAGGGCATTAGATGACCCTTGAAGGTCCCTTCCAACCCAGACTTATTCTGTGATGCTCACAGCTCCCATTTGTACTGCTGGGATAAATTAAGTTCCTCTAAGTAGTTTGAGTTGCAGGGTTTGAAATAACTGCTTTGTTTCCACAGTCTTAAAGTAGAGCCTCAAAACCTCAAGCAGTGAACAAGGTTTTTTCCTTGATGGTCAACCAAGAAAGTTGGGATTTTGGGTTGGCAACGTGTTGGTGTATTAGAGCTCAGCCTTTGGACACGGTGCTGAGGACTTAGGCAAGAACCAGACCCCAGAAGAGGCTGAGCGTGTGGGTCATGGACTGAAGTTGGGGTGTTCCTATGGGTGTGTGGAGCCTGGCACACAGCATCATGTCACAGCAAGAGAGACCCGCTGGAGGCTTGGGGAAGAAGTGTTCCTGCCCCTGTTGCTTCTGATAAATGCTGTCTTGTTCAGATGGCATCGAGAGTTGCTCTGCAACAAAGCTACTCAGTATGTGGAGATTCTGTTTAGGGCAACAGCCGCCTGCTCGGAAGCAATTCACCACTCACAAAGGCAGGAGATGAATGGCCTGACAGAGCTCAGCCTTGATGCAATGGAGGCTTTGCACTGCTGCATCCCAGCCTTGGCCAGAGCTGGCTTCATGGTTTGAATCACAGCTTGTGATTTGCTTGGCTCTCCCTCACCTTCTCTGTTTGTTGGTCTTCTCATTGTGTGCTTGTACAGCTCTACTTGGGTTGGTGAATGAGAACTTTGGCTAATGACACTGAAAACTGTCATCACCTGGGGTTTGAGTCCCCCATGCTGTGTTCTGTGCAGAGGGTTTAGATAGGAATGGATCCATCCTTTGAAATGCATCTCGCTTCAGGATGTCTTCATCTCTCAGGTTAAGAGACAAAGTCCTTTTGCCTTCTCTCCCTCTCCACCAGATCCTTCCCTCAGCAGCGTGGCCCTAAGGAAGACTGACAAGAAGAGCTTGATTCCTAACGTTAGGATGGCAGGAAGTCTTTCCCCATATGCTTCCATGTAAATGCCACAATACAGGCAAAAGGCATGTTGAAGTAGAGGCTGAAATTCCGAGGTTTGGATGGAACTACAACATGTGAGCAGCTACATGGAGCAAGATTCCCATGTGAATTGGTGGGAGGAAGAGAATACTTCTCACAGTATATACCCATATGGGAGGCTTTCCACAGCATGTTAATTCCCTCTGTCATTGCAGGGCACTGACTAGAATGCATCCTTGGCATCCTGTTGTAATAGGTGCTGCTCTATTTCAAGAGCATTCCTGTTCTGAACTGGCCAACTTCTAAGTCCTGTGCATGCAAACAGCAAACTGACTGCTCCAGAGCAGAATGCTATCAAGATACCCACAGAACTGCAAGCTTCATCTCTAGTGTAGAAGGCTCTAAATGGCCTTTTTCTTCAAGAGAGGAGCGAAGATGACTTCTCTTCAGTGCTGTCCTTGGTTTCAGTTTGGCTTTTTGGGGTTCCTGTTGCTGTATTGCAATATTTTGGCCAAAAGTTAGCTTTTCTCATATTGTTCTGCTGTTTTATTTAACAGTGTGTGATGATTAAACCTGCCTGTAAGCTGCTTCTCGTCCCCTAATAGGGAGCTGGTAGGTTTTTACTGTTTATAACGGCTAGCTTTAAATACTGCAGATGAAGTAAAGCAGAGATTTTGGTTTTGTAAGGATTTGCCTTGGAATATCTCTTGAAATACATCTCCAAGCAGCTCCCATTGAACGGTATGCATCTACATCACGTCAAAGATGACGTTCTTCGGTGATGGAGAGGATTAAAATAGCCATTAAGCTGCAAAATAACACCACATGTCATGTAAAGCACAAAATAAAGATACAGATTGCACATGCTGCGCTGGTCCAGCCTGTTGGAATGCATCAGGATGTGAACATCATCAACTCGAGCCAGGTTTGAGGTGCTCATATTGCAGAGAGCTGAAACTGGAACTTAGTTTGCATATGAAACACTCATCCTGCTGTCTGCAGATACACTTTCTTACTCTCATTTTGTCTCCTGTGTAGTTGGTCCCCTATGCAACACCGTGGCTCCTGAGTGAAACTTAAATCATGTGCTTAGCAGTCTTTGTTGGTGAGAAATACCTTTGGGAATAGTGGCCTCAAAGCAGAGCTCTGTCCTTATTATTCCCACCTCTCTGGGCTAATACATCCCTTTTATTGATAGGGATGAAGATATAGGCAGGCTCTAATGGAATAGCTAGGCCTTTTGTCCTTTCCATGCCAACCTTGACACACATCAGTTCAATTTGTGCCTGTTTCCTAACCCGTTTTCCTCCTCAGTCTGATAGAAGAAGTCTCAAGAGTCCTCTGAATGCTTCTGGCTTCACAGCACAAATTCACCTAGTATGGGTGTCACCGTTGTCCAGGCTAGCTGGGCATTGTGCAGGGGCAGGCAGCCTCCAAGAGAATTCACATTTAGTCTGTTCAGGAGCTCAGTTGGGCTCTAAAGGGTTGTTTTTCTTCTAAGAGGTCCCCAAGAAGGATATGAAACAGATACAGTTTGTAACTGTCTCATGCTATTGCATCATCAAGCTCTGATTTCAACATGGCCTTCTTGGGTACTGATGTGTTACGTGTGAGGTGTCCCTGCCCACGGAAGGGGTGTTGGAACTAGATGATCTGAGGGTCCTTTCCAACCCTAACTGTTCTATGTTGTCAAACATCTGTATATATTCCATAGGGCTTATCCACAGCAGTGATTTACCACGTTCTGGTGAGGTTACTATTGAAAGCTTGCAGCCGAGATGCCTCCATAGCCATGTTTAGAGTTAAAAACCACCTTAACAGGCCATGGCTGAAGTCCCATCAGTGAAAATAAAACCCCAGCTCCCCGGGGTTAGAACTTTATGGCAACATTTACATCCTCTGACTTAGAGAAAGCTCTAATGAAACTACTCAGCCTATGGCTAGGAAAATGGTGAACATCCTTTTGCATCAGTGCACAGATCGATCTATGCTCCAAGCGTGGTCCTAGGCATGGGATTTGCGTGTAAAGGCAGAGTTTCCATTGCTGTCCCTGTCTGCTTGGAGGGCCAAGGAAGTTAAAACTTGTTCTATGTCTTTCTCACTCAAGTGTGTATCATGAATCATAGAATAGTTAGGGTTGGAAAGGACCTTAAGATCACGCTGGACAAGAGCATCAGAACAAGCAAAAGAGCTTCTGTAAGTACCAGTAGCTTCTCTAAGTACCAGTAGTTGCTGTCTTCTGTCCAATAGCTTTTTCCAAACAGGAAAACAAGGAGTTGGTTGGAATCCTTGTGCTCAAAATAACACATCTTGAAGTATTTCTTTACTGGAGAATACTAGGTCTTTAGGGAAAAAAAAGCCAGTTTTGCTGCTATGATGGACAGCCTGGACAAAGGGTTTGCAATAAAAGAGATGGAATAGTAATACCTTTCAGAGACCTTGAAGAGGATTTGAGGTGATGGAAGTTCTCGGTGTGTTGTGCCTGTTTAAGGCACGGTGAAGTGCAGAGAACTGACCATCATGTGTATGCAGCTGCGGTATGGAACTTCTTCCACCAGCTAAGTAGACAGAAAAGAAGCAAGCATCTCCATCCCTCTCTTGGTAATTCCTGGAAAATGCTAAAGGAAACCTCAAGAAAACAGGTATCAGTGTACACAGAGTTCCTGCTCACAAGTTGGAATCTCTTTTTATATCCAAGGTAAAATTCAGCTCTCCCATTTTGTTGTATTTCCATGCAGTGCTGCAGCTGTGATAGGGATGGAGGAACTATAAAGCTCAGGTGTGTTTGTACAGCATACACCACCAGTTAAACGTGGGGCAGTGTGAACTGTTTGGGGTTCTGGGCTGGCTTCTGTTGAACTGGGATCTAAACTTACCCAGCTCTGTCTGTGCTATAAATGACCCCTTAATTTTCTAATAGCATTAAGCAGCTCTTCTAAGTAGAGATGTGTTGCTTCCCTTAAAGGGACTGTTTAATACAGCCATTAGTTTCTCTGTGCTAGCCTGGCTATGATAGGATGCTGTGATGATTAAACCCTGGCTGATAAATTAATGCTTTAGAAAGCAAATGCTACTAAATTAGTCAGGATTGCTTTTAAAGGGTAAAAAATGGAAATCCATTAAGCCATTACTGAGTTCCTTTACTTTCAGTGACCCTGCTGCTGACTGAACTTTAGGGGACTTCAGAAAGCTCTTTGTTATTTGACTTGTGGTGTGTCAGACTGCTCGATCTAGGTGCTGGCAATCCAGGGAATAGATGGAAGTCCACCCTTTATCCTCTGCTTTTGGAAGGAGGAAGGAAGTTGGGAGATTTGAGCCCAAATCCTGCTCGTAATACCAGGATGCTTCTGAGAGCTGTTCACTGATGGGACACAAGCTTCAAACTAAGCTTTTGCCATCGGACTTTTGGAAGCTTGCTCCGAGCCATCCTCCTGCACTTGAGCCTCTTTGCTGCTCACAAGAGGGTAGTGCTTGTCAGGCTTTAACCTGCTCCTGTGTGCTTGCTCCTTCTTCTCCAGGTTGCCAGCATTAGTGGCAGGAAACCGGCAGCCTTTCATTGGCTTTACTGCTGTTTACTGGGATCAAGAACAGCTGCAGCCTAGGGAATGAAAGGCTGGTTTGGGGTGAGAATCTGAGGTGGTTTGGCTGAGTTAAATCTCTTGCATTTATCTTGGAGCCAGTGAGGACTGAAAACTGAAAGTTCCTGGGGTGATGTTTAGGTTGAAGTTTTCTGTTTTGGGTGAAAGAGCTTCCTTTGCTGTAGCTGAATCTGGGAACAGCAGGTACCGCAAGTGCAGTAACCTGTGCTTTTGCCAGGAGCTTAGAGATGTGAGTATAAATGTGGTTACATTTATACTTACAGCGTCCGTTTGGATGCTGAAAACAGCAAAGCTCATCCATAGCTTTTTGGTACCTTGTTCATTTTGATCTGGATCAGCATTCACTTGGCAAAGCAGCCCTTGGATCAAATAGATGAGCGGGGACTTTGCTGTGTTCAGAAGATGGTCATCAGCATGGTTTGGCAAGGCAAGACCTAAAAACCTCATGGATTCCTCTTCCCCATTTGAAGTTTGAGCTGGGCTCTTTGGACAGCAGAATTACCATAAATTTGGGTTTGGAGTGATTTTTGTTTCCCAGAAGATGGTGAATTTTGGGCTGGAAAGCGATCAGCATGACCCGCAGGGCTTCATTAGAGTGATGCACAGTGGCTTATTCCTGTGTGCTATAGGGAAGTTGGTGTGTTACCCAACTGCAGGACTTGAAGGTATGAAATGGGTGTTTTTCCATGTTCCAAACCAACTGCAGTCTGCACAGGAACCAATCTGTGATCCTGAACAACAGCTATAAAGGGAGGGATACTTGAGCTGGAAAGCAAACCCAAACTGCATTCCCCCTTTTTATCTTCCCTTTATCTTGCATTTGTTTTCCCCCAGGCATTTTTCCTTGCCACTCCAAATTCCTGGTGCTCTGTTAAGATACACCCTGTAGTTTCCTGCTTGCTTTCTGGGTACTTGTGTATTAGGGAAAAACACAGTCTTAAGTCATCTGAGTGGTTCCATGGGCGGTCAGGCTGAGTTCCTACATTGCAGGCTTCCTTGGGATGCTCCCACTAAGATAAAACCAATATTCGTGCTGCTTTGAGGGCAGGGTTTTGGTTTGTTCCCCCCTGGAATGCTAAAGCACTTGGATTCAGTAGTCAGAAGTTACTCTCCTGGTCTCCTTTCTGCCAGCTTTTCCCACTGGGAAAGCTAGTGGACATGTTGCGTGTGTGAGTTGGGATGAGTTTGAGTCCAGAAGTTATTTTTGCTTCGTGCAAATTGTTTTGAAGTGATGGGAGATGTTGGAAATGTACTTTCTTGTGTGTTATGGAATCTCTGTATCCCGGTAACCACAGCGATTCTATTCCCTGAGTCTTAATGTAGCTGAAGAGCGTTAAGCTAGAAAGGAGTTGTATTAAACCGTGGGGAGAAGCTACAAAACAGGGTTATATCTCAGCACTCCCCCATACGCGTGCCGTTGTCAGTGAAGCCTTTATGGTATGAACAGTGATGGTTCATGTTAACAGCTCAATAATGAAGCTGAAATCCAAAAGGAGAGCCAGATGCTTTTCCTAAGCGGGGTCGAGGCGGTTTGGATGCCCAAGTAATTCCAGTGGGAAGGCAGTAATTAGTCTTGCTGTGCACAACAGAAATGATGGCACAGATTGGAGCGATGAGGAGTTGAGGATTAAACCAGGCTGAGCCTGCTGACGGGTGACCTTAGGCAAGTCACTTGACTTTGTGCCTTAGTTTAGCCCAGGAATAAATAGGTCCAGCTCCATGTGCTGTGATATGACTTAGGATCTCTGCATGAAATGGAGCCTTTCAGTGGCTCTGGTGCTGTGTTTTGCTGGAAAGGGGAAGGAAGAGGCTGTAAGTGCAGCCATGCAACGCTTTGCATGGAGATAGGTCCCGAAATCCTTGCGAGGAGTGGAAGGCAGCTCGGCTGGTGAAACATATTTGGACCTACCTGTGCACTGTGTAAGGATTATTAAAGGCATAATAGTGCTGGGTTTCTCTATTTTCAGGGTGGCTTTCGTGGTAAACCGTTCCAGTCCCAGCCATTAGACCCAAGTTTTGCATGCTTGAGGCCTATAAATTAATCTCTTTCTAAAGGACACTGGTCTGGGTACAGGAACATTTGTTCAGGGAACGTTCCAGGCAAGTTGATGTGAACTCAGCCTCTCTGGGGGTAGGAAAGAGGATGCCAAAGGCAACTGCGTTACACAAACAACTTCAGGAATCCAAGACTATGCTGAGCTGTGGCTTTGCTGGGACTAGCTGTGCACCAGTACTGCCTGCAGTGCTGCTTTCCCTATCTGAGCATGGCCCTTCCCCAGTGCAGATGTCTGACAGGCACATTATCTGCCCAATGGCTTGTGTAGGCTTCCTTTGTGGAGCATGATAAGCTAGAGGAGGAGGAGGAGGAAGTAACCTGCTGCCTCATTAATAGGAGCTTCAAGGGCAGTCACAGGTACTTGGAAATTCCCCTTTTTCTCTGCAGGAAGGGTAAAGCTCTGGATGAAGATCCATCGATGGTTGTCACTGCTAGGCATCCAGTATGAACTGCACCCCAGCTAACACTGCAGCTCCCCACCGGTTCCCAGTTTGCTGCTGGTGCAGGATCCTCCTCCCCAAGAGTCAATAAAGGACGAGCAGATGAGAACTCCTCCCCTTCCAGCAAGTTAAAGCAAGCCAAAGGCTGCCATTTCTGCCATTGAAATTCAAAGGCAAACAGGGGCTGGTATTATCAGCTCACACCAGATCTGCCTGCAGACAATAATTCTTCCTGCCTTGGCCCCCTGCCCGTGTGCATTATTGTAATTATCAGCAATGGGAAAGAAAACCCTAAAGCAATAAAGCTGGGATGAGCTGCTGGGCTGAGATTTACTGCCTGCTGTGTCAGGCATTCATTAGCCTGCCTGGGTTCCAGCCACCTATCTGCTGAATAAAAGCAGGAAGAGGAGCGAAGGAAAAGCAAGCATGAAACCCAATCTGAGGCAGGAATTGAAAGCTTTGCTCGTGTGCACAAGCTCGGAATCCCAAAGCAGGGGAATTTTAAGTGCTCTGCTCAGTTCTTGGGCCTGAAGTTGGGAGCAGCTTGCTCCAAGCCCCTCTGTCCAACCTGGCTTTGGACACTGCCAGGGATGGGGCAGCCACAGCTTCTCTGAGCATCCTGTTCCCTGTCCCGAGCCCTCTGTGCAGTTTTCAGCCCAGGAAAGGGTGGAAAGGTAAAACACCCATGCATTTCAAAGCAGCAGCCATTGGGGTTTGTGGTTCCAGGAGGACTGGTAAGGTAACCAGGCTCATTTTAGTATCAAAGGGACTGCTGGAATTCCTCAGTGGTCTTGAAAGGGTTCAATTTATAACCTCGGTATGCGTGGCTGTTACAGTGACAGAAGAGGAGCTGCAGCCTTGTGCTGCAGAAACCAGAGGAAATGCATTAACAAAACAGTCTTCTTTCCCTTTTTCCTTTAATGAAGCAAAGGTGGGAGGCGTTCATCGGGGTAGGGAGCATGCTGAGCAGCGTGTTCTCAGGTCCCTCAGGTTGTGCTTCACGTGTGTTCCAATGTTAATAACCAGGATTGCTTTCAAGGGGCTTTGCTTAATTAAAACCAACCAGCACAGGCAATCTTCCCAAGTAGTGCCTGGCGTTCCTTGTCAGCGTGGCAGCGAAGAGATGGGGAATTCTTGTAACTCTTCCAGCAGGGAATCTGCTGGGACCTGCAGGCTCTGCCGCAGAAGGCTGCGCGTTTCCTTCTCTGGCCACCAAGTCAATGCCGTTCACAATCAGAGCTTCATTTCAGCACCTTATGGATGCTCCAGGCTGGAGTTCCGGTTGGAAAACGACTTAATCTTCTGTGGCTTTATCCAGGCAGGGCTGCTGGTGTTTTTGCCTCAAAGGAAACCTGCTGGGAAGCACAGTGTGAGTTTTCCTTGCAGGCTCTCTGTCCTTCTCAGGCTCTGATTTTCCATAGTGCATGTGCAATTTGGGAGCAGCTCTTCAGCATGAATGAGTAGGGAATCAAGGTTTCCTGCTAAGCTCCCATCCACTGTGCTTTTACTTGAATGAAGATTGATCCTGTGGCTAATCTGATGAGATAGGCGAGGGGTCTGCAATGTTTGACCTCACTGAAGATTCAGGCCGTAGTTAAATGATGCTGCTTTGTGGGTATCCTTGTGCTGTTCAGGTACTCAGGGCCTCGCTTCTGTCAAACACAGGGATGAACTTCTCCTCCCAAAAGCAAACCTCCAGTCCTGAAGTCCACAGCAGCATGTGCCAGGCTTTCCTGACCGGCACTGGATAGGGAGCTGGGCTGAAGAAGGGTTTGTTGTGTTGAGCTTTAACAGATCTTGGAAGTAAAAGGCAAGGAATATGTGTGTGGTTTTCAGGTTCTATCCTTCCAAACTGCGATGTATTGTGTGTGTTTGAGGGGTAGATGTCCCTGTTCATCACAACTGGAAGGGGCTGGTAGTGAATTAAAATACTTGGGCATCGGAGGGGAAGATGTAGAGGTTTGGATTCCAGTGTTTCAGGGACCATAAATCAGGCACTGCGTGACAGGGTGAGGTATTTAACTGACTTTAACTGGCCAGAGATTTATGTGTTTATGGAATCAAGTACTTCCTTGGTCTTGGAAAGCAAACTTGGGTTACAGAACTACACCAAAAGGCAGAGTGGAACTTATCATGAAGCATCCTGTGAATGCGAGTGCCAGTGAGGAAAGTGATGGTTTATGTAAATCTGTTTCCCAAATAGCATTCATCTTGCTCTCACGTTATGGATATATATTAATAGGGTAATAGGTCCTCAAATAACATTCGATGAGGAGGTACGCAGCTGGATCAACTCTCTTCCATTATGTGTGTGTTGCCCCTCCTAAGCTGTCAGCCTGCTTATTTAAGAAGTGGAATAGTTGCTCCCCAGCAGTGGAGGAGGCGGCTGCTTCCATTTATGGCTGGGAAATTCCCAGAGAAAAACGTGCTGTCAGCTTGTTCATCCCTCTGCAACGTGAGTTCTCTGCAGTGCTGAAGAGCTTAACGCAGGACATGGCTTTATCCCAAGCTTCGTGCTGGTTTGCATGTTCCTTAGCTCTGCTTTTGCAAAGCGATGCTTGGGGATGGCCCATCCCTGGCAGTGTTCAAGGCCAGGTTGGATGGGGCTTGGAGCAACCTGCTCTAGTGGAAGGTGTCCCTTCCCACCCAAAACAGTCTATGAATGTAGACTGGATAACCTCACCCTGAGCCATCTGCTTTTATTTCTGATGCACCAAGGGCAATTGTGTGTAGCAACTCAAATTTGTCCCCAAAAGGTGACTTTCTTCACTACTTAAGTAGCAGTGTTAAAGATGTGGCTTCCACTGGTACAGATTAAGTTTGCTGTGCCCTGTTCTCTCATTTCAGGTAGAATGAGATGAATGTACTGCATTTTAACTGCTGGGGTTGAAGCAGCCTCTCACTCAAAACCCTTATCTTGCAGGTCATGGGGTTAAAGATTCAGCTTCACTTACTCAACAGCCTGCTGCAAGACAACATTTCTTCCATTGGATTAAAAGTGATGAAATCAAGTCACTGGTGACCCCTTTGTTCAGCTGTGAACTGGGGCTTAGCATGCTCTGGTAGCTGGGGCAACAACCCTGCTCTGATAGGTAAAGTATGTGAGCAATCCACCCGCGAGGAGGTTTGATACCTTTGCCACAGTGCGAGGTGTCAGGCTGGAGAGACAGCAAAACCAAACCCTGGATGTGCCTGGGGCTGGTCATGATGTCAGGAGCCTGGTATGTGTTTGAACAGGAGTCTGCTCATGCAAGAGCTGCTGTGAATGGATCACTTAGGGATGTTTCTGCCTCCTTTGCTTATGGTTACCTCATTTTGCTGCAGTTTGCTTTGGAGAAAACAGATTCCCAGCATCAGTGGTGTTAAAAGATCTCCAAACCATTCCAGACCTGCACTGTATTCTTGTGAGGGTTAACACCTTGTGCACGCTCCATCTTGCATTTCCTTTTGTCCTTTTCAGAGTTCAGCTTGAATCTTGGTTGAGGTTTCCCTGTTGTCACCAGACAAAGCGATTCTTCCCTTGAACGTGTCAAGTCTTGTGCTCTCTGGAACGTGGTTTTGGTACCAAAGTGGTGTTGGTTTGGAGAGAGATAAAAAGGCCCTCTTACAAAGGGTGTATGTGTGTGTTTATAGAGTGATGAAGGAGCATTCTACATTGGCCTTTTCCTTTTGGAAGGCTACAGCAGAGAGGAGGCAGCACAGGAGCATGGGTTTGCTGTTTGCCATCAGTTAGCACTGGATAGAAGTGAATGTCTATTAAATGGTTTGATTTCTTAAAGGACCACATTACTGCATCCTGTTACCATCAGTGTATTCATCCCGAGCCCTCCTATACTTGAAGTACAAACTGTCTTATTTTTGTCAGCACAGAGCAGGACAAATTCCTATGCTAAACTTGTGTGTATAAGTGAACTTGGAAGCATTCTGTTGTGGGACATTGATACCAGTCTCTTACATATGGTTCAGTGTTTTATTACTTTGTGATCTGTGCTAGAACGTGCTCTCATATTGGGTTAGATTGAGTAGAAGCTGCTTCTGTAAGACTCTGTCTTAAATGATGTGCAGTTGAATAAGTCCTTGAAACTCAAGGGGTGGGTTTTCTGTCTGTTAAGACACGAATTTAGGCTTTTGTGTCTCATCCCAAGCATGTGGTCAGCACTGCACAGTCCTTGGCTCCTTGTTGAATGTCTTATCTCCAGGCAGTGATTTTGTGTGTAAACAGGGAGGGGGAGAAATGAGCTGATTAGAATGGAGTGAATATTTTCCTACTATCCACCAAGCAGGAGCTGCACCCAGGGGTTGTCCCATTGGATTCTCCTCTTTCTTTGTGTGCTTCAAGCATGCATGTATTGACACAAGCTGATGGGGACCTGCAGGCAGTAGGAATGAATGGTGCCCACTGTGTGTGGCTTTGAGTGTATGAAAAGCTAAAGATGAAGGCAAGGAAACATGAAGCTGTGGAGCAGTGGTCCCTGGAGCCTCTGTTTCTAATCTGCCTTTTCTGAAGCAGCTGAAGTGGATTTCATTCCCTTAAACTCAACACTCTTTAAGGTGTTTTCTTTGCCTCATAGCCCTTCTTTTACAACAGCAAGTAGTTGTGTAGGGGGAGCATGTCCAGCTCCCAGCATTCACTCAGGCTTTTCAGCAGAAGCCCAAGCCTGCAATTGAATTTAATCCCCTTTTTCTCCTTTTGGTCAGGCAGCAAGATTGCCAACAGGGAGCCTGACCTTGTTTGCATTGATCAGTCTGCAGTTTGACCCACATGTGGGGCTGGGCTGGCAGGGTTTTGTCTGCCAGGGCAGGCTTGGAAGTGCACAGAGTACACATCAGGATCCAGGCAGGACAAATACCCATAGGAGTGCACTGACCGAGAGACAACAGGCTTTGAGGACTTGGGTGCAACAGCTTCTGATTCAGCAAAGCTGCCTTTACTTGTGTGTTAGAGCAAGAAGCTTCAGTGTTTCCATCCCGAGTTTGTGAAGATTTTGGGAGAAGCACAAACTGGGAACTCTGAGGAGGATTTGTGCAGCTATTCCATCAGGAATGGCAGTAGCGTGGGTAACCTCACAGAGGTGTTCCTGCCAAAAGCTACTGGTATTAGTTATTTGTCTTCAAATACGGGCTGAAGTTTTTCAGTGGGCACAGCCTTGAGGTGTGAATCACTGTTGGTTTTGGTAAGCTGTTGAAGGAATAAAAGCAGAGTTTGGAAAAACACTGTTGAAAAACGTGATGTGTGCTGAGCATCTTTAAGGAATATCATTACAGAATGGTTGGGAAGACTCCTCCAATGTTCTGGGTTAAGCAGGAGCTCTCTAGAGGAGCTGGCAGAGGCCTTTTGGTTCTTTGGGTCGTTCTGCTTTCCATCAGACCATGCACTCAACGTGTCCTGTCTCTTTGCAGGCGCTCGCAGCCAATGCTGGGGCAGGCTTCGCGGTGGCAGAGCCTCAGATTGCCATGTTCTGTGGGAAGCTCAATATGCACGTGAACATCCAGACTGGGAAATGGGAGCCTGACCCTTCTGGGACCAAGAGCTGCTTTGGAAGAAAGGAAGAGATCCTGCAGTACTGCCAAGAGGTGAGTTTTCCTGTGTGCCCCTGCATCGTCACTGCAGCCAAGGAATTGGATTCCCATTTAGCCCGTCAGTAGCAAATTAACCCTGCAGGAAAAGAGCTTGCTTTCGACTAGCTCGATTCCATGACCTGTTTGCAGAGCAGGGAGAGCACCACGGTGGGATTGAGGAGCTGCCTCTGGTTTACATCAGCCGCAGAAGGGGGTCAGTGTTTTAAGTAGAGGGTTTTTGCGGGGCTATCTCCAAATCTTAACCTGGTTCACCAGCATCACCACCACATTGTACGTGATGGAACCTGACACTATCCTCATCAAAATGTGGCTGGGCTGTTCTCAGCAGCATGTTCAGATCAGGCAGAACATTAGAAAAGTACCTTCATCAACGTTTTGACAGTATTTACAGGCTCTTTGTGCTTTATTGTAAAAGATGTAATGTCCTTTCAGTGTGCTTCAGATAATGCTGTAGCATATTGGCTTTGGTAACTGTCTTTAATTGCTCCTCTGAGGTGACAGGCAAGGCAAATACTCTAAGTAATGTATCTTTTAAATAGGAAAGTGCTAGAATGCACCATGTCTGGACTTACAAGGCTGACGTAATTGGGGCTACATTTGGTTCACATAGTAAAAGCCTGAATATATAAGTCAGCGTCTGGACTTGAGAACTCGAGGAGGATGTAGGAATGATATTAATACATCATAAATGGAACAGGCATAAGGAAACCTGAGGAGGTAGGTGCATATTAGCCTGACAAGTGTCTGAAGATGTTCCTAAACCCTGTTTGTTGGTGGTTGCCCTCTTCCAGAGGGTATCATGCTGCACCAGACAGGATGGAATGGAGAAATCTCCTCCTCCACTACCACGCAAAGCCAAACACCTCAGCTTAGTGCCAGCAAAGGCTTTTGCTGCTGACCTGGCTTCCTCCTGCTGCAGAGAAGTGATGGATGACACATTCCGTTTCTCAAGCCCTGGGTGCCAAGCAGCTTTTTTATGTCTTCAGCTGTTGTAAGCTTGATCCAGAAGAGAACGTGTGTCCGTGCGGGGATTGGAACTTGGCTTTGTGTGGAGAATCAGCCTCGCTGCTTTGGTGAGGAGCCACTTTGCCCATTCTCTGTCCTTTCTTGTGAAACAGATGTATCCAGACCTGCAGATTACGAACGTGGTGGAAGCCAACCAACCCGTCAGCATCGACAGCTGGTGCAAGAGGGGGAAGAAGCAGTGCAAGGACCACACTCACATTGTCGTGCCCTACAAGTGCCTGGGTGAGTGGGTGGTGTGATGTGTTTGCGTGTTCACAGGGAGCAGAAAGTCTTCTGGCTTCTAACAGAGGCAACAACTGAGCTTTACAAAGCTTCTCACCTCCCAGGTTGCCATTTCCACATCCAGCTTCCTCTTAAACGTTTTGATTTCCACAAGATGGAACTCTCCCTTGTCTCAAGCAGATCAACAGCTTGATAGCAGCTGTGGTGGGATAATGGTGCCCGGCATGCAAAAGAAATCCCCATTCCCTCTGCAACTGCCATAAAAACCTGAAGGCTATTGTACTTGAGTATCACAAAGACATTGGGATTTAATGCTCTGATCCTATTTTTGTGGAGCTTTAATATTTTGTTGCCTTGGAGACTCCAATGCTCCGTGTGTTCAGGCTTCCTGCTTTGGTCTTGGCAAGAGCTCTCTATTCTATTTCCACAACTATATTTAAACGTTGCTGTTCCAAAGAGGCCCTGCTTCTTGCAGCTGTATCCCATGTCCCCACTTTGAACTGGGGAAGAATATCAGAGAAACTGATGGGTTTCATGGTGCTTTCCAGAATCTCTCCATCCACTGGAATGAAGGCCCATGTTTAGCTTGTTTACCTTGCAGCTTTTGACCTGTAGGTTGTGCGTGACACCATGCTGCACTGCATGTGTTCTTAGCACTAAGCTTAGTCTCAGCTGGCTGATTCTCTTTGGAGTTATCCACTGGAAAATAGATGGTTTAATGGAAGTCTTGTGCTATCCTGGGGAGTCTGAGTGCTGGGAGCATTGAGTGGGAACCGGTTTTCCTTATCTATGGCCTGATTTCAAGTTAGGATGTGGTTTGGTGTAGGAGAACACAAGCAAATCTGCAGAACTGAATGGGTACTTTGTTCTGTGTGGGTGTGTATACATACATACACCTTCATATATATATATACATATATATGCACACAAATACATATGCACACACACACATATGCCTTCCAATAGACGATCACAAAGCACATCATAAACATGGAAGCTGTTGTGGAAGCAACCTGGGAGAAAGACTCTTGTCTTTATAGATGTGGCAGTTCAGGTTTGAGAAGCAACCAAATCCAGCTGCTTATGCAGAGGATTCGTAATGGAAATGAGGATGAAAGCAAGATCTCTGGCTTTATGAGGAGTCATCTCGTTGAGGAGTAATCCTTCCCCAAGCCTATTCTCCAGCTGAAAAATAAGCTGATTTTAGTGACGCTGCCCTAAAATGTGATAAGCATTAAACTCTCTGTTCAAGTTTGTAATTAGTGTCTTTCCCAGTGTTCCTGGCTTGTGCTGCTCAGCCTGCGAGGCAGCTTTGGCTTGCAAAGCTGAGTGGCAGCTCAGTAGTCCACGTGTACATCAAATACATTCTCTTGTTTTCAGCAGCCCACAGATTGCTCGTTGCAAGTGGATGATGTGTTTCTGTGGGGTGCATATGTAGTCAAGGGGATCTTGTGCCCATTCCTGCTTGTGTCTTCCTCCCTTCATTAAAGCACAGACTGTCTTGAGGTAGGATTTTGCTGCTTGCTGATGAACCTTCTGCTGCCTCCCCCCAGCAGTGAAAGCTCTTTTGTCATTCGAAGGTTAAAGAGGGGAGAAGAGAAGCCATTAGCACTGCCCCTGAACTGTAAAAGGAAGGTAACAATAGGATGATGGGAGCAGGGCTGAGCCTGCTGAGGTGTGAAAAGACAAACCAGGCTGCTGGGTGGCATGGAAACATAAGAGGTGACAAGGAAACACTTCTTATGCCTGCTCTGAGCTGAAAAAGGAGAGGATTTGCTTTTCTGACAGTGGCCATCAGTGGGGAAGGTGCCATTAACATATAGCATGTCAGGGTTGTCCAGGTCCTGGGTGGCTTGAGAGGCTCTTCCGTGTGTTCTGTGTGATGGTGTGAGGATTCAGTGTTGTTCGAAAGAGCTGTTTGTTCACATTTACTGATCATTTTGAGTCTTGTGCCTTCAACCTCAGTCTCTTGATTTTAAAGCTTGGTCAGTGTAAGCTTTCCTATTAGAAGCACTGAAACCTGTCCTGAAAGGGAAGGATTGTTGAGTTTAAAACCTAGGTGGCCAGTTCTGAGATAAGGAAATGGGGGAAAAGCCATCTCTCTGTTGTGCTTACTAGTTTAAAACATAACTGAAGTTAAAAGGGTGATGTTCAAGTGTTAGTTGATTTCATTATCTTGCATTTGGCCCCCCTTATCTGCTCCTAAACTCTGCTTAACACCCTCTGTGTAGGGCGTAGGAGCAATGTCCCTGAGCCTTTGCTATCCGTACTGAGTGACTGCCAAATAACTGGTCATGCAAAATCATACCATTTGGAAAAGGTAATGTTGGCCAAATAATGCTGCTCCCTGAAGGCTCTGTGGGGAAAGGTCTTTTGACTCAGAAGTGTTCCCAGGCAGTGTAGATGAGGCCCTCAGCACCATGGTTTAGTGATGGACGGTGGTTGGACTTGATGATCTTAAAGGTCTTTTCCATCTTGTTTGATTTTAAATTGATTGTGGTGGGGATGCAGGCTAAATGGCTGCTCAGTCCAACCAATACAGAGGCTGGAGAGCAGGCTGATGCTCTCCCTTCTTCCTCAAAAGCAACGGTCTGGTTTTAAGGCAGTGCCAACACTTCATCACGCTGGTGAGGTGGTGGTTATCTAAAGGATGGCATGCAGTGTATTTGCTGGCTCTGCTTGTACCCTGGGCTTTGAGCTGTGTAGCTTTGCTTTTTCCAGCCTGCTGTGTGCTGGTTAGGACAGGGCCATACGAGTCAGGGAATGTGCTGCAGTTGATCCTGAGTTAAACCATGTGGAAACAAAACAAGACTTGCTCAGATGCCCAGATACTGAAAACATAGATAACACCCATGCCATATAAAAGTGTCCAGGCTGTTACAGCACCCAAGAGCATGATGTAGCTTTGCTATGATGCTTAGAAAGTGGCCATTAAGTGGTTTGAAAAGTTCCATATGCAGATACAGTGTTTTCAAAGCTCTGTATGGAAACCCATCAGTCAATCCTGTCTCATTCATGACCAAGTGTTTAACTTGCACTGGAAACTTTAGCCTTCAGTGCAGCCTTAGGATTCAGCAATCAGCCCCTACTCCTCCTGTTCTTAGAATCCCAGCCTGGTTTGGATTGGAAGGGACCTTAAAGCTCATCCAGTTCAAGCCCCCTGCCACAGGCAGGGACACCTTCCACTGGAGCAGGTTGCTCCAGCTTGGAAACTCGGAGGCTCTAATTTTCTGTCCCCATTAAGACCACACTGAACTTTCAAGGCACTTTGAGCAATGTGTGTTTTAGTGGAGCTCTGATGGTGGCTCTGTGTGAACTATGGGTGTTTCTTGTTTTTCAGTGGGGGAGTTTGTAAGCGACGTCCTGCTGGTGCCGGAGAAGTGCCGGTTCTTCCACAAGGAGCGGATGGATGTGTGTGAAAGCCATCAGCACTGGCATACTGTGGCCAAGGAGGTAAATGACCTGCTGTGGCCAGCAATATTTATCATGGATCCATCCCCTTGGAGCACCACAGCGTTCATCTCTGGGGTCTGTCATTCCCATATTGCAGCCTGCGGACTGAAGCAGAGAGCAATGAAAAGGGAAGTTAAAAGCACTCAAGTGACTTAAAGCAACCTGTGCAGCTAGCTGAGTTATCCCTCACTCACGAAAGGAGCTTGCCCAGGATCATGCTCTAGGATGGAGCTAGGAATTGAAGTCAGGTCTCTAGGATATTGCTTTAACCAGGGCTCATCCTTCTTTCCAGGTTAGAGAGCCGCAGTGTTCAGGGCTGGTTCCTATTTCCCTCGCACATTATACATTAATGTACCTACTGCTGCAGGGGATTTGGATGGCAGCTCTTGCTCGGGGACAATCTGAGTTCCTGGTGCCTGATTAGTGGAGGTTTTACATAAGAGATGGATTCTCAGAATAAATCTAGCCTGGGGTTGGGGGGGGGGTTGTGTGGTGGTTTTTAATCTTACTAGCATAAAGGTTGCAGATTCTCAACTGGGGGTAAAGAAACCAAGATGCATGTGTCAAAACAGCAGCACCATGATCAGTGATGTGCTAGTAAAGAAGAGGTTAAAGATGCGCCAGTTAACCCTATTTCTTTAAAATCCCAGGAGCAAAACCCCATTGAAATAAAGCTATGCTGAAGAAATCCCCTTTTAATTGGGGATAAACTTGTTGATGTCGAGCATATTTAAAAGTCACTCTGCTTTTGACAGAGTTGGAGTCCTTCTCCAGCAATATGTGGCTCATTTTCCATCCGTGCTGTAACAAGGCAAAGCACAAAAGGGTTCTGATGTGCATAATAAAGCCTTTCTTCCTTCATTCTTTTCTGGGGCACCACAAAGCCATGTGTTTCCTTAGCTTACGAGACGTTTATAGACTTAAGGTCTGATCACAGTTTGCATTTGGCTTTTTCTTGAATTATTGGATTGATTTTCATCTTCAGCATGTTAAAATAATCTTGACATAAAGTCCATTGGAGTGATTATTCACTTACTGCAGTGTAAAATGTAATAAATAAAGTTTAATGACATGGCCAGCCCAGAAATGCAAACGGCAGCTCTGCTGCTTTGGAATGCTCCATCCCTGGAGTTGGTACAAAATGTCCTGAGCTTAAATCTGGGGCTTTCCTTCAGATGTTGATTCAGCTACAAGATTCACATCCGTTTTCCTTTGATATTAGACTTGGGGTTTATGTTGCTGTTGTCTTTTTTGCTGTCAAGTATAGACTGTTGGTACTGATGTCAAGATCTATGCTAGGCCAACTTCAGCTTTATCCAAAAGCAAGAGCGTGATGCTGAACTGACCCAAATTGGCTCCTCTTTCAGGCCTGTCTGACAGAAGGGATGATCCTGCACAGTTATGGCATGCTGCTGCCCTGTGGAGTCGACCAGTTCCATGGAACAGAATACGTATGCTGCCCTCAGGCAAAGGTTGTGGATGAGGCTCTGTCCAAAGAGGAAGAGGATGAAGATGAGGATGAAGACTATGACCTCTATAAAAGGTAGGGTTGTACTAGCGCACATGGTGACAGCTCTGTACGTGAAGGTGCTGTTAGCGAATATTTCACCCTTGTGAGGATAGAGAGGAGAATTCCTGTGCTTTTGAATTTCCCTGAGCCTGCAAGAGCCTTGCAGAAGGACAGATGACTTTGCAGCACTCCTGTTAGTGGAGGAGCTGAACAGGAGCAGTTACCTCCCCTGATGGTAGAATTTCACTTAATGAAGAGAAGCTGGTGAGGAAATGCAAGTAACCTCCACTAAGCCAGAGGCATGGAGAAGCTCTGCCTGCAATAGGTGTGTCTGTAGTGAGGGAGGTCCCATCACTGCAGTCGATGGGCTGGTCAATAGTTGGTCCATTAATTTTTCCCATCTCCCGTGTTTCTAGAACAGATGAAAAGAGAATCATTACTCTGGTACATTAAAGGTTGTCTGCAGAGTGATCAGTCTTAACTTTAAACCCTGTATCCCTTCAGTGAGTTCCCTACAGAGGCAGGTGTAGAAGACATCACAGGAACGGCTGTGGAGGAGGACGAGGATGAAGAAGATGAAGGGGAAGAGGAGGAGGACGTGGTGGAAGACCGCGATTACTATTACGATAACTACAAAGTGGATGATTACAACGAGGAGACCCCCACAGAGCCAAGCAATGACAAGGCTGCTCCCGAAAAGGAAGTCAGCAGTGACATGAAATGTAAGACATGTTCCAGCCTGCAGGTCTCTGGCTTCCCTGAGAGTCATCTCCTTGGTCATAGGTTCTTGATCAAGTCACTCAATGCCACTTGGAGGTTGTATTTGCCAGATGAGTTAGCAAACGGAGGAGAAGCTGATGATGCTTGTGTTTCAGGTGTTGAAATGAACTCTCTAGAGCACGGGCCGTCTGCTTGCAGATAAACAGGAGTTCTGCTGGCAGAAAGCACAGTGTTTGGCACATTGAACAAGCACCTCCATGAAGGTGCAGTTTTGGGTCAGAAAAACCATACCTGCATAGGCTGCTTTTTGGAAAACTAGGCGTTCTGGGGACACTCTGAGTGTAAAATCCTAGTTTAGGGCAATCATTTTGGATTAGGTGGATTATTAGGCAGAAGTTCTTCCCTGTGAGGGTGCTGAGGCGCTGGCACAGGGTGCCCAGAGGAGCTGTGGCTGCCCCATCCCTGGCAGTGTTCAAGGCCAGGTTGGACACAGGGGCTTGGAGCAAGCTGCTCCAGTGGAAGGGGTCCCTGCCCATGGCAGGGGCTGGAACTGGGTGAGCTTTAAGGTCCCTTCCAACCCAAACCAGGCTGGGATTCTGTGATTCAACACCCATTTACAAAAGGAAACTAAAAGCAGTGGGTCATAGTCTGCAGGGGTGGCATAAAGGTGCTTCCTGGCCATTTAAGAGGAGCATACTTGGTGCTGCCTTTGCATAAACCCTTCTCTTCCCTGAAAGAAAGTCAGCCAGCACAATTGGCCTGCTTTTATTACATGGGTGACACAGACTTTCTGCAGTAATCCTATATACTGTGCTTAAGTGGTAGGTGCCATTGCAGAGGGCAGCTGCTGGTTGTGTGGTGCCTCAGCGTTCTATGATGTCCTCTCCTTTGCGTGTAGAAGTGTCCGCAGAGGAAGGAGGAGGGGAAAGGGAATGAAATTCAATTAGCTCCAGATCACTGCATCCTTGCCAGCACTTCTTGCATCTTCCTGGTACAATGCCAGCATGCTGCAGATAATTTTACTTGCTGAGACAAGGCTTAGCTCATATATGTTACAGATCTGGTGTTGCAACAGCCTTGGAGCCATCTGATTGTCTGTTTTGGGGGTCCACAGTCTTTTTTCCCCCAAAGGTGCCATGAACAGTTGCTAAATCGCACACTGTATCTGTTTTCTTGCCTCAGAATAACCCAGTTACGTGCCTGCTCATTGTGAAGCAGCCCACATACCGTGGCTACCTGGAGTTTCAATGTTTAACATATAGATGTTTCCAAACTGGATAACCTAGCAGCTGAGATTGCCATGGTGATCACGTTCCTTGTGCTTAGCCTGCCTTTTCGCTTGCTCTTACAACTCACCTTTAAGACGTGGAGTGGCTATCCAGGCAAGAGTGCAGCCAACAGGACATGTTGGGATGCTTTAAGCGGCCCTAATGGGTTTTCCTTCCATCATGTTGGTTTTATCTTTCCATCATGCTGGGATGCCCGAGGCATAACACTGTGACATCAGCCAAACAGGTCCTTGCTGTTTCAGCCTGTAGCTAAGGAGAAATCGCTCCTGCAGATGGGAGCTTCAAAGCACCACGTACAGGCACCTCCCCACATAGCAAGCCTTGGGGTGAATGCTTTTTGCAGTGTTGAATATCCCCCTCCAAAACTGACAGAAGCCCTTTGGCCGGTGAAGGTACGAGGTAGAGCCACCGCCGTGTTGTATGAAGTGCTCAGCAGGGCTTGTGCTCATGTTCTAACCCGTCTCCACACAGCTGTCTGCTCCCAGGAGGCGATGACAGGGCCCTGCCAGGCTGTGATGCCTCGTTGGTACTTCGACCCTAACAAGAGAAAATGCATTCGCTTTATATATGGAGGCTGCGGAGGCAACAGGAACAATTTTGAGTCAGAGGAGTATTGTATGGCTGTGTGTAAAAAGATGAGTAAGTCCTGCCTCCCACTGGCCCTTTTGCAGCTAGCCACTGTCTGTCTGGCGTTTGGTGTCTCCTCCTCCTTGCCTAGGTCAAGAGAGGACACGTGTGTAGCTTATCCTCTTGGTCCTGGTGTCTGCAGCAGTTCTGTCTGTCCTTTTGCAGCAGTCTCCTCTTGTCTCCGCTTCTCCAAGTCTTTAGGGTGAGCTTTCCTAGGGAAAGCGGCTCTGGGTGTATGGTGTCTGTGCTCTCCGTTGGCTTGCAGGTCTTACTAAAGGTGTAGTTGTCCTCTTCCAGACCTATAGCAGGGATTAGGGGCTGTCCCTCTTGGGAAAAGGCATAGCAAAGGTATGGAAGGAAGCACTTGCTTTCCCCAGTGGTGTTCCATCCATACGTTTGACCAGTCCATCCTGAAAAGTAGGCTGCTCCTCGCTGCTCTCCCGGTAGCGGGCACTTTCTGGCTATTGCATTTTGGGAAGGTATTGGAGAAGGAGCATACAATTGAGATTTCCACTTTCAGCTTGGTTTGAAATATGAATCATGACTCAATCCCTGTGTTTTTGAGAGCTTGAGGTTTTTGGCACCGGTTTCCAGCGGCTTTTATGTCAGATGATAAAACTACCCAAACCCCATTTTAACCTCCTTATTAATCTTATTGTTGAACTCCAGCACTTCCACTTCAGCTCCCATAAAAGCCTTTTGAAAGGCTTTTTGTGTTATCTGGGGCTTGGCAGTCTGACTCCACGGCCATAATCCTGTTTACAGAATGGGCTTCATGCAAGTGCTTTAGATTGGGCTGATCTCACCGAGGCGGTGAAATAAAAGATGCGGATGTCAGGGGCTTTTTGTCTGAAACTTTGCCCTGTAACAGAGGGATTTGGGGCTGGAAAGAGGCTTCTCTGTGTCCAAGCCTGGTTCAGGAATGCCATGAGCCAGCCCAGAATGTGGTACTGATCTCATGGTGTCAACTGGAATACCTGTGTGTTATGTTGCTCAGTTATCCTTTCCCCTTTGCTTCACTCCTTCTTCCCTAGTTAGGGTAAAGGTTGGTGGATTCAGGTGCATGTAAACTGTATGCCAGGTAATTCTTCTCCTGAAGCATTCAATGACCTATTGGAGGGTTTTTCCACCCAAATAACTAATGTTATTAGTTTCTGCCCTCCCTCTGCTGAAGGGCAGCGATGGGGAGCATCCTGTTCGCCATAGATCCCTTGGGAAAGGGCTTTGGGATGTGTAGCTTCTAAAACGGAGCACAGAAACTTGGTTCAGCATATCCTGAACTGCGGTTTATGGAGTACAGAGCCCCCGTTGTGGAGTTTGTGTTGTGGATCATTGGATAATGCTTGGAATTATCAGCTCTGAAATTGTGTTTCTCCCCTTGTCAAAATTGAATGTCTTAAAAGATACCAACAGTCCAGTTTATTGGATGAGCCAACTTGTCACACTGAGCCTCCTTCTGTTGCTGTCTTGTCTAATATCATTGCCTGTTAGTCCTGCATGGTGCATCTGGTAGGGAAGGTAGGTTTGAAGTGTCAAATATTATGTAGTGTTTTGTACAGCCTTATTTTTAAGCTCCCTGATCATATTAATGGTGTCTGGAGCCAGCTTGTCAGCGAACTGCTAATGCACAAAATGTCATTTAAACTCCCCAAAGCTAATGTGAAAGGGAAGAGAGAACAAGTTCTTCATTCTGCAATCCAAGTCGTTCTGTTGCTGGAGCTGAATAATGCTCATCCCAGAACTAATGGGAGGACCGGTTGCCGCAGTGCATTGCCGTGCTTTGGGGATGATGGAACTAAGTGGTGGTGTGCAGTAAATTGGCAGCTCAGTGATACCAAACTGGACTGCTGATAGGTGGTGGTTCAGTAAACTCAGCCTGGCAGATTGTTAATGGTGCAGGAATGGAGCTTTCCTCTCCCTACCTGTCCTTTGCCATCCAGGATCACGGGGCTCGGCACCGCTGCTTATCCTTACCCTCTCTTTGCAGTGCCAACCGATGATGTGGATGTCTACTTTGAAACCCCAGCTGATGACAATGAACATGCCCGCTTCCAGAAGGCAAAGGAGCAGCTGGAGGTCAGGCACCACAACCGTATGGACCGGGTGAGCATCTAGCTTTGGGCCATTATCAGCTGTGTTCAGACAAATTGATGGTGGACGGGTGATGATGGACTCCATGCACCAGCCTTTCGTGTGTCTTGTGATATGGCAGTTAGATTCTCATTTCTTCAGAGTTTTGGGAGAAGGGAATCAATGGGGACACTTGGCTTGCTGCTCAGTGGGTTGAAGTGCTAGGTTTAAACCCCACTGCAGCTCTGTTTTCCTAGCCAGGCTGTACAGGGATCTCGCGAAGATCAGATGTTGATTTGGGTTCTGTCCTTTCCTTGTCCAGGTGAAAAAGGAATGGGAGGAAGCAGAACACCAAGCTGTCAATCTGCCCAAGGCTGAAAGGCAGACTCTCATTCAGGTAAGAGCTGAAGGATGTAAAGAGGGAAGTTACTGGTGCTTGGCCACCTTCCTCTCACTAGAGGTCGAAGTGTTCAAAGCCAGCGGGCAGCTGAGATGGAAGAACAGCTTTCCTGTTCTGTCAGCAGCTGCCTTGTAGAGCAGATTTGATTCAAACACATGCTTTGTTCTTAAAACTGGAGATGAGCTGATACTGTGCCAGGTCCTTCCCTACACCCAGCCACAGGAAGCTGTCTCACCCCTCAAAGCACAGCGACACCAGAGCCAAATTGTAACTTCAGCCCTTTGGCCTGTTCCACACTAACCAGGGGCCTCACAGCCCAGTTCAGATTGGCTCTGACTCTCTGGACACACATTTCCTGTTTGGGCAGACTTAGTGAAAACCACTTAGCCAGCAGATAAAGCTGGTTTGCTGCCAAAGTGCCAATCTTCTGCCTTATGAGGAATGTTCAGTTAGACTGCAAAGTTAATCAGGGATATTCTCAGTATGGGATTGCTGGGGGCGGGCTCTTCTGGCAGGGACAACTCTGTGATGTTCCCTCAAAGTAATATCCATCTGAAGTGACTGACCCTGCTTTGGATTTCAGCCTGCAACACAGTTTTATCTCTAGAATTTTTAACACAAGCCCCTGTTTGGAAACAGGGGCAAGAAGAAAAGAGTTTGTCATCAGCTCTGTTGAAACATAACAACGCTTAATGGACTTCTCTGGTTCGTTTGGAGGTGTGGGTTATGACCTTTCTAATAGACTATATAGAGGTTGGTCTGGAGGAGGACTGATGAAGCATCCCCTACCTGAAACCTCTGTGAACTTCTGCAAGTTCAGGTTATTGAAGGGGTCAATCCTGTTTCCATATTGCAAGGCGAAGGGAAAGAGTTAGTACCAAGTCATGAGTTCAGCACAGCTGGATCTCCCAACATGGGCCACATGCCTCCTTCAGACCTCAGAAGTGCCTTGTGAAGGCACTTTGGAAGGCAGACAGTCACTGTTGAATTTGGAAAGGTGAAATCTGCATCAACATTTCGCAGTGCCCTTCTCCCCTGCTATGAATACCTAGGACACGCAGTGTGACAGGCTCCCTTTGCTCGCAGGAGGAGTGAGAAGGGGTGACCCTGATGCCTTTCATGCGCTTTCTTTGTTGCAGCACTTCCAGGCAATGGTGAAATCCCTGGAGAAGGAGGCAGCAAGCGAGAAGCAGCAGCTGGTGGAAACTCACCTTGCTCGTGTGGAAGCGATGCTGAACGACCGCCGCCGCATCGCTCTGGAGAACTACCTGGCTGCCCTGCAGGCTGACCCCCCACGGGTGAGTTTCCTTGCAGGGTGCAAGGTGAGAAGACTGCCTCTGGGGCTTGCGAAGGCAGAAGCTGGGAATAGGTTCTGTAAAGCTTCCTCCTGCATGGCCATTTGTGCAGACTTAGCTGTGGGTCTCCAAACTGACTCCTCCTTTCCGCCTGGTTAAGAAAGCCACCGCTTTGTTTGGTGTTCCTAAGGCCCAATAGCTCTAACAGAGTTCACATAAAAGAAAATGGGTATTTTCTCAAGTGCTGTGAATTGGTTCCAATGGATGTGAACTCTTCCCTTCCTCCAATCCCACAGCCCCACCGCATCCTGCAAGCTCTGAAGCGCTATGTTCGTGCCGAGAACAAGGACCGGCTGCACACCATCCGCCACTACCAGCACGTCCTGGCTGTTGACCCAGAAAAGGCTGCACAGATGAAATCTCAGGTATAAGAACGTTTCTATCAAGGGAGGCATTGTTAGCCAGGCCTGGCTGTCAGAGGGTTTGGAAGCTGTGCGTTTGCTGGGTGCTATAGCAACTTCTCATTCTTGTGCAGAGATCTTTGTGTCATCGTATGCTGTCTGTACAAGTTTCCTCTGTGCTTAGTGCTCAAAAAGGGAATTCTGGTGTATGCAGGAATTATTGTTGGTGACAAGGACGAGTCTAGGGGGTTAGAACTAGTTTGGTATCGTTTTCATGTTTCCTTTTGTCAAACAGCCATGAATTTGCTGGGGACTTGGTCATCCTTGAACCTGCCTCACTTCTTCCAGTACCTCATGTCTATGCGTTCCTTTCATCAGGCTGCTTCTTCACATGCCTGTGTTTTGGGTTTGTGGGAATCTTCTATGCCTCTGCAGAGTTACTGCCTTGGTTCTGAAGCATATTACATAACCCTTGCCAAGCACTTGATCGTCATTGTTGGCTGTAATAGAAAGCCTATTTTTGATGAGTTTATTTTGTGCTGTTGCCATACATTTTACTCCTGAACAGGCAGAAAGTCTTTTTCTTTGTTGCTGGGTACTGTCTGTGAATGTGCTGCTTCAAGTGGATGGCAAACCTGGCCATTGGTACTTGTAAGAGCCGCTGCAGATATTCCACAAGTCCTTTGAATTACATCCTGGCACTTGGTTTTCACAACCCACCTTTAAAAAGGTGGAAGATGTACTGAAAGACCTAAGTAAGAGTCAAGATAAGAATGTCCAGTTAATGTTAAACAGATGTGTTCATAAGGGTATGTCCGTTCACAAGGTCAGAGAGCACTGCCTGTGTCCAGTTGCAGCTTCAGGAGTGTAACCTGTGTTCCAGCAGTCCCAGTTAGGGGTGGGTTTGCTGCTTTTGACTTCCCTTTGAGCTCTGTAATGCATGAAAAATGTGCCAGAATAGAATGGAATGGAGAGCTGCAAGGAGACAAGGTGGTGGAGCTCATCCAAATGGAAAGAGAGGGGGGAAAAAATACCTCATTACTTGGCTTTGTAACCAGTGAATGGAAAGATCATGGTTTAAGAGCAAGACAGGGACTGGAGCCTGTTGCTGTCGCCTCTAGTGAGGTGTAGAGTCATGTTGCAGTCATTTTGTAGAAGCGAAGCTCACCCTTGGAGGTGTCCTGATGGTTTCCTGTTATTCCTGGGTGCTGCCAGTGTACCCTTCAGCCCTTGTCCCTCGGGTTATCTGCCACTGCTGCTCAGATTCTTGCCAAGCTGCACATCCTGGTGGTATTTAGAAGCTGCTGTTTGCCTTGCGGTGTGGAATACGCGGTAGCTGTTTTCAGAGGCAGCTTAGCATAGCAAGCACGGCCCACCCTGACCCTTTGTTCTGAGCTGCCAAAGCCCAAGAGAGCCCGTGTGAACTGTGTTCTGAAGCTAAAACCTAAACAGTCCTTAATTCATTCTGAAGGCTGCAGTGTCAACAGATCGACAGGGGAGGGATGTGGGTGGGACAGTTCAATTTCCATTCCCTTTGCTTTTCAGAGGCACTTTAAGCGCCTCGATCGATTGCCTTGATTGACAAGCTGCCACATGTAAAATGAAATTGCTTTCATCCTTGCTCTTAAAGGTCAGGCACACGTCAGACTGTAAAACAGGTCCTTTCAGCTCCTTTAGTTCAGCCTGAGGTTGGCCAGATACATGCTTTTCGTTGCCTATGGGATCCCTGATTATGCAGCACCCTCTTCAGGTCAGGCTTGACTTCACCAGCGACTTAAATATGCTGGGGAAGAGCAATTTGAGGTTGCCTGCAGTTGGAATTCATTTCTCAGATGAAGGGAGAATGCTGTTGGCAGGGAGTGGGTGTAGTGGGTGTAAGACAAATGTAATGCCACCGTTGTTCTGAAAGGCACCTTTGTTCTGCAACCGGAGTTGATAAATAATATTGTCTGCTCCCTTTGTGTGTTTCTCTTCTAGTAGTCAGGAATGATAATCCATTTAATAAAGCACTTGCTTGTAGCTGCTGCAGGAAATGAATTATGACCGTGTCTGGTGTATGGGGAATACCAGCTCCAGCGTTTCCAGTGGAGAGCTGGTTACAGCAGGAGTCAGTCACATCCTCTCTGTCTGCTCCCAGCCTTTCCCAAAACACCAAGAGGGACATGCACAAGTGACCAGTTCCAGCAGTGATGTGTTAGAGACTGTCACCCAGAGAATGGGACTAGAAGGACCCATGTCCCATTCTGTTGTCTATGATGGCAGATCCATCACCAGTAGCAGATGCTTAATGAAACAAGTGAAGGACTGGTACCAGTCGAGTGACTGACAGTCTTTGCCTCCTCCAACACACTCTTGTACATCTGCAGGTGATGACACATCTCCATGTGATTGAGGAGCGGATGAATCAAAGCTTGTCTCTGCTCTACAAGGTGCCATATGTGGCTGAAGAAATCCAGGATGAGATTGGTGAGTGTCTCTGTGCCAGCTCGGCTCATCACTGTGTTAGACAAGCTTTCGTAGCAAGCTCCAAAAAGATGGCTAGCTCCTTTGAGGGGATGCCCTCAACAACAGGCTTAGGCTTAGGTACCACAGGGCAAATACTCTCAGGGTTTTAGATGCATAGAATCACAGAATGGGTTTGGGTTGGAAGGGACCTTAAAGCTCATCCAGTTCCAACCCCTGCCACGGGTAGGGACACCTTGCTCCAAGCCCCTGCATCCAACCTGGCCTTGAACACTGCCAGGGATGGGGCAGCCACAGCTTCTCTGGGCACCCTGGGCCAGCGCCTCAGCACCCTCACAGGGCAGAGCTTCTGCCTAAGAGCTCATCTCAGTCTCCCCTCGGGCAGGTTAAAGCCATTCCCCTTGGCCTATCCCTACAGGCCCTTGTCCCAAGCGCCTCTCCAGCTTTCCTGCAGCCCCTTCAGGCACTGGAGCTGCTCTCAGGTCTCCCCTTCAGGAGCCTTCTCTTGTCCAGGCTGACCCAGCCCAGCTCTCTCAGCCTGGCTCCAGAGCAGAGCTGCTCCAGCCCTTGGAGCATCATCATGAGTCTCCTCTGGACTCACTGGAGCAGGTCTACAGCTGGCTGGCAATGTTTTGCAACACATCCAGAGCAGCTTGTACCTAAGAACTTCCACTGTTGGTATCAAACAAGCCAACAGCTAAGTCCTCTCTGAAAAGGAGATGAAAAAGATGCCTAAAAACAGGCAGATGCTTTCCCACTTTATACTTTAACCCCATCTTGCCAAAGCCTCTTGCCACATCAAACCCCTTGGCTCTTATTTGTACGTATTTCTAGGCGATACCTTTACTTGAGAATTCCAGATGAGACTTGAGAGCATGCAAGATTAAGATAACCTGGCAGCCCTCAGCAGCATTCCCTGCAGCCATCTGCCCCTGCCTGTCCCTGCCAGGCTTCATGCAGTTTGTGTAACATTTCCTCGTGCTCCTTTCAGATGAGCTGCTTCAGGAGCAGCGTGCAGACATGGACCAGTTCACATCCTCCATTTCGGAATCCCCGGTGGATGTCAGAGTGAGCTCCGAGGAGAGCGAAGAAATCCCCCTGGAGGGCAAACCTTTCCGTCCGTTCCAGGTGAAAACCTTCCCAGCCTTGCCTGAAAATGAAGGTACGTGGAACTGGAAACGGGCTTTACACATTTTACCTTAGGCTTGGTGGAACAGGAAGCTCCATCCCTTTGGGTGACCCGAGAGGAAAGCAGCTGCCCCTGGGAAGAGGCAGTGCCGCTTGTAATCTGCGCTGAGCTTCTCTCTTGGTTTTCCCATCCTTCTCTTGGCAGAACTGCTTTGTCTCTTCCCATTTTGCAGGGTAGTTTCCCATTCCGACTGCGTGGCTTGACTCTGCAATGACTTTTCAGTCCTGAAGCAAATTGCTCTCGTGTTATATGAAGTCTGTGTGCCCTGTTTGAAGGGCTGCAGGAGTTCTCTTGATTTAAAGCTGTGTTTTGTTGTAGTGTTGGGTGTTGACAGCTGGGGTGTGTGTGTGTGTGTGTGTGTTGACTTTATAAATGCTTGGACAGAGTCCTGAGCTGAAAGAAGGCTGAGGGCTAAAAGCTTTTCCCAGGCTCTGAGTCAGAAATCATGCACAAGCCTTTTCCTTTCTCTCTTAATCTCCTTTCTCTGCTATTTTTGTTTTTGTTTTCCCTCCTGCTAGATCCTCAGACGGATTTGTACCACCCCATGAAAAAAGGTTGGTTCTAAGCTGCTCCCTCACAGTGCTTTCGATCACACTCCTACCTTCTCAGTGTGTCTGATAGCTTCATGTTAGTTCCATACTCACCTTGATTTTCATTTCCCTGCTCTCATTTAGACCAGTAACTTCCAGCTGTGCTTGTTTAGGCCTAGTGTTAAAGATACGAGCTAGTCTGAGCATCTCATTGAGTGCGTGTGTTCCTCCCTGCCAGGCTCACAAGGTGTCTTGGAGTAGCTTTTTTTACCCTCAAGAAACCTAGCAGGCTGCCTGCAGCATCTCCACTTGGGCACTTGGCACCATAAAGCTCACTGTGGTGGTGGAAAAGAGTCTGTGGAGGCTCCTGTCCTTGCTGTGGAATCCATCCTTCCTGACAGCACTAAACTAGGAATCAGTGCCACAGCAGACACGGGTTGTGTTTCCAGGCTAAGTGTCCTCATAGATACCATAGAGTGCAGCTAGTCTGGGACATGTGAATTAGGAGGTTCCTTCTTTGTGGTCTCCTCAGCATCCCTTTCCACTCATAGCATCTCTCCATACTGGTAACGTCCTGTGTGATTATCCACTTCTCATTTAGCTCCTTATTAATGCTGCAGGAGCTCAGTGCCTGGCTAAATGGGGCTGCCTGGGCCAGAAAAGCAGCATAGAAATACTGGCATGAAAATACCTTCTTTGTTAGTGGTACATTCTCAGGTGAAGATGAGGCCTGGCTGATCTGCTCCCATGGATCTCATTCCCGAAGTGGAAATTGCAAGCTAATTGCTAGGATGCTCTTGCAGAGCAGTGGTAGGTGTGCTGTGTGCCGGAAGCAACCCCAGCATTTTAATGTGCCTTTGGTTGCAAACACATTGTGCAGAATCTCAAAGGGAGAGCAAAGGATTCTGCTAATAACATTGGAAATGAGCACAGATAGTTTTGTAACACGGTGAAGGCCAGAAAGCTTGGAACTGTTGTCATTATCAGCCTTTTGCTACCAATGTAAGTCACCTTCATCCCTCGTGTGGAGCAGCATACAGCTGATTCAGTGCACTTACTGCTCTGGAAGGAATTAGGACAGCTTTAGTGTGACTATTCTTCCTTTGGACAAGTGCTTTGTTGACTTCAAGGTGATCAATATAGGCTGGTGCTCCCTGTTTCATAGAATCATGGCGTGCTTCGGGTTGGAAGGGAGCTTAAAGCTCATCCAGTTCCAACCCCCTGCCACAGGCAGGGACACTTCCACTAGAGCAGCTTGCTCCAAGCCCCATAGGAGACTTTGTGATGACTTAGGGACAAAGATTATATCTGCACTTGCTCCCTATGTCTCCATTGAATTTCAGGAGGGGGATGTTGTGCCTGTGTGTGGGTTTCTTTCCCCTGGGAAGTATAGAGTCTAAACTGTGCCTTTGAGCTACATAGAACTGGGTCTGTTATTTGGTACAGCACACTGTGACAAATAGCAAAGCTCAGAACTCCCAGCCCTGGAGACCCTGCTGCGTTGGCTCCTGAGGATTGACTAAAGCAGCCATAGGTCAAAAGCTGACACTGTAGTTCTCTAAAAGTTATTTGTGGCTGGTCTCTCCAGAGAATGCCCATCATTGCCTTTCACAATAACATGACCTGCTTGGGCAGCTGCGAGGAGTCAGACTAGCAGCCTTGGCCGTGCTTGGAATCTGATTATGGTCTCCAAAGAGCTGGATAGGGAAAGGGGATGCACAAACCCCCCCGAGATGCTTCTTTTGGGAGGAGCTGGAGTGAAACCTTAGTTTCTTTGGTGTTTTCAGGCAGTAAAAACTTGCCTTGGAGCCAAGCAGCCTCTCCTTACATCTCATCAAAGAACACACTGCCAATTTCAGCAGTGGCTCACATAATGTCTGAGGCAACCTGCAAGCTCAGCAGCTTGTGGAGAGGTGTATGCAGCCAGTGGCAAAGTGTGAAGTGCTGTAGCAGTATTGCCCCCACCTCATGCTCTGCGTTGGAGAGACCCTGCTGTAGGTTTGAGGCTTTGCTGTCCTCCTGCTTTTGCACTGGGGAGGTTTAGGTGCTGTGAAGGGCGTTGTGTTGTCCCTGCAGATAATGGGAACCAGGCTTCCTCCTGATGTGCTGTGTTATGTTAGGTCTTTGTATCTTGCATCAGACTCTTCTCTTATTGATCCAATCTATTTATAAACGCTTCAGATCCAAGCAGTTTATGCAGAGCAGCTGCCTCCTGTTAATTGATATTCCTCTCTTGATCCTATGCTAGTTTTAGCCTAGAAATGGGTGAGTGATGTTCTGGTACAAAGGCTGGCGTAGCTCTTTGCTCCTCCCTTGCCCTGGGATTTATTGGTTCTGGGCTTGTGCCAGATAAGGGACAGCAGCTCATTACGGAGCTGGGTGACCTTGAAGTTCTCATTCCCGAGGCACTTGCTGTTGCAAACGAATGGGTGCCAGCATTCCCTGTGTGCTGGCTCCCAGCATGGAGATGTGTGCCTCCAGCACGGGGTCACAGTGAGGTGGTGCTGACCCCGAGTGACATCTGCAGAAGGGAACTGCTCGCTCACACTTTAACACCTTGCCTTGAACCTTCTAACAGCAGCACTTAGCGGTAGATGGTGTTTGTGGATTGACACCTCAGCCTGGGTTTGGTGAGTCTTGTCTGCTCCTCTCATTGCCACCTCATCCCCACTCATTAACAGAACCCCCCCCAAGTCACTTGTCACTGTAGCATAGCTTCTGAGCTCCCCTTCTGACACAACAGCATGAAGACAGGTTAATAACCAGCGGTCCATGTGGTTAAACACATCAGCCATTGCAGCTCTGCAAAGGGTAGGTCACCCTTCCCAAAGTCACTGGGTAATGGTCCGTGCCTTGCTCTTCTGGTGCAGGTTCTGGCATGACTGAGCTGGATGGGCTGATCGGTGCAGAAGAAAAGGTGATTAACAGCAAGAAGAAAGTGGATGAAAATGTGGTGAGCCCTCCACCTTTACTTTGTAAAGCTCAGATTGCTGGGGACACTAATTAATAGCAGCGGCTTGTTTCCATGCTTACAGAATGTCACTGCATTCAGTATCCATATGGTGTGGGGGAGTCAGTTTTCTGACTGTTGTAGGCTCTTAATACTGCTTAGCATCAGAAGGGTGGGAGGGTGAGGGAAGGAAAGAGATCCAGATCTCTGGCAGTCTGCTTTAGTAACTGGTTTCCCAAGCAGAGACCCTCTGTATGGCTTGATTGGAGCTAGGTCTGAGCACACTGTGGGATCCAGCTGTCTTCCCACCTCTTTGTCATGGCAAGAAAGGCCCTGCTGCCTTCTGAAGGGATGCAAGCCGGTTGCTGTTAGCTCCATCTACAGTGCACAGAACTCAGGAGGTTCTGGTGGCAGCCTTGCCTCAGTTCCCTGTGTCAGATACCCAACACAGTTGACCTGTGAGAGTTTCCTTTCAATATTGGTATTATAGAATCACAGCATGGTTTGGGTTGGAAAGGCCCTTAAGATCATGTAGTTCTAACCCCCCGAAAAAGGGGTTTTTTAAAGCCACAGGTTAGTTCTTCCACAGCAGAGGTGCTGTGTCCAAAGGTGGGTTTTCATTTGGGCCTTTAGTTTGAAGTAGCCTGGATGTCCAGACGGCTGCAGTACTCACTTTAAATGTTGGAGAGCAGGGAAAAGATGGTTCTGAGTCTTTGCTAGTCTTCATTAAAGGTCTCTTGTGTGCCTCCACATCCCTTCTGTCTTGTATGGCTCCCTTCATAAAGCACTTTTGTGGCTGTTCTCAGGTCATCGACGAAACCCTGGATGTGAAGGAGATGATTTTCAACGCGGAGCGTGTCGGTGGGCTGGTGGACGAGCCGGTACGTACGTGGCCACCGAGTCCAGCGATGGGCAGGCTCCTAAAGCTGGGGTTTGGTTCCTGTGTGGTGCTGAATTTGAGGTTTGGTGCCTTGACACTGCTCTTGGGAGGTCACGCAGCCCCTGCTTTGCTGTGTAGTGGTGTGAGCAGTAAATACACGTTAGAACCTGACCTGTCTCTCGTGGAAGCGCTTTGTGGGATGGGGAAGCAGTGTGGGTCACTGCCTGAGCAGGGAAAGAAGTTTGTGTTGGTTATCCTTTTGGTGAAGTATTTAGAGGTGAAATATTTACCCTGTCCAGTGTAATCAGTCGTGTCTTGATACCACAGATGGTTAAAGAGCTTTTAGGTCTTTACGCCACCTTTTAGGTTTAGCAGCGCATCTTCCTCACCGCTCTTCCTCCACTTTCTCCGTTGCTGTCTTCCCTCCAGGATAATGACAACTCCCTCCGTGATGACTTCAGTTTCAGCAGCAGTGCCCTCATTGGCCTTTTGGTGATTGCTGTTGCCATAGCTACTGTTATAGTCATCAGCTTGGTGATGCTGAGGAAGAGGCAGTATGGGACCATCAGCCATGGGATTGTGGAGGTGAGAAACGACTCCTGCTCCATAACTGAGGAAGAAAATAGCATGGAATCACATGTTGTGTGTAGGGGGCGAAGATGGCAGGAGCTGCCAAGCCATCAGCAGCTCCACTCCTAGCTAGATGGGGCTTAACTCTGTAGATGCTGCTACGTGCATCACTTATGTATTAGCGTGCGGGTGTTGGCATGGTGGGATCTGTCACTTCACAGCTGTATTCCCGGATCACAAGGAATTCAATTAGCTTTCCCTGCCTGGCTCAGGGTAGGATTTAGCAGTAAATAGGCTTTTGAGGCGGTATCTTTAGCAGGGGAGTAAGTCAGTCCATCGGTAGCAATTTGTCCTCCCGACTAATGTAACAGCTATTAAGATGGAGCGAGGTTCCTCCTCCTTCCTTCTGCTCCCAACATGCACATCCCTGGTGATGACTTAATGGTGTCTGCTGCTTTTCCCCTTTGCCCAACTGATGCAGGAAATCATAATGACCTCTCTAATGAGAGAAGCAGGTCCCACACTTGTAACGTGGGCTCACTTAGGAAATGATTTGTGCAGGACATCTCCAGATAGGCAAGAGCAGGCAGGAGGCGTTAGTGCCCGAACGGGGGACTCTGTTAAGCTGATTGGGTTTTGTGGCTTAACCTTTTACTCCTGTTTGCTGCTTGCTGTGGTCTTTATCCAGTGTGTGCCCATCAGCTCTTGGTACTGTGAAATAAGGCCTTCAGGGTCCTCCTTTGAGCCGTAACCCTCTGTTCTTCCCAAAGGTTGACCCGATGCTTACCCCAGAAGAGCGGCATCTGAGCAAGATGCAGAACCACGGCTACGAGAACCCCACTTACAAATACCTGGAGCAGATGCAGATATAAAAGAGATGAAGATACAGCAGCCCTGGCTGGGGAAGGCTCAGGGCGGAGGGCCAAAGTGGTCCAGCGTTTTGGATCAACTACTGACCAACAGTTGCTTCGAGAGGACTTCATCTTACATTCAGAACTCCTGGATCATTAAGACTATAATTACTACTGTAGAGTTGCAATTTCCATTCTTTTAAATGGGTGAAGAAATGATAATATAACAATATGATATATAAATCTCCTTAAATGGGAAAAAAAATGGATCTATTGCAGATATTTGACTGAGATGTAGTTTTCTTTTTGGTTTGTTTTTTTGTTTTTTTTTTAAATAATCTGGGCAATCCCAGTTCTGTTGTTCTGATGTCTGATACAAGCTCTATATATATAGAAAATGGGAAACGTGGGTTTTTATTTCGGATAGACCACCTGCCTATTGAAGGTCTTTTGTCCCAGCCCGCCTTGTCAAAAGGAGACAGTCGTGGCTCTTGAGTCGTTTTGGCTTTTATATATAAAAAGCAGCCTTTGGGTTTTTCCCTTTGGAGTTTTGATTCGCAAGCTAATTTCCCTGGGAGTTGCAAAGAGATTAACGTAGGGATAGGAACTGTGACACAGACGGAAGGAATTGGGAATGGAAACTAACAAAAAACCCTGATAACAAGGAAAAAAAAAAAGAGAAAAAGAGGAAAAAAGAGTAAAAAAAATAAAGGAGAACACGAACACACACACACACACACACACACCCCCCATCCTCATATGCCAGTGGTGTGCACCCTGCTGCTTAGCAGCCTGGGCTCTAGGAATCAAAGACTCCCTGGAGGCAAGGAGTTAAAAGGCTTCTAGCATCTCTGTTTATAGTTCTTCTAGTGGAATGTTAGGACATGGTTTGTGCATCCTGGGGTCTGCACATTCCCCCCGCCAGAGTCAGTTGGAAGTTCCTGGGTATTGAATTGAAATCCTCTGCTCAGAACCAGTTTCCTTCAGTCCTCACCTGGCATTAACAGCCTCCTCTCGCTACTACTTTCTAATCCCCCCCCCCAGCTCTCCTGCCTCACCAACGTGGTAAGTAGCTGAGAGGCTCAGGCTGCATCTCTCTTTGGCCTTTGCATCTCTCTGGGTGACGTTGGGCCACGGGCACGGTGCTGGGTGGCTTTGCCCAGAGGTGACAAATCCCTGCCAGATGCAGCCCCTCTGGGAGCTGATGGATGTGGAATGCACTGGAACTGGGGAGGGAAGAGGGACAAGGGCAACGAGATGCATAGGCCCCCGAGAGGAAGAACAAAAGGGGTGTCGTTCCACTCACCATCATGTCTTTGTAATGCTTGTATAGTTGGTGTTAATGCTCACGGCTTTTTTAAATCTGGAGGTTCTGGTAACCTGTGGTGTATTTTTTCTATTTTTCCTGTGATTTTTTTTCTTTTTTTTTTTTTTTTTCTTTCTTCCCCTCCCCCCCCCCGTGTCTCTTCCCACTATGCACAGATTTACCTGCAAACTCCTTGGTGTGGTCTGTGGGGAATGTACAAAGTTTAAACACATCAATAAACACTTTAACTTCCAGAGCGTTTCTTCTCGTTCTTCCCTTGCTCGCCTCATTTCCTTCCCATCCCTTGCCCAACCTGTGCAGATCTTTACCCACATTGCTCCAGTGAGAAGGAGCGTGATGACATGGAGAGCATTGAGCTGTGCCCAGAGGTGTTTGTGGTGATCTCAGATCCTTCATGGGGAGGAGGAGATGCGACCAAACCAACACCGGGACTCCTGATGAGCGCCGTGTCCTCGCTCTGCAGGTCAGTGAGAGCTGATGGTTGTCCTCTGTTTGTCCAAGGTACCCGGAGTGGTTCTGGGGTGCAGCAGCTCCCTGGGTGAAGGGAACCACTGGCAAGGCCTTGGGCCAAGTGGAGCCAAAGCACTCTGCAGTACCAAGCTGTTCCTGCTGCGCTTCCCAGCGAGGTGTGGGAGCAGATCCAGGTTTGACTTCCAGGACACCCCAAGCTCACAGCCTGTGAAGCTGTCAATGCTCCTGTGTGCCATTCCGCTTCTGGTTTCTTCCTTTGCAAGCAAATTCCTTCTCTCTGGTGTCCATGGAATGACCAGAGAGTCATTGCCGTTGAATTGGTGGTGTAGGAAGCCAAGAGGGGGAGAAGAGGTAGGGGGAACGTGAAGGTTTAGCCATTTGGAATAGGAAGCAAACAGTCGTGTGTCCTGTTTCTCCTTAAATCCTGTCCTTGGTGTCACTGGAACTTCCATGTCCTGGTTAAATTATGCAGACACCACAGGAAGGAGCAGATGCTGTCCTAGAAACTGCCGTCTGTTGCCTTGTCACAGCCGCTTGGGAAGGAGTTCTGATTCTAAACAGGAAATTGAAAGCAAAGGATGCCAGAGCATTAACCTTCCATCCAAAGCTGCTGCTGGGACCCGCACCCTTAGGTAGGACAACCTGGAAGAGAAACCAAGGACGGAGGCTGGGGATTGAATTCCAGACTTGAATGTGGGAATTGGATTCTTCCTTCGCTAAATCCCATTTGTCCTACAGAATGACTACATCAGGCTGGAAGCGGAGTCTGTCGGGTCCGTGCTTTGGCACAGGTTGCCAGGCACTCAGGATGGATTCTTTATGATGCATTTTGACTGCAGCTTTGGATAAGGGATGTTTAAAAGCAGTCGCTTGAAGATGGTGCCAGATGTTACTGGGCTCTGCTGTGCAAATGAAGGGCCAGGGCTCGGAGCAACCTGCTCTAGTGGAAGGTGGACACGATGAGCTTTAAGGTCCCTTCTAACCCAAACCAGGCCAGCCAGCACCCACCAGCACCCCAGGGGTAAGGGCTTGGTGCCTCTAGGATGTGCCTTTGAACACAGAGCAAAGAGAGGTGGTCTTCAAAGCGATCTAGCTGAGCAGAGGTGTTCCATGGTGGGGCTTTTAGGCTGGGAAGGGGGAGTTGTTTCCCATGTTTACCAGGGCTGCTGCAGCAGTGACTGGCACAAGAACAGAGCAGAGCGGATGCTCTCGGGGCTGGCACGGTCATCAAACACAAGGTGAAGTATAATCCTTGCCTCCAGCCTGGTGGGTTGGCTTTGGAGGGGATAATCCTGCCGCTGGGGCAGGCTGATGGAGAGATGCAGGTTGGGAGGGACTCCCGGAGGGCATCTCGCCTCCCAGGTCCCATCAGGTCGTTGTGTGGTTGGAGATAACACTGCCTTTTTGTGCAGTGAGTCCTCTTCCCAATCCATGGATTTTGGGGCACAAAAACCCAATGTTTTAGTCTATGAGGTCAATAAAGTCTAAAGGTGAATTCCTACTTTATCCTAACAGGAAACCTGCATCCTTTTTAACTTCACTGGGCAAATGGACACATTTGTTATGTGCAGCTTTTACTTGGGATGCAGAATTTATGCTGCTAAAGTGTGCTGTGGGTGGAGGGAAGGGTCCTGCTGTCACCTTTTTTCTCTTTAGAAGACAAGTACCTCTTCTTTTGTGCTACCCTGTGATGTGAGTGTTCAGCAGGCCCAAAGGCACCGATCCTCGCAGAGCATCTTTGGGGAAGGGCTCATTCCTATGTGAGTGGAGAGCTCAACTGCAAGCAAAGCACTGGTCCAGCTCTTCTCAATTGGGATGCGTTGATGGTTAGGTTATTTTCTGGGCTGAAGTGTGTATTAACCACTTACTGGTGACACACAGCACCAGAGCTGAGTGTGGTTAGTCCAGGTACTTAGAATCACGAGCCAGACTGGGACTAATGCCCCCACAGTGATAGCTGGACCAAGCCCCTTAATCTAATAACCAGTTTTGTACAGATGATGTCTTTTGTGCCTTCCTCTGCTCATAATTGTGGGGATTCTTTTTGCTTACTGCTGTCCCTTTGTTTCGAAGGGCAAGCATCAAGAACACCCCAGAGGATGGTACCACACTGCAGCCTTCATTTGTCAGGATGATGCATCAAGAGCTACCCAGCCACTGATGAGAAAAGTCCTTGTACTTTACATTCAGGCCTATTTGCACTTGATATTGCTTGCTTTTGAGATGGTTCCAAGTGTTCTTTCTCCATATATATAATGTCAGTAAGGGAGGTGGGACGGGGTTTGAGCTCATCCAGCAATGCAACACTTGGTGTGTTTGAAATAGCTTCACGAAGCCACAGAGAAGCTTCAGCACTGAAATGGGGATTGCCTTTGTGTTCCCCAACAAAGGGCTTAGGCTCTAGGGCAAGAGTTGGTGTTACTGGTAAAGAAAGCTCAAGGCCCTGCTTGCAGGGTAATGGGGGGGTGGGCTTTGGTTTTTGGGACTGCAGTGTAGGTTCTGCCTTGACGTTTATTATGGTAGAAAATAACTCGTGCATTTTGGGGTTAGGGGGCTGTTTATGGGGGAGGGGTCTGTGGGGTTTTATTTTTTCCTTATTTCTTTGATTTTGCCTTTATTTTTATTAAATGTTACTTTATTATTAAAGGGTGTTTTGTTTGATCAGACTCGGAGCCAGAGCTGACTGCTTGCAGGGAGGTGCATGGCTTCAGCTGCATCCATCCATCATCCATTACCTCGCTTGTACCCATTAAAGACACGGTGCAATTAGGATCAGTCATGGCTTAGCGTGAAGCTTCTCCTCTTGTACCTGTTGAATCACAGCAACAAGAGAAAGCACGGAGCACTTAGACTGTGACATAACACAGAGAATACATGCTTTCTGTTAAACATGGGCTGCTCCCTGCTAGCACACCAGTCACTTTGTACATCCATTGCTGTACAAGAGACTGTAGTCCCCAGCACAGGATGAATGGAGCCATAGAAGAGCTCACAAAAGCCTCCAATGATCATTAATCCATCAGTTAATGAAGCAAAGTGCTGCAGCTGAGGCTCCAGGAGCCATTTCAATCTCCATTGTACCTGTGCTTCCCTGCATCACCACATCACCAACCTCCAACTGCACAAAGGCAGGACTTAGGTTTCACAGCCCCCATGTGAGCACTGCACCGTTCAAGACAAGCATTGTTAATGGTAACTGAAGGAGTTTTCCTTGGAATAGGAAATGTAAAACCCATTTAGGTGACAGTGGGGCTGAAGGTGCAGTTAAGATCCAGAAGTCTCCTGCCTGGAGCTGGGCCACAGCTTGCCCAGTAGCTTTATTCAGGAAATAGGCAGGGTTTGGCCATCAGGTTGCAAATAGAGGGAGGAGGAAATGGAGCTGCTCCGTGTCCATCAGATGCCATGAGCCCAGATTTGGGGGAAAACACCCAAAAGCCAACAACCCAGCCGTGGTTTCTGCCTTTGCACCTTAATGACAGCACTCAGCAGGGGATGGAGCAGGTGAAGGGACACAGAGAGCAGTTGAAGCCCATCGTAGGGTCAGCAAGAGAGGTGTATCACAAATACACTGCAAATCCACTCACCACCATGGGTTATTGAATACATTCAAATCAAAGCATCTTCATACTAAGCTCACACATCAAAGCAGGCCCTACCAATGCCCTGTTTTCCAACAGCAAGGGGCACATAAAGTCAGCAAAGACTGAGGCCGCTGCTGTTCTTTCAGCATCACAACACATTGTAGAGAGCAACTGTTCCAGTTTTGGGTGCAGTATTAATGCCTTGAGCTGTGTTTCCAAGCAGCGCTGGCCACTCATCCTTTAACCCAGGTCTCAGACGTTTATACCCCACCACCGTATCACCCCACATGGGTACTGCAGCCCTGTACATGAAAGCAAACCAGATTCTAAGCATGGGAAAAGCTTTTCTTTATACCCAGCCTCTTATATCTTGCCATGAGCAATAAGCCACAACCAGAGCTGCAGCCTCCCAGTAGCCATTAAGAGCCCTGAGGACAACCTCAGCTTTGCTAACAAAGGTTCACCATCTTCCAGGAGCTGTACTCAAGATGTTTTCCAACCTCCTTAAGGAAAACAGCAGGATGGGTAATTACAAACTCAATGGATATGGAAATGTTGGGAGCACCACGACGCATCTGTTCCCTGGTTGCCTGCTGTGCTGCACTGCCTTGACCTTCACAGTGTCATTGCATTGACTGCTAAGAAGTCGCTGGGGGAAGCTGACGGGGCTCCATCTCACCAGCATCCCTCCTACACCTCTCCAGATGGACCCATGCTCTACTGAGGAGTGACTAGGACATGGGCTTACCTGAGGCCACCGAGGAAAGTGGCTCCCTTCATGTTGACCTGGGAGCTTCTGGGGTGACCAACAGTGCTGTAGTGTCCAGTGGCATCACTGCTGTAGTGGTCCAGTGGCATCAGTGCTCTTCAGGAGGAGGAGGATGCTCTTGTTGAATGCCCCACAGAAGCAGCACAAGCAGAACTAGGATCTTGCTGGATGTCTCAGCAGGTAGCATGAACCTCATCCTGTCCTGCAAGGCAAATAATACATAGTACTAAGCTTCATTATAACACACATGTTGTATTTGGTTTGGGTCACATCACACCCTGTGTGCTCGCTGAACAGCCGCATCCATCAGGTGGGTCTGTGTTTAATAACAAGGTCCCCTGTAGTTAAACCCACCCAGGCCCACACCATAGCCCACCATAGAGACTCATTGCTTCTCTCTACCCTGTTGACCCAGCAACTGTTTGTCATCTCTCACATATGGGGCACCTCCATCCCCCAGTGTGGGGAGAGGTAATTCTGCACACCGTGCTCAAGGAAACACTTGTACCTTCCCTTTGGGCAGCAGCTTGCTAAAACACACACCTGGATGAGCCCTGAATATTTGCTCTTGTATTTCTTCAAGCAAAAAAGGAACATCCCCACTAGAGACCTGTGTTTTAAGTAGCAAAAACTCACTGAGAGGGTGATAAACCAGGGTTATCACCTATGCACTAAGCATCCTGTTAATGGCAGATACTCTAGAACAAGTAACCCTGCCTCTAGTCCCATGAGGATTATTAATAACCAGAGCACATCACCTCCACGGAGCACATCTGGAGCAGTGCAGGAGATCCACATCAGCAGATCCTGGAGAAACCATCCCTCCTGAATGCCACCCTGCTTCACAGCCCCTAGTAACAGCCCCTCTGCCTGTGGGTACCAAAGGTGAGAGCCCAAGAAGTTGCACCCACCGTGGTTCCTTTGCTCCTCAAGGTCCTTTTCTGGGCAGCAGCACCAAGCACTGGTGACCTTCCTCTAATCCTGCTTAATGAAGTCTTTTAAAGGTGGTTTTGACCTCGACAGCAGGAAGCATCTCCCCCTGCTCTTCTGCTGCCAACCAAATAGGGACCTGAGGGGAGCAACCCCCACGTACCCGCAGGCACCAAGTGCAAGGCAGAGACCCAGAACTGAAAGGTTTTGTTTGGAGGTGACTGAAGAGGTTGCTGCTCTCAGATACCATTAAGGTTCCTTCCAACCCAAACCATGCCATGAGAGAGGCTACATGGCAGTGCCAACAGAAGCCTCCATCCTTTCCATCCCCTGGCCACCCACCCCTTTCTTCTACCAAGCAGATCTGGCCGCAGTAAATCCCATCCCTCTGACATAGCATCCACCCCCCCACATCACTGCAAAGCCAAACATCACCTTAACCATGCCCTTCAATCTCCAGGCTTCATATTCAAGAGACCCATTGAGGTGGTTCTTTAAAGCACTTTATTGGCAACCACGTATACCCTGTGCACGGTAACCTCTGTACAAAACCCCTTCCATTAACACCAGAGCGAGCGACAGCCACCAGGAGCATTGGATGCTGGTTTGGCTGGAAGAAGTAAGGATCATGTTAAACCAAACCAGCCAAATTGGCTGCATTGCTTGGACTCCACCAGCAAACCAGTCCTGCAGTTCACAACACGCAACACGAAGTATTCCCTCCTGGATGAGCATGGTTTGCTCTTGCAACCACCAAAGGGATGCGCAAGGGAAGGCTTCCCATCTCCTGCCACACTCTGCCTTTAGGGTCCTGCCTCCCACTTGTGATGCTCTGCCATCGAGTGCCGCTAATCCAAAACCTCATCTGAGAGCTCTAAACCAGTGTTGAAGGAGGTTCCATGCCCAACACAGCCTCATTTGTCATCCGAGGGGCTCTCGGGCAGCAGGGCACCGCCGGAGCTCTTGTTGCCTTTGCGGATGCACATGCCGCAGTCCAGCTCCACGTCGATGTCCCCAAATCTCAGCTGGCAGGACTCATTACAGCTGCAGGGGGGACAGAGGCACTGGTCAGTGAGCCTGTCCTTTCCATGGACACCCAATTGTCTTACCCACGGCACACTGGATTTCCATAGTAATAATGGGTCTAGGTGATGCTCTTGGCCATCCCAGTCCATGCAGAGCACCGGGACCCCCCAGCACTCCCCTTTACCCCCACGTACCAGCGGGATGCAGCAGCGTTTGCTGCCAAGACTGCAAGAGCCCCTGCGTAGTGCCAGCAGAAGCACATGGTGAGGACCGTGAAGTTGGTGCGGTCGGTCAGATCCCAGCCTGCTCCTCCCCATGGAGGGGACAGCACAAACCCAATCTGGTCACAGACAGAAGAGGTGTTGAGCATCAGCACACATCAGGCTGTTAAGCGCATCCCTCATCACTTTCCCCCTCTGTTTTAGCCAAGTGGCTGTCTATGGGCTAGATGCAAAATAAACCAAGGGACACTTTGGCCGCTGTCCTCAGCATCCCCCAAGCATCCTTGTCTCCCCACAGGAATGTGTTTCAGGAGGACAGAGATGCTCTGCAGGTAGCTTTAGGACCCACAGTGCAGCCCCAGAGAAGGATGGCAACCCAAAGGCTACATTGCCAGGCTGTGCATTCCTCCCTAGACCCAAAGCTGGGTGGTTATGTGGGAGATCCCCAATTATTTCCAGTCACTTGGAGCAAAGAGAGGAATAAATTGGACATAATAACAGGAACAAAACCTCATGATTGAGGTTTCCCACCCTTGTGGGGTCTAATTTCCATTTAGCATGCAGGTTTGTCCATAGAATCATGGAATGGTTTAGGCTGAAAGGGACCTTAAAGCTCATCCAGCTCCAACCCCTGCCACGGGCAGGGACCCCTTCCACTAGAGCAGCTTGCTCCAAGCCCCTGTGTCCAACCTGGCCTTGAACACTGCCAGGGATGGGGCACAGCACCTCAGCACCATCATGGTAAAGAACTTCTTCCTTGTATCCAACCTGAACTTCCCCTGCTCCAGTTTAAACCCATCACCCCTTGTCCTGTCCCTACATGCATTCCACGTGCATGTCTCCATGATGACAGCTTTGGTGTTAAACCTCGTTTCATCCTCTTATTTACTAAGATATCCCGACCAGCCTTCAAGTTTAACCCCAACAGGTAACGACCAGGTATGAAGCTCGGCGGACAGCACTGGATACGCACTGACCTGCCAAAACCAAGAGCCCTGGAGAAGGAAGGAGCTGGTCCTGAAGATCTCCAGGATGATGTGTTCTCGGATGAACACCTCTAGGAGGGCACAGAGGGCTCCAGCAAAGGTAGCCGTGGCCAGCAGGGAATAGAGGTGATGGTCCAGCGCTGCATCGCTGTAGTCACAGAAGCAGAAGAGCAAACCTGCCAAGAGAAGAAACCTCCATGAGGAATCGATGCTCTGGGCTTTGGTGTTAAACTGAACCCTGACAACTGAGGCTGTGCTCCAGGCCTTGCTATGACCTGCCTGGTGGGAAGAGCACAACATGGGCATGACAGCACGTCACCTTCACTCTGCAAGGACCACGCAGCCCTTAGCACAGGGTCTGCTCTGCCCTCGGAGCACCCTATGGTGGGCTATAGGGCCATCAGGAGCAGCACAACGATAGGGGCCTTTGCATCAGGCTCTGTTCCCCATCAGGAGATGCTCACATCCACAGGTCCTTGTGCATCCCCCTCAAATACGAACCCAGCCCTAGATGGATCCATACTTGGAGAGGGGGACACTGGGACACGCAACCAGTGCTTTTTGCCTTCAAAACAGGGCTTTGGAGCTGTTGCCCACTGGTGGCCCTTTCTCCTACCCCCATCCTGCCCCCTCTCCCATGCACCACGCTCTCACCTTCGACGAGCAGAGCCACGGACAGCGAGAGCCGGTCCAAGCCGAGCGGCAGCTTGAGCCGGGAGTGGGAGACGACGTCCACGATGCCGGAGAGGAGGAAGAAGAGGTAGATGGTGGTGTAGTGCCAGCGCGTGAGGTCGGTCCAGCCCCTCGCCTCGGGGCTGTACAGCTGCAGATGGGGCCCAGTGGGAACAAACTGCTCCACCAGCATCCCTGCGCGGAGAGGGGAGGAAGGAAACCTTCCTTCATAGGAATGGCTGCAAGCCCTCCCATGCCAACCCACCCCAAACATCCCCAATCTCATGGGAGAAGGGATGCAGCGGCAGGAGATATTGGGGCGCATCATCACATCTTACCTGCTAGAGCAAAGAGAGCTTTGACCGCCCCTTCGAAGGCTTCCACGCGCTGGGTCCCGTGGCTCGGCTGGCTCTCGGCGTTGCCTTTCCTCCTGAGGTACCTCAGTGGGTACCGCACCGACCACCAGAGACCAAAAAGGAGGAAGAAGGTGCCCCGGAGGGCACTGCCGAGGAAACTCGTTGGCATCGGGCTCGCTTGCTGGACCTGCAAGGACAGACGGTGCCCGGGGCTGAGCCAAAGCATCCCCACGGAGCCGCATCCTGAGGGAGATCAGCTGCGAATGGGGAACACCAGAGGTGCTACCACTGTATTTGGCCTCTCTCAAAGCTTCCTGCTCCTTTCCTACAGCTCAGATGTGCACAGGAGGAGGCGTTCCTCACCCTGAAGCTATCGCACCGCCTTGCCCTTGCATCACCAATCGCATCGGCGCCGTGTTTATAAATACCAAAGGGAATTGCAGAGGCTGGATGAACAACTCCAGCACGTTCTCCAGGTCCTCCCACACTAGAAAGTAATTAGGCACTGCAAAACGAGGGTAGGATGTGGTGTGGCAATGCTGCAGGTGAGGGAGGGCTCTGCAGAGCTGGTCCAGCTCAGGTGGGAGCGCGCATGGGCGATGCGCGGTGTTCGGATGCGGAGGGTAGCATCGCCCATTCCATCTCCACAGGGAACGTGGGGAAGGCCCAGACCTGTTCACACCACGTCAAGGTTTCCCTCCGGGAGGGAAGTTACTGAGCAGCCTTCCAGGGAGATGAGAAACGCCCCATCCCAGGAGCTTGTTCAGGCACTGGGGATGGTTCCTGCTCTGTTTTGGATGCCTGCGCTAGGATTAGCTCATACTCCAGCCTGATTATAGCCCAGATCCTGAGTCCAGGGCACAAATCTTCCCTGCACAGACATCTCCATGCTGAAGTGACTGAGGACAAATGCCATTACAGCACATTTAAGCAGCACACAATTGCACCATCTATATCCAAATTCTACCATTGTCCTCCAGGGACTGAGGACAATGAAGCTGCAGTCAGGAGCACACCTTGACCGAGATAGACATCAGGAGCTGTCATTTGGCATGCTTAACTGGAGGAGAGGAGGAGAACAGAGACATCCCAGCGCTCAGACACTGGAATAACACAACCAAGCTCCAGAGGCTGCTCCCAGCTTGAATGGGATCGCTCACCCCACATCCTCCAGGCATCCCCCCTTTGGCTTTAGGTACCAGCAGACCCAAACCACTCCGTTCCAGAGCTCTCCTTGGGATCTCCTACCCCAGCATCCCGCTCCCCTCCCTGATAACCTCACTCTTCACAGTGCCAAGGACCCTTTTACTTTGCAACCTCTTGGCAATGCTTTTGGTCCCTGTCAGGAGTCCCCTTTGCTTCCCACCACCCAGACCCAGTGCTCGAGCAGCCACCGCAGACCCTGATGCATCTCTGGCTTGGCAAAGCTGTCCCAAACCAAGCAGAAACCCACTCAAAAGAGCCTGAAAAGGGCCTTTTTTGACCACCACTGTTTTGGAACTGGGTTCATTTCCAAGCAGCAGTGCCCTCGCTCAGTTCACACATTGGAGGTGCAGAACAGCACCCCCAGACACCCAAACCCCCAAAACTGGTACCCCTTCACCCGCCGGCTTCTCCATCCCCTCCCTTTGAGTCCATGCTCACACAGAAGCTGATTAAAGCCCCAAGAGAGCTCCTGGGTGTTTATGTTTCCTGTGAGCTGCTCTGTCTGTCCCAGGACCTGAAATGTGGCTGCAGTCACAAGTTAGTAGGCTCCCAGCCTGTGATGCTTTTAGTTAACAGCCATACTGGAGCTGCCCACTCTCCTCACTGTGCCTCCTGCTGAGCTCTCACAGCATTCCCAGCCTCGGGAACAACAGCATTCCTGCCTGATTTCCAGGCTTTCTGTGTCCATCACCATCTACGGCCTCCTATGGGGCCTTGCTCCAGCTGATGCAGGCAGATCAATGCTGCTTGGGTGATGCCTTCCCATGTGGATGTATGAGCATCCCCATGGGTGCAAGCACAGGGCAACCAGCCTATAAGCAGAGGGCAAGTTCATTGCCTGGCCATAGATGCTCGGAGGGGCTTCTCTTTGTGCATCCTCCTCCACTTTGCTACCCAGGCACATCTCTCTTGTGCCAACAGCACCCACCCAAGAGGCACGAGCTCCCTCTCCTCCAAAACCTGATAATCCCCCCCAAAACAGGGCTAAAGACACAGCTTGCTGTCAGATCTGCACCAGCACCACGCTGAACCTTTGCCTTGCAGAAGGTGGACTCTCCCACGCATCCCTTCTTCCCAAGCTCAAGCAACCACATCCATCCCATCGCAGAGCCTTTCACCTCTCTACGTGTAGGAGACTTTACCTGTGGCTCCTGCCCGTCCTCCTCCCGCTCCAGATGTGCCAGCGAGGAGCTGTTATTACTCACAGGAGGCAGATAAAGGGGAAGCCACCCCGGGGGAGGTGGCCCTCACACAGGATGTTTGGAGCTGAGCATCCTGCGGGGCAGTTCAAAGCACGCTGAGTCAACCCGCCTTGCCCAACCCGAAACACCTCGTGTCTGCCATTAACAACCAAATTCCAGCCTCCTGGAATTCGCCACAAGAATCAGGGCGAGCAGCCGGCTCCCATCCCCATGGAAACCAGGTTCGGTTCTTACGCTGAGGGGTTTTAGGGGGGCAAGGCTGTGGCATCGCCTGGCATGGAAGGGCTCTAACCTGGGGTGCCAGGTACACAATAACCCTGTTAGGGGGGTCTGGGGTTATAATAAGCACCTGGAAGCAGGAGATTTGGAGCCAGGAGCTCACAAATCAAAGCCCTTGTGAGCTCCATCTCACAGCAGCCAAGGGGAGGGGGGCATTGGCCCAGGTTTAGCACCTCGATGGCTGTGTAGATGAGCAACGCAAGTGCCTCGAGGGAAATAGACAGCACAGACCCCTCCAGCATCCCCGCTTCCCTCTGAAACACCAAGTTAATGGTGCAGAAACAGTCGGCACTGCCCAGATCTCCAGCTATGGAATGGTTTGTGTTGGAAGGGACTTTCAAGCTCGGGGACACCTTCCACTAGACCAGGTTGCTCCAAGCCCCGTCCAACCTGCCCTTGGTCACTGTAAAACGTGGGCGCTAACCATCACGCAGAGCATCCCCAACCCAGTGTTTCTATGCACAGCTCCTCGTGCAACCCACAATAACCCCAAGGAAGGCTGCAGGACCAGCCACGAGCCCCACACGTGAGGCAGGAAAGGCCCAGGGGTGGAGAACAATGCAGGGCTGCTCGCCAGCACAGCCATAAAAGCCACCGAGCTGTAGCCAGGAGCTGCTTTATGCCCTTTATCTCCACAATCAGCAGTGGGAGGCAGGAAGGAAAACAAGGAGCTGTGCTGTGCACACATCACTGCTCACCTCCAATCCTGCTCAGGGAGCAAGGCACGGTGCACAGGGCTCAGCACACACACACACACACACACACACACACAGGGTGCCTGTGCCATGGGGGAAGCCCAGAGCGGCATTGGGTTCACTTCATGAGCTTGCTACCACGTTAAACCCAAGCAGAGAGAGAAATTCACCCCTCAAAGGAGCAATTCCTTACAGACCTACCCTATAACACACGACAGAAACGCACCTTTCCTGATGGCAAAAGGGCAGCAGCAGCAAGGAGCTCTTTGCAGCTCAGTTTTCCCTGCTCCAAGCACCCAGCTCAACAAAGCCTCAGCACAAAGGCATTTCCCAAGCAGGCTGAGCGAGGTCCTTGCAGGAAGTGGGGCAATGGAAGCTGGGAATGCAGCAGGTGCAGGGAGAGGGGAGGAAACGATGCTCAGCTGAAAGGGATCTGCTCAAAGGCTGATGATGCCATTTTCCATGGAGTTTAAAGGGCCAGGAAAGAGGAAAGCGTATAGAGGAAGGTGTCTATGGAAAAGGTAGCTTATATTAAAGTCCCTGCAGTCAGACAGGGAAAGAAGTCATAGCTGGATGAAGTGGTGTGAGGAAAAGGGGTTTCTAGCCTGTTAAACCATCCCCATGATGGAAACAAGAATAAAACTATGACACCTGGATGGGAACACCATGGGGTACCCAGAGAAAGGATGGCAATGTTCCCTCCGAATCACAGAGCAGGTCACTCACACACCACTGCAGGTGCCAATGGATGCAGCTCCATCACAGCTCCTTAGGGATGTGGAGTATCCCTAAGGATATGAGAGGTATCCATGGCAGGGGGTTGGAACTGGATGATCTTCAGGTCCTTTCCAACCCAAACCATTCTATATACGACCCTGATGTCCTCTTCCTCCCAGGGAGACACGGAGGGATGCAGATCTGCATCTGACTTGCTCTTACCCCTCTAATGATCCCATTCCAACCCCTCTAATGATCTCAAGCTAAACCCCAAAGCGCATTTCATTACTGCCCTCCTCTTTTCCCTTCCCCTCAGCTGGGAGCGCAGCATCCTCTCCCTGCAGGTTCCCCATCCAGCTAATGGGGAAGATGTGATAATGTTTGCCTGCCTCCCCGGGGGTGGGGGGAGGCACGGTGTAATTACAAGCTCGCCAGCAGCCCCGGCGCTGCAGATGGATGGGTGTTTGGGAAGTGCAGAGTGTTATTATTGTTATGACGAATGCGAGCGCTGCCTTTCATAAACAGGCACCAGAGGAGGTGAAGCAGGCGGTTAACAGCACAGGCAGGGCTTGTTCTGCTGCCTACACCATCGTTTCAGCTTACATAAAGGTGGCCAGGAAGGGTGGCAGCAGCAGATCCTATCTCTGCCAGGGAAATGAGGCCTTTTAAAAGCAGCTTTGGATCTGGCTATGAATATACCCCCTATTCAACCCAATGGGTCCAGTACAAAGGCTGACTGGTAACTCAGCTGATGGTCCAGGACGACTGGGTGATGCTAAGGCTGTGTTAAAAGCACTACTCCCTTTAGTACCGTCCTGGCTCAAAGCGATGCTCCCTTTAGCATCTATACCATAACACATATAATCAGTGCAATGGCAGCTGGTGGGGGCACCTCGCTATATAACAAAGCATCTCTGGACCACTCACCATGCACCCAGCAACCTTCATGAGGCCTTTTGAAACCAGAGCTGCCTTTGACTACACATATACCCCATTCCCCTCCGGTGGGTCCAGTGCAAAGACACTAGGTAATAACTCAGTTTATATGGTGAAAATCAGGATGCAGGACAACTGGCCCCAAAAGCTGAGCTCTTTACAAACATGGTTTTCTCCAAGCTAAGAGGAACATGCTTATTCCTGCTCCAGAAGTGATCATCACCTGTATTCTCCCACTTAACCACAGGCTGCATCCCTGCTCCTTGGCTGACCTTCATACCTTGGGAAAGAATGTGCCCCAGAGCTGGAAAACAAATCAGGAAGCGCTATGCTGATGGTGCTGGGGTGTTTGCAGGAGCAGGGATGCATGAGGCTATTCCAGACACAGGGAAAAAGCTTCTTGTGGCCCTGCAGCGACAAGAGACAAAGAAAACCTCGGGGTGAAAGGGGGCAGCAGCTCCATTAGGAGCAGCCAAAAGAGCAGGGGAGGGTTGGATAAACCTTCTCCCACCTTCACAAGCAGGGAATAGCAAGGTCAGCCTTCCTCTGTGCTCCCTGCGGTGGGAATAACCCCTGCTTTCAGCGAGGGTGGCGGCATGGGGACTGACTGCAGCCTCAGCCAGCCTGGAGCACGGTGAAGGAGCCTTGCCTGGTGCTGCCCTCATGTGGCTATTGGATGGGAATAGGGATGCCGGGAGTGTTTCCCAAGGGGAAAATGACGCGGGGATCCAGGCCTGCCAAAAGAAACCATCTCAGTGGGGGCAACAGAGGGAAGCTGGGGTCCAAGGAGAGCCGGTTAGGCTTCATAGCACTGTGAATAAGCAATAAAACCCAGGTTAGAGCCCCCTTATTCTGCAAGAGGCTTTGCACAAGGATGCTCAAAGAGGAGCTTTGCTTTCCCTGCGTGTGAGCAAAAGCTGCTTTCCTCTTACAGTCATGAGCAAGCACAAGCCCAGCTGCCATCCATCCCTCCTCTGGGAGACATCAGGGAGGAGGCTTCTGCACAGAGCATCCTTCTAGCCCCAGGGTCTGAGACGTGGACAGATGCAGCTCACCTTGGGCTGGTGGTTATCATATCCATCCATCCATCCATCCATCCATCCATCCATCCATCCATCCATCCATCCATCCATCCATATATATATATCTATATGCATCTTTTCCTCCTACTGAGGACATTTCCAGTCCCTTCCCTTGCAAGGAATTAGTTGGCAAAGGAAGGCTCAAAGCAAAATGTGTGCCTGTTTCCTCTCACATTGTGTTATTCCCAATGGAAAACCAGGATGGTTTGTGAATGCCTGCTGCTTAGCCGCCTGTCTTACAGTCCTTCAGGCTCTGCAGGTCTGAGAGATGGGCTTGCCGAAGCTGTTATCACACACTCTGTAATTCATCAGTCTTCAATGTAAGGATGTCAGCTCAGGGGGGATTTTTATTTCCCATTTATTCACTCTTTCAGCCTGTAAGTGGACAGGGAAACTACAAACAGCTCAGTGCTCAATAGCTCAGTGCTTCCGTAATGAAACCTGCTTTGTACACAGCCGAGCCACAGTGGTGGTGCAAACCTGACATCAGCTCACACTCAACGCTCTTCCTCTTCCTCCTTGGGGTGATGCCTTGCTCCAGAGGTACGTGGTCTCAGCCTGGGGGTGTCCCTGACTCCAAGGACAGCAGGTCAGAGCCTCCATGCCCTTGGAAAAGTCGGGTGAAAGGGTGCCCTCCATCACCACAGGAGCACACATGGGAACCCGTGGGGTGAAGCGATCTCTTCACGTCCAATTCCCATGCCTAATTGTGTGGCTAAAACCCAGTGCTGGCTTAGAAAGGGCCAATATTGGGGTATGGATGGAGGGCAGCTCCCCGCTGCGTGCTTCCCAGCAGCAGAACGGTGCCACCTCCCCTTGCTCTCCCAAAGCAGGAATCTCCCATTGGCGTTGGGGTTTTATCTTCTAGGAAGCAGCTTCCTCACGTCTCTGGAGCAGGCGATTGCTCCCTCTTCACTCTTCATCGGATGCACTCAAGAAGGTGGCTTGGGAGCTGGGGTCACGCTTCTGCTGCCGGACCCCGAGGCTGATGTAGGGCTCCCCGCTGCCTGCCCTGCACCTCTGGATGCAGCTGGAACACACGAGCAGTAAATCACTGTTAGCAGAACCCCCAGCCGCTGCCACTCACCGGAATGCTCAAGGGAGCCCAATGCACTTGTACTGAATACAGAAGAGAAGAAACTATGATAGAGCTCCCAAGATGCTGTTTGGGTGGGAATTGAGGGGATTTTATTCTGTTTAATGTCTATTTGCTTGCCTAGACTACCCCATCTGTCAGCCATGGAATCATGGAGTGCTTTGGGTTGGAAGGGACCTTAAAGCTCATCCAGTTCCATGGCCATGGGCAGGGACACCTTCCACTAGGGCAGCTTGCTCCAAGCCCCATCCAACCTGGCCTTGAGCACTGCCAGGGATGGGGCAGCCATAACTAAGTTGGACAAGACCTTGGGGATTGAGTCCAACCATGTCTCAGCAAGCCATGCAGCATCCCTTAGAGGTCCATTGGCCATAGGAGCACCCCTGAAAGTGGGATAATGCCCCCTTCCCATCCGTTGGAAAAGCCATGCTGGGGGCTGGTGCTATTTTAGCCATCAGACAGTGCTGTTGTAGCTCAGTGACTGTCACCAGCTTTCAAACCCTTGCAAAGGACAGGACAAAGTGTCAGGGAGTCCTGGTAACGCTTTGATTGCTCTGTTGAATCAGAGTTTGACTTCCAGCATAGCAAAAACACAGCGTGATTTCCAGGCCCAGCTTTCGGGGTCCCTGTCATTTGGCTTCCCATTTAATGCCCGTGCCTCTTGCTGGCACTGGTTCGCATTCTGTACGCTCAACACATCACGTGCACCCTTGGGACTGTGCCCTGGAACTTGCTGTAGTGAGGAGTACTCAGCTCTTTGTCCTCCAGGATGGGCTGGAGTACATCTGCATCCCACTCCAGCCCAAATCCCTGCCCCAGCCATACCAGTAAGTGAGAGTGTAGTTCATAGCCAGGATGGCCACGGCGGCTGCCCAGTGCCAGAAGAAGCACATGGTGAGGAACATGATGTTGCTGTGGTCATTCTCATCCCACATTGGGCCTCCCCATGGCTGGAACAGCACGACACCGATCTGGGTGGAACAAGCAACGCATTACCTTGGGGTGGGGGGGAAAGGAAACCAGTGTATGTGCCCTGTGTCCATCTCTGTCATCACCATGACCCATGTGGTGACCGTGGAAGTGGACAGTGGAAGTCCAACCTTGCAGTGAGAGACCACACAAAGCAAGTCTGCACCTGTGGTCTTATTCTGTGCAATACCCACACCACTATTGTCCCACTGCATTGCAGACTCCTTTAAAACCTCCCACTTTAGCACTTTACAAGCTCAGCCCAGTCTTTAACCTCTGAATAAAGCCTGGTTTGAGTTAGGGCAGCTGAGAAAGAGGAGGGAGCTCACATTTCTCTTTGGCACCTTAGTGTTGGGAGTGCTTCTCTCCCCCTGAGCTCTTTGCCTCTCCACCTCCTACCAGAGCAAGCAGTTGCCTGTATTTCATTGCTCGGTGGGGTTTGCATCTTTCCACTAAACCAGAGGGAGTGCTGCAGGGTGCATTAGGCACATTAAGCAATTAGGACTTGGTTGTTAGATCCTGTTTGCTCCCTGGGAGCGCTCGCATGGGCTCTTCCCCCCCTGAGAAGCCATAAGCCAAGACAAACAGCAACTTCAGCAGCAGCAGCCAGCAGGGATGACCAGTGATAAGCACATTTGCATTGGGGGTTATGATCTATTTATGAAGCGAGCCTGGCATAACCCATCCTTCAGAGACATGCGATTGATGTATGATGTGCGGCTTCTGCTCCTCTTTGCCTGCTGCTCTCCTACCTCGCTGCCCTGCTCCATCAGAGAACCCACCTGCCAGAACCACGTGCCCTGGACGATGGTGGCACCGGCTCTGAACATCTCCAGGACGATGTTGTCACGCAGGAAGACCTCCAGCATGGTGCTGCAGGCCCCTGCGAAGATGGCGATGAGGAGCAGGGAGTGGATGTGCTGGTCCAGCATAGGGCGGTGAAGGACGTGGTAATAAAAGAGACACCCTGCAAAATACCAGGTTAGAGTTAGTGACTCCAACCATGACCACAGAGCCCTGGCAGGGAGAATCACCTGCCTGGCTGGCAAACTGAGGCAGGCCACCATGAAAACAAGGCACTCCACATAGCACCATCCCTTCGGGTCTCCTGGCACCCCACCATCCCAGAGGGATGCGATGCGCAACCTTGGGGCAGGAGGATCTGAGCAACATGTGGAGAACAGAGGTGGTTTTCTTCACCTCTTCAGATCACCCTTTCCTCATGGTCAGGGTCCTGCTGTGTCCTGCTTTTCTACTGCTGAAACCTCACCATGTTCTTGAGAGCTGTAGACACAGATTTCCTTTTCTCATGTACCAAATGGTGCCTGTTGAGCTGCTTGGAAAACCACTGGGATGAGGGAAGGGAAAATAACAGGAGCAGTGCCTTCCTTAATGGGTTTTCTACATAAACAAGACCTTCATTTCCCAGTGCCTTTTGCCTGCGTGCTCCAAGAGGGGCCTGAAATCCTGACTCGTGACTTGCAAGACAGCCTGAAGACAAAATGAGATCCATGATGGAATAAGTCACTTGAGTTTGCCACGTGCAATGCAAGCAGATGAGGATGACAATGCCAGCAGTGCAATTAATGGCTCTCGAGGGAGAAGAGAGGCACGCAAACAGCTCTGTAGATGGAAGATAAAGGCAGCATCCTCCAGCTATTTATCATGGTGAGGAAACTCAGCCTGCTGCTTTGTGCCGCTGCCACCCCAGAAACCCCAAACCGAGCAAAGCCAGGACCTATTGATGCCTGTATTTCACATCTCGCTCTCATAATACATCACCTACAGTACGTCCTATCTTCAGGGCAATATCTCATCCTGGCACATTCTGGTCCCTTTCTGACTCACCCTTCAGCATCCCTCCCCAAACGAAGCATCTCCTTGTACCAACCTTCAACAAACACAGCCACAGACAGCATGAGGCGATCCAGTCCCCGTGGCACCAATGGGGAGAGGTAGGTGAAGACGTCCACCACCCCAGAGAGGCCATAGAAGAGGTACATGGTGGTGTGCTGCCAGTTCATCAGCTTCACCCAGTCACGGTTCTCCCCGCTGTAGAGGTACAGGTGAGGACCATCCGGGACGAACTGCTCTGCCAGCATCCCTGCATGGACACATGAGAGCCCGTGGTCCTCATGCCTCATTTGCAGTGATGGTTGACCTGACTCATTGCTGTTGGGGTGGCTCTGAAGCAAGAAGGGGTGGTTTTGCATGAAGGAGAAGGGACTGGATATCAAAATCAGGGCTGGCTTTATTAGTGGTAGCTCAGTTTGAAGAGGGACACGAGACTTGGCCTTTTCACATCAATCCCTACTAGAGATCAAGATGAACATCCAAGGCTCGTCCTTCCACATGTAGTTTCTATGAGTAAGGGCTCCAGTTCAGGCATCACTCCTGGCTGGGAAGTTACCAGCATAACCCCTAAAATATAACCCTTACCTATGAGAGCAAAGATGATTTTGAGTCCCCCTTCGATGGCGTCCACACGCTGGAAGCAATAAATCCTGTGGGATTTCTTAGTCACTTTCTGGCTGAGATACTGCAGCGGGTATTTCACCGACCACCAGAGCCCAAAGAGCAGGAAGAAACTGCCTGGAAGCGCGTGGCCCTTGAAGTTTGCCATCCTGACAACCTCCTCTGTCTGCAAGGCAAAGGAAAAGCCATGTCATGATACAGCTTACACCAGTTCTTTGACATAGCAATGGGAAGAATGGGGGTTCCCTTCCAGGGTGGGCTTTTTAGCACCTCCTCCCATCCCTTCTTCTCTCCATGGAGCATCACTGAGCTGGGATTTGCCCCATGCAGAGCCCAAGCTAGGCAGTAGAGCCAGGGAGCCGTTTCCTAGGGGAATTAGTGCAATCCTAACCCAGCCAGCTCCCGTTTGCCATTTGTTGCTTTGCTTCATTAGGAAGAGAAACTATTAACTATTAACTCTGTCCTGTGGGCTCCAGTGTACCTCTGGGGCCCTGCCTTGGTGCCCTCACAGGTCAGTTGTGTCAGGCTGGTCAATTAGGATGTTTTAATTGATAGCAAAGGCTCTGTTTCCAGTGCCTAGGACTTCCCTCTCCATTTAGCAATGGAGCTTCTCTTTGCCAGTGCCTCTCCACCACTTATTCTGCTGCTGCCTCCCTCCTTCATAAAGGACAACTGGCTTGTGCTGCCGGCCTTTGAGAGGCTTTGATTTGAGGTCAGGTTGTCCCAGGGACACCTTTGAAGCCCCGGAGCGCTCCTGTGTGCAGATACCATCTCCCATAGGAAGCTGTCCCTGGGCCTGCAAATGTGCTGGGTTAGATCAGACCTGCTAAAGCCCCTGGAGCCAACCTGCCCGAATCGAACTGGTTTAACCAAGCCACCTCATCCAACAGCTCACGGTGAGCAAACATTGCCTCCCCATGCAAACACCACCCCGGTGCATGCAGCGACACGCAGACAGAGCTGATGTCCTTGCGGCTCACACGGGGCCGGTCCCAGGACACCTATGAGCTATCACGGTGGGGTTCATGCCAATGCATTTAGGAGGGGATTTAATGCAGGAGTGAAAAAGCTGTGCATGGAAATGCTGTTTTCTTTCTAGCAGCTTTGCAGGCATGATTTAAAGGGAGAGATTTATTGACACTGGGTAATTAAACACAGAATCAAAGCAAGACTCCGGTCACCAGCACTGCCAGCACAGTCCAGTGCATTAACACAATAGGTTGTTTAGGACTTGGAAAGAAACAAGCAGGGAATCAGAGCATCCACCTGTATCCCTGTGGTGAAGGGAGCAGCATAAGTGAGCCAGGGAGATGGCTGGAACATTTCTGGGCGAGCAGAGAATCCCATCACATATACACTGGTATAACATCAGGACGGAGACTGAAAGCACAACTAAACCCATCCCAGAGTACCAAAGAAACACTGCAGCCATATCAAGCCATATTAATGCCATAATTCCAACACTACCACAACAACACTTAGTAATATATGTAGCTCCATGATCTAGCTCCAGCAGTTTTATTTGTAAGCTATATTGGATGGGACCTGGTAGTTTCCCACGTGAGATTGATGCAGTCAGAATAGGATGATCTAAAGGATAAGGTCCTTTCCAACCCCAGCCGTTCTATGGTACACGGATCAATCAAAGCAGAGAAACTTTATGGTCACTTACATGGAGAAGGAATACCCTGGCTGATGTGAGATGAGGTGAGCCCGGTGCAACAGCAGGGCCTGGTTTGGGGTTGCTGCCTTCTGTCCTGCCCGATGGCCCAGCAGCAGGAAGCAGGGAGGCTTATCTGGGACGCGTGACCAGCAAAACTATTCCTCCTGCTTCTCTTCCTCCTCTGGAAACATGCAAGAGGTGAGCACAGGGGGAAAACCCAAGCAAAACTGTTCTGTTTTCAACGAGTGCCCTGGAGCAAACAGCTCTCGTTTGGAGGAGGCTCCTTAAGGGGAGACCTTAGAGCAGCTCCAGTGCCTAAAGGGGAAACCTGGAGAGGGGCTTTGGACAAGGGATGCAGGGACAGGCCAAGGGGAATGGCTTTAACCTGCCAGAGGGGAGACTGAGATGAGCTCTTAGGCAAAAGCTCTTCCCTGGGAGGGTGCTGAGGCGCTGGCACAGGGTGCCCAGAGAAGCTGTGGCTGCCCCATCCCTGGCAGTGTTCAAGGCCAGGTTGGACACAGGGGCTTGGATCACCTGGCTCTAGTGGAAGGTGTCCTTGCTGCATGGAGCTGAATGAGCTTTAAGCCCCCTTCCAATCCAATCCATTCCGTATCCCTCCTGCTCCAAATGCAACGAGACTTTGGCTGCCATCAGTCACACTGGGGAAAGGAAAAAGCTGGAGGTCCAGCTGATGCTGTGGCTTGGGAGCAGCAGCCACCATTGCAGAGCATCCCTGCGCAGCCTGACTTTTCCCTTCCCTCCTCATCCAACCTGTGTTTAATAACATGCCCACGTCCCTGCTGGCTTGTAATTAGTGCACTTTGCCCCCTGGTTATTACAATGCTGTGCACTGCACTTGCTTAATGATTTACTCTTTCATCTGCTCTTACCACCTCCCAAAGGAGCTGGCTTCTTCTTGGTTTATAGCTCACGCACCCAACCACCCAGGGAAGTGTTTGAAGCAGCGGGGAGGATGGAGAGGAGCCCAGTTAGGCTTTCACCTCCTTTTGCCCTACTGTGGCAGCCACGTATAATCTGTTTCCACCTAAACCCTGGACCCTTTATGTTTTCCAAAGGTCACATTGGCTTTAATAAGGGCTTTTTGGAATGGTTTTATTAGAGCAGCGATAACGTCGGGGCATCACTTCTATTCTCCCCAGCCTGGAAATCACAGTTTAAAGTTCACCATTGGAAACAGCTCCTGCTGTTAACCTTCAACCCTTCAACCCCTGCAGATGATGCAGCTCGGACTCATCAGAGCTGGTTTGCTCCCAGTGGGACCTGCTGCTCCCTGGCTCTGGGGTGACAAGGGTGCTCCCCAGGGAAGTGCTGACTCAGTGGAGAAGGGAAGTGCCTTGGCTTGCAATAAAGACAAAGGCTGAGCTGGGGAATGCCGCCGAGGCGTGGAGCTGGAAATAAGGAAGCGATTTCCAACCTTGTAGATGTGGTTTGGGTCTGCTCATAACCCCACAGCCTCAATACTCTACCTGGGGGGCTGAATGGAGAAGATAACATAGAGGGGAGATAACCACGTCTGTGTGGGCAGAACGATGGCAGGGGAGACACCCAGGAGGTGTCAGGAGAGGCATTGCCTCCTGTTTCCGCTGCCGCACTCCATTACCAGCACTGTCTTCCTTGTCTGCAGAGGCACTCGTAATCATAGCAGCACTTCCATTATCTCCCTTGGGAGCTGGATCCCTAATGCATTAATGTCAGGCTAAAACCCCTCTCTGAACCATTTCATCCCATTATCATTGGTTTTCCTTCTATCACTGCCCCCATCTGCACCGGGGAGCGCTCACGGTGACACTGAGCAATCATGGTCCTCATTGCTAACGCTCGTGAGCCCAACCACGTCTGCAAAAGCAGGAAAGCAGCTTTTCTGCCTCTAAAGGGTCAGCAGGGGCTTTAGACCTGGGTTTAAAACTATCAGTCATCACCATTGGAGCCCGTTAGGCTCAATTGCTGGGGAATAGCTGAAGGACCATCATGTCCCGACACCTGAGATAGACCGAGCTAACCCAAAAACAAAGGCCATGGGATGAAATCAACCTGGAAGCTCAACCTGGGACTAAAGCCTCACATTTGGGATGTTGGACCTGAGGTCTATTCAACAGACGCAATGGACCCACTGGAAAAAGAGACTGAAAAGCTGGTGATGGAAAGGTTATATTGCTCTCTGCCTGCTACCGCTCTTCTCTTTTATCCCTCTGTTTTGTAAGTCCCTGCTTTATAAGTCTCCATCCTTACCCCTGTGCTGAGCCTCCCCATCAGGGAAGCAGCAAAAAGCAGCTCTGAGCTACAGCCCAGCAGGGAAAGCTGAGAAATAAAACAAACTGCCCAAAGCCATCTCGATTACAGGAGCTCGGAGCGGGCACTTGGTCACCCTTTGGCTTCTCTTTATGACCTGCATTTGTTTAGTTGTGGCTTTAAGGCAATGAGGTCTGACTGAAACTGATCTGGTTTGGGAAATGAGCCATTTCTCTTTGCCTCTGTGTGGTGCCTGAGAGATTAAAGGGCTTTCTAGAGGTGCTGGGTGCCATGGGACGCAGCAAGCCGTGATGTGCGGCGATGGAACAACCCTGACTCCTCCAACCCCTATAGCCTCACAAGTCCCGACATGAAGCAGTGACTCAAAACTGGCATTACCACCACCAGCAACGCAGCAAAAATGGGTATTGTTCAAGGTCTCAGCCTAAGACTGTATATGCAATACAACGCGCTCCTCCCAACCGCCTTCGCCATCCCTCAAGGAAAACTGCCCATGACAAGGGACCAAAGAACCCGTTTCCATTGCACCGTACCCCAGATAGATCCAGTTGTTCACCTTCAACACATCAGGCTAAGCCTGTGGAGCGCTGCAGCTACCACTGCCTTTAATAGGTCGCTGTGGCTGCCAGACATAAACCTCTGCATGCGTTGCGTGCCTCGGTGCGTGCGTCTTGTGCCGCACAAGTGAGATGTTCTTACTTGTTGCAACAACAACTAGGAGGTAGGAAGGAGGAAAAAGCCTTTCCCTACAGCACCCTGGGACTCTTCATTCTGGGGCATTAAAAGAGACCTTTCTGGGCAGCCCTGCAGGGAGGGAGCTGCTGGTTGGGTGCCCGCAGCAGTGATTTGAGTTTAGCTTTCAGGCACAGCTTTTGCATGTGATTTGGTTGCGAGTGCCAAGGGCTGGGAGGGTTTGGGGGCCACTGCTTGGCCCCCGCCTGACCCACGCTCCCCTCGGCCTGCCTCTAAGCCCCACGGTGTTTGTTTTTCCACTTCCTCCTTGGCAGTGCTGCTGCACGCTCACGGGGCTGCTCCGTCCCGTCCCATCACCGCAGGGGACAGCACCAAATCCCCCTGTGCCCCATCCTATGGGGACCCCAGGGCACTGGGACGCCCCATTGTGGTGGGTCCAGGAGAACAGAGCGCACTCCCCCATGACGCCCACAATTTGCTTTCCCATGGGGATGGGTGCAGGCTCACCCACCCCAACCCCTCTCCTCCTTCTCTATGGGGACAAGATGCCAGCTTTTGGGATTCCCCATCCTTACCCACCCAAAGGGCAGGCGAGGGGGGTCCCCTCCTTTCCCAGCTATAGGGGGTGATTGCCATGGCTTGAGGTGACTTTCTTCCCCCCTCCCCAGCCCTTTCCCAACATGAAACCCCCTTCCCACACCGGTCCTGGCCAATGGAGCCTTACCTGCTCCGGTGATCCCGCTGCAGCACCTGCGCCCAGGTAGGCTGTGCTCCTCCCCTGCCTGCAAGACCTGCCTCCTCCCTGCCCGCCCTGGGTGCTGGCAGCCTCACAAACCCCACACGGATGGGAAGGGTCACCCCGGACACATCAATAACCCCCACCCCTGCGCACACAGGGTGCTTTGATTTGCAGTTTTCTGCCCCAAAACTCATCCCTGACTTGAAGAACTGGCTTCCCCCCACCCCAAATCATTATTTTCTCCCATTTCATTGCAATGATTCAATCCCTTTCTATCGACTGCCCCATCACCCACCTCCTGCAGGCTGTATGGGGCATCCTCCCCACCCCAGGTCCCCATATCCCTCGGCACATCCCCAGCCATGAAACACTGCAAAACAGATTCATTTCCCCAAAACACTTCTTTTTCTGTGCCCCCCAGGTCACGATGGATGCGATGGATGCTCCCTGGGGGATCCGCTGCTCATCCCCCATATTCCAACCAGGAATTCTAGGACCAGGCCTCTTATAAAATGTAGTTTATTCCTAAGAAGACTTCCCACTTTCATCCCCAGCCCTGCGAGTGCTTTATGATGCTAAATAATTAACCCCTACTTGTCCCCTTGGGCCAGAGGTAAGGGTTATTATCGCTCTTTGTAAGGCAGAGCCCTCTCTGCAATAGCCCTGGGTTTAACTCACTTTCACAGAGCAGCTACTTACACCCCTTAGAACAAATACACCTGCAGCAGGGAATGGTAGTGAGGAAGCTGCATTTAGATGTTCCACGCGTATCCACCCTGGTTTATAAATGACCCCATGGGCAGAAGCCCTGTTTGGCAATCTTTCCTTGCTATTAGTGTTTTGATGTATTAAAAGCAAAGCTTTGTCCTGTTTAAACAGGTGGCTTCTTGTAAAAACAGTTATCCATTAATATATGTATTCTGAGAGGTGGAAAGGAAGAAGCATCCCAACGGCATCCTCTCGCCGCTGATGCTATCGGTGGTGGGGTTGGATGCCCAAACCAGGCGTGTTTATTCAGGTGGGGTGATTCAAGCATTCCAGAGGCAAAAGCCAAGCTGCAGGCATTCCATTTCTCTAGTTAGGCAGTTCCTCCATTCAGTTGGCTGCCGTTTTAACCCGTGTCCCATAAGCCCTGGAATGCGTTGGGATAAAGGTGCTTACATCAGAGGCTTTACCCACGAAACACACTATAGCTGAAGCTGAGGTTGAGAGATAAATGGAAGAAAAACAAGTGGTGAGATGAAGGGAAATGAGGATTTATTTAACGGGGGAGTTGCTGCCTCTCTGTGCAAGCCCATGGAAAAACACAAACACCAAAGAAACACCAAAACCACCATCCCGAAATCTCAGCCGTTACTTGCGGGACCTGGTACACAAACCCCACAGCTCCTCTCGCCTGCAAAGGTTGAGGTTTGGGCTAAAAGCTGCACTTTTTTTGGCTAAACCTGACCCTGAAACAGGAGTTTGCTGCCACCGAGTGCTCTGCTCGTGGCGTACCAGGAAATGTGCACCATCAAATATTTGCAGAACCAAACCACAGGGTGTGTGTGTAGGGGGGGGCAAGGATCTTACTATAAGGAAGCAAACCAGCTCTCCACATCTATTCATTGTAGTAAAGCCCATCCCCGAGCTGGGGGTTAACAGAACCCAGCCTCAGCAAAATGTCTCTCTTCCCATGCTCCAGAGGGACCATGTCCCTTATTGGGAATAACACACCAGTAACCAAAGCAGTCTCTAATTTATAGCTACATCTTCACCTTAAGCCCTTGCAACTGCTTAAACAGCCTGGAAATCAGATGTAAAGCCTATAACGCACCAGCCACGGGCACTGGGCTACCATTGGAGATGGGTCACCACGCTGCACTGCACACCCAGCCAAAACAGCCAACGTGGGGCTCAAGTCCTGCTCATCACCTTTTCTATGACTCATTGCATCAAATCAGCCCTGGAAAACACCCACAATTCCTGTTTCTAGGCATTTTGAGGCCTCAAAAAGCTGTTTTGTGTCCAGCCCATCTCTCTTTCCCACCTCCTGGTGTCTATTTTCTCCCTGCCTATCCCATGTGGAATTGCAGCCCCTAAACCTGCCCATAGGACCCCTGACAGCAAACAGCAGCCTGCAGCATCCTCACAACGACATGCCAATGCAGTGAGCAGGAAAACAGGAGTTTGCTGCTCTGGGAAACATCTCAGGATGCCCTCCTGAAAGAGAGTATGTTCTTTGGTACCTGCAGTCTCCAAGGATGCAGCATTAGATACAGGCTGGAGGATGCAGGAGGATGGATGGAGCGATGCATGATTATGATTGGGAATTGCTCCGCTTTAATCACTCAGAGAAATGGGAGGAATGATGGAATGTCAGAGGCAGGACATCAGTTCCCTTGTTTTCCTGTGCTGGCAGGGAGGATGTGTGACAGAGCCGTGAGCTGCACGGGTTGCCTGCAACTGGAGAGCTGCCTGACACACTCACCCAGACACAGAGATTTATATGGACCCTCACTGGGATATCAATGTGCTTTCCATCCAAGGTGATGAGTTACACCTCGTTTCCTTTCCCCCCATCCTGCACCCATGCATGGGGGCATATGAAACCTGCCCAGATAAGTGGGTGCTCAATGTAGCACCCACCACAGGCAATATATCTGTGGGAATACGGTTGCATGCCTCATCCTCCCATAGATGCAGCAGCTCTGCCCCATCATCCTTCCTGGTACCCAGGGAAAGATCCCTTCAAAGCATCCTCCCATCGGCTGAGCCTTTACCTGTCATATGCAACCCAGATTTGCAGGGATGATGAAGTACCTTGAAGCAGGGGAAGAGGCAGAGGTCTGCAGCTACCTCCAAGCTATCACCAGCACCATTTACTGCTCCTTTTGGGCATCTTTAGTCCCCAGACAGGGCACGATGAGGGGTGAAAAGAGCCCCGAGGAGGCACAAACTGGGAATTAGCAAAGGAGATGGAGAAGGACTCATTGAACTCTGCTCAAAATGTGGCCTTCTCCTTGTAAACACCCTGTTCCTTCACAAAGATGTCTAGGAATGAGGTTTCCAGATGGCAAAATGGGGAGGTGAATCAATCTGCTACAGCACATCTGCAGCTGCGCAGAGCAAACAGCATCCGTGCACAGCTGGACCAAAAAGGGATCACCCTGGGGCAGAGCTTGGCAAAGAAAGGCGGCACAAGTGAAGAAACCACCCCAAAGGTTTCTATTACAGACCCCCTGAACAGATTGAGACCTTGTCTGGGTGGAAACAGGCGAAAGGGATTGGAATTAAATGAAAGCAGGGAGAGCTTGGCCACGATGTGATGGAAACTGCATCAGTCCCAGCTGGATGCCAGCCCTGCAGCGTGCTTGGACAAGGGAATAGCATTAATAAGGGACAGAAGATCACTAGAAAGGAAATAGTGTAGCCAGATAAAGGCAAGGTAAGAGACAACAAAGGCAGAGAGCAAGAAAACAGCAAAAAGCAACAGAAAGGGAGCTAGAAGGAGAGGTGATGGAGGGTAAAGGTTGAAGTGATTGCACCCAAAAATGAGCACAAAGTGGGCAAAACTCCATGGAAATTGTAACGGGGGCAAGCAGGGTGAAAACAGAGCTTACAGCTGATGCAAGAGCAAGAAAAGCAGGTAGGAAACGCCGTGAAAGCAGCTCCATCCTGCATTGGATTGCCATCGAGCAATGAGTGGAGCAAGGGCACATCTCGGTGGCAGAGGGAGGAATCACCTCCCTCCATCTGGGCTTGCTCCTGCTGTCCACACCCATGTCTCCCATTGAAACCAGTGGGGTTTATTTGGGATAAAGAACAATTATTCATCGATCTTCAGGACCTGGAGCTGGAAGAAATGCCTGTAGATGGTGCTGAGGTTATCCGGGACATGGAATTGAGAGGAGCCAGCAGCATCAGACACGGATGGCAGATCCATCTGAAAAGAGGGTAAATAAGCTCATCATCTTGACATGTTAACACTGAGATCTTTGTTATTTAAATTGGGTTTGGGAAGTGTTGTTGTTAATACTGATGGTTGTTTTTCCTCCTTCCCCTATTTATCACCCTTACAGTTTGGGCCTGTTCTCCTCCTCCCCAGCACTCCAGCTCCAACCCTCTTTCCTAAGCAAACATTTATCATTTCCTCTACTTTTCAGCATCCCAATCAATCCCCAAATCCATTAAAAGGCAATGGGGAGAGGAGCCAGTTCAAACCCTGGTATTTACTCACCTTTAGCAAAGGAAATACAGCCCCGATGTGCAACAAACCAGCATCTCCCCAAGCTGGGGGCTGCTGAAGCATTTCAGCCTGCCCTGTAAATCCATGCCCATGAAGAAGAAAGCTTTGGGAGGGCTGTGGGAAGTGGGTGCTGTGTTTTTGGGGAGCAGCCTTCACACCAGAGAGCTTGCACAGGGATTTGTGTGGTTAAACGGGAGAAGAGGCAGGAATTGGGGTCGGGGTCCTTATGGGTGCAGGGGCAAGGGATGCAGTGCTTGGGTACCAGCTACCACACGGGGTGGCTGGACACGTCTTGGGCGTGCAGAAACGGAGCCCTGGGTAATTCGGGAACACTAGGTGGTGCTGAGGGCTCGCAGAAAGGCTCTGAGGCTGCCACCGAGGGATGCTCAGGGATGCAGGCCTAGGAGGACCAAGCCCCATGCTGCTGGTGAGAAGCTCCTTGTGTTGCTCGGCCACAGCCCTCTCCTTGCTAAAGGCACTGGTTTTAGCAAGGCCAGCTCTAACCTGGTCCCTCCCCATCCTTTCCTAAGGTTGCACCCCCCATCACATCCCTGTTTTGCAAATGGGGAAACTGAGGCACAACGTGAGCTGTTCCATCCTCACCCGCTGTCCCGACCCACCTGGCATCATCCCATGAGGAGGCACCATTGCCTAAACCATCGAATCCGGGATTGGTTTGGGTGGAAGGGACCTTAAAGCCCATCCAGCTCCAACCCCTGCCATGGGCAGGGACCCCTTCCACTAGAGCAGCTTGCTCCAAGCCCCTGTGTCCAACCTGGCCTTGAACACCCCTTGAAGGGCTCCAAACCCACCCTTAAACCAGGACTGCAGCAAAGTGCCTGCTTCCCAGCCTCGCATCCCCTTGGTGCTGCGGCGTTCACATCCAAAGGGGAGTTTTCCTTGGGAGAAACGAGGGTGAACGCACCACAGGGCTGCCCCCATCCCCAGCCCCCTTTGCCCATCACTTCCCATTCCTCCCCGGGCTCCGGTTACACGGCGGGTCCATGAGCAGCATCTAAAATAATGGAGCAGTTGTCACCGTTGGGCAGGGGAAGGGGGGGCTATTTTAAAACACTCAGCTTAGCCCAAAGGGCCGAGGGGATTGTGGCAGGGCCCAGCTGTCCCCGCGGGTGCTTCAAAGTCCCAGGCAGGATGCCTTGGCTGGGAAAGGGAGCCAGGCTGCCCGGGGACGAGCTAATGGTGTTTTGACGTGATGCTTCGAGAGGGGAGATGGAGGGAGCAGCTGGGAGGGACCTGGGGGTGATGGAAGGAGGATGGGAGGGGGGGAAAAGGGAGGTGGGGAAAGGGATGCAGATGTGGCAAGGTTGCACATCCCTTTGGCTTTAGGGGGGGGGAAGCTAAAACAGAGGGATGCTACAAGCCCCAGGCACAGAGAGGGGAAGCACATCTCACCAAATCATTTCTTCTTGTCTTCTACCACTTCTGACAGCGATGTGGCTGGTGTCTGCTCCCACCGGGACCAAACCTGCAGTCTGAAGGAAAAGGGAAGCACTAACATCTCATAATGCGTGTAACATAACGAGTAATGCCCCATCCCTGGCAGCGCTCAAGGCCAGGTTGGACAGAGGGGCTTGGAGCAAGCTGCTCCAGTGGAAGCTGTCCCTGCCCATGGAAGGGGTTGGAACTGGATGAGGATTAAGCTCCCTTCCAACCCAAACCATTCCATGGTTCTATGATAACCCCGCAGGACTACGAAGCTTTGGCCATGCCTTGGTCATCAAGGCAGGGCTTGCCCATAGCTGCAGGCCAAAAGCCAATGCTTTTTATGCTGCCTGTAATGTAAGAGCTGACGCCAGCCCTAAGCAGAACCCAACGTGTTATTCCCTTTGCATGAGGCTGGATGTCTGAGAGAAGACAAGGACGCTGCCTTCATCTTGGCCTCTTGCTTGCACTCTTTCTCTGCCAGCATGCAAGCAGGATTGGCCTCCCTTCCTGATGGTCACCTATTGCTGAGCCTGCTGACAAGGGGATGCTTCCCTCTTCCAGACTTAGCATCTGCTTTGTTTTGCTTCATTTCTCTGCGAGCCACTAAAGCCCATGGCCTTGCACACTTCCCACATTTAGCTTGCCAGAGATTCCCAGCAGCATATCCACCCCAGTGACCTCCCATGCCTATGTCCCCCTGCCTTGGCCATCAGGGTGAATCTATCCCCAAAGTCAAGCACCCCAGGAGGTGAACAGCCCAATATAAAACACTTGTCCACGTGCTTGTTCCTCCCCTCCCTTTCCCAGGGCACCAGTTACACCTGAACTTGGATTTATCTGGGGGAAAACCCATACTCAGGATGCTGATGAGCAGGGCACTGCCGTTGCTTACAGCTCTCACTCATGGCTCAAGACACACAAGGATGAGCCTGCTCCTCCGTAGCGACGTGATGAAGGAAGGGTGCGATTAGGAACGTGGAATGTCATCACACCCTCTTGCTGTGCAGGCACCATCCATCTCCCACCTCAGCTCCACCAGCAATACCCACCCAGAGGGGCCAAGATGGGCAGATACACAGGACTCTTTCAGCTCTGCATGCAGCGGGAATGACTTCCCAAACCCCATCTCTCCTCCTTCCATGAATAATCAACTATTTAACGCCCCACGTAAGGACCACCAAGGGGTTTTCACATGTCCTACACCACAGTGACGTGTTTTGGTTGAGCTGGCACAATTGAAACGGTGCCAGTGCAAACCATTTAGGAATTGCATGGCCCGAGCAAGGTGAACCCGGAGCGATTCCCAGCGCCAGGCAAGAGCCGTCTTTCAGCAGCTGCCAGCCATCTATGAGACAGGTTGGAACACTCCAGCACAAGCCGACCCGGGGGGGATGGAGGCAGACAAATGTGGGAAACCCCCCCAAATTGTGTTAATTATGAGCCATCCGTGTGACACGAAGCTGCCCTGGTCCATCATCTCATCCCCCCCCCCCGGTGTGCCGCGCGGCTCCGGCTTTCAAGCCGAGGTCCCACCGGGCCCCGTGGTTCTCCCCATCGCCATAGGGCTGGCAGCTGCAGCTGGTTGCTCCCGAAACCATTTCGGGCACCATTTGTCACAACGGCTCCTGCTTAATCTCGCTTTCATTTGTAATCGCTTTCTTGCCCGACACCGGAGCCTCCCAGACCCGTGGCATTGGAGAGATGAAAAGGGATGGAGCGGAGACCGTCTTGGGAGGAGGCCGGTGGGCTTCAAACGGGCTGGGGCTCCTCCGAAGGCGATTGAAGTGGACCGAGGGATGGAGCCGGAGCCTTTGAGGCAGCCCCATCAGCGCGGCCAGGAATGATGAACACATAGTTCATCTGGGGAGCCAACAGCTGTAGGGAACAGGCGATTTCCAGAGGATTAGGGGAGAGCTGTGAAAGGGAGCTCCCACGGGAAGCCTAAAACCTTCCTCTTGAATCCAGCCGGCCAAGAACACATGTTGGAGCCTTTGCCTTACTTTTTAAGCAGTTTTTCTCCCTCCCCTCCTTCCCCCCTTTCTTCCGAAATTGCGCCACAGACAAAACAGTTCAAGTTGCTGAAGCACAGGGAATAATGGGGTTTGTGGGAGAGATGAATTGTTTACTAAATGAGGTTTTGCTGTTTTATGTCAATCTGATCAGTATCATGAATTTCCCATCATTTCCATGGATTAGGTTTTAAGCTCCTAACAGCCACCAGCAAGGCAATGAAGCAACAGAGACGCCTTGTCAAGCGAAGCTGAGCCGCATCCTGAAGCTGGGCTGTGCTCTACCTTGAAACCAGCCTCTTCTGCTTCTGCCATGGCCCAAACACCCAAAACAAACACTCTACACCCAGCTGCTCTTTTGCCCTGGGAAACATCAAAGCAGATCTGATCCCAACCCCTGGGCTTTTGACTGCATGTGAATAGGTACAGTTAGAGATGAAGATAAAGTGCCATGGTATGGGATCCACCCACAGACCACCTCCAAACCATCTCAATGCACCCACAGACCACCTCCAAACCATCTCAATGCACCCACAGACCACCTCCAAACCACCTCAATGCACCCACAGACCACCTCCAAACCACCTCAATGCACCCACAGACCACCTCCAAACCATCTCAGTGCATCACAGACCACCTCCAAACCACCTCAGTGCACCCACAGACCACCTCCAAACCATCTCAATGCACCCACAGACCACCTCCAAACTATCTCAATGCACCCACAGACCACCTCCAAACCACCTCAGTGCACCCCCAGACCACCTCCAAACCACCTCAATGCACCCACAGACCACCTCCAAACCACCTCAATGCACCCACAGACCACCTCCAAACCACCTCAATGCACCCACAGACCACCTCCAAACCACCTCAATGCACTCACAGACCACCTCCAAACCACCTCAATGCACCCACAGACCACCTCCAAACCACCTCAATGCACCCACAGACCACCTCCAAACCACCTCAGTGCACCCCCAGACCACCTCCAAACCACCTCAATGCACTCACAGACCACCTCCAAACCACCTCAAGGCACCTGCAGACACCCACAGAGGAGTGAAACCCAATGAGCATCACTAGGGATGAGCTCGCCCTGGCCAGAGATGTGTCTATAAGAGCCAGGTTGAGTTGCTTTTGGCCTCCCTCTCCCTCCCTTTGCTGCGAAGTCAAGGCAACCAGCTTTGATTTAACATCTCATTTTCAAATGGCCACATGAGATAAAACCCCTTTTCCAGCAAGAGGCAAACTCTGGTCACCATATGGCCAAGCACAGCAAACCCATCACCAAACCCATAGACATGTTTTCACCCCCAATTATCCCATGTTTGAGGCTGTCCCACCTTCCCCCCAGTGTGGAACAGTGCCTTAGCCAAAACCATACTGTATTTAAAGGCCTGGTGGTACCAACACACCGCTCACCACATTTCCTCCTCGGAAATCAGCAGATGAGAGGACAGAGCTGGTAGAAAGCACTAAGCTCAGCAGCACCCTCCCTTCCTTCCCTTCACACCAGCTCCAGGTCTGCCCTTAGACTTAATTTGGATCAAGAGGGAGCAAGAGTAAAGGATCTAACCCCTATTTTTAGCAAACTCGTCCTCTGTTGAGTATGTATTTGGCAATCCCTGCAGCTGCATCACCAGCAATGAAACCTTTGGGGATGGGCTTTGCCTAACTCCAGTCACTCAGCAAGAAAATAAACGTTTAAGCCCTTCTTTTGCTGGTACAAAACTGTTCTTTATTGCCTTTTCAGCAGAGCATTATCCAGGCTAGGTTTAAATTCACGGGCAATGAGAGCTCCCTGTAAAATTACAGCAATTTCGACCAGTTTTTATGGTAGGAACAATTTCTGGAGGAGAGATTTGCTGGGGGTTATTAAAGGCAGTGGCTTGCAGGCAGGTTTCTGCCTAGGGAGGTTATAAAACACTGAAGGCTGAAAGCTGCACAATTTACCCCAAAAGGAAAGATTGTTCTGTGCCATATTTTTCCAGGATGAACAGCTCAAAATGGTCCTTTTCTTGGTCTCCATCCCTGGTGTTGAGTGAATCCATGGTTTCGGCTTCATCCCAGCTTGTACATAGAAGAGGTGAAGGGACTAAAGATCCCCAAAGCCTTGGATGAGCATCTTAAAGCACCATTGCCAGCTTCTCCCTTTGGTGGATGGGGGGGCGATGTCTGGAGAAAGCCAAGTTCAAGGCAGTTCGAGCAGAATTCAGGACATAAACCACAGTTTGAGGGGAAAACAGGGTGAAAAAGCCCATTTTAAAGGATGGGCTGACAAGAGTTTAACGAAAGGAGTCTCATTTGTCGGGGGGATCGATTTGTTTCTCTAAGTACCATTCAATCATTCCACTCACTGGAGAGACCTTAACTTGAATCTCAGCCCTAGAAAATGCATTGCTTAGCGCCGAATTGATGTCACTGCCAAAGAATTCTCTCTCGGCTTAAGCTGTCTGCAGCAACACGCCAGTGGCACGTTCAAATCATTTCCCTATTTGTGGAGAGAAATTCCTTGTGTTGGTCCTTCACTTTTCCCCTTTCTCCCAGATTTTATTTAATCCCTTTTCAGGGGGGGGATGTGATGCTGGAGCTGAGTGGAGCGAATGAAGCTGAGGTTTGTTGAGGGTTCCTGTGGTCGAGGGGAAATGCTCACATGGAGAAACATAGAACCCCAGACTGGTTTGTGTTGGAAGGGACCTTAAAGCTCATCCAGTTCCAACCACAGGCAGGGACCCCTTCCACTAGAGCAGCTTGCTCCAAGCCCCTGTGTCCAATCTGGCCTTGAACACTGCTGGGGATGGGGCAGCCACAGCTTCTCTGGGCACCCTGTGAGCACCCTCACAGTGAAGAGCTTCTGCCTAAGAGCTCATCTCAATCTCCCCTCTGGCAACACATCCCACATGGTTGTTTTTTTTGCCTACAGCATTGAGGATTTACCTCTAGACCCACTGTGGGCATCTCTACATCTCCCCTCTCACCTACCACACATCGCATGAGCTGGATTTAGACAAGACTTCAAATCACAACGGAGAGGCAGCATCTACAGGGGTTTGATCTGGAGCCTCTGCAACCCCAGAGCTGTTTGCCTCCCGAGTTTCGAGGTGGGTATACCAGTGACAAACATGTTATCAGTCACCGAGGAGTTATCACCGGTGCTGGCACGGAGGCTCACACCTTGTTTGCATCGCCAGGCTGCAATTCCCAGGACACACCGGCCGTAGGCTGTGATTGCTGGTGCTCCTCTGCAAAGGTGGCTCCTCCAGGCCACCCCTCAGGCACGCTGGCATCATGTCTTGCATTGCAATAGCACCGTCTGCAGTATAGGATGGGGCCATTAGATGTCTCTGTGTGCTGCAGGAGAGCTCCCATCCAACCCAAACCAGTCCGTGCTTCTATGGCTCAGTTTGAAGCATCCTCATCTTTGCGTTGGCCTCAATAGAAATGCAGCATCCTCACTCTTTAGCAACCCCAAATCTTATTTTCCTTGTTTCTCACAGCAGATTTTTCCTGCCTTCTCATTCTGGTACCCAAACCACATTGGTGCCCCTTGCTTTTGCCTTTCCCCTTTGTTTTGTGCCTAAAGACAGGCAAAAAGGTAGCCAGGACTCTACTCATGACTCGTTTTCCCTTAGTCCTTTCAGACTTATTACCTGCATTTTCTCTTGTCTGAGCTTTCAAATCAGGACTTTTCCACATCAGTTACTTGCTCCTGCAGCTGTACTGGATTTGCTTTCCCCCTTTTTTTGCTCAAAGTGAGCACAGAACAGCTTTCTACCATTTGAATGCAAACACACCTCAATCTTGTGGGCATCAGCTTCATCCAAGCACCAGTTTCATGAGAAAAGCCCATAGAAATCCATCTATCTGGAACTTTATGGTGTAAAATTGCCACAACCCCACAATTTGCCTACTAGGGATGAGGGAGCTGGAGGAACCCAGTGAAGACATCAGAACCTTTCTGATGATTCAAATTCATTCACTTTAACATAAGGAAAAGAGGAGGTTGTGAAGCATTTCCCATGGGAGACCCCACAAAGGTGTTGCAGAGCCTCTGTGTTCCCTTTCCAAGCGCTTTCAGCTTACTGAGAGCTGGAAAACACGAACTCCAAGCAAGCACAGGCACAGGGGTGGGGAAAGGGGCTGCATCCTTGCAAAGTGGGGCTCCTTTTCTAGCCCCTGGCTCCCCAGAGGTCTTCTCCATCCCCTCACTGTGCTCTTTTCACCCAGGGCAGGGACACAGCTAGATGCCTACCAGCTCTCAAGTCACGTATTCCCATCCCCATGAAGCCACACTACTCTGGATCAAGGAAAACCTTGGAGATCTGCTAAACCAGCCAGTATCCTGGGATTAGCTCCTAAGTGCCCAGCCTGATAGGAGACAGGGGGTTCACTCATGATGCTACCTGTGCCAGGACCCACCAGATCCATCTTGACTAAGATTCCATTGCCATTCCAAACCTCCTAAGCCCCAAAGGCCTGGCCATTGCACAGGCTCAGCATGGAAACACCACACAAGTGCCAAGGCTGAAGCTCTAAAGAGCAAATATGCAAAAACCATAAAGGAAACTGCATCCTAGTGAAGTCAGTGGGATTTATGATCACACAGGCATGTAAGCACCTGATAGCTGGCCCTGAATGCATGCTTTTAAGTATCACAACTGAATATAGGAAATGTGCTGAACCATTTCTATAGTGCCCTGGGCTCTTTTTATGGGTCCATTGCCTGAAGGCAGCTCAATAAAAGCGTGCAGTAAAGAGCTCTCCGCCTACTTTGGGGAATGCTGCTTGAAGCCAGGGCTCTGCAAACCTTTCTTCCCACCTCTAAGGAGGACAAATGCAGCTAGCCAGCACTTTTGCCAGCCCTTTCATTCCCATCCTATTTCACAACCCCTCTGTCTCCCTCCTATCATCCTCCCTCCCTGCACGTACAATTGCTGGTGTCATCCCAACCAGATGCACACCTGCAGGAAAAGTTGGCATCTTCTCTTTCCAAGCTGTCATAGAGTCAAATAGTTTATGAGCCTATTGATGACAGATAAATTAATTGCAGAAAATATGAATGACTTAATATTTTGTGTGCTAATATCTTCCCCCCCCCCCCTTCTTCTTTTAAATCCACGTCATGGATAGGACTATCAGGCTATTTGGGTTGTGTTCAGATTCCCATGGCTCCCCATGTACTTAAGGGGGCAGAAGATACGTTGTGGCTTCTGAGTTCCTGGATTGGATGCTCTAAGCATGCAGCACAACTTTCCTTGGTGCTCAATGAATTTAACTCAGCCTGGACTAGGGATGGAAGTAGCAGGGGTTTTGGGGAAGATTTTTGCTGGGTATGAAAGCATTCCCATATTCCTATAAGATGCACCGGTACCCAGAGTCATCCTGCTTAACCTCACTGCTTAGACTGTCTTTATAGGCATAAGACAGAGAGGAGGTAACTCAAACTACCCTGATTATGTTTGGCAACAGCAGTCTGTCTTTGGTGGCTGCAAAAGAATAGCTTTTAAAGGCTGAGACCTGTATAAGCCATGGGAGAATCCACAACTTTTACTGCTCATCCCCTATGACGGTCTCCCATGATGGATGACATTGCTCCATGACTGGATCTCTAGTTCAAACCATGGAGATTCAAGGGGTTTTGTCAGGTTCTGGTCCTGGGCAAGTGCTTGCAGACTCAGAGGGAGCCCAAATTGCATATGAAGATGACCTGGATGTGGATGTTGTAAATCCAGGTTGAACCTGGCCACAGATGCTCTGTCACTTATGCACGTACTGATGACTAACCCATTACTACTCAGACAGAGATCTCTAGTCAATATATTAGATCATCACCTGATATTGATCCAATAAGCTTCAATTATGTGCTTAGATGTAAAGGAATTTCAGTTTGTGGATTGAGGACAATCACAGGGGAGGGCAGAGTAATTAAAGCCATGCAAACATATTTAAGTGAGGTAGTGAAATAGCCTCTGCTCACTCTCAATAGGATGAGTAAGGAATGAAGGGGAACAAAGGGGTTCAGGCTGACCTTTAGGAAACATCTAAATATAATGAAAACCCAGCAGAGATTCCTTATGGAAATACAGAATTGGAGTCATTGGTGGGTTTTAAGGGCAGGATAGACAAGTGTCCAACATGGATTAGGCAGAGCTGTCTTTGCCTTTTCCCCTTGAGGGGACAGGTAGGTTAGATGGTGTTCCAAGGCTGCTCTCCATCCCTGCTTTCTAGACCTGCTAGTATTTGGGCACAACACTGCCAATACTGGGGCCGAGGCGGATGTTTATAGCCAGACATGTACTCAACTGGCCTGCTGATCTCACAACGTGAAGTCACTGGCAAATAGTATAAGAGCAGCCTCCTCAGTCTTTTAAGCAGTCATTAAATCAGGATAACGTGGTAGGAGTGCTGCTTAGGAGTAAGATCTAGGATTAAGACTTGGTTACATTGGCTCTGGCCCCAAATCTTTACTTGACTTTAGAAGAAGTTCTGAAACGGAATGACCTAAATAGCAGACACGCAGTGATGTGTTTGGCCTGTAAACCTGAGCTCTTATTCGAGACGAATGAGCTCACCCTGCCATTTGCATCGCACCCATTAGGGATGGGATGCTTTGCGAGCAGCCAGAAGATGAGATTCCTGCTCCCACACACCAAGACAAGATCATTGAGTCTATGGTGCCACACAAAGGCTCTCTGAGGTTGGGTTGTCAACGACTCTGCTGTTGGTGGGTTCCCCCACATTCTGCCACTGATTCCTATGGCCCTTGTAAAGCCACTTCACTTTGCCCCCTCTCCAGGTTAGGGGTGCGTTATAAAGCATAGCACAGCCAGCTCTTGGGCCAGGCAGCCCTTTAGCAACACTATCTGGGCTCAAAGTAATGTCATAGCTCTGCATTTGCAATAGATTTTTGCACAGTGTGGTAATGCACCATGGGTGAATTCCATGTTTTCTTTGCAGTGGCTGTTAATGGGGTCTGTGTTCTTCCAGGGAATAATTCCTTATAGGAGAGGGAGCAGGATCCTCCTCGCTGTTTAGCCTCTAGGATGTCAACAGAAAACAAGCCCCAAGTGGCACAAGCCAGGCAAACATAGCAAGGTCTCTGCTCTATTCCAGGCAGGACAGATTGCTCTGGTAGAAATAACCTGACCTTAGGGGTGTTCGGTTTGGTTTACGCTGGGGTGATTTGGAGGCAAAGAGGAGCCCCTGCCTCTGGAGCCATTCCACCTTAATGTAAAAGGATGAAAAGCTTTGAAATTGGGTGAGAACGAAGCCAACGGAGGAAAATCTGGAGAGCTCTGCTGCAGAAGACACCCTCGCTATAAAAAGTGACTTTTGGTAATCGCTGGCAAAGTGCCCGAGTGTATTTTGGGGGGAAAAGAAAAGATTAGCTATGAGCTAATGGTGCTGGAACCCATCCACCAAGCCCAGTGCCCCGTGGCTGTTTCATTTCTGTCTCTGCCTTTCCAAGAGGCGTTTCACAATCCAGAGAGTTTTGTGTGCGAGGCAGAAAGAGCGAGGCTGGGCACTTGCAAGGGCCCTCTCTGGTCTCTGCCTTGAGGGGCTCTTGATCAGGGCAAGAGCAGATGACAGCTCTACAGCCAGTTCTTCATCAGCTGTAGCAACCTGAGGACCTCATTGGGATGGAGGCAGGAAGAAGGGCGGTAGTTACATTGAGATGTAGTTAGATGGATGCTCTACGCTTTTACTGCTACAACTCTTAACTCCTGTTGCTCCTATTGTATAACAGAAGAAAAAATCCAAAGGCAAAGCAAGAGTAAATGCAGTTATTTATGCTAGCATGTGTCATTTCTTCTATGTTTCAATACATAAATATACCCATGGTGATGTTATGAAGTCTGTGTCTCAGAGATGTTTCCTAGACCTGCTTTCCCATGGGGAATGATGCTGTGATCTCTCGGCTCCTACCGGGAAATACTGCCACCTCTGTGCACTATGTGGTGCAGGATCACAACCCGAGCCTCTTGAGGACACAGAAAGAAGCAGGATTAGCAGTAAGATGTAAGTGGTAAGAGATACAGTAATTATCTTGAATTGCTGGATCAAGAGTTCACTTAGTGCAAGGTATTTTACCAGCTCTCCAGACAAGTTTCCTGTGACTGCTTTCACCCTTTCTGCCCTGGAAAAGGGCATGCATCTCCTAACATATCCCTGCTGCAGGGTGAGGACTTGAATTCATCCTCTGTAATAGATGTTGAGAGCATCCCTGAGGAGAAGGACTTGGGGGTGATGAGAAACTCCCCATGACCTGGCTTCAATGTGTGCTTGAGCCCAGAACCTGACCCCCATGTGGCTGCACTCCCAGAGCATGAGCAGCAGCTCAGGGAGGGGATGCTCCCTCTTTACTGCATGAAGGGGAGACCTCAGAGCAGCTCCCAAAGGGGCTACAGCAAACCTGGAGAGGGGCTTTGGACAAGGGCTGTAGGGACAGGACAAGGGGACCGGCAACAAGAGGATGCAACAAGACCAATTCCCATGGGGCCACTGGGGCTGTCCATCTGAACTAGGCACAAGCCTCTTGGTGGTGCTGGGTTTTGGGACCTGATCTCCAGCCATCCGTGAGAGCTCGGTCTGGACACGTGCAGAGATAGTTTGGAGCATGAATCTTTACCTTGTAACCTCCCGGCCTCCCCCGTCACACCCTTGGTGCTCAGACTGTGCCATGTGAGCCCACATTTTCCATTGGACTGCGGAGCCTGTGGGGCTGTTTGCACAAGGTTGCCTGGTGGGGGTGTTATAGCAGATTAGGAATCAAAAGGGAAGGAATTTGCTCCAAAAAATGCAATGGCAGTGATGGCTCCCACTGAAGCCTTCATCAGACATAATTAAACAAAGCTTCATATTGGGAAAGTGCTTGTACATGCTAGCTCCCCTAGGCTGAACTGGCTCTTCTTTCCCCATCAGTTAACTCTTTCAGGCACAATCTGCGCACAAAAACCCACTGAATCCCCCCTCCACCCCAGCCCAGCAAACCCAAGCAAGCAAAATGAGAGCAACACCAGTTAATGCAAGCCCACAGGAGCCTGAAATAGCAGCTTTCAGGCCACTTCCAGCTCTGGGACACTGGGAAAGCAGCAGCAGCAACGGCCATTTCAGCCACCACCAATGGCTAAAACATAGGAGACACTCAATGCCAAAAGCCTGTCTCTCTGTAGTCCATGGAGATCAGCCAGGACATGAACTATTAGGTGCAAAAGTCACGTTTTCCAGCTTCCAGTTAGTTTCTCTCTGCAGTTTTCCACTTTCCCCCCCCCCATTAAATGGGAGCAGTAGCTCATTGCTCCAGCAAGCTGCAGTCCTTGGGACCTGCAAGCACGTTCTCAAGGGGGAAAGCACAAGCTTCAGGCAAAGCATCACTGCTGTGAGGGAGAAAGGAGCACTGGAGGATGGTTTCTGAATGCCATGTGCTCTGCTGGCGGATGGGACGCTCAGCATCCGCGCATGGCTGAGAGGAAACACCGTGTCTCAAAGCCACCCTGCAGCCAACACTTGAGGGGTGTCAGAGAAGCTTTAAGGGCCTCCCATTTCCCTCACCAACCTGCAAAGTGTGGGGCAAAAAGAGTGAAAGGTGGAGGGGGGTTGGAACTGGAGGATCTTAAGGTTCTTTCCAACCCCTTCTATTCCATGAGTCTATGATACGGAAGGTCAATAAGACTACAGCATGTATAAAAGAAGAGCAGGAACCAGCATAGCCCTGGGGCTTTGAATAAGTTGGCAGCTCTTTTTCCTCCTAAAACACCCTTTTCCCTAACATTTATCTGGAAGGTGCTTATTATTGAGCAAATTTTACCTTCTTACCAGCGTTCCTCACTGGTGATGGATCTGGTACCATCAGGGCACACATAGGGTTGCTGTAGTGTAGACTAGGATTGAGAGTGCGTGAATTAAGCAGCAATTAGCTGCAAGTGTGAAGCCCAAATAGGCTGCTGGGGCTTGTGAGGGGGTTTAGGTTGTGTTACATGTATGGATTAGCCCTGATAACCCCAGGGAGGTTTGGTCTGGTCATGCTACCCCAGCTGAGCCCGTGTGTCCCTAGTTGTGTCCCCACTGACACGCTGTAGGCTCGGTCACTGGTACGTGACAACAGAGCAGAAGCAAGTCCTTAATTCCTCACAGGCTTGTCCAGGTCCTTGGAACTGGTGAGCAAACTGCAGCCCCTCCTGCGTTCGTCGTGTCGCGGAGGTGATGCTGCCACAGAGAAAATGGGGACATTCCCCCTTTCTGGCAGTGCCACTGTCTCACTGTGTGGTCTGGGGCCAAGTGTGTAACCTCTCTGTGACTCTCTTTACCAGTGTACACACCAACGAGCACAGCATTTACCTCATCAGGGGTTGAGAGGCTTAATTATTCCCAGACGGATGGATGCTGCATAAGCGCAAAGTGCTGCGATGACTAAATCTTCCTGGAGGTGCCTCTACTATCTCTGATGAGTTTGTTTATCCCTCAGATTCTGTACCATGGGCATGACAAAGCTTACAGGGAGCGTGTTTAAGCAGGGGCACGGATGCCGTGCCAGATACCTCCAGGTCAGAGGGAAACAGATGATGGAAAACCAATTAATTTTTTACAGCAAGAGAAATAGCTACAGGATTAAGAAACATTAATTATTTATTGAACTGCTGCCTTTGCGGGGAAAAAAAGAAGAAGAGTTTACACATATCTATAGCTATAAAAGAATCACTCATTGTACACAACGGGGTAATAACTAACTCTGGTAATCTGAGCTCCTGTTTTGACACTGCTCTTTTCTCAGGGGTCAATTAAAAGAATAAGAGGGAAAATACTTCAGGAAGAAGAAAACCATCCCAGTAACGTCAGGGATTTGAGTTACTGAACACTTAGCCCCTTGGTTCCAGTCACCCCAGCGTTGCCATCATTGTGTTTGTAAAGTGCATTGATTTTTACCATGGAACTGGGATGCAGGTGAGCTCCAAGCATCAGTGATGGGGAAAAGCTACAGCAGCTTAGCAAGCCACCACCAGTCAGATGGCGATGCCCTAAAGCACCATTATTCAGCCCTGCAAAGACCTGATCACCTCTGGATGTACCTGGAGATACTGCTGGGGTCTCCTGCAGACCTGTGCTGCGATTTGTGACACACACAAGGTCTCACCACTGGGCAAGAACTTGCATTTCTCATGCGCTTTGATTGTGGGAGACTTGTATTTAGCTTCAACGTCCTTGAGGTGCACCTCATCTCCCTCCCATGAATGCATGCATGCACGCACACTGCACTGGCACTCAAAACAAGGACACTCAAACAAAACAAACGCTTCCTGTTTTGCCTGGAAAGCAGAGAAAAAAACCCAATGAACAAATCTGAGCAGGCAGAGAGGCTGGGAACCGAGTGCTGCAACTGCACGAGGCTTTAGCTGGAGCTGTGGAGGACACCAAGGCTCTTGCTGTGGGAGCAGAGGGACCTCCTGCTCGCCTGTGTGATGCTTTGCAAATCCTGAGCTGACAGCCCTTGTCTCTCATCCCACAAGGGTTAAGGTCCAGCGTCATCGGATGAATCCTGCGTAAGCATCTGGGTCAGGATTAGTTGGTCCTTTGGGGTTTGGTTGGTGTCCTTGCCCCTGGGATATCGAGGTGCAACCCTCCAAAAGCAAACTCGGAAGGACATGAGAAGCAGAACATGCTTTGATGCAGCTTCAAATGCATGTGTGCCCAGGGGACAAGGTGACCTCCGAGCTCCATCAGTGGTGGAGCATTTCCCATGAGCAGCCCTGTCCAGAGGAGGCAGAGCAGCAGAGCCAAGTTGGGGCTGTCACGGCAGTGACTAGAACAAGACAGGAGCGAACAGCAAGCCCATACAGGCCTCCAGCAAGCGCACCCAAGCACATTTCATCTGCAGAGGGGCCCTCACCCATTGGGGCCTCTCAGGGGATGTGGCAAGATTTCTGTTATGCAGGTGGCTGGTGGATTTGGAGGCTTTTCCCCACTGGGATGGAAGTGATGCCCCAATGGGAAATCGCAGCTCCATCACTTAGAGCTGGACCTGCACTTAACCCTTGGGTCTAAACACCTTGGGAAGTGAAAAAGGATGTCCTGCAACGTGTGTAGCACAGGAGTTTGACTGGCAATGGTATTCCAGAGCTGGCTCCATCCGTCACTCAACTAGACTCCTGAATCCCAACGCCCTCTGGCATTGCATGGCCGGCACAGCTCTGGCTTTACCCCCAGCCCTCGGGGCCAGGCTCCATTGCTTCTGGCTGCAAGTTCCTCCTTGGTTTAGGATGCTCTTGGAGCACAGCCTGGCCTGGAATGGTTGCTGAGCACCAGTGTGTTGCTTACTCAGCCTCCAATGGTCAGACTAAGGTTACCATCTTGGCTCAAACTGCGAGTCAATGAGTGGGACTTTGCATGGTTGCATCCCACTAGAGAACAGTCCATTGGCCAAGTTCAATATCCAAGGCTGACCTGCTCATAGGTAAATAACTGAATAGCAGAGAACTCTTTTTCTACTGCAAGACAGGAAAACTTCCACATTTCCTTGTCTGGGCACCCAATGGGGCCACTTGAGCAAGCTCAGTGCTCAAAAGAGCTCAGGTCTTAGCTGAGACCCATTTAATAGATTTTCAGCCCCAAACCCCAACCTCTGCATCCTCCCTCACTTGTCAACCTCCCCGTCCTCAGCCCTGCCCACCCCGCTTGCCATGGGGCCTACTGCTCTTTTACTGCCTAAAAGGGCTTAACTGATTCTTCCATTGACCCCAATTATTTTTGGCACATCAGTGGTTTTAACAGGGCCATTTAATCCAAAAGGCACGCAATCACTTGTGCAGCCACGTCACTCATTATCGATACACAACATCAGCAATTATAAACCCAGGCACAATAATTATGCACTTTCCCCTTGTGATTTGAAGTGGTGAAGAACAACCGGGTTTGCTTTCTCGAGCCCACAGCATCTCCAGTTGCCGATGCTGAGGATGAAGGTTTGGGGTAAAGCTAAGCACTTTGGGAACAAACCTGACTCCTGAATTTGATGCCTCATCCTGCCTCTCCCTTTGGAAACCAGCCCCACATTTTGGCATGGTGCCTCTGACCACAGGAGCTTAGGGTTTCTTTCCTCTCCAATCAGGATGTGCAAAAGCCAAAGAAATGCCCTGAAACTCTTAATGTGTGTTTCTGGAGCCACACAGAGATGGTTTGGTTTGAGCTTGGTTCAAGCTAGTGGCAAAGTTGCCAGGAGAGGTGGGGTGGGAGAAGATAAAACAGGAGGAATTTCCTATGGCTCTTCTCCATGAGCTTTCCTACATTTGTCTTCATTTCCCTAGCAATGATGCAGCAACAGAGGTTTTCATGTGAGGTTTTTCGAGCACACAAGTCCCTGAGGCCACCCGCCTGTCACCATCCGTTGAACCTAATGCTTGCAATTCAATGTGACCAATGTACTGTCAAAGGTGTCACATCTCCAAACCGACCATGCCAAGCTCCAAACGTCTTCTGCTAATGATGTCTGGGCAGAGTCCACCCTATGCGGTTTGCCATGGCCAACAGCAAAAGCCAACAAGAAGAGGCTGCTCCAGGTTACCCCAACAGCCACATAGGGCAGTCAGAAGACTCCCACTGGACTTTAGGTAGGAAAGGGGAGAGACTGAGAAGAGGTTGTGTTGCATGAGAACAAGGTGGTAAATGTCAGACTATTTCTTCCTCTTACCAAGAAGGATTAATTTCCTGGGTTTCCCCTCCAGGGAGAGCAGCGAGTCAGTCGGAGCAGCCCTGGTCTTGATACAGTGGCACAATCCTGGGGCTTCCAAGGAAAACGCAGGAGACAAAAGTTTGATTCATAAAAGCTTGGGGAAGGAATTGGGGGGGGGGGAGATGATGATAGTAATAATAATAATAATAAAAGTGCCTGGGGGTGATTTCATAACACTAATAGGTAATGTAGTCAATTATGTAGGCTTATTTTATTTCAGCTAAGTGCAGGTGGTGAGCTACATCTCATCGCAGGTGCTTTTCCAATTAGCTGTACGTATTCTAGGTGAATACGTGGCCGGGCGCCAAGCCTCCGTGCCACTAGCAACAGACTAATCCAAACTAATCCAGAGGACTCATCTTGCTTCATGTTAAAGCAACCGGAGTCTATTTTATTTATTATCTCTTGAAAGATCTCTCCTCGTCTTGGAAAAACAAGGAGGGCTATTTCACATCGGAGGCCATAAATACACTTCACTCGGTATTCAGTAAGGGCTGGAAGACCGTATCGCAGCTTAAATCCAATTGCTTATTACCCTTATGTAATAGCAGATGAATATCCTGTTCTGCATTTGCTAAATGTTTTCTTTTAATAATCGACTCACATCCACATCATGAGCCAGCTTATGCAAGCGCCTGCCTCCTGAGCTCTTCAGGGAGACATCTGGTTTTCAGCGTTGTTCATTACCAGCATGGGCTCATTAAAATGTGTTTATTTACCTTTGCTATTACAGCAGGGCGAGCCCCAGTGCTTAGGAAAGGGGCAGGCTGAGAAAACCGCCTAGTGTGGGCATGGTGTAGGCAGGAATTACACCAGATAGCCCCCCCCACACACATACCTGCATCCACCAGGCACTTTGGTTCAAACGTGAAGCTTGGCTCCTCCTAAAGTGCCTAATGATGATGTTGGTATGGAGGAGATGGGTGGGAGAAAGGACTCCTACCCCTAGTGACTTACCTGCACATTTTAAGTTCAACCCAAGCAAAATCTGAGACTTCATTTCCAACATCATGTATATTCAGTCCTATAGGATGGATTTCATGGGCATCATCACCCGTCTTGTGACTGCTGGAGGTCAGGTGCTGGGCATCCCCGTGATGGCAGAGTGATGCTGAGGGTTCAGCAGCAATAAAAGGCCAAAAATGCTCAGTTTTGAGCTGAAACCTTAAATCCACCCACATCTTTGGATATTCTTTGCCAGAGCTACGGTGTTTCTTCACAAAATCTTCGGGAAAGGAAGTTTTTCTTCCCAGTTTTCCAAAGGAGCTGGGTTACCCTGGGACTAAGCAAGCTGCTAACAAAGGCCTCATCATTCAGTCCCCAATTCCCACTGATTTCACTGAAAACTCGGCCCCTTAGTCTGCAAACGTGTGCAGTGCTGCTCACCAAAAGCCCTTAAACCCTCCTTATTTAGGCTTTATCCAAGTACCAAGTCCAGGTCACCCACAGACTCCACCCAGCTGCATCCAACTTGCTTCAGACACTCCTGGAAACCCCATCACTTCTTGGGGGAGCCCTTTAGAAAGAAACCAACCAAACCCAACAACTTCTTGAGGCTTTCGAGATGATGACCCCAGGAGCTCGCTGGGATCAGGGGGAAGAGGAGCTTGGCAGGATGAGAGCTGCTTGACATCATCCGGATGCAGTCCAGGACCATCAGACACCTGCTGAGCCTCCCAGTGTAATTCCACAGCAGCTTCTGCCCTAAACCCACAAGTGCACAAGCGGGAACATGAGCTGTTTGGATCTCTTGCCTCCAACATTGTTCTTGGGAGTGCTTGAAAAAAGCCTAATGAAATGTGACTCAGAAATAGCTGACAAGTGCCAGCCTCACCTTCTTATTGTTTCATCAAAATGGGAAAGACAGTGAAGGAGAAGAGTCAACCTTCTCCATCAGATCTGCTGTCCCGACTTGCCTGCAACTTGCCGGCTAAGTGAAATGTTGACACAGGGTTGACATCTCTGCTTGATTTATGAAGAGCTTGGACGGGGGGAGCCGAGGTGGGGAGAGAAGAATTAAACATTATAAATCAATGAGTAACATCCATAACCCTGAAGTGCTTGTTGTAAACAATACGAAACACCGGCCTAATTTTTATAAGTGTAATTTATGAGGAGCAATTCCTTCCAAATGAGAAAACTCAAAAGGGAAAAACCGTCGCTTGTTGGAATATCGTTAATTCCATCAGAGGAGAACGGAGCCAGCCATTGTTCCTAATGGTGGAAAGTTTCATGGGAGCTAATTGCTCCTGCGTGGTGCCTCTCAGCGTATGGACCTGTTAGTGCTGGAAGAGAACCAGGCCTGGAGGTGAGAGCTGGTGATGGGCATGGATGGACCCTTCGCTCTGCCAAAGCCTAGGGGCAGCCCTCGGTACCTGCCCCAGCTGGAAACACACTTCCAGGTGTGAAGCTGGCTTTATCCCAGCATCTCCAGCTCGTTCTTCAGTCCAGGGATCCTGGAGCAGAGGAATTTGGGCAGCTAATGATCCGATCTCTTGGGCAGTGGGCAGAAAAGGTCTGAAGGCAGCACCAGGTTGGCTGCTTCCTGATTCAAGTGGATACGAGCAGGATGCTAACCATATACCCGAAGCAGGAGTGATGCTCAGACCGATAGTCAGGGGGTATTTTGTAGTCTGGAGTTGTAGCTACAGGGTGCAGCTCAGCAAACCCTGCTCCTGCCTGCTGATACGGGTATTAAAACCCCCATGGCGAGAAGATGCCATAATACCTGCTGTTATTTCTGCTTGGCTTGTTGCTCGCTGTCAGCCACAGTTTCTCCCTCTGGTGTTCCCCAGCTCCAGTGCTCAAAGCCGGCAGATTAAAGCTGCCAATGGCTCCAATGAGAAACAAAAACCAAACCTATTTTCCAAGTTGTGCCAGCACAGAATAGGAAACGGCTCATTTCCCATCCCAAAGTTCTTGCGGTGCAAATAGGAAAGAGAAGGAGGAAGAAAGGGATGTTTTTACACCAACTGTCACACCAGGTCTAAGCCAGAGGCAGGTGCTCAGGCGGTCACTCTCCCTGCTGTGGTTTAAACCAGCCTGGTTATTAAAGCAAAGCAGATTAGAAGAGCATCCTCCAGATCAGGACAGAGCATCTTCATCCTCTACACCTCGCTCCTAAAAACCCGTGCCCGCTTACAGCACCGCCAGATCCCAGGGACCTGGGTTGCAGCAACACGTGACAGAAGCAGGAATCAAATCCCGATTGGAATCGCAACCCGGAGCCTTGCTCACAAGAGCTTCTTTGTGCTTATCCCCAGCATTTTCACAGCGGATCTCGTCTCTCCGGGCACGCTGTTTGCCTTTAGGTGAGGAACAGATTCCAGAGTGCTCGGGGATGGAAAGCTCTTCATAAATAAATAAATGGATCTAACAGGGATGTAATGAGTGCAATTAATGAAGGCTTGCAGAGCGCCATGAGGGGCACGATGGAATGTGCGAGCAGAGCACGAGGTATTGCTGCAGAAAAGGTATTATTGTTGGCACAGCGGGGAGCATTAGCAAAGCTCTTTGCTTGCTATCTGCCTACCTTCCGTGCTGTTTCACAACTGTTAATACTCCTGAAGGGAAGCTGGGTGCTTAACCTGGTGATTTGCATGCCAGCAAACTGCTCTTTCATTAAGGGAGGTAATGACGGAGCTGCATGAGGGCACTGAAGGAGGGTGGTGCTGGGGCATGGAGCTCACACGTCGTGTTGGGTGCGCAAGAGGGGAGAGCTGCAAGCTCAGATGTGTGGCAGGGTCTGGCCTTGGCTGCAGGATAAATCACAGCATCCCAGCCTGGTTTGGGTTGGAAGGGACCTTAATGCTCATCCAGTTCCATCCAGGGTGGAAGACTCACAAGTTATAGTGGGAATAATGAGGATTCAGCTAATCCTGGCTGGATATCCATACACTGGACAAAGTGATGTTCAGCTGCACTGAGCATCTCCGTTCTCCTTTACACCACCAGAGAATCTGTTCTTGTGCAATTGATAGGAGCACAAACCTTGCAAAGAGTAAAGATTTCCCAGGAACTACATCCATGACTTTCAGCAGGAATACTCGGAGTGTGGATGAAAGCACCCTTAGCAATGCACAGGCACATGTACACAAATGCACACATAGAACCATAGAAGCAGCTAGGCTGAAAAACCTTTAAGATCATCAAGTCCAACCTTTACCTTTGATATGCATCAACACTGAAGGAGGGGACAATTGCGACCTTTGGAGGGTCTGAGAAGTGAAATGAATCTGTTTCTGCTGTACCTGGGAGGGAAGGACCCGAGACACCAGGTTGCTTTAGAGACACTTCAGAGCTTGAGCAATGACATTTGTTTTTCTGGGAAGCTCCTAAACCTTTGAAAGAGGTGCAGTGGGATCCAGCTACAACAGTAGCTTTGAGTCCCCGATTCCAAAGCCATCCTCTCAATGACACTTACAAACAGCATCACCCTGTACACAATTAGGAGGGATCCCCTTAATGCCTTGGCCTTTGTAGTGAAGCAACGGTGTCCGTGCAGCCATGGACCTGTGGGCTGCAACAAGACATCCCTGCATGGTGAAGATTGGAAAGGGAACCACAAATATCTAAGAGCTGCAGCATCTCTGTGGTCTCCATGACTCCAGGGATGGATTAGGATGCGGAACTGCTGCATCTGGCCAGCCGGGACAGCAAAGCAGCCCTCCAAGTCAACATCTGAACCAGCTTCATGGAGACCTGCATGGCCATAGGTCTCTTTGACCCAGTTTCTTGCCTAAATTTCTCCTCACAAGGCGGCTTCCCACATGGGTCTCATCGCTCACCTACCCAAACAAGACAGTTTCTGGCAGGCTGGCCCCAGGAGGGGGAATAGAAGACAGCTCGATTGCCAATATCTAATCATAATCGGGGATCCAGAAAACTACTTATCTTGGGAATTGCTTAATAAGGCGCTTAGTGTGTGAAGGATTATCACTGCGTATAATTAAATAAGGAGAGTTACACAGAGGGAGATAAGGATCCTGTGCAAACGGACAAGGAGGAAGGTAATTGAGATTTAAGCTTCTGCCCTGCCAGCTTCTCACCCAGATCACTGCGAACTGTCTCAACATGCGTGCCTGGAGAGAGAAGGGCTTGGGAAGTGGGAAGGGAGGGGGGGGACGTCACTCACTCCTGCCCTATCTGTCCCTGCTCCTCCGTTTCCATGAGCAAAATCCACAGGAAGCCCTGGAGTGCAACCGGGGAATCAGAGCAAAGGAACAATTAAGCCCTGGGGTGTAAATTACTTAGCGCTGTGGAAGAACAATTAAGCTCTGTGAGCTGTTTCATCCAGCCCTAGAGACTGAAGTTGGGAAGCAGAGGCGAGGTGTGACACATGCACAGGGGACACTGCGTGCCCGACCCAGAGGGGACCTCAGCCTGCTGCATCCAACACCCCCAAGTTAATACTTTGGCTCAAGGGACAAAAGCCTCCGTTGCAATAGAGAACATCCCGAGGATTGGCTTATTGCAACCTGTTGTTGAGCACGTTATTAACTGTTCAGGGGGTGATGTGTGACACCCCATCTCCTGCCACCTTTGGGCAGAGCTGCCAGGTTGTAGGAGGTTTTGCTCATAGACCCCCTTGTGCCAAGCACTGAGGAAACAGAGACCCGAGCAAGCAAACCTCTCTTCAGAGAGCCAGCACGTACGGGGCAGCCGGCCTTCGCATGGGCAGGTAAATGAAAGGAGACAGGCAGCTATTGCTCACAGTTATTCCCCAGTCCTTTTGTGCCCATGGAAAACAGAATGTGAGGAATTTGTCTGGAATTGAAAAGGGAGCAGCAGAAATCCAGGGAAGGACCTGAAATTTATTTCTCTGCACCGATTGAGTGGCAATCACAGCATCCAGCTCCAGCATCATAACTCAAGGGGGGCAGTGAACCCATGAGAGAAGCTCTATTCACACATCAGATGCTCATGGTCATCCTCCCCCCGCCCCCAGCATCTCAAAAGCTGAAGGGTTGTTCACCTTTTCCCCACCCAAGCATACGAAAAGGATAAGCAAATAAGAAACTCAAGGGAAGAGGAAAGTGGTTTGAGTCCCCTTGGCATGACAAGCAGTAAGCAAGCACCAGGCTTTGTACAGCCCAACATACCAAGAACCAAAACAAGGGTGTAACAGAGGAGGGAGAAACACATGTGTTTGCCTCTTCTCTTTTGCATGGAGTCCTTTCACCTTTCAGCCAAATCCCATTTATCCCGTGGGGCTTTGACAGCCATCTAGAAAGCACACAAAGTCTGTTTGTTCCCATTCGCCTCCCAGGCAGAGGGAGCGGTGGAGCAGCATTGAGGAATGAGGCTGAAAACAACTGTCCCAGCTCCACTGTTTAAACAGGGGGAGAGGAAAAGCAACACGGAGCAGGGCAGAGGGGGCAAATCCCCGAGTTGAGTTTCAAAGCCAGGAATTAGGAGAAGAGCCCTGAGTCTGTGACCTGGGAATGGGATTTATGGGCAGTTTATCCCTCTCTTTGGGAAGGCAGGGAGTTTCCATCCTGGAACCAGCTAGACACCTGCCTGCCAGGAATGGCTCTAATCCTGCCTTTGGGCAAGAAGCTGATGCTCAGCTGCATGCCACTTCCCTATAATTGGGTACAGCACAGCATCCCTCCTTACCCAAAAGGACCCTTATCACACTCAAACCCCACTCCTGAGCCACCAAACCTGGCTACAAACAGCTTCAGGACAGGATTCCAGTTGCCAAACAAATCCCTGGGTATTTTTAATGCTGGGCTTTAGGCCCTATTAAATTGCAAAGAGCTGAAGGAAACCTTGAGTGACGACGGTGGCTCCTTGCAACTGTGCATTTAGGACATGATAAATCTGGTCTGAACTTCAACTTCCTCCCACGGGGAGCTCTGTGAGCCAAAAAGCACATAATCACAGCCATGAAATAGATCTGTGGCCAAACCAGTGCTTTTTAGGCAAGTCTTAATCCTTAACAAATTACAGATCATTTGTATGTAAAAGGGTTATCTGGATGCTTTCAGTAACTGGATGGTCGAGAGAAGAGGAAAGAAGAGATGGGGAGAGCAATTAGATACATATCTAAATAGGAGACCAGCTTAGCAACCCCTAGAAATGCTGGTTTTATTTTGGGAACTGCTGGCCTGATGGAATCGAAATGTTCTGTGGGAAGAGGACAGTTTTTAAAGCATGGGAGAGTTTGGAGGTGGACGGAAGGAAACAAGGAACACACTTAGGGATGGAGGTTTTTTCCTTGTGTGGGGAAGAAAAAAGATCATAATGCACAATCTGAGCATTTTGAAGCGCTCAGATTGATCCTTGGAGGCTTTTCGTACCCTAATGGCGTTCCGAAAGTTACAGCTTGTGGCTTGATCAGCAAAGCATTGATTTATCAGCAAGGATTTCTGCTTGGAAAAGGGATCTTTTGGTTAAAACCAGAAGTGCTGTTATCATTGAGCAAATTTTTACAGAAAAAGACATTTTATCTCTTTTTCTTTTAGTTAAATTGCTCAATAGTTCTCACATGCAACATATTTCAGTTATCCCAGACTCTCAGCCTTCGTGCACCAAGCGGGATGTCTAGAGTGTAAATGACCATGGGCCCCAGCAAAGGTTTTCCACTCATTAATCCACCCCAAAGTCCCTCTGCACAGTGGGGATTTACTGTAACCTGGACAGGACAACACAAAGGAGTTTGCAGGATTTAGGATGTGCCACTCAACGCTGGACTTAGCATTCAGTCTGGTCCCGTGAGGGCTTTGCCTGGCTCCCTGCATCCGAAACCTTGAACACTGCCAACACCTTGTATCAGCTAGGTTGGTCACCTCATCTTTCTGCAGCTGCTCAAAGCCATTGACATCTACCCATCTGAGATTGGTAGGGAAATAAACACAGGATTTGCCAAAACACCCTGTTTGAACACAGCATCACGCTCCTTAACACCGCTTTAAAATCCCCCCTTTCCCTTATGCCTTATAAATCACTGTTCCTCACTCACAGCCTGCTCCTCCTGCTGCTGAGTACAAACAACACCAGGGCAGACCCTCAATAAGCACAGGCACCAAAGGGCAGAATCAGGAGCCCCCCCCCCCAGGGCTAATCCTTCATGACCCACTGGTTCATTTTAGCAGGTGATGGATCTGGGGACAGAGAACTCTGCTTGCTGGTTGATTAATCCGGCGTTACAAGAGCAATGAGAGTCTAATGACCACTCGTAATCCCCCTGCAATAACATTGCATACTGCATTACAAAGCAGGCCACCTGTTGGGGTGCAAGTAAGGCATTTAGGATCACAGTGGCTACCGGTTATTAGTGCCATATCCACTGCTGGTATTTTATTAGCCATAATTTGATATGGTATCTGCCTCATGCACTCAATCCGAGCCCGAACTATTGGTTTACAACGTTAATTAAAAGCATCGACACCGAATGCTTAGTTCACATGCTCCAGTGTGATTTACAGGTTGCTTTTAATTACCTGACAGCTGTGATTTATCACATCTACCTGGTGGGTGCCATGTGTATTTAAATCAATTCATGTCTGGTGGCTTTAGTGGGGAAGGAGGGAGAGTTTCTCACGCACAATCAAACCCCAGACACGCACCCCAAGAGGGAGGAAAAGCCAGATATTTCAGGCATCTAAACTGCAAACAAGATAATGTGACCTGGGCAGAGCCATGCAACAGCTGCTTGGAGAGAGCTGCTTTATTAAGGATCCTGGTGCCTTTCAGTGGAAGATGGAACTAATTAGTTGAGCAGGCCCTCAATAAACGAGACACTCAGTTATGTTCAGCTTTCATTACACAGTAGCCCTGTCGGCCCATTCATTTTCTGTGAGTCAGACACGTGCTTGAGTGCTATGCTGAATGAGGGTCAATATAAATACACATCTCCTGCTTGTAAGCAGCAGGACTTGGTGGTTCATGGAGACTTGCAACTGGTGGGAAAAGTACCCAGAAGAATAACAAGGCCCAGTAAGAGAAGGGAAGGAAAGAGATGGAGCACTGCAACAGGCCCCTCCTCTTGTTGCTCCTATTTACTTTAGCAGGATAACAGGCACGTTTGTGTTGAGGGGCGGCTTGTTCTGATGCTCTAACCCAGTGCAGAAAGGTTTCCTGCTCCAGGGAGGAAAGGCCACAGCAAAGGGCCCTCAAGGATAGAGAATTTCAGCTTCACACCCTTCTCCTACACCATAGCATCCTCCTTGTCCCCCTCCTTGCCCTTTCTCACCATGCCCCCACCGCAGGCTGCATGCTCTCCCAGTCACTTCGTGTCCCCATCACTGCTGCCAGCTCCTCTTACCACGTCCAGCCCAGCCCTCCTCTCCCACCATGGCAATTTGAAGTGCAGAGCTCTCTTCCCCACCTCAAACCCCAACCGCTCTTTCCAGTCCATCCTTCTCCATCTCACATCTGATTTGTAATTTGCTCCTTATTCATACCCACCTCTTTCCTTCCCTGGAAGCCTCAGGAGCATCTTGGAGCAAAGGGGTCACAGCCAGCTCCATAATTCTCTCCTTTGCACCTCCAGCTGCAGGAATACCCTGGATCCTTTTCTCTTTCAGATATGCTGTGCCCTAAATCCAGCCAGGACAAAAGTATTGGGCTCCCCTTACCGTTGCAGGTACATCTCCTCTCTTTGTCACTGCTCCAGCTCTCATCTCCAAAGGACCCCCTTGTTCTGTACTGCTCTGTTGTTTCCTCCAGCACAAACCCCACAAAACATCTCTCGTTTCTTCTCATTTTCCTTTCTTCAGACCCAAATATCACCCAGTTTTCCCTACACCAGTGGCTTTCCCAGCAGTTCCTCACTTCCCTCTAACTTAAGCTGCTCTCAGGCTCCCATTTATCTTCTCCCCTTGATTTTCCCCCCCCCCCCCCCCCCATTATTTACCCCATTGACCCAACCAGGCCCTAATTCATACCACTTACCCTTCCTAGCTCCCACCCATCCCCAGCTGCTTCTCATCAAAGATGCTTCTGGCAATTGCATCCCCAGCTCCCCTTCTCCCCTCTTCTCTCCAGTTTGCCTTCTGCCATTTTCCCACCTTCTCTTCTCATGGAGTATTTCAACCCCATCAAATCAACGTTTCCCAAGACAAAGAGGGCCAGTATTCAGGTGGGAAATGTCTTTAAATGTAAACATCTCCTACTCGTGAGACCAATACGCCTTACGGAATTGTTTCCTAGCTGCTCTGTTTATGTAACCTTGAAGCTATTTTGTACAATCCTTTTGTTTTGACAGCTTAAGATTTGTGATGAACTAATCTTTAAAAGTCAAAATAGCTCAGAAGTACAGGAGATTGCTGAGGATCACCCAGACAATCTGTGCTTTGCCTGGGTTACCTTGTCTTCAACTAGGGAGATGTTTGAGTAAACCCACTCCCTTTCCAACTTGATGGCCTTTAGGAAGCTGAAAACATACACGTGGATACACACTTATTGTCTTTCTACCTGGCATTTCTATGTGAATAAAGGGCTTTCAGCCAAAACCAACCAGATAAACATCTTTCAGGAACTTTTACAATGTCACATACTTGTGCAAATTGCCAGCGTGTTTATAGCAACAGGCACCACAACAGACCTCTGTGCTTCCATTTAGGCCAGGCAGATCAAGCAGCCTCCTCCGTCTGTTTATGTGCTCCTATTTGCATGTGGCATGGTGCGAGAGAGCACACGGTAAAGCACGTAGGTGCTGGAGAAGGGTGGAGAAATCACTGCTCCTCACTGACCCTCCTGCCCTCACATCCGCAAAGGACCAAGGACACATCCATAGGAACCCACAAGGCTGTGCTGGGGAGTGGAGCCCGTTGGGCTGAACAAAGCAAATCCAACAGGAGGATTTCGGGTCCTTTTGGAGCAAGACCCTGAGATGCTTCCCCAGTTCCTGCCTATCTGTAAGAAGGAGATTAAACAACACTTAATCACCTCGCTGAAGGTGAACTGTCAAAGACCTGGAAATCCTGATCCAGAGCGAGAAGGAAATATCATTATGCATGACAGTGTGTAACCATCTTGGGGTGAAGTTGCCTAACGCTGGATATGGAGAAATTAGCTTCCAAGTTGCATTGAGGTGAAGGGGGAAAAGACATTCTTATTCTGGAATGCAAATGTTCCTACCAAAACAATTGTTCCAGAATAGTTAATCTGATAAATAGCCACAAGCAGCTGACTTCTATGTAGTGGAAGAATGGAGTTTCATAATTTTAAGGGATTATTTCTAGGCATGTTTTTGGCTGTTTTGCCTAAAATGGTGGGCTTCCATCTGCCTGGGCCAGGCAGACATATGAATCATATCTGTGAGGATAAGCTGGAAGTGGTTGAGTTCTCATCCACAGAAAAATGGGCTGGAAAGATAACACAAAAACCTTCCAATAAAAACTAGGATTTTAACCCAAATTATTGACTTTTTTTTTTTTGCAAGGAATAACTTCCCTGCTTTAATGTTTCCATTTCTCAATTGCTTTTCAAGAAGCTGAGTAGAGTCCCCTCAAGGGACAAGTCATTTCCTCTTGGAAAAAGGAAGGTGCAACCTTCCCCTGCCAATGACTATCAACAGGTAAAATGAGTCCATGTGCAGTGCAGGGTGATGGAGAGACCAATGTGGTGCTTTAAAAGAGGACAGGGAAGTGTCTGGGCTGCTGCACGGGGCAGCCTGGGAAAGAGGAGCATGATTTATCGTGCTGAATTACCCAAATACAAACAATAAGGGACTCAAGCATGTGCTTGCCTTAGCAGGGGTCAGCGCAGCAGCAAGACACATCCCTCTTCCCACCTGGTGGAAAACCGCCCCGGGGCATCCTCCCAGGATCCAGTTGCTGATGTGAGGAACATCACTTCAGTCAATGCGTTTCATTCCCAGTCCCAGATGAACAATCAAAGGGGTGAAAAGGGAAGCTCCACCCAAGGTTGTGTTCCAGAGGATAAGAGGCGCATTGTCAAGAGACAGCGAAACAAGCCCGAGGCCCTGCAGAGCCCTGAGCTCTGATTAATTACCTCGCTCTGGTTTTATATCTCTCTCCAGCCACCACTGAATTAACCTCAGCTCAGTGGTTGACAAAAAGCCCCCATTCCCAGCCTCCAAACCCCTTTGCAAAGAGAGGGGCCCCGTTAAAAGCCTTGTGAGCGACAACTGAGCTCAGCCAGAGCTGCCATCAACAGGAGAAATGATTCACTCCATCACCTTTCCAAGTGACACCGTCTCCTTGTGGGAGGAGAGGAGAAAGCACCGAGCACCCACTCGCCAAACCCCGCTCTCCTTACTCAGAGGAGAGTTTTACACGGGCACCCACACAACTGCAGGAACCCCTGACTCATCCCCATGCACGATGAGATCAGCTTTGGGATGGTGAATACAATAAAGGTCGTCTCCTTCTTCACTTGTACAAGGCACTTTTCCCACCTACTGCAAGAGGTGGAAGCGTCCTGATTTATTCCCACCTCTCCCGGGAGCAGTGGCTCTCAGGAGATCCCATGATTCCCATTTTTTGGACAAGCACCACCTATCCGTGACCTACAGCAAGCAAAAACCCCCAAACAACCACCGGAGCTGGTGAAGTCCTCGTGTTGGTGGGAGCACTGCCCATGTTCAACCTCACCTCGAGATGCTTCACTCCTTCCTGCCTCTCCTCCCACTGCTCCAATCCCAGCTCCAGCCTGGCAGTGGAGGACCTGAATACACCTCCTCTCCTCTGCAGCTGCTGTTGCAGGGCAGGACTGGGCTATGAATCACAGACCCCTCTGGATTTTGGACAAGAACATAACTCCCAGAGCAATTCTGAGGCTTAGCTTCAAGGTCAGGGTCTCTCAACAACCCTGTGGTTGGGTTGCGGGGGTTTTCTCACATCACCCCTTTGGGCTCAGGGGTCCGATTTTTCCTTTTCATCCCTTTTTTCCTTCACGATGTGGAAATATCTGAGTGACAGATCTGTTATTAAAACATCCTTATCAGAAAGCATCCAGGAACGGGCAGGGCTAGCGCTCCACTCAGGCTTTCCATGCCTCAGGGAGAGCAAAGATCTTCCTGGCTCTCGCCTGGCCTCTGATGAGCAGAGGTTTGGTATGCAGGCTTGGGAAGACAGAACGCTGTCGTTATCCCAAAAGGTTGGTGGGAAAATGAACGTCCATCAAATAAGAGAGGTAAGTGGTGAGATGGGAGCTTCTTCCCATCCTGCTCCTGGTTGGAGCGCCTTTGCCTGGGTCATTTTTCCTTGCTTCACCCCCATATTCTCCTACTTTGCCCCTTGAGGCTGCAAGTTCCCCATCACTTGCTGGTACAATAGTCAGTGCCTTCTTCTGTCACAGGCACTGCACATGGAGGTCTATGGATTATACACTGTGTATGGATTATACTCTGCAGGAGCTCAAATTAACTGCTCGTGGATCTGATGGAAAATGAGGTTTTCCTCATCCCCTTTTTTTCCCCCATGAAGTGCATATTTTTTCCCTTTTTCTTTGAGGATCGCTCTAAACTGAGACTTGGAGCACTGGGGCCAGAACCTGAAATAAGAAAGGGCCTCACCAGGGGTTGCTCTTGGGTTTTCCAGTCCTCCCAGGCTGATGTGGTTTCTCCCCAGCTAAATCAACATCACACCCAACACGTGTGGAAAAGGTAAAAAGGAACCAGCCCAATTTGCTTTCTCTTGCCTATCCATGAAGCAATTCCAAGTATTTCATGGAAAGCCACAGGCAGCACCCACTTCTTTCCAAACCAAAAACCTCTAGCAGGGCTTTTGCCACCTTTGTTGTTTGTCACCATTGTCTCTGCTCCTGAGCAGTTGGAGATGGGCATTGCCAGCAGGGAGGTGTGGGATGCAGGAGAAGGGTCTGGATATGCAGGACCCAAAAAGGTGAGGAAAAGCCAACCCAAACCGTGTTTTGACAGCGGACTTGGTTTCCTGTGCAGCACCAGCAACTGTCACACCATTATTATCATCATCATCATTACTACTAGTACAATTATCTTGCACTGAAATAGCAGCAATAAACACGTTGGGATTTTGCTTTTGCCTCCCTGTGTTTTCCCAGTGGGAAACTCACAAATGGAGCAGGAGCATCACCAGCTCTTGGGTTAAAAAACAAATGACCTTTTGTGCTGTCTGGGAAGAGACTCTTCCATCATCTTTATGGATTTCCACCTTCGGCAACAGCTAAATAACCCTGCGTATCTACCATCAAGACACTAACAGCCGTGCCATAAATCTTAAACCCTAAACTATCATTATTTGCCGGAGAAAATGAATGGCTTTGCACAGCTTCTGAAAGAGGAGACCCCTCCTGAGCTGGGCTGTGTTGGGCTCGCTCCTACTTGTTGGTGGGATGAGCAATTCCTGCATATTACCCTTTCCAAAACAGCCATGAAAATATGCTGGTTTCTATTTCTCAAAACCTGATAGTATCTTGATATTATCTGTTGCTTGAAAGAGTGAGTCAGGTTGGGAAACGATGCTCAGTCGCTCATCTGCAAAACGGAGTTAGATCAGCTCGCTTGGAATTAACATCACAGACCACTGGAGGCCCAGAAATGATGGTGATTGGGGTTAAACTCATTGATACAGCCAGAAAAAGGGTCCAGAGCTTAGTTTGCCTCTGAAGGACACAGAGGCCAGGTACAGGCTGGAGCCAGCCCCTCGTGTTGGCTGCTGCAATGTGATTTAATTCCTTCCCTTTCATTACTGTTTCCTTAGCCAGGGTGCCTGCAAGCCCTAAGGGAGAGCAGGGGATGAGGGGAAACATCAGTTTCTTAACAAATTCTTGTGTCATCTTCTTGACAGCACCTTTAAGGATGAATGACGCTCAGGAATGATGTGGCTTAACCTGGAGAGTTCAAGCGAGGGAGCATTTCCCCTTGCCTAGGAGCAGCAGTAATCGCTGGAGAAGGAATCCATTCCAGCAGCCACCTAGCCCCGATGGCAGGGACACATCCCAGGCACCCTGAGAGCAGTATCCAACAGGATCAGCTTTCCTGTGGGATGTGGGATGCACAGGAAGGGTGCCTTGCCAGTGGGTGAGGAGTTGGATGCAAAGGCTTTCACACAGCCCTCCCTTTCCACACTTCTTATCTGGAGACCAATAGAAATCCACATCCTTAAATCCCTGGGATTAGAGGTTTAACATGACCAAGGAGCAGCAGCCTGGAGAGCATTAATTACTGTTTATATGTGGTTTCTGCCTTCTCTTCCCTTTTTCTTCACTCTTTGTCTGCCTCAGTGGATTATAGTGGGAACAGCTTCCCCTGCCAAGGCCAGGCTTCACTGCTCTTCTTTCCAGTCTCCAAACCCCATGTATAGCAATGTAATGCATGGGCTCAGGATTCATGTGGCTTTCCCAGGATTGATCTGCAACTAAAGCTCCCATTGCTCCCCAGTGCCCTTTTCTTGCAGGTTGTATTCCCCATATGACATTCCTCATCCCAATCCCGTAGCCAAAGCCTGGGAAGCAATTGGCATCGCTGCCTCCATCACTGGAGCACACGCTTCTCCTCCTTCCTCTCTAAAAGAGGAAGGTAAAGAACATCCCATGGATGTGGCATGCAGAGCAGACACTGGGAGCTGGTGTGCATAACCCTGACTTTTCTTTCTAAGTCCTTAGGGTCAATGCTATTCCTTGCCCATGGGATGAGGCTCTGGTAGGGAGGACAGAAGATGAAATAGCTAATCCCCAGCCAGATGCTCGGAGGGTATAAATGGCTCCGCACTGATTTATGTCAGCTGAAAATACGACTCGACTACGTCTCTAGGTTTCTGTATAGCATTGCACTGTGCTGCGCTTCAAGCCAGTAATTTTAGCTAAGCAAGAATTCCAAGCTACTGCAACAGGTGAAAGAAATGAGGAGCCTTCTCCTCTCCTGCCTCAACAGAATGCATATGACCACCTTATTGAACACAAAAAGAGCAGGGAACAACAGAAAGAAACCCAGAAAGAAATTCCCACCAGCTATTTATGCAAGTTCCTGAAGCATTTTATACTCTTATTATGCTTTTCCATGCTCAGCCAGCAGACAGGACGTGTTGCATGGATAACACGTGTATAGGGGAGAGCAGGATGCAGTGCCTGGGGTGCAGCACCTGTGCAGTTCATCACACAGAGATGTCTTTGCACTGGAAAGAAGAGGCTTACATTTAGACACTGTTTGCTTGGAGAAACTTCAAAAAGCCTTTGGTGTTTTAGTTGCCAGCTCCAGGCCCTGGATAGCTGGGAATGCTGGAAACTGGGTGTTGCAAGGAATCAGGAATGTGTTCTTTTCAGGAAACATCTGTATAAATAGACTGGGTGAGATATAAAAACTTACGCAATAACAGATGTCCTCTCCTCCCCATTTGCTGTCATTCCAGCCTACCCTACCTATAGATGTCTGTCCCTCCTCTCTTTTCCTCCTGTCATCCATCTGCTTCCCCAAAGCCTCTTTGCCTGCTGACCAGGATGGGAGGCTGAAGCTGAGAGGAGAAATCCCAGTGCTGGGCTTCTGGCAAGGCAGAGCCTGCAGCTCAGTGCCACCCATTCCACATGCCCTATAGATTCATGTACAGTGACACCATGTCCCGGGCCCTGAATGCTCCTCGCTGTGATTTCTGCATTCTGCTCCCTCTATTTATAAAGCAGCATTGCCAGGCAAGGCACGCCGAGGGAGCGTGCGGTGCCAAGGCAGGATTAAGCCTAACTGCATTGCAGCAATTCCAGGCACTGCCCTTCTGCATGGAACAGCCATTGTGGTGCCCCCCACAACTGACCCACAGGCACAGCAGAGAGCATCCATTCAGCTCCCAAGAACTGGTTCAGTCCTGGTTCCATAAAGTCATGGTGATGCTGACAGCACCAGACGCGGTGGGGGGGGACCAGTGTGATCCCCTCTTTTCATCTCTCTTATAGCACAGAATTAAATCTAATTAGAGGAAGTTTCTTAAGAAGAGAAATTTTCCCTGGATATCGCTATTTCCAGTAATGGAAAACCCACCATAACCCAGGCACGCTGCTCCATGCTCAATTAGCTTTGCTGTTAAAGCATCTCTCCTGCCGTCTCCATCATCCATCCTGTCCATTAGGGAAAATCCAGTAGATTTAAAATTGAGCCGCGTGTCATTCCAACATCCATCTCATATTTTGATGCAAAAAACTTATAGTATGATGCTAATTAAAAGTCAAACCTCCCCCAAAAGGTATTGTTTTCCAGAAGCTGCAATTAAGGCTCTTTTGCTTCTGCCTCTGCACCAAGAGCTAATGAACTCATTGACAATACAACTACATGCAAGGAAAGGGACTTGGCACAGCCAGGAGCTGAGCCCTATGAATAGAAGGTTTGCTACAGCCTCAGCCACGTTAATGCTGTCTCCATTCAAAAACATTGTGCCTGAGCATGGGGGAATGTTTCCACGTTATTTGTATTCCAAATGGAAGAACCATAACAGCGGGTTATTATTACTCTGTTCAGCAAGTGCAGATATTTCTCTGCTCTTTCCCCAAGTTAAAAAGCCAAGGCTGAACAGAACACAGCTACTCACAGCCTGGTTAGCAAGATCACCTATTTTTAATGCGGCATCTGTTCTTATGCCCACAGCTCCTGGGAAATAACAAAAAAGCTGGATAAAAATAGGACTTTGTGAGTTACGATCACCAGCAATTACCAAGATGATGGGCCCCATTCTGCTCTCACCTACACACCCCAGAAGGGCACAAACGCCGGGTGAGGCAGGTCAGCGAACCCAAAGCCACGTGAGGGGTTGCAGAGGGCATAGCAAGGCACCCATCCTTGATGAACATGAAGACTGGCACTGAAGCGAGGAGGAAGAGCTCAGCTGATAGCTTAATGAGGCTGCTGGACTCGCTGCCACACAATGCTTCTGAAACCCAAGAGCCAGAGTGTAATTTGCGTGGATAATGATACCTAGGGTCATTAGAGCCAGGAGTAAGCCGCAGTTGGAAGGCGGATACGATGTCATGTACCAGGGTTAAGCCAGCTGTTAGAGGTTAGGAAAAGGGCCCTTATGGAGGAAAGATTGCTCTGCATCTGTCTGCTACTGCTCCTTGTATTTCTCTCCGAGCCCTTGGCAACCAGAGAGGCTGGACAAATCCAAGTCTACTGTTTAGGCACCTATTTGCCTAAGTTCCTCTGTATTCTCCACATTTACTCTGTGCTATGGGTAGTGTTCAGCTAAGAACAAAGTGGTCAAACTCTAACATCTGTTTTTGCCAAAGCTAGCAGGGGATCATTAATTTCTATGCCAATCAAGGTCTGGTGGCTTCAGATGTTATTTAGGCAGCAAAAGTATAAAGTAAGGAGATTTCTTTCCCTGTAGTGGCCATACATTCTATGAAGAAGATGGTCATCTCAGCCTAAACAGCAAGCTTTTAGATGGTCAAAGACATGAAGCCCACCCAAAGGGAGAAGTGTTTTGAGCAATGTTGGCTGGCGGATTCTCACGATGAGAATAAGAAAGCAAAGGTGAAGTTTGTTTCCTCACCTCTTAACTGTCACTCCTGAAAGGGCTCATTTTTTGCATACCATTAAAGCAACAAGGACTCGATAAAGGAATGCAACTACCACCAATACTGGAGGAAAATGTTGGAGGAAGAGCCAGCAGAAGAGTGTAAATCACAGCGACTCCCACTGAGGAAGTATGCAGCATTCCTATTAAATCCAGGTGAAGTTCATAGAATCATGGAATGGTTTGGGTTAGAAAGAACCTTAAGATCATCCAGTTCCAACCCCCTGCCGTGGGCAGGGATGCCTCAAATTAGCCCATGTCAACCAAGAGCGTCCAACCTGGCCTTGAACACTGCCAGAGAGCACTAGTTTCAGAACATGAATGAATATTGCAATCTGGATATGGGAGTTCATTGCAGCAGACAGAAATAGGACCCAAGAGACCTGAAGTGGCTTGGACTCCAAAGTAGACAGCATTTATGAGAAACTCTGTTAAGATTTACAACAAGACAAAGCTTTTCTAAGGAATTACAATGCATTTCTTATGAGCAGCTGAGCTCTGGTCCATGCTCTTCTTGCCATCAGGCAGGATCCCTGAGGTTTGCTCTCTTGCCATGCTTGTCTTTCTGCTTTTGAGAACTGCTTTGTGCCTTCAGCTTCCATATCTGTAAAATGGGCACTTCCCCTCACTTAGAAGCTTTCCATTAACTAATGCTATGAAAGCATTTAAAATCATGGCCATGGAGTTCCTGTTTTCTTCATTTCAACCTGCAAGGAGAGTTAAATTAAAGCCAATTGCTACAGAAAAGAAGCCTTTGTGTCTCATCTTCCTCCCTCAGCTTAAGTTTCGAAGGTATGTTCAGAAATGAGACCCCATGGGGGTTAGCAGTGTCCATTTAAATCTCTCAAATACCTACACGCAAATATACCAAGTGCACGAGGATTAACTCTGAATCCAAGTGGATTAGGCAAGAAGACTTGCACAGCGGCACGGAGCTGCTGGGGAAAAAGAGATGAAATGGTCATTTTGGTCAACTTTACAACACAACTCGATCCCCCGTGTTTAATGGGCTGGAAGCCTGGTGATATCCCAGGATCAGGTGAAGGGAAAACTTTCACTTGGGAAAAAAACAGTGGAATTCACAGGGTCAGAGCATCAGAGACGGGAAACCTGAGGCCACCTACGTCCCTCACTCAACACCCAGCAGTCCCCACCGGCTGCCTTCCTGGAGCTCAGCCAGTCCTGCACGTCTATAGTCACACACACATCCATGTCATAATATAGACTTACATGCTCCTGAGTAACTAAAGACAGCTATGAAAGACCGGGATGGCAAGGACGTGATCGAATATACGTGGGCAAACAACCTTGATTGGAGGGTACATCTAAGACTAAGAAATAGCAACTTTCAGCACTAAACAAATAAAAAGGGAGACAATTCCCTTTCAAGAAGGACATTTAAAATGGAGAAAGCAGTTTCCTACAGCACTTCCCGTGCTCCCTTCAGCTGAAGGAGAAAGGAGGTGACCACTTATGAGAATCTTACTGCTCTATGCCCTGCCCCGTAGAAGGTGCCACCAAGTTACATGAATGGAAGAAGTGACCAAAGGAAAGATCCAGCTCTGAATTCTGGCCTAAAATGCTTTTAACTCCATGGAGCCAGCCTGGAGAAGAGAAGGGTCCTGAAGGGGAGACCTTAGAGCAGCCCCAGTGCCTAAAGAGGCTACAAGAGGCTTTCCTTTCTCTTGCCCCTCTAAAGCTTTGAGATGATGGTACATGGTCAATAAATCACTGCAGCACTATGAGCATCATAGGGGTTGCCCAGAGAATCTGTGGCTGCCCCATCCCTGGCAGTGTTCAAGGCCAGGTTGGACACAGGGGCTTGGAGCAAGCTGCTCTAGTGGAAGGGGTCCCTGCTTGTGGCTTTAAGGACCCTTCCAACCCACACCAGTCTATGGGTCCATGAATCCAGCAGAAACAAGTGATGTGCCACTTCGCTAGGAATATTAAAAGCTGGCAAGGTTTTTTTTGGCAAGGTTTTTTTTCCAAGGTTCTCATGGGAATAAAGTCAGAACCGCTCCCAGGTCCCATAACCAGGATTCTGTTTGATCCACGGGACTCTCCTCCCTTTTTCCCTTAAAGCATCCCCCTGCCTGGCTGTGCTGTCAGGGGCTGCAAGACTGGTCACAGCTTATTCATAGCCTTAATCAGCAGGTGTGTGACTGCCTGTTTAGCCACATTTTTAGCTCTCCAGGCTCTCGCAAGCTGTCAGAACGAAAGGCTTTATTTTAGGTAAAATACCACTGCAAACCCAAGTGACATTCAGTTTGACGCGAGGGGATAAATTAAGGATGAAAATACACGAAAGGAACCTCCGAGCACCTTCGTCACGTTCCTACATGGAAGGAGAAACGCAGCCGAGTTTCAGTTGCTCTTGGCTTCCTCGCTGACCTGGAGCAGTAAATTTTCCCCCCTTCCAGTGTTTAAATAGTCTGTCAGTGAATGATCCCATTCATAACGCGCTGGCGATGACAGTCGTGCAAAGCTAAACAGCCCTTAACTGTGCACCTAATAAATCTGCAACGAAAACAAACAGAGGGGATGAGGATAATGAAGATTAACAACGGCAAAGAGAACCCCACAGGAGCAGCAGCAGCAGCACTGGCAGGTCTGAAAGGATGCTGCCGTTATAACCATTGGAAACGGTGCTGTGCAGGATGGCTCCCATTTCCCACCCCTGCTTGGCTGACCTTTGGATCCTCAGAAGGAAACCCACTTGGGTGGTATGTGGGAGCTCAGCCTTTGGTCAGATGAGTTCCCCGTGGTAATGCAGATCCACCTCTGTGTGTAGATATCCACTTCCACTGCGACCTCCTGAGTTAGTCAAAGGGCATCTCCACTCTCGTGGAAAGCAAAACCTGCGTTTATCCCCCATTTTATGATTCCATATAGGAAAACATGAGCTCAAATACTCCAGTTGCTGAAAGCAGGAGTCAGGTTGGGAAGGGAAGTCAGGGCAGGAATGCTGGAACCATGACAAGCTGGTACAAAACAAGTCTCAGAAGCACAAACTGCCAGAGCAAAATACGGATTGTAATCAATCAGATGAAATCCAATCGAAGAGATTGATTTTAATGAATCAATCATGGATTTGAATTGATTGAAATGAATTGATTTGAATGAATCTGGCTGAAGGTGGCACTGAAGGAATGTCCCATGTATCTAAGGACTGGGAATGAGATTTGGAATAAGCAGATCGATTTATAGCTTAGGGGGGGAAAAGCAACTTGAGGGAGAAAGGAGATACAGGGAAACAGGATAATGTGGAAGGAAGTTTGCTCTGCCTAGTTGCACTCTTCAATAAGGTAATGGGGTTTCTAGCCCAAGGAAATGCAGAGCACCAGTCACTGGTATGGACTGTATCGTTCTGTAGCAGGAATTAACAACTTCACAGGCAAAAGTGGGGTTTTCCATTCGAGGTGGCCAGAGACCACAGGAGAACGTGTTCAGAGGGACACAAGCGGGCTCGAGGGAGTTTGTTAACGGAGTTGGTCAGGATTCAGACTCACTCTGTGCAAGTCTTGAATGAAAACCCTGGGCAGAAAAGTCGAGTTAAGCCCTGGAAGTCTGCTGATGGCAGGAAGCTGACTCAGATTGCCATAAGCAAACAGGACTGTACAAACCCAGGAGATGGAGGAGTGGAGCGGAGGAATGAGGCAGGGAGGAGCAAACTGGGAGCATGGTAATCAGTGACCCCTTAAACAAGGTTTGTGGCTACCAAAATCAAGTCACCCATGTTAAAAACAATGCATTTGTGTACTCCAAAATGAACCAGATGAGGAGTTTGTGCTGAAAACAGCGCTGCTGTGAGACTTTCTCTGCTCAACGGGTCTAGGTCTCATCCCCTGTGCTCAAGAGAGATAAATTCAGCCTGGAACAGGAGCAGCAGAAGGACACCGGAGTGATGGGGGAAGGAGTTTATCTCATGAGACAAGCCTCCAAGAGCCTGGCAGGATGAAGGCTGCATGGAGATATGATCCCTGGCTATAAATACCCAGTGAGAGAAGCAGCAGAGAAGGAGAAGAGCTGCTTGAGGCAGTGGACAATGCTAGTAAAAAGAAAACAAACCAAGGAAACCCCAAAAAAACAGTGAAATGGGATGGATGGATGGATGGATGGATGGATGGATGGATGGATGGATGGATGGATGGATAGGTGGATGGATAGGTGGATGGATAGGTGGATGGATAGGTGGATGGATAGGTGGATGGATAGGTGGATGGATAGGTGGATGGATAGGTGGATGGATAGGTGGATGGATAGGTGGATGGATAGGTGGATGGATAGGTGGATGGATAGGTGGATGGATAGGTGGATGGATAGGTGGATGGATAGGTGGATGGATAGGTGGATGGATAGGTGGATGGATAGGTGGATGGATAGGTGGATGGATAGGTGGATGGATAGGTGGATGGATAGGTGGATGGATAGATGGATAGATAGATAGATAGATAGATAGATAGATAGATAGATAGATAGATAGATAGATAGATAGATAGATGGATGTAGGTAGGTAGGTAGGTAGATAGATGGATATAGGTAGGTAGATACATACATACATACATACATACATATAGATAGATCTGCTGCTGGAGCAGATGGGCTCTGTACTGTGTCCAAAAGGTCAACATGATTGGCCTAATCCAGAGCAGGGCTGGGAGCCAGGGAGCTGAGCATTCCTCAGGAAGGGCTCCACAGCTTTCAAACAGCTTCCACGAAGGGGAGGATCAAGTTCATGGGCTTCTGCTTATCCCTGTTGGACAACATGGCACGAGGAGAGAGGCAGGTCCTTGGGAAGGGGAATAACCAACCTTGGAGTTAGCAGGGAAACATCCGGCTGATGCTTCCCAAAGGAGTTATCCCATTTCTCCTGGCAAGAGGTGAGAACAAACGTTGAACCATCCTCTGCTCTTTGACATCTTCATCTCACTGCTCACGATGGGTGAATTTACACTGCACAAACGCGTCTAATTATGACCTCAGGGGTAAATATTCACTCAGGCACTTGGAGAATAAGGCATGAAACTCCCAGTCTGGGCTCCCAATCCCATTATCAGACACCTCCTCAGCATCATTATCCTAAATAACACCAAATGAAACACAGAGGGGAAAAATACCCCATTGTATTTGCAGTAATGAGCAGCACGGACACAAGAGGAAATCTTGTTCTCTGAGTCATGCTCCCCACCCAAATAATAGACACAGCTCTGTGTGGAGCAGCAGATGATGTTATGGATTAGCTGCACTTCATTTTCCTCATGGAAAAGTTCCTGTGTGCAAATCCCAGCTTGGAAAAGCCAGCTCCCTGCTTAGGTGGCCTAAACTCCAGCTATTTGCTCCCTGAGTGTTGATGCTCTATATCCCTTTCCAAGGGATCAGGCTCCTCTGACTGAAGCCATGTTCCCACATGGATCATCCCATACCCATCCAGCAGCCTGTAGTCTGGGAGCAGACCCAGGCACTACTGCTTAAGACATGGCAGCACGGGTGGATCCTAGCTCTGGGAATCCTGGCAGATGCAATTCCTTGCAGGAGCAAAGCTGACTGGGAAGGGGCAGAGGCAGAAAGGTTTGGAAAAGGAGCTGGAATTAGAGGCAAGCCGAGGTTCCATAAGGAAGAGGGCAGTTCCCACCTCTCCTGGCAGGACTTTGGATGCCCAGAGCACCCAGGCTTGTATGTGTGCATACATGCTAAGGACAGGGATGGATGATGGAGAAGTCTCTTCTTACTGAGCTGGTGACATCAGCTGGGAGCAGGAGCCCTGTAGCATGGGGATTTATTGCTTTTAATCCACCACTTTTCAGCTCTTTGGCTTCTTATTTAGCTGGGAGATGTCTTAAAGGGTCCATATTCCCACCAGGAAAGCTCCACTGAGATCAGCTGTGTGATTTGGTCTTAAAAATCATCTTCCACCTTGCTAAAAGGTACTCAAGAGCCACAGATATCTGTATCCAGCAGTGCCAAGGAAGATGCCCTGCTGTTTTCATGACACTTTACACCTCTCTTCCCCCATTACTCCTACTATAACATCATAATGATGAGCTGATGCTGCTGCAACAACCACCCAAGCCCTGATAGGAGAAGGATGCTACTGAAATCTTTCTCCCAGCACTTTCCTTCTTCCATCAATACCAGAACCTGCCTGACTTCAAGGAGCTCTCAGACCTGTTTTAACCTTAATTCTCTGGCTGCAAGAGCATCCCCAGCACCTTGCAGCATCTCTTGTCCATAGATGTACCCCAGTCAAACCCACCCTACCTCACTAGAGGCATAGCATCAGAGTGGGGTACCACAGCTCTGGTATAAGAAAGGTTTTGCTTTAGCACTGAAGTGCTTGCTACCCTTTCCCTGCTGCACTCTGGAAACCCTTTCTCAGCCATGTAGTTCAGTGCCCTGCTGCTCAGGGGAGGGCATTAGGAGCCTTATTTGTGTAAGTTTGCTCCTTAGAAGAGAAGAGCCTGTGGTCCCTGCTTCAAACTGAGGGAAGGCAAGTTTGGAGCCCATTGCTTCTGAGCATCTACACAGGAATTAATGGCATGATGCTGCTACAACCAATGACAGAAAAATTAACCCCTGGCACCCTCCAGACTCACCTTGACATAGGAGGAGGTCTTGGCTTGGTTACCCAGAGAAGATGCAGGTTGCCCAGAGAAGCTGTGGCTGCCCCATCCCTGGCAGTGTTCAAGGCCAGTTTGGACACAGGGGCTTGGAGCAAGCTGCTCCAGTGGAAGGGGTCCCTGCCCATGGAACTGGATGAGCTTTAAGGTCCCTTCCAACCCAAACCACTCTGGGATTCCATGCTGGGCTTTGTGTGTGGTGAGAATAGGGAAGTTTAAGCTAAGGGAAAGACATTAATGGCCCTTGTATGGGAAGCATAGAATAATTGTTTTACCTACAAGGATTTGGTTCCTTTGGTTCTATGCAAACACCAGAAGCCCGAGTGTACCCATTGCTTCCTCTGCTTTTGCTGGGCCCTAGGATGCTCTAGAAGGGGGAAGGAACCTTCCTCCCAGCTGCCTGCAGGAAGGTCCAGGACCAGGATGGTTTCAGGAACCTCTCTATTACTCTCAATTGTCTGACAGAACAAGAGCTTTGGTGTTTCCAGCCGTTAGCTGACATGTCGGAACAGCCTGGAGGGGTTAACACTCTCCATTGGCAACCTCCTAGCACTACATCTCTCCCTTTTGGCACCTATGGGTCCCAGGAGCAATAAGCAGCTTCCTTCCTAGCAGTGACTGCTGTGCTAAGATGTAATGATTCCATTGTGCTGGGACAGTAGGTTTGGGGAGACTAACAGTATGAGAAGGGACTAGAATTGAGGGGAAAGCCTAGAAATCGCAGCTTACCTGGCTATGAGGGATAAAAATAGATCTGTTTCTGACAGGGATATAGATATTAGGGCTCAAATCCCTATGCTCTCTCATAAACTTCCACTCCAGGACTTCAGAGTCTGAAAGCTCAGAGATTGGAATTACAATTCCTATGCTTGCAATGTGCCACTCTCTTTAAAACAGGAAAACTACTGTGCTGCAAAGATTTAAGCCCCTAAAATCCCTCGTCTTCATTTTACAGCAAAACCCAGGGAAGAAAGAGGAGCATCCTTACAGGATGCTCATGCCCAGCATCTAAGATTCCACAGGATCTAGGCGTCACCAAAATTCTGCCTTTGCCAAGACACAGATTTAGGCTCGGATCCTGTATTGTAGCTCAAGTCTAACCCAGCTGCTCTTTATTCAGCTACATTTTAACTTACACAGGCTGAAAGGAAACAGAAAAAGCTGCCATTCACCATCCTGCATGTATAGCTAAGCCCCAGATACATCTCTCTTTACAGAATGAGGGCTTTACCTGTCAAAATATACCAAAAGTTGATTTTGCAACATTATTTTTCTCCCTAGGTTTCATTTTCATGTAGTTTGACCCAGGTAAGATTTTCACCTTTGCTTTTCCTCTCACCTCCTCCTCCTCCTCTTTGTTTCACTCATTCTCTTCTCACTGTCCTTTTCCATTTTGCTCCTGAAGAGAGGTGATGGAACTGAAAGCCCACCCAAGCACCAAATTCCTTGGTACTGGCCTGAAGTTAAACGAACACATCCTTTTTCTCTTGCAAAACAAGACCAAAGCCCATTCATCCCTGCTGGGACCTGGGGGAACTTAACCATCCTGCAGGATGAGCTCAGTGCTTTGCGAGATTACCTAAACAGTGGGTACAATAAAAGGTGGGTCCCAGCCAGAACTCCGGATATGAGCACTTTCAATCCCTGTAGGGAAGTTCGGATTTCGACATCGGGGCTTGTTCCTCGCTGTCAGAACTGGAAGCCAAACACCCCTGAACACCAGCAAGGTTCAACCCCAAGGGCACATGATGAGGCTCCTCGGATAAGTGACAAACAGTCCTAGGACAGGAGATGCCTGGGAGACAGAACAGTCAACAGCCTTTTAAAGAAGTAAAACTACCTGCAGGACCAGGCACTTGGAAAGCCCTTTGCTGTCATTCTCTCAGTAAAGATGGGGATGAGCCTTGCAATGTTCTTTCTGGGTATCAGAAGCATGAAGCAAACGCAACTCACAGCCCTGAGAGCCGGGCATCACCACAATCCCCTTTAAAAGCTAAACTCAACCAGCCAGGCTTTCTCCAGCACCTCTTAGCTCAGCTCAGCCCAAAGCAAAGGGGAATCACTCCTCAATCCTTTGAATTCCAGTGGAGGAAAATCTTAGAACAAGAGAAATCTCACCCAGAGGAGCTGTGGCTGCCCCATCCCTGGCAGTGTTCAAGGCCAGGTTGGACACAGGGTCTTGGAGCAAGCTGCTCTAGTGGAAGGTGTCCCTGCCCATGGAACTGGATGAGCTTTATGGTCCCATACAGCTCAAACCAGTGATTCCATGAAAAGGAGTGTTTGCCTACCAACAACGGCTGGGATGGCTATGTTCAATTCCACCAGAATCTGTAGATGGTTTTTCTCCAGCTGCAGATATAACCCAGCACAAACAAAAAAGTATGAAAAGATTTAGCCAAGAAATAATTCAATGGGTTTCCATCCAAACAGATGCATTCCGCATGTGCTTTCCATGAACACTCAAGAGATGATCAGGCAAGTCAGCAAAAGGAACTCAGTGGAAGCAAGTATCAGCATCTCAAGGGCTAATTTTGCACCCAAAGAACTGCATTGAAAAAGAAGACGCTAAGATTGCTACTCATCCAGAAGAGGAACAAAATCATCCTCAGTGTCTTACGGGCTCATTCAAAACTAGCCCAGGCAGCTTGAGTATTGCATTTGTACCCAGATTGACTCATAAGTGATTAGAATGGGATTAAGGAAAGAAAACAAAGTCAAATCCCTGGAACTGTTCCCACCATAAAATGGGGCTGAGTCAGGAACAATTATTTTCCTCTGGGAAGTGGGAAATGTCGTTTTGTAACACTTGCTTTACTCTTTGCTGGAAGCTCACCAACTTTGCCTTGCTGCTGCCTTAAACGTGTAGCTTGAAAAGGATTTCACATTTTCTGTTTTCTTATTTACCCATTTCAGTGGGCAGCACAGACCCAGCACTGCCCATTGCAGAGCAAGAAAATAACTCCTTTGCTCCCCTTTCTACTTCTCCTGCTGCTCCATAAATCCATCAAAGCAGACAAACCCACTGCAGAAAAGGAAACGCAAGCCCCACATGCATCACCCATTGTATGGAGCAGCCTTTGGCTGACAGAAAGGCTGTATGCTGACATCTCCCACATTTCAAATACACCTCTGGATGTATTTGGTTAATTCACCAGAATTGGAATTGCTCTCTTCACTCTCACTGAGTGCTACAGCACTTAAGACTTGTGGAAGCATTCTACTTTGAGATAACAGTGCTGATGCTGCTATCCAAGAGCAACAGAGGACGACTGTGGGTTTCACAGACCACCTCATCTAATTCCTGTACAAACAGGCTGTAGGCCTTGTCTCAATTCAATGCCATTTTCAAGTCCAATAGATACAGTTGAACTAAATCACAGTTCTGGAAAGGAAAAGAAAGACAAGACAATGAGAAAAGACCGCCACAGATAAAGGAATGTGCAACAGCATCCTGTATGGGAACCCCAGACAAGCCACCCTTGCCTCTCCCTGTGCCTATCACCAAATCCTGCTGGGTTCAAAGACAGATTTGGAAGCATTTTGATGGCAGAGGAAAGATTTTGTAGCTCACAGCCTGCCTCTTCAACACAACAGGCAAGAGGGAAACCTATCCTGCTTCCATCCTTCTATGCCAGTAAAAAGGAGCTAAATGGCACCAAATGCCTGGGATTTCCCAAGGCTCTACCAAACGAGCATTGCCCAACTCTGGTGCATTTGTTTTAGGTTTAGGTGTAAACCTGTGGATTGCACTTAAATATGTAGATGCCTCTTCAAAGTTGATTACTATGCATGAAATACACAGTGAGTGGAGCAACATCCCACCCTGGCTCTGCTGAAGTCAGCTGGAGTGTTGCCATGTCAGTATTACCTGATGCAGATGCATGTGCCACAGCAGAGCTAATCCAGAAGTGGAATTAAAGTCTTCCAAACCCCATTGAGCAAGAAACTGGGGGGGGGGGTTGTGGGGTGAGAAGAGATCCCTTCTCCCCACTCTCTGGATAAGTCATTTGAGATGTATGTGTGTGAACTGTTACCACCACCCCAAAAAAGGGATATTAAATCATCTTCGCAGAGGCACCAAGACCCACGAATGGGGTGCCCACAGCCAGAACACCAGTGCTCTCATTCTGACACGTTCATCTGCACCCAGTGACAAAGTGGCATTATCAACACCCCTCTCACCTACCTCAGCAAGGTGCTACAAGGAAGTCTGCTCAGTGCTTGCTACACAGGAGTGTTACAGAAAGTCTGATGACTCCCATTTTCTCCAGGGTTTGTTAGAACAGGCAAGCCTAGCCCACAAAAAGTCTCTGTCTAGCACTGAAAGAGAAACAACAACAACTGGTTTATTTAGATATTTCATTTTTAATTAAAAAATAAAGGTTATCTGAATACATCTCTTGCAGCCTTTGGGCAAAATGCACCCTTAACAAGACTTTATGAAACATGATGCACGTCTATTCTTGGCACACGTCTTAGACAAATGTGAACTTTCTGCAGCAACTTCTTCAATCCATCCTTCTCCCAAAGCCCTGGCAACATTTAAGTGTTCTTTAGAAAATAAACCTGACAAGAATTAGAAGTGGGCCCGAAGCAACAATCCCAGCTCCAAGCATCCCAAAGCTTTTGGAGCAGACTCAAATCCAAACCCATCCTCTCATTCGAAGTTTTTATCCTGGATCACTGCAAATCCACAGACACGGCACCCAACCGACCACGAGAGATGAAACCTGGATGCTGAACCCGGTGTGGATCTCGCTTCAGAAGCTTTGATCTTTACACTGGGCCAAAGCAAAGCGATGGGACTGAGCTCCTTCCTGAAATGGTTTGGAGCAGGGCCCATCCCAAACACAAATAAGTGCTGGTTACACAAGGAAATGGTGCTATCAGAGCTCCCCATTTCTTCACTGCCCCTGATCTGAGACCAGACCAAGCGCTCTGTCCATTTGCACTACTTTAAAAGGCAAGGATAAAGCTAAGCTATCACGCCGACCCCTCCAACACAGTCCCAGCACAGTCTTTCTCCCACCATGGCCCATGATGGCTGATTCCCAAAGGCACAAAGTGACCAATCTTTAGACTTATACACAAGGTCTACATATATATATATATTTATATATATATGTACACACACACAATTACATACATATTTAAATATATATATACATATATATATATTTGGTTTTGGTTTTTCTCTTTAATATTTCTTTTTGCTTTTCTTTTCCCCTCCTTTCTTCCCCTTTTAACTTGATGGTGTAGTCTCCTCTGAGGAGGGCTCTGGTATATGTTCTGGAGACTCCTCTGTCTCCAAAGAGACTTCTGGCTTCTCCTCTGTCAGTTTAGGCTCCTCGGGGGCTTGAGATCCCTCCAGCTCCTGACTCTGAGCCTGACTGTTCATTTTCTCTTCTGCTTCTATCTCTTCCGAGGTGGGAATGGAGTTTTTCTTTGGACGGCCTTTGGGCTTTGTTGGAGCTTCCTGTCCACCCTTCAGCACCTGGAGCAATGAGATGAACCATCAGGATCAATGTGAACTCTGCTGCTGTGAGACATCCTTCAGGGAAGGATGAAACTCGGCTTTGACCTCAAAAGTGAATCCATGGTCACCACTTCAGCCTGCATTCATGGGGCGAGTTCACCCATTTTCTCATGGAAACAGAATGAAATGCAAACGTTATCAGCAAGGACACCCAGAACCCTGGAGGTCTTTAAGTGAGTTCCTACAGGAAGCCCAAGAGCAACCCAGGCATGCAGCCCTCATCACTATGGACAGAAGATTTTATGTGGAATTTAGTTCCTTTCCTGAGTGTTCGCTTTATTCCAAGCCCAAGTCTTGGAATGAGACCTCTCTCATCTGAGCAAGAGGTGGGAGTCAGCAAGCTAGGTCTGATCCCATGTTTAATTCCCTCTCCCTTCACACCACCACCGCAGCAATAAGACACTTCCAAAGATCTGTATCCAAGCTAATCCCGGATTTAAGTGGCAGTAACTTCTGCAGCTGTCACACGCATTCAGAGATACGGTCTAGAACTGCACCTCCTCTGCCAGATCGGAATACATAAACATCTCCACTTGAGAATGTCACAGCATCATGGTTTCCACCAGGATTTATTGGACACTTGTCCTTTCTAAAAGCATTTTAACTGGAAAAGGGCCACGAAGCTGTGAAGAAGTGAAAGGCATGAAGATATGAAAAGCAAGAACTAATGATATTAGCTCTCAAAACTGCACTGGTTTCCATGGAACAGCACAATGTTTTTTGTCTGTGCACATAACCTATCCCATAAGCATTAAGATCCCAGGAATGCCAAAAGTGCAGAGGGAGATATTTTGGTTCTTCCCTCTGTTCTGTCTTCATTTCTTTCATCTCTTTGCTTTGTATCCTTCCTACTGCCTAAGGGCCCTCTAGCCCACCAGGCTGCAGGATGAATATCTGAAGAACAAAGAGCGTCTCTAAGAAAAGTGATCAAGAATAAACCAAAACTGGATCTCAACAGACACAGGTCACTGACACCGTGCTCAGCTTCCAGATCTTTCTTGAGGATGGGGGAGTGAACCACTTACCATTTTCTTCCACTTCATCCTACGGTTCTGGTACCACGTCTTCACCTGCAGCTGCGTCAGCCCCAGCGACTGGGCTAAGTCCAACCTTGGAGACAAAAGAAACACTGAAATGAGTTGACAGAGGACAAGAAGAGCTCTCAGATGCTCTGGGACAGCTGCTGGTAAACAGGTCTGTGGTGTCTGAAGCAGCTACCTAAGAATCAAGACACCCAGCATCAGTCTGCTCTTTGCATCCTATTTCTTCTTCACTACCCACGTAATACGGGTATTAATACTTTCTCATTTCTCACGGAGTAGTAGTACATCTAAATCTATTAATTCCTTCTGCATTCTGCTATTATAGGCAATTCAGGCTTATAAATGAATTATTTGCGTGCTTAGCTTAAGGCTATATGTGGCAGACAGCCCATAATCCTGATTCATCCTCCACAAATCTCCAACCTATGCAAGCTCCTCTGAGACCATTCATTATTTCTATATTAAAACCCAGGATATGAAGCAAATGCAGCTCAAAATAACTCTTTATCCTTCCCCACAGGTGATAGCTCCGTGCATCTGGCAGTTTTGCCATGGAGTTGCACAACGGATGGAGCTGGAAATCCTCAACCACGCTGGGTAAGGGCCCCATAGAGTCACGCAAGTCCTGCAGGTGGGACAGCTCCAACCCAGAGCCACGTTCCAATGTGTTCTGGACTGCGTGAGCTTCCTGGCAAGTCATTCCCAGCCTTTGGATAGGGTAAAACAAAATGTCAAGGCCAAGTTTTTCAGAATCAAACTTCAGTTTCAGGTGGGCTCTTGGGGCAACAGACTCGCCCTCCTATCCACAAACACCCACATACCTGCAGCAGCTTGCTGTCAAACTCACGCATGGATCCATGGCTCTCCCCCACTGTGGATTCACTCCAGACCTACAGGCTCGGTCTGCCCACTGCCTATGCCACTACATAACATCTGAGAGATACCCCATCGACTTCAAGACACTTAAGTGAGAAGGAGAATCTAGCAGAGGCATTACCCTGTTGTGCTGCATTCCCTTTCTGCTACTGAACCAGGTGCTTCAGTTGCTCTGCCACAGGTACAATCTTGTACCTGAGTCACAACCCATTGCTTTCCCATCACGTTTCCAGCCATGAGTTGACAGAGAGAAGCACTGCTTGACTAACTCTTCTTGCCTCAATGCACATGTCTGATCATACTTTGTGACCTGTTACCAGCTCTTGCCACACACATTAGGGTAACCAGCATTGCCTAGAAACCCGAGGAAACAAACAGAGGGGAAGTGGTACATGGACAGGAATTGCTCCTCAGCCTCAAACATGTCCAAAGCCAAGGAACAGTCATATGATAACATTAACTAACAGCCTCCAGTGCTTCATCAACAGTGTCAACCACCGGGTTATGTGAAGCTGTGAGGAGTCAGCACAGGAGCATTAGGAGCTCTGACACTCTGTGATACTGCCTGGCCAAGCCGGTGAAATTCGGTGACAGGCAGAATGAGCAGAGAATGCCATCTTCGATTTAAATACTGGGGCACTGCCATCTGTGGAGTTCAAGGCCTCCCAACCCTCTCTAGGTTTACAGACAGGTCTTTCTCCCGTCATTTCAATTTGCAGAATAGGATCCAAAGCCTTTTTAAAAAGCTAAAGCCTCTCCTCAGCTTGGTTTCTCCGCATGGTACCAAGTGGTCCCCAAGAGCTTCCCTTTTCCTTCAAAAAGACAAGGTATTTGCCTTCACAAGGGCAAGGCAGCTTTTAACTCTCTGCAACCTTGGATGTGTTTTCCAAGCTGCTGGAAAAGCCACCACCTTGTCACTGAATTGCTACCCAAATGTGGTAGACAGGCTTCACCTTTCCGTCATGAGCAGCAGGAATGGGAAAGACCAAGATCCTTCTGTTCAGTACTTTACGTGTCCCTGAGCCTGGATGCCTGCTAGCGAGCACATTTATCACCATGTGGCCTTTCCATTGAGCTAATCTATCTGTGGAAAAGTTATCTATCCCAGGAAAAGTTAAGCCTTGGAATTGAAGCTGGTCATCTACCCACTGGTCAATGACAGAGGCATCTCTGTGGAATCAGAAGGCAGAACACTAGAGTCAGTATGGGAAGAACTGAGCAGGTCCAGAGCAGCCCTTTAGCACATTCCTTTTCCTAGTGGAAGAGTCTGACCTACCTGTCAGGGGTAGAGAGATACTTCTGCTTCTGGAACTTCTTCTCCAAGCCCATCAGCTGGAGCTCGGTGAAGATGGTCCTGCTCCGGCGTGGCTTCTTCAGCCGAGGTGTGGGCTGCTCTGCCTCCGACTCGCTGCTGCCATGGGTCTCGCTGGCCGGTGCCTCGGAGCTGGCAGTGCCTGACGGGGTCTGGGCTGGCAGCACGCGGGAGCTGGTGGCAGCAGGGACGAGGTGAGGGACCACGGAGGGCTGCCGGGTGATGACGGAGATGAGAGGGTACGCCCGCAGAGAAGGGGAGCCTGGCAGGGGAGGAAGCAGAGGGGGATGAAGGCCAGTTCAGTGGCAGTGTGGTAATGGGAGCACTGGAGAGAGGAAGACCTTTCCTGCCTCTGTCCTAATGACCACAAGCAAATCAATTCCCCTCTCTGGATCTGTTCCCTCTCCCAGACTTCATAGGTCTCCTCGGGCTGGGAATCTTGATGTGCATATCTCTAGTACAGGGAAAGGAAGGCCTGTGTTTCCATTGATGGCTGGTTTTTTAGGAGCTATTTTAACACTCGCCTTTGAAGTCATCTGATTGCCACAAGAGAGTAAACTCCAAGCAAACGATGACATCTACTCCTGTTCCTGCAAGCCTGCTTCTTTCTGAACGCTAGCACTGGGTTCACTTGAGATAATCACCTATTCTCCCCTTACAGGCAACAGACAGTGGGGGTCGAGTCACAGTTCATCTCATCCTTCAGTAGGTAACTGGGTTACCCACTAACCAGATAGATGAAGCACACTCCGCTGTCTCCACTGACCATACAGGCAGATGAGAAACAGATCAGAAGCAAAGCTCTTCACTGACTCTTAGCTCCACATCCAACCAGTTGATAGCAGCCCTAAAGCCAAACCAGCCATCCTCCTCTAATCCCTGAAGGTGAGGGCCATTCTGGGGTGACAAATCTGAATGTTCCCTAACACTACAGGGAGTTCTGATTCACATCAGACCTCAATTTACAGCTCTAGACAGATTTCTGCTCAGTGCATAAGAGCACTCCCTACAACTCCGCAACCAAACTGTCTTGGGTAAGTCACTCTCTTGCTCTGTACCTCCGTTTGCCTTGTTTGTAGAATGGAAGCAGCCTTCCTCACCTACTCCACTGGAGGTAAAACGTGGATTAAAGCTGAATGTACATAAAGGATTCCGAGATCTTTAGATAAATGGTGCTGTGGAAAGGAACACCTTGCACCAGCAGGCCTGATTGGGCAACTCTTCATGTGAATGAAAATGCTCTGTAGGCCTCCATGAGTCTATTTTGGTGAGTAGTGGAAGTAAGGAGCTGTCAGCTTGGCCTGTTGATGACCTTATATATATATATATATACCTATATGAGGGTATTCTTACCCTCTTCCCCTGAGTGAAAGGTTGCGATGGCACAAATCAGGTCCCAGGCACCGAGTACATGAAGGAATCGCACAGCTTGTTGATTGTCACTTCCCTCCGCAACCATTGCAAGCTGTGCAAAATCCAGCCACCTACAAAGCAAGCTTGGAAAACTACTGCCAAAACACTTCAAATCCCAACAGACTGGGATTTAAACAAGACTGGGACTACAAAGTGGGGTTTAGGCAGACTGGGGCTTAAGCCTTGCTTTCTCCTCCACGTCTCTGCAATGTCAAATATCAAGCTGTCTCCATTGATTTTAAAACAAAGCACCAAAGAAGTTCTTGAGAGAGATCAGAATTTGCAGGTAACCTTCAGCTTGTGCAAAATCGACCTTCTCTTTCTGCAGCTCTTTTGCAGCTGTCCTGCAGCATCACCAAGGAACCTGGCAGGAATTCTGCCTTGATTTAAAACCTCAGTGGCTGCTCCAAGACCATGAATTGGGATAGAGTGCCCTGTCTTTTGCCTTACACTACTAATGCTGCCCTCACTGATATTCATGTACCCAGCTACACAAAAGGTAAAACAGATGCAGCTCCCATAGCCTATATCAACACGTCCTTTGCAGGAACCTGAAGCCACCTTTACCATAAGAGATGTTCCTAGGGGAGCAAGGAGGTTCGTCAATGGGACTTGGCTCTTCTGCTCTTGTTCACAGAGGCTAAATGAGAAGAGACCCCAGTTCCAACCTGCTCTGAATAAGGAGACTGAAAACTGATGCCCAGGCTTTATACACCTTAAAGGAGGGGATCCAATCTTCCTGTATCCCCTTATCCTCCTGTTAGGAGGTCCTGATTCAAACCATGCCATCACAGAGCTCCTGCTCCTCTGCAGGTTCATTCTCTGAGCCTTATCTCACAGCCTGAAACCTGTCCTTGCTTACGGGTGGCTTTTGGCACCAGATCACTGGTTAGTTGATGCTTTTACCCTTGTACCCCTGTACAGCTCTCCATAAACCACAAGATTACTAAGGAGTAATAAATCAGCACAGCTCAGAAGCCCCTGCAACACTCCAAGTGACCAAAATCAAAGGCATTCTTACAAGGAACTCTCTTCAAGAGAGGTCAGCAAAAGGTATTTGATATCAGAGCAATCAGAATCATAGAACCATAGAATGGTTTGGATTGAAAGGGATCTTAAAGCTCATCCAGTTACAACCTTCTGCCACAGGCAGGGACACCTTCCACTAGACCAGGTTGCTCAAATATCAGGGATATTTACTTTCCTGTATGACATAGAAGCAGCATGTGGGTCTGCCTGGAGTAGGGGGATGCTTGCTATAATGGTCCCAGAGGTTAAGATCTGCCACAATCAAACAGAGGGAATTCTCTTCAGGCTATTTTCCTAACAATTAGGTAGGATGAGGAATAAAAGAACTGCTTCCCTCCTTCCACGATGGGCAGCAAGAACGTGGCTGGTCCAGCAGAGCAGAACTGGCTGGGTGTTAGAGAAGCAGATGACATTGGAGTTGTTCAGGTCCATGCTTCCAAGTGCTGAGCACCTGAATGGGGGGATACATTTCCCAAACATTCAGCAGCTGTGAGCTGGCCAAGTGCTCAGAAAAGCTCAGCACGGGCTTATTTTTGGTGCCCACGTCAGGACACCGATTTCCTTACGGCTGTCCTACTCCTGCGCTACTAGTGGCTTGCAACGGCTGGGTTGCCTCGAGCTCCAGGTGGTGAACAGATTGGTGAGGCTGCTGACACCAAGTGTCTTGGATTTGTTTATCATTTGTGCTTGAAAGAGAAGCCTTTGCTTATGGTTTGACCCTTACAGTTGCGATGGTGCTTTTAGAAACCACTGTAAATAATGAAGGCATCTGCTGATGTTCAGCCCAGCCGTGTACAAGACTTCTCAGCTTTCTGCCCTCAGCCTGATGAGGACACAGGATGGGTAGGGCACAGGATAAGGACAGCTTTTAGAGAAAGAGAAAAAGGTTGAGGTTGTTGCTGGCCAGAAAAGGGGTAATGCTTCAGCAGTCAGTTCTCCTTGCAGGTAGAGAAAACCAGAAACAGCCTCCACAGCACCCTAGCTAGCTTCTAGACCACAAAGAAACAAGCCTAAATTCAATGTGCTCTTCTGGCTATAGTTATCCCAAAGTTCAGAGGTAGCTGAAGTTGAGCCAGCCCATTCTCTCTAGGTACACTATTAACAGGACTCCCCTTAAACCATCCATGCAGTTCTTACACTGATAAAGCCTTTGCTTCCAAACACTATGAAATCTGAGGCTAGATCTAAGTTCCACATCCCCCAGAATTCAAGTGGTATTGTAAGAATGGAATAATTTCTTAATCTTCAACAAATTAAATGCTGGCAAGCAGCTCTTGTCTGCTCAGCACTGTTGTGACACGCTCTGTCTCCCAAAATGGGAAGGAATGGAAATGGAGCTTTAGCTGAACCCAACCTTTTCCTGCATTGTGTCTGAGCACCTATTCCAATCCTGACCCACTGCTCCTTTGTGCTTGAAAACCAAAACGAAGCCCCCAAAAGACAGAAAACGAGGAATGAATGCAGCAACATGCACCAAGCACTTTACTGTTTCCACCTAAAACAATCAAGAGGCAGCACAGTCAAATGTTAGACTGAGATGAGCTCTCAGGCAGAAGCTCTTCCCTGTGAGGGTGCTGAGGCACTGGCACAGGGTGCCCAGAGAAGCTGTGGCTGCCCCATCCCTGGCAGTGTTCAAGGCCAGGTTGGACACAGGGGCTTGGAGCAAGCTGCTCTAGTGGAAGGCATCCCTACCCATGGCAAGGGGTTGGAACTGGATGAGCTTTAAGGTCCCTTCCAACTCAAACCATTCTACACTGGGACGTATCTCCTAAGGTGCCTCTGAGCACTAGACGTGATGCAGTCGGTACCACCACGACACCCGATCACCTTTTAATTAAAAAGAAATACTTCAAACACAGCTTTTCCCCTCCTTTTCCCCCTTTCCCCTCCTCCCTGGCTGACTTTCAAGCCCATCAGACAACAGACAGGAGGGAAGAGAAAAGGGAAAGCACTAATTAATTGCACTGTTTGACTGCCGGCAATGGCAGAACAATTTTCCTTCTAGGCAAATTCAGCTAATGCTGTTTTGGAAAGGAAGAAAGAGGAAGGAATGATTTATGGGTAAGCTCCTCTTGGCAGGGCAGCCCCGCTCAGAGGCAGAATGGAATCTCACTCAGAATGGGCTGCAGTGAAAGGTAAATAATGAAAGAAAATGAACTTACGACTCAGGAAGGTCTATAAATCTGTCGTCTCCTGAGTGTCAAAACAAAAGCAAACCAAGGAGTTGAGTTCATTTGGGAAAGAACTTCATTTTGCTGAAGGAGCGAGCAGCCTACTGGAAGGAGGAAGCAAGCCCTGAGCGAAGCAAAGGAGGCAAAAGCAGCAAGGAAACATCGAGAATGAGTTGAACCATACAGCTGGTTTAGGGGAGAGGGCATTACATCTACTTCATCCACCACAGATCCCCAAAAGTAGACATCTGCCAGCCAGGCCATTCCCACCAACCCAGTACAGTCAAGAAACTCAGGACCCAACTGGTTAAAGACACCAGCCAAATACCCACTGTGCCCCCCAGGACACAGGACATCCTCTCAGGTCAGTGTGGGCTCCTTTGCCTTATGGTTGCTAGAGCTAGCTCAATGCACCAGAGACCTAACATGACCCTCAGCAAGGGCTGTGCTTCTTCTGCTCAGCTTCCTCAGCCACCGCCGCATGGACCTGCCCATCAGAAACCCCACTGAGGGTAGTAAAGCAATTCCTGCTCTCAGGGTAGACCTTACCCCATGTGTTGTATTACCCAGTAACACACAAAACCCTCCCCTTAACCCACTGTGTAAGTAAAAACCCGCACTCATTTACTCATGATGCTTTCCCTAAGCTCCGCATTATGATTAACTATGAGAAGGCAGCCTGCATCAGGTTCTTCCAAGACCACTGCTGTGCTCCACCAAGTGCCTTGATAAGGACATAAAGGCAAAAGGAAGAAGAACAGCAATGGGCTGTGCATATACCAGGCAAATTCATTTCCCCTTGGGAACAAGTGCTTAGAAAAAGGTTCAAGGGAAATAACCAGCACTCCAGGAAGGGCAAATAGCCCCTTCCTAGATGGCCACTGGAGTGCTGTCATTAACAAACACTTAGATCCTAAGTTTCAACATGACCTGGGTGCCATTTATGCTCTGCAGCATGGTGCTCTGCACAGATCCAGGATGCTGTCTCCAGAATGGGAAGCAGCACAGCCCTGCCAGGCTATGATTGCACCTGAGCTAATTATGGCCTGAGGAGAGGTGGGCTAATTAGGTTGTGAACAATGTGTTGACAGCCTGACAGTTTCCAAGACATGAGTTGGTGTATTTGCACAGTGCAGTCCTTGCAACACGCTGATGCAGATGGGCTTTCAGAGCTAGCTACCCCTCTTTGTGTCCTCTTGTAATGGGCTGCAAGTCCAGGCATGGCCACAGTCTTCCTTCCCCTGCACAAGTCAACAGTCTCAAGCCCAGAGGTGATACCTAATTATGGACATCAATGCTTTTAGCATCCTTATCAAACAAAGCTTGGCCAGAGAGGGGGTGACAGATAATTCACCAGGGATCCTTCCTATCAGCAGTGCAGACATTGATTCTCTTCTCATCCTTTCCACTTGTACTGTAAAACAACCCTACAGACCCTACCCCTCCTTGAGAACTGAAATAACTGGAAAGCCTGCATGTGATCCTCAGACCCTTTAAAAGGGCCATTCTTCAGCTCTATAACCTGATCTTTCTGTGGCTATTGTGTATTAAATGGGAAAGCTGGAACTGGGAATGCTTGAGAGTTATCTTGGTTGTCATTCCTCCTCTCCAGCATCTCAGCATCCAAGAGCTCGGTCACCTAACTGAGAGTTAGTGCTGTTTTGGGAGAGGAGATTTGTCTTTGGTTTTGTTGTTTCTTTTCCTGCTAGCTCTCTTTTTCTTTGGTTGCATGTGGAAACCTTTCGTAGCTAAGCTAAAGGCTCTGCGTATGAGCAGAGGTGAAGGGTTTGAAGGCTTCCAAAAAGAACTCAAGACTAAGCTGGAATGCACACGGCCAATATTCCCATGGGAATCAGGAGTGCCTCAGTGGCTACAGGAAAGCAGAGCTTTTTTCCCCTGAAATCTAAGTGCAGAGCTGGAGCATGAGGAGACACCGGTGGTGCTCCAAAATGGTACGCAGGGAGGTTCCCTGGAGTGAAGTCTAAGTGCTCCTCAAACAAAGACTGCAGGTGCAGTTCACAATGCACCCTATTTCCCCTTCAACTGAATGAACTGTATTAGCCTGACAAAGGCTATGAGACTTGCTAAACTAAACGCAGCCCAGCTACACAGCCAAAAGACCCCTTGGTAGCAAATGGCTTCTCTCCCTTCTGGAAGAATCCAAGCCCAACCCATGTCCATGGCAAAATGCCCATCGGCTCCAGTGGAGCCAGGATTTCACCCGCATGTGTCCACAGAAGGAAAACAGAGAAGAAAGGAAAAATCAGTGCAGCTAATTTTAGCACAGCTAAAATGATCCTTTTTTGGAGCTGAAGGCCAGTTCCTCGGGAGTCCGCACCTTCTGTGATGAGCCAAGTGGAAGTGGGGGGGGGAAAGTAGGGCTCATCCATGTGTCCTATTTCACCTTCCCCAGGCACATTAGAGAACAGTCCCTGTATTGGTTCTGAGTGGGTTTCCAGCTATATCAGTTGCAAACAAACCCACTGGTGTCCATAAATGCTAATTTCAATCGAATGCAATGTATTACAGCCAAGCGCTCCTCCTCAGAGCATCTCTTACCATGCAACTGAGCCCGGTTTCCTCAGTGAGATCCAGGTTTTCCCTTCCAAGCCTGTCCCCGTTAGCGATTCATCAATGTAATGTTTCAGTCTAACTTCTCCATAATAACAGTAATGAATAAGTGTGAATGCATGAGAGGCATGCGTGCCGCAGGCCTGCACAAAAACCAACCAGAAAGATAATTAATCCTCACTTAATAATGGCATTTGATATTTATGTTGTGCTTTCTTACATGTTTAAGGCACTGTACACGCAGTCGGTAATTGGCGCTGAGCCTGAAGGAGAACTTGCTTCACTCCCTGCTCCACAGGCAGGATGTGGATGTGGCGTGATTATAACCTTATAACCACAACCCAAACGCTCACCTACAGCGCCAGTGGCTCCAGGGATGCCAGATCCCCAAAGCATGACACCAGGGTTCTTCTGGCAGGGCTGGCGATAACCACTCTAATGAACTGGGGTTGTTGAGGGCTGTACTGGTGGGGCAGGAGACAGGAATTCATGTTGAACTGGGAGTCCTGGTGGTGCCGCTACCCTGGGGCGAGTCCCTCTGCTTCCTGTTATCACAGGATACACTGCTGAGCTTCTCCTGAACTGCATGGAAAGGTGGAAGCAAGCACCTCCTTGGTGCTATGCGGTGTTCTCCTTCCCTTTCTTCCAGGCTGCCTGTCAAACAGCGGAGTGTGCCAGGACCTTGTCAGATCCTCAGTGAGGAAGAAAATTTATATATAAAGAAGATTATTACTTTTTTTTTTAGAGAAGCATTTCAAGCATTGATTTGGCCAGCACTCAAGGAATCCTTTGGGGCAAACGTAATAGCACTCCGGCTTCATCAGCGGAGGATGAATCAGAACAACACGCACCACTGCTCTATTCTGATTTATTCTGCTTCACGTATTCAAACAGCAACCTGCCTTTTGAAGGTTTTGACTCAAATCCACATTGAGCATGGCTCTGAGAATCACTGGTCCTTGAGGACAGAGGAAAAGGATTCTGCCTGGCACTCCTCATCTTGAGCAGATGATCCCTTTCAGTCCTACTCAGTGGGGAAGCAAGTGCTCTGAACCCAAGTAGATCTGTCCTAATATCTTCTATTAGGATATCTGGACCCAAGGCCATCATGACAGGAAACAGATCCAAATGGATTGGTGGTTTTGGACATGAACCTCCAGTCAAGCCCCTTACAGTATGAACTCTGAGGGAGCTCTAAGACCAGGCCACATGAGTCTTAGAGAAATAAAGATGAGCTCCATAAAGGATATCTGATGTCCTTTCTGATCTCCATAAAGGACAGTGCCCAGATGGCGCATGAAAGTTGTTGGGATACAAGCCACCAGCTCATTTACAGTACCTGTATCAAGGGATGCTCTGGCTCCACTAAGACAACTTCAACTTGAGGCTCTTGCTTTTGAACTAAGCCGTGTTAAATACTTCAGCCAAGTGTTTCCTTCATTACCAAGGATAAGACTCAATTCTAGAGCTCATTACTCACTGGATCCAGGTTTAGCAAGCAAAGTAGCCAAAAGATTACAGAATCAAACAGCTAGAATAGATTTACAGGGAGTCTCTGGTCATCTCTATTGGGGTGGAGGAAAAACGCTGCACCAAGATGACACAGCTTTTAGGGTGTTGAAGCTTAAGATGTCTTTCCTAATGATGGCCAGATGACCAGACATCCTGGGACATGGGGAAGAAACATAGGAGTCCAAATCCAATCCTCTGTCCGGATGGTATCACCGGTCAAGGACCAGGATTTGGACTTGGATAAAGAAACAGAGCTGAGAGGGTGTAGTTTTAGTGGAAGGATAAGTCACATTCTGTTCTTTACACTGCTCCCTATCTCTTGCTTGTCAGGATACGAGCCTATATGGACTTTGGACTGACATGATGACCATTCTTACATCCTTACACATTGGGTGGATGAATCTGCCTTCTCTCAGGCTTTCAGCGTCTCTGTGCAAGTTCAAATGTACAATGCCATGTGTGCATAAACCAATAGGCCCTTTACTTCCTGCTCCATTAATTATTGTCACAACAGCCATAAGCAAACACTAGCCTTGGACAGCTGACTGGCTCTGCACACAAAAGCACTCTTCAGGTTTCTCAAGCCCACCCTTGTGTGAGCTCCAGCAAAAAGCTTCCCATAAATATCACTACCTCTTCCTGCTCCCAGCCTCTAAAACACTCTGGTGAGTGACCCATGGGAAGAAAGAGAGTTCAATTGTTGCTGAACAGCAGACTGTGTAAATTTGGCCTGATGGATCTTTTGGAAAGTGCTTTTTTTTCCTCTGGGGAGAATAGTGGATCAGTGTTTAAAACACACAGACATCCCCCTCTTCTCCTCCACACAAATGAAAGGGGGACTTCACCAAGCACCAGCGTTAACCTCAAAGAGACCTGTCACATCTTTGCCAAGCCTTTGACTCCTCTAACTGTGGCTTATCATCTCAAGGGTTGCTTTATTAATAACCTTGCCCCCATCAGGACACGTTTAGCAGAGAGGTTGGTCTCTCTGAGCTGCTCTATGTGACTCTTTGATCTTGCATCTGCCCTAACAGAGAGAAAACTCATCTCTGTTTCCTCTGTGGACGAAAATAAACTCTGGGGATGGTTTGGCTGAACAGCTGCACAAACAATGCCATTTAGAAGGATGCAAATGAGACACGAGCGGGTTTTGTTCACAGCCTGTCTCCCCTTTGTGTTTGCCAATTAGATCGGTGATCGTCACCCAGCTCTTGTGGCTGGGCTGAGGAGGAGACACACAGCCAGGGAATAAAGCTAAGCATAATGCACACCACAGGAAGGTGAAACCCTATTATCATAGTCTATAGCACCTAGGAATAAGGATTTCCTCCAAACCTGACCTTTTTGGTTGAATAAGCTGACAAAGACTATGTCACAGCTTCCACCGGCACAGGGCATGGCTATTTTGAATCCCTCCACATCAAATAACAGCACACCCATGTCACCCCATGGACTGAATCTTAACCCAAACAGAATGAATCAAGGAGAGCCAAGCTTTCACTTTTTGGATGGGGAAAACTAAAAAGAAGTCATAGAATCCCAGACTGGTTTGGGTTGGAAAGGACCTTAAAGATAATCCAGTTCATGCCCCTGCTACAGGCAGGGAGGCCTTTAACTAGAGCAGGTTGCTCCAAGGCCCATTCAACAGTGCAAGGGATGGGGCAGCCACAGCTTCTCTGGGCACTACAGCAAAAATACAGCTGAGTTTCCACTTTATAGACAGCTTTCATTGCAAACTGTTCTGTAACATTGCAAAAAAATCACTGCTGGCCACATCATTCCCAAATCAGCTTCCTTGACGTCATATAATGTAGACATTATACAAAGTTAGTCACGAGCTGAAGATGTTGCAAGAACCCCCAGTCATATGGCTTCATCACTGCCTCTACCTGCAGCTGTGACTATCCAGGATGGACACAGGGAGGCGGGATGCTCCCACCAGTCTCCAGGCAAACTGATATTCCACTCACTTCAGCATCTGCACTTCATTAGCCAAGCTAATGAGGACAAGGAAAGCTGCATTCACTGCCACAGACATCATGGAAAGATCATGTCAGATGACAGCACTATATCGCAGAGTACAGCCGGTGGGTGAAGATACAAGCAGAGCAGATAAGGCAGATATGGGGTTGGTGTGCAGTAAGCAACAAGCAGAACAGCCAACAGCTGGAGAAGGACCTAGAGGACTCCAAACAATAGCCAACCCCCCCCCTACACCCAAACCTGCAGAGCCCCCAGCATCAAAACCAGTCTGATGTACAGTAGCTGAGACCCAGCCCATTCGTTTCAGGGTGGGTGGTGGTTGGTTCCTTTTCAGCTGAAGCATGAAACAAGTTTCACTCCTATTGAAACTCATCTCGCCTCAAAGAGCAAGCTCAAAAATGTCTCAAGGATGGGCACTCTCAAACTGGTCACACCCTGAATAAGCAGCTCCATGAGAAAAACCTTCGAGCTGCAAAGCACTTCAGGGGCATGCAACCACTTCTGGGTCAGGAAAGGGGTGACAAGGGTTCCCCAGCTGCCAGGCTGCCTTCTAGGGCACTGGTAGAAGGATGAGCCAGAAATTCCAGTTGGTGAGCTCTAGCTGTCCCAGTCTCCGATGAATACGAGCCCTCGCTCACATCAGACATTGGTGTGCTGGGGTTTTTTTGTTCCTGATAGGAAGTCAGCCAAGGAGACACTATTTGCACATCTCCAGACAAATAGAGATTAGACTTAGGGTGGAAATAGGCTCTAATTCATCTAATTAATCATCACAAGGGACTGAATTAGGTTTCCACAGTGCTCAAATTGTGAATGAATGCCATTATGGGCAGAAATGGAAGGACATGTTCCCAACAGCTCCAAGCCAGAGCCATAAACATGCCCCTACAAATGATTTAGGGATCCAGATGGGAGACTCTCCCTCACCCTGAGGTTTGGAGAGCTTTGAGGCAAAGCTTGGGTGATCCCTCATCTCTGGCTCCCATCAGCACACCTATTTACCTCCGATTCTCCTTGCGCACCCGTCACTGAGGAATGCAGCATTGCCATGTTCCACAAGTACCTCTCGGGCTTAAGCATCTCATTTAAATACCAGTCAGGAAAGTCAATAAGCAAAACACAATGCAGCCCTTTCTTCCCTCCACACAGGTGTGGGTGTGCAGTTAGACACAACTCCAGGCTGATGGGAATGTTGTCTCATTCCCACCACCTTTATTTATCCTCACTCGCTCCATCAAGGACCAAGAGAAGAATGTTCTCTTCACTTAGATATAGACCTGGAGGGGGAAGAGGAAATTAGGCATAGTGTTTCCAACCCTGTCACTGCTTGAACATAGGATCCCAGCCACGTTCTTGAATCTCATTGTCCTGCTTTCCCCAAGGGCAAGGTGAGGATGGTAATACTGACCACACGAGGTGGTTGTATGGCCTGGGAGGTACTCAAAGCGAAGCCATAAAGGGAGACAGAGGTGTGACCATCTCACAGGTGGCTGAAGACATTTCCTATTAACAGACTGCACAAGCTCTGCATTGAGAGCTCTCCTCTGTGTCACTGGATTACGAAATTCCTTAAGGTGCCATTAATATATATGTTAATATTGAAGCCGCGTGTGTATCCTGTTGTTGTGTAACTGGCAGTGTTGCCACAGGAACTCCTCCGGTAATAGGCACGTATGCAGCATGTGGCTTTTCAGACCAAAATAACTCCTTTCAGCCTTCCTGTTTGGTTGTTTGAGGGGTTTGTTCGTGTGTTTTAAAGTTCCAAACCAAGAGTCTCTGCCAAAGATCAGCTGTGGCTGCCACTTTTTACATCAGGGTGATCAAACCACATACAGAAAGCATTTCAATTCAAACGTTATTTAACAAATCCTGCTCGTTTTTGCTCTCCCTTGGGTGACACGATCTAAGGTGAGGTGTGCCTGCCTGTGGCAAGGGATTGGAAGTGGATGATCTAAAGGTCCTTTCCAATCCAAACCATTCTATGGTTCTATGGTCAATGCCATGCCTACAGCTGTCTCTGTTTCCACCCCAGAAGATCTCCTGGAAGCCAGATCCAAAGTCTTTCAGTTCATGCAGAGCTTTAGAAAGACTTGGACACTGCAACCCACTTCACTGTCTTGAAATAGATTTTCTCCAATTCATACCAGAGTGCTTTTTCCTCTTTCCTTAATAAAGCTATTCTATAGAAATGAAAACCTTGAAGTTAGACGGATGCAATGCTGAACACATACAGATAGAGAGCTGGTTTAACAAAAAGATGACTTCTACATCTAGTTCCTGTATTCAGACCAGCACAAACACTACCCCACCACCTTCTTTCCACATATAACATGACATAAATGAGGAAAAAAAGTACAACTGAAACTAAAGCAACATCAGGAACTTGTAATACAAAAATTGCTTCAAAATAACTAGAGATTTCAAATTATTTTACTCCTTTACTAAAGTCATCAACTAAAGACAGAGCGAGTTTAAGGCATTTGAATAGCTTGCCCCTTCCAAATTTATCAGGTTTCCGACTGACAACACATTCTGACTCCTGTCCAAGCGGGAGGGAACAAAATAAGAATCTAAAGAAAAAAGAAACATCATGTACTTAAGTAAGAAGAATTAAATAAATTAATCCAAGTTAGTTGTCTCTGCACACATTGCAGAGAGGCAAAAAAAAGGCATCGTTCTAAGTCTTTTCTCCTCTCTGCAGGTCACCTTTCATTCAACTGTTGAGAATGAACCATCCTCCCACCAAGACAATAACATCTCATTTCCAGTACTGCTTGGGTGAGGAGCCCGCATAAAAAGAAATGGCCTCTCCAAGACGACACATCATCCATCTTCAGCATGTAAAACACAGTCATTAATCACAGCAGCAACCTACTTATTACAGGTATTCAAGCACTGGCAATACAAATGCTTATAAAACAGGGGCTCCTTTCATAATTCCCTGCCCTTGCCTCTCAATAGTTTAGGGGATTAACCCTTTTACAACAAGGGATGGGCAAACTGGTTTTGCCTAATTCCAAACCAACTCGACGTCATGGGTTCGAAAGTTCGACTTGAACTCAAACCTTATCAGATGCAGCTTGTGCCCATGGGAGGCAGCTCAGGTGGGGAGAAAAGGGAAGGAAGACGGTGAAGGAGCACCTTAAAAACCCCAGCAGGCAAGAGCGGAATGAAAGAAGCCCAGTAAAGAGTCAAAGGATGGATAAAAATTGCTAGTGAAGGAGCTGAAACCCCTATGAAGTAATAAACACAGCTTTATCTTAACACCTATCTTAATGCTTAATGTTGGGAAGTCTCTTCCCTCCTACAGACCTCTCTGGTGGGGAAAAACATACACGTTTGATTTGTGTTTCATTAAACCTCCACAGTTAAACAGACACCATCCCCACTGACCATATTACTTTGGGTCTCTCTTGCCTTTCTTAGCAAAGGATTTTACACCACTTCACACAGGTGTGCGATGAACCACTGTTTCCCTTTAAATAATGGGAAAGACGAGCATGTAACTGGCTCCACATCACACAGCGAGTTAAGGGCAAAGCCAAAGCACCAAGTGGCCGCTGCAAAGCTCTCAGCTCTTCCAAGGGCTCTGCAGAAGCATAAGCTCCGTTCAGCTATCCCGCTTCCCACCAGCGGCGTGTCCCAAGCTGCCGGCTAAATGAATGCTCAGCAGAAAAAGTTCAGATATATGCAGTCTGATGCAATTCCTTTTCTTTTCCTACACACCCAAAACTTCTATTGACTTTAAGGAGTAAATAAGAACTGGAGACAGGGGGGTAAATCAAGAGGTATTGAGAAAAGCAGTAGTTGGACATAACCTGCAGCAGGCAAAACCACACGAGCCTCACTATTTACTGTGTGTTGTAGTAAGCGAGCCACCTGAACGAAGGAAATTCTTGTGGAGGGAAGGAAAGGAGTATTTGGATTTTCTCACAGTGTGCAAACTGCCCCCAGTTTAACCAGAGGCAATAACTTTTCAAACACTTAAATTCACTTTGTCATCAACTGGACAAGCGTTTCCAGCATCGGCATCGATTACTGGAGGCACATGACCCACGACTGGCTTTGGGGAGAACAAACATTTTGAGAAGACAAATTAAGAGAGTCCACCACATTTTAAAGCTGCCTTAAGAGTCTACCACATTTTCCTAAAGGAAATGGTTTTTCTTCAAGCAAAAATGCCATCAAGGCCCTGGGATGAATGAAAGCATTTTCAGTATCTTTCACTGTCCAAAATGATTTGCTATCCTGTAATTTACTGCAGGAAAATAGCATTCTTATTGCACTGGCGTTTGCTCACAAATAAATACAATCACCAGGTAAAACCATTATCACTGGGTTTGCTTTCTGAAAGGTAACACCGAAGTTAAGATCACTGGTGAGTTAATGTGAGTCAAACACATCACGCCTAGGCTGGCCTCAGCAGTCGGTATCTCTGAGGAGGCAAGAGTAATGCTCAGGTTTTAAATAGCTGTCAACTGGTTTTAATGCATTTTCACAAGTTGCAACATGACTGTTTGTGCTAATATTAAGAAGGGAGAAATAAAGCATCACAGAAATCAGTTTTTTCAAACACATTCAAGCCACAGACAGTCATCTATTGCTATCACGTTGTCTGCATTGCTTTCATGGCAGCGCCTTTGCTTCCTGATGGGGAAGAAAGCAGGCAGTGGGTTTGTGACACAGAAGTCCTATACCAATATTTATCATGGTTGCATCCCTTTCTCCCGATTCACACTGATGGGTACCACTTTTACCCTTCTCTGAAGGACAGATAGTTCTATTTCATTGCTGCAATCTCTTTCGAAAGTGTTAGTGGAAGCTATGAATTGATCCTGCTATTCACAGAGACACGTGGAAAACAGAAAATGATAGCAAAAAAAAAAAAAAAAAGGCAAAACCACCATGAAAACTGTGACAGCACAAGAGAAAAGGAAACAATTTGCCAAACAGAGTTTGCCAGGCTGAAAAGGAAGCCCGCTTAGGCAGCTAACCAGCTCTGGAGACACTCCAACACTCCTGTGTTAACTGTGCACGCAGTCGAATGGATCCCGTTTTCTGTCCCTTCTGTGCTCTGCCGATACCCAACATTTCTATCCACCACAAAGACCTTTCACAGTGCCAGAGCTGTGCCGTGCCCTCAGTTGAAACGAGGATCAGGCCCCATCTTTCATTTTAAACACAGCTGCTTATGAAGGCAGAAAAGAAACCAGACCAATTCCAAGCCCTGTGCAAGTCCTTTCAACGCCTGCCGTTGACTGGGAGATCGTCTGTCTGCGGGGACGAATTTAGTTCCCTCCGAGAGGGGGACAGGAATGACCCCAGTTAACAGCTATTCCCTGCTGCGTGCACAGCTCACCATGCCCCAGGCTTCTGACACATCTTTAGGGATAGCACTCGGGATGGGATGCGGTGCTAAAACCTCCTGAGACAGCCTACAAACGCAAGCCAGGAAACCCTAGACCTGCCAATCCCGAGCTGCTCCCAGGAGCAGGAGATGCCTTCGAAAGGGACGGCGAGGAGAAATTCTGAGGACAGAATGAAAAGGCTCAATCTTGAATTTCTAACAAAAAAAAAATAAAGACATAAATTGTCTTAAATCAGGCTTGTGAATCCCAATTTAAAAGCTGATGTCCCCGAGGTTCTGAAAACACCACTATATATTGTTAACCTTGAACGGAGCCATAAATCCCTCTTTTTATCCCAGAGGTTATTTCTTTTCAGCTAATATTTTGGGTGCTGTCCATTGTTCAGCTGAGACAAAGATGAATATCCATAACCATTAGAGTTTTGAGATGAGCTGATGCAAAAGTTGGAGTGTTTTTTGAGCTGGTACTTACATATATAAGCTCTCTAAATCCTCACAATTAGATGAAACAGCACCGGGGTTTCTACAATCTCTTCTCAGTCATCTTTCTCATGCAATTTCTGGCCAGCTAGGCTCTGATAGACAGAAATACATCTATGGTATCAATTGCTGCGACATCTCTTCACAACAGACAGGTGCTGGAGGATTTAGGCACCACACTAAGAGGTCTCCGGCTCCCGGCCACAAGGAAAAGGGGTTTTCAATAGAGCTGCACAAATAAAACACTCTCCATCTGGGATTTCGTAAATGCTTTTGGTTTAATGTAATTTAAGTGCTAAACTACCTTATAATAATGTGCTTTTAAATGTTTACAGTTAAGGAATAATTGAATTTGACTCATTCTGGCCCTGATCCAGCTACGATTTAATTGACTTCAGTGGGAGTTGGATTGGGCTCTAAGTAATTTTAACTCAAATAATCCATCAATTGTTCCTCACCCACTTCATCAAACTCCTTCCCATCACTTATGATTGCCCTGTAATTTATTGCAACAAGGTGAAACCAACCCTTCTAACTTCTGGCACGGCCTCCTGTCCCTCAGTGGGGACTTTTACTACTCTCCAGCAACCTAAAATGTAAGCAGAAAGCTAAAGAGCACAACGAAGAGCAGGCGGCAGAGATCCAAACTGCCGAGCACCGGCCTCTGCTGTCACAGGGAACTTCAAATATCAGCTCCTCCACTCTTTAGTCACCGCAGGAACAAAATGAACTGTTAGCAAAGCTGTCAAGAGGAGGTTTGGAACAAAACAGACAGAAGGGTGAAGCAAAATGTATGCACAAACTCACGCAAATGTTTTGTGGGCAAAAAAAAACCCACCCCAGCCCATTTGCTTCAGACTTGTCACCATTATATTGTTTCAATGATTACGTTCCCCATTTCTATTTCAGGGGGACTTTTCATGTTTTTCCCTTTTTGAGGTGTCTGAATCAATGCAAGGCAGGGAAACAGGCCTTCCTAAAGGTATAGGATGTTATGCACTTACACATACGTGTTATGTACGCCATGCAAGTAGATGTTTTCCATCAGAAAGTACCACCACTGCTGATTTTGCTTCTAAGATAAAAGCTTAATCTGACACAGAACACCCTATTTAAGTAACCACAAACATATCACACACGTTTCTCTGTCTTCTGAAAGAAAGGAGATGCTTTTATTAAGGCTTTAGCCCTTCCTTGTGCTTACACAAGAGTGTTTTGGTTTTGAATGTACAGACGTAGGCAGCTGTACACTAGATGTGGCAATAGGTACCTGTAAACTCAAAGCTACAGGGACCTGTTCTTGCTCCAACATTAGTCCTAAAGATGCCAATTAAAATTTAATTCAGTTTTGGATTTAAATCCCAGTTAAAAGTAGCCATTAACTGATCTCTAACGTGCGAAAGAATCACTAGTAGAAATACCCAAAGCCAAGTGCTGAGCCAAGCGCTTGATGACTATGTAGAAAACTCTCATTTTGAAGAAAAGCCACAAAATGAGTAGCAAGATTATCCGAGTTACAGGGCAAATACAAAAGCTTCCAATCCAAATCCTCCTTTGCATGAGTAGTCCTGTTGAAGTTAGCCAACTAGCGACATGAATCAAACCCCCTGGCACGCTAAAGAATGTACAAGATAAGACCTGAATACGCCCATCCAAACACATTTTAAGGTCATAGTAAGGCTGTTGCTCTGAATCTCACAGAAAATAAAAACCCAATTTGCAAATTTTCTGTTGTCACATTTGCAAAGGAATTTTATTTTTCTTATAGAGGATGCTCTGGAAAACTGGTTTTGTCCTTCCTTAAAAAAAAAAAAACAAAAAAAAACATCATATATGCGAGGCTGCTCTTGTAGAAAATGTCTTGGTTTTACTCAAAGTTATTTCTTCTTACTGAACTATATATTTATGCTCTGCAGTAGTGCATAGACTCAGACTGGTTTGGACTGGAAGGGAACTTAAAGCTCATCCAGTTCCAATCCCCTGCCACTAGAGCAGCTTGCTCCAAGCCTCGTCCACCTCACAAACTCTCATCAGGAGGCCAAGAGCAGGATCAAGCCTTTAGCATTCTTATGGCACAGATCCTATCACCATCACCCAGACCCCGCTGGACTTGTCCCCTCTGGGGTCAGGATATGTCCAGAGAAGCAGCAAGTATAGAACTTCATCTGCAACACCAGGATGCGCTATGTGCAGTTGGAGGAGGTTTGAATACCAACCAAGGGGGGAATCCTTGAGTTCTTCACCCTTCCCTTGAGTTGTTTCAATGGATCTCAGTGCCAAGTATCCAAACACCTGTCCGAAATATTTGCAACTGGCAACTTGGTGTTCTGGCCAAGAGAAATGAGGGAGAAGATGTCAAGAATAACTCAAAATTTAAGGCTGCTGAGAGGAAAATAGAAAATATTAGGTATTTAGAGTGGTAGCCAGGTCCTAACACCAATTTTCTCTATATTTTTAAAGACATCATTAGAATATAGCTTCGGGAATTCCACATCACTCAAAAAAGGGCTATAAGCCTCTCAGCTAGATTCTCCCAGAGTGCTAGGAACACAAGAAACAACAGATAACCTGGGGAGGAGAAACCCATCTCCAGCCCTTGCCTGGATGGTAGTATTGATACGACCTCACGATGTACTGCTGCTAAGCTACTCTACCTCTTGCCTTTGCCTCACCCACACGACCCACCAGCCACAGGATGGCACAAAACCATGAGCAATGCAAAGAGGAGATACTGCGATCAGTGTGAGTGGACCCTGTTGCACCCACCAGCACGAGACATAACGTGGTCTGTCTCATCTGGGCAAGGCTACACTGTGCTCCAAGTGTCCACAAGTAAAAGGACATCTACTGCTCAGCTCCCATTAGCTTGTTCTTGTGATCCTGTTCTGTTATGGGCTCTGTCTTGACTTACACAAACACAGCCGAGACCACAAAGCAGGTCCTAAGCTTTCCAAGGACCTTATTTCCCACCAAATGAAGCTCATGGCAACGTGTTCTAGCTTCTGCAGCCCAGCTGGAGCAAGTCTGTAATAGAACTGATGGAAGTGCTCGCTTGTAACATCCTCTCATCGAAAACAAGGCAAAAAGAGGGAAATTTTGCAATACAAAGTAACTTCACTGCTTTGCAAATGTCTCAGAAGAAGGGAAGTGGTGTAAGTTTTGGTTCAGCCTAGAGATGTTTTCAATGTTTTATTCTAGATCAAGTATTTTCTCTGATCTGATTCCCCCCCTCAACATTTTAAGCTTTCAGCTTACCAAGATATATCTTAACCATTTTGCTCCACTCTGAACTGAAAAGGACAAGGGATTGTTATTTTTAATAGCTACCCTCAAACACCCATTTTCCTGACTACCCCTGGTATTTTCACTTCAGTCTGACGAAACTTAGTGTGCAAATGCAAAGCCCCACTTTCCAGTTCTTCCAACCTGGACTGCACAGTCACCTCAAACTGGAGAATCATGGAATCCCAGACTGGTTTGGGTGTGAAGGGACCTTAAAGCTCACCCAGTTCCAACCCCCTGCCATGGGCAGGGACACCTTCCATTAGAGCAGCTTGCTCCATGCCCCTATGTCCAACGTGGCCTTGAACACTGCCAGGGATGGGGCATCAAGGTATCAAGGGAATGAGCATAAGAAATCAATGATGAGAATCAAGAAATCCAGATGATCTGAGCAACAGCACAGCCTCTCTCCCACCCAAGTCAGTGCTAGCAATGGAGTAAGGACCACCTCTAGCCAGTGCATAGAGGAAGCCATCTACAGAGATCGGTACCCGATGTCAAGACCGATTCTTGATCAGCTCTGCTGTCTATTATGTGCAGTTGCATGTAAACCTTCCTTCCACACAGGCTGGCGCTGAGGGCATCGAAGTGACTTAAAGTCAGGTATTTCTTTCCCTCCTGCTGCTTACAACACTCCTATCAGCATTAAATCCTTTCTGAAGGTGGATCTCCGCTCCGACCGCCGCGCTGCCAGAACATGATACACCGAGCTGTCCTTCACCATGCTCCTCCACTGGGAAAGAATCGGAATGCTCAACGTGGGTAAACAAGACAAAACAAAAAGACTCCTTAGCTACTGCTCCATTCCCTGCTTCACTTCTTTTCCCCCCCAATGGAGACTCTTGCCCTTGCTCATACCCAGCTTGTGCTGAAGGCAGCAATGCTGGGGGACATTTATTCACCTTTTGATGTTGGTCTTTTCCTGCGTTTTGCAGCAGCAAGCTGAATAAAAGGCATAAAATCAGTAATCCCAACACCCTGAAAGCTGTGGCATTGTGCAATCACCTCCACGAGGATACCTGTTACACATCCACAGCCTTTAAACCTAAACCGGTGTGGAGATGGATCCACCTGAGCTTCAGTGCGAGCCGTGAGGCTTGAGGAAAATCAGGTGGAGGTGCTGGTTTTCCCAGTGGAATCCCAAATTCATTAATACCTCCTATGAGAGCATTCCTCCACAACGCTTATTCACACCTAACCACAACCACAATGCTGATTACTTCCCTCAGCAGGTTTTGGTGTGATTTTCCCTTTTGTCAGGTTTCATTTGTCCCTTTCATTCATTTCTTTTAGGCACTATGAACTGTACCGAGATCCAGACAGCAAAATTCAGTCTGGATTCCAAATGTTTTGCCATCTAGCACCGAAACCATTTCAAAGCCAGATTTCCCTGCTCAGTCTAAGCGAGACCTGGTTTCAAATCCAGATTCCGAGCTGCTTTTGCTTCTGAAATACCACCTCTAACACTGAATATAATCTGACAGGGAGAAATGACAGACGCTTCCTGAGTATCTAGTTATTATTCCCCAGCCTATTATTATCTCTCATATGCCACTTTTTTGGCATTTCTGAACTATGTTTTCTGCTAAAGACATCAAAATATGTAAAAACCAAGGCAGATGTCCAGAAAAATGCCTAATCTTCAGCAGTTACAGATGAATTCCATGATTCAATGAACCCATTTTCAAAGCCTATAGCATTGGGTCAGTTTGCCTCAGTTGATAAACTGGTCTTCAGCATGATTGCTATGGGAAGACTGTTACTTGTAGGGCTAAAATGGGTGGGTTTTGGAGTTAGAGCTTTGAGAAAACTCCAGAATTCCCTGAGGTCGCAGCTACAGGAGCAGGGAGAAAGTAGGGATAGCAAAGCCTGACTTTTCCAGGTTCCCAGAGGAGCACGCCGAGACACCAGTGTAAATATGACTGCATCTTCTAGGATGTGTATGCAGCAACACCATCTCTGCATTATCTTATGCTTACCAAGAATACCTGATAGCTCCCCAAATATTGCAGCAGGGACATCTACAGATGCAACACCTCATATTTTTTAAGGATTAATAGATATCCTTTGCCATTTTGCTTTTAGTTTTTGCTATTAGACACTAGAATTACTCTGTTCTTTGGAAGCTAAACCCAATAAATGCAGGCAGCTTCCAAAAGATATTTCTTCTCTTCCTATGTTTGCACAAATAGCCAGAAAAACCCCAACCAGCATTGCAACAATGTGGATTTCCACACAGACGCGTTCAGCTTTGCAACTGAAGTTAGCACCCATCATTCCTGGGCCCACTTCCCTCAATAAATCCAACTTGGGACACAGGTCCCAGGTGATACCTCATGAGCCATCAAAATCCAGCTCCTGCCATTTCAGGCACACGTTTAAGGCATTTGGGGGTCCCGAGCACCCAACTTCACACACCACAAGAGCAAAACTCTTTCCAACACCTTGGAATTTTGGCTGGAATGTCATCCTTACATCTGCAGTGAATTAGGGGTTGGCAGTTCCTCCCCAGCTGAAGATGCAGGGCTACGGCACACTCAGGTCCAAGTTAGCTTGGCAGAAGGTCTACCCATAACTTAGCATTAGCTTTATTTCATGGGATTAACCCAGCTGTTATGTTTCGGATAACATACTTTGAATGGATGGCATCTCATTTTTCCCCACGCTGGGGACATACGCTACATGGATTCCCTTTTCCTTTCCCACAGTGCCCTGCTTTCCCCCAGGAACTCTGTAACAGGATCCATTCAATTTAAAGGAGAAAGGTTCAGCAAGCATTTGAGCAGAAGAAATAATGTCCTAGAGCAAATTCAACCCTTGCCTGGATCAAGGCTTGGTGAAGAGAATCAGAAGGAAACTCGTGGTGGGGTCACACCTGAAGACGGAGCTGGTTTAAGACACAATAAATGTACCTTCTCACCGTGTGCTGCCTAGGAAGGCTGGTAAGACTGAGCAGGGACCAGGCTATCAAAGCTCCCACTTGAGCACACAAACAAGGATTCCCAGCGGGTCCCACTGGTTGCAAGAATTGCTTAGTGTAATCCAGACAATAGCAAAGATACCTGGAAAACACCAGCTAGATAAAACGACTTTGGGATAAGCAGCTCCCAATTTCATCTTCAGATAAAACAACAGCAGAGGGGCAAGTTCTGACCCATTTTATACGAGATACCTGCCTACATTAAAACAACCCCCAAACAATAAAACCCCAACAACAACCCCAACCAACAACCCCAATAATCATTTCAAGGAAGCAAATCATTATTATGAGTGTTCCCTAATTGTTCCCCAGACAGAGCAATAATAGTCAATGTTCAAACAAGCTGAGAAAACGAAGGCGATGTCCACTTCCAGAACGCGTGGCACTTGTAAATACACCCAGAGCAGTGCAATCCCCTTTAACACAACTTCCCTCACAAGAGAGGGAATTCAAGCAGCTCATCTCTGAGAATGGTGGATTTAAGGCAACTTTCCACCTCCAAAACTACTTTCATGCAAGGCCTTCTTCTAGTACCGTGACTGCGGCAGGTGAAAGAGAAAGCACCGTCCGACTGCAGATACGCGCTAGTAAAAACCTTGGTGTACAGCAGAAATTAACCTGTCCTCATTGGGATTTACATGAGAAATCATTCGGATACTTTCCAGTTTAAGTGGGTTTTTTATGAGCTCTGGAGTAATTCCTGGTAGAAATGAACACACTGCATAGACACTGAATAACCTGCCCTGCTTTGCTAAAATAAACCGAACTCTGGCAGCTCGCTCTTGGAAGAGGCAATGCAATTCGTTTTAATCCAGCCAGCTCAAGTCATTTGGATAGTTCCGAAAGGACGTCCATGACCAATAGTGTTAATCATTCATAGACAACATCACACACTGTGCTATTGCTGGGGATGGAGCACAACTTCCCCCCCCCAGCTTTTCCTTTGCAAGCAATTGGAGTTATTTTGATACTATGGAGCATTTCTAGTTCGACCTCGGAGCATTGTACCATGACAAGTGCTTCTTTCTGCTGCCCAGAACTGCAAATACGGCAACAAATACGGCAATTGCATTTGGAACATATTGCTAAGCCGGGATTTAAAGCCAGGAAACAAAGCAGAATGGGTATAGACTCACCCACCCATGTTGGTACAGGTAAAATTGAAAAGACATCTGTTTTCTCTACATATTGTCTTATATAGAAGGCTTATATATATATATATGTTGTCTGCATATTATCTGCTATAAGAGTCATATACTGTCTTAGATAAAGACAATTTGAGAAATGATTTCTACAGGACTCTGCTCAGTCGAAAGCAACCTTCGGAAACCACTGTAACAAATCAAGCAGAGGATAAACTAACACTGCAGTGATTTACCTCTCGCATCAGCTGAGAGCCCAGTGAAAATATAAACATCATGAAACCAAGCAAATGATGGTTTCACTAAGCCATCCCATTCAGAAAGTCAGGGAGTTATTAAACATCATCTGAAGAAATTTCTGGTTTCATAGATGGATTTTTTCAGTCGCACTGGCTCTGCATTTCGTTACAGGTTCAGTCTGAGCTCCTTGTTTATTTGGTTCGAGAAATGCCACAACAGATCCTCAATACACCAAATTTTAAGCTAACGAGGGATCCTTTTTATATGGAATTGCATTTGAACTTCCAGAACAAACACACTCTGTTTCGGTTGGGGCAGGTTCTAAGCTATTCACAATGGCAATCCCTGCAGTGAGACAGGCGAGCTTTACATTAGACCTCCAAATGCTCCCGAGCACTAAAACATCAGCCTTAGCCCTCACGATGCCCAGGGAAAGTCCCAAATGCCCCTTGCAGCCCCTCTCCCCTCTACCTGACAAATCCCTTTCGCCCCAGCTCAGCTGCACGCACTTAAATGATCATGGCCAAAAGAAGAAACGTTTTCCATTTGGTCAGCCGTGGTTTCCAGCTCACTTAACAAAGGATGTTGTCAAACACACACACACGCTGCACAGCTACAACATCTCCCATCTTTCAGCTCCAAATGAAGGCATATCAGGCTTCTCCAACTTCACCCCAGATGAAAGAACTATTAACTCTGCAGCCCGTGAAAGCGCCGACAAAGTTCGCCTCCCAACCGGCTGCCGCAGAGGAGCTCAGCTGAAACAACCACTTACTCATCCCTCTTCCAAACACCCCCCAAGTCCCAGCTACAACCACCCCGACGAGGCAAATATCTGTGATTTAGGTGAAGATTTAGGTTTAGACTTAGTTTTGCAGACTGCAAACAGACTCTTAAGCGCTCACTCGCTTCCCGATGAACTCAAGAGACAAAGGGAACGCTGGCAAGTTACAGGCTACAGTGCTGGGATTCTGCAGCCTTCAGTCCTTCGGGGGGGTTGGGTTGGGTTTGGGGGGGTTGCTTTATTTAAACAGATTCGTATTGGGTACGATTCTACGATGGTTCAAATTCTCACACATTCAGTTCTCTTTTGTGGCAGTGTCCATTCTGTAGAGAGCGACAGAATTTCCTCTGTTATAATAAAATAAATCCCACGACCTAATACATACAGCACTTTAACTGCACCCCTACATCTCAGAAAGCTTACAATTTGGAAGCCTTTTGTGGCAGCTTCTTCTACTGTTTTAATCCCACAAAGCAAACCTCTCTTCATACTTCACTTCGCAAGCTTATACAGTTAATTCCATTAGAAGCAGATATTCCCAATCCACCCCATCACCAGGACAGGCTGGATCTTGGGCTAGAAACACAACCTTGAGGGCAAATCCATTAGAGATCCCAGGCACAAAGAGAAATAAGGCTGCAATTGAACAGTGATCACAAAAGTCTTGCTAGCATCACTCAGAAACTGCTGCTGAATCACTGCAGGATTATTAATGGTTATTTAATGAGTATCTAGATGACTCTTGCAAAGACAATGCTATATTTGCTGTACTTGCTATATATATATACTTGCTATACTTGACACAGAAGTATGCATTAAAAACAATTCTTCCCCCCCCCTCCAAAGGGGTGGTGAGAGAAAAAGCAGCTGCTGGGAGCTACCCCAGCCATCAGAAGTATTAAATATTAGCCTAAAGGTGACACTCAAAAGGCAGGTTTTGATGCGAAGTTAGTCCCATGTGTTTCTGGATGGTGGGAAATATTCGGGCTAATATTCCTTTTGGGTGCGAAGGGGAATATTCCCTCTAATGCTTTCTTTTCCTGTATATAGGAGGAGATGGAAACCTCATCTCCTCGGCAGATGGAAGCCACGGCACCGACTCCAGCGCAAGCAGAATCGGGCCCTCCGTGCCTATCTCCAGACTGAACCCATCTGGGACCTTCAAGCCCATTTTGGCCAAGCACTGAATTTCCCCCTCTATGCTCTGAAAACTTCCCTTGTCAGCAATACCTTAGTTAACAGCCAGATCTTCTTGTATAAACCCATGCCAGCCATTAGGCAGAGGAGGCGAGGAATGGCGATCGGAAGAAAGCCATGTTGAAGGAGGATCACACCACTGGGGTCATTTCTTCCCATCAGGGCTCTTAATTCTGATCCAGCCTCCTAATCCCTTCCAGATCTTTAATCATTAGTATTTATATTGAGTTTGGAGGAAGACTTAAGGCCGAGGGTTTACTCAACTTGCCCAACTCTTAGGATACACCAGCAGTGAGCTCTTTATTAGCACAGCTCCACTAAGACCCCAAAAGTTACTTTTTCTTTATATTCAGCCATAAAAACCCCAACCCTAAGCTGAAACACAGGCCTTGAATTTGAAGCACAGCTTAACACAAATGCAAAATGAACTTTCCCAGGAAAGGGAAAGAGGAAAACCAGGATTTTATGGCCTTGAAATAGAGACTATTTTCTCAGGAATTATCCCTTTACAAATATTATTTTCAGGAGGTAAGATTTTTGTTGGAGAGTGTATTTTATACTGCAATTTCATCACCGGATTCTCTGAAGACATCAGGTGGCACCACTGGAAGTATGGGAAGCATATAAACCTGGGAAACTGCCTCCTTCACCAAAAAGAGGGATTTGTTGCTGGTTTAAGACCTGGAGCGCATTAGAACAAGGGTACTCATTTTGGTGTGCTTTATCTGCACAGGACGGAGCTATCTATGTGTGTTTAGTTGCGGTGCCTGTGTCTGCAACATCATGACGAGTATTTCCACATCTTTACCACTAGAAATAGCCTAACTTCTTTCAAGGGAAGCAAGGATTTAGGGTAGAAAAAGAGGGTTTAGGGTACAAAAACCTGTCCCAAGAGGGATTTGCTCTCCTTTGTCTGATTTTACTATTCATTGCTTTGTCCGAGCAGCAGTGAAAAAGCAGCACAAGGTCACTGCCGCTTCCGAAGGGACCCGAGCTCCTCTCAACCCCCTCCCATTCGCACTGACTCCCTCGTGAAGCCCACCAGCGCATGCTGCGATGAGCCCGCAAGGCTCCCTCTTCCCTACAAAAGGGGGAAACCCCTCCGGGGATGGAAACCTGGGCAGGGGTTGGTTTTGGGGGAGCCCCTTCAGTGCCGAGGAAGAGGATGGGTTTGGCTGGTAGATAGAGACCTCCGCAGCCTGGGCACAGGGCAGCGGTCTTACCGGCGCAGGAGTGCAGCGGCTTGGGCCGGACGAGGAGGGACGGGCAGACGGAGTAGAGGGAAAGTTTCTCGAAGTAGTCGCAGGTCTCCTTGGAGAGGATCTCATCGATCATAAAGGTCTTGTAGCGCCTCCTGCCTGCCCTATGCCGGCCGGGAGCGGCGAGCCGGGGCTGCGGCTGGCAGTGCATGGCGGGGCCGGCCCCGGGGCTGCGGGGCGCTGCGGGACTCGCGGCCGCCGGCGCATCGGCCGCCTTCTCCTTCTTGTTCTTCTTCTTCTTCCTCCTCCTCTTCCTCCTCCTCCTCCTCGCTGGGCTCCGCTCCGCTCGGCTCCCCCGCTATATAAACCCTGCGATAAGCATCTCTCCGCGGCCCTTTTTAGGACGCCCCGGCTGTCAATCACGGCTCCCCGAGTGTCAATCACGGCGCCCGCGGCTCCCCGGCCAGCACCATTGTTACCCTGCGCCGGGCGGGGAGGATCCGCCGGGCCGCTCCCTCCCTGCGCTCTATTTTAAGACACCGGGGTGCGTGTGCGCGGTTCTCGCTCCCGTCTTTTTCTCCCTCTGGAATTGCTCCAGATTGGGGCTGGCTTTTCCTTTTTTTTCCCCTCCTTTCTTCTCTCCCCACCCCCAGGCCTGTTCATTTAAGGGATTAAAAGTGCACATCCCGCATGAAATCCAGAGCGCCTCATCCCAGCTCCCCCCCCCCCATCGGCATCAAACCTATTCCCCAGTCACAGCATGCTGCGGAGAGGCAGAGGAATAAATAAAACCCTATTTATAGGGGCCTTGCTGAAGCAGAGGCTGCTTTCTTCAGAACGGGGTCCCGGGATAAGATGATTTCCTGGTGCATCGCTGCTCATCTGAGCCGGATTTTTGCAGGGATAAGAGCTGAGGATGGACCCCACCGGTCCCCACTCCACCGAGGCCGAGCCACAAGTGCCATTTCCCTGCAGCTATTCCCCCCACCGATGCGGAGAATTCGGAGTGGTTTAGGGCAGGAATCACCAGGACACACTACAGGGGGAAGGCAGATGGGGATGAACCGGAGCTGCGGGGTTTGCCACAAGCCACAGCCGGCTTGCAGCGACTTGCGGCCGCAGGCGGGTGCATAGAGGCTCGTTACAGAGCTGTGCCACCCCTCAAACCAACCATTTGCAGCCTTCCCGCAAGGATTTCAGTGCAAAATGCTCCCAGCAACCCTTTAGTTTTCATGCTTTGGTGATCCCAATGGCAGCACACTTATCTTCCTATTAGAAAACCCTGCTTATACAGAAGGAAGCGACCATCTCAAGCACATTAAAGATTTACTTTCATTTTGTTGATCAGTATCTTTTCTAAAAGCCCTTTAAAACCGCATAAACCTACACCTGTAATCTCCTGTTTTACTATTTCACTATTTCTTTTTCAATTGCAAGAATCAGTCGGCTTGAAATTCAGAGATTTATTTGCTGATTTGGGCAAATTTGAGCCTGAAAACCCAGAAGGCACACACACAGGGGCCACACGCTCTCACAACTGCAACGCAGACGCAAAGAAATACCCTTCCCTTTGATCTTATTTCCTTAAAACCTTGTTATATGGCTTTAAAATACATTAGATATTAAACCAAAGGTAAACCAAAGCGTTTTGTTCCTTTAAACCATTGGAAGGGCATTCTCATTTAAAACAAATGGCTGGGAAATGGGTTTGTCTTTTCCCATCGAGAAAGTAACGTGATCGGACAGACAGGAATTAAACCCGAATGAGAAGAACAATGAAGGAGCTCAGAGACTTTCCCCCCCCATGTGATAGAACTCTTTTAAACTAAAGTGTTGCTGTAATTCCTAAACAGCCATTTAACAGGTTTGCTGACTTCATTATGAACGCGGCTTTATGAAGACTCAATTCAGACATGAAACATTCCAGGAGCCCACCTTCTTTGCCTCTTTTCCCAAGATTTGTTTCCTTTAAGGAGCTAAACTAATTCCTAACGCCATTAACTCCAGCAATTAGCCCTTGAAGATCATCGGGCCAAAGCAGCTTTCTGAAGCACCGTCCTGAGCGCGGCACTGATTTATATCCCAACGCAGCAGCAAGAGGCATTTTGCTCCACCGTGGCTCCTCAATGCCTGGGGAGCTGCAGCCCCCTCTCTCCCCACACCAGATTCATCCTGCATTCACTGACAAGACTCAACAGAGGAACGTTTCCTATATGGAGAGTGCTGGAAATCAAAGCCTTCCATGAGCCCGATAAGATCCAGCCCTGAAATCAAGAGGGGAAGAAAAGCATCGGCTCGCCTACAACCGAGAGCAAGAGAGAAACCTCTGTTTGGCTTTAAACATTCCTTTGCCACGTCTGAAGGGCTGGATATGCAGAGATGTGGGGCTGGCACCCTCTGCTCGTGCTCTAGAAACACCAATGTCCTTGCTAGACCCCATCCACAAACCACGAGGTGGGATGAACACCCCCGGGCCCCATTGGCAAACCATGGGGTGGGATGAGCACCCCGTGACGTGGCTCTAGGAACTCGATTTCTTGTATTAGCTAAAAGTAGAGAAGTCAAAGTGTGACCCGAGCAATACAGTGTTGCATGCAACACACGCTGGCTGTCAATCAAAAGAGGGGGGCTTTGGTCAGGAATAATCAGGGGTTTTGTTTCCAAAATTAATGAGGTGGCTGGAAGAGCAAACATCTGCCAAGGGGACTCAAACCCTGAGCAGCTGCTGGAGCCCCCCGTGTAGGGCTTCTCCCTAAGGTTTCTCCTGCGGTTGGGAAACGGGGCCGGACAGGAGGGTGGGAAGCAAAAGGCATGTTTGGGAAGGTCTGGAGGGCAGGAGGAGTGACGCAGGTCGCATGCGTGAGCCCAGCACCCGCACTGCACAAGCGACAGCAGAGCACTCCACAAGCCCTTTTCCAAAGGGGAATTAAGCCAAGGACGGGATCCAACAATCCCAGTTCTTGTGCGGGTAAAAGCACGGGCAGAATTGAGGAGGAAAACACCAAAAGGAAAGCGCTGAGCTGGTCGGTCAGCAGCGGGTTGTTCATGATGTAGAGGGAGTTCAACCCTCCACCAGAGCACTGAAAAGAGATCCTCCAGGAGGGAAACCATATCCCATTGGGAAAGGGAACAGCAGGAGACTTGAACTTGGGTTTGGGAAGACAATTAGCTTTAATTCAGAGAGGATCTGTGCTACCAGGCACTGCTTGTGCTGTAATGGAGCCCTACTGGTGCTGAGCACCTCTCCTTCAAGTAGACTTGTTTAGTCCCACCACAGTCATTAGCATGAGATGGTGATTAAGGCCAGAGCAATTAAGCTGCTGCTGCATTACTACATTTGTTATTTAGGTAGAACCTAAGTAGCTGGCTCTGCTCAGGGAGGAGTTGCTGGTTGTGATTACTTGCGCCTGTATTTGTGCATTGCCTGGCACACTGGCACCCTGTGCCTAAGGAGAGCAGCTCTGCCCAGTGGGATTGCAGCTCTCTAATTCCACATCCAAACACTAAAATGCAAAAGAACGAGGCTTTCCTGCCCATTCTGTAATCAAAGAGTGCCATAGCCTTAAAGTGCATGGGTTCTGGTTCTTAATTCCTTTTGCAAGCCCCTGCCATTACAATGCTTAATCACTAGAAAAGCCCCTTTTCCAGTGAAATCCAACCACCTTTGAAAACAGACCCATAGATCCTGCTAAACAGCAACACTGATCCTAAGTGTACCCCTTTTTTCAGCAGGATCTCATGCTTGATACCTGATCCACAATAGAAAAGCCCAATGTACGACTGCACATAGGGAGGCACAGTTTGGGGCAGTGTTTAAGTAATCCAGAGGCTCTGTCGTCTCGGCATCAAAGTCCCTCCGAGTGAAAGAGCTCCCCATCCATCTCACATAAGTAAAGATGTTTCTAGTATCCGCTTGATGCCAGAGAAAACGGGTTTGGGCTGCTTTTAAAGACCAGGAAAGGTGTAAAATCTCCCCACACATAAGCCCATGAGCCCCTGACAGAAAAGCTCTTGGAGGCAGGTAGACACCCCTGCATCATAGAATGGTTTGGGTTGGAAGGGGCCTTCAAAGCTGTTCTACTCCAACCCCCTGCAATGGGCAGAGACATGCTCAAATAGACCAGGTTGCCCAGACCCACATCCAGCCTGGCCTTGAATGTTGTATCCACCAGCTCTCCTCACATCCAGCCTGAATCTCCCTCTTTTAGTTCAAAACCGACATTCCTTGTCCTCTCAGGACCTTTGCAGATGGGAAGATGGTACCACTGGCACCAAAGTGTGTGATGCAACGGGAATGGCAGAGCAGAGAGGGAAGTGCTTGTGCTCACACACCCCACCGGCCTCAGGGAGGCTCCCACTATTCCCCCTACGCCACTAGGATGCTGCACATTGTGTGGTCCAAGCCCACCCTGGCTTTGTCCCTCAATGGCAGCCACAGCACTAAGTGGCCCTTGGCATGGTGAGAAGAAACAAAGGCTTCAGTTACTTCAATAAAACTATACTGAAAGCTGAACTATCAACTGGGACACCTTTGTTTCGTTCCTTGCTCTGCCACAAGCCCTAAACATGACCTTCTTTGCTTAGAGCCACCTTTGAATTAGTTCAGATGCTCTGCTTTAAAGCACTAGCAGAGCTCATCCATGCTGATAGCAGGCTCCAAATGCCAGAAAGCTCATCACAGAGATAGTAAAGCCCTTCAGAAAGATAAAGGGAAGGTTTCAGATATACATAAAGAGAAACTGAGGCAGACTCTCCCCCTCTGTTAACCCTCACGACAGAGGGCAGATGTCCCTGAGCACCATGCACCCTCTGCAGGCAGACTGCATGATCTAAATCCCAGTATCCTCCTCATTTCCCCTCTCCCCCAGCAGCACCGGGGGATGCAAAAGCATCTTGGTGTATTCCCAGTTACCCCTTTGCAGGGCACACAGCACCTCAACACCTTCTGTCCTAGGCTCTGTTGCTACCAAACCCAACCCAGATGCACCATTGGCACTGCTGGTTGGGGTGGTTTCCATGAGCATTGCCTCACCGTTATGGAGAGCACCAAAGGGCCCAGATGGAATAAATCATTATGCATTCTGAGACAGACTCACCGGCAGAACTGGAGGCATTCAGAGTGATATTTATGGGGTGGCTCTGATTTTCTGGGTGGTGGAAAGATACCACGTACACCTGAGCTGATGCCAAGGAACATATGGCATCTCTCAGCAAGTGGGGATCTGTTTCTTCATGCTATAGCTCAGAGGCTAGAACGTGGACTTGTGAACTAGGGAGAAGGAGTTTGGGAGCAGCAATGAGAAAGGAAGATGAGAAGATGCAGGACAACATCACAGAAGGCAACTGATCTGCTGCTGCCCTAAGCACAGTTTGGGCAAGACAAGATGTGCCTGGTCCCCTGCTGTGCATCCCAAATACTAATGGGATATGAGTGTTTTCCCCATGCATCCATTTCTCCAGGGAATTCCACACTGCACAACCCTCTCTTCTTCATCCTGTCCACACTGCTGTCCTCTCCAGGATGCTAACGGACACCAAGTTAGCTACTGTAATACGGCCAAGGTACCAAAACTCTCATTTAACCCACTTTCCTAGAGGGACTGGAACCAACAGGAAAGGGAAATACCTGATCTCATGAGAACAAGAGCATCTGGGACTGAAGCATCTTAAAGGTCTCTCTATTTTGGGCTTTTTTTGGCCATTTCCAAAGCTGACACCGCTTCTCTCTAATCCACACCCCAGCCTCATCTGGATGAGGATCAATGTGTGGATCCTCACTGCTGCATTCAGCTTTGCCTAAAGCCAGTTATATTTCACACCAGGCTTGCTAAATCTCTGCCAGGCTGGATGGTAGCATATTAGAGAAGGGAAAAAATCACACTATTCCCAGCTCCCATCAAGGAGGACAGGATGCTTTGGGCTCTGTGAGTGATGCTTTATTCGCCATTCACAAGGATTATATCTGTTTGGCTTCTTCTTTTCCTACAAGAAAGCTTACCTGAGAGCAGGGAAAAGCTCCCAAACCAATAGAGCAGTCTCCATAGAGACACCAGCAAAACACCATGATCATGTGAGCTGCACACAAGCAGCCTATTCATACTGGAATGGGTGGTGTTCCAGGACATGAAGTCATCTTGACAATCTGCCACTATCTCAGCCTGCAAGAAGCCCAGAGGGAGTTCTCGATGCCATCCAGTACTGAGTTTTAGACATGGTTTCTAGATGGCCCTTCAGCAGGCTGAGCTCCCAAACCCAAAGCTCCAGATGGATCTGAGCACAGCCATTCAAAGGAAACCATGCCCCCCATCCCCAGGGACAGCCCAGATGTCCTACATAAACTGCTCATGCTTCGCCTCCCAAGCAGGCTGCAGAGAGTCAGGAATTGCCTGCACCAAGCCCAGTTATCACAATACACCCAAAGAGCCCAAGTCTTCCCCTTCACTTCGCTTAACTGGAGCACTCCTGGGTCCTCAGGAGTTCACAGGACTCCCACTGCCTAACACTAAGGGAAAAGCAGAGTTATTGCCAAGAAGCAAAGCCTGATCGTGCCTATAGATTCACTCCTGCTAAACAAGAAAAGAGCAAAGCCTCAGCTACAATGAAAACCACCTTCCAGAGGCCCTGGCCAAAATGACTCTTCTGAAGCAGGCTGCAAAGGGCTTGCTGCATGCATGAAGCCAGCCAAGGCAGGGTTTGGTGCTTCAAACACAGAGGAGAGCCTATTCCAAGCTCTTAATCCTGCTACTAATCACTGCACTGCACTCATGATGCGCAGTGTCCTTCTGCATGAAGTTCTACAACATCTGCACCAAGTTTCTACCTGTGGAATAGCTCAGGAATGGATTTCATGGTCAGAGCTGACCAACAATGCCATTCCCAGAAGGATGTGTTGCAGCAGTCAGGCATTATCAACATCAGCTAGGAACCAGCACACCGCTCATAGGATTCGGGAGCACTGGGCTGCCTGCAGGACACTCACATCCATCAGCCCCAGCTCAGTCAAAGCTATTTCTACCACCAAATCCCTCAAGAGAAGCTTTGGAGGGAAAGATCTGGCCCTGAAGAATGACCTGTCTGTACAAGTGCCATTCTGGAAGCAAATCTATCACCCTTAGGATTGCTTAACAACAGCCAAAGCACGCACAGGATCCTGCTATCAATCAGGCTGTGCCACTGCCCACCTCCACAAGAACTGGCTCTGCCTCACTGCCCTTCTGGTTGCTGCAACATGCCTTCAGACCCAGCTTCTTGGATGATCCCAGCTCCATAGAGGGGCAATTGTCATTCAATTGCCATTCAGTATCATCAGGGCATTAAAACACACATAGCTGCTAAGCCCCTGGTGCCAATGGTTAAGCCACAGAGCTTTCGCTGTGTTAGCAATGTAAGAGGAGGAACAGGACATCAAAACCCCAGTACATATGGCCAATCCCATTGCATTTAAGGAGCACCTTGACTCAGATATCCTGCTCTCCTGCATGTGATCTCAGCTTTATGCTTGACCCTGAGCTCTTTGTCTTTTCCCCGTGACCCATTTCCTTGCCTTCTCTCTCAAGAAAGCTCTTAACAGTGTTTTTCCAACAGCATTCCAAAACACTTCATCCCTACAGCCAGGGCTCTCACCACTTCTGGGAACCTCAAGCCTAACATTACCTGCTACCTGACCATATGTGCAGTGCCTTTCACTCAGGGCTTAGCTCAGGCTGCACAGATCATGAGCTTCATTTGCTTGCACCTATCTTAAAGGCTTCCTAAGAGAAATAGAGTTGCACTGTCCAGCATACTGTAGGCAGCAAGAACAACCATTGAAAAAGGCCTTTAACACAGGAAAGAAAACTCCAGACACAATAATAAAGCTTGCTCCTACTATTACCCCATATTACCCCTCTGTTATAGGCTCTTTCCTTATTAGCTTACCAGAGCAGAGACGCTATCTTCTTTCCTGTTTGAAGATCCCATAGTTTACTCTGGAAGCTCATTTTCTCCCTTTTATCACAAAGGAAGGGTGCCCACACCCCTGCATTTCCACCTGCAAGCACTAATGAGGGCTCATTGGCCTAAGTGCTTCTGCACTATAAAAAGGGGACAGGATAACCTCAGGAAGTCTTGGTGTGGTTGGTGGCTGTGATGTGGTATTAGGTCAGTGTTAAGCTCAGAAATTGAAAGTAAAATGTTCTGTTGCTAAAATAAGTGAGGTTGAAGTTAAATATGTTTGTATAATCAATATTAGATTAATAATCTATATAGCTGGTAGTTTATAATTGTATAATATTAGCCTATGGTGATGCTATAAGCAAATCAGATTGGATAGTAAGGACATCTTGCTAGAAGAGCAATCCAGGACTTCTAAAGCCTCACTCTCCTACATGGAAATTCCCTTTCATCATCGGCTGCAGATCTTCACTGTAGGTAAGCAAGCTGTTTATGGGCATAGGTCAGGAGCACTCTGAGACTCCTTAGTCTTTGCTCTTCTGTGCATCCTCTTTCATGCTTTTTATATCAAAGGAAATGATTGTTTTCCGTAGTTGGAGCTCTAAAGCCTAGAAAAACATGAAATGCCTAAGAAAATAGAAGCATTAAAGTAGATATATGCATTAGCAAATGGAAGAAGTGTTAAGGCTTATAGAAAATCTGCTGTTCGGGTAACAGAAAGAAAGTATTCAGCTGTAGCTGGGGAATAAATCAACATCTGAAATTTCTCATAGTATGAAAGGCTCCTTTTTACCTTCTTACAACCATTGGGGCTGACAATACATGGTACTAACGCTGCTGGCTGGGTAGCTTGATGGTGAACTAGCAGATGTTCCTGTTGTGGTGTAATGCCTGAACGTGGCCATTTGATGTGTAGCTAACTCCAAACTCAATGGGACACCAACCCCAATAAGCAGAGCTAGCCTTGTTGATCTGGGAAGAGGAAAGCAAGTTATCATGTGCATGAACCAGCTTGTAACAGGGTTTGGACCATTCTGGTGTGACCCTCTCCTATCTTAGCTTTGCCTGTAAGCACAGCAGCTTGTGGATGCTGTAATGCAGCAAGGTTAGGGAGCTAAGGGCACTTGGGCATTAGAAACATAAAAGGAGGTGTGAGAGCTAAGAAGCACATGGAACTCTGAGTAGGAAGGGAGATTCTTTTGGCTAATCCAAGTCATCTGTTGCATGCTACCTTCACTTCAGTCTTTCACTTCCTGTTAGCTGCCAAGTTTCTGTGGATTTAAGTGGGAAAGCTCCCAGGGATTGTGAACAGGATCCACTTTAACAGATGAACCCTGTTCCATTGCATGCAATGGGACCGCTGATACTAGATAAAGATCTGTCTTGTGACCCAGGTGAGGCAAAGCTTAATAATTACCAGGTAATCAGGTCTTTGGTCCACCTGCTCTCTTGGTTGAATCATGATAAGTTACTGGTTCAAAATCAAGACCTGCTCTGAGCTTAGAGCAGTGAAAAGTTGCTCCTTTAAACTTCCAATGTATTTTTCTATATATAGCCAAGGCACAACAATGGCAACACCAGTCAGGCAAAGGACAGTGACTTAAGATGCTGTGATAAGCCACAAGTGATTGTTGAGAAAGGCAAAGAGCAGATTAGAGTTTTCTGGTCCTAATTATTTTTAAGCAGAACCGGTATGGCCACATTGCTATGAGATGCTCCTGTGTACAGGTGTACAAACAACCCTGCTGTGTTCCACAGGGCTCTACTGCTATGAGGCACTGCTTCCAGTGCCCAGTTCTTTGCTTTGTATGCATGCAGCCTGGATCACAAGCTGGGATAAACCAGGCTGGTTCTGCTTGCTTTAGACAACTCACATTAGGAGGTACAGGTCTCTTGGGCAAAGGTGCATGTTGTCAGCTGGTGCTTTGCCTCCTCTGCAGGGGATTTGGAGGTCCTGGTGACTAAGAGTGGGTAAAGGTGGAGTGTTCCTGGGCTGGTGGTGTTCATGGATGTTGCCCCATTGCGCTTTACAAACCAGTGCATGCTCTCAGCTCACAAATGAGCACTTGGAACTGTTCTAAATAGAAGAGGATCACAGTGTTATCAAAAGGCAGGCTGATCAGAAATCCTGGACTCATCCTGACCTTACAGAACTTGAATGGCAGGTCAGAGGAACAGCACTCTGTCTTCTATGGGATTTCCAGAACCTTGCTTCCCACTGGATACAGAGGCACTGTATTAGAGGTAGGTAGAGATGCCTACCTCTGTGGTAGGGATAGGTAGAGGTATGGCAGCACAGCTAGCTTTTCAATGGCCTTACCAATATCCACCAGGGGAGAACCCCTGTTCTGGATATCCTGCTGCTGAATCTTCCTAATACTGTGGTGTTGGGTGCTGACAGTCTGAGGTGCCGATGAACTGGCCATTAAAAGGCTACGTTTGAGAAGGCTGTCAGACACAGGGTGCTGTGTGTGGTTACAACAGATAGCACCATAAACCCCAGAGAGGGGTAAAGAGACAGGAGAACAACTGCCCCTTAGGTCTGCTCCAGCCTCAGAGGCCATCCGGCCCATGGTCAAACATCCAGACAGGGATGCTCTGTTCTCCGACCCAATTGCCTCTCCCCGCTGCAAGCGCTGGGTCACAGACACATGGGATATTAGTGTTAAAAGCCAAGCACCAGAGCTCTTCCATAAAAGTCCAGCAGACAGCCACGTTAACCCCTGTAATCCCTTCCTGTGGGGGACACGACGCCACAGGGATTTATTAATGAAACCCTGTGATCCGGTGGCCACTGTTTCCTTGTAACGTGTATAATGAGGGCTCACTCATTAGCAAATGTTTCCATTACATTTAAGGCTGTGAGGCTCTCTGAAGGCTTGTCCTCCCCCAAAAAGAGGTACAGGATTTGTTGTGGTTTGAGGTTTGGGGTGAAGGCAGGGGATGGAGAAGTAAACCTGGAGATGGATCTGTTGCTAATGTGAACAATTCAAGCCTTGCTGCGCCCTGGGAAGCCACGGTACTATCTACAAGCAGCTCTGTAGCAGGAGATGGATGTGATTCCTGCTCTGGCACTTCTCAGCCCTGTGATCCCTACCTTTGTTGTTGCTGTTCCCTACTTAGTGCTCTGGAGAGCTGCATGTGCAGCTGAAGAGAAGCAGGGCCTGCATCTTGATGAGTGCCTCTGAAACGTAGCCTCACCGAGCAGCCTCTTCAGGTGGGCAACACCGAGAGCTGAAGTGTTTCTGGCTTCATTGCAAGGTCTCTGCTGACACTTAAAGTACCAGCTACTAGAAATAGAACCACTTTTGTCAGATGAACTCTGAATGCTGACAAACTAAGGCACCAAAAGACCGGGCAAGGGAAAGCCCAGGATGCTTCTTGCAAGCAGCAGCTGTAATAATAGGAACATCATGAGGACCTGGTGTCTCCTCAGAGATGTGATTGTTAGATCATTGGGCTTTGGTAAAACGGATCTAATGGAATATGAAATCTGCTCTGCGTGTTACCAAGAGCTCTTTGCAGCAGCTGCTCAAGAGCAAGAGGGAAAGGACTAACCGAATCCAAAGCCTTTAGGAAGTGCCAGTTGTGCTGGAGCAGCTGTTGGGAGATGGAGCTACAGTTCCCTCTTCTGGCAAAACCTGCAGCTGCAGGTCCTTTCAGAAACGGGATTTAAGGGTATTTAAATCATACATTCATTTAATCCAGGCCTGGGTTAGGGCTCCATGTGAATAAAGCTCAAAGGATGCCAGACAAACCACAAAGTCGGGGGGGGGGGGGGATAAAAGCCTTTATGGAGATAAAATATAGCTGAAGAAATTAAACTGGATGGCCAACTTGACACAAGGAGTCATGGAATCATAGAATCCCGGAGTGGTGGAAGGGACCTTAAAGCTCCTCCAGCTCCAACCCCTGCCACAGGCAGGGACCCCTTCCACTAGGGCAGCTTGCTCCAAACCCCTGTGTCCAACCTGGCCTTGAGCACTGCCAGGGATGGGGCAGCCACAGCTTCTCTGGGCAACCCCTATGATGCTCTTAGTGCTGCAGTGATTTAATGACCTTGTACCATGACCTCAAAGCTTTACTACAGGGGCAAGAGGAAGGGAAGCCTCTTGTAGGGACTCTTTAGTTGCCAGAGCCTGGAAAGAGATGGGATTGGACATTTGGATCTCGGGCTGAAGGGTTACTGTGGTGTGTCCCTGTGTTATTCCCTGCTCACTGGGAGCTCTTGCCTGCCTGGAATGGGCTCAGCAGCAAGGCCTGAAGGAATCCCTCAGCTAAGACATGAATCAGATGTTCCCCCCTCTTCCCTCTGCAGCCAGACAGTGACCGAGCTGTTCCCGTTGAGCACATGGAAAAGGCGACCTTATCGAATCAAAAATCACTGGGAAAACCAGCCCATCCCATCTGGCTGCTCCCGAGCGAGCTGCAGCACTGGCTGAGGCAGCCTGAACCCCCATCCTTCCCCATGCATTCCTGGGCCATTTCTAATCATAACTGTGAATGGCATCCCGCAGCGCCTTTCTGGGATCAGGTTCCCCTCTAGAAAGGCCCAGTCCTGTGTGTGGAGGCAGCAGAGGTCCAAGCAGCACAGCCTGGCCTTTCACTGGGGGACCACTAGTTAAGTTTTTAATAGACATTGAGCTTCTTTAATAGCTTCATGGGGTTTTCCAAGTGTAGCTTCTCACAGGTGCGTTTTTAAAGGAAGCCAGCGAAAGGCAAGGCTAAAAGCACCTCTTCCTTGTCCTCTCTTCTGAGCTGCTCTGCAGTAACAAGTAGCATGCCAGCAATTATGGAGAGCAAAAAATAGCCTTCTTTTTCAGAAGGCCACTTGACTTTTTTCCCTTCTCGGAGCCGGTGTGTTCACACAGTTCCACACGGATCCCCGTGCCAGCGAGTAACTCGGCACATGGCCCTGTCTGCTCTCTTTATTATCATGCATTCCTGTCTGCCCCTCTACTCAGAGATGCTTTTAAAGGACCCATCATCAAAATAGCTAAGTGCTGCCACAGGATCTGGTTACTAATCTCCAGGAGTTGGAATAACCTCCCCATCCAGCCTCATGAAGCAGGAGGCTGAAAAGCACCTGAAAGATGAAGCTTTCTTGCGCTTGGCTGCGAGCGCTTGAGGCATGATGCAATACAGAACCATTGTTCTGTCAGCAACGATGGTGTTGGTTTACACTGCACGAGACCGTGAGTCATTAAAACTGTGCTGAACTATGTCCAAGGAGCGGCTTACGTTGGCCTGTGTAATTCATCACTTGCTTCAGTGGTTGGCTTTGAGTGTGTTAGCAGAGAATGCGAGTGCCTTACGAGTAGCAGTGGAATCGCTCTCGCAGCATCCACAGGTCACACGGCATTTTCTTTCCATGTGGGGAATAGGAGGCATAACGAAGGCTGAGATTTGTCTAGGGAAATAAGAGTGATTTTTCAGGGCAGCACTCCAAATGCAACCAGATGTCCTGTGTCGTAGTCTTTCTCTGCAGGGTCTCCATCTAGACTGTGTTCCCCTGTCTCCTGGCAAGCCAAGGACAGGTTCAGCAGCTGGACCACATGAAATCATAGCCAATGTCTGCATCCTTCTGCTTAAAGGTGTTAAAACTCTCATGGTAGTGGTGTTAGATATAGACTTTGTTGCCTACCATATAAACCAGGGAAACAGAAGATGAAGGAATATGCTTGGGATGAGTCTTTTAGCTTTGTTATAGAAACCAGCTTGCCTAATTCTGGGTCTCTCTTCTGTTCCCAAGTCACTACCAGCCTTATGCTCCGTTTTGCATATCCTTATTCCCAGATAACTCTTCATCACAGGCAGGACCAGGCTCATGCATCACCCCCATGTGTCCCAGAAAGACAGCCCTTGCTCCAAGTCACTCCACAGAGTTCCTCAGCTCAGTCTCATTTCCATCAGACTGAGTTTTCCTAAGCCCACTGTGAAACTGTGGGTGGGCAGGGGCTGACTTCCAGTTTGTGTGGACTGGGTCAGTTTGTAGTGGTACATTTGCAGCTAAAAGCTACGCCATTGGAGCCAACTGTATTGTAACTGAAATCTCTCCTGTTCCACTGCTATAACTGGTTTTAGACAAATGGGTATATTATCTCATCTTAATAACTGCCATCCACTTTCTCCCATGGGCAGAAGTATAACCTGCATAATCTGACCCCCAGCCTTCTCTTCCCATTATTCAAGTCATGCTCCCTACCAAGCAAGAGAATCACAGAATCCCAGCCTGGTTTGGGTTGGAAGGGACCTTAAAGCTCATCCAGTTCCAACCCCTGCCACAGGCAGGGACCCCTTCCACTAGAGCAGCTTGCTCCAAGCCCCTGTGTCCAACCTGGCCTTGAACACTGCCAGGGATGGGGCAGCCACAGCTTCTCTGGGCAATAGCAGCACATTCACGGAGTTAAAGCATGTACCATAAAGCTATCCAGGCACCTCAATGCGGAGGTCCTTGATCTGGTTAGTCATTTGGGGGGGAAACAGCAGCTTCAGAAAGGCACCCATAAAGCCTTCATTTGGTGGCATCCTGAAACAGAGAACTGATCCATCTGCCGAGACGTGCCTCTGCAAAAGAGCGGTTTTACATCTAAGCTGGATGCGTTCAGCTGTCCAGCTTCGACCCCTATTCTGGCTGGCCTTTAGCAAAGGTCCTTCTGCTCTGCTGAGGGCACCCAAGGTGCAAGGTAAAAGCAGGGTTGCAAACCATCGGTGTCCCCCCCAAGTCCTGCAGCCCTGCCTTTCCTAGAGAAGCCCATCGGATGAGAGCAGAGCCTCGGCCCAGCACACGAGCATCCCCTCTTCCTGCTGCACAGCAGCCAAGAGCAGCAGCTCAAACCGAGGAAATGAGGGAGCAAAACGTCCCAAAGCTTTGCTGAAGCATTCAGCCTGAACTTCTGTACCATAATGGGCAAAATCGTGGGTGCATGTACCCCCTTCTGCCTCTCATTTGTCTGCCTCACTCTGCTCTTACCATTGGAGCTGGTTTTCCTTTAGAAAGCAATAGTCACTTTTAATAGGATGAGCACCCCTTGAGCTGGTTGCTGAATAAAACCCACCCCTTTAACCAATGTTTTCCAATCTAATGTTATTCAGTCTCTGCAGACAGGGTAGCACTTTTCCTACCCCAGCAGCACCTAGGTTAGCCTGCACACACCTTGGTAACACTGCCTGCCTGCTTCACACCACATGGTTTGCATAGGGTCTTGGATGGGCCTGAGTTAATGTTCTTCCTCCCTCTTTTCTCCCATAATTGTATCCTTACATCTTTTACTTGAAAACCACTGAAAAAGAAACCAATCTCAGCCTAGTTCATGCTGCGAAGGACAAAGGAAGGCCTCTAATGGTGCTGAGGGCATACATTGTCATCCCTGGCAGTGTTCAAAGCCAGGCTGGATGGGGCTTGGAGCAACTTGCTCTAGTGGAAGGTTAGAACCAGATGAGCTTTAAGGTTCCTTCCAACTTAAACCATTCCAGGATTCAGTACTATAATACATAAAATAACCCCGTGCAAACCTTAGCAAATCAATGTCTTAAACCCCAGCCCGAGGAGGCAGAGGGAGAGCTGGCGTTATCCCAACCACGGGGAAACAGAATGGGTTATACAGCATTCCTACAGGAGGGACCAAGAGCTGGAGCTGGATGCTGAGTACCGAACGGCAGGGGGAGGTATCAGGCCAGCCATGAGGATGAGCAGGCGAAATTCCTTGCTCTGTACAGTCTCAGGTTCCTTTGGGGCTCCCGCTCCCAAATTCCACTGTGGATATGCCCTCGGAGTAGCTGTGCATAAAGAAGGAAGTGGTTTTCCAGGCGATATACAGAGAGAAGCCTTTGTGTCCTGGTCAAGTGCACAGCTGTGCACATCTGTGAGCCCTTGAAAGGACACGGTTACTGGAGGAACGTGTAAAAGGCTTTGGCTTTTGGGTGTCCTTCTGAATGCTGCTGATCTCATCGCCATCACTCAGGTCTGAAGGAGAAAGAGCGATGCCACATGCAGCCCTCCCAGTGCACGGATGCTCTCAACAACCAGAGGTTCTGAAGAACACATCTGGAATCGCTTCCAGCAGCCTCTGGAAGTTGTCATGAGCTCCAATGAGACACAGTTGTTTAATTATTGTGGGTCCATATCCTTCGCCACTGTGAAGCTGTCAGTGGCCATCCAACCTCCTCTCTGCGCATCATCCCTGCATGTTGCTTGTCACATGTAACACTTGCAGTGGTTCAGGAAGCACCAGCTTTATCTTCAGCCCTGGCCTGATGGCATCAAGCACAAGAAAACAACTCTGGAAAGTTTGCTGTTGCGTCAAGAGGATGGAAATACAAAGGAAAATGTCTCAAATAGAGAGCCTAGAACAATAGCCCTGTAATCTTCATAGATTATCTCAGCACCAGGCACAAATGCAGCTCTCATTCTACAGCTTCAATCCATTCTTTCCTGAGAAGTCCATCAATAAATCTCTTCACAGCAGCTCTAAGGTAACACGATGAGATACCCTAGAAGAGGAAAGGGGCAGCACCATGCCCAGGACACACTGCCACTTTACTGTTACGTTGTCAGTATACCTCATGCTCTCTTAGCAACGTAGAAGAGATGGTCTTTTCATGCAAGGTGATCCTTTTTGTTCCCCTCTCTCTTTCCCAGCATCTTTGCTTGCTCCTGGAAGCGAAGGAGTTAAGCAGGCTGCATTTTACTCCTAGCACAAAGGGGGAGAAGCTAAGGATTCTTGCTCTTTATCCCAGGGCTGAACTTCCTCTGCAATCGTTTGCATCTTCCCTTTCCGCCTCCAGCAATGCCTCGGAGGTCAGTGTCTTGACCCAGGATGGATGGGATTAAAACCGATGCCTGTTAGGAGCGGGATGGTGCTCCCTGCGCTAACAGGAAGCAGGGAAACGTGAGGAAAAATGCACTAAAAAATAACAGAAACCCAATCATAATGTTGGAAAGTTCTGGGGGAAGGAGGGAACACGAATGTACGTGGGATACAAAAGGGCAGAGTGCTCCAGGGGCACAAATGAGCCGTAGAGGAAATGGAAAGGAATGCCAGAGAAATCATTAAAGCAGGACCAGATTCCACAGGAGACATCTACGGGCTCGGCTCATGCTGCAAGGAACAGCCAGATGGCTGCGTATCCCAGAGAGATGCTGCTGGGAAAGGAAATGGAGAGGGAAAGAGAGGGATAGCAGGGTCACTTACACATGACTCTGCCATTCCCAGGGAAAGAGGAAAAGGAAACGTACATTAAGCGAGGGCTTCACGGCCCCAGCGCAGGCACAGGAGGCAGAAGCAGCCAAAGAATGGGTTTGAACCTCGTGTGCTCCCATGTTTTTCTTGCCCTCTTCCCTTCTCCTTCTCCCCCACCATTCCAGCCCCCTCTTTTCCTCCCTCTCTCCGTTCTGTTTTCAGAGGCCCAGAGCAAGGAGTGGGTTATAGCACCCTGAGCCGTGTATCACGGTCTCACATCCTTTCCTCTTTTGGGGCTCCTTCTCAAGGTCATGGTCAAGCAAAGGGGAAGCTGTAAGAAATGAATTTCAAAGCAGGAGGGTTTTGCTGTTGTTGGTTGGGTTTTTACTGGGCTTTTTAGGCTCTGATAAGCCCCTTTCCATGGAATACTGTTCTATTACCTGTGCAGGCACTGAGTCCTCAAATACCAATGGGAAATGGGGGAGCTGTGTTATATAGAAAGTGGCTATCTAAAACTTTGCTCATTAAATCAACACTGAGTCTTTTCCCTTTGTAAAGCCAAGGGCATTGCTGGGAAAACCAGTACCAGAAGCCATTACTCAGGCCATATTCCCAGTGGGGCTGTAAAGGGCTGACACAAAAGGAACACAGAAACATAGGAGATGTTAGCTGTGAGCTCTCTAGCAGAGGGAGACACAAGATGTAGGTTGTATTGTCCTTCCACCACCCTGAGAGGTTAATATATCAGGTTGATTTATCCAGTCCTTAAACCACACATATATATATATTCAGGAAAGGGAACAAAGGTCTGGTTTTCCTTTTTTCCTGTTTTTCTGTGCCTTCTTTACGTTGAATAAGGTATTCTTTCTTCTCAGCTTTTTAGCATCACTATTTGTACTTTATTTTCCCTTTCCCACACATCTGCCTTTAGAAGGGGATGGAAGCCTGCTGGTAGGGAGATGCTGGTAGTACTTCTGTGCCTGGGTGGCTGAATGGCAGGGTGCAGTGCTTGGAGAAGTCAGCATTTTTAGGGTTGTTTGCTTCTGTCCTTGCTATGAATCTGGTTTAGAACCTGCTGCCTAAGCAGGGAGAATAGACTGGAGCAGGAGGAGGACAAGAGATTGCTGTAACACCTTGTTCAAGTGTTTCTTTATACCGAGACTGCTAATAATCACACAATCATAGAATCCCAGCCTGGTTTGGGTTGGAAGGGACGAGCTTCTTCCTTACATCTAACCTGAACTTCCCCTGTTTCAGTTTGAACCCACCACCCCTTGCCCTGTCACTACAGGCCCTGATGAAGGTTCACCAGGGACTGGTGTTGCAGATGGTTTTACCATCACTCCAATCCCACGAGCAGAAGCTGAATACTAAGAGGAGGAATACACAGTTTCATGGATAAAATAGTAAAGCAGATACTGCAGATTTTGTACCCTGTCTTTAGTAAGCCCCTGTGTGATAACTCACCTGTAGAAAACCAATTTGCTTTTCTGTCTTGCCTTTCTGGATGCTCTTTTGGTATCTCTCATGACCCACAGAGCATCTACACAGTGGGACTGCTGCGCCTCTGAACACCACCACAGTGGGAAAGTCAGTGGTGTGGGCTGAATCCTGGAACCCAAGTCTTTATATTTGTGATCCCTGTATCATTCCCACTCAGCAGACAGGCACCTCTAAGAGCAGGAGGCCTGTTGTAGTGACTGGCTCAGCTTCCAGAGCCCCCAGAGCAATAGCTTTAATAGTCTTTCAGCCAGGAAGATGGGCACCAGGCCAGTGTCACTTTGCCTCTGTAGCAGCATCCTTTGGCTGATGGGTGAGCAGAGGCCAAAAAAGCCACACCACAGAAAGGAGAAGCATTCTCCTGAGTCAAAGCAGCACACAAAACGTTTGCTGGGCTGCAGCAGTAACTGAGACAAATGCACTTGTATCTGCCACAGCATTTGGAGTATTCCATACTCTACGACAGCTCACGGTATACAGGCTGCTCAATGGAATTTGCCTCAACTTCCTCCCCAGCCCTGCTTCTGGAGCCAGAAATCCCTCCCTGCCTCATCAGAGTCTAAAAGGTTTTACCTACATCTTGGTTGGGGCTGTCCTTGACTTGTTTAATGAGGTGCAGAGTATTTTTATTGCCACCGTGTGCTTTGCAGAAGCATCCAGCACTCCCAGTGGCAGCCCTGCAGTACCAGCTGCTGTATGAGCCCAGGGAAATGGGAACAGACTTTCCTCAAGGAAGTTTATCTGCTCAGACTTGCTGAACTCTCCTTGTGACCCATACACAGCTAGTGCCTTCCTTCATACATCTGCTTACATCTTCATCCTCTTGAGATGAAGCCACTTCATACAAGATTAAGCTCCCAGAAAGCATCCTGCTGGAAATCAGACCTACATCTTTTCTCATGGCAAACAGGGAAAGGTTTAGGACCATGACAAGTGGTGGAAACTTCCCAAGGGATAAGGGCAGTTCATTGGGAGGAACTTTCCAGATGCTCTTTCACGCTTCTCATAATGGTGGCGTTCGGATGTTACGCTTCAGTCTAAACTGGACGCAGCGATGCAAAACCAAACCAACCCGAAACCCCAACCCAAAACACCCCAGAGCAGCTTGCTAACGTTCATTAGTTCGTCTCAGGCTCTCAGGTACATGGGATTCCCTTTTATTCTCTTGCTCCTTCCAGGAAATTTTATCCAAGCAGATCTGAAGAACACATACCCTTTTTTTCCCCTGGGTTTCTGGATGGCCAGCAGCAGCTTTGCTCAGGTAACTCTGTGCCCAGGACTCCTGAACACCTCCTTTGGATAGGGAAAGCTCATCGCTCCAGCACCTGCACAGCAAAACTCCAAACCCCAAGAAATTTGGGAGCTATCAAGCATGCAGCTCACAGTCAATCTGCACATGCAGAGTGACTCCATGGGGTACTACATAGAGTGCCTGAACAGAAACATGCAGTCCCACACCTCTCCAGCAAGACAAACACTGTCCCTGTGACAATGAGCTTGATGGAAGACTATACCTGCAGAAATCAAGCACGTTTTAGCTGTGCAGCAGCTCACAGACATGTCATTCTAAGGCTGGGATCCTTCAGCTTTTCTTAGAGGGTGGGGATTGGAACTAGGTGATCTTTCAGGCCCCTTCCAACCCAAACCGTTCTATGCTTCTGTATTGTTTGATGCTGGGACATCAAACAGCAGTTTAAAACATGCTGCATTGGTTCCAGTTTACTCTATAGCAGCTGCTCTGGTTCCCTCCTAGATCCTGCTGTGGGCACTCACCACTGTGCAGAGCATCATACACTGCCCATGCCAGCAACCTGCCCTAGTGGAAGGTGTCCCTGCCCGTGGCAGGGGGTTGGAACTGGATGATGTTAAGGTCCTTTCCAACCCAAACCAGCCTGGGATTCTCTGAATCCATGATTCTCTGGTTCTGTGTTAGTCATCTTTGCTTGGCACAGGCCTCAGAGAGCTTTCTTAGTGTTTCTCTCCTTCCACTTTCAGGCATTGCAGAGCCTTCACACAAACTCCCACAGTAAGTGGGCTCAGCTCCGAGATAAATACATCCAGGTACAGCAAAAAAGCCTTTATAAAGCACTTTGTGCTTATTCATGGGAAGCACCAAGAGGACAGAGGTCTCTCCATTCCTCCTCTCTCATCAGGAAATAAATTCTTGTACTGAGGATTAAAGAACCATGGCAAGGAGCAGCAACGGGAACAGGGCTCCCCCTGACACGAGTAAGGAAATACCAGTAATTGAACAGCTCATATTTTGACACATTGAGTTATTAAAGTTTGAGCACTGATGAAATCTCTCTAGACATAGCACTGCTTCCCCAGCGCCAGGATAAACAGCAGAGCTTAGGCAGCCTCATTCTAACACAGATACGTGGCCATGAAGCCTACAGTGCTGCTGGTGGAGAGAATGCTTAGCCTAAAAAAGCAGGTGGCTCTGAAGGTAACAGCACCACAATGGCTGCACACATGCTGATGGCATGTGTGACCAGGGCTTAAGGATCATGGAACTGAAGCTCTTTCCATTTGCTCCTGTCTTCACTGAAAGCTGAGGAACCTCCTTCGGTTTCTGCACCCTGCTGCATTTCCAGCTCTTTTCTGTTCCAACAGGGACTGATGGGGCACTCCCACAAGCCACATTTGGTGCTGCGCATCCCTACCTAACATACCCTTGGATCTTGGCTTGCAATCTGAAATATGCCATGGATCCCACGTGAAATGTAGTATTTCCAATGCAACTCAACCGGTTTTACCCTGCAAATAGCTGGGAGCATCACTGTTAATAACTTAGAATCCCTTGCACGTACGTACCATCTTTCACTCAAGAGTCTCAAAGCACTTAGGAAGAAGCAATTCATTAACCCTGTAACATCCCACTGCTGTACTTACAGCATCTCTATAAGGACTAATTGCATCATCAGTGGCTCTGGTTCCAGTACCTTCACCAAACTGCAGCAGATCAGCCACAGCAGCCTGTAGTGCAATGCAACAGACAGCAGCAGCCTTAGAAAGATCCTAAAAAGCTCTGGATGAGGCTCCGGTGAGGGAGAATGCATGTAGGGAATTCATCACTGGTGTTACAGGATTTCTGCTCATCTAGAATAGTTTAATGCTGATCTAGAATAGATATATTAATCACCAGGATGATTTTGTCCATCACATTCACGTTAGGTTAAAAGCACCGCATGGAAGCCTTGATCCGCACAATTCCCATAGCAAGAGGCAAGTCAAGGGTTTCAACTTCCAAGCACAAAGTTTATGGAGCAGTTAGGCCACCAAGAAGGCCTAATGATGGCTTGGGATGTCTTTAAAATACCCTCCAGGCTTTCAGGTTCACAAAGAAATAGCTCCAAGGAGCATGTAAAGTGCTAAGAGCTCAGGTATTTATTACATTGCGTTTGCATTCCAGAGCCCAGGGCATTAAGTGAACAACAGCCACTCTCTCACAGGCACAAAGGGGCCCTTCACGTCAAAGTGTTTCTCAGGCACCCTCACCAAGCAGGTTTGGGGATACTTCATGTTTCATTCTCAGTTTGGATGAAGAGCTGCCTCCCATCTCTTCCTTGTGTGGCACTAGCTTCTTTCCTACCCTTTGATACCTCCTTTCCAGTAACAGCTGTCCCATCTTCCCATACACTTGTGACATTCTGTTCCCAGAGGATGGAAAAGGGGATTTGTTCCTTTAGAGAGCTTTGCTCGTCACACAATGCTTTAAGGCATCTGCCTAGGTTTCTATAATCTGCCACCTTAAAGATGGAACAACAAGAACCACCAGGGCAAGACTTGCCCTGTTCTCCAGCAGCTCCCAAAGCAAGGCAGTGCTCTTCAGCAACATGTAAATGGGAAGTCTTCAGCAGGCACTGGGTTAAAAGGACTTGCAGGGCATCACGGAGCTCAGAAACACAGGCATAGAGCCCCGTAGCCAGACAGTATTGGTAAGGCCTAATTCTTCCTCTTTTCTTTCCTTTACGTGTGCATTAAAGTGCATTTCTAATGTGCTAGTGTGTAAGAAGTGGCTGTACTTCCCACCTTCCTGCTTGCTCTTCTCTTTCCAAGCCCATAGACCATCAGGCTGGGTCTGTACCCAGCACAGGAAGGAAATGCCACAGCAGTGCTTGAAATGCTAAACTTTGGGATGTCCTACCCAAGATTTTCCCAGCAATGGAAGATTATTGATACCGAGTTACTTTCTATTGTCAGGCAAAACCCACACAGCAGTAAGAGGCCGAAATCTTAGCAGGTATAATTTAGCATAGTTTTTATTGAACCCAGAAACCATAGACCAACTTAGACCCGTCAAAGCTGGGATAGCAAGACTCAAAGGAAGTATTCATCAGGGACTGCAGTGATAGGACAGGGGGTGATGGGTTTAAACTGAGTTCAGGTTAGATCTAAGGCAGAAGTTCTTCCCTGTGAGGGTGGTGAGGCGCTGGCACAGGGTGCTCAGAGCTTGGAGCAAGCTGCTCTAGTGGAAGTTGTCCCTGCCCATGGCAGGGGGGTGGAACTGGATGAGCTTTAGGCCCTTTCCAACCCAAACCATTCTATGATTCTACTTAACATGCATAAAACCATCAAGATCTGGGGTTTCATCATAATAGAAAGATAAGCATCTTGCGTCAACATTTAAGCCAATCTTTGGAGAAGGTCCAAAACACACTGGGGGTGAGATTTGCCCCACACACACTCACTCTACTGCCTAAACAAAGGAGAGCCAGGTTATTTCTATCCAAGCTCTGCCCTGTGCTGCAGGAAGAGCAGAGTGAGTTGTGGCAGTGCTTGGACCTGAAAGGCAACACTGTTAGAGGGACAATGTGACAGAGAATCAGTAATGAAAGCGTTAACCCAAGTCTGGGTTTGCATTGCCACAAAGGCAGCAGAAAAGAGGGGTGACCTCTCGGGTTGGATGGCTGAGAAGGCACCAGTTGTAACTTCAGCTGCACGGGCAACCACTGCTGTAAAGTTCTAGCATGCTTCACCAGTTCCTTCTGAATAGGAAACTAATGAGTGGCATCAAACGTGCTGTTAAGGAAAAGCCAAACCTTCTCCACACTTGGGCTCACAGTCAGCAGCTCTGCAGGGCTGGGTTAGGCTGTGGACCAGCCCGCAGCAGTGCTCAGCTATGAAAGATGTTTAGCCAGTATTAAAGCCCTTGTTAAGAGCCATCCACATCTTGTTCACATTTATCCAACAGCCTGCTCCTGCTAAGAAACATTTGACAGGGCAGAGCTCTGTCAAACAGCTCAGAGCTTGTGGCTGCTGTCAAGGGCACCCAAGCCAATGTTGAAAACATAGAAGGAGAATACAGCACACTGTGAAGTCAAAGATGCTGCTGATCTACCTGAACTAAAGCTGCCTACTGAAACAGGCCCCGACTTCCCAGCTCATAACGGAATTCACAGAGCACAGTGTGTCTGTCCTACAAAGGATGTGTGCCTCTTGCAAATGAAGAGGCATTTCCTATGTTTACTATTCAGGTCTATTGTTTGGTACATCAAAAAGAAGTGATCACGCTGGAGGAGGAGAATGTTGTTCTGTTTTACAGAGCTAAAGCTGTCAGTATTGGGTTTTGCCTTGATACAAGCGAAGCAAAGAATACCCCATTCAGATCAAACTCCATTTCCTGGCTGTTGTGGCATGTGGGACAAAGCAGCGAGTCAAACTAGAAGGGAAAAGGGATGAGGAGAGTAAGGCACAGCACACCGGGCACGTCTCCTAGACTTCTAGTTGCCCCAAAGCTAAGAAACCCACAGAATCTCCTTGTCATTGCAAAGCTTCTCAACATCCTCAGATGTGTCCCCAACATCAGAAGGACATGGAGCTGTTGGAGCAAGTCCAGAGGAAGCCACAAGGATGCTCAGGGGCTGGAGCATCTCCCATATGAAGACAGGGTGAGAACATTGGGGCTGTTCAGGCTGGAGAAGAGAAGCTGCGTGGAGACCTCAGAGCAGCTTCCAGTGTCTGCAGGGGGCTACAAGGATGCTGGAGAGGGGCTCTGCATCAGGGACTGTAGTGATAGGACAAGGGGTGATGGGTTTAAATTGAAACAGGGGCAGTTCAGGTTAGATCTAAGGAAGAAGTTACCTACTGGGAGGATGGAACAGGTACCTCATGTGCTGAAGCAGTCCTTGACTGCCTGCTGCCAGCAAGCACTGCTGTCACACCGGGTGCATTCTTCACCTGGAGACCTAACCACATAAATATAGCCTTACAAGTTCCCAATTTAACAGAACTCCAGCAAGGACGGGTGGGCAACAGGTTCTGCAGCACTTGTTCCTCATGGCAATGAGGAAAAGAGCTTTATTCAGGAATTCATGGATTAATATACAGAAGACTAGATATTAAATACATCACATGGGACACTCTCCTCCCATCTTGCTCCAGATCGGTGCACGGTATGGAAAACTTGCCTTGCAAGGAATGTTCTTGTTTAAGTAGCTTGAGAAATTGGATTCCTTTGCTGCTGCTTGTTCTTCCTTAATCTCTCCTAATCGTAATAATGATTTTTTTTGGTCTGCAATGCATCTGACCTACTTGCACACTCTCCCTACCCTGCTGTTCTCTTCTATCTACATTCTCTGTGAAGTATCTTCATTCTCCCTCCCACCCCATTGCCTTTTCCATCCAATTTCTTCCCAGAAAATTAAGATCCTCGGGCAAAAGAGATGTTTTGATTCTCACCACCTAGTGAATGCTGGAAACCACATGCAGGGATTCTTCCCCTTTAACCAGCCCAAGCAATAACCTTTAGCAGTCCCAAGATACTGTTAGGCTACATAGGATTTGGTGAAGTGTTTGAACCACAAGAGACCTACGAAATGAAAGCAATTCCTTTTTTTTTAATCAGCAAAAAAGGAATTTGGCAATTAAAATAAATAAAAGAGTAATAAACCAACTTTGATTCAGGGACAGAAGGAAAATAGCTTTCAGTAGTGGCAAGGGCATCAATTCAGGCGAACAATACACCAAGCATCCTGAATTCTGTCTGATAGCTCAGGCATGAGGGTTTTCATGGAGAATTTACACTTAGGGATTACAGTGCCTGCCCCACTATGGGGTTAACAATTTTCCTCCTCCCTCAGCAATATTAAAACACCAGAAACACTGAATATTGTCAGGCTCTTAAGGCTAGGTACATAGGGCTAAAAGAAATCATACTGGGATGGAATCTTGAGCACTTAACGTGGGTGAGCATTTAAACTTGAGAGCCACGACACTTCAACTCTGGTACAATCCAGGAGGGAGGAGCCTTTTTACACCTCAAGCTCAGCAGTCACCTTATTTTCTACTGTAGCTACCTCCATTTTTAGGACTTTAATCTGAGTTGGAGATACTAGCGTAATAGGAGCAATAAATAGGGGTCTAAAAGGATGCTGGGGAGGGACTCTTCATCAGGGACTGTAGCAACAGGGCAAGGCGTGATGGGTTAGGGTTAATAATCTCTTTCCTCATTTCTGGCATTCTCCACTTGGAAACCAGTAGCAGGCATCTTGCCTCCAGATTCATATTTGAGAGCCAGTACTGCAGACTTTGCACCATTCTGTACCAGAATCCACTTCTATATCTCCCCTGTCAGTGTAAACCCATTCCCCCTTGTCCTGGCACCACCTGCTCTTAAAAATACTGGAAGATTTGGGAAGAGCAGGACAGAATCCTTGACAAAGCTTGACACACACCCCCCCAGCAGTCCCAAGTCCTCTTGTGTGTGCCAATGCTTCTTAACTCGCTGCTTCAGAAACAGTATTCCCCATTTCCTGCAGCACAGGGGACAGGAGAACCCGGGCTCGTGTTCAGGGAACAAAATGTTTAGAGCCAAGCAAGCAAAGACAAAAGGACAAGAGGAATCAAAGGGTGCTGCATCTGATCCAAGAACACAGGGGCAGTTAGAGTTTCACGAGTAAATTGCAATAAGTGGCAGGTACTGTGGTAGTCGGAGAGCTGAAAACCAGATTTCCTCTGCAAGCAGCATTACATAAAAGAAGAACTTAATTTAAAGGGACAACCATCCTCTCTGTGTCCTTTCCGCTGCTTTTAACGCTTCCGTGACAAACCAGCAAGACACCCTGATAGTGCAGCTTTACCCCCAGATCCCTGAGGGGGTTTTTCTGGATGCCAAGCCGAAGTACAATGAGGATACATGGCCAGATTCAGTCTGTCTCTGGCAAAGCAAGAGCTGAATCCGGACCTCCCACAGTTCAGGTCAGTGCTCGCAATCACGGAATCCCAACTGGTTTGTGTTGGAAAGGACCCTAAAGCTCATCCAGTTCCAACCCCTGCCATGGGCAGGGACACCTTCTACTAGAGCAGCTTGCTCCAAGCCCCTGTGTCCAACCTGGCCTTGAACACTGCCAGGGATGGGGCAGCCACAGCTTCTCTGGGCCCCCTGTGCCAGCGCCTCAGCACCCTCATAGTAAAGGATCCCTCCCTTTCAATGCCAACACCCCCCTCAGCACACGCACACTTCCAAGAAGGGGTGGGAAACTGGGCTCAAGCTGCCCTGATTTTCTTGATTAAAATTCCAGTGAATCATCTCTTGATTCCAACGTGCGGAATCCTGCAGATGGGATGTGCAGAATCCAGAGGAATGCTGAAAGACATCGTTTTCTCCCTCCTGTTCTCCATTCCACACATGAAATGAAGGTACTGGGGGCCATTCACAAACCCCACCATTCTAATGAACAGTGTATGCTGTCTTCTCAGACACCTCACAGAGGCTGAAGAGCTTCATCCAAGAGCAGCGCTTCTGCTTGCACTGTGCCTCCAGTGGATTCATTACAGGTCTCATTCCCACTGCCTATCTTGCACTTGTCAGAAGAGCTGCACAGAACTCCCCTAGAAATGAGAAGAAAACATATCCTAGAATAAGCAGGCTTAAAAGAAAAAGCAGCTTTTGACTGGAGTATATACATCTAATAGCTACTGATGATGCGAAGTCATGGAACCTGATGCTAACAAAAATCAGGTATCCCCAGAAGACACACAATAATAAATGTTCATTGCAAATCCAGCTCCTGAATCTGCTGCCTGCTGAGAGAATGAAGAATGACTCAGGCAGACCCAGGCACCTTTTCATTTCAGCTGCAAAACTGCTCAGGCTTCTGTGAGGATGCTACAGAAAGGTAAATGGGGGGGGTTTGCAACCAGTGCAAAATGGGCAGCCACAGCCCAGCCAGGAGCATCCTGGCCAGTTCCATAATGAATAACTGCCAGGAGGATTCCTGCCTTCATTCTTGGTTTATAAATGCACGTTTTCAGCCCATTTATGGAACAGGGATCGGTTCTTCCATCACAGACACATAACCTTATTCCCTGTCGTATTTCTGTTTATTAATGCCACTGCAAACCCTGCAGCAGTACCTGGTGCCCCTCCTTCACCTCTGAGCTGAGAACAAAGCTGTTATGCTGTTACCTTCAAAAACCTTCAGCAGCTCCAGTAACAGAACATTAGGCAGCAAAACTCTCATTTATTAAATACATTGGGATGCGCTTTCTGTTTCCTGATGGGCACATTTAATCAGCTTGTGTTTTCAAGGTGTTGATAGCACGTGGCCCTGCTCCAAAGACAGCCTGAGGGCTTCCAGAGCACAAGGGGTCTCAAAATCACAACACAGCACCGATGATGCAGCACTTTTAAACAGGTTTCCAGATGGAAGGAGGTGCTCTCCCTGTCCACCTCCTGACAGAAGAGCCCAGCAGGTGAAACAGACCTACAGCTCTGAATTGGCATGTAAAGTATATATTAGGGAACTGTCCTTGTAAGGGACGTTTCTTATCCCTTGTTTACTTGTCTTCGGGCCACGATGCTTGGCCCAACTCTCATTCTAGGATGCTCAGAGGCAGAGCAATCCCATAAAAGCATTGCAGACTTGATCTAAGGCCAATTTCTCTCCAGTGTCAGTTAAATCAATCAATGAAGGAACCTTTTAGCTAAATTCCCTGCTTATTTCTCCTCCTTTGTCTTTCCTCCCCATTGCCTGAAGCCACCCTCAACCTTCCCCTTCCTGCTGGTTGCAGTGCAGCTCTGGTTCACAGCATCATCTCCTGCAGCCGTTTTCTACAAGAGAACTTTACTCATCCCGTTATTGCTACACCCCGTAGCACCTCACATCTGCTCTTGATGAAGGAACTGCCACAGTTCTCATCATTACAACAGCTGGATTCATTACAACAGCTGGAGGGTGGTGAGGTGCTGGCAGAGGGTGCCCAGAGAAGCTGGCAGTGTTCAAGGCCAGGTTGGATCAGGCTTGGAGCAAGCTGCTCTAGTGGAAGGTATCCCTGCCTGTGGCATGGGGTTGGAACTGGATAAGCTTCAAGGTCTCTTCCAACCCAAACCAGGCTGTGATTCTATGTTATACGTCCCGTGTTGGGGGTTAAGCCACTCTCTAACAGAGATGGAGAATCTAAGACTGAAAATGCAAGACACTGTGCACTTCTTACAAGGCAGTTGTCCAGCTTGTGGCAGCTAAACCTCAGGCTTGATCCAGTCTGCTCTGTGCACTCACTTCAGGCAATGGAGAGACATGAATAGAAACAGGCAGCTCTGGCCACAGAGAGTCATAAATATGCAAATTATTACACAACCTAATTTGCATGAAGTAGGATGGGGTGCAGCACCAAAGCGGTCACTGTGAAAGGGAGGCAGGGGCTGGTGTACCCTGCGTGTTTCCTTTCCATCACAGCGTGCCTCCGATATTGTCCCCCAGCTGAGGAATAGTGCTGGGCTCCAGGACGTTGCTCTATTACCCTCAGCCCTGTACCTTTACCCTCTCAGTGGTGTGCTATGATCTTAGCAAGTCACAGAAGTGCTCAGCATGTGCTAAGTCTCCTCAGTCTTGCAGGACCCCTGCTTGCATGAATTCATCTCGATCACTTTCTATAGAGAGAAACTGTATATAAACTATAGGGAGAGAACTGCAATACAGTCCCACCTCCCTTCCCACCAAGGTCCCAGCAGCTAGGAGCTGGCTCTCCTGGGAGAAATAGGCATGTGATTGACCTAACTAGTCACTTGACTTCACAGATGCTTCATGGCACTATAGCTCCAGGAACATTTATGAGACTAGAAAGGAGGGGTTAAAGAGCAAGCAGTCAAAAGAGCAATTTTGCTCTATCCCAAGCACAGCACCACATTTGCACGCAAGGAGAAATCAGCCCAGTCCCTGGCAGAATTCCATTTGCACTCATCTGAACGGATGTGACCATCAAAGAGACAGGCTGGGATAGAAAGTTCTACTCTGCTCTGTTTGTATTTAGACATAGCTGAACTTTACACAGGCCCAGAGACTATGTGTGTACACTGGTTTGGTACCATTCAGGGCTTTAGAAATGAATTTATTCAGTTAACACTTCTCATCCTCCTCATTCCTCATATAACCAAACACAGTGTTTTCCACAGAGGTGCCAGAACAGGAAGAATTTGAAAAGGGTGGAAAACCATCCAATTCTTTGGATAAAGGCTACAGAATATTGGAATTCACACTGGTGTTTGCAAGCATTTTGAGTTTTCAATGGCTACTTCAGCCAAATCATTTCAGAAGAGGGCAGGTTTTCTGCTAAGCAGTCTAAATGACTGGTTCCTTTAAAACCTGATCGCAGTATATCTTTGTGAGTGTAGAATTCACGTGGATTTACAGTGCTGTGCACATATACAGAAATGTTGGGTTTGTCCTATATGAGTCAGGAGGATTCTCATACCTAAAGATGCTAAAACCCAAAAATAGATGAAAAACTCAAGCCATAAAATACAGTAGGGACAAAACCAATCTCCTATCTGTGCTGAAAAGGAGATGTCTGAACACAAAACATGCATATGGAAACAGTCACAGAGTGACCAGCTCAGCCATCAGCCCCACTGAGCCTGTATATCCATTGCCAGGAAAAGATACATTTATTTCCTGAAAACATGAGCAGGAATATTGGTAAAGACAGAGGCTTTCTCTCTCCTCCCCCAGAGCCCTCTCAAACATGCCAGGTTTGCTATTGAAGTTACTTGGATGAAGGCTCTTACCACTAACATCTATCTTGGGGAAAAAAAGCCTGGCTTCAGTTGTCAATAGCAATGCTGCCATCAGCTTTAACAGAGGCAAGATACCACACTTGGCATCTCAATCCTAACTGAATTACTGCAGTAAGCAACTGAAATGAAGATTAAGCTAAAACCTCAGAGCAGCTAAGACCTCAGAGCAACCTTCCGGTATCTGAAGGGGGCTATAACGATGCTGGAGAGGGACAGTTCATCAGAGACTGTAGCAATAGGACAAGGGGTGATGGGGTCAAACTGAAACAGGGGAAATTCAGGTTGGATATAAGGGAGAAGTTCTTTACTGTGAGGGTGCTGAGGCGCTGGCACAGGGTGCCCAGGGACGTGGTAAATGCCCCATCCCTGGTAGTGTTCAAGGCCAGGTTGGATGGGGCCTTGGGTGACATTGTCTAGTGTGATGTGCCTGTGGCAGGGGGTTGGAGCTGGATGATCTTAAAGTCCTTTCCAACACAAACCGTTCCATGATTCTATGATACTAAAGCTGAAATTAATGAAACTGATTGCATTTTTATGATGCTTTTTTTCTGGATGTCAAACACTTGCTTTGTAAAGACTGATAAATGAGATAATCTTTCTGTGCTGCAACCCCCTTGAAGCACCAGTCCAAATTCAACACCCCTATATAAGAAACTACACAATAGTGTGGCTCCCACAACCCTGCACCAGAAAGGGTTCACCTTTCTCCCTGGGTTGTATCTATCCAGGAAACTTAATCTCTAAATGGTGGCAGGAATTGCCTCAGTCGTGTCCCAAATCTGGCATGAGGCATGACTAATGCTTGTGATGTGCCCTGCAATACTGGGAGGAAAGGTTCTATAGGAATGCAAAGCAGCTTTCAGGAACAGAAATACATTGTCTCTCACTCTTCCTTTTCCCCATCTTGTTTGTTTCCTTTCACACTTCTTTGTTGTGGTCCCGGCTTACTCTGTGAACAGTCTTGTACTGTCTGGCAACGGCATCAGCATCCTCTCAAAGCAAACATCAGAAATCTCCAAATGCAGCTGATTGTCTTAGATATTTATCATTTCACTCCAAGAAAAATATTTACCAGAAGCAGAACATGAAGGAAAGATACAGTGTTATCTCCCATGAGCATCTTCTCAAAGCACAGCTGATATAACTAGCGATCAACATAGCTTCTCTCTACAGCTACTCTCAGCATCTGAGGCATTTCTCTGTTAGCGTTCCTGGACCAAAAAGGGCCTCCAACTGTTCTAAGCCAGGCAAAATCCCCTTCTTCACTTTTCCTTAGTGGAAAAAACAGAGTAGAGAAACAAAAGAACACATGGAACAAGCCCCATGGATCAAAAGGTCTTCACTCGGCAGAAAAACAACCCTGCTCTTGATAATAAATACATATTGCACCAGTTTGAAACCAAAAACCCGGGTCTGGAGGAACTGACACTTCCACCATTGCCATAATGGCCGCAATTCCTCCCTCTCATCCTTAGGGGAAGTTTCCTTTTCCTGAAAGCACTGGCTGCTGAGGTGATCAGGGCCGAGTGACCTTCAGATCCCACATGGAAAGGGCAGACAAGCCCTGCGGCACACAGCAGCAACCTCAAACTGGCAAAGGCTGAAGCAATTCACATCAGTCCTTTCCTGTTTGGGTGAACTGGATACGAGGGCTCAGTACTTTTCCTTCGGGTTGAAGCGTTTCCTGAAGAGCCATTAGAGTTTTCCAGAAAATCAACAAGAGCAAGGAGGGAGGAACAAGAAACAGGGAAAGTCTGAACAGGGAAAACGTTCTCCTTTTATTCTTTCCTTTCCTAAGCAAAGCTGTTGAGACAGAAAGCAAAGGCAGCAGCTTCAAATCACAAGCCACAAGCTTGGTGGGAGGCAGTTAAAGGGGAAATGCAGCACCGAGTCAAGACCTTTCTTTGATCTCCAGTTTTCCCAAGCTGCATTCCCATCGGCAGCCCACCATTTGTTTTCAGTTAGACAGGCAGAATGAAAACTCCTCTGTTTGGGAAGAGCAAACAAATTACACAGTGACACACAGCCAAAATAAGGAAGAATTCAAATCTCAAAAGAGCTGATGGCATCTAATGAGGAGGGCAAGGCTCATACTTGGGGATGCTCTGGGTATCTTTCATCCAGGAATTTCAAAGTCGCTCAAATCAGTGATGGGTAGATAGGGATCACCTCCTCACCCATTACTACATGGAGCCAGCAAGCTGGTGCCCCAAGGTTTTATCAGCAGCGAGTGTGGTCCTGGCGCATCCTTAATGAAGTTGACAGGTTTGACAGGATCAGAGCAGTAGGTTGTAGCAAGCACCAGCACAGTAAACGCCATGATTTTGCCCTGTCAGCACTGTAATCGATGTATTTTCTGCATCCTCTTAGTCCACACAACTACACTCTTCCTCATTTTAGGGGACATGGTACAACATCTTCATGATGGTCGAAAGAGGAGATCCTGACCCCCTACTCTGCTCTTCTGAGACCTCACCTGGAGTATTGTGTGCAGTTCTGGTGTCCTCAGCATAAAAAGGACATGGAACTGTTGGAACAAGTCCAGAGGAGGCCACAAGGATGATCAGGGACTGGAGCACCTCCTGTATGAAGACAGGCTGAGAAAGTTGGGGCTGTTCAGCCTGGAGAAGAGAAGGCTGCGTGGAGACCTCATAGCAGCCTTCCAGTATCTGAAGGGGGCCTGTAGGGATGCTGGGGAGGGGCTCTTCATTAGGGACTGTAGTGACAGGACAAGGGGTAACGGGTTCAAACTGAAACAGGGGGAGTTTAGATTGGATCTAAGGAGGAAATTCTTTCCTGTGAGGGTGGTGAGGCACTGGAATGGGTTGCCCAAGGAGGTTGTGAATGCTCCATCCTTGGCAGTGTTCAAGGCCAGGTTAGACAGAGCCTTGGGTGAGATGGTTTAGTGTGAGGTGTCCCTGCCCATGGCAGGGGGGTCGGAACTGGATGATCTTAAAGTCCTTTCCAACCCGAACTGTTCTATGATTCTATGATTTACTGTCTCCTGACACGTGGAGCCCCAACCCCACCGACGTCCTCAACTCCGGTTCTGTTTGTTGGCATCTGGCACCGCATATGCTGACACAAAGCAGTTCGCGTGTCTCAGAGCTATTGTTCCAGACTCTGCACATTTACAGTTACCATGAGTTACTCCCAACAGGCTCTGAAAATGTTCATTGCCACAACCAAAAAGTCTTCAAATCTCCTAAAGCTCACACCTCAAACTTCTGCATGCTTCCAGCTTGCTTTAGTCACCCAATGCATTAGCAAACAGTGCTATTTAACCACTCTGCATAGCTGGTGTCACCAGAGTCTTCATGTAGATCACATACTACACTTACAGTGTCTCACAGGTGGAAGTGACAACCAAAAAACATCAAATCCCTAACTATTCTATGATTCTATAAAGCACATCGGGTCAACTACTGAAACACAACACAGGGGTAAACTATCAAGAAGCTCCTACGCTACAGCATTGCAGGTCCCTTCATTCAACAAGGGACTTTGTGGCTAACACTTATAAAAGTTTGGATGGACTTTTTTTGCGGATAAACCAACACCATCTCAAGCCTGGGTTTAAAACAGCCGAAGCTTAACCAGAACAGAAGGCTTTGTATTGTGAACGGGGTGTGTAAATAGCGTGTCCACGCATATGCATGGCCTGTGATAGAGGTAAAGCATCCTTCTCGAGCTGGCACTGACACAGTGGAGGCACAGTGTAGCAAACCAATTAATGGTTGTAGTAAATCAATTACAGCACCAAGCAAACTCCAGGGCCTCTTTGACAAGATTTTGAGTGCTCTCCCCCGACAGGAATGCCTCAAAAGCTTCACACAGCCCCATCGCCAACACCAGCACACACTGAGGCCGATGCATGCCCCACCAAGCCCCTCGCTTGGCCCCAAACAACCCCTCTATTGATTTAGCATATCCATTATAACTCTCCAAGAACCAGAGGACAGAGAGTTTTGCCCATTTCTGCCATCAGTGCATTAAACTGTGACCAAAGGAGGTTGGAGCCAGGCTTCCTATGGATTTCGGGGGAAAATTAAATGCTTAACTGTCCCTGAGGTTGTCTGTTGGATGGAAGGACACTGATTCAGCTGCAGCCTTAGGTTTCCATAGTGGTCCTGTGTTACTTCTGATATGGTTTTGCTTCATGCTTTCATCTAGTAAGCATAAAGTTATAAAGGAGGTGGAAAAATGTGTTTGCTGGTGTGGCATCACATGTGCGATTCAAAGCTGTAGTTCAGCAGTACATAGACACGGTAGTGGTCCCCCAGCCATGGCCCCGGGATCCAGTTGTAGGAAAGGACGACAGAGATTTTCTTACTCCCACAAGTCGCTCTTAAGACACAAGGATGAATGGGGATAATCAGTTCTGCTAAAAGTAACCGATGGCAAGGTGTGAGGTTCTTAAAAGCGGCTCCAAAACTCTTGTTTCTCAGAGAAAACCACGTTAACCCCCCTGTGTGTTTTGTTACCTGAGCAATATTTATCACCTGAAGACTAAACAAGTATCTCCTAACCCACACCTCCCCTCCACATCCCCTCGCACCACACCGTTACCCCCCTCCACCGCCGGCCGGAGCTGCGCCCTCCCACCCGGTCCAGCCCCTCCTTCCCCGGCGCCGGGGTGGAGCCAACGAGCGGCGGCAGCGCGCATGGGCCCGGCGGCCCTTTCTCTGAGCCGGGCAGCGTGTGTGTGTGTGGAGGGGGAGTGAGCCGGACGCCGTTTCCCCTCACCCTCCTGCGGGGCCTTTCCCCGTCGTCGGCTCACCTGCGGCGGCCATGGCGGCGGGACGCGGCTGGTAGGCGGTGTTTGGAGCGCCGGGGCTCGGGCCCCTCGGTGCGGTGGAGCGAGGTGAGCGTGGGGATAAGGGCTCTGTGTCGCGATAGCGGCCTCAGTATCGCGAGGGGCGGCCCTGAGGGATGGGTGAGCTGAAGAGGGGATGCGCGTCGCAGCCTCGCCAACGGTTTGGACCCTTGGAGCCGAGGGATGGGCCGGTACCTCGGGGCCGTTCTCACGGCGATAAATGACCTAAACCGTCGTGCTGGTTTTAATTATTATTATTATTATTATCATCATCATTATTTATTTGTGGTTTGGCTGCCCCCCCCCGTTTTCCCTTTTTCCCCGCACGCCTTCAGTGCCCATCCTGCAGGGAAGGGCTCTGAGGCGGATCAGTTCCCTTCTGGCCACGGGATAACGTTGTAGGAAAGGAGGGATAATCGGCATTCCAGCCTGCCGTGCCTCTGAGGCGTGAGGAAAACGGCGCTGCGCGCCCCGGCTAGCGTGCAGCTGCCGCCCGGCTTTGTGCTCGGCCTCCTTCTCCATTGTCCTTTGTGGTGCTTGCAACAAGGCTCCTTTAACGCCGTGTTAGAGCTTTAGAGGTGCAGTGGAGGGCGGTGGGTCAGCGAGGGTGCTGTGCGGGTGACATGGGTGCTTGGAAGCGCGGTGCGAAGGGAGGAGCGCCCAACAGGCGTGGTACAGACGTGTGTGTGTGTGCGCACACACGTGTGGAGACGGGTTTGCGTGCGAGATGTTGGTTATCTCTCCCACCAGATCGCGGTGGGGAGGTGATGGAAGGGTCGTAGCGAGGAGAGATCCGTAACGCGTCTGGGCTCTGGGCGAGCAATGGCTTCAACTGGAGGAGAAGCTGAATTAACCTCAGTTCCGTGTGTATTGCTGTTTCCCTTCCTCACGCTGCTTCTCCTGCGAGAACGTGTCTCGGACCTCCATCTGGACCGGACCGATGGCTGTGAGGGATGTTAAGGTGATGGGAACGAGCCATTTTATGTTGCGCCTCTGTACTTTGCGCACAAGATCGCACAGAAAACAGCACTTTGGACAGAGGCTTGGACTTGGGTGTCCAATTTGTGGGGTTGGTTGATGCTGGCTTTGGTAAGACTGGAATTTAGAGGAATGGGTGGAAAGGCAAGAGGACAGCAGCTTAAAACATGCTATAAACCTCAAGTGCATTATCTGTAGGTGACCAGACAGTCCTCTTTGACATGGAACAGAATAAGCTTCCAAGACTCTTTAAAGTGTATTTGTTTTGAGGTTGGAGCATGGGTTTAGATACCTTTTTCTATGTGAGAGAGACAAATCCGGTGCACGTGCTTGTTCAGAGCTGTGCGGTATCTTCCCTGCTGCACAGATGTCTTTTCATTCCAGCTTTGCAAAATTAGGTTAGCCTTGAGTGAGCAATTTATTTTGGCTGGTAATTAAATTGTTACGTATTCCTCATGGTAAAAGAGCAAGCAGATAGTTCTTCTGCTTGCACTGATTTATTTTCATGAAACTACTGGGGGAAAGAACAGACCTGAAAGGGTTAACATGGTATCGATACCGTGCATAACATACAGAAATGGTACTCCATTGCCAGAAGCAAATTAGTAGTCAGCCTTTTCATCTTGTGGTCATAACCTGGGGTTTGTTTCAAGTATATAGGTCAAGTTTGCCAAGAGACAAAGAGCATCAGAGGCAGGTCAGCAGAAATATCAGTGGGGAATTGTTTTGCCTTGTGGACTTTCCCTATGGTTTGTAGCTGGGATGTTGCAGTGCTTTTGTGCCCCTCGCTAATGGGTTGTGAGCTATCAGCATCCCAGTTCTGAAGAGTCTGTTTTTCTGTGATGGAAAGTGAGGGAAAAGATGATGTCGTTGAATACAACATGGGGAATAATGCTACTTTGGCCATTTTCCCTTGGCCTTCTGTTTCTTTTGTGGACGTCTGAAAAGGAAATGTCATTTTGCTGTTTGAGTGCGTTGTTGTGCCTGAAGTGTCAGACCACACTATGGGGGTGATTCCAGTCAACTTCCCCCGTTTCAAACCAAACACGTCAACTACTGTCATATGTTTATACAAAAATTCGGTGTGTTTTGCAGTTCTACATATTTCCAAAAATAGGTGATGTTTTTCATTGTTATGGCTGGAAGAGTTTGTATAGGAGGCAAAAAATGGAATGGTTTCCCTTGGCCTTTGCATCCTCCTCTCCACAAGTACAAGGAAGATGTTGGCTTCTTCAGGATTATGTTCATTTGCACTTCCTCTCACAGTATTCTTATCTGTGTAGTTCTGTGTGATTCCAGCGGTTGGGACCAAGGCTGGAGCTGTTGTCTCATAGCTCGTGGCTCGATACCATTTTGGCTGATTACAGGGTTAGGGCAGAAAGGGAAGAAGCTGTAAAGAGCTGCAGGAAAATGAGTACATTTTACTTGCAAAGCCCTGGACTAATTGCTCTCGTGGCACTGTAAATGTGGGTGGCTTCTGTCAGATAGCATGTGCTCATGCAGGGCCAGTTCCCTCCCCAGTTCCAGGATCTGGGTTCAGTGTGGTTTCACGCTGGGTTTCAGTGGGCTGCAGCAGCATCTCCTACAAGCAGAGCTTTTGAGCTTCATGATCAGGGGATTTGATGATGAACGTGGTAAGGCTGAGCCAATAAAGCAGCCTGAGATACCCATTCTTCTCCACATCCAGACCCATTCTCCTCCACCCATGGTAAGGCTGAGCCAGTAAGGGGCCTGAGAGACCCATTCTCCTCCACATCCAGACCCATTCTCCTCCACCCATGGTAAGGCTGAGCCAGTAAGGGGCCTGAGAGACCCATTCTCCGCCTCCAGACCCCTGACAGACCCATTCTCCTCCACCAGATTTCCTGCAAGGATTTGAACTTGAAGATGAGCACATGCGATGTCTGTGCGTGTCGCAGTGAAAGTTGTTAGTTTCACTGCTTGGGTCTGGTAGCTTTCCTCAGGATGTCTGTTACCTTGATATGAAATAAATCAACTGAAAGGTCTATCAACTTTTAAAGCCCACAGCTGTTTTCCTTGGGAAAAGAAGTCAGTTTGGTGTCTGGGTCACTGAGTCTGGTCAGTGGGAGCCTGTGGATTTCTAGAGTGATTTCTATTGTGATGCTAATCCCTTGCGCAGGCTGGCTGTGCGAGAAAGGGATATGCATACTGAGGACGCTCAAGGGAAGCCATTTGGTTTAGTTATTGTTATGCAGATGGAGTCTTCCAGCCAACCAGCATTTGGAGAATCACATAACCTGAGGTTATAGTGCTGGGGGTCAGCGCCAGTTTGGTTGAAACCGTTTCTTTTCAGCATGAATTTGGGGGCTTTTTGTTTGGTTTGGGTTTGTTGGTTTGTTTTTCAATCCATGTCGTAGCTGAAAACAAATTGGTGCTTTACAATCAGAGTTGGGAAACTGAAAGTTTTCAGTTTTAAGCCTTGTGTTGGGTAAAAAGTGTAGGAAGGCAGCAAAGTTGGCACTCCATTGACACAGCTATGAGCTGCTCAGTCGAATCCTGCCTCTACTTCTGATGGGGACTCGCTGCCTTTCCGCATTGCCTCAGTTTAGGCTGTGTAAAACACTTCAGACCGTTGCACAGCCTGTGTGGGAGGGTTCATAAATGTGTAAAACCAGGTAAAATATGTAAGTCTTACTCAGCAGAGTTTATTTGTTTGCTGTGTATTTGTTCCCTAGAGGTTGTTTTAGGAATAGGAAGTACTGGAGTAATGGCAAAGAGAAAGGAATGCTCCAGGTTAGTCTTTGGTTGCATGTTATACGTGATGCAGCTGTATGTGGTTTTCCTCCTTTTAAAGATCCCAGCTAACACCATGGGGGCTTCTGCAATATGTTATTAGGGTAGGGTTGATGTTCATGTATTAAGAAGCCTTTCTGTGTTTTGTGTTTTTTTTTTGTGTTGCTGGAGTCCAGAGTAGATCAGCATAGCACATTTTTTGTCTCTCTCGTGTTGCATGCTTTGGAAGTGTGCAAAAATAATTAAAAGCTGCCCTTTAAACTATTTAGTAAATTGGATTTGCTTTTACCAGCAGTGGCACAGAAAGTTAATCGTGTTTAAGCTGCTGGTGACTTTCCCAATCTGATTTTACCTGGCAAGAAACTTTACTACCCAGTTGTTAAATGCAGTTAATGAAGTGCTGATTGTTTAAGCTGATAAACCAATGCTACCATGTTTACTGCAATCGCTTTGGTAAATGTGTGTATGTTTCCCTATGTTATCATCTTGCTTTTTGTTAAACACAGTATTAACTACCATCAGACTTACAGTTAGAATCTATTTAGATGCTATTGTCAAGTGATGGTTATGACATTTAACTGTTATTATCCACTGGGTGCACTTTGGCTCCGTCTTGGTTACACATGTGTAATTCTGGAGTTCATAGTGTTATCTCTGAGTCGATAGCTGAGAATATGGCGCAGCAGCTTCGGTCTTTTAACCTGTGGTTTCGAGGATAAAACTGAGCCCATCCTGTTGATGTGGCTTGAAGTCACCAGCTGTAGCAGTAGTTCAGCGCAAACTACTGATCAATGACTCATTCATGCTCTTGTCACGTCAGTTTCTTTGGCTTGAAGTCACTACTTGAATCAATAGTTCAGCGCAAACTACTGATCAATGAATCATTCATCCTCTTGTCACGTCAGTTTCTTTTGCTGATGAAGAAGCTGCAGTTGCTGCCCCTCCATTCCCTTCCTGATGTGCCCAGTGCTTTGCCTGTCGACATCTTGTCCCTTGCTGGTTGCAGGTGAAAAGCATTGATTTAGCATATCCATTATAACTCTCCAAGAATCAGAGAACGGAGAGTTTTGCTCATTTCTGCCATCAGTGCATTAAACTGTGACCAAAGGAGGTTGGAGCCAGGCTTCCTATGGATTTCAGGGGAAAATGAAATGCTTAACTGTTCCTGAGGTTGTCTGTTGGATAGAAGGACACTGATTCAGCTGCAGCCTTAGGTCTCCATAGTGGTCCTCTGTTACTTCTGATATGGTTTTGCTTCATCTTTTCTAGTAAGCATAAAGTTATAAAGGAGGTGGAAAAATGTGTTTGCTGGTGTGGCATCCCATGTGCAATTCAAAGCTGTAGTTCAGCAGTACATAGACATGGTAGTGGTCCCCCAGCCATGGCCCCGGAATCCAGTTGTAGGAAAGGAAGACAGAGATTTACTTACTCTCGTAAGTTGCTCTTAAGACACAAGGATGAAAGGGGGTGTTCTAACAGCTTTGTCAGATTGAGATAATCAGTTTTGCTAAAAATAACTGATGGCAAGGTGTGAGGTTCTTAAAAGTGGCTCCAAAACTCTTGTTTCTCAGAGAAAACCGCGTTAAATCCCCTGTGTGTTTTGTTACCTGAGCAATATTTATCACCTGAAGACTAAACAAGTATCTACTGATACGTTAAGCTGTTTGGTTTTTAATTTCAGTACCAGTGTTTCCTGCCACTTGGGAGGTGAACTTTTTGCTCTCAATCTTCGTAATGCTCAAGGTGTGTGTGAAAAGGAAAGAATGGTGCTCAGTGTTTCGAAAGCAGATTAGCCACATGCTGGGCAGATCTGTCGTTATCTCAACACTTCATGGCCCACTCTGGGCACCAAAACGAACTGTCATGGTTTAAGCCCAGCCGGTAACTCGGAACCACGCAGCCTTTGCTCACTTCCCCCCTTTCCCCCGCAGCTCCCAGAGGGATGGGGAAGAGAATTGAAAGAATGCAGCTTCCAGGGATTGAGATAAGAACAGCCCAGTAACTAAGGTATAACACAAACCCCTCCAGCTGCCACCAATAATGATAAGGGAGATAACAAGGGAAGAGAATACAATTGCTCAGCCCGACCCAAGCAGCAATCTGTTCCTTCCAGGTAACTGCCCCCAGTTTATATACTGGCCATGACATGCTGTGGTATGGAATACCCCTTTGGCTAGTTTGGGTCAGTTGTCCTGTCACTGTCTCCTCCCAGCTTCTCGTGCTCCTCCTCGCTGGCAGAGCATGAGACTGAAAGTCCTTGATCGGAGTAAACATGACTGAGCAACAACTAAAACCATCGGGTGTTATCGGTGTTGCTCTCAGGCTAAAGTCGAAACCACAACACTACGCCAGCTACTAAGAAGGAGAAAAATGACTGCTGCTGCTGAACCCAGGACAGTTTGTTTTGTGCTAGTGTAAAACCAGAAAGTTTTCCAAATAAAAATGCTTTGGTTTGGCCATATTCTAACTGACTTCACTAAGGTCGTAAGTGGGGCTGTTACGAAGAAGAATGTAGCTGGACAACCTCTGTTTAAGCCTAATTTTAACTGTTGCAGGAGCCTTAAGAGTATTCACTGGGATCATTCACCTTTATTCCTTGTTATGATCTGTGAATGTTTTCCTTAGATTTCGGATTAGCTGGTATCTTTAGTGTTGTGTGTTTGACAAGAAGCATCTCTAAAGGGTCAGTTCCCACCTGTGAGGAGCAGCCAATCTTTTAAAAGGATAAATGAAAATGTAAGTTTTAATTTAAAAGGCTAAATTAAAACTTCATTCAAAAAGCCACTTCTCCTGTTCAATAATGCACCTTGCTTGTTTTCCTCCCAAAATTTACATAGCAGCTGATAGAATCTTTACAAACTTTACCAGCAGTTTCCAGATCATCCTTTCATGGAATGTGAATATGTTTTATAGCTGCTTTCCATACACTCCAGGTGGGATATAAACAGGAAAAAAAATCCCTCTTTGTATGTGTGTGTGTTGGATACCACTTTTACACTACAATGTAGAATTTTATTATAAACTCCCAAATCATACAATCTTAAAGCTCATCCAGTTCCAACCCTTATATCTATTGTCGTATATTTCCTTATATCTAACCTGAACTTCCCCTGTTTCAGTTTGAACCCATCACCCCTTGTCCTATCCCTACAGTCCCTGATGCAGAGCCCCTCTCCAGCATCCTTGTAGCCCCCTTCAGACAGTGGTGGCTGCCCCAAGGCCTCCACGCAGCTTCTCTTCTCCAGGCTGAACAGCCCCAACTTTCTCAGCCTGTCTTTATATGGGAGGTGCTCCAGCCCCTGAGCATCCTTATGGCCTCCTCTGGACTTGAATGACCAAATGAAGGAGCAATAGTTGTAAGTTGATTTTCAGGTAAACCAAAAAGATGTCTTTGATAAAATCCATAAACTAAAGTCTATTGATTGTTCCTCGCTTCTCTGTATGTGCAGGAGTGTGAAATACTGTATATTATACTGTATATTATACAGGAGTTTGAGATTCTGTATATGCCGTGGAGGTTGATATAATAAGCAGTAGGTGATTTTGATGTCAGAACAAGTTCTGATCATTTCTTCTTGAAAGCGTAAATGAGATTCCATAGCCCTTGAGCTGAATGATGCACAAGGCAAGCTTTAGACAGCAAGTTCACTCATTGGTAACTGCTGCAGCTTATTTCATTGAAGAAACAGGAACAAAAGTTGGTTTGTAAGTGCTCTGGGATGGAGAACAAAGGCTGTGGGGACCTTTGAACCTCTCTGGCTGTGCAGCTGAAGGAGGAATTGTTCAGGGATGGGAAAAACTGGCAGAAGACCAGAGATCTGCTTTTCCCTATGTCTTTCTACAGCAGTGTTCAACTACTGCAAGTAAAGCAGAAAGTAGTTAGTTAATTGGAAGAGTTTCTTTCTTATTCTTCCCCAACTTGATAATCAGGTACGTGCAGGAGTGGTTATTCTATCAGTTATTTTTCACTGAGGCAAGCTTGGAACAAATGAGGGTGTGTGCTTTTGTGTCTGCTTTTTTTTTGGGGGGGGGGTTGGAGGAGGGGAGAGAAATCTTAATGGTTGATTGCATCCTTCAACGTTTTGTTTTCTCTGCAATGTTCTGTGCAAATAATTCAGGCCTATGGAGCAATTTGTTTCCGTGCTTCCTGGTGGTGGTCTGACTTTGTCAGTCTGTGCTAGCTATCTCACCCAGGAGAGATGGGAGGGAATAATCAGTGTGCTGAAGAAATGGTTATTCTCTGCAAGATGCGATGGCTGGCTTGTTGAGGGTTCCATCTCCAGTGGGCTGTCCAGCTGGAAGGTTCTGCTTCAGGCAGTGATTTGTGCCATATCATGGAATCATAGACTCAGACTGGTTTGAGTTGAAGACACCTTAAAGCTCACCCAGTCCCAACCCCTGCCACTGGCAGGGACACCTTCCACTAGAGCAGCTTGCTCCAAGCCCCTGTGTCCAACCTGGCCTTGAACACTGCCAGGGATGGGGCAGGCACAGCTTCTCTGGGCACCCTGTGCCAGCGCCTCAGCACCCTCACAGGGAAGAACTTGTGCCTTAGATCTAACCTGAATTTTACAAGGCTTAAATATAGGATGGGCTGTACTCAAAGAACGTGCTCTCAAAATTGCTTTGTGCTGAGGGAGAGAAGCCGCAGCAGTGAGTGTTTTTCTTTGAGTAATGAACATCACCCACCAGCAGGAAACAACAGGGTTGTTCATTTATCTTTCTCAGCCTGTACATACAGCTCATAAGTGTGCTCAGGCATGCATGTAGTGTTCATGCCTGCCCTTCTTTCTGTTGCTGAAGAAATACTCTGTGCCGCTCTGGAGCTGGTTGGGTGGAAGGGAAAGGCAGGGCTTGCCCCACATGGTCTCTCAGGGACTGAACTGGCATCTGGTGTTCTTCTGCCTAGCTTGGTTCTGCCTCTGTGGAGAGAGGACTAGCCCTGGCAGTTTGGAGGGGCTGCAGCCACCTTGAGCATCGCTTGCGGTGTCCTGTGGGTTCCTCATCCCCAGAAGCGCAGAGAGGATTGGAAAGGCTCTAGGTGCCAGCAAGGGGAGTAGCAACTGGGCATGGTTTAGTTGAGAGAGTAGTGTTTCAAGCGTGATTCTTCTTGCTGCTAGAAAGGAAAACAGTTTTTTCTTGGAACGTTAAATTGTTTATGGGCCTTCAGTACCCATTTTGGCCCTTTTTCCTAAGGGGTCCGTGCAGTCAGTGAAGGTTGTGTGTTCAGCCTGCCTTTTCAGCTCTCCAAATGACAGCATTTCTCAAATGTCTTCTCTTGCTTCTTCCCACTCATCCTCTTCCTAACCTCTGGCTGCAGATTCTCTGACATGAGGCTGGGCTGTAGGGAAAATCAGCTTCCTGTCTTCCAGGCAGCATATGAACCTGGCTCCCAGGAGCATGGTAAAACTCCATGGTGGTTGTCCTTGTATCTTAGAAGTTCTTTACAATGTCCTGGTTGGTTGGCTCCGTGCTTTTTGCTTCCTCCTTTGGAAGGTTGCGCAGCAACTTGAGCTACACCGGTAACCTGTCGTGTTTTAAGGATTTCACTATAGGGAGTATTCATTACCTAATACTTCCAGTCATCCATACACAAAGCAATACAAGGAAGCCGATACATCCTTGGCTATTTAGTTAATATAGCCATATCGTATTGATTTAGGGAGAATTTAGCTGTCTGGAGTACAGCGTAGGAGCTTCCTGAGTGTTTCCACCTAGATGCCAAGCAAACTTTCCCTTGCTTGCATCCTTTGCTATAGGTACCCTTTGCATTTCCTGTTCGCCAAATGCCAGGTTGAAAAATCCAAGCACAGTTGATTTCGAAGATTAAAATTGGGAATTAAACCGTAGAGATCAGTGTTTGAGAAAACTTAATTTGTCAGTTCTTATCTCCAGCAAACGCGTGTGGAGGAGGGCTGCCATATGGCTGCTAAATATAACCTAACTTTCTCCTGAAAGCAGTCTGAAAAGTACAGAAGTTCACAATCTGGTATCTGTGTTTTTAAGACGAGTGCGCTGCAGAGTTTAAGAATTCCATGAGTGCAAACTAAGGTGATGGGAACAGAGCCAGAAAGTTACCCAGTAACACATAAGTATTTCCTGTGCAGAGGTGACACTGGCTGACACGCTGGAGAGGTGCTCAGCAGCTTGCAGATACTGGACCCTTTAGCAATGCCTTTAAGGTGTAAGAGTGGTAGTAGCTGTTGAGGTTACATCCGTTGTTGGTGTGCGCATTACCCTGTAGGTCCAACAGCTCATATTCTTGTTTTCCTTCAGTAGTTGCACTGTTACATCTCAGCACTGGGATGCTGGGGAACTTCATCTCTTTCAACACTGTGCAAGATAGTATTTCTATGTGATTTCAGTATTGGGCAGCTTTGTGAAATACTTTGTCATGTAGACGAGCCATTTTCTGACTGGGAAACCCCTGAGCTCTAAAATAATTGTGATTTCCTCCTCCCCTCCAACATTACTTCCTATTCCATGCTGTCCCTCTCCTCTTTTTGTCTGGAAATATCCAAAATAGGTATTGAATTTCAGATTTAGCGAAGCACTTTAAAATACATCTACTGTTGGTAACCCAAGGGCTCTGTATAGGATAAAAGGCATTGCAGAACGGAGTCAGATATATCTGATAGGAAAAGCTTATCTTGGAAAAGAATCAGAGGAGAAATTATATTGGGTATATTCCTTAAGGCCTTAAAATATATCAAAGGGATGAGTATAGATTTACTGATGGGGTTTTGGTGACTAAAAATGCTGTTATGCAAATGAGAGCTTGTCGTGGCAGGGAGCACATGTGCCCCTTCACTGGTTTCTCTATGAAGTCGAATTATAGACAACAAGAATGCACTTTGTTGTTCTTTAATAATAAATAACAGCACAGCACTTTTGATCTTCAAAGCAGCGCTCAGACCTTAATTAATCTTCATAACAGTCCTTTGGGAGACTCACAAATACTCCCTGCTCTTTTGGGGAAGGAACTCCTTAACATGGAGATGTTGGAGGGTTTGCTGAAGGCCATATTGTCAGTGCCTGCTGGGACAGTGGCTCAGAAATCCCTGCTGTGGCTGGTTCAGGAGGCTGCGTTGCTTCTCTTTTAGGTGTTCAAATTCCCTCATTTGAATACATAAAGGGATGGAGTTCTAAATTCCTTGTGTCGTTTTGGATTTCCATCTGAGTGTTAACTTATGCATATGCATGTTGGAATTTCCCTTTTGAATACTCCTGTAGGTGCCAAGTGCTGAAGGTTTGTGTGTGTGTGTGTGTGTGCTGTGCACAGTGTGTGGGAGCAGGTATGCAGAATGGCAGTGTGCAAAACCTGGGGCGCAGCTTTGGTGCTGCAGGAGAGGCAAGTAAAAGGATGCTGTCAGAGGCTGTAGGACACATAATAAAGAGATAGCGTCTCTCCGTCTGCCTTCTCTAATCTTCCTAATTATTTATAAAGTTTAAAATAAGGAGAAGAGGAGGAATTAGTGTTGATTTTTCAAGGTTTTTTCCTAGGTAATTGGTGATTTGAGTTCTAAACCAGATTTAGAGAGGGCGTTCCTGCCTGAAAGCCTGGGCTTGGAGAATGAAGTAAGAATGGCAAAACCCGAGACTGTTCAGCTCCTCTGGAGACGTGGTTCAGAGGAAATGATCATCTAAAGGCGGTGATCTCTCTATATAACCCTGTGTGGCCAGAGTCTGGAGAACAGCAAAGCTTTGTTGACCGTGTGTTTTCCTCACGAACAAGAGGATGGAGTGTTTGTGAATCAGCGTAACTGAAGGTAAGGGGCTCAAAATGCAAACCATCACAGGGAATGCAGACGTACATCTCGAACACATGTACAGTTGTCTTAGATTCTGAAATAAGCAATGTTTCACACTTTCTAAACTCCAAGGAGTTAGCCATAAACCGGGATGCCTCAAACTAATGAGTGTTTTTATAATGAGCTCCGGCTTTGGCATAAGGCACTGTAATTCCTGCTGGCGGTTGCTCCAGTTTGCATGAGGAATGAATGTGGGTCTAGTTTGTGAAGGAGAAAGCTGAGAACCTGTTAAACAGGTTTGAAGAATTCTTCAGTACCAACAGCTAAGTCAGCAGAATGCTGTAAGCAGTGCCAGCAAACCCTGTTACACTTAACCTGGTGACCTTGTCAGCTCACAAGAGCTTGCTGCCAGCATGATGCTGCCAGCTTTGTTTGGGTGAAGGTCTTCTCAGCCTTCCCTGCTGTGGTTCAGGAGCTCCTCGTTGCTCGGTACATGCATTCAGAGGAAGGATCTGTGAAGTGATTTAAATGCCTGTGTTTAATTTGTTAGAAACGCAGTGATTTAGGCTGACTCAAGGGGCAATAGAATCACAGAATATTGGGCATGTGGAAATGGCAGAGAAAACTCTCTGCAGAACACACTGACACCTTCTAGCCCCTGAACTCGGGCGCTGTGAGCTCCTCTGCTTGACCTTTGAAACCATGAACCTTTGAACAGTGTGCGGCTTTGCTTGTATTACTGCTTCAAGTAAGGTAGTTCCTCTTTGTGTGGGTAACATGTAGCTCTGGAGAGTGCTTTCTGAAAGCTGATTGGGAAGGTTGTTTGCTGACTGACATATGGAGTGACATACGGTGCTATTTACCACCTCGGGGGCTGAACTTCCAGGGAAGTGAGTTTCTCTTTTTGAAACATTTAACTCTATTAAGCACTTGTAGAAATCTTCCTTGTCCTAGCCAAACCCATTTACACTTTCCTTTGCTTCTGTTTGTCCCATCTGGTTGTGATTGTTTGTTGGTTTTTTCTGTTCTAAATGGACTGTAGCGTTCCAAGGGCTGAGGTTCTCAGTGGCAACCAGCACTCTTAGCTACAGCCCTCAAGGTGTTAGGTTTCTTTCACCTTCCTAGAGGATGGAAACGCATGCCAGGCCAGCTACTAGGCTGGAAAAATTGCTCTCTGCAAGGTCTAGTGGAACATCTTGCCAAGTCGTCTTAGTTCTCCTCAGGAATCGCAAGTGTTGGATGGCTGAGGATGGAGAAATGACATCAGAGGTGACATTTTTTTCGTTGAAGAGCTGGTTTGTAATGGAAGAGTGGCAAAAATAACATGGAGCAAACTGTTGCCTTAAAACCTGCGCAAAAGAAGCTTGAGGGCAGCGGAGCTTCTGCGAGATACATCATGCCTTTGGGCGCTGGTGGGAGATGTTGAAACAAAAAGGCTTTCCAGGGAGAAGAAATGCACTGGACTTTTCCAAGCGTGACTCTTGATAGCATGGATTCTGCTGTGAGGTTTGCTGCCTTCCAGCTGGCCCTCTGTAGGGGTTGCGTTGATGGTATTATTGGTTTGGTTTTATATTGGAGTATTGAGTGCAGTTCTGGTGTCCTCAACATAAAAAGGCCATGGAACTGTTGGAACAAGTCCAGAGGAGGCCATGAGGATGATCAGGGGACTGGAGCACCTCCCATATGAAGACAGGCTGAGAAAGTTGGGGCTGTTCAGCCTGGAGAAGAGAAGGCTGAACGGAGACCTCATAGCAGCCTTCCAGTGTCTGAAGGGGGCCTATAGGGATGCTGGGGAGGGACTCTTCATTAGGGACTGTAGTGATAGGACACGGAGTAACGGGTTGAAACTTAAACAGGGGCAGTTTAGATTGGATATAAGGAGGAAGTTCTTTCCTGTGAGGGTGGTGAGGCGCTGGAATGGGTTGCCCAGGGAGGTTGTGAATGCTCCATCCCTGGCAGTGTTCAAGGCCAGGTTGGATGAAGCCTTGGGTGAGATGGTTTATTGTGAGGTGTCCCTGCCCATGGCAGGGGGTCGGAACTGGATGATCTTAAGGTCCTTTCCAACCCTAACTATTCTAGGATTCTGTTACTGCTTTTTCAACAAATACTTGAGGTATTCCCCTTATAGAAAAGAGAAGTGATAAAAGACTTGAAATATACAGGGGAGGGTGTGTGCAGAATGGCCTGCATATGCTAAGCTTGTTTGCATCTTTCTAGCTTACATTAGTCTCATTTCTTTAGCAGATGCTGCAGTTTTGCAGAAAGAAACACTGTGTGTGTACAAATAGCTTGGGACTCTTCCTTGTGCTCTGATTCCACTTTTGTCTTCTCCGGTCTCATTGGGAACAGCCTGACTGAAATGTGGCTGTACATCCCCGTGAAAACAGCGTGTCAGAATGTGTCCCACTGCTCTCTGAGTAATCGCTCACCTCGTGGACATTCATGTAGAGAGCAAGCAACAAATGTTCCTCCTCCCTGTTTCTTCCCTTCTCCTCTACTGTTTCCTTCCTTTTTTTCCCCCTAGTCACTAAGAAATGGTAGTGAAAGGTTTAAGCAAGAAACTTGTGGAAACTACAATGTTTGCTGCTTAAATTGATAGGTGGTAGAAAAATTGGAAGTGAAGGTCCAGCCTCTACCAGTTTCCTGTCTTTCTACTCTATCCCAGATCTATGGCTTGATAATCTCGTTGTAGGATGCTAAATGCTGATCCTTTTGTCATGTGTTTAATGCAAATAGTAAGAAGCATGTAAAGGAAAGGCCTTTTACTGCAGATTACTAAGTTCTTCATGGTGTGAGGTGCACACAACAGAGAAAAAGTGCTCTCTACTTCTGTGAAGCTTTGTGAAGATTAAGAGATTCCAATGGGAAAAATCTACCTGGATTTGTTGGGTATGTGTTTCTTAAAACTAGTTTTTAGAACGTGGAGAAGTGGTTCTTTCAGTATGTCAGAAGTGCGGGGTAATGCAGGATGGGGAGGCAATCCAGGTCATCAGTGCGATGCTTAAACCAGACAGGACAACTTTAAGAGGCTTTCTTACCTCTCTGAAATGCCCTTGTCAAAGTGCTTCAGTGAGGGCTGGTTTTGCTTACAGAGACCATACATTTAAATAAGCTTAAATACAGCTGTATGGCTTCTGGGGGGACATGAAACACACTTTCTCCCCCCCTTACTTTCCCATTAGGACTTTGGGTTTGCCAAATGACACTTCTCTGATGGTACTCAGGAGAACCAACGTACATTTTCTTGTGTGTATCCATGCCTGATGAATGTTAAAAACCTGGTGCCATAGGAAGATAAACTGTGTGTGGCAGCAAAGCATTCACTGCCTGCAGGACTGTGACAAGCTCATCGGTTCGGTAGAGTCTTCCTATGTGTGGTAGGCTAGAGGATGTTCTTTACAGGATCTTAGAATATAGTGGAGGTGGCAAACTACACACCAAGGGGGAGAGAGACTTCATGGGAGTGCTGTGATCACAGCTCAGCACTCTGAAAGGGGAATAGCACAGGAAGCAGAACGGAGCCATCTGTCAGTGGCCATAAGGTCCGCAGGGAATGTGCCTGGAAGTTTGGGAAAAGAACTTCTTTGTGATGTAAATGTTACTTGGACTTTGCTAACCCTTGCCAGAGAGTTCTGCCCATGGAATGCTTTCTCTGGAGGTCCAGAGATAAAGCACCAAGGTCCAGGTCTGGAATTGCTTAAAACCCCCATGGCTTCAGTAGGAGAGGTGATTCCATCAAGGCTCCAGGCACCTTCAAACCAATGTGAAGCGGAAGAGCAGCAGAAAGGAAATGGATCTGAGCTTCATCAGGTCCAGCTCCAGTTGGTACTTCCTTGCAAACCCAAATTTGCTTGCAGGCTTGGTGCTTCTCTGGTTCTGCAGTGGGACAGTGGTATTCCAAGTGGGCACTTGATAATGCAGTGAAGCTCCATTGCTACTACAGTTCTTAGGAGTATTTATCCAGTCTGTGGGTTTTCCTGATGGGTGGCAGAGGTGGCTCCTGAATTTCACTCCAGGTACTTCTTTGTCAAACTTCCCTGCATAGAAAAGGGCAGATTAAATGGCTGTGTTCTGGAAATGGGGCTAAATCTCTCTGAAGTGGCTTGAATAAACGTTGCTGCATAGTCTGTGTCCATCCTTTGGAGGAAGTGTTGACAGAGCAGTTAAGGTTTTTGCCTCCTTTGATGTATGAGGGTTTGACAGCTCTTCAAAATCACCATTTCTTTAAATAGGCCCAAATCTTACTTTGAAGGAAGATGAGCAGGAAAAGCGAATGACTGATGAGACCAATTTGCTTAAGAACTTCCCATTTAGGCAAGAGATCAAACTGGTTTTCATCTAAATTCCCAATTTAGAGTAAGACTGATCAAGCCGAGAGCCACATTAAGTGTTTCTGTGCACATCTTCAGATCAGATCAGTCCTGTGGCTGCGTTCTGCGGGTTTTTTTTGCTCTGAGTATGTGCCTTGTGTTCTTCCAGAGGGTTTTGTGGGTCACTGACTTCTTTCCTGAATTGCCAGACCCTCTGTGTGGGGAAAGGACCCTAATGCTAAGAAACCATTGGAGTTATAATTCTTTTTGTGGCTGTGAGCACAAGTTTGTAAGGAAAAAACCTGGAGTATCTAGAATCCAGCTGAGCTTTACAGAATTACTTTGGAGAAGTGATCCTGAGCAGCCCCGTGGAGAAGGACTTGGGGGGGTGTTGGTCAATGAGAAGCTGAGCATGAGCTGCTTCAGTGTGCTCTTGCAGCCCAGAAACCAACCGTATCCTGGGCTGCATCAAAAGCAGTGTGAGCAGCAGGTCGAAGGAGGTGATGCTGCCCCTCTGCTCTCTTGCAACCCCACTTGCAGCACTGAGTGCAGTTCTGGTGTTCTCAACATCAGAAGGACATGGAGCTGTTGGAGCAGGGCCAGAGGAGGCCACGAGGATGCTCAGGGGCTGGAGCGCCTCCTGTATGGAGCCAGGCTGAGATAACTGGGGCTGTTCAGCCTGTGTGGAGACCTCAGAGCAGCTTCCAGTGTCTGAAGGGGGCTACAAGGATGCTGGGGAGGGGCTCTGCATCAGGGACTGTAGTGACAGGACAAGGAATGATGGGTTCAAACTGAAACAGGGGAAGTTCAGGTTAGATGTAAGGCAGTTCTTCTCTGTGAGGGTGGTGATGCACTGGCACAGGGTGCCCAGAGAAGCTGTGCCTGCCCCATCCCTGGCAGTGCTCAAGGCCAGGTTGGACACAGGAGCAAGCTGCTCTAGTGGAAGGGGTCCCTGCCTGTGGCAGGGGTTGGAACTGGATGATCCTAATGTTCTTTCCAACCCAAACTGTTCTTTGATTTTATGATTCCAAGCCCAGTGAGCAGAACTCGTCACCTGCTTCCTTTGACTCTGCTGTAATTGACATCTAAATGCCAGAAGCAAAGTAACTCCAAACTAAAAACTGTGGAAGGCTTGAAAGCTCCTTTGGATAAACTGCCTTTGAGTAGTGTTGTGGCTTCAGTCCTTTGAAAAGCTGCCCAGTGTGTAACTGGGGGTGCAGCAGTCCTGTATGTTGCCTGGCACACCTGGAGCCTGGTCTGTAGCATGACATCTGTGTGCTACAGAATCCACTTGTTAAAGTACCAAATGTGGTAAAGGATGCTGCTCAGCAGTCACTTACCAAGGTGAGTTCAACTTCACATGTGATTTGGTACCTGCATCTTAATCTTGTCAATAGTCTTTGAGATACATCATTTTAGGGCTATAGGAGAGAACTGAATCTCTGTCATATTTATGCATTTATCCATGACAGTTGAAATGTTCTTGCCCCAAAACATATCTATGTTTGTTCAGCACAAATACACTCTTCTGGAAGAGATCCCATCTGTTTCCTTTCTTCTGCAGCTGTGAAAACTGTTCTGGTTTTTCCTTTTTTTCCTCTGGGTAAACTTACCCTTGTTTTTCAAGCCTGTAGTAGATGATTAGTAGTTGTATTTGGCTTGTTGGTTTGAAAAAGCCTGTTGTGAATTCATTACTTAATGTCATCGTACTGATATGCTCCATGAAGTTCAATCGGGAAGCAACTGGTGACAATAAGGCTTTTGGTTGACAGACACATGGAGTGTTTGTCAGACATGTAGAGTATTTGACTCGTGTAGCAGAGGGAATCTGTAACTGTCCTGCAGTGGGTTTGACACAATGCACAATGGCAGTGATGCTCTGGCCTAGCTGATGCTCAGCTCTGTTGTCATGTACCAAACTCCTCCGCCAGTGTTTGGATCTTGTGTTCAATTTATAGTTACCTACCTTTGGAGGTCGTGCTTGAAAGGAAATTTTCCTTCTTCATGGGGGTTGTTGATACTTGATGGCGTTTCTTTTTAGCACTGCTCTTGCACACTGCTTCCAAAGCTTTTTTTATCCTTTAAGCCAAAAGCAGTCATTTTATGGTTCGTGATGTGAGGTTTGCAGTTCATGTCAGGAACATGACAAGGCTTGCAGTGATGCGGTGGGGGGGGGAAATCTCTGGCTCAAGGTAGTTTTAAACCCAAATGAATTAATTTTCTCTGCCTCTTACTGATGGTCATGTGGTGCTTTGCTTTAGTTTTACTTAGTCTCTTGAAAGCTTCAAGGAGCTACCAGCCACCCCGAGGCTTAGAAGCACAGTGCCTTCAGTTGGAGCTGCAATAAATAACTCCTAAATAAGATCCTTTTTGCTTCTAAAAAGCCAAGAGAAAGAGAGCAGAATCAATCAGTGGTCGGCATGAACTCCTCTAGTCACCAAAGGGATAGTTTTCATGGCTCCTGTGTAAGTAAATAACAATGCAATGTAAGTAAATAACAAGATGCCAGGAGGATTCTGCTACATGTTGTAGAAGATTGTTGGAGGTGCTGAACCTGACCCAGTGACGGAGGTTTTGGTGCTGCTGCTTTCAGTGCCCAGGCTGAATGACTCATTCTGTGGCTGTGAGGATGAGTGAGCAGCATGCAGCCTCCTGAACCCAACTGTGTGTGTTTCTTGCAGGGCTATTGGTGATTCACTTGGGTTTTGCTACAGGTTAGTTAGAATTCCTTCAATAAGCAATCCTTTTCTCGAGCTCTTTCAGATCATTCAGTGACTTTAATAGGCATCTCTGGGAGGGACCAGCACGTTTAACAGCACTTGAGAAAAAACAGCATCATTGAAATCCTGTATTTGAGTCCAACAGGACCCTAGAGCTGAGGTGGTTTTGTTTAAAGAGGGGTTTTATTGGTTCTGTTGTCTTTGCTAATGAACCAGTTTGTGTCCACGTCAAATGATTTGAGCATCTTGTGTCTGAAATAGATTGCAAAAGCCCCTTTGTGTAGTGTCTCCGCAGTGGAAGTGCAGGTCTGCAGCCTCTGTGTGTGCCGACAGGCTCAGAGCCTTGCAGTTGCCAGCTGTGAGGCTGGGTTCTGCTGAGCCACAATGACTCCATGGGAAAGGGAATGCTCTCAAGAGTGGCACATTTCACTGCAGTTTTATTTACAAGGCTTCACGCTTCGGGGGGGGGGCACAAAAAACAACATTTCAGCAGCAATTTGCTTCATAACCACTGCTCATTCAAGTTGCAGATGCACTTGATTGAGGCCAGTGTTCCCAGCGGCTGCTGAGCCTGCAGCACAAGCAGCCCCATGGATGTCAAGGGAGCTGATGTATTTAACTTAAAGCATATGCAGAGCTGCAGTGTAAACTGGAATAATAGTGGATTCTGTTTCCTAAACAGGTCTGAAGTCTAACCCATTCTTCTGTGGTTGTGGAGGGTAAAATGGCACTTTCTCCATGCTTGTTTTGCAGCGTGGTTATTCCACTTGAATAGCCTTTTAAGATTTAGGGTAGCTCTTCCCCATCTCCATTTACAGTTGAACTCCATAGGTTTGTCTTCATAAAGCCATTTCTGTGAAGCAGGCAAGCAATCTCTTGAACATCTGTACGTAGTGTGCAAAGTTGAGAGCCAGTTTGGGTTAGAACCATGCCATGTCTGCGTGACTGCATTGTGCTGACATTTGCTCTTTGCTTGCGAGCTGGACATGACTTTCTCCTTCTGTCTTTTGAAGCAGCAGGCACTCAAGGTTATCCCCTCCTACCACCCAGGTTCTTGGGCTTTATTCTCTCACCTGCAAACTTGCCCTTTCATAATCGGGTGGAATTAGCTCATCCCTTCCTCCCCAGCAAAGCCATGATCTGCATTGTCCCTCTTCATCAGCGACTGTAGCGACAGGACAAGGGGTTTAAGCTGAAACAGGGGAAGTTCAGGTTAGATGTAAGGAAGAAGCTCATCCCTGTGAGGGTGCTGAGGCGCTGGCACAGGGTGTCAGAGAAGCTGTGGCTGCCCCATCCATGGCAGTGTTCAAGGCCGGGTTGGACACAGGGGCTTCGAGCAGCCTGCTCTAGCAGAAGGTGTCCCTGCCCCTGGCAAGGGGTTGGAACTGGATGAGCTTTAAGGTCCCTTTCAACCTAAACTAGTCTGGGGTTCTATGATTGTCTCATGTGATGACCCCTGCAGTGGACAGTGCTTGAATCTCATATTGCTGCTGCTCAGACATGCTGTGAAGCTCTTTGCTCAGGTGAAAAACACGGTTAGTCCCATTTTGCAGGTAGGCAGACTATTTGTTGTAAAATCACATCTGATCATTGTTAACCTGGGGAAGTACTGTTGATGTGAGACCCTATTCTAGGTGCTCAGGAATGCAACTGGGAGTAGGAATGGCCTCCAGCCTCAGATGTTGCTGTGTTACGTACATGAGTGCATTCACCAGTAGATGTTGCGAATCTGAGTTTCTCTTGACTGAGCCTCAGCCATTGGTTTGCCCTTGTTCTTCAATGGCAGCAAAGTTTAGGCCAGAGCACTAGTTCCATTCCCCCCCCCTTGTCTCTTTTAGGGACAGCATTTTTGAGGCTCATGTTGTCTGGTCATGCCTCTGGAAATGTGGATTTTATCTGACAGCGCCTGGATGTTGGCTGCACCTTCTCTTCAGCAACTTGGGTATTTAAGAAGAGGAGGTCACCACTTGAGCGTGAGAAAAAAGGGGTTTATTGAGTTGCAAAAGAGCATACTTGTCTCTTTGAATTCCTTTGAGAAAAGCCCTACATTATGTCTATTGCTGTTTGGAATTGGCCCCATGCATTTGGCAAGCACAAATGGAAGTGGGTAGTAGAGCCAGAGTATTGTACTTGTTCCTTTTAGTGCTAGATCCTGAAGGTTGGTGTGTCTTTAGGTTTCAGTGAAGTTACCATATCAATAAATCAGTCACATGGGTGTTTGTATGTGTTGGAAGCAGATTTTAATAGTCCATTTGATTTCAGTGCTTCTGAGTTTTTCCCTGTGCATTTGCATTGAGTAAATCATGGCATTAAAATGCTGCTTGTAACGTAGAATAATGTATGTCCTGAAGCAAAGATGTTAGAAATAGGAACTTTGGAGACCCATCTCTGTTTAGCGTGTTGTAAATGTGATCCACGTTCCATAAATGCTGCGGTGGGGATGTTAGACCAAAACAGTGGTGACAGTTTATGCTATGCAAGAGCAAGGTGATGTCACCAACTACAGAAAACAATAGAAGAAGGATGTTTATTGAGGAGAGAATTCTCAATCTTGTTATAAACTTCAGCATTCATTTCTGCTTCCACTGAAAGCTGTAGGAAAACTTAGGTTCAAAGAACACAAAGCAGCACTGGGCACACAAAACGAAGAGAAACTAATTTCACATTATTGTTTGGGAAAAGAAAATCTACGTTCCCTTCCTTTGCTGGCTCTCCTCCAGCTGCTGGTGGTGACATAAAATGGGGATTGTGAGTTTGATCCCATACTTATTCCAGCTGCAGTTCTGGGACTTGCAATCATACTGTATGCAGTTGTGCCCTCAACATCAGAAGGACATGGAGCTGTTGGAGCAAGGCCAGAGGAGGCCACGAGGATGCTCAGGGGCTGGAGCATCTCCCCTGTGAAGACAGGGTGAGAACATTGGGGCTGTTCAGCCTGGAGAAGAGAAGCTGCGTGGAGACCTCAGAGCAGCTTCCAGTGTCTGAAGGGGGCTGGAAGGATGCTGGAGAGGTGCTCTGCATCAGGGACTGTAGCAACAGGAGAAACTGAAACAGGGGACGTTCAGGTTAGATATAAGGAAGAAGTTCTTTATTGTGAGGGTGGTGAGGAGCTGGAGCAGGCTTCCCAGGGAAATGGTAAATCCTCTGTCCCTGGCAGTGTTAAAGGCCAGGTTGGATGGGGCTTTGAGCAAGCTGCTCTAGTAGAAGGTGTCCCTGCCCATGGCAGGGAGTCGGAACTGGGTGATCTTAAGGTCCTTTTCCAACCCAACCCATTCTATGGTTTTCGTTCATTGCATGAATTTTCTTTTCCCTCCTTGATCTCCAGCACTTGCTACAAACAAGGTCTTCACACCTTCCACTTCACCTTTTCCGGGCGCACACGTATGTGAAAGCCCTTCTCTGGGTTGGGTTGAATTGGTAATACACCAAAGTCTACACACTCATCTGCTCCTCAAAGTGTCTTGGTAAAGTGGGGCATGGAAGCTTGGTAGTGAAGAGTTTCTCTGCTTTACCTCAAAGTCAGAGCAGCTCAGCAGCCCATCTTCTATGGTTCCTGTATGGCACACTTACCATTTATCAAAGCAAATAGGAAGCTGTCACTATTGGCAAACGAATCATGCCAATTGTATTTGGCCTTTCAAAGGCATTCTCTAATTGAGCTGTTAAAGAAATTGCTTACCCAGAAGGCATGCAACAGGAAATAATAAAAGCTCTTTTCTTTGGGGAGTGTTTTTAATGTCTATGTTGGGTATTTGATACTTGGAATTAAATAATGGGGAGAGTAGTAACTGCAGACTGTTCCAAAGGGAAGCATCAACAAAGGGGAGGAATTTCCCCCCTGAAAATTCTGGGCTGGCAAGATGGTGCTCTTTGGATTCCGGATTGATATTTAAAATGTCTTCAGTTCTGCAGCATCCCCCATGTCTTGAGGCCGTGTTTGCTGAGTGCTGTCCAGGAGTCAATTTGTCTTGGCATTGACTTTTATCTGAAATGTAACTCTTGCACCAAAGGCAAGCACTCAAAATCCCATAGACCTTTTTCAGTGGCATTTTGCCAAAGAAAGGGTAGGGAATTGCTCCCCAGTGTCAGATAGCTCTGGTCCTCCTCCTGGTCTACAAAGATGATGGAACCAGTGAATTTCAGAGGGCAGTCAACTTCAACTGCTTTATCTATATGGATTTTAGTGGTGCTAAAACCAGTTGAGGATTTAGTCCTTGGTATAGCTGGAAAAACAGTGTCACGACAGAGTTGTCTGTTTCTGTATGTGAGGAACCACAAACCTCATGTTATGAATACATTTACATAGAGCATTGTTCAGTGTTCCGCAGTGATTTTTACGCTGCTGCTGAATTTATAAGTTGTGGAATATATCAAGCTCTAGAAATGCCTGAATTAAAGGCACCATAAGATCTTTCTAGTGAGGAGAGCGGCTATTATGTCTTGAATGTACCAGGATTTCTTGTTTTGGGATTAAATTCCAACCTTTGGAAAATACTGCAGGTGCTTGGGAGCTGTTTGTCGGATGATTTGGGAGAGGGTGAACTGGAAGTTACCTGGAACATATGTTGACCAGAACTCTGTTCTGAAACCTGTGTTTAGCTCAGTGCTTCCTGAGAGAGAGATGGTGAGTGCTACTGGGCCAAGTCTGTTAATTTAATGGCATGGGAGGGATGCCAAAGGAAGGTGATAGAAAACTCACAGATTATAATACATACAAGTGTCTGCCCCAGGAGTGTCTTGGTCTGGACCTCAACCCACAGGCTGGCCTCCTGGCTTGGGCTTAGCTCTCTCCAGTTGCTATGGACCTGAACCTAACCCTGACCTAAGGATTGGCTTCCCAGCTTGACCTCAGCCCTGCCTCAACACCAGGGTACCATGTTATGAGCTGGACTCTGGGCTGGAGCTGCTGCCGTCCCTGGGTCAGTCGTGCTTGCCTTGCTGGAGCTGGGTCCTGCCAGGGGGATGTGACAGCACCAGAGGCACCCCAGCTGGGGTTTGATTGATGCTCGCTGCTTGCCTCTCAGACTCTGTAAGCAAGCTTATTGTACACGAGTAGTTCTCACAGCTGAATTCGGCTTTGTGCGCACCCAGCGTATCGGGAGCAGGTATGTCTCAAAAGGCTGTACTTTTAAGAGCCTGTTTCTAGTCGGCTTGCTTTCCATTTTCCCGTTTTTAGTTTTAATTAAATGTAAATGCTTGGAATTAGGTTTTTTCCCCCCACTTCAGCCTCTTGCTGGTTCTTACAGTTCTGTTGAAAACAGTGGAAAGCTTTCTGGAGAGTGATACTCGAGCTGTGGATCTGTTAAGCCTCTTGCTTCCCCCCCCCAGCTCTAATTCCAGACCAGATCTTCTGCTGTATTCTCTTAATCCTCAGAAGTTCAGGATATTTTTTTTTTTCTCTCTCTCCAGAGGAATTTTAATTATTCTTGTATCATGAGTGTGGAAAAAAATATCCCCTTTCCTGTCGTGTGAACGTGCAGGCAGTGCTATTGTCAGGTCTCGGTGGGTTACTTGCATATAAATAAATTAAAGGGGGGGGAAGTAATCTTTTGTTAACGTTGCATTCTCTTAGGCTGCTATGGTAACAGATGAGAGAGAGACAGGGCTTGCATGGTAAAGCCTCATGGCAAAGCGGGAGCAAGAAGGGAAGAGAGCACAAATCCTTTAGCAATCAGAGAATGAACTGCGTTGGAAAAGACCTTTTAAGACCGAGTCCACCCATTCCCCACAACTGCCAAGGCCACCACTAACCCATGGCACTGAGGGCAAAGTGATCTCTCTTCGTGGCTGCCACCCATGATCCCAACTCACAGCCACCCCTTATCTGCCCCCATAGTGAACCACTCTGATGTCCCTACCCCTCATGACCACCCCTCATCTGCCCCCCATAGTGAGCCACGCTGCTGTCCCTACCCCTCATGCCCACCCCTCATCTGCCCCCATAGTGAACCACACTGCTGTCCCTACCCCTCATGACCACCCCTCATCTGCCCCCCATAGTGAACCACTCTGCTGTCCCTACCCTTCATGCCCACCCCTCATCTCCCCCCATAGTGAACCACACTGCTGTCCCTACCCCTCATGACCACCCCTCATCTTCCCCCATAGTGAACCACACTGCTGTCCCTACCCTTCATGCCCACCCCTCATCTTCCCCCATAGTGAACCACGCTGCTGTCCCTACCCCTCATGACCACCCCTCATCTTCCCCCATAGTGAACCACACTGCTGTCCCTACCCCTCATGACCACCCCTCATCTTCCCCCATAGTGAACCACACTGCTGTCCCTACCCCTCATGCCCACCCCTCATCTGCCCCCATAGTGAACCACACTGCTGTCCCTACCCCTCATGCCCACCCCTCATCTTCCCCCATAGTGAACCACACTGCTGTCCCTACCCCTCATGACCACCCCTCATCTTCCCCCATAGTGAACCACACTGCTGTCCCTACCCTTCATGGCCACCCCTCATCTTCCCCCATAGTGAACCACACTGCTGTCCCTACCCTTCATGACCACCCCTCATCTTCCCCCATAGTGAACCACACTGCTGTCCCTACCCCTCATGCCCACCCCTCATCTTCCCCCATAGTGAACCACACTGCTGTCCCTACCCCTCATGACCACCCTGTATCTCCTCCCACCATCAGCCCTCACGGCCCCATGGCTGCCCCTCACAATCCACGGCACCAGTTCAGCCGCAGATGGCGAAGAGCTTGCCTGTTAATGTACAACTGATTTCCATCAGCTTTCGTTGCTTGCATTTGGGGCAGGGGGAGTGGCAGACTGCACCTTTGGGCAGCAGTAAGTGGGTCTGCGGCTTTTTCAGCTGATTCAGCTCCTTTGCGTGGCTTGTCAAGGTGGCATTGCTGTGGGGATGGCTTCTGAATCATCCCCAATGACTTTCTCGACTCTGGACCTTGCCAAGGCAAGGCAGTGGGCAGTTTCATAGGTTCTTAGAATGGTTTGGATTGGAAGGGAACTTAAAGCGCATCAAGTCCCCCATCCCTTGGCCTCCAGTTTCTCTTAAACTTCTGCTGAGGGGTGGGATTTTCCCCCTTCCATGTATTTCATATGGCTTCTGTGCTGCTGAATGATAGAGTGATTTCTTTGAGCTCCAGGGGAGGGTACTTGGCATCTCGAGTTCTTCTTGGTGAAGTATCAAGAGAGGATTATCATTACTGCTTCAGTGGGAATGTTTAAGCGCAGAGTTCCAGAGCATGGGATCTTTCCTGCAGCAGCTTCATCCGAAGCTTTAGCGCTGTGGATGTCATGTCATGGAGGTGGTTCCAGAAGGGAGTAAACACATTGTGAACCGTCAGTTAGCAGTGCCAGACAGTGTCAATTCCACAGCTGGGAAGAAAGAGCAATGCCAGGTCTTCGGCAGAGCTGGAGGGAGGGAATGGGACATAACAGGAGGGGCAAAGGGAAGGGAGGATGTTTAGCATCGGATCTCAGTTTCATTGCATAAGGCTGAACATCATGGCACGACGCTTGGAAGAGATGGGTACGGGGTATTCTGCGTTGCTGTGGGCCTTGGTCTTCCTCTTTCTGCCTGTAACAGGAAGCAGAGTACCCAAGGTTGCTTCATGAGGGTAGAAACGGATGGTGACTGGGACAGGGTGGGAGATGAATTAACTGAGATGAAACCCCAATTTCTATGCTGAGTTATAAATAGCGGGAAGTTAAATTTGGGCCTCTCGTATGCGCTGTGAGCTTGTTACAGTGAGAGCTCTGTCACTGCTGTGTCCTTGCCATCCTCAGGAGTTTGTGGAAAAAGCCTGCTTTTGCAAGCCAAGAGGCTTTGTGGGACCTTCTGTGTCCTGTTTGGTTGCCCCAGCCTCTGGGGAGAGATGGAGCAGGTCAGCAAGGACTGCTGAGTGCCGATTCAGGACAGGTCTTGCAGGGGAGGAAATACTCTGGGGTCCTTTCCAGCCTAATTCTGGTTGCAGGAACGGCCTTATTTTGCAAGCTTCTGTGGTTTGAGATGTGCCCTGAAGGACAGTGAAGGACTGCAGTGTGGGATTGTCCTGTCTGAGCTGAGGAAGGCAAGCCATCGCCTCGCAACACCTTCGTTAGTCCTGGAAGTACACTTTTATTTGTCATTATTTAAAGAGACGTGCCATTACATGATGTATTTCCAACAGTGCAGGTGGTTAATTGTACCGGCTCAGATTATACCTGGCTTCCTGTTTCCTTTCCCAGTTTCACTCGAATGAAGGATATTTCATCCCTAGACACTTCTTCGTTTTCTGCTCCATGAACCAGCATAGTGCTGAAGAGCTGATGTAGCAAGAAGCCCCTTGTAAAAGGTAAAGTTGGGTCATTTCCTTGCCTCTGACAATGTTGTTCCTTTTCTGGAGAGTGTGGCACCATTCAGGTGACAGGCTGAGAGAGCTGGGCTTGGTCAGCCTGCAGAAGAGGAGGCTCCTGAAGGGGAGACCTTAGAGCAGCTCCAGAGCCTAAAGGGGCTGCAGGAAACCTGGAGAGGGGCTTGGGACAAGAGGGACAGGCCAAGGGGAATGGCTTTAACCTGCCAGAGGGGAGACTGAGATGAGCTCTTAGGCAGAAGCTCTTCCCTGTGAGGGTGCTGAGGCGCTGGCACAGGGTGCCCAGAGAAGCTGTGGCTGCCCCATCCCTGGCAGTGTTCAAGGCCAGGTTGGACACAGGGGCTTGGAGCAAGCTGCTCTAGTGGAAGGGGTCTCTGCCCATGGCAGGGGTTGGAACTGGATGAGCTTTAAGGTCCCTTTCAACCCAAACCAGGCTGGGATTCCATGGTTCCTGCTAAGGCTGGCTTTATTCCCTCATAACTGTAAAGCAAAATGATTTCTGAAAAGTTTGGGTTTTTACTTTGGAATTCACTTAAACCAAAGCAAGCTGCAGATAGGGATTTAAAATGGAATCTTCTTTTCAACACCTACTTCTATTACAGCCGTTGAGTACTTGGCCTTTGTGTGCCATGGATGCAGGATGCACTGAATTGCCTCTGTTCTCTTGACGCACCACAGTCCCGTGCTGGTTTTTGGCTGCCAGGGGAAGGAGTAAAAGCATGCATTGAGGGAGCTGAAGTGTTACAGGGAGATCAGCACAGTTACTTGTGTATATGTTTTGTTTGGTGAGCTCTGTGTTGTACAATTACTGCTGGCAGTGCTCTGAAGTAAGGGAGCTGTTTCCATTTGGGGCACAGAAAGGGAAAAGCCTGATGGACAGAAACTGTAAGTGTTTGAAGACATTGGGAAATAAGGATGCTCAGCAAAGCCTTTCCTGTGTCAAGCAACCCATGAGTCTAGAGCTTGAAATAGAACAGGGCTGCCTGGCTTGCCCACTGCTCTGCTGTGAAGCTACTCTCATTTTCTAGCAAGAGTCTCGGTGTCACTATGGTGTTGGTAATAAATTGAACCAGCAGATGTTCATTTCCTGCTTTGCAGTGATTTCCACAGAGCTTTCTCAGGTCTGAGTAACTGCTCCAAACAACACATGCTGGGGTGGTGCTTTTGTGTTCAGCTTTTGACCCTTCGTACAGCTCTTGAGGATTTTGGGGTCTGGCTGCGTCGGTTTGGGTTGGGGTTTGTTGTTATTCCACAAGTGCAGCGAAGGGACAGTGCATTGGAGCCTGGTTTTTTGGGTTTTGTTCCTTTTCACAGCTCCTTTAAAACCCTTCTGACCACGCAGACCTTCAGCTTCGGCTCTGCTCCTGCTTGGGTGGTTGCTGTTGATCAGCCTGTATTTCCAGTGGGGTTCACATCTGTCAGCTCTCTTGAGGCTGAAAGGCAGCGTTTGGGGGGTGAAGTCTGGTCAGAGCGGAGGAGATGGGTGTGGATAGGATCAGGAGAGACAGAGACGAGTGGAATGAATCAGACATTTGAAGCTGGGTGGGTACATTTATTCTGCCTGCAGAGTGGTTGTCCTCATGGTTAGGAGGAAATGCAGCTCGGGAAGCGAAAAGAGGCAGTGTATGGCAGAACCCTGCTGGTTCTCACTGGAGGCCTCAGAGACAAGACACGGGTGTTGTTTCGTGACAAGATCAGCACGAAGCCTTTTCAAACAACTCCTGTGCCTTTTAGAGCCATTTGTTGCCTATGGAAGGGGAACAGCCTTGTTTTTGTCTCCGTTCTGTCATTGGCCTTTAATGCTATGCGGGGCAGAGACCCTGATTTTGGATGCCATAGGGTAAGTACAAAGAAGATTCCTTCTTGCCTGGTGATTGCTCAGTGCACAGGTACAGCAGCACACCTGGAAGGCCTTCAAAAGGCAGGCAAGATGAGACATGGCAAAAGCCATTTTGCCTGAACACGTTTCTCATGTTAAAGAGAAGGCGTGTGCTGCTCTGAAGAAGCTGTAGCTGCTCCCGAGGCCAGGGCGTTGCTGTGGATGCTGTCAGGAATACTCTCTTAGCAGTAAGAATGCGTTATCTTTGTTCCATGTATTGTCAGTGTCCGCAGGTTGTGATGCTGTCAGGTTGTGACACACGGGGCACGAGGTTCCTGTGGTTGGCACAGCAAATGGGGTGTTCGCCTGTCAAGTGTATTTGTGTGGTTCCAGTGGGCCTATAGGGATGCTGGGGAGGGACTCTTCATTAGGGACTGTAGTGATAGGACAAGGGGTAACGGGTTAAAACTGAAACAGGGGAAGTTTAGGTTGGATCTAAGGAGGAAATTCTTTCCTGTGAGGGTGGTGAGGCACTGGAATGGGTTGCCCAGGGAGGTTGGGAATGCTCCATCCCTGGTAGTGTTCAAGGATGTTGGATGAGCCTTGGGTGATATGGTTTAGTGTGAGGTGTCCCTGCCCATGGCAGAGGGGTTGGAACTGGATGATCTGAAGGTCCTTTCCAACCCTAACTATTCTATGATGCCCTCAAGGTTTGATGTTACTCTTGGCAATTACAGAGGCTTCCAGGGTCATTCACTATCTCAGTGTGCCATCAAATAAGGAGGTACAGGAGACAGACCTCTTTCTTCCTGAATATAGGTTTAGAACATAGAACTAACGAGCTTGGAAAAGACCTTTAGGATCATCAAGTCCAACCATTTCCCCAGGGATGCTAAGACCACCATAGATGAGGGCCTCATGTATGCAGTTTGTGAACCCTTCCAGGGATGGCGATTCTACCACTTTCCAGAGCCATGTCCTTTTAAAAGGAAGAAAAGACACAAAGATCCAGTATCCAAGGGAAGCCCCTGTAAATCCTGAAAGGCCTTGGACCAGCCAAGCAATGGACTTGTATCTTTTACCAGTCCTAGGACACAAGGTTATAAGATTATTATAGTAACCGCTTTGCCCCGTTATTTCTATGTAATTTTAGCTCTGCGAATCCATTGCTGGAGCCCCAAAATACCATCTATTGAATTATGTAAAGCATTAATCTTTAAATCTAGCAGAGATACTAAAAAGCTTGGGATTATGAGGCTTTTCTGGAGGCATGTACTCGCACTTAGATCTGGTGCTTTCTGTTACCAGGGCCTTCAAGGGTGTCTCTGATGTCATTGACTGGTTTTGGTAGGAGGAAGTACTTTTCAAGCTCTGAAGCTTTAAAACAGAAAAGATGGAGATTAGTGCTCATTGTTAGGGTTCTTAAAGCATGGTTTTCCTGCAGTGCGGTTGCTGTGGGTGTTGAGGACAGATTCTGGAGATGGTAACAGGACTCCAGAAGCTTACAGGAAGCTATTTAATGGTTTTGGGCAGGTTTTCAGCCTGACTAAATGAACCAGCATTTCACTGAATGAACGGCAATTGCATCAGTTAGTGTACATTTTATGTCTCTTTTGGTTTTGAGAGGAAAAGCCCACTCACCAGTCCTTTATTAGGCTTCTGCTGAGGGCCAGATGTTTCTCTGCTCCAAAACTGAGGCTGTAATGCAAAGAGGCACTCTGCAGTAAAGTCCTTAGCAGCACAAGTGCCTTCCCCAGAGAGAAAAGCAAATGTGTTGAGGGTAAGGTATTGACTTCTATTATGAATGGTTTGGGAGGGGGAATACGTTTGGGGCTTGCTGAGGGATCGTGGGTAGCGCTGATTCGTGCAGTCCCAATGAAGTAAGTGCAGAGTCCTTTCTAAGGAGCACAAATGACAGTGCAACTGTCTGAACCCAATTAGATGGCAAACAAGCAATCTTCTGGCATCTAAGTGGTGGTTATTGTCATCATGGAAATGAATTGCCAAAGGAATACACTGGAGCTGAGCAGTGCATAGCACAAGGAGGTGTTCCTGCTCCTGCGGGTCCCAGCTCAGTGTGTTCTCAGGGGAACGAGTGTTCCTGTCGCTTAGGTGCCATGCTAACAGGAAATTCTGATCCATTAGTCTTTGTGCTGTTGTTTAGTGGTCCGTTGAGAACATGCCAAAGGAGACAGAAGTGTTTGCCCATGGCCAAGAGCGCTCCCTTTGCTTCCTGTGATGGTGAGGATTTTCAGCTTGGAAACAGTTGAAACTGGAGCAAAGCTGGGTCAGGATGGATATGGACAGCAGTGCATTCTTTCAGAGAGAAGCAAACAGATGTTCAAGCAAAAATAATCAAACAGAAAATGACCTTTTCCTCTGCATTAGCTGCCATTAGAAGAGATGGAAGGGGAAGCCTCCAGAAATGAAGTTCTGCAACCGAGAGAGGCACTCGGGAAGTTGTGCCGTGTCCTGTGGCAGAAATAGCTCCTGTGATGGATTCCCTGCTTCCTGGTTGTGTTTTCAGCAAGCTGGCTTCTACAGGAGTGTTTTTTGAGCAATCTCTTCTATAATGGCCTTGCCCAGACTTCCACTTCCCAACCCCTCCAAATTGCTTGTTTCTTTTTGAATGAATCCCTTTATATGTAAGCCTATGGAGCGCTGAGGCATCAATATTGTCACAGAAACTAGAACTGCAGCGCTGGCTTTCAGCCAGAAAACACACTGATTCACGGCTTGGATGTGGGTGTCTGGAAATGAAGTAAACTCTGATTCTCAGGTGAATCAATGAAGGAGGAATTTGTGTTTGTATATATTGACTGTTTTCCCCCAAGGAGGTGTTTTAGAGCATCTTTCTTCCCCCCGTCTCCCTCATTTGTACCATTTTAAATGGTAGGAAGGATGCTAACTACACCTCAACTGCTTAGATGAGTAAATACAGCTCTGTGAGGTGAATACTAACTTGTTCCTTCTTTTCATTATAGCTCAGCTTTAAATTCACGAAGTATGAGAGGTGGAAGCTGGGATTTTGTGATCTAGCAATTTGTTGTCATTATGGGCTGCTTTGAGAGCAGGTTTGTGTCTGGAATGTGTGAATGTGGTTTCTGTGTAGGCCACCAGGATGCGCTAATTGCAGATCAGGGTTGCTAAATGCAAGCTCAACTTCTATAAATGTTGGTTGTGCCCACAGTGAATCCTACGTTTTGTTTATATTTATACATAGAAACAAGGTAATTGCAGCACACACACAGGCACAAGTGGGGATGTGAACAGCAGGGCTGTGTTATGGGTACACGTGCTTTCAGCATCCTCCTGTTGCTGAGAGTTTCTCACTGCTGTCTTTGAGTTAGGGCACCTTGTCATGGAATCAGAGAATCCCAGACTGGTTTGCGTTGGAAAGGGCCTTAAGATCATCCAGTTCTAGCTCCTGGCCACAGGCAGGGACACCTCACACTACAGCAGCTTGCTCCAAGCCCTGTCCAACCTGGCCTTGAACACTGACAGCTTCTCTGGGCAACCTGTGCCAGTGCCTCAGCACTCTCACAGTAAATAACTTCTTATCTCCATCCTGAGCTTCCCCTGTTCCAGTTTGAACCCATCACCCCTTGTCCTATCCCTACAGTCCCTGATGCAGAGCCCCTCTCCAGCATCCTTGTAGCCCCCTTCACACACTGGAAGCTGCTCTGAGATCTCCACACAGCTTCTCTTCTCCAGGCTGAACAGCCCCAATGTTCTCACCCTGGCTCCATACAGGAGGTGCTCCAGCCCCTGCTCATCCTCGTGGCCTTCTGGCCTTGCTCCAACAGCTCCATGTCCTTCCGATGTTGAGGACACCAGAGCTGCACAATTAATATCAGTTAACAAGGAATCATTCCTGTCAGTAACTGGAGACTACAGTGAAGTAGTTTAACAGGGTTTACACATTTGAGTGCCATGTGTTAGTAACGATTGCTTTTCAGTTATTGCGAGTAATATGCAAGATGCTCTTTCCTTCCATTTCTTCCTCCTCTTTGTGGCTTAGGTGATTTTTGTTTTCGTGGGCTATGCTTGTCTCTGCAGGTCTTTTACCTGAGATCCAGAAAAGTCCATTTTAGAGCTGTGGGTTTGCCTTCTGTCAGGACTGTTACAAACTCACATCTATGTGGACCTCTTAAACAGGGGAAGTTTAGGTTAGATATAAGGAAGAAGTTCACTGTGAAGGTTCTGAGGCACTGGGATGGGTTGCCCAAGGAAGTTGTGAATGCTCCATCCCTGGTGGTGTTCAAGGCCGGGTCGGATGGAGCCTTGGGTGCCATGGTTTAGTGTGAGATGTCCCTGGCCATGGCAGGGGGGTTGGAACTGGATGATCTAATCTATGATTCTGTGATGGTGTGAATTTGTTAGTCCAAGGCTTTTGAGTGAGTTGCTGCTGAGATGGTGTATCCTGTGCAAGTATGTACCAGGGTTTTTGGTGCTGCTGTGAGTGTGATATTGCTCTTGAAGTTTGGAGTCCCAGAACGATGGAGACCTCGTGGGTTCGGTGGGGCAGAAGATTCAGGATGGGTCTGTCTTCCACTCAGTGGTGCTGGGGATGTCCCTGGAGACGTTCAAGGCTGTGGTTCTGCACAACCTGGTCCAGTTGAGGATGTCCCTGCTCATTGCAGGGGGTTGGACTAGGTGAGCTTTGAAGGTCCCTTCCAACACAAACCATTCTATGGTTCTACCTGTGGAGGAGCTAGAACCTGCTTATGTAGTGCAGGAAAAGTGTGCTACCAGGAGGACTGGTTGGGAGCCAATATTGGTTTGCTTTCCCATTTCAGAATCTGTTTCAAACCCTCCCCCTTCTGCCTTCTGATTTTAATAAAGCAAAAGAACAAATTTGTTCTTTAAGACAATTGTTTCATTAGATTCTGAGGCTTAGATGTTTCCAGCGTGCCCAACTGAGAGACATTAGGTGTGGGGGAGAGGGGAAGAGGAAGCCTCTGTGGCCCTTGTGTGCTTTAAAAAGCATCTCTCTGTTTCTAAGGTGCCCTAAAATGCCTTCTCTCTGCTATGAGTTGTTCTGTGTGGGGTTTTTCTACCCTCTCTTAAATTAGTGGGGCAATTTTGGTGGTTATTGTTTCATATTTTCTTAATTCTAGGCTCTAGCTTTTCGATGGGGGACAGAGCTGGCTGGGGAAAGCAGGTCCTTCTGTCTCCCTGCTTTCCCTGTGCTGTGCGCCTTCATTTGCCTCTCGTCTTTTCTGAATAGTGTGGCTTTTATATCCTCATTCCAATTGGGAATGGATGTGGAGGAGGCGAATGAGGTAATGCTTCCTCAAAGGCATCTCTGTTGCTGCTAAACAACTCCCTGCTGTGCTTCCTACCCTGAGTGGTGAAGCTGCTGCCTTGTAGCTGCCCTGTCACCAATGGCAGGGATGTCATTTTAGGTCTTTTAGAGTCCTCATTGTGTTCTGGGGCTGTATTTTGACTCAAATTCACGAGGAGGCCCGTGTATAAATGGGGCTCATGGAGCATCTGACAGCAGCCAGAGATGTGTCTAAAGGAAAGCAGCATTCTGGTTGGGCTCTTGAGGAAAGTGCAGGAGTAACAAGCCTTCCTGTACATCCATAATTTGCCTTTCTGTCAGATGGGAGCAAAACTGACCCATGTTTTTAGCCTGGCAGTAAATATGGGAATACAGAGTAAAGAAGAGACACAAATGATGGCAATTATTGGTTCTTTGCTGCAAACGGTGGGGGCATTTGACTAACCTGCCTTGTAAGTGCAAACAGACTATTGAACAGCAGAACACATCGCTGTGAGGAGTAGACAGCGCTTGGATTTCACAGTGAGGATGAAGGACAGGATTCAAGGCAAAGAATGAGCTGGTTTGTGTCCCCCGATAACCGCATTTGACAGCGTAGCAGCTGTGTTGGCAATAACTTCATGCGCACAAGTTCTGCAAAGCTTTGCTTATCTCTAAGGCTACTGTGTTTGGAATGCACCCGATTCAGCTGTTGAGACCCTAAATGCGAAGCTTTTCAGACTGGTTTTATAAAGCCAAACCAAAACAGCCTCCCCAACCCAAATGGAGGTTAGAGATGGTTGTGACCTGATGGTTCTGTTTAAAATTAGGACTGGTGGGTTGGTTTCTGCTCCCCCTCCAAATGCTGTCTTCATTTGAGCCAAGGAACTTAAGCGACCTTGTTTCTTCTGTAGAGTCCTGAAGTTTCTCCTAATGATGTTCCACTCACTGGAGCAGATGAGCAGAGTTAGAAACCACCTCCCTGGTAGGACACATCTACCCCAGCTTGTGCAGTTGAAGACAGGTGACTGTGTCTTCCGCTGGAGCCCATGCAGACAAGTGAGCACCTCCGGGGGTGAAAAGCATCCCTGTATCTCCAAACGCTGTTTGTAGGTGAAATATATGTATTTTAAGTTCTATGCACAAAAAAAAACATGAGTTCTGGAGGGGCTGCAGGATTTTAATGCTAATCATGGAATCCCAGACTGATTTGGGTTGGAAAGGACCTTGAGATCATCCAGTTCCAAGCCCCTGCCATGGGCAGGGATAGTTCACAGTAGGCTATGTTCTCGCCCATCTCTCAGAGTTGATCTTTTACCTTAAAGTGAGCTCTGAAAGTCTCTTTGGCCCTTCTTGAGAAGAACTGGTGAGACTGCAGCGAGTGGGACTTCACGTGTTGGTGGGATTGCTCTCATGGAAACTGAGGTTGTGTTGATAGGTGCAGTATGGCAACAAAAGCCAAGTAGCAAGCAGAGAGGCTGTTCTCCTCTCCTTCCACAGCCCTATTGTGTCCCTGCGGGGTAGTTGGCATCTCCAAGCATCCATGTATCCATGGCTGATGCTGCTATGGAGGAGAGCAGAAGGAGGTGCAGGTCAGCAGGGTTTGCTGTGCTGGAGGCAGTGCAGCAGAGCTGCCCTTCTCTCTCCCTGAAACACATTCAAAGCTTTTTGGAATAACTGTGCTTGGCTCTTTGCACTCCTCTGAATCCCAAATACTGAGGAAGAAGGCATCACAGAGAAATACAGAGGAGGTTTGGCTGAATGTGCTGAGCAGGTTGGGACAAGAGCTTGTTCTGCCTTGAAACGAGCTGAAGATGAAAGGCAGTTAGTGAATGGTGAGGGTTCAGTAGTTCCTAATGTGTATTACTTCATCTGAGGGGCCAAAGGTCAGTGAAGATGACTTTCTAACTGCCTTACAGTGCACTGGTTGGTGCTGGGAAGTGTAAGAAGGATTAATCAGAGCATTGATCTTGGTATGAGTTTTCCATGTCTAGTGTCAGTGGGGTTTGAGCATAGGATCATAGAATGGTTTAGGTTGGAAGGGACCTAAAGATCATCCGGTTCCAACCCCTTAACCAGCTTTCTTTACTCAAAGGACTGAGGATATGGGGGTGCTTCATTCATCTCAGTTACCAGGCTGCTAAAACCATGGGGAATGTGTGGAGTTACTGAGGGTTCAACTGATAGATCTCCCTAAGAAACAAAGCCTTTAAGTTGAGACGAGTCAAAGCAGCTCCGAGCAGTGCAGTGTCAGTGTTGATGTCCCTGTTTAATGGAGCGTTAGTTATTTGCTGCTGGTACTTTCATGAAGGTGAATGTTTTCCCCTTTTCCAGCCACAGTTTCAGTTGTGGTCAGTGTGGCTTGCCTTTTGCTTGGGCAGAAATACGAAGCACGATGCTTGTTGAAACCCACAGGGGAGGAACATCCTATTTGCCAAAAAGAGGCCTTTCTGGTGCCCTTCTGTATGTTAAGACTTAATGGCACCTGCTCTTTGCTTGTCTGTTGTCTGAGCAGTGCCTCTACTGCTGGGTGATATGGAAATGTCTATAGCATAGAAAAAGAGCTGAAAACTTAATTTGACTGCAGTGAAAGGGCAGGCATGTGCCTATCAGCAGAGGATTCTAAGGGTTGGCAAGATAAAAAGTCTTATCTCGGTTGAGAGAGGGGGGCAGCTATAATTCAGAGCAGGTCAACTGACAGGCAGGACTGCGTGGGGATTCAAGCTGGGCCTCTGAACACTACAGAGGCTTTTTAATAGCTGCTATCTGTAGTAGAAGCCTTTATCCTGATGTGGATGCTACTACGAGGCCAGAATCCCCAGTCCATTCTCGGTGGCCGTCCTTTGCAAGTGTCATTATTCCCCCTGTGTTTGGGGTGGAGGCTGGGAAACGGGAACAAGAGGCGTACTTTTCGTTTCGGGATGCTAAGGACTGGCTGCTGCTAGCATTGAAAACCAAAGGGGAGGAAGAGAAAATGGTGCTGACAGCAATTGCTGCTGCTGCTGTACACAATTAACACTATTCAGTTGGGATAAAGCCCCATCAGGAGCATTTTCCAGCAAAAGGCTGATTATGACCTCTGAGCCCTTCTGCAAGCAAGCATGCAGAGTACATGATGATGCACTGTTCTTGTAGGGAGCAAACAGGGAACAACCCTTCTGTTATTAACTTTTAAAAGCCTTAATTCCCGTCTGTTCCCTGGTTTTGGGTCCTTTTGGGTTATTCTTCACCCAGTGTTGTGTTTCTTTGCTGTTTTGGGGTTACTGCTTTTTGCTCCTTCCATGGCCGCATGCTCTGATGATGCTTTTGATGGAAGTGGGTGTTTTGGTGACACTGTTCAGCCAGACCGCATCACTACTGAGCCTGAGTGGCCTGACGTGGAAAGAAAGAGGAGGAAGAGACCAAGACAGTGAACTAACTACTGCAAGAGTCTGCCTGCAGCCCGAGATGCTGCAAGGGGGCAAAGAAGCTGTCAGCTGAAAAGTAGGGCACATCTGGGGTCATACAGCTGCTCCTGCCCTGTGTTCTCGCACGTGGATCTTCACTTGGGGCTTGCCTGCACTTGCAGGGTGTTGGAAGTTAACTCCTTGTGTAAATTAAGAAAGCTCTGTGCCTTTTTGTGCACATCCCCTGGTGTTCTACAGCACATCCTTCTCGTGTTGCTGGCGCAGAGTTCAGCCCACAGCTAAGTAGGTGTGCGTGCTTTGGAGCCCAAAGCTCTTGCAGTTCTGGGGTGTGTTATACTTCACTGATTCACTGGGCTGTGTTGTCTGCTCTCCTTAACTTCATGACTGTCTTGAGTGGATGTTGCCTTTTGTTGTTTAAATGAAGTCAAAGCCTTTCTTCTAAACACCCTGCAAGCTGGAAGCTGTGTGTGCCTTTGCTGTATTTATTCAATCACTGCAGTGCGAGGAATCATAGAATCAGACTGGTTTGGGTTGGAGAGGAGCTTAAGATCGTCCAGTTCCAGCCCCCGGCCACAGGCAGGGATGCCTCACGCTAGACCATGTCACCCAAGGCTTCTTCCAACCTGGCCTTGAACACTGCCAGGGATGGGGCAGCCACAGCTTCTCTGGGCACCCTGTGCCAGCGCCTCAGTACCCTCACTGTAAATAACTTCTTCCTTATCTCCAACCTGAACTTCCCCTGTTTCAGTTTGAACACATCACCCCTTGTCCTATCGCTACAGTCCCTGATGCAGAGTCCCTCCCCAGCATCCTTGTAGCCCCCTTCACACACTGGAAGCTGCTCTGAGGTCTCCACGCAGCTTCTCTTCTCCAGGCTGAACAGCCCCAGTGTTCTCAGCCTGGCTCCATACAGGAGGTGCTCCAGCCCCTGAGCATCCTCATAGCCTCCTCTGCCCTCACTCCAACAGCTCCGTGTCCTTCTGATGCTGAGGACACCAGAGCTGCACTCAGTGCTGCAAGTGGGGACTCATGAGAGCAGAGGGGCAGAGCTGCTTTGACATGCAGCTCACTCTCTGGGGGTGCAGCCCAGCACTTGGGGGGGGGGGGGTCTGGTCTCAAGCGCACACTGAAGCTGGGTCATGAGGAGCATCTCATCACCCACCACCCCCAAGTCCTTCTCCTCAGGCTGCTCTGAATCACCTCTTCACCCAGTCTTGCAGAAGCAGTCTGAGGCTGAGCTGTGAAGCAGATGTGGCTCTCTCCGGCAATGGGATGCGGTGGGGTGAAATGCAGTGGGTGGCTTTCTGCAGGTGCTGGCGCAGATAAGGGCACTGGGAGGTTTTTTGTTTTCCTCCCTTACAAAAGATTTCCATGGGTTTATTCTGCTGCTGCTTCAAAAGTTACCAGAGAATTAAGGATTTCAAAGGATGGCTTCCGAGCACAGAGGTGTCATTTAAGCAGCAAACTGGAGGTGGGGGGCAGAAGGATTTCCCTACTTGGGTATGTGTAGCATGCCAAGTTCTAATTAAAATCCCTGTAGGTGCCTTCTGTTTTTCTTTGTCAGGTTGACTAAAAAAGGGATTTTGTGATAGCTCACCTGCATGGAGGGAGAACGTTTTCTAGCGGAGATAAGAGGGTCTGGGAGGGAGAGAAAAAGGAAAGCCTGGAGATAAAGGTGTTATCCTTGTGGAATGTCTGCATGGGTTTCTGAAACAGAGCTGTCTTCTGTTTGTCTTCACTGCTGGGATTTTGTATGACACTGGGGGTGACGCTGGAAGGGGAGGCAGGAAATCCATCCGTGGTGGTGTTCAAGGTCATGGGAGATGGAACATGGCTCGCTAGGGTTGGGAGTCTCAGAGATATCCAAGTAAAGTTAAGGAAATTGTAATTACCCCTTTTTGTAGATGAAATGGGGACAGAGGTTAAAAAAGCAGCATCTGAATTTCATGGCAGGGTTTAATGGCAGCAGTTTGTGCCCTGGCAGCCAAGAAGCCAACAGCATCCTGGCCTGGATCAGAAACAGCATAACCAGCAGGACCAGGGCAGTGATTGTCCCCCTGTACTGGGCACTGGTGAGGCTGCACCTCAAATCCTGTGTTCAGCTCTGGGGTCCTCACTGCAAGAGAGACATTGAGGTGCTGGAGCGGGGCCAGAGAAGGGCAATGGAGCCCAGGTGTGATGGGGAACGGCTGGGGGACCTGGGGGGGTCAGTGTGGAGAAGAGAAGGCTCAGGGGGGACCTGATGGCTCCCTACAACTGCCTGACAGGAGGATGGAGACAGGTCTGCTCCCAAGGAACAAGGGATGGGACAAGAGGAAACGGCCTCAAGCTGCACCAGGGCAGGTTTAGATGGAGCTGAGGAACAATTCCTGTCCCAAAGGGTGCTCAGGCATTGGAAGTGCTGCAGTCACCGTCCCTGCAAGTGTTCACACACCCTCAGTGCTGTGGGTTAGTGGTGGCCTTGGCAGTGCTGGGAACGGTTGGACTTGGAGGTCTTTCCCACCCTGGTTGATTGTATGGTTCTGTGCTTCTGCCCCAGAGACAGGAGCTCCACACTCATGCATTGTTCTTGTAGGGAAAGTAGAATTTTCAGACTATGAAATCCCATTTTATCCTTGTGCTAAGAGCGTAAAAACCTCCTTAAAGCATTTCCCTTGGAGTTTTGTTGGAAGGCTGTTCTCTAGACCTGATGCGCAATGTATTTTTGGCTGATGTTTTAACTGAAAAAAATGGGTTTCTGACTTTAACTTTAGCAATTGCCCTGCTTTAATTTCTTTTCTTTTTCCAAGCTATTTCATGTAAATTGAAGTCTGTAGAAATAGCAGTTAATTATAGTCAGCTCAGAGTTAGGCCTGAAATAGGTCACATGCTGTTTGGAATAAAACACACTGGAAGTTATTAAATCTGTGTTGTTGGGCTTGAAATACCTTCTGGGGTGTTTGATCCTCCCCTGGCTGCTGCTGTTCCAGTTTGTTCTTATCTACCAGGGCTGCACCATCAGGTGATGATCAAGTGAGGATGTCTCTTCTAAAGGAAAGAAAGAGGCTGTGAAACTGTTGGGCTTTCTGTCTTTAACACTGGGGCTGAAACCTTCTTTCACTCCCATCTATTTGAGACCAACTAAACTTCTTCCTAAGGGTTATCTGAGTTCCCAGGGGGAAGATGGGCTATTTGCTGTCATAGAAAACAACTAATCTTCAACTTAATCATTCCTTTCCTTTTGCCTCTGGAGTTGCATTTCAGGTCCTGGCTTTCAAGAGAGTTTCTTTCCTATCCTGTTTAGAGGGGATAAGGATGCTGCCTTGGTGAGTCAGCAGGATCTGGTTAACCCTCTCCCTTCTAGAGCTGTAGTGCTTTTCTGCTTATAGGTTGTGCTTCATGGGAATTTCTGCTTTATGCCAGCTCATTCTTTTTAATTGAATTCTTCTGAATGCTGTTGAATCAATGCCATTAAAGCAGCTTCACCAGTGACCTTGAGCAGAAGGGATTTCCAGCAGCGGAGCTTCTGTATTGAAGCACTGACTTCATGCCTGCACTTCCTCAGGTTCAGCTTTTCTGCATCAACTCTTGTTTTGCATTCCTGATCCAGAGTCTCTGCAGTGTAAGCAGAAGGGGGATTCCTTTAACTTTGCAGAAACGAGGAGATGGGTAAATCCAACTGTCCTTTCCTCCTGTTCTTTCCTCCATCCTTAACCCCAGTTTCTGCTTTCTTGTTGCTGGTGGAGCCAGCTTGCGTGTTTGGGTAAGCCTGAGACTTCCCAGTCTGTCCTCAGTGTCCTGCATTGCTCCCAGTGGATTATCTGCTGGCAAGGAATGGAAGGAGGCAGTTGTGTTCAGCTGGTGGTGTCACTGAAGGAAGGAGGCAGGGCTGACCTTGGGCAGCTTTCAGGAGCTACCCTGTTGAGCTAAAGGCTGTTTATGCTGGGTTAGTTTTAAGGATAAAGCTGTGGCTCAAAAATACAGTTGTGGATGCACACACAGGAAGGTACCAGTGCAGCAGTCCCGTATCTGATGTGGTGCATGAGGCCCTGAGCATCCTCACTGTAGAGGGTTGGATTTCTCCCAGTTCCCATCACTGTAAGTCTGTTGTCAGTGTTCTTCAGACTTGCACATCCACAGGTAGCAGCGTGTAGCGGTTCTAGATCTGCATCTCCATCACAGAAGAGGTTAGGCTGCAGGTGCTGTCTCCCTTTAAATGATTTTTTTAGGACATCTACGTCATGAAAGGTAAAATGTTGGAGCATTGAGGTTGTTTGACCTCAGATTTGATGGAAAACCCACCAAGTACAGAGCAGATTTGTTTTCCCTTTGCTGACATCACTGAAAATGGGGAATGGAGGCAGCTTTCCATACTCAACGTGACTGTGGAGTCGCAGAACGAGGTAGTTGGTGGTCTCTTTCTGTTACAGCTTCAGAAAAGATGGGTAATGATTTCCCATCCCCTCTGGGGGCTTCTTATTTCCAACTCTTGTATTTTGAGCTGGGGTTTAGCAGGAGCTGTGAGGAAACAGAAGGAATGGGGATTTCTAGCAGCAGCTCTATGTGTGTTTAGGTTCCCTCAGTCCCACAGGGCTGCACAAGTGAGGGGTTGCCTCACTGTAAAGCCATGAGCACCTCTTGGTGAGTGTGGGGCTACGTTGTGGTTACAGTGAGCTGCATCTCTACAAGAGGAGAGGAAAGTTTTCTAGTCCCTGGTTACCTATATGTAGGTCAAGAGGCAGGTCCTGCAAATCATTCCTGATTGTAGTCACTTCTATATGGAAAATTTTATAGGAGATGGTGTCCAGCTTTTCCTTCTCTTCATCTTTTGTGTTTCCTTCTGCTGTTCTTTGAGCTTTTACCACTGAAGGCTACAGGGATGTTTTGTAGAGAATATGATCTTTGAAAAGAACACTTGATGGAAGCAACTTGTGCAGGAGCAATACTCTCTGTAAAATGAAATCATTCATGGCTTTTAGCTCTTTAAAACCCCATCTTAATGCTCCTGCTGGGTGCCTTTCACTGGGAAGTAAAGCAGAGGATTAGTCAGCATCAGCTCATTAGGCAGCAGCAAAGTCTGTTTAAGCGACTCTGCCCTGATTCAGTTTCCATTCATAGGACTTGCCCATTGAAACCAAATGAAATAAGGACATCTTGATGGCATTGGAAATGTCAGAGCAAGTGTGAGGGGAGGCATCCTTAAAGGAGTTTTGCACCTGAGGAGGAAATGTAAGGTAATCCTGTGCAGTTTCCATACACAAAGAGTTTTCCTGTGTTCTGAGTGAGGCTACAGGTTTACCTCCTGGTTTCTTAATAGCTCCAGTGGTTTGAAAGCTTTAATTCCACTCTATCCTTCTGAAAATGATGGGAGTGAAAGAGTTCATGGAATCCAATGGTTTGGGTTGGAAGGGACCTTAAAGCTCATCCAGTTCCAACTCTCTGCCATGATCAGGGACCCCTTCCACTAGAGCAGCTTGCTCCAAGCCCCTGTGTCCAACCTGGCCTTGAACACTGCCAGGGATGGGGCAGCCACAGCTTCTCTGGGTGTTCCAGTGTCTCACCACCCTCATAGTAGAGTTGCTGCAGAGTCTTTCCATTCCTTCAAGTTTGGGCTGCCTTGGGGTCTGTGTTGGATTGGCTTTGCATGGATCTGTGGCTGAGAACCCTTTAACACCCTCCCTTGCCCCCCAAACTGCTTAGCATCAGCTCCTGGCAGGCCTGAAGCAGGAGAGCACAGCTTTTGGGGTGCCAGGGTAGGTTGATGGAGTCTCAGCATCCAAGAAAACTGTGGTTTGCAACAGAGCACACAAGGACCAGGAGCAGTAGCTTCTCTTGGGGGGTTTGGCTTGGCCTTCATAAGAGCACTTTAGTACATACTTAACTGCACACAGACCTGTGTGTTCTGTGCTGAGCAGCTTGCTCTGACTTTGGACCTCGCTGAGGAATGCTGACACTTCACTTCATGTTTGCCTATAAGGACCAGCTGGATTTCACTTCTTGCCCAGTGGTTCCCATAAGATTACTTGCAACTGAGGAATTTGGGAGGAACAACTCAGCCTTTTCTCAGTAGAGATTATTCCAGTAAAGCTTTGCCAATTGGGGCACTGGGTCTGCAGAAAGGGAGGAATTGACCTTTTTGTATTGAGCTTTATAAGGAACAAAAAGCAAACCATCTCTTTCTTACTAGAACGAGGGATCTTTGAGTTAACGTGGTATCATTTGAAACAGAAGGCATTGCTGGAGATCATCTGTCATAGATGAAATAGGTGGGATATGGTAGAGGAGAGGATTAAAGGGTTTTCTGCTTTTCAGAGAAGACTGCTTTCTAGTGACAAGTGGTGTTAACACATCACTCCTGTTGCTGGTACTGGTGATGGACCAGTGAATTACTTTTTATGGCTCCCAGTTTCAAGGTAGGACCTTGAAACTGAGCCCACAAGCAATCAGCTGGTGAAGAAAGGACATGGAACCAAGAAACACCCATTCCTTTAAGTGGAACATCCGTTTTGGTGCCTGGGAGTCTGCCTGACCCTGTTACACAGGTGAGAAAAGAGGTAAAATCCCCTCTTTGTTCAGCTGCTGAGGAGCTTTTAGGAGGAAAGTGAAGGCTGGGTGACTTGGACAAGGTGGCTGCAGCCTTGAGGCTGTTGAAGGGGACAAGGTGAGGCTGGGGTTTGGGGAACTGAGAGAAGGAAGCAACCAGGAGCGAGGTGGAATGTAAAGTGGGAGAAACCCAATTCCTCTTTACCTTTAGGCACTGTAGCAAGCCTGAATGTGGACGAGTTGTTTCCCTGCCTCCCACACCCCCTCAGGAGCACCAGCTGCAAAATACTTCTCTTTTCCAGTCTGTGGAGTACCAGAGGAGATGAGAGCCTGTTCTTCTCAGCGTTCAGACAGGAGATGCCTAGGGACATGTCTGCCAAACTTCCCAGCCAGCCTTCACTGCTGTCTTCCTCATTTGGAACATCCTCCCTGTAACAATAAAAGCAAATCAACAATTCACTTACACAGCGAGAAAATAACTGTTTCACTTGTCTGCCCATTGAAGACACCTTGGAAATGATGTTCTGCATGCAGATGAGGGCTTGGAGCTTCTCCTTCCTGATGCTGTGGTAGGCATATGGCAGTGTCATGTGGAATCAGGGTGACAGGTTCTGGTCTAGCAGTTCCCTCACATCCTTTCTGAGCATTCTGAAGCTTAAATATCCCGTTGTTTCCTAAATGTTTTGGGATGAGCTTTCCAAAGAGATCTTCTTTTCCTTTGTTTTTATTCCTTGAAGAGAAGGTGCATTGTCTGAGGCAGTTCCAAGGTGAGTCACTTGTATATAAATAGAAGTGCTGAGCACACCAGGTAAGCTGCAGCGTGCAGAGGACAAGAATGCTTCAGAAGAAGGAAAGCTGCCTTATTAAAATGATCACATCATTGTAAATGCCTGTCCTTTGAGACTGCTGTCAAGGGGACCTGCCACAGCAGCTTTCCCCTTCGCCAGGCCCCTCCTTGCAGTGCAGGTTTCATTTGAAATGGTGCTCAGTGCATTTGTAGGACCACTGAAGCTTCAGGGGAGAGCAGCCGGGGTGGAGGGAGCTGCAGTACAGATGCTTGCGATGTCAATTCTGTTCCTACACGGTATTTCAGTTTGCCAGCACATGGTTCATGTCGCATCGACACGGTAATATCAGATCTGGTGCCGTGCTGCAGGAGAGCAGAGGCCTGCTCACTCAGGGGTGCTGAAATCATTCAGGCTCTGACAGAGTTCTTAAGGCTTTATTCAGTTAGAGCTGATAGGAAGAGCAAAAGGAGGCTTCTGGCAGGATGAAGCATGAAGGTGTCACCAGGTTTGCAGGATAAAAGGCAGCGATTCAGTAGCTGTGACAAAAGGTCGATTTGTTGGTCAATGCAGACTCTGGGAGAGGTGTGATGGGGAAGGCAGAGGCATGTGGCTGGACTGGTTCATAGGGCAGTAGGGGTTTTGCACCCAGTGAACCTGCCCAGGTGCATTTTTCCATACATTACAGTGTTTCAGCATGCCCAAACTTCTCTTTCTGAAGAGCCTGCTCCCATTTAGAGGTAAGTTTTTGCTTATGTCTCTAACTTCCACTACAGATTGGGCTGGTGTTGGGGTTGTTTGTTCTTTGCAATAACATCCTTTAAATCTTTGGCAAAACTTGAATACCTTTAGAAGCTCTTTCCCTGGGCGATTCTCACTTTAACATTCATGTTTTGAGTCAAAAAGGCATTTCAAGGCCATTTCATTTTCATAATCTTCATTTAAATGCAGTCCCTTGCACTATACAAGTGATGATGTGATACACAGCTTACTAGGTGAGGGTTTGGCCCTATTGGAATATGAATTGAATCAGCTGTGAGTTATATTTGGTCTGTAAAACCAAGTCTGGAGCTTTTCTGTCGTGATTGAAACTGATGGGGATGGTCTGGATTTCATTTGCAGGTGTCAGGTCTCGTTGGTTGTAACTTCAGAGCAAATCCACAGACAAAAGCTTAGCATCTGGAGAGCTTAGAGTGAGCTTGAAGCTTGAAAAGTAGTTGTACGTGTAACGGTGGTGCAGTGCACCAGGAGAGCTTAAATTGGCTTTATTCTAGAATATCTTGATTTAGATCTAAGTATTTAAGATACAAATCATGTCTTTTATATATCATCATTTGGGAAATGATTCTGTGTTTCCCTGATGATAAAGCACAGGGTGCAGCAAAAAGGCTTTGAGACCCTTTGCAGAGGCATTAACTCTGGTTTAGGATCACAGCCCTGAAAGCTCGAAGCTGTCCTGAGCATCCCAGTAATCAACCTGTGTGCTTGCAACCTGCCTGGTGGTTCCCTAGCTTCATCCCTGAGGAGTTCTTCACAGTCCTAGCACAGACAGAAAAGGGACACTTGCTGAGGTCTTGTTGCTCTCAATTTCATACCGTAAATGTCAATCTGCTTGTTGAGGTTCGAAGGTCCGTTTGAGGGAGGAACATGACATTTTGCATCTGCTCCTTGTATTCCAAGCGCAGTTTCCAGATCCTCGTTGTGGCAAAAGTACCCTCTTTGTATAAAAATACTCCTCTGTAAATATTGATGATGAGAACTTCAGAGCACCAAATTGCAGCCTGTCTGTGCCAGGGCGTGATTCACCTCCTCCTGCACAGCACTTGTCACCCAGGCGTCTGGCACTCGGGTTTCTTTTTATACATTTGACTCGAACACAGGGATTTTGATGTCTTTTCTTTCCCTCCCTCCATTCCCTGTGAGTCCCAAGACATCTAAAAAGCCACATGGGCATCGGTGAGACTTCCAAGGTGGTGGGTCTGGATGTTCGCCTGCGGGGCTGGACAAGCGGGCACAAAAAGTGACTCCACGTTCTTGGTGCCCTGTTGATGTCCCATTTGCAGCATTGTTCCCCTTGAAATTGGGATTCCAAATGGAACTGGGGGCAGTCTGAGTGTGTTTCATGCAGCTGTGGTTGGTGTGGATACAAGTACCTGCTCAATACCCTGTGGTTCGCTCTGAAAGACTCCGTGTCTCTAATGATGCCTGTGCTCTCTTGTTAGGCTGTTTAAAGCGATGTTCTGGTTGGTGTGAGTTAGACACTTGTGTCCTCTCACAGTCCATGAAACAATTGACTTGGTTGGTGTAGGTCAGTGTTCACAGGCGAGCTCCAAGGGGCTTATTCTGGCTTAACCCAACAGGAGATGCAGTTTGCCTTCCTTTCTGGCCCCAGAGGATGGGTTGTCTTCTTGCTGCTTTAATGAGAAAGAGAAATCTGGGTAGGTGAGCCAAATGGGCTGAGAGGTGAGGAAATGGAGCTGGGTCTCAGGAGACCTGGGCTGTCGTCACTGTTTATGATCAGAAAAGTCATTTCATTCCCCATCCCTTCATTTCTCCTCTGGCTTTTCAGCCATCAGATGTGCTCTAGACCCTTCAGAAGGCCAACTGTGTCCTACAAAGGGCTGTACTTAAACTAAACCCAGCTCTGCTGCAGAATCCTGAGCATGAAGACAAAACCCCATGAAATCCCCATTTCATTGCAATTACTGAGGAAATGCTTTAAATCTCTTTTCCAGTCGGTGTTTTATTTAGCTACCTGTGGCATTGTAGGTGATGATGGATATTCCCTCACAGAGGTGGGAACCGGGCTCTGTTTGCTTTTGACCTGCTGCTTTTACACCTTGTGTGCTCATTACGTGCTTGAAACTCAATGAGGAAGCAGCTTCTTGGCCTTGTGGGGCCAATTTCCAGTTGTCTGTTTAAATCTGCACTATTGTGTTTGCAACAAGGCTGGTTCAGAGGCCATTAAAGCCTTGACGTGCAAAGCATCAGTGGCTGTGCTCTCAGAACTCTGGGATCAATCGCTATTGAACTACTTCCAAGAGGCACTTTTCCCCCTTTGTTTCCTTTCCCCATCTCCACCCCACACCAAAAAGGGCATTTTTTTTGCAGCCCATTTTCCTATTACATTCATTTAAACAACTCTCCCACCAAACCACTCCCCTTGTGTGTTAGGTGATGGGCAAAGCAGGGCAGTAACACCCTCTTCTGTATGGCCTTTCCCCCTGACCACAGCACTCGTGTGTTTTTCCTGCTGTACCATGCTGCTTGGATGTTGTTCTCCTTGCAGAACTCCTGACAAACTTAACCAACAGATTCTCCACGCTCTTCCTCAAATCTGCTTTTATTTTCTTGATGGTGCTTTGTGGGTTTATTATGCTTTAAAACACTGAGATTATACCAGTGGGGAAAGCAATGAGCAGAAATCTGTGCATCAGTGGATTGTAATGGGAGAAATTAGATGTCTTTTGCATTTTCTTTCCATTTGAGAACAAGAAAGAAAGTGTAATCTCTTCTTCGTGGTCAAAACAGCCATTTGATTCTTCTTTAGCGGCCTCATGGAATTCCCACCTCTGGGAGCTGGTGTGCACGCATGGAGTTAGATCACCCCTGCTGCAGAGGACAGGCTGTGCAGTCCCAGTAGATACCTGTATGTAACCTCTAGGTGAAGTGTCTTAACAGTTGGCAGTTGTGTGTGAAGAGCAGCTGGTTGGAAAAGGGACTTGAGGAAACTAAAACAGGGGAAGTTCAGGTTAGAGGTAAGGAAGTTTTTCCCTGTGAGGGTGGTGGGACACTGGCACAGGGTACCCAGAGAAGCTGTGGCTGCCCCATCCCTGGCAGTGTTCAAGGCCAGGCTGGACAAAGGGGCTTGGAGCAGGCTGCTCTAATGGGAGGTGTCCCTGCTTATGGAACCGGATGAGCTTTAAAGTCCCTTCAAACCCAAACCAGTCTGGGGCTCTGTGACTCTATGAGATGCGGAGTGATGCTCAGAAATGAGAGGGATGGACGGGTGCGGGAAGCATCTGAAACGTTTCAGCTACTGTGGAGTCTCTTCTGGTTCTAGATACGCAGATGCTCCAGTCACTTTCTGTTTCCTTCTTCCTGCTAACCTCCGGCACTGGAGAAAAAGTCACTCCCTCAGGTGCTGGCCTATGGGGGCTGAGAAGCTGTTAACCTTGGAGGACTTTGACCTGGTTGCAGTAAATGTGCCTGTGCCGATTGATCTGCTCCCCTGTTACTCAGACTTGGAGTCTGGATTTGGCCACCTTCCACCACAGAACGTCTCAAGCTGTGGCTCTCCTTCCCTGGCTCTGCAGAACACTTGCATCATCCAGGTTCAATGAAGAAGAGGCAGTGCTGCTCTCTTCCCCAGGAGATGGAAAGGTGGCAGAGTTCTTTACAGCAGTGTCGAGTGCCCAGCATCCTTCTCCATTGCCTGCCTCTGCTGCTGAACCTTCTTCTGTCTTCTCCAAGTCTGGAGGTGATGCTGCCCCTCTACTCTGCTCTTGTGAGACCCCACTTGCAGCACTGGGTGCAGGTCTGGTGTCCTCAGCACCAGAAGGACATGGAGCTCTTGGAGCAAGGCCAGAGGAGGCCATGAGGATGAGCATTGGCGGGAGACCCTCCCATATGGAGCCAGGCTGAGAACACTGAGGCTGTTCAGCCTGGAGAAGAGAAGCTGTGTGGAGACCTCAGAGCAGCTTCCAGTGTGTGAAGGGGGCTACAAGGATGCTGGGGAGGGGCTCTGCATCAGGGACTGTAGGGATAGGACAAGGGGTGATGGGTTCAAACTGAAACAGGGGAAGTTCAGGTTGGAGATAAGGCAGAAGCTCTTCCCTGTGAGGGTGCTGAGGCGCTGGCACAGGGTGCCCAGAGAAGCTGTGGCTGCCCCATCCCTGTCAGTGTTCAAGGCCAGGCTGGACAGAGGGGCTTGGAGCAGCCTGCTCTAATGGAAGGTGTCCCATGCCCGTGGCAGGGGGTTGGAACTGGATGATTTTAAGGTCCCTTCCAACCCAAACCAGTCTGGGACTCTATGGAACCCAAAACTTTTGTGGGGTAACCACCACGGCTGCGGTCCTGACAGTGCTGAATCCAGGCAGGTGGATTGCACAGACACACCTGGGACACAGCATTGCAAAGCATCCCAGCAAGCAGGAACTTGTGTGGAGCAGCACTTGCTCAGGCTGTTTGACAGAGCAGGAAAAGCAGTGCAGGGAATACTGGAATGAATCATCTGGTTCAGCGTCTGCCTCATGAGGCTGGTTCCTCTCTGCTTTGGAATAAGGTTTCACCCACAGTAAGTTGCAAGGAGCACCTTTTTCTTCCCCTGGCAGGGATTCCACCCATGCAGATCATGGTTCATGACTTAAAACCTCACACCATGTGTCCCATCCATTCAGGATTTGAAGCTAGGTAGCTGCTCCTTAGCTTCCTCTCCAGGTGTTGTTCCTGGTCAAGCTGAAATGGAAGCATCCTCTTGTAGTTTCACACCTTTTATAGACCAAAATGCAGATGAGAAAGTGTGGGTTTGAATGTGGATGTGTCAGTCTTTACTGCATTAGTGTGTGCAGGAGTGTCCTAAAGCCATGCTGCACGGGTGCTTCTGCTCTTTGCACCAGGCTCAGCCTGGTCTCAGGTTTAGGAGGGGGGAGATAGGGCACATTCTGTGTGCTTTTTGGCACCTCTAGCAATAGCACTGCTGCTGAATGTTCCATGTGAGGTCACAGCACTTGTATTTGACACCTTTGAAGCAAAAAAAGGCTTTGGGAGTTGAAGATACTCCATGTTATGTACCCAGTGTGGGAGGGGGTTCTCTACGCCTCAGTCACCCCCTTTCAGTCCTGATCTGAGGTGCTTGCAGGGCTGGGTTTTCACTGAGATCCTAAATGGTTTGTTCCCCTCTCCTTCTGCTCAATACCACATGCTCCCTGCAGCTCATTCATAGAGACATCAGTAACATACCTGCAGTAGGTCAGTTGGGCATCAAAAGAACAGCACCTACACCAAGAAGTCCAGCATGGCATAACTGTCATGGGGATGTAATAATATAGAGCTGTATAACTGGCCTTGGAAGATGGTTAGCTGGGAGGGGTGCAGCAGTGGCAGTAGCTGTAGAAGAGTAGAGCCTGGAGCCTAGTTCTGGTCCAGGCAATGTGTCCCAGAGGAATCTCCCTTGGAATTGGAAGCTGCTGCAGCCTCCTCAGGCTTCCCTTTGTGGGGAAGGCACAGCTTAAACCAGCCCTGGAGAGAGTCTTTGGATCTGAGCCATGTGAAAGGAGTGTCTGATGTGGTGAGGGGTTGAAAGGCTTCTACATGTGTTTTGTCAGCTGGAAACTGTAGTCTGGTTTCTCTTTCTTGGGCTGTGATACACCCAAAGACCCCCATTATCTCATAAAGCATTGAAACAGGCTATGAAATATGTGCTCTGTGGCTCAGGGAAGGCAAATGTCCTGCCATATGCTTCAGCAGAGAGCAGTTTGTGACCCGTGTCATCACTTAGCAATGAAATGGTTCTCATCTCGGGGCTAGCAGCAAGGTTTTCTTGTCAATATTGTCAAGTCATTGATTCAGAGGTATTAGATAATCTCAAGCATTGAAAGAGGTTACATTTAAAATCCACTGTTGCTGGGCATTTTAATCCCTTTAAAGAGAATGGTGCTTAAAATCAGAGGAGCTCTGGAAGTTGGAATGAATGTGCTGGCAGAGGTGACAAGTTGGATCATCTTACTCTGTAAGTGCTCGACAGAAGTTGCTGTTAAAGTAGTCTGCAACAGGAGTTGGTGCTGCAGGTCCCCAGAGTGTATTTAGGTAGTAGAAAGCTGAAACGTGATGTAAATCCAGTGGTCATTCTTGCTATCCTTCTGTATCAAGCTGTAAGTGAGGAATTTGGTTGTGTCATAAAGAAGCTTTCCAGATTGGAGACTTGTGGTGATGTTTGATTCTGCTCTCCCCTCTGTTACCCCATGGATTCAGAGATTGAAGTTTTCCAACCCACTGCTAATTCAGCAGCAAACTGGAGCTTGCAGTTAGTGACACGCTCTGCTCTGGCCTCTCCATCACAACCACCAAACCAGCTCCAGTCTGGGTCAAGATTCCAGGTTGGTTTTGCTGCTGTTGGGATAATTCAAGGCCTAAGTAAGGATAAAGTGTCTGTGTTAGAGAACTGATCCTTTGCTATCAAAACTTGGCTCCAGCAGAAGTCCTCCAGCTCCCGTGCAGCGAGGCTCTTCGTTCACATCAAACCTTAGCACGGTTTTGAGCCTGCTCTTTGAAGAGATGCCTTACAAGCACAGTGTTTAAACTGGGACACTTGCTCTGTGTTTCTTAACTAGGGAATGGTTGTTAGCTAGGAAACACAGCACTTGTTACTGGTCAGCCATGGAATCCAGAGCACTGGTCTTGAAAACAACCTGCCTGCGCCTGAATTACCTGCACTCAAGTCAGAGAGGGCAAACCACCAGGTGAGGGATGCAGTCCCCATCCACTGTACTTGGGTCTCCGTCACCAGGAGGGTTGTGACAGCTCCCAGAGCTCTACAGTATTTACCAAGGCAAAGTCAGGGTGGTTATTTCCTAAATGGGCATGTTGTTTCCTCTTCAGTTCTTCTATCCTTAACTTGTCCCACTCAGACGTGTCTGTTTTAGCGAAGCAAAGGGAAATTGGCATTGGGAGAAAAGGGTTTAGAGAGAATAATTAGGCTTTCTAGGCACAGAACAGGTCTAACCTGTTTGCTCAGGCTTTGCCAAGCTTGCATCTTCCCCTGTAACTGGCTCAAGGAAGGGCTGGCATGGCTCTGTCCTCCTGCATCAGGTTATTGTCTCTGGTGTACAGCATTTAACAAGCACCATTGACCCAGCCAGTGAAAACTAGGGGAGAATCCCCTTCCTCCACCTCCTGCTCACGCTCTGGGGGTGCAGCCCAGCACACACACTGAAGCCAGGTCATGGGGAGCTCCTGGGATCCCCATCACTATCACCCTGTTTTCAAACTGGAGGAAGCAGAACAGCACATGTGTTGATGCGACCCATCCAAGGTCGTGCACTCGGCAGAACCGGGCTTAGACTCCTGCTTTCGGGACTCTTACTGATCACAGTCAGAGTTGCTGAAGTTTTGCGTTGGGTAAAACCCTGCAGAGAGCAGGGAAGAACAAAGAAGTCCCTTTCGCTGCCTCTCCTCCTCCAGCTGGGAAAGGGTTACACTGAAATGCCTGCAACAGCCTCGGGAAAACATGAATCAGTTCGAGCAAGAGAAGGCAGAATGGGAACCCGGAATTGCGACCTGGTCTGTGCTTTTCATTGCTATAGACATTTTTTTGGGGGGGGGGATGTATTTGTTAAACCCCATGTTTTCGAGGGTCGGGGCACAGCTGATGCTCGAGCAGCTCCTGCACGGTATCGTTACCGGGTGCCTTTGTGCTGGGGTTAGGGGGGGACAGCATCATCCCTTCCTCCTCCTCTCTGTGCCTCCCGTTCCTGCAGAGCCAGAGTGCGAGTGTGAGTGTGAGTGCACACACGCAACACGGAGGGAGGGACCGGAGCTGCTGCCGCCTTCCCCGCTGGGTGTCCGGGAGCAGCGGGGACGGGAGGAGCTGGAAGCGATGCTGAGGAATCGGAAAGGTCAGTGCTAGCCGTGCATCACCCGCTGAGAAACGCTCCTTGGAGCTGCTCCTGCCGTGCCTTCTTAACCCTGTGCTCTCCGAGAGGGAGTATTAGAGCAATACCGTATCTCTGAGGAATGGGATGGTGTCACAGTGTGTGATAAGAGATGCGGAGCATGACTTAACCAGGCAGAGCTGTCATTTCGTGTAGCAAATACACCTTCAGTTTAATTCTCAGCGTGTTTTGAAGCGTATGTATATGACTGTCTTTTGAGTGGTTGAGTTATTTGAATGGAGAAAGGTTAATTGCCTCCTTCAATCAGATTGCGTATGTAGGTTACAGTAGCATGCAGAAAGCACACCAAGTATAATCTTGCATCCCATTCTTCATGTGACACTAGTCCTTGAGGCATTTTACGGTGAAGTGCGTAGAATGTGGTTGTTGGCATGACTGAAACATGCATTCAGAAAGCAAAAACGTCCTGTATCCTGTCTGTAGCAGAGTATAGCACTTAGGTTGTGTGCAAACAGCAATAGTCACAAGGGCTCTGTGTTTAGTGAGCTTCCTTTCCTAACGGAGTGCTGCTGATCTGGTGGGGATTTAGGAGCAATGGGGTTGGAGGGCCAGGTTATGGTGGAGGTGGAATTCTTGTGGAATGAAGCAGTGCTGATTATCCTCATGGTGAATCATCCCCTTCACCCTGGGCTTGGGTTTGCACTGATGGGAACTAAGCCCAGTGCTGCTGCAGTTCACTTGGGGTTTTCTGCTTCAGGGCTGAGGGTGCATAAGGATTTACTGGTGGAAGAAAGCAAAAGGGGGACTTGGGGAAGCAGTGAACCAGTGTGATTGAAAACTTGCCGTTACCCCTACCTGTGTTATGCATCCAGGCTGCTTCTCCCAAACTCCAGGTTATTTCTGAGCGTAGCTGCTGGCAGCTGGTTCCTGTTTCACTGGGTAAGGGATGATAACAAAGTCCTGATAATTTATGCTAATCCCACCTCCTACAGCTCCCACTGCCAGGAACCGGAGGAGAGAAGCTCCAGCACTGCAACATTCCCCTGGATTTGGCTGCTTTTTCCTTCTCTCTTGAAGTATCACCACCGGTGTGCATGGACACACACACGCCATAGAGGATTTTGTGATCAGGAACGCCATGGGAGTTTGGTGTGAATTCCCTTGGGAATGTGGAAAGTGACCTTTGTGAGTAGCTGGCAGCGTGAAGACCAGTACCACCAGCGCTGTGGCTGAAGCCAGCTGCAGTTTAGCAGTGCTCTGGTACAACCTCTGCGGTTCTCTTCCAAGCAGGTCTTGTAGCTCAGATGGAATCTGCAGCCCCTTCCAGGTCTGGCAGTGGTTGCACTGCTTGTGCAGGCAGTCCAGAGCATGACAGAACTTCCTATTAAAGACAGTTGAGTACCTGAAGAGAGACCTCTCCTCATGTCCCCTCAGTGTCCTCCTGTTTAGCATAGACATAACAAACTTGCATTGTTTCATAGAAGCAAGACTTTGATAGGGTTACAGAAGGGGTTTTAACTTCGTACTCTCAATCTAGAGATACTTGGAGCCTGCAAACATATTTGAGGTGAATATCCAGAAAGCAAAGGTGTGTATTTCATGCTCAAGCCTGTTCTTTGTGCTGGAGACCAGAGTGGGATTTACAGTAGGAATGGCAGGAGGGATTTGAACTGGTACCCCCTTGCTTCGAAGCACCATTTATATTCTGGGTTCTCCTGCATCCTGAGCTCATTCCTCCTGAAACTGAGTGTGAAATTTGTTATCCCAGCACCCCTGCAGACACCCGGGGTGATGCAATACCTGTTTTTCAGTCAGTTGCTTTTTCTTATGCAATCCCTAATCTAATCTCGTTTTCTTCCTGTGGGTAAAACAGCAGAAGTGCAACATTTATTGCATACTTACTAAGGCACAGTTTTGTTTCAAAGCTGATAGCAACCAGGGTGCTTTGTAGTGGCAAAGACTGCACTCGGTTCCAAGAGGAGGTGGCAGAGGCCAGCATGACCCTCTCTCTGTTCAGCCTCCTACGCCAGGAACAGCGTGGATGTGTTGGGTCATCTGTGTTAGATCATCCTCATGGCCTCTGCTTTAGTTTCTAAAGGGTTGCCCAGCCTTGCATTCCCTTTCAGTGCAATCCCACAGCTGAATGAACTCCTGAAGCATCCAGAAGATGACAGTGCGTTACTGCTTGTTGACTTGCATATTTACAGTTACTCTAGGTTCGTTTCCAAGCTCCTCCTTGAGGAGTGAAATCTCTGGTTAATCTAATTCGGGGAGGGCCTTGTAACACTTTTTGACACTTCTCATGATGTTAAGGGCTAGAACTTCATCACAGCTCTTTGTTTTTTAATTCAGGCAGTTCAAGCTGGGGGCAGTTTTAGCTGGGTGATCACAAGCATCCTATTGCTCTTGTTGAAAGAAGATGACAGCTTTGTGGCCGTGGAGTTGTTACACAGGCGGTGGCAGTGGTTTGTGTTCTCTCAGCTCATGAATTCAGTGCAGTGTGGGGTCCTGGTGGGATTTAACCCTGCTTAGAAGGGGGCAGGCCTGGTGTAATGACTCTGCACTTGGTCTAAGTCTCTGGCTGCAGCTCACTGTTGTAAACCCACTGTGACACATGGGTGAGCTCTGGCAGTGTGTGTTCATTCTGTATTATACAGCACCTTTCCTGATAGCAGCACTATTGAAACACCAAGTTTCCAAGCCTTCCCAGTCTCTTGTTCTCTGTGTGTTTTCTCTTGCTGATGATCTAATGCAGTTACAATAGAATCTCTGTATTAGGTAAATGTGATTTGTGCCATAGTCTGTATCTCTCTGCAGCTTGTTCAGTCTCAAACTGTGCTGAATTACGCTGGGGAAGTGTAAGGACCAAGTCATGTTGTGCTTCCTTAAGGATTATGTAAAATCTTATTAGAATACCTATTTGTGTGAAAACTTACTTGCTCTTTAAATAAAGATGTGCTGGGAGAGAAATTCTGGGAACCAAACCACTGTATACCACGAGAGCAAGAGCCAAAAGGCAAATAAAAAGAGCACTCAACTCTTTCCCACCTCTTTTTGATGGTTTCTCCTAATTCAGAATGATGGGAAGAGGGGCTGTGACACACTATTTCCATGTTTTCCATCAGTGAGACCAGAGTAAGGCTGGCATCAAACACTCTTGGACTGGGAATGAGTTTTAACCTCATGTGTCTTGAAACACTTGGTGTGTTTGGAACGTCGATACCCTGTGTTGCACACCAAGCATCTCACTTGGTACACTGCAAAGAAAGTGGCTTACTTTCCTACCCAGAGCCAGGACATGGGTTGCAGCAAGTAAGAGGAGGAAATTACAGGGATGTCTCAATTTTGCATGGTTTCAGTTGCAGCACAGTGCTGACAGCTTCCCTTGGAACAGAGGACTTCCCTTATGCTACCAAGGGAGCTGCTTATGGGCACACATGAAAGTACTTAGGTTCTCATCTATTAGTGGCGGAGGGAAATGAGGCCAGTGAAACTGCATTTTCAGAGGATGCTTGTTCTGAAATCCAACTGTTTGTGGTTGCAGAAAGCCTCTAACTTCAGGCCCAGAAGGCTGACCAAATCCATGTTGGTTTTGTTTTTGTCTCCAGCCTAATGTGTTTAGTACTGCCACAGTCCATCATAACTTTTTGCAGGAGCAATGTAATGAGGTTGACAGTCTGATCACTTCTATATCAGATTCTTCAGGCCCCTGGGGAGGTGTGAAAGTGTTGGAGCTCTGCTGCTCTTGTATGGGGGGAAAAGCCAGGAGTTGTTCTGTATGGAAGACGTGCAGTTGGTTGCTGGGATGATGGAGCAGCAAAGCTCCTGCCTTGGAGCAGGAGGGACTTCAGAAGCAGAGCAGAGATGCTGAGGGGTTCGTTATTGGAAAGAAAAGCCAAACATCCCCTCCTTCCCCTCATGATCCTCTGACGGGGGAAGCCGCTTCCCTAGGGAGATAGTTCTGCTACTGGAAAAGCTGCTGTGACAGCAGGGGAGTGCTTGTGGGGAAAAGCCCTGTTACATAGACACCGATGTCTTCCCTTTTTCACCCAGTTAGGCAGGGTGTATATGCAGAGTGCTGTCACTGCTTACCTCCTTCCATGTCTTTCTTTGCCTGCTCCAGGCTACCAGGCAGTGAGGTGGTTTAGTTGTTTCAAGTGGGAATGCAGTTTGACCCCTTAATTATATTTCCCCCTGCTTTTAAAAGCATCCATCATTGATTATGCACGCAAAACTAGAAGCTCTGTCTTCAAACCAAACCGAGAGAGAACTCTGCATAGTTTTATTGTGAAAGCAAACAGAACACGACTGAGTATGATTCTGAAGCAGTGGTGTGCTCCTGTGCTTGCTTTACCCAGCACTTCAGTACTGGTGAGGTGTTAACAGCTGCAGTACAGATGTTGTAGTCTCCACACCTCCATAGCTCACAGCCCCTTCTGGCTAAGGTGCGTAAGTCGTTTCCCCCGGTCCAGTTCTTGATGGAGATGGTGGAGATGTTCCCTTTTGCCTTGTGCATGGAGCTGGGGACTCGTTGGAATAATGCCTCTTTTTTTTCCACTCTTCAATGTACATGAACAGCCACTGGAGACACGAATCACACAAAAGCCTTTTCTCCAGCCCGTGTCTCTGCGTTTGAATGCATTCTTCCTTTTGAGGGCTTGACCGCACATGGAACTTCTCAGGAACAGCTGCTCCCAAATAATTCCAGATGCAGACAGACCTCAAATACAATGTCCTGCTCTGTTTTGGGCCTGTTTATGCTGCCCTTTTCCAATCCCTTTTATTGCTCTTTAAGCTCAGGATTACCTCTTTGCTCATTTAAAAATACAGACTCTAGATACCTTAAAATCTCAGCATTCACACACATGAGCTGCATTCTTTGTGCCATGTGGCACACTGAAGATGCTCTGCTGCTGTTGGAACTGTCCCCCTAACAAGAGCTGAAGGATTTGGGGGGCTGCAGAGCCATTGGTACACAAGCAGTGAAGCCTTTGCTGCTTATAGACTTGAGGAGAGGGCTTTAGCCCCCTGAGAACCAGTTGTTTGGTTACACACCCAGGTAGGTCGGAAGTGCTGATGTGGCAAGAGAAGAGCTGAACTTGTTGGCCACAGGACTTGGTGAAGCTAAAGGTTTCCCCTCCCCAAATATTCATGTTGGTTTCTTGATTATGATTTGCCTTATTTCCCTCTTTTTCAGTGAGGAAATGTCAGAGCACATTACAAACCCTCTGACTCATTTTCAGCTGAGTCCCCGTGCACTCGGTTAACAATGGCAATGTACCTGACTGCATTTACACAGGCAGCAGCCAGAAAGAGCAGGGCTGGAATTGCTTGGACCTTTCTTGACTGCTCACTGTACAGGGAGGAGCATTCCCTGTGCCAGCTGGAATGCAGCTGCCCCTTAAATCTGGCACCTGATGTGGAGTCCTATCGAAGTACAGGGGGGTGGATAGATGACCTTCGGAGGTCTCTTCCAACCCAGTTCTGTGATTCCTGGGGCTAAAATCTCCTTCTTCTTCAGTACTTTTTGCTCCTTCGATGAGGAATGAAGTTGTTGAAAATACTTGGTGCTAACACAGCGTAGCTGTGATTTGAGTTTCATCATCGTTAAATGCACATTGCTAACAGGAAGGAGGTTGAAGCTGATTTGGTAGGCGATTTTACTGGGGTTTCTTTGGCTCTTCCCCTACCTCGTAAATGATTATGAGAGAAAACAACAGCAGAGAATTCCAGTTGCTTTTCAGTTATGCACTTCCTTTTGTGCTCAGTCTCTGTGCTGCAGTGGGGTTAATACATTTATTCTCCTGGCAAGCAGCACAGGCAGACATCCATCAGAGATAAAATGAGAAAGGGACTGTACGTGCGATATTGTGAGTTGAATTACGACGTGTTCTCTGTTTCCCTATCTTCACAGCGGCTTTACGGGCAGGTCTGAGCAAACGTGAGCTGAAGGAAGGGGGTGAGGTGTTGAGATCTGTCACACAGCTGTTAGGAGCAAGTGGGAGACACTAATGGTATTCCAATTATGTGCATACTCGGTAGTATACACGTACTGTGCTTCGGTAGAGTGAAGAAGGTAATAACGCACTTGCGTACATTGCAGCTTTTCTTTCCTCTTCTCTCTTCAGGGAATAGAAAGTAAGTTTGTCAGTGGCAGTAGGGTGGATCCCTTTCTCGGGGGTTGACTTTGCCCTGCCTGGCGCGGTGACGTTTCTCCTGCCTGTGCGTGAGGCTGTGACGGGCTCAGAGGTGGCTGACGCACTTCTCTGTGTGAGAGGAAAGGTCCAGTGCTGACTCACAGCCCTGTGCTGGAGCAGAGTGAGCAGCACGCTTCATTTAGAAGGGGTCACAGTCACATTTCTTCCTCCTGGACGTGAGGAAGAGCTTCTGTACAATGAGGGTGGTAAGCACCAGAGAGGTGGTGGTTATGCCATCCCTGGAGACATTCAAGTCTATGGATGCAGTTCTGGGCAGCCTGGTCTAGTTTTAGATGTCCCTGCTCATTGCTGGGGGTTGGACAAGATGAGCTTTGAGGGTCCCTTCCAACCTAAACTGTTCCTGTGATTCTAACAGGGTTCACAAAAGGATTTCTCCATTTAATTCTGGACTACAGCTTCTTCCAGGCATTCATCTCTTCCATTAGATGAGAATACTTTTTCCTAGTGCTGTCTTATACCAGAGATTGTGGGGTTTGCTGTTCATTGTTTTCTTATGGGAATCCCTTGCCCGAGTCTGCACAGTCACTCAGAGACTGACAGGCTCATTGGAATGAAATGCTGAGCTACTACAGTGGCATTTCATCTCTCTCTTGACCCCTCCAGCGTTTCAAACCCAGCAGTCAAGTCAAGTCACTGAAACCCCTCCAGATTGCTTTTCAGAAGTGCCTTTTCAGGTGCACTTTCATTATTTATGGGGTTTTCATTTGAATCCAGTTTGAGCTTTTAAATGCAAGACAGGTGCTTCCCTCTGCACCATGGGCTCATCACTGTAGGGAAAGCTGAGAGCGTTTCTGCACTCGTTGGCTCCGTGACTGGAGCTTTGCGAATACGAAATGCTGGGAGTCTTGCAGTGGAATGACAAGGAATTCTAACAGTGAGCCTTGCACGGTGTATTGCGAAGGTCATGGGCAGTCCCAGCGACATCTGTGCTCATGGAGGTCTTAGTGGTTGGTCTGGCAATGAAAATACCTCCCCATTGCTCCTCAGCTCCTTGAAAAACAGCAAGAAAGGGTTCTTTTTCCTTCATGGGCATGTAGAAATGTTAACACATTCTGTCTTCTTTCTGAAGGGCATCTGGATCCAGCTTCATATAGAATTGTGTTCTACTGCGGCAGCATCTCCTGCTCCCTGCAGGGCTTTATAAATACACACTAGCACTGGGTAAAGGTGGAGTTGCAGGTACTGGAAAAGGCCCTACCCTCATGCTCTTTGCCCCATGGAGCTGATCTTTGTCTCCTCCAGGGAAGCGACAGCCACACGTATGTGTATTTTCAGTTACTTGTGTGTATCACATTGAAGTACCCTGAATGCTTTCTCTTCAGAGTCTGTGCTCCAGCTCCTCAGCAGCAAGGGGAGGACAAGGTGTTGATCTCCCCTGGCAAATGAGACCTCCTATCTGATTACAGCTAACAGTCCATGGACATAAGATACGGTAACAGATACCCAGTGAGATGCAAAACTGTTGCTGAATAGCAGCTGATGCCCAGTGGGCTTTTTAATTAGGACCTGGCCTCTTTTTGAACCAAGATGTACCTCTATAGAGGAAGATTTTGGATACATTTTGGCTCATAAAGCACCAGAAGGTAATGTTCTTTTCCCCTCTTCCTCTATGCGTTTTCCTTTTTGGTAAGGAGATGTAGTGCTGGTGAGTCTGGGTTTTGGTGCTCTGGGGTTTTCCCTGCCCTGATGACAAGATGAACTCTCTTTTCCAAGCGTTACGGTGGTGAGGAGGGGATGTGAGGAGTGAGGAATGGATGAGTAGCTTTCCAGGACATATCCTTTGGCTGTTCTGTAAGGCCAGACCTCAACAGGAATCATTTGGAAGTGCCGCCAGGCTGCTCTGGTCCCTGGAAGTTGTGTTATATCTTACAATTCTACTCTCTAATTTACTATGTTCTTACCTTTTTTACTTCTTAACCTATTCTCTCACAGCTTTCTGGTTTTGCTGAGTTATTCCTTAGGCACTAAAAGGTCTCTTTTGCAGGTGTCTGTCCTAAAATCATCAGGATTTCTAAGGGGTGTGTGTGTAAGCTTGAAATGAACGTGCACTGATACCACCAGTATCTCTTTCCTTTGGGAAGGCCAATAGCCTGGTCACTTCCTTACCCTGCCTTTGTGCACAAGAGCCAATGTAATAGAAACACTTCCATTTGCCACACTACCCGTTGGGTGCTTGAGACAACTCCTTGCAGAAGTGGAACCAAGCTTTCTTCTTTGTTCTGTCAGTAAATCTCCCCATCACCTCTCCTTGTAGGTCAGCGTATTGCATGTGCATCCCTTTTTAATGCCGTCAGTGGTGTGCTTGCCCTGGTAGGTACTTTACCACTCATTAAGGCTTTCTTTGTCTATCTATTGATTTTCCCAAGAGGGCATTTTATTACTGACAGCCTGAGTGAGGGCAGTTAAAGGTTGCAGTGAAATACTCCAGCTTCTGATGTGATGCAGTAGGCAGTGGAATGAAATATTCCCTTAGATGCAGTAAAAAGAAACCTCTATTAGCATGCTGTGGTACCCGTGAGTTAGAATGCTGCCAGGTCTCTCTTCACAGTAACTTCTCCCCTACGTGCATCATTGTTCCGTGTTAGTGTGCAACCAGCGTGGAGTTAAAGTGTGTTGTCCATGCTCATGTTTTATGGAGAGAAGGCTGTTAGGAAGGAAGGAGGGCAGGCAGGACTCTGGGGTTTTACTCCAGGGCTGAGTCTTCTTGTGCATTATTTACACCAGTTTTAGGCAAGGGTAACAAAAACAGCTATTTTATGGGAACGTCCTGGCTGAATTTGAAGGGCTGTGTATAAATACATATACAGAGAGCTGTATATATAAAGTATAAAGATGACTTCAGGGCAAAATCTTATCTTATTCCCATTGGTTTTGAAACAGGATTGGTGGTGGCTTTAGTGGCTGTGTGAAATTTCCAGCAGGATTGCCCTTGTCTGTTGGCTTCTCCTTGGATTGCATCCATCCAGCCCCACTAACACATGGAGTCATGGAGTGGTTTGGGTTGGAAGGGACTTTAAAGCTCATTTAGCTCCTTAAAGCAGTTGCAGGGACCCCTTCCACTTAGACAAGGTTGTTCCAAGCTAGGTATAAAGCCCCAGCTCCTTGCAGGGTTTCATTTCTCAGTGGTGGGAATGGGCAGTGCCTTGTGTTAGGTGGTATGGCCACAAAGGAGAGCATTTAGAAGGTCATTTTAAGCACTGTTATCTCTTCAGCTGCTCTGGCCAGATTTTGTGGCCTTTCCTCCCCCTTCCTTCTGACTTTATAGTTCCCTGCTTTAGCCAGCCCAGTTACACGGATACATTCCATGGCCCAGAGAAGGTGTTGGCATCCTCTCAGCTTCTATTCTGCATAAGGAGAATGGTTGCAGAGGTAACACGTAGCATCGATACTGGTGGAAGCAGGCCAGGAGTGATTTTAAAGGCAGAGGAGGAGGAAGTGATAAGACACGGTATTTCTCATGAGTGATGGGAAGGAGTTTCAGTTACCTGATACCCCTCTTTTCTACCCCTTGGAAAGCACATCAGCATCTGCTTCAATGTCACAGCACTTCACCGCGTGGCTCAAGCAGCAGCTACCTGCACCCTTGCTGCTTCCCCTGCAGCTGGTGCCAGGCTGAAGGGTAACTGATGTGTCAGTGGCAATTTAGAGGATTAAATGTTCTTGAAAAGCTGCTGCAGGAAGGTTTGTAACGGAGGGAATGTGTTCAAAGTGAGCCCTGAAAGCTGCACAGCTTTCCTTCTCCATCTGCTCGGACTGTGTTAGCTGTGTTTAACAGATTACATTGCACCTTCCCGTTTCAGGGAGGGCTCCTGAGCCTCAACAGCAACGGGAGAGGTGTCCTGTAGAGTTATGCAGGTAAAACAGGAGCTTCAGGAAGGTGAGAACAGCAGAGGAGGTGCACAAATACCACATCACCTTCGTGTCCTCGCCGCTCTTGTTGGTGTTACAGGCCAGGAGATGGGGGCAACGCTCCTGCTTTGCTTCCTGGGCTAGGGCTGGGTTCATTTTCTGCCTTCCCTGTGCTAGGGGCCTGGCTTTAGCTTCCTATCACATTGAGAAGCAGGTTCCCAACCTGCCCAGGCAGCAGCAGTGGTGAAGCAGGGGTTAAAGGAGCTCGGTTTCCTGCTCTTCTGCTTACTCAGGTGTGCTGCAAAAGGGGAATAGAGAATGGCTGATCAGGAGAAACAACTTTGTGCGCGGAGCTTGCGGGACCAGGCACAATTCCAGGCTGGGAACTCTTCTCGTTTCTCTTTGTTTCACTTATTTTCCCTCTGGTAGCTGTCATTCCTTATGGAAAAGCCTGTCCTATCCGCAGCTATAGTTTTCTTCTGTATTTTTTTCTTCGTGCTGAGTCATTGCCCAACTCAACAGTCATTTCTGTGCTCGCTTCCTGGAGTCTCGAATGGGTTTGCCACGGCCCTTTCTGCTTCCCTCTTACGTGCAATACAACTGCACTGGCTTCCAGCACAGCAGAACTGCTCTCCGATGGTGCCACGGTACCTCTCTGTGATCAGGGTGAGTGGGGATTGGCAGGATTTGTCCTGGGGAGCAGATCAGTAGGCTGTTATTCCTGGGGTAACGTTAACATGTGGGAATTACTCATTTTCCTTACACCAAGGCAGCCAAGGAATGCAGACGTGTTACCTTATAACCGAGGGGCAAAAAACTTCCTTTGCTTTTGCTTTCTCATGCAGCATCCCACTGTTGGCTCCTGCAGTTAAACACCTTTCATCTCTTTCATCCTCTATAATGCATGAGAGGGGTCTTTGTTTTGTTGTTTGTTGAGTATCTTGCCAATCCTGACTCATCTATGAATATGTGTTTCGCTTTTCTCCCCTCTTTTTGTCCCCCCTTTCCTTCTGCCTTTCGAAGTGGGTTGCTGTTTCAAGCACTCTCTTGGCCTGGCTGATGTAAAACTGAAGAGGTTACCTAAACCTCATTAATAAGTGTGTTTTAAAAGGGGCATAATTCCTGACTGATGTTTCAGCAGTGGTAAAAATGCTGTTCTCAGCTGCAGGTTGGTTCGTAGCTGCAGGTTGTGATGTTCAGATGTTAGTGCTCTTAATTTGCTTTTCAAATCGGAAACAGAACCTTCACCTTTTTTCTTCCTCTTCAAGTGTTTGTGTTTCAGATGCTTCCCCCCCCCATATAATCAGAAATCACAAGAACCAACACAACTATTCCTTTTCCTGAGCTCTGGCATTCCCAAATGATTTGAGTGACATTGCATGATGAAGCATTGCAGCAACCTCCGCTCCTCAGCTTCTAGCCCTGGCAAAGCTAAGATAAATATCCAAATCCTCTTCACTCAGTATGAAGGGACACACGTACACATGAGGATGGGATCTGCAAAAGCCCACAGGAGGCTCCGTAGGGCAGGAGGTGGCCAAAGTCAAAAGGGCTCTGAGGAGAGTGAAGATGTTGCTCATCCCCTCTTGTGGACCAACCTTCTAGAGCAGGTGAACTACAGCAGTAAATGCCCCATCCCTGGCAGTGTTCAAGGCCAGGTTGGACACAGGGGCTTGGAGCAAGCTGCTCCAGTGGAAGGTGTCCCTGTCCATGGCAGGGGTTGGAACTGCATGAGCTTTAAGGCCCCTTCCAGCCCAAACCCATCTGGGATTCCCTGATTCTGTGTTGTGTCGGAAAGAGGCATTTCCAGCCCTGCCATCTCCATTAGGCCAAGAGGAGCTGCTGTGGTGGGGGCTTTGCTGCTGATCCAGTGAAAGCCAGTCCTTTTGGGGATGTATTTCTTTATCCTCCAGTGTCTGTGGAGAGGGGCCAGCACCTCTGCTGCCATGGGGAGAAGTGGGGAGCTGCCCTTTTGGCACCAGCAGAGCCCTTTGCATTGCTTCTTACTGTTACAGAAACCTCCTTGCTGGATGAAAGTGCTGTCTTGAAGCTGTGCTGCACAAGCACTTGAATGATGCTGATCTCTGCAGCCCAGTCCTCCTGGGTTTAGTGGGCCTAGGCAGCCTTTCTGTACGTAGTTTATGGCTTTCCCTCTGAGTTCTTTTCCCTGAGTCTCATTGTTTTCCCTCCGGGCCCTGATAAAGGAGTTTGGTGCTCACCTGCCTTTGGATAGAAGCTGTGTGTGGTTAGGAACTGTGAAACCCAAGTGATTTCCTGCTTCAGGCCCAGTCTTCCTCTGAAATACAGGACAAGCTGTCAGTTACTTTGGGAAATGGATGGAGGTATTCTCTTTGCTCACCTCTTGTCTGCTTTGATGCAGATAGTCCTTACCTTGATGTCTTATAGTCTCCTGACATACCCAAGTGCAGCATAATTGGGGTCACTGGGCCCTAGGCAATAGTGCTTGTTGTCAGAAATCCTTATAATCCCAGGTTTCACATGGTATTTCAGTGTTGTGCTCCTTTGAGTAGCCTTTAGAGTTAACGGGTTTGTTTTAGGATGTTCCACCTCTCAGCCTCTGCTCCAAGCAGAAAAAGCAATCTAAATTGGCTTGGCTAATTGTTCTTTCTCTAGTCATCCCTTTGGCAGCAGGGTTTCCATTGCCAGCAGACATGGTACACTTCTGTCCCTAAAGTCTGGGAGAGGGAGGTAAAAATGACTGGGGACAGTAGTGGATGCAGCTGCATCCTTGAGACCTCAAGACAAGGGAGAGCAGTGGCTTCTTTCCTCTATGTTGAGGCTTATTCACTGGAAAAGATACTTAAGGAATTACTCTGAAAGGGCCAAGTGAAGGTGGTTTGGGCTCTGTTTGCAGTGCTGTGCACAAGGGAAGAATGGAATTGTGCTCTGAAGCACTGCGAGACAATTCGACCCGTACAGCACCTTCATCTTCTGGTCCACGTCCAGCTCTCAGGTGCTGCTTCACGTGTCACCCCTACGTCTTCCTGTGCTGCTGGCTCTTCCCTTTCCTCATCTCATCCATCAGGATGGGTGGCCTGGGAGGTTTGTCCTGGTCAGCACTTTGCTGTTCCAGCTCTGTGTGAGCCTCAAGATGACCCGTTTGCTCATGAGACACATCTCTGCTGTCGGGAAATAATCACGGTATGGCTTTGCTCATGTCATGCCTCTGTGACCCCCATGTGTTAAATCTGACCCTGATGACTTACTGTAGCTGTAGACCTCTGTTTAGCTGGTCAAGAACAGTCCAGTGGGAATAATAAGAGTGAAACATGTAAGTAGTGGTTTCTAGACATGAAAGGATGGAGCAGCCTCTTGTTTGCTGTTGGTGCCATCCAAATGGAGTGATAGTAGCACAGGTAGGAAAAGCGCTGTTGTGAATAAGATGCAAGAGGGCACCGCACCTTTCAGCCTAGATTTAAAGTCAGAACAACTGTAGCTATTCTATTCTCTGTTTAGTGCTCAAGGGCAGGTTGGACAGAGCTTGGAACAGCCTGGACTAGTGGAAGATGTCCCTGTGGTCTCAGTGCCGTTTCATGTTAGGAGCAGTTGTCATTTAACAGCATGCGAGGCTCATTGTAACTGATGAGTTGATTGCCCTTGAGCATCGCTGAAAGCATCAGTTTCCCAGTATGTGCTTCTATGAGGAAAGATCACATTTGGCTTTGCCCTGGCACTCAGCTGCAGCCGAGAGATCAGATAAATGTCCTTGGATGTAGGTTGGGGTCATTCTTTACAGTTTGGGGTATACTTTGATCTCTGCTGTGTTTGGGTGAGCTGTAAGCAGATGGGGTTCATTACTGCTATGGGTTACTGGAAGAGTTGAAGACTCCAGAACTGCTTTTGCTGGGCAGAGGGGAAGGAATGAGGCTGGTTTGGGAGAAGGTGTGATCTTAACAAGTCAAAGGAGGTGGCAAAGGAGCATTGCTGCCCAGTGCAGCAGGAAGGCAGGAGCACACAGTCCTTTCCCATCTCTCTTCCGTGTTGTAAGTTTAGAGCTGCTTTTAGTAGTTTATTAATTGTAAATGAGAGGTTAGTGCCCTTTCTCCCTGGAGGAAAATACCTTTAATACTTTCATATTTGTTCCTGAATCTAATGAAAGAAATCCAAGGCAGGGCTCAGCGATTCTGATTGTTCAGTGATTTCCTAATTCCTTTTCTTAAAGTGATAAGAAAAACCTATTCCTGAAGAACTGTTTTAGTGACTGCCGCTGTGTTCTTCTGCAGGAAAATGCCAAGCACCTACTGAAACTGTTCTTTTATGTGTTGCCAGATAACAGAGCAGGTTTGTTCGGTAATATATGCATGAGGATTCTGTGATTATAAAGCTTTTTAATAGCTAAGAACATGTCTCAGAGCTTGTAAAAGCTGAATATCCCACAGACTTATTCTTTTCATAAAGAGTTTAAAGGAATTCCAGTTATGCAAAACTTGGATGCCAGTTGTTGCAGCCCAGTTCAACAAAGCTCTGGAGGTACACGTTCCATTCCTTCCAGAGCATGAAGTCCATATCCCTCTATTTTACTTAGGGAGATGGTGATACTGAGTTGAGGCGTAAGACACCATCAGGTGAGATAGGAAGTAGTAAAAGAAGCTGTCACCGCTGTGGCAGAAGAGCAGAGCAAAGGGAAGGGGGGTCTGTTAGTTGCTGTTTGTTGCCTCCCTCCTTACCCCTTGATGGATGTGCAAAGCATCTCTTCAGTGGGTGCATCTTTGACACCTTGATGGTACTTTACACCTGGGAGGGTGCTGAGGCACCGGGTGCCCAGAGAAGCTGTGGCTGCCCCATCCCTGGCAGTGCTCAAGGCCAGGTTGGACCCAGGGGCTTGGAGCAAGCTGCTCCAGTGGAAGGGGTCCCCTGCCCATGGCACTGGATGATGGGTATATCTGCTTGTGATATACTGTTACTCTATTAATTATTCTCGTTGAGTGGCTTCCCAAACAATTGAATTTTGGCTGCCCGACCCTGAGCTTCCATCAGAAGCAGCAATTGCAGCTTTCAGCTTGGTTGAATCCATCACAGTAAACCATTTAGTTATGCCAGGTCTTCATGTTGTGGTCGAGGATTAAGTGCAATCCATTTACCATTTGTTTATTTATGATGGAGGCTTTAAGCTGACCTTATTGGTCTCTTCTGTCTTCACGTTGTACGGTCCTTGAGACAGAAACCTTTATATAGTGCAGATGGACATAATGGAATCAGGAAGGTGTTGACAAAGCTGATTTGAAACATGGGAAATGAAACCCTCTCTCAGGTCAGCACTGGCAGCCTTCAATTCCCATCTTTTGTTTCATTTTTCCTGGGGCTCCTGAGCTATCTCTGCTTCCCATATCCCACAACTCTTTTCTTCCTTTCCACTGCGTTAGTTTTAATTTCATGGACACACAGTTTACTTGAAACCATTCTGATTTGGTGGTTTTTAACCCCACTAAAGCTGAGCTTTCAAGGCACCTCTCTGTCCGTTCACTGTTGGCTTTTACCTGTCCATGCAGCGACTGAGACCTTTGGGATTGAATCCTGTCAAGACTACTTGATTCCATGGGAAGAGACAGGGATGCTGTTATGCCAAAGGGCCTTGAAGTGTTGATACGTGCTGTGGCTCACCCATAGTGACATCCTGAAGCCGAAAGTAACCTGTCTCTGCTGTTCCCCTCGTCCTTGAGCACTGTCTGGCAAACTGAAGAGTGCTTATTGAAGGCAAACGTGGTTGCTAGGAGCAAGGGAGATGAGCCAAGTAGATGTAGAGGTCCCTGCACATGATATTTGCAAGCAGTGCAAAGCTCAAGCCATAGTTCTTTTTAGTGTGATATTTTGGCCTTTTGTGCAAATTACTTGAGTGCATAAATACCAGTTTTCATCAGCTGGTGTTTTGGAGCTCCTTGGCTTTCAGGATAAGTTTGTGTCAGCGCAGTGTGGCTTTTTGGGGTAACATTTATAGCGCAGAAACCATCCCTTTCTGTGGCGCTCTGAATCCTCTTGTATCGTTGGTTCTGGAGGGCAAAGCTTTTACATTGGTGCATCACCATGTTAGGTAATAAATACACTAATAAATCAGCTCCCACCTCTCATATTGAGGTCAGAAACAAGAGCCATTCGTGGGAGAAGCAGCAAGGAAAGCTGAAATGCCTCATGTCCCCATGGGGGAGCACAACCTCAAGATCAGGCTTGGCATTTCATTTAAAGCTCATATAGCCAGGCCCCAGCGAGGCTCTGTCAAGCAGACAGTTCCCCCTCTGCTATGAGGAGCCTGGCATTCAAAATGCTTCCTGCTTCTACCAGCACAGGGCTTTTAAGCCACCTCTGCAAGGCATTTGTCAGCAGCCTCGTGTCCTTCCGAAGGAGGGCAGTTCATCCGTGTATCACCAGCATGGAGGTGACAGCAGAGCCCATGATAGTTGTATTTTGGGGTCTGTTGTGGGGCACAGGATGTGCCAAAGTGCCTCAAGCAGGGGAACAAGGGTTCTTGTGGGGATCCCACAATGATTTAAGAGCTTCTGTCCTTTCTTCTACAAGGATGCTGGAGAGGGGCTCTGCATCAGGGACTGTAGTGATAGGACAAGGGGTGATGGGTTCAAACTGAAACAGGGGAAGTTCAGGTTGGAGATAGGGAAGCTCTTCCCTGTGAGGTGCTGAGGCGCTGGCACAGGGTGGCCAGAGAAGCTGTGGCTGCCCCATCCCTGGCCAGGTTGGACACAGGGGCTTGGAGCAAGCTGCTCTAGTGGAAGGTGTCCCTGCCCGTGGCAGGGGATGGAACTGGATGAGCTTTAAGGTCCCTTCCAACCCAAACCACTCTGGGATTCCATGATTCTCCTCCCTGTTTGATTTAAGGAGCTCTTCCCACAAACCCACTTCTGGGACCAGCAGATTGAGCACGTGGAAAAGCTGTTTCTTGATACAGTTTGCTCATGGACAAATGTACATCCCCGACTTGAAATTCATCAGCTTGACCTGCCAGAGAACTTTAAAGAATGGGTGTGAATGTGGGCTGGGCCTTGTGTGAAATGTCCTGCAAACATTTGTTCCAGTACATTTGCTTCTCAATTCACAATGAAGAAGGATTCATTCAGCTGAACAGGGATTGCTTAATGGCCTCTATGCAGTCCGAGCCTTTATTAATGTAATGGTGTCAGCCTGCATTTGAAGGGCATTTAGAGCTGCTCAGCACTTGAAAAAGTGGCATTTTAAATAAAATCGGGGTTCTATTCCTATGGCTCCTGTTAAATTTCCCAGTGGATTTTCAGTCATTTACAACTCCCATGGAACAGCCAAATACCTGCTCCCTGCAACAGTCTTTAATGTGTATAGAATATGGGTGTCAGTGTTTGTAAGTGCCAGTGGGACCCTGGATCTTCTCCCCTCTCATGGAAAAGAATCCATGGCAGCAGCAAGATGAGGGATGGATGGAGAAATAATGCTTAGAAGTGTTGTTGCTGATGGATGCCAGACCCTGAGGTTTGGTTTCCTTGTCTGTGTCATCTTCGAGAGCGCAGAGTTGAAGTAAAGGCTGTTGGAGCAGTGTGAAAAACAGGAGCATCTTGAGCAGCTTCCACCTTTCTGACCCTACTCAGACCCATATGTCACTACTGCCAATCCACAACGTTCATTTTCCATCATCCCCATCATGGATAGGGAGGAAAAAGCCACTGGACTTAGTGTATAAGGGACTAATACAACCTGTAGCATCTTGAGCCTTCCTCCGTCTCTTGTCTCAGATGGCATGGAATGATGCAGTTACAATTAAAGATAAGTAAGGGTTCAGAGGTGGTTATCAAGTGGTTTTAATTGTGTTAGAAAATCTTTAGGATTCCACCTTTCTTATGGTCCTGTGACTAAGGGTTTCATTTTTATCAGTAGTAGAATATTGTGCTAAATCAGTCTGGGAAATGCCCTAAGATTTGGTTGCAATATGCAATTGGACACACAAAGAGTTGGAGTTTCTCATGGAGCTCTATGGACATAATGAGATTAAATGAGAGCAAATAGATGGGAGTCTATTAAAAAGGTCTGCTGACATCTGTGTTTGTCCACTGTGAGGGCAGACCCAAGAACCACAGGACACGTTATTCTCTGTGCTCAGACCGCCACAGGGCCTGAAGCATCATCCGGGAGGAGCTGAGCAGTGGTCCCTGTAACAAGGCTGAGGATAGACTGTGTGTGATACAACCATTCAGAAGGCTTACTTCTTGAAAGGAAACCACATCTCTGCTAAGGAATCCAGGAGGAATTGCCCTAAGCCTGAGGAGTTGTGTAGTAAATGAGTTTGTAATCCAGAGTGCTGATAAAGGTGTAAATTCAGTCTCATGTTCTTTCATATAATGAGAAAGTGTTCATTGTGGTAAGCTGCTTGTTTTAAGCATGGGGTTGGAAGCTGGGTCTTGCCCATGTTACCCATCCTTTTGTTCCAGCACCCACTGGAATTAGACTGAATGCTGTCCCACAGCATTAGACTGAGCTGCTGAGGGATGGTTTGGGCAGAATCCTTGTCTACAGCTGCAGTAAACCAAGCCCCAACACTCTGAAATGCTGAGAAAAGCCTCACTGGGCCTCATTCAATATCATGAGGTTGATTTAAAGAACTATGGACTTTTTTCCCCCCTTTTTGTTTCAGTTTCTCTCTTGTTTTGGAGTTACACAACCCGGTTTGTCCTTGTAAGATCAGTGAAAATAAGTGGCAAACTCCTCATGTGGTGGAGAAAGAGGCCACATCTTCTCACTCTTGGTATGCAAAGAAGGAGGAATGAAAGAGCCACCTCTCTGAAGGTTTCAGGTTCACAAAAATCGCATTCTTTTGACCACATACATGTCAAAGGTGCCCATCTGAGCTGGCATCACACCTCTGCCTTCTAAATCAAGCTGTGGTCATGCAGTGCTTTTCTGAGGCTGGAACTGGATGATCTTAAGGTCCTTTCCAACCCAAACCATTCTATGAATCTATGGGAGCTGCTCTCTCCATTTAGGCAAAACACGAATGAACAACTAAGGACTCAACTGTGTGTTTCTTCTCATGTTGCTTGCCTGAGCAGCAGAAGCAATTGGGTTTGAATGGCCTGGAAATTACTGCTCCGCATTTGTGTGTGTTTCAAGCCGTGCAGACTGTGCAGTGATTAAACAGAATGATCCATTGGGGTCGGTTAGGGAGTGCAGCTTTCTCTCCACCAGATTGACACTTTGTCCTGCTTGGATAATGAGAAATGAAGAGAAACTCTTAGAGAGTCCTGGGTTTATAAAAGCATTTGTGTTGTCATATAAGCCACAAACCCAAGCACTAGCACTAGTAAGATTACCTAAACCTTGTCACCTGTATAAACCTCTCTGTCCTCCTTTCCAGAATGATGAAGTCCTCTGTACACGCAGAAGAAGATGACTTTGTGCCAGAGCTTCAGAGGAGCATCCATCCCAGAGAGAGGCCAGACTGGGAGGAGACTCTCAGCGCTATGGTGAGATGCTGTGTGCTGTTTTCTGTCTGTGTTATTTCCAGTGCTGAATGCTCTTCCACTTACACACTCATTTACATGCCCTGAGTTTCAGATTTCTAAATACACACTACTTTCAAGACCAAAATACTTCCCTTCCTCTGGCAGTTTGTCAAGGAGAGAGAAGGAACGTGCATAATGCTTCTGCCCTATTAATACGTGCCCCAAAGCAGGTCGAGTAACCAATTAAAGGTCCATAATGTCACAAGGATTTTGTCTGCACTAACCTCTTTTTCAGCAAGGCTCATGAGCACAAAGCATGTACAAACATGCTCTTTGAAGCATGCAGCATTGTGGAAGAATTAGGTTTTAGCAAAAGGCTGCTTTAGTCTACAGAAATAAAACCTCAGCCTGAAAGCTAATGTACCATCAGAGGGAGCAGAAACAGAGCCTCAGAGGTGCTGTTCTCGTGCTGACAGAAGGCACTGCAAATGGCAGTGGGCCACAGACAACTGTATTACCTTCATATAGAATCATAGAATAGAATCATAGAATATCTTTGTTTTCTTTCTAAATGAGGGATTAAAATACCTGCAGTTCCACTTTCCCAACCCCCTCTGCTGAGATTGGAAGGTCAGATGTTATGTATTACCAGCAACGTGATGAGGTGGTTTTGTGGGGTTACCTGACCTCACAGAAGCTTGACCTGCTTTGTGGCAGTTCAGGAGTGTCTGGAGGTTGGAACTTGTCTGGTGTTTTCACTTGTTCTTATGGTACCTCCTTAGCATCCTAAATTGGTGAGGATCCTGCCTTCTGTGACAGAGCTTGGCCGCCTGGTTTTGGGTTAGCTATTGGTTATACAGTGCTCAGAAAGTGCACAGGTCATAAACTCCCTGTTTATGTTGATTTTGAACAGGGGAGCAAAGGTAAGCACTCTGTTTTACTCTCCGAAAAGCATCATCAAACCCCATATAATACAATGATCACAATTTCTTCCAAACTTTATGTTCAAGACAAAAAATCAACCCAAACCATAGGAGTCGCCAGTGGTTTTGTCTGTGGCTGTTTTCTGTGCTGGTCCCTCCACTCAACCCCTCACCAGCCAACGTTAATGTTGGCTTTCTGCAGCTGGCACTGTGTTTTTTCTCCTCTGCAGCTATTTTCTCCTCCTCCTTCTCCTTGGCCAGCAGCTCACACTGGTGCTGGGTGTCTGAGAGCACTGTCTGTTCTCATCAGCGTTCCCCAGCCTCAATGCATGGTGCTTCTTACCCCCCTGGAGCCATGCTGGTGTCAGTCACGGCGTGACACCGCTCCATGCTGGCTGTAACCTCATGGTGTGTCTCAGGATTGGGAGGCCCTAATGCAGTGTCTCCCCCTGTAACACAAGGCAGCTGGCATACCTCATTTGTTACTGTTCTGTTCCACTATTGCCTTACAGGGAAGGAAAAGTTCACCTCTTCTGGCTTGGTGCTTCCTTTGTTCTCATCCAGGCTGTTGTGCTCATGGCTCAGGCTGTTCTTTTTCCTTATGTGTTGATCTTTAGGGGGAAAAAAGATGCCTTGGTTTAGCTAATGATGCAAGAAAACATCCTTGGAGGATGAAGGTTCTCACTGTCACTTCCTGCATGGTTCACTTCTTGTTCAGGTGTTTGGGGTCTAAATTGCATGTCACAAGTAGACACATTCTTCACATTATTATGTGGTTAGAAGAGGTGGGGAAACGAGTGTGTCATACACCAGGTTTGTGTTTTATGCCACTGGAAACAGCTCTTTTTGTAAACCAAAAGTAAAGCCAACCTGGACTCCTCATGGTTCAGCATTCAGCTCCTACACGTATGCATAAAGTTGCTCTCACTCCACTATCACATCACTTCTTAAACAGCTCTGTGCCAGCAGTGTAAAGGTTGAACAGGGCAGGTGGCTGTAAAAAAGAGATTTAGAGGACAAGAAACAAGAAAATTCCCATCTCAGATCTGCTGCCCAGGGATTTGGAATGATGGAAGCGCAGGGCTCCGTGCACCGAGCCTGTGTTTCTGATGGCTTGGATTCGTGCTTATGGCGTTGGTTTGACCTCCTGCTCCTCTGAATGCATTGTGGCTGGGTAGGAAACCCTCATGTTTACTGTGCTGAGAGAATCACATTGCCTCTCCCAATCCCTGCCTTATGGCCTGTCAAAAGGCAGGATCTACAAAATGTCAGTATTTACAGGTCAGTGGCAGGCAGCTGGAGAGCCAGCTAGGGACAGGGCTTTGTTATTGAGCTGAATTCCACGGTCTGAGCAAATAGGGGGAGTAGGAACACGAGGGAGAGCTCAGGATACTCAACAGACCCTTATTCATCTGTCCCTTGAACTTTGTCTTCATGCATGGCACAGGGTGCCCAGAGAAGTTGTAAATGCTCCATCCCTAGCAATGTTCAAGGCCAGGTTGGATGGGGCTTGGAGCAGGCTGCTTTAGTGGAAGGGGTCCATGCCCATGGCAGGGCGTTGGACCTGGATGATCTTAAGGTCCTTTCCAACCCAAACCATGCTGGGATTCTATGTTTTTGTACTTTAGGAAAGGGCCATTTATGCAGTCACAGTTAGATGGACTCTGGTCATCCCCACTCTCCCTCCTCCCTTTTATCTACAATCCATTTTGAAGTGCTTGTTATTAATGTATAAAAGTGCTTTGTTTCCAGAGCTTTTTCTTAACTAGAAATAAAGGTCTTTGAAATGGATGGAGGTTGAATGTCCTCCTCTACTGTAAATGTAAAGTAGGGCAGAAGCTCTATTTCTAATGTTTCTGTGCTTGCCAGTTTATTCTGGGCACCTGAGTAGCTTCAGTCCTTCAGTAGCAGTGTGCTGCTACTTTTATCATAGGATCATGGAATAGTTTGGGTTGGAAGGGACCTTAGAGCTCATCCAGTTCCTTAAAGCTCACCCACATTCCACTAGAACAGCTTGTTCCAAGCAGTTAAGTGGATTTTGGGAACCAAGCTGGACAAGATGCAATACTACATTGACAGACGTCGCAGCAGCTGGATAAGAAACCAGCTGCCTGCATAGTCCTCAAGGACTCCTGTGTTTTAGATTCCCCTCCCAACTCCTGTTGTGTGCTTATGGAGGTTGGGGATATTAGAAGCTCCTGGTCCCTCTGTGCCTCAGGGTAACCTTCACACAGGTTTTTTTCTCTCTCTGCTCCAGTTTGGAAAATGCAGTTGATGATATTGACTTTCTTTGGAGGAGACTTGTGAGTTCTAGGAGTGAAAAGCCATATTTGAGGCAAGTGATATTGCAGGATATGGATTTTCTCTCAATTGATACTTGTACTTTTAATAGTACATTTACCTTCTGTTATTGACCATCTCAGCATCTCTGTATGAGCTCAGTAAACTTCCCACCCTTCTGAACACTCACTTTTGGGATCTAGACTGAGGACATTGAGGTGACAGCCATGGTATCCAAAGTGTTAGGGGTTTATAGCCAGGCTGCCAGCAGAGGTGTGGTGAGGAACCTCTACATTGCCAATAGGAAACCGTGATGAACCCTTGAATTTGGCCAATGCAGAAGTGAACAAGAAGGCAGGCAGGTGGCACTCAGTGCCCATCATCCTTTTTGGCTTCTGCTGGTGGAGTTTTCTGTGGAAGAATACAAACCTACAAGTGTTTTGGAAAGGCACAGGGGTTATATGATATCCTAGGAAGGCCCTGGAGTAATCTTTCTTCCTGTATCAGGTGAGATGAGTTCTGACAGCAGCAACTGATACTAGATAAGGGAAGGTACCATGGCTCCAGAAGGTAATAAAGGTTTTAATGAGACCTCAATACATCACTGCTAAATCTGGGACATGAGTGAGGAGAAAACTATTTTTAAATGCAATTTATAAAAGCGTGTGGAAAGGGGTGAATTGCAAAGGTTTAAAGAGAGATTTCACTCTCCTTAGTGCAGGGGTCGTTTCTTGTTCTTCCTGTGGCACTTAGCCCAACGCAAGGGACCTTAGTGCTCATCCAGTTCAGGCAGTTCAGTGGAGATGGATTTTAGATCTTCACTGAGATGCTCCAGCAGTTGGCTTCTGGCTCTAAATCTCTGCGTTTCCTAAATGCCATGGAAAACGTTCCCTTAAAACTGTTCCGTGCAGTTCTGGTCTGGCATTGCACCAGTAACCTATATTCCATTTTCAAGTCCCATCACTTGTTTTCCTTGTTCTTGCTGCAGAAATGAAGTGTTTTTTTCCCCTTGTTAGGCTTTTGGCAAGGCGTTCTGTTGTCCTGCGTGGTTCTTTCTCTCCCTCTTGGTTCGAGAGTTGTTTTATTTCCCAGGCTAACTCCCAGCATGAAGCTTGTCCCTGAGAATCTCGGAAAACTGGGACAATCACTGAATTGGAAGCACACTGGCTTCCATTTGGGCTCTCTCATTAAATGAGTTCAATTAAACCAGAATGGATCCCATCTTTTTGGCAGTAAATATTAATTTATAGCAATCATTTAATTTTCAGTGGCGATGCTATAGAAGGGATTGTTTCTGGTGGCATTTACTCACTTTACACCGTGCAGCGTTGATCCAGGAGAAAAGCAATACGTTTTCTCTGTTTCTGGTTTAAATCTGTGTGGTCACAGCATTTAGCCAAGAAGGAATGAGTTGGAATTTGGGAAGGCTGGATCAGTAACGTTGTTGTTCACCATGATCATGACTTTACGCCCCCTTCTGCATATTTATCCATCTCAAAGGGAATCCGATGCACATCACTAAATTCAGGTCTTGCTCAGTGAAGTGTTTGGGGCATGGATTTACACACCTCCACTAGGAATTCTTTTATGGTCATAGGGGATAACAGCAGTTACAAAGATGAAGATGGTACTGGAGTGTAATGGCTCGTGTTTGGAATGCTCCCAGCCAAATTCCATATGTGTAGGTAGATGTCATCACGTATTAATGAACATGAAGCACTTAGGGCTGGGTTTACTAAGGCATTAGGGAGCCTGAGCGCTTCACTTTGTCACACTGTGAGTAAACCACTGGGCTCAGTGGTGTGCATAGTCTAGGTATGAGCAGTGAGTGAGCAGCCCGCATTTCTTGGGGTGTAGATGGGAGAATTTGAGGTTCAGTGTCAGGAAGTTCCATATCCCGGTATCTATTACCATTATCTGCCTGTTGGTGCCAGTATGGTGATGCTGTTGTGATGAGTCCCTGCTGGAAGCTCAGAGAGGCACCATGAGATGAGCTCTGAAGACAGGAGCACGTCGTCATGACCCTCCACCTCTTTTCCTCCTACCTTATTCCAAAGATGATCTCTTTTGAGTAATGTTTTGCTGTATTAATAGGAGAAAAGCCGTATTTATGTGCTGTATACTTCTTTGGGAGATAAGACTCATCATTTATTTATCAGTCAATCACTTTTCCCTACTCCCAGCTGCTTGACAGTAAGATGGAGCATCCGGGGAAGGAAAGGAGTCTCTTCTAAATCAAGTACTTGCTTTTGTTGGGGGGTTTTGGTTTGGTTTGAAATCATTGATTCTTAGTTACCATAATGCAAGGAAGGATGGAACCGTTCTTGAAGGGTTGTCAGTCGTTTCCTCATCTATCCCCTTCTGTTCCCCAAGTTAACTGCAAGAGACAAGCCAGACATGTCATATATTGCCTTGCTTAAGGTTGTAGGCGTGAAGTTTTTGGCCCTAATTCAGCCTTCTTAATTATAAGGTGATGAATTACCCCCTGAAAGCACTGATAAATCTTTAGCCTGGTTTACTTCTTTTAAATCCAAGTGTTGTGCTCATTGGATGTGCTATTTGCTGGGGCTATTGCCTCACCTTTATTCTGTAGGCTCTACTGAAGCCATGGGCAGGACACCTTCCACTAGACCAGGTCGCTCCAAGCGCCATCCACTGTGGGATTCCATTTAACCAAAGCTGTTGTTTCACATGTGAGCTGGAGGTGAATAGTTAAGCATTTGTTCTTTGGACATTCCAGTCTGATCCTTTAAACTATGGTAAATGGATGCCCTGGTCTAACTCCTTTACAATGCTGAGGCTCAGGAATCAGAGGTTTCTCTTCGTTTGCCAGCTCATGGCAATACTTAGAAATGTTTTTCTTCTTATTCCCCCCCCCTCCCTCCTTTTTGGAGGGGAAAAGCTGGGAATAGAGAAAGTACATCCTGTGTGGTCTTTGGAAAGAGTAGAGCTCCCTGTTAACCGTGCCATGCAGTGAGAACTGCCTACAACAACCCAGCATTGACAGGGAATGTGGAAAATGGCATTCAAAGTCCTACACTCAGAAAATGATGCACATGAAAGTGTTCTTTATTGAATGCAGATTTCTTAGGCCCAGGATTAAGGATGTGCACTGCCAGGATTCAGAGTTTCCCTACTGGAAGCACTTGCCAGTTTTTCATTGGCTTTCTTCTATCCCATTTCTCATTTACCGTGAGCTTTTAAAGGCATCTCTGGCTGGGTAACTGCTTCCCTGAGAGCTAAATGAAGAACTCAGTGCTGCCTCTCATGAATGACTCCAGCCATTGTGGCCTGGAGCTATCCCTGCCCATGGTCCCACTGCTTTCTTACATATCAGAAAGGATGCGTTTCTTAACTTTGCAACAGGGATCAAGCCATTTGCACTGCATGAAGAGCTAAGTGATGGCTTCAAACTGACTAAAGAATACCTTTATAAAATGTAAAAGGTCCCACTGTTTCTCACTGTGCCTTCTGATAGATCTCGAAGCTCTTTACTTGCTGTAATCACAGTATGTTGGACCCTCGAAGTGATGCCTTGCTGCAGCTCTTGCAAACATGGATGGGTACCCATGGGAAGTGGAGCTTGTCCTTGGTGTGCAGCTTTGGTACTGCTCTGGGTGGTTATTCAGTGTGCCAGTGCTGCACTCTGCTGCCCATGCCGTGAACGGCACAGATCTTCATTCCTAAGATGCTCCATTAGGAAATGCCCTTGGAAAAGGGGGTGGTTATTTATTCTTTTTGACTTCTTCAGTACAGCTTCTGTGGTACCATGAGCAGATAGCTCTGTTTCTGCTGAGAGTGATGGACCTGGAGACATTCAAGACCAGGCTGGATGTGCTTCTGAGCAACCTGATGTAGTTGAAGACGTCCCTGCTCATTGCAGGGAGGCTGCACTAGATGAGCTTTGAAGGCCCCTCCCAACCCAAACCATTCTGTGGTTCCATAAACCAGATGCAATTGCTTCTTCATCTTAAATGTGTCCAAATATCTGAAGGAGCTCTGAAAAATGTAGCTGAAATGTGAAATGAAAACGCTTCGGAAGATTCATTTGCACCACTAAATCAATGGGAAGCGCTAATATGGAGAACGTGGCAAACATTTGCAGTTCTGTCATCTTGCCTCTGTATCTCAGATGGTTTTGGGTGACAGTTGCATCTTCTTCAATGACCAAACTTTTCTGCTGTTCCCTCAAGTGACCCAGTTGCAGCCTCATGTGCCTGATATGTTCTCATCCTTTTCAGAGAATCAGGGAATCAACCGGGGTGGAAAAGCCCTTTAAGATCATCGGGTCCAACCATTCCCCATCGCTGCCAAGGCCACCACTAACCCATGGCACTGAGGGCCTCATCTCCACAGTGTGTGAACACTTGCAGGGACATCCTGTTCCACTGTGTGTGAGTGGCTGTGGAGGATGAAGCTGAGCTGAACCATCTTTCTCCTTTTACTGTGCTTCAGGCTAACTCTTGAGCAGTAAGGGTCACAGCAGGATGATGCTGATGAAGCCATCATCTCTGACCTGTGATGAGGGCACGGTTCCTTCTTGATGTTGCCAAGCTCTGCAGAGAGGTTGATGCTGAGCCAGCTTTGTGTAGCTGGTTGGTACCCAAGGTCTGGAGTAGCTGTCGATGTCCTTGTGCATAAACACCCACTTCAGATAGGCAACTGTGTAGTTCAGTCCACCCTCTTGCTCAGGTTAAGTAGGCTATTGCCACAAAGTCATGTCCTACTGAACCAGCGTTTCTCCAGTGAAGAAGTAAAGCTCTAACAGAGCTTTAGGGTTTCTGATGGTGGGGTTTTTTCCCCTCTTTTTTTGGTTTGTATCTCTCCTCCAGGAAAATGGAGGGGAAATGAAGAGGATGTAAAGGAAAGACTGTCGTGGAAACCAACCAGCTCAGCCATTTCTAGAAACAAGGCTGTGTGCTGAAAGCATCCAGAGCAGTCTGGTCCCTCCAAGCTGGTTTCAGTGAGAGACTGGTGGTAGGAAGGTGCATAAGGGCCAAAGCCAGGTTGGACACAGGGGCTTGGAGCAGCCTGCTCTAGTGGAAGGTATCGCTGCCCATGGCAGGGGTTGGAACTGGGTGAGCTTTAAGGTCTCTTCCAACCCAAACCAATCTGGGATACTATGGAAGTCAGTTGGATTCTGGGTCAAGTCCTAATGTGTTGACCAAGTCTCAGGACAGAGCAGCTTGGCTCAGCAGTGACATTAAGCTGTGAAAACTGGGCTAACTCATTTCCCTGAACAGATATGCTCTGCAATTCCTGGCTTTCCACAGGCCAGCACTGCATGGAAAGCAGGGAAGTGAGGAGCAATTGCTGAGGCTGGCGAGCTGCTTTTCAGATGTGAATAACCCAGCTGTTTCAAAGTGATTTAAACCATGAAACCACTGTGACACAGAGCACAAAAGATGACAAATCTCATTTGGAGAGGTTTGTGTTTTGAGAGGAGGGGACAGTTTGCATGCCAGGTTTTGGATCGGAACAGGTACAGACTAGCAGGGAATAAAGTGCTTCTATCTAGCTTCGTATCTTTGGCTTAGATAGAAAGTAGTTGCAGTTTCCTTTGGAGTAACATGGTTTCTAGATGGCAATGAGTTTCTTTTTCGCTTACCTGGCTATCCACCCTGTTTTTTCTGGGGTTAATACCTCCTACTAATGAGTTTACCTTGCACAAGATCACCATTGTGTCCCATTTCCCTCAGCTGTGAGACTTGGGAGAGATTGTCATGCTGCAGCAGAGTCAGAGAGCTCAGATCTACTTGGAAAAGCAACCCAAGCGAATTACCGTGTTGCATCTCATTGTAGTGCATTGAAATGGATACTTGGTGGTAATGGGAGACAGATTGCTCCTTCCAGCAGGGTTTGGACCTAACTGAACTGGGAGGAAGAGGATAATACAAGTTCTTCAAAGAGAGATGCTGGCATTTCGCTCTGCTGGAGGTGTGAGTTTTGCCTACGCTGCTTTGAGTCAGATCCAGGAGAGTCTCTACCCACTGCTGCAAACTGGCTTGAAGCCCACATTTTTCTGTCAGAGTTGTTTATCCATTTTTATACCCCACCAGCTTCTACTGCTGAGGGAGGAGAAAAAACTCTTCTTCGTCCTACAGAAATTCTGTTCCTTAGAAAACTAAGGCAAGCACATCCAGCTTTGCCTGAGAGCAGCTTGCAGGGATGGCACGGTTATTACTGTCGTTAGTTATCTGCTTTAGGTAAAAAGACCTGTCAGGTTTATTACATTGGTGATCCCCTTAACATTACATTTCACAAGGAGACTCTCAAGTGTCCTGTTCCATAGTGGAGTAATCGTGTGCTTAGTCAGTCAGCCCAGCGAGGTTTCTGTAGGGGTATAAATACTTCTTTAAGGGTGTATCGCCTGCAGTGCATGGTCTGTACAGTGGTGGGACAGTGAAGCTTGAAGGGCTGTGAATGGCACACCTGGGAGAGTGAGTGTCCTGGCTTCAGATGTATCTAGGAGTGTTGAAAAGGGGGAGCTGTAGCGCTGGAGAGAACGGGAATTCCTCTGGGTGCAGAGAAGATGCTCTTCTCGCAGCCTGTGTAAGCCGCAGCGATGGTTGAATGAATGCAGGCAGGATCAACCCATATTCCCTGTGTCGAGGGAGGAATAGATACTGCCACAACACGGTTTCTTCTGTCCTCATCTGTTGGCTGGAGTATGTGAACTGGACCCAAGGTTTATCTCTGATGGCTGTAAAAGCATCCTCAGGTGGAGAGCACGGTTGGAGCTGTGCACACCGGGAGCTGAGAGACAGGAATCCCTTCCTGTTACTGTTAATGAATTAATGAATCTGGACAATATTCAATTAATGAATCTAGACAGTATTCAATTAATGACTATAGACACAGGGAATGATTTTGAGCCATTTGCTGCAGCTTTTTCTGATGTGCTGAAGCACCTGTGTCAAGCTAGGAGGAAAGCTTCAGGGTAGGGATAAGAAAGATTCCCCCATTGTTCATCCCATATGTGGGCTGCTGCTTGGAACTATAGTTGTCTGACTCTGAAGTTTTGGGGTGAGGACCAAGTTGGTCCCGTATCTTACATGTATTCTGCTACATGCAGCAGCTTTTGGACTGAGCATCTCTGCTCAGAGATCTTTGGCAGACCAGGTTAGAAGCATCGGTAGTGATGTGGATCAGGGAGGTCATCTCTGCTCCTAAGGGATTTGATGTAATACTTTTTCATTGCAGGCCTGTAGGAGAAGAAATACTGAGGTGCCTGTCTCCCATAATGAATTGTGTAAAGCAGAAAAAAGCTCCTTCAACCAGTGTCACCCACATCACTAATGAGTGCCCCCGGCCAACAGCAGGGACTGTGTTTTTCTCCTCCCATTTGATCACTGCTCTCTTCATAAAAGCCTCACCTAAACCCCTTGATTCCTCTAGAGCTCAGGGCCTGGTACAGCACAGCAGGAACACGAGTGTTTCAGAGCCCCTGGGATGGTGAATGCAGCTGGAGGAGGGAGAGGATGGGGAAGCATGACAGAACAATTGAGAAGAGGGAGTTTGCAGTTCTGTCCTCCTGAAAGTCAACCAATTTCAGTGATTAAGGAACTTTAATATGCACTTACACCAATAGCTTCAAACACCTCCTTTAAATGTTCACCTCCCACATCTAAGCAGCTCTGTCATTAACTTGATTCTCCAGTGTGTGAGCTCTCCAGCTTCTTCCAGTGCCTCTGCCTGAATCCAAGTGTTCGGAAAAGCAGGTACTTCATGAGGAGTCTCAGGATGGAGTTTAGGGATGGATGTCTGACTCCTACCTCCGAAAACCTCTTTAGACACCAGCAGTGGCAGTGAATGAAATCCTGGCCCTTGCAGTTAGTGCTAAGGACTGGGAAAGTTCTGCAGCAGGGTGCAGGAAGAGATGATGTCCTCCTCCATTCCAATCTTGAGGTTCCCTTTTCCTCTTTCAAAGGGCAGAAGTACAGCTTGTAGCAGATACGTTTTAGCTGTGTTTGTAGATGTATGTAAAAACACGGGCTTAGCAGGCAGCAGGCCATAGCATGCAATCAGATCTGAAGCTCCTTCTTCTTTCTTCCTCCTGTTCTGCAGGCAAGAGGCGCGGATATTCCCGACATCCCAGGGGAGCTGGCCCTCCGGACCTGCGGCAGCACAGCCAGCATGAAAGTGAAGAATGTGAAAAAGTAAGAGCAGTGTCCTTTGATTTTCCTGTCCTTGCTTGGCTTCTCTTTGTGATATCCCAGCGAGGGCATTCGGGAACGATTTGGGGTGGTATCTTCCTCAGAGCCACCAAGATCCGTGTGAAACCAAGTAAATTAGAGCTGATGGAGTCTAAAAGTGGGGATGTGAGAGGCTTTGGTGGCTCTCTGCTCTGTTTGTGGCCATAGAAACAAAGCTTCTTAGAGTTTTGGACTTACACATTTTCTTCTTAGAACGGATTAATAATAATAACTTAAAAATACACATTAAAAGAACCTAAAGAGGGTCCCAGGCAATGTGTCAATGAGAGAATCTTCCCTCTCTTCCCATGCTCTGGGAAGCTAAACCAGGACAAACGGGTGGCCTAGATACATTTTTTCTCTTTCCCTTTCTTTGCGTTCTGCCCTGTACATCTTCATCTGAATGGGGTTTGCACAGTTTCAGGGGTGTTTTTTCTCCTCTGATCTCCCAGATCTATTTTTCCATGGTCTCGCACTGTCCTTCTCTCTCATTCTCCCCCAGAGAATATAAAGCAATTGATTCTGCTTGCAGCTAAGGTTTCAAACCTCTAACCTGCAAAGGGGATCGGCAGCAATCAATATGTCTTTGCTATGAATGCTGACTGGAGGACCACAACTCCCCAGCATCGATTGCTCTGTGCCTTCAGCTCACCTCTCTGGTGCTGTAAGGGAAATGGCTCTTTGTTCTAGCGCTGAGCAGCCAGCTGCTGCATCTCACTTCCCACTTCTATTCCCGTGGGAAGAGAGAGCTAGATAATGACAATCTCATTGGCTCACCACCAGCAATATCTATAGGAGTCTGTAATAGCTTCAGCAGAAGCGAGAGCATGTTGCAGAGCCAGAGGATCTCCCCGTCAGCCCTCATTGTAAATGGAGACACTTGGAAATAATTATGGCTCACTTTGGAATTTGAAAGAGGCAAAGGATAAATAGCGTTTGTTCTGCACCCTCAGATACATCAACCCGGGACTGATGGGCTGTGATGCCTTTCACAGGTAAAGCTCTACTTTCCTATGTGTCTCGTGTAAGGCTGTGTATTTGCACTGCACAAAAGCTTTTGTAAAGATAGAGCAGCTTGTCCCTGTGCCTGTCCTTCAAGATGTGGGCTTTGGTGTGGATGAGCTGCCACACAGTGCTTTAAGGATGCCGTGGTAAAAGCCACTTTGCACTTTAGTTTTCCTTTCTCACTCGATTCCTTTCTCCACTCTTTTGGTGCATCACATCAACAAATCCCTCTGTTCCCTTGGCTTTTGGATGAGGAAGTGGGAAGTGTTATTTGCTATTAGTAACTGCATTTTGGAATGGTACTTGATGCTTGGTTCGCTGATTTGCATCTATCTGATGAGGTGCTTTTGATGTGCTTCAGGTTATCCTTTACAAAGGGTCACTTCCCGAAGATGGCTGAATGTGCACATTTCCATTATGAAAACGTGGATTTCGGCAACATCCAGGTGAGTTTCTGGCTTCTTTTATATACAAAACATCCCTGGGTTTGGCTGACAACTAACCTGCTGGGGAAGGCAGAGGAGGGACCTCCACTAAGGTTGGTTTAGCTTGTTGTTTAGTGATGAGAAGTGAAGGCAATAGGGTCTCTTGCTGTGGGCTTGCTTCCATGTACTGAGCCAGCATCTGCACGTGTTGCCACCCCTTTGAGGCTGGAGTGGTGTTGTTTCCACTGGATTTGACTGAGGTCACTGAAGACTGCATCAAACACTCATGATGGAGTCATCTCGATAACTGCATGCATGATTTTATGTGTGCCTGTCTTTAACCAATTGTGTGAATGTATTTATGTGAATAGAAATCATTCCATTTTATCCCTTCTCTTCATGTTGTCTTGGCTCTGCATTATGCAGCAGAATCCAAGCAATTGTTATCAGTCTGAGTTGCACTTCTGGAAGTGGGATCCATCCATCAGAAGCATATTTTGCTGGGCAGTAATGGGGAGGGCTGAGTACCAAGAATCACAGCTGGTTTCTCCTGAACAGGGCACATCTTGCTCTGCACTTAGAGAAGCAGGGATGCCTCCAGTATCTGCCAGCCTTGGAGCCAAAAAGAGGTTACAACCTTCTCATTTGTAAAACATTTCCTAGACTAGAGAGTGAATTGTTTAGGGCCTTTCATGTTTCTTTACTCAACAGTTCTACATCTTTCTGCCTCTATGAAATTCCAACTGAGAAGGAGTTTGGGTCCTAGTCAGGGGTTGTGTCTACTACTGTTCACATTTAGTGGCTCTAAGTAGGTCCATTCTGTTGAGCATAGGTTGGCAGACACATGTGCACACAAAGGCAAAGCAACTGAGGCTAAATGAAGGTGGCACCAGCATAAGAGCTCAGTTCTCAGGAGGCCTCTGGAAGCTACTGACACAAACAGGAGCAGTCCTCAGTTTTCTGGAGCAAAACTGTGTTTCTTTATTTGCAGTGTATAGGAATAGGTTGGCTATGGGTTTGGTCTCCTGGTAGTTAACTGATTTGGCACCATTACTTTTTTCAGTCATCTTGGAAAGAAGTTTGCTGTTGGAGTAGGTGTCAAGCAGGTATCTGTGTCCATCAGTTTTGCTTTCCATCATTCAGAGATACAAGCAAGCTACAGAGAGATCACAACCCTTGCATGGCACCAGGATTTGAAGCATCTTAAAGGCAAAGTGTGGTTGTGTGTGCTGGGGGGGGGGGGAATCTATGCTCTTTTCCACCACTCCTACCTCTGAGAAATCATATACACTTCACTATTTAGGTACCTAAAGCAAAGCATGTGCTTAGATAGGGTGAATGAGGCTCTGAGTACTGGCTCTGTGCCTCTTGTCCCTTTCTTTTTCTAAGCAAGGTTTCTGTAATGACCATTTGATATGCATAAACATATCCTAAGAACAGAGCTTTGCTCCTGAAATACAAGAGGTGTAGGACATTACAGTATTTCCTTAGTAGCAGAGCAGTGTTTAAGGGTAAAATAAATGCAAGCTATTAATACAACAGCAGTATTAGTCTACAGGTTTCAAAATAGGTTCAGCTAGGGCTCATATGTGTGAATCAGAAGGCATTCATTGGTGGCTCCTCGGTGCTAAGAAGGGAACCAGAGAATAGCAGTAGGCTGAAGTGACTTTTAAGTGACAGCTTGGCACCTAATAGTGAGCTGCCAAGTTGCATCTGAGGGGTAGTGGGTGGAAACTCCTTTCAAACTCTCTTCAGTGTTCAAGATGTGCAGAGTTGCAGTGCAGCATTAGCAGGTATTGTGTAATGCTGCCTGTTAAGAGCCTGGCTGGATTTCAGCTTGTTTTGTAACTGTTGATGTCACTTCGAAGATGGGCTCATGGCGCAATCGGTATTAATATCCTGGCTCCTCACCTCATTCTGAATTAACTTTCTGAGATGTGTGAAATAGGGTTTGTTCTCTTCTTACCCTAGCACCGTGCTAACAAAACTGGGTGCTTTTAGGGATGCTTTTTCGTCACAGAAATGTGCTGCTCTCCTGCTTTCTACGGGCTTTAACCTTGTCTGCTTCTGGCCAGTGAGACACATGTTGCATAGGCAGGAAATTGCTGGCTTACCATGCACAGGTAGTTGGTGCCTAAGCTGTAGTTATAGGAGAGGCTTTACAGATTGCATCAGGGCCTGAAATCCACTGCTGTTTTGCTGAAATACCTTCAATTTCTTACTGCATTGAGTTTTTAAGGCTACATTATTGATTTTTAATCTTACAATGAAAAGCCACTGTCTGCATAATAGATTCCTCTTAACATATCTAACATTGGATTAATGTGTAAGAATCCCATTAGCAGGAGCAGAACTGTGGTTGAGCTCTGCTGTGATCTGGGTCTCCCAAACATCATGCCTTGATGATCTTAAAGGTCTTTCCCAGCCTGGTCAGTTCTGTGTGAGGCCATGGTTGGATTGGGATCACTTGGCATCAGTTAGGTCAGTTCTGTTGCTTTCCTTCCCTCTAAGATCTGCTGCCTTCACACAGGGCTTAGCTAAAACCTCTCAGTGATGCCTTTCCCTCTCTAGAACATCAAAGCACTGAGTTTTGAAGTCCTCAACATCTCTACCAGCTCTTACATTAAGGCAGAAAGGCTCCCGATGCGTTTAACTTCAGAAGTGCCTAAGACATCCTAATATAAAATAAGTTCATAATCAGCTTCTAAGGCAGCTTATTAAATTAAGCACGATTTTTGGGTCTCAGAGTTGCCTTCTTAGGGGTTGAGTCGTTCCAGCATGAAGCTGAGGTACAGCATAGCATCTTCCTGGCAGGATTTGAGTTGGAGATGAACCCTCAGCCAACCTGATGGCCCGTGCCAGGTTGTGTGCTGTAGAGCTGTTGAGGTGAACTCATTCACATGGGATTTGGGGATCTCAGCGCAGCATCTGTGTCATGTAGTTTCAGTGCCTTTCATCAGCGAACTTTAGGCCTTGTTAATATGTAGGAAGGGAGCTATTTCAACACCTCCCCGTGTTGCTAAGTTAGAGTGGAGTGATTGTCCCTCCAGCGTGGTGCAAATGTGACTGTGTTCTCCTTAGTGCTGTGTGCCATTCATGTGAGCAGGAGAAAACAGAGATTGGGTATTCTGTAACATCTGTACTTCCTGCCAGCAATACTTTGTTCTACCCTTGAAAGAATTAAGATTTCATCCTTAATTGAGTGGGGTTGAGTAATAGAATATGGGGGGCTGATCAGCTCCCTGCTTCCCAGGTAATATTCCTTGCTGCCTGAAAAGCATATTGCTAAAGGCAAAGTGCTGTCAGGCATTCCAGCCCTGTGTCCATCGGTCATGGGTTCAGCCCCTTCAGACAACAGGTCTCTTGTCTTCTCTCTGTGTAGCTGCCTTCTAAAAATAACCCCATCAGAACAGGGTTGGATTACGGGGCATGGACGATCCTTTGCCTCTCCTTATCTGTTAAATGTTGGCCTTGCAAGTGGTAGGAGCGTGTTATCAGCCGTAAAGGAAGTATTTGATCCAGAATCACTTCCGCCTGCGGAGGCATCAGCTGCCAGGAATGCTGCCAGGAATTCCTGTTCCCAGCTCAGCAGTATTGTTTGCTTCTGAATGCCTTTGGCAAGCTGCAGCTTTCCAGCCAAGATGATGCTCCTGCCTTGCAGTGGGGGCTGTGGTTCCTGCCTGTCACCGCGTTTTCCTCTTGCATCTTCGGGGTGAAGAGCAGCTCAGTTCTTCTCGTGCCTCCTGCCAGCAAAGCCTGTTGAGAAGGGATTTTTCAGGGTCGTCTTCTTTTGGTTTGCCTTTTTGTTGAATACCATTCCAGGGAAGGGGGGGCAGAGGGGAAGCGTGTGCTTGGGAAGGTGTCTCTGTTAGTTATACAGTCATTTCCCTGAGGTGGACTGCAAAGGAAGCACAGCTGGTAAAACCTGACCAGATGCCCTCCTCAGCAGCGAGCTGGGGTAGTTTAAGATGCTTCTGCCACAGCTAAGAGCAGTTTCTCTTCACAGATCAACCGGAAAGAGCAGGAGCAGAGGGGTGCTGCTGGTCTGTGTGTGTGAAGTCGGGCAGCTCAGCTCGAACCCCTTCCAGCAGTCGTTTCAAAGCAAGGCTGCTCACTGCCTTCAGTGGAGGAGGGTTTCTTCATTCCGCTGCTCTTCTGTGGGCACGGTGGCTCTCAGTGTCTCGGCAGTCATGAGCAGCTCCATGTCTTCAGTAGACTCCTTTGCAAAGTGTTCTCAGAGGAAAACATCACAGAAACACAGAGTGGCTTCAATTGGAAGGGACCTTAAAGCTCATCCAGTTCCACCTTCCACTAGACCAAGCTTTGGTGCATTCTGCTACGTTGTGTTCCCCTTCTTTAGATGGATACCTCCCTTCTGTTGCCTGTCTTTTCTCTATGGTTTCTTTACTATTGCCTTCTACAGGGGCAATGGGAGATGTTGCAAGGGCTGCTTTGAGGACATGGGTATATCAACCCAACTGTGTTCACAGTGTAGGTGGAAACTGCTTCTATTAAATCAATAATTCCAGCCACAACTCCCTGAAAACTGGCACAGTCTCCTGCCAAGATTTAGTCTCTAGGCCAAGCTTCCTGATGCCAAAAGAGTTAGGAAAATATTTGAGTTAAGTTCACCTCAGTTTGTGGATTCTTCTGTTTCCTGCTCTTGCATCCAGCTTTGCCCTTTCTCTGGAACGAGATCAGACCTGTGCCGTTCCAGCTTGCTTGCTTTTCTTCCTGGGAAGTGGGGGAGAAATCCAGCACGGGTGTTCCAGTGGAAGGGTGACTTCAGGTGGATGGAGGATCGCTCATGGAGCTTTACGGTTGCCTCTCACACGTATACTACTTGTTTACTCTTGTTGCTTGCTGTAGAGAACAGTGGCAGCCTTCAAGTGATCCAGCTTTACCGGGGCTGTGTTGAAGGCCAGGTTGGACACAGGGGTTTGGAGCAAGCTGCTCTAGTGGAAGGTGTCCCAGTCCATGGCAGGGGGTTGGAGCTGGATGAGCTTAAAGGTCCCTTCCAACCCAAACCAGGCTGGGATTCTATGACTGACAGTGGAATCAATAACTGGTCCATGTTTATCTCATAAAGTAAGAGGTAATTTGCTGGCATTACTCAGCTGGAGGGTTATTGAATTGCCTGTCACAGGGAGGAAAGGCTCTAGACTAGCTCTGTGATTCCAGGTGTGTTCATCATCTGGGTGTATAAATGGAAGGGCAGGCTATAACCCCCAAATCATCGTTAGAAGCAAATGAGATGCTGCTTGCTACTCCGTTGAACAAGTACTTCTGCTTTCAGTCTTCTGAACACACAGCAAACTGGTTTGTGGGTCTTGATGGCTGTTTGATGGCAAGAATGAAAGTGAGTGCAATAAACCCAGCTTTAACTTTGGCATTGACCTGCTGTTTGCCACCATCGTCCATCATCTCTAGCAACGTGTGACAGAAATGTGCTAAAGTTGTTTTCATTAGTGACTTCTGTTGGGAAATGTGTCTTCCCTGAGGATTAACGGCCTGGAAAAAGCAGGGAGAAGTCTGACATGTGTAATTAAAGTGTATTAATAAATAATAATCCCTACCTCACCGGTGTTTTGTACTTTGAAAAGGGATGAAACCCCCTGTTTTTGTGTCTGGTAAAGCACGTTGTTAACACGAATGGTGTTAAAATGCAGCATAAGATTGTGCTCAGAGACCTGCCAGCGTGCCAAGCCGGGGGGGGTTTAATGACCAGCAGACTTCATGTTGCTGTGATCCTGAGGTTTCCCGAGGCAGGGCTGTGTTTTGAGTCCGCAGGGGAGGTTTGTGGTGCCAGTGGATGTATGAGCTGTTAAAGCAAACGGCCACGGGCAGCATTCCCATTCTGGATTTACCGTACCCGCTTGCAAATAGGGCAGTTTATTTCCTTTGGGCTTCTGTGCCAGAAACGTGAGGTTTGATGGCAGAGTTGGCAGCTGAGAGGGAGCAGGTTAGGCTGCAGGGTTTTAAGGTGTTCGTTCGTGGTCTTGGCTTTCCCATGGTGTGTGTGTGTGTACTTTTGGCTTGCAGTTACGAGCGTCTTCATTCATTTCCTGGTGAGGAAGCATGGATAGGATAGAACCTATAGATGTGATCCTGCAAAATGTGGCTTCCTGACTGGCTTGGCTTTGGGAGCTGTTGGAGTGAGGCCAGAGGAGGCCATGGAGATGCTGCGAGGGCTGGAGCAGCTCTGCTCTGGAGCCAGGCTGAGGGAGCTGGGCTGGATCAGCCTGGAGAAGAGAAGGCTCCTGAAGGGGAGACCTTAGAGCAGCTCCAGTGCCTAAAGGGGCTGCAGGAACGCTGCAAAACAAATGTGCTTGTGCATGCACAAAGTGATGCTTCTGCCTTCCCCCAGGGCAAGGTAATGAGCAAGCAGTTGAAGGCCATAGGCTTGACTGGAGAGCACTGGGAGTCCTGTAGCTCTGCGTGTGCCTGTGTGATATTCAGACGCTTGCAGCAGACAGTTTAGTCCTAGCCTAACCCTGATGGAAAAGCAGGGGGTGTCAGAGTGGAATGCAGCACTTAGGGTTTCCCAGAGCCTGCTTTGGGAAGATGAGTGGTTGTTGATCTTTCCCACTTCTGGGGTCATGGCAGGAAATGGACTGCGCTTCCCCTCGGCTTTTATCACTTCCTCCTGCCAGCGAAGGGGAGATTATTTTCCTTCATTCGCTGCTCCTCTTGTCAGCCCGAGGAGCTGGTGTTTAGCCAGATAACAAATCATGCTTTTCCTAGGGAAGGAGCTCTCAGGAATGCTGATTTCCCTGGCCCCTTGTTTCTCTCTTGAGCTTAGTCCTGCGAGCCCTTGCTTGGGAAGATGTGCTTTGCATATTTGCGGTGTGCAACGCGTGGTTGCTTTTCCTTCCAGTGCCTTTCCGAAGGCTTTTTCAGCAGTTCTGATGGTGGCCCCTTATCTCCTGTTGTGTAAGGCTTCTGAGGACTCTGCAGAGCAGCCTCGCAGTGCAAGTATGTGCTTGTGCACGCTGGGTTAGTGTTATGTATTCTTATGTATGGAGTCTACTTTAGCATTCGCAAAGGGAGACGCTGTCATCCTGTTGAGCTGATTCTCTCCACCTGAGCCTGCAAGGGTGCTGCATGCCTGCAGTAGGTTGAAGAGTATGGATCCCTCTGTACTTGGTGACGGGTAAAACGTGGAGCGTGGGGTGAAGGCTGGGTCTTGCAGTGCTCCAGGAAGGCAACAATGACCAATCTGCATTCAGCACATCAGGATCCACTGGAGTACTCTCCAGAGCCTATGGAATTACTGGGCAGATGGATCTGTGGACAGGAGGTTGTGCATCACCCATAAGATAAAGCCAGGAGGTGCACTTCCTAATGGGATTCCAGAGTTATTCATGTCCTGCACCTCCAGCTGCAGCACAACCAAGCTACTGACTTCAGGGCGCTTCAGGGTACATTTGCTTTTCCCTTGTGGGCATTGGTAAGGTTTGTTTGCTTCCTTTCTGCCCTGGGGATGTTGGTTCCTGGTTCTCTATAACTGCAGACTAGGAAATGTTACTGAGCACAGTGCTTGCTTTGGCCTGTGCATTCAGAGTAACACGAACACCTCTCTTCAGGTGAGATGAAGGTGAGAAGTCACAGCAAAAACCTACCTGCACTCTTGGGTAAGGAAAGGTGCTTTGAAAACGTGGCAGTGAGACAGGATCAATGACTACCTCAAGCACATTAAGCTTCTCATCACCACAGTACTCTTCCCCCATCAAAAGCATGGTGTCTGGGAGGGGTTTGGTGTTCTTTCTCCCCTCTTGCAGCTCCTGCTGCTATTTCAGATCTATATAAGACATTTTTTGCCAATGATTTTGATTCTTCGCAGTGTGGACAAAAAAGATAATATTGATTTAGTGGGGGAGAAGAAAGAAACAGTGAGTGAGTAAGGGAATAATAGCGTGGAATGACAGGACTGTCAATTTTCAGTTCTCTCACAGGAATAATGTGCTTGTTTCAAGCAAATGGAAAAGTAGACTGTGACTAAAACTGTCCCTGACCTCCCACAGAAATGAATGGATTTTGGAGCTCAGGGAAGAAAAGGCAGTTGTAACTAACGTGGTGATTTTAATGTGCTTTCCTTGAAAGTCAGCAGTTCCATGAGATGCTGTATGCGGGAAGGTTAAAAGTATCTGTAGAGAATCATGGAATCCCGCGTGGTTTGGGCTGGAAGGGACCTTAAAGCTCATCCTTGCCATGGGCAGGGACCCCTTCCACTAGAGCAGCTTGCTCCAAGCCCCTGTGTCCAACCTGGCCTTGAACACTGCCAGGGATGGGGCAGCCACAGCTTCTCTGGGCACCCTGTGCCAGCGCCTCAGCACCCTCACAGGGAAGAGCTTCTGCCTAAGAGCTCATCTCGGTCTCCCCTCGGGCAGGTTAAAGCCATTCCCCTTGGTCTGTCCCTACATCCCTTGTCCCAAGCCCCTCTCCAGGTTTCCTTTAAGCTCTGGAGCTGCTCTCAGGTCTCCCCTTCAGGAGCCTTCTCTTGTCCAGGCTGCCCCAGCCCAGCTCTCTCAGCCTGGCTCCAGAGCAGAGCTGCTCCAGCCCTCGCAGCATCTCCGTGGCCTCCTCTGGCCTCGCTCCAACAGCTCCACATCCCTCTTATCTTACAAAGCTATAAAATACTTCATATTCACTTGCTTGGCCCCTTTTTTTTTTTGGTATGGTTGAATGCATTTTTCAATAAGCTTAAACAATACCCTACGTGATGAAATTATAAATACATTATAGGTTCAGGCTGTAGAACAAACCTGGTTAAAAATGATGGCTGAAAACTCGAAGCAGTCTCGTTCGAGTGGCTTTTCTGGGTGAGCAGCAGTGGCAGCAATGAAAAGGTCCCTTCTGCAGGCTGAGGAGGAGGGATGTTGCACTTGGGTGGCGTTATTGGCAACAGCCCGACTAAGAATCCTGTTGTGTCCCGTGGCAGACAGTGGAAGAAGGGAGGCGTTGTTTGGTGGCAAAGCCACTTTGCTGTGAAATAAGCACACGGATAAATAAACAACAGTTTAATTGAACTGCCTCTTTGTGCCTGAAGCCACCGAGGGGCTGGTTCCTCTTACAGAGCCGTCTCCATTGTGGTGACACTGTAAGTATTCAGGCAGTGGTGCTGAGCACCTGGCCTTTCAGGAGGGCCAGGAAGGGGTTTCTGGTGGTGGTTTCCCCAGCAAGCCCAATGGGTGCCTAAGCCCTGCGATAATTTGTAGTGCGATGCCATCTAGTGTGCAATGGGCTTCCAAACCTCTGGGTATTCATCCAGCACTGATCTTCCTTGTGCATCGGACTCCCTGTGCATCAAACAGCTGCATCTTCAGTGGAGATGGTTCTCATAACGTTGTAAGTGTTCAAGGCCAGGTTGGATCAGGCTTGGAGCAAGCTGCTCTAGTGGAAGGTATCCCTGCCCGTGGCAGGGGTTGGAACTGGATGAGCTTTAAGCTCCCTTCCATCCCAAACCAGTCTGGGATTCTGTGAACTTCCAGCTTTTCTCTTCTGGGGTTTGCATCATGTCCAGTGGCTGGTAGGTGTTTACATCTGGTCTGTTGTTACTGTTGTGCTACTGTATGAAACACAGCTAGGAATCGCCTTATCAAGTCAGAGGCCATTTGAGTTGACTTTGCTGTTCTTCAGACCTGTTGTCTAACAGATTTGGGGCAGGAGCAGCAGTACTTCGTCTCTCACACTGTCTGCACTCTGGTCTCAGTTCCCCTCAGGGAAGGGTATAGTTTTCCCTGCCAATGGGACAGAACAATCCTTCCCTCTCTAGTTCTGAAAAGTGATGGTTGGTGTCGTTGTGTGGTACCCAGTGTCTCACTGCTGCCAGGAGCAGGGCTGTGTCTCTGCAGGTGGTGACTAGACCCCAGCCTGGCAAAGGCTGCCAGGGGGGATTCGTTTCTGAATGTTCTCATTTGGGTTTCAGTTAATTGTGCAGTCAGACTCTAACGGGGTGTGAGAGGTGAGAGGTAACACCAGATGCCTCCATTTACATGTGTTAATCAGCACAGACCCAAACAATAACAACAGATTCAACTGGAGCCATTCAGACAGTTTGAAATGTAAAATGTATGACTTGGGAGAGAGCTGGAAGGTCAGGAGCATGGAGCCAACATGCCAGCATCCCATCCGACCCCCCTGCAGTTACAGCGTTTCAGAAACACCCAACGTGGCTATTGCAACCCATCATTACATTGAATTAGCTTTGCTGTGAACAGTAATGTGGAAGATGCTTACTTCTCCCTTTTGGAGCGTAGCCTGTGGAGTAACAAGGAGCACACAGTGTTATGTGTGTTCTTCTGTGTACTTTGTATCTCAAAATGCCTGTGTCCAAATGGCTGCTGTTATATTCACCAGGGTCAATTTACTAGTGACTGAAGGGGGTTTCCTTTGGAGGCAGGCTGCTGGCTCTGTAATGGTAGGCATCGGAATTCTATGGGAATTTATCCTGGAAGCAAGCTTTGGTTGGCAGCCAGTGAGGGAGAGCACCAGTATCTCATGGTGGTTGTGCTGCAGATGGTAGTAAGAGTTTTGTCTCTGGAAGAACACACTTGTGGCTAGTTCTGTTGTTCAACAGAGCGATTGGATTTGGGTTCCTGGGAAACGTGTGGGTTTTGATGCTGTTTGGGGATCAGGGCTGGTGGAATGAGGAAGATGATTCCTCTAGGGAAGAGTTGAGGCAGGTTGGTGCAGTAACAAGAAGTCGTTTTCTTAGAAGCATCACTTCTTCGGGTGCCCTGAAGTCCTTTTTGAAACCCTGTTTATAACCCCGCAGACTGCCTAGATCCCCAGCTCCATCTGTGGTGGGAGCAGAAGTGGTCAGCACCCTCAGTAACGTGTTCAAAGGGTTAAGAGGGGACAAGGGGAGTTGTGGCTACGTGGCGTAGGGCTCTGCATACTCCTGGGTGCAGATCTTCAGCATCCCAAGTAGGTTGTAGGGTGTATTGACATCAGAGCTCCTCCAGAGATGTCTCTAAACCTAAGCTGTAGTTGAGCCTGTTTTGTTTCAGCAGCAGTACTCGCCGTTCAGAACACACTATGTGAAATGCTGCTGCTGCTGATGTAAGGATGTGAGCAATGATTTAATTCAATAAGATCAATTTAGAGAGGAGTTACAATTGTAGCTGGTTCAAATGTGATTTGTCAATTCAGGGAATAAGAACTTCTTCAGTTATTTGCTTTGTTATTTGGAAATCACAGAAGCAACTGCATTGCAAAAGACCTTTAAGATCATTGATTCCAGCCATTCCCCAGCACTGCTGAGACCACCACTAGCCCATGGCACTGAGGGCAAACCGAGTTCTGTTTGCCCTAGGAAGTATTCTTCCATCCTCAGAAGTGATTTCCTTCATTGTCGCTTTCTAGCATCTCTTTGTGCCAACAACAGGCCAGCCTGCGCATCAATAGCAGCACCAATTCTGCATCAGGAGTTGCTTTCTAATGGGCAAGACCAGGTACAGGAGAGGTTAACAGAGAGCAGGACGTGGCAGCTACTACTCACTGATTACTACCCTCTTTTGCACAAAATAAGGCTGCTCCGGAGGCGTAGGCTGTGTCATTTGAAGGCACTGACTTCCTTCATTCCCTATTGTTTTCTCTGTGCCATTACAGCCCCCTGTAGACTCATTTGCTTTGGTGTACAAACTTTCCCAACTTCTCATCCCTGAAAATACAGCAACCGGTGGCACTGCCTAAGATGCTTTAATGGAAAGCAATTTTCCGAGGTTTGGGAGAAGCAGTGTATTGGATAGGAAAGGAACTTGAATTTCTTCACAACAGTGTTAGTTTGCATTTTGGAAACGGCTTGGGTTGAGCCTTACAAATTCTCTGGGGTGTTTTCCTGTTTTCTGGAAGAACAGAAAGAAGCTTTGAAGCGGGGAGAAATCAGTTGATGAGTAAATCAGTTCTATCAGTGTGATAGAAGTGTATGGCCCTATGTGATGGACTTGAAAGCGCTCACCTCGCCCCATCTTCCACTCCATTTGTTAGAGAAACAAATAGGAGAAGGGTGCAACTTTCCATTTTAACCTTTGAATTCAGGAAGAGAGATGGGAGAAGAGGGAGCTGACTGCAGTCCCTTCCTTCAGGGTGAAATTACTGCCTGGGGAGGCCAGGCTGGCTGTAGCTAGGACCAATTCCATGGTGAGGAACTCTCTTTCTGAATAGAAATGACCAGAGCTTGATATTCTGGACTAGCCAAAGTGCTGTGGAACTGCAGCAGCAGTATTCCACAGCGTGGTGGTCTTTAGTTCATCGCATGGTTAAGCTTTCAATTGAACCTAAATTCTGGGGGCTGGAGGTAAGGAATGATCGCCCTGTTAGTGGTCACCGCGCTCAGGAGCTGAATGGGAAAGCACTGCTAGGGAATAATGATCTGCCAGCTTTGATTCTGCACGTGCCCCAGCACCGTTTGTTCTGTAGTGATAGTACAGGACCCCTGGACAAGCAAACGTGTTCAGGCTCTTAACTGAACGGGGAGCAATTTGACAGCAGAGTTTTCACCATCGAAATGCTTGTTTTCCTTAGGGAATATGCACAGTGAACAGAGAACCCTTGTACCTAGGCGTTAGGGCATCCTGCATCGATCTGCACCGGGGACTGGAGGGGAGTTTCGTGGAGCTTTAGCTCCATGATACCAGAGGAAAAGGACGAGCAAGGAGGAATCGGCTTGCCTGGAGCCGTGCTGGGCTTCAGGCATGTGATGGCAGCTTGCTGTCATTTGTTTTCTTTCCCTTTGAGCTGCAGCAGCAGACTTCTCTGCCTCAACACAGCCCCTGCCTGCATTCCCTCCCTCTCTGTTTCTCTTGGCTCTTGTTAAAACTCCACGGCTTGTCTTGTGGGACCTTTCCAAGGCGAGAGCGGACGGGAGAGAAAGGAACACGGCAGCTTGCTCCCCGGTGCAAACTGAGCATGAAATGGGCAGCGTGGAAGCGGCGACCAGGGCTGCGGAGGCAGGTCTTAAATGCTATTCATAGGCACTGAAGAAGCAGCAGCACCGGGAAGAGAAGAGAGCGAGGGAAGCGAATGTGGGGAGTTTGATTTGATTCTTCCAGCCTGGAGTTCCTGCCTTTCGGAGCTGATGCCTGGAAGGTTTTTGCACTTAGCTGCTGGGAAGCTACGGAGGGACCTGGAACCCTTAGGCCTTGGCTAGGGATCCATCCATGGAAAGAATAGATCGTTGTAGCAGGGGTAAGTAGCGCGCGCAGCCTTTGAGAGAAGATCCTTTTTGTCCCTGGCACGCCGTAACCGTGATGCTAGCAGAAAAGCAGCAGGAAGGATGGTACCGAGTGCTAATGTGGCAGGAAGGGGCGATTCCCATGGCGGTTTTACAGGCAGCAGTTCCTTTGCAGAGCGATCCGCTGCAGTTTCCAGGGGGAGTTGATGGCATTGGTGTGCAGGCTGTCTCCCGTTACAGATCTGAAAGCTCAGCACAATGCAAACTGTGGCTCTCCTGGCCGAGGTTAAGCTGTGGCCTCTGGGAAGATCCCTGCTTCTGAGGTACCCGGCATTAAGTGGGAGTGGGGCTGGGAACATCCCAGGAATGATTTCCTTCTTTGGCTCTTCAGGTACACAGTTTTCTGTGTGTTGTCAGTGTGTCCTCTACTAACTAATGAGGGCCAGTAAAGGAAGGACTATATCCCATTTTAGGGTGCTAGGTGCTCCATCCCTGGCAGTGTTCAAGACCAGGTTGGATGAAGCTTTGGGTGATATGGTTTAGTGTGAGGTGTCCCTGCCCATGGCAGGGCGGTTGGAAGTTGATGATCTTAAGGTCCTTTCCAACCCCAACTACTCTATGATTCTATGTGTTCCAAACTGTTGCTGATAGTGCCTGCAGCGCTCCCTTTGTTCTAAGGGTAGGATTAGTAAAGGCTTCTTTTTGCAATAAGGAGATTTTAGAATTTACTTCATTATCTTTGATCTTTCATGCATCTTCCTTTTAAAATCGTCCCTGGAATGTGAAATATTGATAAGGGGAGTGTGTATTTGACTTTGTAAACCTTCACTCTGTATTTCTTTTTGAGGCAGGTATGTATGTATGTGACTCAGAGATTGGAATAAATCTTTATTCAGGTGCAGGGGCACATAATACTCATCTTCAATGCCATATTGTCAGGAACCCTAGGGCAATATGCAAGGACAGACAAGGATTTTTCCATTCATAGCCAGTGAGGTATTAACCATGCAAAAGCAGCTTCTGGGCTCTCTAGGAATGACTTTGTCCACGTGCCTACCTGTGGATTTGCTGCCACAGGCAGCTCAGTGCCACTCCAAGCCCTCGGTTAGCGGTGCAAACCGGTACAAAGCATCTGTGAGAGCCCTACAAAAGCCTTCTGAGGGTTGCCATTGCTCCTTCATTTGGGAATGGTAGATCACTGCCAGCTTTTAGGATGCGTCCTAACTTCTCCCTTTGTGCTGGCTCAGCTCTCCGCCTCTTTTGTGCAGGAGAGTTGGACTTTCAACCACTTCCCATTTCCTGCCTGTCTCTGCTCATTGCTTTTCATATGGCCCACAGTGCCTTTTATCCCCTGCCCCCAGGTGTGCATTTGTGAGCAAGGGGCATCTCTTTGCATCCTTTCCTTCCCCTCTGTTGGCTTCATTGAGTTACATTTGAGTTCTTGGGTGATGCTGCTGGTGGTGCAAAAAATGTGAGCTTAAGATTTGCCATAAGCTAAAGAAACTGAGCCCTTTTTTTGTCCTGTACTGATGCGTTCGGCTGAGCAGAGTGGAGTACCCTGGACCAGCTGCTTTCAGAGCACTGCACAGTTTGCTTCTCGCACACCAACTTCGGCAGCTCTTCTGTTATTTGGAATCAATCTGTTGGACTTGTGGCTTTTTTCTCGTGCTCATTCCATCCAGCACACTTCAGTGAGCAACCAGGCTTTCTGCTTGTTTCTTCCTTTGTTACCTTTCATGTCTTCAAAGGTAGGAATTCATCAGCATCAACTTGTTATGCTCTGGAGCTCAAGGGGACAGACTCCTCACAAGAACTCTGCAGCTTAATAAGACATGTGACACGGGGAGACACGTGGGGCTGCAGGCGATGTGCTGGTCACTGCTTCAGTGCAATCCTTTAATCAACAACATGCCATAATAGAGGCTCTGTATTTACTGAAAGCAGATGCATTCATGTCTCTCAGGCTGGGCTTAAACTTCGCAAGAGCTGTGGGTTTGATTCCCACTGTAGGTGTGCTAGCAGAACGGGCTTTTTCCTTGTTGTTTTATCCCATGCATGTGCTATAATGGATAGATAAATAGATAACATATTTATATCCTTCCCTGTGCGGGTGCTGAGGGGCACAGTGTCCCCAGAGAAGCTGTGGCTGCCCCATCCCTGGCAGTGTTCAAGGCCAGGTTGGACACAGGGGCTTGGAGGAATTGGAAGGTGTCCCTCCCCATGGCACCAGAAGAGCTTTAAGGTCCCTTCCAACCCATTCTAGTCTGTGATTCTTTGATATGATTCTATTGTATGGCTCTTGGTGGTAATAGGAGTTATAGATGGAGTCAGTAACGGATCCTCTTCATTTATCTTCTAGTTCTTAATCCCTGAAGCCACATGTCTAGTGGCAGAGTAGCCCTGGAGCCCTGGACTCTGGTTAACGTGGGGTTGGCTAGGGCCTCATAAGCTCTCAAGGGTGAGTTTGAGGAAGGAATATGATTCCCTGCACCCATTCACACTGCTCTGGCAGTGATTCCCCAGTTGTGGTCACAGTTACTGGATGCAGGGACTTTCCACGTTGTCACCATGTGTAACTGATTACCCCATTGTATGTCTGGCAGCAGCACAGCCACCTGTGTCCACGCTAAGCGTTTGCCTCTGCTTAGTGTCATGTTCCATTGCTGTCTTCCGAAACCCCAGAGACTGGAAGTAGTTTCCCCCATGAGAAAAGGAGAAGAAAGAGGTCATCATGGAAGCTAAAACCATGCAGGAGTGAAATCTGTGAAACAAAGCTGGTAGCATTTCTCCCACGTCTTCCCAAATTTCATTATAAGCGAGAGAGGACACACAGGAAGATGGGAAATAAAAGTTTCACCCAGCTAAGGTGAAAAGCAGTTTTCAGCCTCAAAATCCTCTCACTGACAATGTTTTGGGTCTAATTTATCTCTTGGCCGCTATTTCTGTGGACTGGAATACATGGAGTGAGCAAGTTTCTTAGCAGTCAGTTCACTCAGAGCTTTAAGGACAAAAGTCAAAGCCACTAAACTCCATCCAGGTGACAATTCCAGCTTATGGAGCGTTCCAGGGTGTTGTCAGCCATGAAGAAGTGCCTCAAGCAGTGCTCTGCATGCAGCCACGTGGAGGGGCTTGGTTTTAATAGCATCACATACTTGAACTTTGTGAAAGCATTCTGTTGTCAGCCCCTAAGAAGTCGGTTTTGCCTCACAGCGTCCCTGATGGCTGCGTCTGAGATGTGTTGATGACTGTTTCATTGCTTAGGAAGGTTGACCTTCACCTTCTTGCACATTGAGAGGAAATCAAAGGGTGAGACCACATGAGAAAACATTTGCAGCATAATACAGGAAAATCTGGGGAAGAAGTATCCGTGACACAGCTCTCTGAGATCTTATGTCTCAACAGGCATCAAATGTACTTGGCTTAAGCATTAGAACTGACTCCAGCAGCATATACATCAGCTGCCTGTGTTGCCAGCTCACCCTGGAATCAGGGATTGAAAGTAGGGTCGTTCCAGTTGTGCATTTTTCTCTCCACTGGCTCTTGGGGGTATCACTCTGCTTGGCCTTGAATCCCCCCAGTAGATACCGAGATGCACAGCGCATGTCCGTGGCCTCCTTGTAAGCCCATACTGAAACCAGCATAAAAGAACCCAAAGGAGACCTGATCTTGTGCCTATGAGGCACATAGGGAACTGTGCGTGGTTGAAGCACCTCGAGGAGCCTGCTGCAGGATCAGTATCTGCCCTTTTCTCTAGCTGTGCGTATTTATGGCAGGATTTATTAGTCTTGAAGGTGAAGCTCAGTCGAAGGGATGCTGCCTGCTGAATAATCATGCTTCCATCGGAAGAACTTGTCCCATGTGATTTGCAAGCTTAAAATAGTTCTGAAAGTAACTACAGGCAAAATACACATCCCACAAGCTTTGCTATTTACTTAGTGCTTGTACTTGCAGGAAAGCCAGGCTTCCCAGTACACCTGCGGTGTGCTGGGACTTGTGTCTCCGAGGAGGAGGCTCTAAGCCAGGAGTTGATTTCACCTCTGGCACTAGTATCCTCCGTGCGTGTTCTAGTGATGTTATAGCCTGGTTTGGGTTGGAAGGGACCTTAAAGCTCATCCGGGTCCAAGCCCCTGTGTCCAACCTGGCCTTGAACACTGCCAGGGATGGGGCAGCCACAGCTTCTCTGGGCACCCTGTGCCAGCGCCTCAGCACCCTCACAGGGAAGAGCTTCTGCCTAAGAGCTCATCTCAGTCTCCCCTCTGGCAGGTTAAAGCCATTCCCCTTGGCCTGGCCCTACCTCCCTTGTCCAAAGCTCCTCTCCAGCCTTTTCTCAGCCCCCTTATGATGCTTCTATGCAGATGTATCACCTGCATTTTGCGATACTTGGATCATTCAGCATGTTTATGCTTGGGTAAAGAAGCTGCTCTGTCAGAAATGTTCTTTTCCTGCTCTGAAGCCACAGTTCAGTATGAAAAGGATAAAGCAAAAGATGGGGAACCCAGTGGGAGGATAATTAGTACATTTAGCTAGAAAAATCTGGAGCAAGGAAAAAGAGGCCAGATAAATACATGTCTGGTGTCAGAGCCATGAGTTAGAATACGTTTCCCTGCTTGAAATGATTTGCCAGCCTAGGATTTCAAGCACAATAAAATCAAATCCTCATATACATCCAAACCCAGGTCAGGAAGGTGCCTCAGTGCAGGCCAATGTGTGTCATGGGCTCAGCTAAATGAAGATGAAGTGGTTTATGAGTCACCAGCGTGATTCAGGAGGTAGCGGAAGTACCGGCTATCAGGGACTGGAGCTGGAGAGGGGAGAAAAGCTGTTTCATAGAATAACTGCATCTCTGAGTGTGATCAGTGTTAACTCTTAATTTCTTCAGGGTTTATCCCAAGGATATTTGGGCTTTTTTGAGAATAAAGCTTAGCAATATTTCACAGGAAAATGAGCCTCATGTTTCTTGCTCTTGGCCACCACAAGTACTTTTTCACCCCATCCATCCATTCCAAAGCGATGCATGAAGGTGGCATTTGCCCTGTGGGGTTTTTTTGCCTCGTCTGATTTGTTCAATTGCACAAACATCATCAGTTCCCATGGAGGAGGCAGGAGGGGGTTCAGAAAGAGAAGAAAGGCAAAGTTTGGGCCTAACTCTGTCAGGAGAATCATCAGATGTAATAGTGGTTTGGAAACGTAATGAACTTTTGCTCTGCTTGAGCTTTCGGTCGCATGTGTCTGGCTGCTTTTAACCTGAAATTCCAGCTCGGAAAAACATGGAAGGATTAGCAGGTTTCCTTGGAACAATGACACATCCTTTGCCAGGAAAAGCATCAGCCTTTCCACTGACTTCAAGCTCCTGGCAGGAGCCTTCCTCACCATTCTTGCCATCTCTCCTCTCCCGGAGATCTCCACCGATGTGCGCTGTGTTTGAGATGACACCTCTTGAAGCTCCTGCTTGCCAAGGAGGCTGGGTCATCGCCGTCTGCCCCATCACATCCCTCCAGGAGCTCTTCATCCCACTTGGAACGCTGTGCCAGATGCTGCCAGTTGTGGGATGTCACAGCGGGGTGGGTTGTGGCTTCAAGTGAAAGGAGTGGGTCTGTGTTAGCTGGCTTTATAGCAAACTTCTAATGATATTAATATTAGGAAGCATTACAGTTTCATAGAATCATAGAATGGTTTGGGTTGGAAAGGACCTTAAGATCATCCACTTCCAACCCCCTAACATGCTCCAAGCTCCATCCAACCTGGCCTTGAACGCTGCCAGGGATGGGGCAGCCACAGCTTCTCTGGGCACCCTGTGCCAGCGCCTCAGCACCCTCACAGGGAAGAACTTCTTCCTTATATCCAACCTAGATCTCCCCTGTTTCAGTTTGAACCCATCACCCCTTGTTCTATCACTACAGTCCTGATGAAAAGTCCTTCTCTGTCATCCTCGTAGGATTCCTTGTAGGATTCATCCTTGTAGGTTTCTCTTCATCTGTAAAGAGGAGTTGTATTCATTTTATGTACCTGATTACTTTGATTTGCCATGGAATACGTGTTTCACAGGAGAACATGCATTTGCACTGCTCAGATACGTGTGTGCAAGTGAAATCCATGTGTTCCTGACTGTTGGAAGCAGAAGCTGAAATAAGTAAGGTTCCGAGATGAATTAAATCTACCCCTCTCCAGTCTTTCACATATTGTCCTGTCATCAGGAGGACTGGATGATGGAGTTAACATCACTCAGCAAACAAGGAACCAAAAGCCAAAGCTATTTAAATGAACTTATTTGGCATCTAGGATCAGAGGCAGAGCAAGGAGGAGCAGACACAGCCCCACTGACATTGCCATGCAGAGCCGGCTCTTACTCGGTAAGGATTTGGCACTTCAATTTAGTAGCCAGCAATCCTGGTGTTGGCAATGGATTTCTGTAGTGCTTTTCCTTGAAGTGATGCTTCGGAGCTTCTGCAGTTTCTAAGAGGAGCACACAAGGACGTGACTCTGGTTTAAAGCCTGTGGTCGCCCTGACAAGTGAAGGACCTGCCTCTGCTCAGATTAAAGCCCTCTCCCCAGTCACCGGCCCTTGCTTTCTGGCTCTGTGTGGGGAACGTGGAAGGTGCCATGTGGCTCCCAGACAGGTTCACAGTGGCCTCGTGGGGCTCCAGACAAACAAATGTGTCTTTAAAACACACGCTGCTTTGCTCCAAGCACAGATCTGCCAAGGGTTGATGCGAGGAGTGTTCTTGGAGGGCGAGCAGAAGGGAGCTTCCAAAGCCGCTGTGGAGAGGAGGGATGAGAGTGAGTTTTGGTCTTGTTAGCCCCAGTTCTGGAAGGTAAATGCACAGCATCACTGCACCTTGTAAAACTGCTTTGGAATAAGCCTTCTGAATGTGCTAATATCATAACTTACCCTGCTGTTCACTCTGGTGCTGTTTAGCTCCACAAGAGGAATAAGCAGTAAATCATCCTCTGCGGGAGCCTCCTGTAATCACTGTCTTTATCTGCTGGCTTACCAGAGATGAGCTGCTTGTTCTCAGACTTGGAACCTTCTCCTGCCTCTGTGTGTGCCCAATAGTCTGGTGAGCTCTGCTCTGTGTGGCAAAATTGTGTGTGAGCAAGGTACGTTTTGCTTTTCACCCTTCCTGGTGATACCAGGAGGTCCCGATTGCTGCTTCCTCCTGCTCTCAATGCCGTTGTTTCTATTGGGTTTGTTCTAGTTACTCATCCTTTGGCAGATTGTTGTAGTAGGGACTACAGCTCTTACTAGCCAGCTGCACAGAGCAGCATAGTGTGAATGTGCTGGTAGAGGGAAAATGGGCTGTCTGCTCCAGGATTTAATGCACTCACCAGGTCCTTGTGGATGTGTGCAGGAAGGCAGAAAGGAGGGGACTCACAACGATAGCTTCACATAACATTCCCAGCCCTCTGTGCTCTTCAGGCACCTGTTAAACCTCATAGGAACATGTGTAGGGCTTTCTTGGTGTATCAGGAAATGCTTCCACTGAAAAGTTTAGGGTACCATACACCTGATTGATGGAGTCGGCCCTATCTGCCTGTGCTAGCTAAGCAGAGCATTCCAGTAACAAATGTACCTCCCGAACCTAACACATCCTGTCGTGCTCAAGAAGTTCCACATGTTTTGCATGTGAAAAACGAACATTTTGGGTTCTATATCAAGCCACATCTATCTGAAGGATGCAGTTTAACCCTTTGCTCAGTCGCCATAGATGCCATTCACGGCTTGTTTCATCTGTCTCACGTTTCTGCTTCCATTTGCTGGGGTTTTTTTGCTCTTGGCCAATTTTCCAGAGTTCAGCTTTTCCAAAAAGTCTCTTGTTCCAAAAGACCTTTGTGGAAAAAGGCCCAGACTCTTCCTCAGTGCTTTCTGCTTTTAAGCTGGCATCGCTTGTGCTTAACAAGCTGCTGTCACTGCAATTTAATGTCTATCACACAAGGAATAAAGGTGGCTGTGATGGCTGTGTGAGTGCTGAGAGGTTGAGATCTTCATCCTGCTCTGTGTGTAATGGAGGTTTTCATATATATATATAGTTTTTAGTACCTGGGTCTCTGTGCTGGGTTATGATCTCTTTCATAAAACAACTTTTTGGAAGACGTTTCCTTTTATTATTGGCTTTGCAAAGTCTTAATTTGCTTCTGATCACTTTTAATGGTGGCTTTTCAGAGAAGATGGTGAAATACAAGCAATTGTACGTATAGGATGTTAAACTGGTAGGAGCAGCAGGACTAGTAGTAGTACCCTAGTCAAGGCACTTGTACATTGAGTACATGTAAGGACCGAGGTGGCTAAATCCCTCCTCCCTGCTCTGAAATGAAAGCACATCCTGATGCTGTATTTAATGACTCTGTATGTGGTGAATGGTGCCATAAAGCTCTCTGTTGTGGTAAATTGCTTGACGAGGCTGAAATGAGATCTGGTTTGTTACCTAATGTCTGCTGAACAGATTGAATAGAAAATGAATAAAATTGGGGGGGAAATCACTGTTATCTGATACATGAATATTTATGGAGATATGTCAGTGAACAATTGATTTTGCAGACTTCTGAGCTTTAATCCCTGGCTTTTTTGCCTTCCTAGGCTGGTTTTATTCTTGACCCACCGTTTCAGTTTTAAGCTGTCAGGTGAGATGCCCAAATCCAATGGCATTCCAGCACAAGCCATAAAGGCTCGATGGTTGCTCTCTGACAGCTCCAGACACACAAACACATCCCAATTCCCTACTCAGCATGTCTCGGAGCAAGTTGATGTGAACGTTGTGCTCCGTGCATGATTACATGCCTGGCTTAGCCCTGCTCACTGACCTGGTCTTTCTCTCTTTCTCCACCCCATCCATCCCTTCTCCCTTGGTGTAGCTTTCGCTCCCAGAGGAACAGAATGAAGTAACAAGAAATGGCTGTGAATCCAAGGAACTGGTCTACCTTGTACAGATCTCTTGTCAGGTAAATGCTGTGTTTTCTAGCCCCACTTTGTTTTACAGTATGTTTGGCAGCACAACGTTTTGATGGGACACTTCTCGGTGGCGGGGATGGGGGGTTCTGCTTCTCACTTTGGGTCCTCCAAAGGATGCTCTCTGTGGGACTGCAGGGAGCTTATTGTAAGCAAAGGACCATCAAGGGGAGAAAAAGGAGTCTGTAAGCAAAGAATCCTTGTTCCAGTGCGTGCAGAGGTGCTGGATGAGCAGCCTAGAGATGCAGAGCTGCTCCACTGAGTAGTCTAGAGATACTGGCTGTTGAATTAAATTGTTGTTTGCATGAGGCATTGCATGGATGGATTCAGCTAAGTGTAATGCCTGTCTTTGTTCCTCTTGGCGTAGCAGTTCTTTCTGTGATTCATGTCAGCCCTTCTTGAGCATCCCTCTTAGCAGTTTATGCTGAACATCACTGCAGTGTCTGTCGTTTTAGAGCTCTTTAGGTGATCCTGCTGGCATTTCTCAGGTACCAAAAGGAAGTATACGGACAAGGCACGCCTCTGCTGCCTACACGTGAATTGCTGAGGTAGGAAAGTATGGTTCTGTTGGATATTGGATTGTACATTAGTACACACTGAGACAGGTAGTGAGTTCACAGTGTACTTGCTCCTCTCCTCTAACTCTGTGTGCACACTGGTGTAGGGTGTTTGGGGAGAGCTGAGGAGCAAAGCATCCTGCTTCGTTGTGAAGGTGGAGCTTGGCAAAAGCTGCACTACAACAGTGTAGTTGGTGTGATAGAAACACACAGAATGGTTCTTCTCTGTTGTCCTGCTCTCTCAGGTGCTTTGCAGGGATGTGTCTGAGAGCACAGTGCATTTTCTGTGGGGACAGCGTGGGGAATTCTCTGCCTTGGCTAAGGAAGATGGTCCAATAGATCCAGAAGCTGTGAACAACAGAATCATGGAATGGTTTGGGTTGGAAGAGACCTTAAAGTCCCAACCCCATGCCACAGGCAGGGACACCTTCCACTAGAGCAGCTTGCTCCAAGCCCTGAATGTTCAGCCTGGCCTTAAATATTCCAGGGATGGAAGCACTTCCATGTCCAGCTGCTGACAAGTTCTGGTACCTTCTGTTTTCCTGTTTTCTATTCTCTTTTAAGTAATCCTCCCAGCTCACTGGAATTCCTCCCTACCCCAGCCATTGATTCACCTTGTGTGTGTTAGTCCATGCCCTTGTCTCTCGGATACTTACAAAGCTGGGAAACTTGTGGTATCTGGATTCAAGGAGTGGAAAGGCATGGAATGAACTGCACAGCTGAGCATCATTCCTACCATGGCGATACTTCACCCCTGACATCTCACGGCCTCTCCTAATGTCCAGGGAAAGATTCCATTCCATCACACATTGGACACTGCCGGTGTCTGGATGGGTTTGGCTCCGCATTAGAATGGAATGGGAGGTGTGAAATAGCTCATGGAATGATAGTGCAATGGGGGAGAGATTTTGGCAGGATGCATTTGGATAACGCCAGAAGTATTGCAGGAGGGAGCAAAAAGGCCTATACAACAAGGTTTACTTTGCTCACCCTTTGGATGTGCTGCTACCAGTGGTACTGCAGCACAGGCAGAAACCTTGTCACTTCTCAGATGGACACAGAGAAAACCAATTCTGTTGATGAAGGCTAAGCCCATGTACATTTAAAAGCCTTAAGATACTTGGGGTTCGCTGCATAAACAGACAGCATGGGGAAGAGGAAGGGCATTTGGCCATCCTGGCCATTTTAGATTACAGACCTTAGAGAAATACCCCAAAGCCCTTAGTTTTGGGGTTGAACTTAATGCTCCTGCTGAGCCTTGCACAGTTTGGACTGGGCAGCCCCAGTCTGTGTGTTGTGTGGTCCATTAAAAGACATTGATTTTATCCTCTCACTCTGTAGCAGGCAACAAACCAAAGCTTGTGAACATTAGACCTTTAAAACCTCCAGTTCAGCCTTAGCTGTGTTTGGCACACTACACTAAGGAAACTCAATCCCACTCTTTCCCATCTGTAAGTATGATTTTAGTGGTGTAAAGAGAATTATTGTCTCGCAAAACCCTCCCAGATAAGGGTTGAAACAAGTCTTGAGGGGAATTATGTTTGTGACACAGTCCTGCTGCCCCTCAGCTTGTGAAATACAAGCATTGTGTGAGGTTCAGAGGGGGGGGTCAAGTCTCTATTCAGCTTTTCTGCTGCTTAGAGACCTCAAAACAATAATCCAGTTTAGTAGCTGTTAAGAAGAAGTGGGAATATTGAGAGGTTGATATTATTAAACTAAATCTAACCAAAATCCCTTTCTATGATAAAAGAAGAGATGGAGGGAGGAAGGGAGGAAAAGATTGAGGGATGGATGGATGGATGGATGGATGGATGGATGGATGGATGGATGGATGGATGGATGGGCGGGCCTCTTGGTGTGAGTAATTGCAAGTCTTAACAATAACCCTGGTCCTTAAAGGACTCCAGGGAATGCTGAGACCTTGGTGAACCTGTGCTGTCTTGCAGGCTGGGAAGGACCGTGAGCAGTGTTTGCAGTCCTTGCAGAGTTCCACAGGGATACACAAAGAATTTACAAGCTCTGCAAGACATTTAAAGGGGTAATTCTGTGCCTTGAGAAGAAACGAAGCCTGCAAAAAGGTTGAACTAGGCTAAGCCGTGGAGTTTTGTCAAGTCCTAAAGCAGGCTGTGAAAAGAGACCTTTTCAGTGGTTCTGGACCTGTTTGAGTGGCAGTACAGCAGCTCGCAGCCCAGAAAGCCAACCCTATCCTGGGCTGCATCAAAAGGAGCGTGACCAGCAGGTCGAAGGAGGTGATCCTGCCCCTCTGCTCTGCTCTCGTGAGACCTCACCTGGAGTATTGTGTGCAGTTCTGGTGTCCTCAACATGGAACTGTTGGAACAAGTCCAGAGGAGGCCACGAGGATGATCAGGGGCTGGAGCACCTCCTGTATGGAGCCAGGCTGAGAAAGTTGGGGCTGTTCAGCCTGGAGAAGAGAAGCTGCGTGGAGACCTCATAGCAGCTTCCAGTATCTGAAGGGGGCCTGTAGGGATGCTGGGGAGGGACTCTTCATTAGGGTCTGTAGTGACAGGACAAGGGGTAACGGGTTCAAACTGAAACAGGGGAAGTTTAGATTGGATACAAGGAAGAAATTCTTTCCTGTGAGGGTGTTGAGGCACTGGAATGGGTTGCCCAGGGAGGTTGGGAATGTTCCATCCCTGGCAGTGTCCAAGGCCAGGTTGGACAGAGCCTTGGGTGATATGGTTTAGTGTGAGGTGTCCCTGCCCATGGCAGGGGGGTCGGAACTGAATGATCTTAAAGTCCTTTCCAACCCTAACTATTCTATGATTCTATATTTAAATATCCCAACATAAGAATGGCCATTCTGAGCTGTTGTTGTGAAAAATACGCATTTGAACACTTCAGACATCATTTTGTGGTGATGTTTTGAATGGGAAGGAGAGAACAAGAGATGGATTGTGAAACTGTTCTAAGGGAGACCTTGAACTCATCTCCTGGGGGTTTTCTTGTTCATTTTCAGCATCACAGGTAGATTGTTGGAACAGGAGTGACAGACTGCAAGCGTGGCTGATGCTTGGCACAATAAGAGAAAGGTTTGGGTTCGAAGGGATCTTAAAGCTCATCCAGTTCCAACCCCTTGCCACGGGCAGGGACACTTTCCACTAGAGCAGCTTGCTCCAAGCCCCTGTGTCCAACCTGGCCTTGAACACTGCCAGGGATGGGGCAGCCACAGCTTCTCTGGGCACCCTGTGCCATCACCCTCATAGTGAAGAGCTTCCTCCTGATATCTAATCTAAATCTTAGGGCTAGATCTCATGCCAGACCTTTAAACCCAGACTGCCTGTTGTGCTCTGGGAACCGAGCTACAGCACCTCCTCTGCTTCCTGCTGTTCAGGGGATAACATCGGTGTCCTCCAAAGGAAGCCCCCTCCTGCTGCAGCTCTGGGAGCATTCTGAGGCTGTTCTCATGGGCCCAAGGGTGGGTTTTCTCTCTTCTGCTGCTCCCCTTTGCAGACCCCCCCACTGGCAGCAAGAGGAGCTGCGTGGCTTCGTTGTGCAGGATGCCCTGTTCCTGCTTTTTGTTCCAGGCAGCCACTGCTGCCCGTGCTGTGTTCATTTTGATTGATAGAATAAGGTCTCCTATGCACTACATGAAGGCTTTTATGCAGCTCTGTGCCACTTGTATCTCCCAGCTGTGCCTTGCAGGAGATTCAAGCTCAGTATCTTCTGTCTGAAGAACAGCATTTGCAAACCTCTGAAGGCACCCTCATCCAGCGTTCCGTGGCTGGAAGCGTGGTTGCAATCATAAGTGCTTCAAGGGCAGCAAAGAGAATGCCAGGAAAAAGTGGGATCCAACAAGGAAGAACAGACAGGACTCCCTATCCTGAGTGGTTTGTGGGGAGAGGAGAGTGGGATCTGTTTGCACAGAAGCAAATGTCTTACTCAGGCTACTGACATCTAAAGTATGGTTCTCTCTGCCTCTCATGGTCCCTGCTAGAAACCACAAATTGCTTGCAGTAGGATTCAAAAGCCCTTTTGTGTGCGTGGTTTTTGTCTTGAAGGCTTGTTCTGTAGCATGTTGATGGTTTCATCTCGTGTGATTGGAGTTCAGACACCTAGGGAACAGTTACTGAGTAGGTGCTGCTGACATACCTCTTATTGAAAGCCACAGGCCTTTAAACAGGTGACTCGATGGGACTTGTCCTTCATTCCCAACCATGGAGTAGACTCAGCATTCCTGAGTGTAAATCCATCCCCTGGTGACGACTGAGCAGGAATCTTAACCTTCAGTATTCAGATTCTCCATGCATGGCTCTCTCTGAGGTTTTTCCTCTATTTACATATGGAGTGGGGAGGGAATGGTTCTTTCTTGTTCCTGACTCTGGCTGCTTGAGCTGCAGTGCCAGGGTTCTAGCTGTGCTGCGTGGATTTTGAGTGGGATGATTTCCTTATTGAGTGACACCATAGGGATAAACACCATGGCATGTTTGTGCTAAAGCCCGTTCCTTCAGCAGGCGCAATTGGAAGTGCATTTCAAGCTGTCCCTTCAGTGTACCAAAGACAGAGAGGCTTTACTGTCCTCTGTGCTAAAGGCTTCCACTGTAGACTCTAGGAGAGAAATCACAGAATCCCAGCCTGGTTTGGGTTGGAAGGGACCTTAAAGCTCATCCAGTTCCAACCCCCTGTTACAGGCAGGGACACCTTCCACTAGAGCAGCTTGCTCAAGTAGAAGGTGTCCCCTTGAAATGGGCTGGTGCATTTGTTTAAAGGTGGTTTTTACTGGGAAAAGAAGGCATCCAAGCAGATTCCAGCCTCCCAGTTCATCAGACCTGCGCTGGACTGAGCTGCAGTGCAGTTGTGGAGTGCTCTATAGCAGAATCCTGCTTTCATGTGCTCTTCAGATGCTTTGCTGTGATGAGAAGCCGCAAGCTGAAGCGAATGCTCAGTGTAGCCCTGGTCTAGGAATTGATGGTGAGCAAGAGGGAAAATGATCTCTCCGAATAAAATGCAATATCCCATAAAAGTGCTGCCACAAAAGGGTTTTTTTTTAAGCAACAGAAGCTTTTACAATTACATGGTAGTTTGTTATTGTCTTGTCCTTTGGGCATTTTGCTTTCAGAAAGCAAGCTTTGAATTAGAGACACCAATCCTCTTGTCTCCAAGTTGTGTTCTGCTTAGCTCTGAAGCCAATGTGAAAATCACTGTTGCAGTCCAAGAGCCAGGCTGATGATTATGGTTTCTGTCAGTAAGTGATGGTTTTGGCAGGGCTTCCCCTTGTCATGTGGTGCTTTGTAGACAAGGCTGGGCCCGGCCACAGATTGAAGAGTAGCACTGGCTTTTCATCTGAAGAGACATTGAATCCTGCCCCGTAACCAGGCAAGTGCAAACCCATTGCAGAGGAGCAGCTTGTCTGCAGTCTTACTTGGTTTACACCTTCTCCAAGAGCTCCCATCCAAGCTAAGAGGAGGATTTTGGTGCATGTTCCTGGTTTTCAGTGATGATAGAACCATTAGAATGGGTTGGGTTGGGAGGGACCTTCAAAGGTCCTCCAGTCCAACCCCCCTGCAATGAGCAGGGACATCTTCAGCTACATCAGGTTGCCAGAGCCACGTCCATGGCTTTGAATGTCTCTCCATGGCCAAGAACCGAGACTTAAGCAGATGGAGATCACTGTCTGCCTCAGGCGAGTCATTGGGAAAGCTCTGTTTTATTTTCCTTCCCTAACCTCAGGCCAGTCATTTTCAAAGGGTTTTTTTTGTTGTTGCTCTGGTTTAAAGGATGATGCTGTGGCCTTACTGTAATGAAACTGCTGCTGCTGCTCTGGGGTTAAGATTATAGCATGTTTAGAGCATGGGGTGAAGAGGGCGATGTGTTTCATATGAGCAGTGCCTGTGTCATCATTTGTAAATGTATATCTGTATGCAGTCCTTGCCTTGCTGCCTGGAGGATGGCAGAATCTTACTCCCTGTTACTCAGCAGTCGTGTTAGTGCCTTTGAAGTATTCCTTTTGTGGCTGTAAGCTCCTGTTGGGTTATTCCTTGTATGTTCTGCAGTGTAAGACAGCAGTCCCCGTGTTGCGGCTTCACCTCTGTGTCCCTCTGCGACCTGCTGCTCTTGCAGGATCATTTTACTAAGGAGATGATTGATGCTGAATTGTTTCAATTACAGCGTGCTGGGAGAGCAGGGGATTTCATGCACGTGGTGAGAGTTGTAAAGCCTGTTTCAAGTTCATTAGGTGCCTGTCAGCCTGCCATTCAGAAACAGGCTTTCCTGTGGGAGCAGGAATGGATGCTCAGATTTCAAATACACGTGGTGGGTCTTCTTATTTCTCTGTACCAGGGATGGGGCAGCCACAGCTTCTCTGGGCACCCTGTGCCAGCGCCTCAGCACCCTCACAGGGAAGAGCTTCTGCCTAAGAGCTCATCTCAATCTCCCCTCTGGCAGGTTAAAACACAGTTCCCATGTGTGGTTTTAGTGTTCCAATCTGTAATTGGAATCAGGGTGAGCAAGGAAGTATTCATTTTTAGGGGAGAAAAGCTTCAGTGGTTTCCATTAAAATCCCTTTTCTTTGCTGATTGCAATTAGTTGATAGTAAAATGATAATTAATGCTGAGAGACATGAATTTCTTCTGTGGAATAAGTCTATTAAGGATTCGGCACATGAATACACTGAACTTTCTCGTCTGCCTTCCGCCTTGCGGTCCGTCTGTGTGTTCCCTTCATCTTGTGATAGTTGGTCTCTGGTGTGATTTCAGTCGTGCTGAAGTTACAGCATTCCCATTATTTTCACCTTATTTCACCTCCCTGGTGCCCATATTTCATTTTCTTCTTGTCATAAATAAGGGCCTGACAGTGGAATGGGTATCCCACTGCAAGCTGTGGATGCTGTCTTCTAAGCCAGTCAAGTGAGCAGACATCACCTTGGTGTAGCTGTCCATGCCTTTGGCTTGGCTCTGCCCAGCTCTATCGGCTGAAATGGGAGCAAGCACTAATGTGTGCCAAGGAAAATGTGTTCATCCATTCCAATATCTCGGAAATGTCTTGCAGCTTAAGGAAAAGCCACATTGCGTGTTCCATACCCGTGAGGAGCAGTGCAAGTGAGCATCCATCCGTGGCCGCAAGGTGAGACCTGGCAGCCCAAAAGCATCGCGGCGCTGAGCGTATGCTCTCATTCAGAAACGAAGTTGCATTCATGCAAGCTCCCTCGAAGTTTTACTGATTTATAGTTTCCCTAAAGCTATAATAACACACCAGAGGTCCTGAGATCGTGCAGGACATTTTGGTAAACCGAAGCTTAGATAAAGGCACCTCTGGCCCCAGCTAAGAACACTTCCTGGGGAAACCCAAAGCAATGGATTTTATCAGGCTTGCTTTCTGTTTTGACTGAATTTCTAAGCCATTTTCCAGTGTGACTTGAAATAGAAAAAGGCTGAAGGGTCATGCTGGAATAACATACAGAACCCAGGACCCAGACAGCTGTAAAAGTCACCCTCATGGCAGGGTTAAACCCTCTTGGGGGATGCTGGCAGTTTCCAGCTATTTAATCCATGGTGTTTTCTTACTCTTGGGTCAAACTGAAGTGACTTTTGCCGTATACTTCAGTCTCGTTTTCTGGGCTTGATCTGGTAAGGTTCATGAGAGCATCCACGTGATTTCCCTCAGGAAATAAGCATTTGAACCAGAAAAGAAAGGTCTACCCCTGCCTTTAAATAAATAAATCCGAGGTGCTACAGAGAAAACAAGGAGCGTGGGACAGGCAAGTTCTGCATGCAGGGATTCAGTAGGAACCTCCCTGGCTTGAAGGGGCATTGATAGACACAAAGGACTCCTGTCTGCTCAGCTGCAGGCAGATGCAGCTGGAAACACAGTCTTCCTTATATCTAACCTGAACTTCCCTGCTTCAGTTTAAACCCATCACTCCTTGTCCTATAGCCACAGTCCCTGATGAAGTGTATCATGATGAAGAGTAATACATCTTATTTCTCCTGCAACTGTGATCTCTACTAACATACCATATACATAAGAGCCTGAACTCGAGGGCTGGGATTGCAGGCATCGGGCTGACTGAATGCAACAGGGGTTCTGGTCACCCGGGTTGTGCAGCACCCCGCTTCTGGAGGTTGCTGCTGCTGCTGCTTCCGCAGGGACAGCTCAGGAATAGCTCAGCTGGTTGCTTAGCAGCAATTGGAAGGTACAGGAACGGGTCAGGGCTACCTCTGCACCACGCTCAGGCTGTGCTGGCTCAGTGCTTGCTCCACGAGTTGTGGTGAAGAAGCTCCCAGGGAGATGCTGGGGCCAGAAGCACCGCTGCTGTCGGGAGGTAAGCTGTCCCTGCTCACCGAGCAGCTGCCTTGCTAGCTACTAGTGGCCTTGTCACCATGATGGTGTAGCATGGCTTTCATCCAGAGGCAAGGAGAACACTGTATAGAGTCTGTTCTCTGCAGCGCATCCTGCTCGTTCCATGCCATGGACCGGTTGTTTGCTAACCCCAGCTATTCCCACCTTGTAAATATAACTCAAATGTCTTGATTGTAGGTAAAAAGAGACTGCAAATCTACAGTCCAACACTTGAAAATATAGAATCAGAAAGGTTTGGGTTGGAAAGGACCTTAAGATCATCCAGTTCCAACCCCCTGCCACGGGGGGATTGGAATCTGTCATTGATTTAATGACAGATTTATGATCATTTGACAAATCTGCTTGTGTTTTATGTGGGGAACGCGTGAGATTGTGTTGAAATATCCCCTGAAGTGCAGCAGGCAGAAGGAAATGAAGGACTGCAGCGATTTCTCTGTTGTTTCTTCTGTTGGTGACTAAACCTTGCTTTAGGTGACTTACCTAGGGAGCAAGAACCACAGAGCTGCAAAAGGTGGAGAGGTTGGAAAGGCTGTCACCTTTCTGCAGATAGACTTGCACACCTGGTCTTGGTTTTCTCCTTTAGGTGAAAAGTAAAATGACATACTGGAAATTACAAAGCATTTATGTCCTGTGTAGATACCCTCTTTGCTGGGTTGTGAAACAGGGGTGATTCCGTGTTTCTGGGCACAGTACACAGTCTGGAGTTGTCTTAAATAGTTGATATGCTGAAGTATAGGGTTTGCATTTACAGCTGCCTTGCAAGCTTTGGATATTGATATAAAAATGATGCTTAGAAGCCTCCTGGCAAATGAATCGAGCAGAATGGTGAATGCGAGGTAATGCTTTGTGTATATCAGGTGAAGAGGGCATCCAGTGGAGGTTGAGAGCCACGTCCCACACATCTGGTTCAGACTTTACAGCTCCTTTCCCTAGTGAAGTGTCCCCTCTTATACCATGCATTGCCCTCCTGTTTGTGCTGGTTGCCAGGCTTTTAATCCTTGCCCTGCCTTACAGTGGCCGTGTATCCTGGAGCAGTCTAATTCCTTCCTCCTGCATCTTCTTCTGAGTCCTTGCCAGAGCACCCGGACTTGGACAGCATGGCTGACATCTCTTGCAGGCTCTGTTGGTTTTCCCCTCCTTTCCCAAGGGAGAACAGCTGCCTGTGGAGTGAGGCAAGAGTCTGCAGTGCTGATGGAGGTTCTCTTCTTGTTAAATCACGGAATCCCAGCCTGGTTTGTGTTGGAAGGGACCTTAAAGCTCATCCAGCTCCAACCCCTGCCATGGGCAAGGACCCCTTCCACTGGAGCAGCTTGCTCCAAGCCCCTGTGTCCAACCTGGCCTTGAACATTGCCAGGGATGGGGCAGCCACAGCTTCTCTGGGCCCCCTGTGCCAGCGCCTCAGCACCCTCACAGGGAAGAATAAATAACAGCCACACTGTTGAGTTGGGGAAAGAAAGACTGAAGCAAGCACTTTGCACTTGAAAGAGAAGGTGCGGGAGCTTTGTGGAGGTCCACGGTCACTGGGTGGTACACAGCATCCACATCTGTACCACACAACCAGCCTCACTTAGGGGGCTGAGAGGATGAATGGCTGTTCATAAAGTGCTTTGACCTGTAAACCGCTGCGTTATCACAACAGTCTTTTATTGATCATAATAGGCCATGCAGCATTTAGAAGTGGTCATTGAGATAGTAAAAGCTTCGCAAAGCAAATTATGCTGCCCTGGGCTCTTCCTTGTCCCCTGAAGCAGCGTGTGTCTTGTCAGTATTTTAAGTGGAGCAGTGATGTGCACTCAGGAGTAATTCATCAGAGATTGGTTGGAGGAATTCCTTCCCCAGAGGCTGCCCAGGGCAGGGCTGCACTCACCGTCCCTGCAAGCGTTCACATACCCTCAGTGCCGTGGGTTAGTGGTGGCCTTGGCAGCGCTGGGGAACGGTTGGATTTGATGACCTTAAAGGGCTTTTCCACCCTGGATGATCCTGTGATTCTCCACACACCTCCGTTTTCTCCATCTAGGAGCCTCTAACAGGGGGATTCTCTCTTGTCTTTCTGCAGGGGAGGAGCTGGATCGTGAAGCGCAGTTATGAAGATTTCCGAGTCCTGGACAAGCACCTTCACCTGTGTATTTATGACCGGCGCTTCTCCCAGCTCTCCGAGCTACCCCGCTCTGATGCCCTGAAGGACAACCCAGAGGTGAATTCCCTAAAGCACAGTCGCCAGCAAGGGCTTGGAAGAGAGAGCTCCAAACTGCTTTCTCATGTACAAAGTAGTTTTAATGCGGCCCTGGTTAGGTTTGGACATGGCTTGCGAGTAAGAAGATGTAAGAAGTATGTGTTTTCCACCCTGGGCTAAAGGGAAATGCCCTGCAAGTTCATAAGGATTAATGTGCTGCTAAACACGGAATGGTTATTGAGAGTGTCAAGAAAGAAGCTGTCCAGTCCGTACCTTAGCTAAGAATGTAGTTACATCTTTGGAAACATCTTCAATGATGTCCATGAGTTAGCAGCTTGGCATTGCCAGGAAGTCGTGCTGTGCCAGGGCTGTGGCACTGCAAGAGGACTGCCATTTGCAGTGCTAGACTCACATCTATGGACTGAAAACGACTGAAGCATTTGCATTAGTGCCTTATTTAAATGTTCTTTTAAAAGCTTAAAAAGTGGGGGTTTTCCCTAAATGAATAAGAGGCATTTTCATTGTGAGCTGGAATTCCTTTGGCTTCGTAAGCCTGTTGATAACTCAGAGATTCACTCATGTCCATAACAATCTTCTGGGAAGTCACAGGTGCATCTTGACTGCATCACGTCAGAAGATGTGGAGAGGGAGGCAATGTAATGCATGGCCCCAGAGGTTACTTGAGCCAGTGGAGCAGGACAAAACCATTCTGCCTGTCTGTCTGCAGGAGGAGGCTGTTACCCAGTGATGGACAGTGCCCCTTGCTTCATTTCACAGGTCACTTAGCTCAGGGACCTGTGCTTGTGTGTTTGCCCCCTGCCATCAAACACAAGTATGGGACAATCCTGACATGCTGTGCGGGAAGGCTGATGTTGCCTGCCCACAAGGTGCATGGCAGAAAAGGGAAGTGGGGAAATTGAAGCCATTCAAAGAAGAATCCATCCAGGACGTGTAAATCAGAACGTGTGCTCTTTCAGCACGGAGCTGCTGAGGGTTGGTTGCTTTTGAGCAACAGGCAGTGGCTGAAATCAGTACCCACTAGAGTCTGCAGGGCCACTGCATATGGGAAGTTGGTAACGTGGTCCCATTGCTCATCAGGACAGCTGATTTATTAGTTGCTTTGGCTTAACGCAGGCTGTTCCTGTGGAGAATTTGGTTTCTAATCTTTCAAATTCAACAGAAGCAGCACTGTTCAGGGGAATGAATTCCTGGGTTTATTGTTTTAAGTTCTATTTTAGGCATTCCTATCTCTTACATCTTTATTTGTACAACTGATTTAATACGCGCTTTCTAGCGTGAGCCTGAAAATTTCTCTCTAAGCACAGAAGAGGTAACGGTACTGAGCAGCTCTGCTGCTCTGGAATGGAATTCTGCAGCTGGGGGGCATCTTGCACTCTGTTTTTCACTCTGAACGGACCACGTTTGAACAGATGTTTGAAGAAAGCAGTGATTTAAACACCCCTACCAACTCTGAGCTGCTTGGTAGAAGTGCTTTATAACACTGGGAAGCTTTGGGAAGTCCTCCCCAGCTTCTCTTTAATAAAAGCAAGTTTACTGTTACAGAAAGGACATTGCCCAAGTGTATTTTAAACCCTCTCTTCTACTGTTTGAGATATTCCCTCTTTCACCAAGGGGTCAGGCTGAGTTGCCACGTTTCTAAGGGTTTGCAAGTGGGTGGACATAGTGGGGTTTGCTGCGCTAAATGGTTCCAAGTTGTGTTTGATGTCTATAATATATGATTTGTTTGGTATGAAATTCATGATGAGAAGACGGCTTTAGGTTTCAGGTGTCTTGACAAGGGAGATTAATGAAATCTGCATCTCTTAGGGAAATAACTATTACTTTCACAGGGAGCTGCTGCTTTACCCCGTTTTTCTGGTGTGTAATCATTGTAGTGTGCTGTCCTCCTTCCTTGCAAAAGGGAATATATCTCTTTTATTACAATGGATAATTTATGGTCTCTTAAGTCTGAAGAAGTCTCTCCAAACTGGTGCATTAACAGAAAAACTCTGTCTCTCTTTCTTTCCATCCCAGCTTGTCACCCAGATGCTGATGGCTTACCTGTCACGTCTCTCTGCCATCGCAGGCAACAAGATAAACTGTGGGCCTGCTCTCACATGGATGGAGGTATGGGATGAAGCTTAGGTTGTTCTTTGCTTCCTGACCTTAGCAAGCCACAAATGTGCTCTTTGGCCTTTCCAGAAAGAGGTATAATCCTTCCAGACCTATTGGTGTCACTGAAACGCTATCCTAAAAGCTTTACTCTCTGGTTACCAGCATGTAAGTGGCCACAGAATATAGAACAAATAGAATCAGATCCAGTGTTAATACAGGAGCTTTTCCCTCCCCTCTCTTGGATTTTGTCACCCAAGGACATACCATTCTGCTCACACAAATAAAAGGAGGTGGCAATTCCAGGGAAGCAGCGACTTGGGCAGCCTGGAAAAGTCCCTGAGGAATAGGTTGCAGGAAGCACACACGTTCTTACCCTCCTTTTTGGCAAGGCAATAGTGCAAGTGTGGCAAAGCTATTGGGGCTGGCTCAGTTATGGGGTTTGCCTGCCCTCTTGATTTTAATTTCCCTGGTGATGGCTACAGAAGCAGTCAAGTCAGCTCCCATTTACTGCTGGCTAAACTGGTGCTGTTTGCATATTGTGAGTTGTAGCTTTTGTTTCTCTGTTAATGCTCTTCTGCCACCTCAAACAACAGACCTCATTGGGCCAGGAGTGCAGGAAAGACTGGGGCTAAGAGATGAAGCCCCCCTTGTCTGTGTCAGCAGTGCTGTTGCTGATTAGGCTTGTGGAGATACGTGTGTCTTTGCATTGCCTGAAGGTATTGCTGCACACCAGAAATAGAAACACCTATTATTAGGCTGTTGCAATTCAGGTTTAAATGGTTGTAATAAGGACTTTGAGTGCATTTTCCTGCAATTTTCCCTGCTGATATCCTCCTCGCCCTGAAATACTCTTCCTGGGCTGCTCTCCCTCGCCCTGGCTGTGTGTGCTGTGCCCTGCTCTGTGTGTGCTGCTCTCCTCAGGGGGCCCCCAAGCTGTGCTGTTGCTGGGAGTCAGCTTGAAGCCCCTGCCATGTAGATGAGCATCACTAAAATGCCTCCTCGCTTGTCCCCAGCTGCCTCACAGTCTCCTGTGCTCTTCATTTCAGATTGATAACAAGGGGAATCACCTGCTAGTCCACGAGGAATCATCCATTAATGTTCCTGCTATTGCTGCTGCCCATGTTATTAAGAGATATATTGCTCAAGCAGCAGATGAGCTGTCCTTTGAGGTAAATAACAGAACTTCTATTCCTCATTGTCATATATAGCAGAGTGTAACATGAGTGTCTGTGGTGTGTGTGCACATCAGGAATACATGCAGACGCTTCCAGAATGTTTTGTGAGGTGAAGCTTAGAAGATGCAGTTAAATACTCGATTTGCAATGGGTCAGATACAGGGAGGAGTTCAGTCATCTGTAAAATACAGCTTTACTTGGCATTAGTATCTCCTGATTACATGGATGCTGCCAAGCGCTCCAGCTTGGGCTCTGAGCAGCAGCTCCTACTGCACAGGGTATTAGAAGTACGTTGTCTCTGTCCCCATACATGTGTGAGGACACATGCCAAGGTCATTCCTGTGCTCCTATTGGCAAGGCCATGTCTAACCCCGTTTGTAGAAGCTTCTGCTCCCCTGGAAAGTGAAGAACCAGACTGTCAAAGGATTTGATGCTTGAACAATGTGATCCTCTAAAGCTGCTCTGAAGATCTTGCTTGATGCAGAGTAGGAGCTGCTGTTGGAGCAAAGATCTGGGAGATCAGACCCTGGAAGGCTTTGGGTGTCCACCTTTTGTCTGTTCTACCCAGAGAGCAGCATTTTATGCTCTCATCGTTCATGTGCAGTGGTACTATCAATGGAGCATTCGTGTGGTCACATTGTTGGCATGCAGCACAGGAAGGAGAGAGAATAGTGCTGGTCTGATGCTACCAGTGCAGTAACTCTTCTGCCTCACATTTGGATTTCACAAAGGAATATGCCTCAAGGTTGGCATTTCTGCAGTTGCTCACGAGTTGAACAGGTTCCTTGCAGTGTTGAAAAATGCAGTTATTTGAACTGTGCTGTGAACTGCAGGCTGTGATCGATGTTGCCATTGTTTTTCAGGTGGGAGACATCGTGTCTGTTATTGATATGCCACCAAAGGAGCTGACCACATGGTGGAGAGGCAAACACGGATTTCAGGTAGACACAAGCATCAGACGCGATAGTGCAACTTGATGAAAGGCAGGAAACTCAGCAGTGTGTTTATGGGACTGCTGTGCCTGCACAGGATGTGAGCAGTGCCCCTGTGTTGGTGTAAGAGGACTGCTTTCTCCGTGGACTTCCTGCCTGTTTGAGTTAGGGATAGCCGTGACCCTTTGGACAGTTGATGGTAGTGGAAGGTGATACTGCACCCCCTCCATGGCAGCTGACACTCAAATCATCCCTGTTATCACTGTTATCATCTCTGTAATCAATGTTATTCAAATCATCCCGTTCCTTCCACTCTCTAAAACTAGATCAGGCAGAACATGGAGGGTTCAGAGACAGCCAGTTGGTGAGACACTGCCTCTGACTTGGACAAGCCACCCAGCTACCCTGTGCTTTCATGTCTGCTTTTATGGTGTAGTCTTAGCATCACTGGTCTCTATAAGTGTTACAGCAGAGAGAATTAAACTCCACTTTCAAGAGATCCTAAATGTTCCTGGGAATTAGGTACCAAACCTTTTGTGTCGAAGTGGCACCGCTCTGCCCAAAGAGTTTTATTCCCAGCCTGGGTTTTCTCATCAGGACATTAAAAGAGAGAAATCTCTATTTACAAAACAAAACCTTCCACTGGAGCAGCTTGCTCCAAGCCCCTGGGTCCAACCTGGCCTTGAACACTGCCAGGGATGGGGCAGCCACAGCTTCTCTGGGCACCCTGTGCCAGCGCCTCAGCACCCTCCCAGGGAAGAGCTTCTGCCTCAGAGCTCATCTCAGTCTCCCCTGTGGCAGGTTAAAGCCATTCCCCTTGTCCTGTCCCTACATCCCTTGTCCCAAGCCCCTCTCCAGGTTTCCTGCAGCCCCTTCAGGCACTGGAGCTGCTCTAAGGTCTCCCCTTCAGGAGCCTTCTCTTCTCCAGGCTGCCCCAGCCCAGCTCTCTCAGCCTGGCTCCAGAGCAGAGCTGCTCCAGCCCTCGCAGCATCTCCATGGCCTCCATTCTTCAGTGCAAGCTGCCTGCTTGCCATCAGGCTGGCTGAAATCATGACTTGATACAACCAGGACCACTGGTGATTAAAGACACAAGAAGCAAGGGAGCTCTTGTGCAACCTCACTGCCTTCTGCCTCTCAGATCAGAGCAATCCTAGAGTGCTTTCCCAGCATAAAGATATGTTGATCAGCAAACCATATGAAGAGGGGTTTGTCTGTATCCGTGCACAGTCAGCCTACCGACACAACAGATCCAAGCAGCTGCAGAGGTAGAACTCCATATTCTGGCTTCACAGAGAACTAGGGGTGGAATAATCTCCTGAATTACATTATAAGCAAGTCTTTCACAATGTGAGTCCGATCATGGCCACTGAACCACACCACTGGGAACACAGCAGCTGTAGTACATGTGTCAGTAGCTCTGAGGCTGTGCTTGCATTGGGTGCTTTGGGAAGTTCCTGCCTGTGAGCTGAGGCAGGTAACAAACCATCTGGGTGCTTTCTGCTCCCCCTGACTGCCAAGTAAAGCTGCTTGGAGCAGAGGTGCTTTCCAGCAGCTGTATCTGGGCTGACAGGCAGTGATTTCATCAGCTATGCAAACTACATCATTACTACATCAACAGAGTTCTTCACACGCCGTGGCTCTGATTTGCAGAGAGGTGCATTTCTCCTAGGAGTTGATAGGTTTTGTCATTTCTTCGAACAGGACTTGGCAGAGCTTTTCATTTCCATGAAATCAGCTACCAAGAGATGCCAATTCCGGTGGGGTACAAAGAGGGAGAGGGGGTTTTAGTGTAAGTTTGAGGCCCGTAAGCTGTGAGTGTGCAGGAGAAGTACGCTTTCCTGATACAACAGGGGATTTTTGGCCATGCTAACTGCTGCAGGGAGAAGAGAATTCAGAGAAAGGAGATGATCTCTGGTGCTGGTACAGCAGACTTAGAGGTGTGTTACTGTTAGGTACCAAACTGGTCTTGATGAGTGTATAGGTGAAGAATGTTGTTATAGTTACGGGTTCTGATGAAGCTGTGCAGCCTTGGAAGCATTTGTTCTAGGCAAACAATTGTGTTCCCGTGTAGGAACAGGTGATAAGGTGATAGCAATGAGCTGATCCACTCATTGTAATGGATAACATAAATCAACCAGCACTGGCTTGCCCCGGAGAGTTGTCATTCTGAGGGCAGAGAAGAGGATGAGGCCCAAAGACCAGATGCATGGCCTGTTTATCCGTGTTGCTTCTCAGGTTTCTGCTCTGGGCTCAGAGAGGAGCAAGGTTTTATGCAATGGCCACAGCTTGCACTGTAAATCATACCTTGCTCGAGGTGAGCAAGGCTTTGCTCCATGGGGAAAACCATGACTTTGGGGCTGAAGGGAGCGTATTTGGTTGTGTGCATTTAAAGCAGCTGTGACTTGCTTACGTCTGGCCAGAAGTGTGTTCATTTCTGCACGTCCCCCTGGCTACTGCAGTGAATAAAGGCTTTCTCTGCTGTGGGCAGATGAACAAGAGGCAGCTCTACCGATACCATCAGAAAAGCAGATCCCATAGGTTACAAGTGTGTTCAATGTGAGCTGGAGCTTTGATTCCGCGTGGAAGTCAATTTATTCTGTGCCAGGCAGAGCTATCCTGCAGGGATGAATCACCATTCCTGTTATCCTCCAATTCCCTGTTAGAGCTGCAGGTCCTTTTCTCCCACTACCTGATCTAATGACTGCCTTGCAAGGCACTAAAGCCAATGCAGAGCAGAACAGCTCCCTGGGCTTCTTGTCATTTACTCTGCTTCAAGTAAAGTGATTTTGAAGACATTTCTCCTCAAGCCTTTCTCTTTTCAAATGCCCATAGTGAGTCACTGCTTCCCTTGTCAGATTGTTACCTAAATTGCAGCCACCTCCACACTAAGAGCCTTCCAGCCCTCTTTGTTCTCCTTTTTCTTTATGCTTTGTCTTTTCAATCACAGTTTCAGGCAGCTGAATCACGAGGGAGAGGCCCATTTTTTGATGCACAAGTGCCTTTGGATGTGCTGGATGATTCTGTCTTTTAGTTGCACTGCTGCTGGAGGTGACACAAAGCACTGTGGTAACCAGAAGTGGATTGGGCTCTTTGGTAACACATGGGCTTGAACTGGTTGTGGCCCTTGCTTTCACACCCGTGGTCCATGCTGAACCTCAACACGGGCTTTAAGACTGAATGGATTTCCCAAGAAGGGACATGTTCTGCCCTGGATTGGTCAGCAGTGAAGCAGTAGGTTGTGCTTTCCTCCTTTGGTTAAGGTGTGTGGTGATTTTTTAACCTTTAGATGACTTTGTATTGATCTAAATACGTTGCTGTTCATTTTCGGATGTTGCCAAATCTCTTAATCCAGTGTCTTTACTCCATCTGTTGAGATCAACTCCTGGCCTAAACTCCTTTATTCATACAAAACCAGGGAAAGCTTTGCAGGGGAGGAAAAGCAGCATCTTTTCGATGGGTGGGAGTGAGGCCCAAGTAACAGGTTGTGACCCTGAAGATGATCTCTTGGGATCACTTCATTTCATCGTTTCAATCGTTTCATTGACCGAAAACGATCTTGAAAGAAGAGTTGGAATAAATAAGTCAGAAGATGTAAGCCATGAGAACTGTCACCAGGGAATTAACATCGGATTGCTTGTCAACAGCAGCATGAGGGAAAATCCTCCTTCCCTAAAAAATCCAGTCGTTGGGAACATGGCAGAAATGACACCCTGAGAACAGCGCAGTGTTTTATTTGGGCATGGTTCTGAGATACGCAGAAGTAATGACATAAAAGGGTCTTCTTTCCTTCCTGAATTCATGTTTAGCATTTTATATTGCTAACAGGGAAAACATTAGGTTGCCAATCAAAGGCAAATGAGCTTTTGATTACAGGATGGGATTCGGAGCTGGATTTAGATCCACCGTTTTTCACAGTCTCCCAAATGTATCATTTGTGTGATGGGCTCAGACTCCCACTGGATATGTATATTTTTCCTAGCATAAATATTGCCTCCTTCATCTCTTGTGCAGGAGATGCCCAAGTAAGGTAGGTAAAAACCATAGACTAGAGAAGCTGTGGCTGCCCCATCCCTGGCAGTGTTCAAGGCCAGGTTGGACACAGGGGCTTGGAGCAAGCTGCTCTAGTGGAAGGGGTCCCTGCCCGTGGCAGGGGTTGGAACAGGATGAGCTTTAAAGTCCTTTCCAACCCAAACCAGTCTGGGATTCTATGATTCTATGAAATCATTTCTCCCACATATGGAGACTATTGAGTGGCATGTGAATTCCTGCTGGCACATCCTATTTCATCAGAGCATTAAGATCCTTGCCACACTCCAGTCTTTACACTGGTTTTGACAGTCGCCCTGGCATTTCTGAGTTAGGGATGCAGGGAAAACTGCAAATGAACATCTGGAAGGAGTGGGTATGGTTAAGAAGCTCCTGTGGTATGTTCATCAGCTGTTCCTCAGGTCAGTGCTCAGCAATGGATACGTGGCACTTTTCTCCCCTGTCCTTTGGTGACAGGGAAACTGAGGCACGAGGGTTGCACTGGCTTGTCCATGTTCAGATGCTCACCCGGAATTCTGGCTCTTGTTAGAGGTGGTTTTGCTACATCACACTTTAAAACCACGTACCTTTAGTCAAATCTCTGGGTTCTTACTTACAAAAGTAGAACTCAGTGTGTATTTTATTACATCTCTTCTCAGTTCCAAGACTGAATTGAATTCAATAGAACCAAAACCACATCTCTTAAACACAAGTGGGAAATGCTCCATATCCCTGGCAGCGTTCAAGGCTAGGTCAGAGAGGGCCTTGGGCGACATGGGCTGATGTGAGGCATCCCTGCCCATGGCAGGGGGTTGGAACTGGATGATCTTAAGGTCCTTTCCAACCCAAACTGATCTATGATTCTATGAAACACACTTATTTGGGATGCTTCAGTAGTATCACGAATCACCCCATTAGCTCATCAGACCAAGCACATGAGTCAGGCAAGGACATGGTAGAGAGCTGTGTGTGTTCAGTGTGTCGTCTCCTAACTTAATGCATGAGAATATGCCTTTTGTTCTGTAATGGACCTACACAGACAGGCAAATACATTGAACCATGCTGGATTTCAGTTTCCTAAGGGAATAAAATGCTCAAGTGCTTGTGAATATGGTATCTTAGCAGTGAAAACAGCGAGGTGTTGGTGTGATTTGAGCACACACGATTGAGCTGCTAAGAGCTCTCCCTTAAATTTCATGGGACATACGTGCAGTGCAGGAAACCCAGCAGAAGTCTTTCTGTCTGTCTTGAGCTCCACTTAGGGATGTGTAGCACATTTATCCTGTCCCCTCTCTGTTGCAATGGAGTATCTGTCCTATGAACTAGACCTAGAAAACAGACTCACAACAGTGGTTTAGAGCACTAAGTCTTTGGTTTGTAGGATTTTAGCTGCATCACTTCCCTCAGGCTGCTCATTTTATGGTGGGGCATGGTTCGGAGCATCAGAGATGAAGGCAAGTGTTTCATGGGTGCTGGTTTAACAGGTCAGGTATGAAACCCACCCTACTGAGTGTTGTGCCTCTCTTTGTGTTTCTCCCACAGGTTGGATTTTTCCCTAGCGAGTGTGTTGAGCTCATTAACGACAAAGTTCCTCAGTCCGTGACCAACTCTGTGCCAAAACCAGGTATGTGTGTTCAGGTTCATGAGGAGTGAACTGATCTTTTTGGTGTTCTGTGTTTCACATCGCCTTTGTACCTACACACCACGTTACAGTCCGTGTGTCGATCGTTCTTTGTGCGTACCGTGTTATCCTTTCTATGTGTCAATCATCCCCACGTTCCCTCTCTCTGAGTAGCTCCCACAGGGGAATGTCTTTCATCCGCAGTGTTTTGTAAGCTCCTTCTCCTGCATGGTTTGAAAGATTTTAAGCTTGTAAGGACATCAGTACACTCAGCAATCTGTAAGTAGCGATTCCATGCGGCATCCTGCTTCCTGGTACCCAGGAGGTGTTGTCTGTTAGGTTATTTTCATACAGCAGACAGGTGACCCAAAAATGCTTCTGCTGACATGGATGGAATGGATTAATTAGGTGCTGAAAGCTTCCTTCTGTTTGAGGATTGATGGAGAGGGTCGGATTTAACAGAACTTGGAAGCCTGATTGCTTCTGCTCCAGGGATATGACTCCATCTACTTCCTACTGCCTTCTGTACCAGGCAGATTACTACCCAGCAGTGCTGAGGAAAGGGAAAAGAAATAGAAAATGAGACCTTGGGTCTTTTCTGTTGTCACCCCAGTACACACTGGAAGTAATTGCAGGTAGATGTGCTGGCGTAATTGCCATCTCTGCAGAGCATGCTGGTGGTGGAGCTTTTGTTCTAAGTTAGAATAAGAAAATCTATATCATCATATAGATGAAGATAGATCTATATATCTTTGTATCAACAGAAGCAGTTTGAAATTGCTGATCTTTCTTCAGCTGTTACGCAGCTGGCAAGTTGGGCTGGAAGCTGGTTGACTGGGGTTCTTTGCATCTATTTGAATGATGTTCCTTATCTTCTCAGATTGCTGACTTGATATTTGGAAACAAATGGATGTGATTCCGAAGTTTGGTTTTTCCTAAGGGAAACGTGTTTTATCAGCTCTTGTGTTACAGCTCGGAACTTGTGGTTCAGTGCTAAAAAGCCATCAGTGCACTGCATGAATCTACATGCTTCAAAGAGCTGACAGCTTAGGGAAATCGTGTCCTCAGCCTTTGGTATTGCAAGCCTTTGTTATTGCTGGGAACATGCAAATGGATTTGTTGGAATCAGTGTCATGGAGAATTCAAAGCACTCCAAAGCGCTGCAGCAGGTGGTCATTCCATAAATCCAGTTATCTGCCTTTTGTTGTTTGAAGTTGATCTCTCAGGACTGCGATCAGCCAGTTCTCTGTGCTCGCTCCGCTAAAGCACGGGGACGAGGGCAGCTTCAGATCTAAATACAGGCCAGGCTGATCAATAGAACCACAAGCAAAGTGTTTGTTATAAAGTATGGCTCAGGCAGTGAAGTGTCATGAGCTCCTAGTGAGTAGTTTCTTGCTCTGCTTTAATGAGAGATAATGAAGCAGCACGGGTTAACAGATCCTGTTTGGCTTCAGCAACACACGTGGTGGTGGATTTCCTCTTTCAGCCCTGGGGAAATGGCTGTTACGAGTTGATACCAAAAGCCCAGCTCCTATTAAAAGGAATAAGTTGAAAGATATCACCAAGTCATGAGGCTGTCCCTGCTGACCTCCCCTGGTAGTTATTGTGGGCATGCAAGTCAAGGCAAAAGTCCACTCTAGAGGACCACAAATGAGCTTTCAGATGTAAGGATTGCTGGAAGGAACGTCGCCACTGGTTCTGCAGGCCTGCTCTGCTCTTCCTTTGCACACAGAGTTGATGATACCATTCCTTTGTAGCATTATGCTTCCCACCTTGGGAAGTAACAGTGCTTCTAGGGTGGAGGCAGAAGTCTTAGAAGAGTCTTCCTTGGGTGCTACGGAGTTTGGCATGGGTCAGATAGAAACTGCTGGAGCATCTGGAGCAGCTTAAATAGCACTGCTGGGAAGTGGGATCTTTCCAGAGCTCGCTAGGAATTGCATTGCTGGGATAGCACGGAAGAGCTTGTGTTTTTCTCACCCATATTCCATGATTTAGTATATTCTAGTCGATGGCTTAAACATATAAGGTAGTTCTCACACACTTAAATGTCCACATCTCTGTTTTTTCTCTCTTTAACTATATTTGAAACAGCAGATTGGCTTTTCCCAAGGAATAAGAGACTTCTCTAAAAGGAACCACTTGGAAGTTTTGTCCTTACTCGTCGTTAGCAGAGTATTTCATCTAGAATTAATGTGATTGGGGCTTGATAAGAGGTACTTACGACACGCAAGCTGTATTTTCTTCCATCCAGATGTGCAGGACATTTTGTATCTGCAGCAGAAAGCTCTTTGCCATGAAGGAATTTACAAACATAGAACTCCTTGTGCTGTTTAGTTGTCCATAGGCTTGGCTGGGTTGAGGAATCTAATGAAAAGCAGATGGAAAGCAAAGAACTTCCTGCCCTGTGTTTTTATTATGATTTATAATGAGAGGGTTTGATTTGCAGAAGCGATGGGGACGGCATTTTAATAGAACCGTAAACTACTGCAGTGGTCTGTAACAGGACAAATAATGACTGAAGTGCAAATGGAAATGAAACGCAGGGAATGGGAGGGGAAGGCTGGGTTGGAGTGCCAACTCTGCTTCTTAGAAGCAGTATTTTCTTTGCCTGTGGACTCTAATGATAGCCTAAATTATGATCTTGAATTGGTAGCTGATAGTTCAGAGCTAATCCCATTTACTGTGAATTCCAGGACTAGAATAGATGGAAGCAGCTCGTGTTTCTAATGGGTTTTGAAGAGATCCAGGATAAAGGTTGCATTTGAATTTCAGATTTCGGTGAGAAGTGGATCTCTTCAATATTCCTTAGTAATAGAAGAAGCTCCTGTTTTTTTCCTTCTCAGTCTGTAGCATGTGGCTGTGTTCACTCTGCTCATTCCCTTCTGTCCGTCTCTGGTTGGTCTTTTCCGGGAACGATGTGTCCGTGTGTGTGCTCATCTTGTCCCCACTCATCATCTTGGCATAGCCCGCAGTCCCAGGCAGCATGTCTCAGCTACGTCTCGGTCCGTTCGTCCTCATAATCCTGGGTATCCATAGCTTCTCAGTCTTGCTTAGGACAAAAGAATGAATAACCCCAGCAGCTCTGGCCAAATTCCTGTCTCATCCATTCGTTATGTTTGGATTGAACAGGTAAATGTGCTCTTATGATAAGCAACTAAGGACATATTAAAGGGTACTTGTTAGTATTCCAAGTTAATCCATGTCAACACACACATTGACCTTCAGGATTGAAACCTGGGTCTGGACCAGGCAGCAGACTCTGTTCGGACTTCCTGAAGGCTCTGGTGCAGAGAATGCAAACTGAGCTACAGTATTAGTGCTTGTACAGTATTAGAGCTTGTACAGTATTAGAGCTAGTGTATTAGTGCTATTGCAACCATGACAGACCCTTACAAGGTCATGCCTGGGTTGAAACAGGCCAGTTGCTAATCCCTGGGCATAAAAGGTTGTAGGTTTTCTTTTACATAAGAATAAAAGGCATGAAGAATAAAGTACAGATACAAGGTAGGTTCTCCAATGGCCTGGGTTGAACAGTCATTGACACTGATGAGTGCATAATGTTTTAATCAGTGGTTTTATAAAGAGATATATGTAATTAGTACCGTTCTCCTTAATCTTATAGCAATGAACTAGTCCTTTGGTGTTCAACATGCAACTGTCTCATTAAAGCTAAATGAACTGAGGTTCTTACTGAGCCAAGTCAGGTCTCCATTTCCAGTGTGAGAGTAGACAGGGAATAAAGATGCTCAAGGTCCCTAAATACAGCTCTCGCTGTGGAAGACAGGACATGTGCTTTCAGTATTGACAGAGCTCAGGACCAATCCTTCAGGTTATCTCCTGGGCTTTGTGTGTTCTCTCTTCCATTAAAACCAAAGCTCACCCTTGGGGCTGAGGCAGAGCTAAGTCTCTGCCTCCTCTGCAAGTAGTGACTGTCAGGAAGAACACCCTTAGTCAATAGGTCTGTGCCATTAGTCTCTTTTTGCATGGAATGCACAGCAAGATAAAGCATATTAGAGGTAACACAGATATTAAAATAGAGGAAAGCTGAATGTGTAAGGCACCAAAATACACATTTACAAATCCGGGTGTTGTCTTCTCGTGGAAGTGCTTGGCATTGTCCATTTGGACAAAGAAGTGTCACATCTTCCAGCCCTGTTCCTGACCCCACAAGGTACTTAAACACGGGTTTAACCATGAACACATGCTAAGCACAGGGTGGAAGTAACACAGAGGAATCCCCTGCTCCCCTCCCTTGCTCAGCAGGGATGGGCCTTGTGCTAAAGGTTCTGCCATGCAACATCTCTGGGGGGACTTTTTGAGCTGGGACACACTAGCTGGGGGAGTTGTTGGATCCTATGGGATTTCCAAGGCGTTTAGGGAATAAAGCACCAACCACCGTGGAGGACTGGGGCTGAGCGTTGTGTGAAATGAGCCCATTTCAACGGGTGCGTGTTTTAACCAACTCTTTTGTTTCTTTCTCTCTTTTTTTCGCTTACTCCTTCCCAGTCTCCCCTGCCCACGGAGCCCGTCCAGCGTCCTGGAGCTACTTCCCCCCTTGTACGTTGTCATTGATTTCCTTTTTCCTTCTTTTCACTCTTTCTCTCCCTTTCTCTCTCTTTTGTAGCCCTTCAAGACTACTGTTTTCCTCTGTACTTGCAGGTCCAGGTGCTCTGAAGGGTATTTAGGGAAACCAAACCAAACCTTTAGTCTTGTATGCCTTTTTGAAAGCTCTTTGCACATAGAGCAGGGAAACAAAGATATTTTAACTCCTTTCTGGAGGAGATGATAAAACCATTTGGAATGAAGAAAACCAGGAGTGAAGGAAATTAAGTGCCAGGCAGCCAAATGTCAGTTTGAAAGAAAGAGGGGATAAAAATGGGTGATGGAGAGGAATTCACTGTTGTAAACGGCCTGCGAGGGTGGCGAGGCACTGGAATGGGTTGCCCAAAGGAGTGGTAGATGCTTCATCCCTGGCAGTGTTCAAGGCCAGGATGGACAGAGCCATGGGTGACACGGTCTAGTGTGATGTGTCCCTGCCCACAGCAGGGGGTTGGAACTGGATGATCGATCTGCAGGTCCTTTCCAACCCAAATCATTCTCTGATTCTAAAGTTTGTTAGAACTTGAAAATCTTAGAAGCAAAGATTCCCCTTTAGTTTTTCTTAAGCTCAGAAGATGCTACTTGAGCTTAGCATCTCCCAGTGCCCAAAGTGAAGCGGTTACGTGGCTTATTGATGCAGAGAATCCTGCTTCATGTTGCCCTGGTCTTGTTTAGGTCCTGCTAGTGCTCATCTAACCTCATAGCAATGATCAGGTGTGAGTAAAAGCAGTGACTGTTTCCATAGCTGTACCTTGGTTTTTGACACTAAAGGTCTCATTTACACTTATCGGTTCCCCCTGGGATGTTGTGGGGATTTCATACATCAGCCTTAAAACTGGATATGCAAATACTGGAGAGAGAGATAGATCTAAAACCCAAATTATATAACATACATATATATACACACACACACACACACATGTATATATATGTGCTTTCCCCATGCACATGCGCACGTCCAGCCTGTTGGCATAGAGACAGTGTGCTGGTAGCCTTCTGACATGGGAAACAGGAACATGGTTCCTATTCCTGATGCTTCACTCCTGGAAAAGAATGTTATTTGATGGCAAACACCTTGTTTTGGAGCACCTTCCTCTGCATGTGCCAGCGTTATCAAATGCTCTTCAGACTGAAAGGTAAAGACTTCAGAGAGGAAGGGGGAAATGGGGTCTGTATTGCAGATGTAGCTTCCAATACCTACAGGGGATGACAAGAAAGCTGGAGAGGGGCTTTGGACAAGGGCCCATAGGGCCAGGCCAAGGGGAATGGCTTTAACCTGCCAGAGGGGAGACTGAGATGAGCTCTTAGGCAGAAGCTCTTCCCTGTGAGGGTGCTGAGGCGCTGGCACAGGGTGCCCAGAGAAGCTGTGGCTGCCCCATCCCTGGCAGTGTTCAAGGCCAGGTTGGACACAGGGGCTTGGAGCAAGCTGCTCTAGTGGAAGGGGTCCCTGCCTGTGGCAGGGGTTGGAAGTGGATGAGCTTTAAGGTCCTTTCCAACCCAAACCAGGCTGGTATTCTGTGATACAGGAAGAGAGGACAGATATTTCTTGGGGTTTTCCCTCCTTTGTAGTCATGCTCCTTGAACCCATCAGTGATGCAATTCCTGTTAAGGATCAGTAGCAGTTATCTTCATATAATAAAGGCAGGGTTGGGCTTTTGCCCTTTTTAACATGAAAACAAAGAACAGCCCCATTCCTGGTTATTTATAGCAGCTTGACAGCTTAGCATTCAGTCACCCTCCTCCTTAAGCCAGTCGAGAAGGGAGACTTCAACCCCGGAGCAGCTGTAGCATTCCTGCTCAAAGCTATAAGGCTTATTAGTGCTTCTGCTTGCTTTTCATGTCACATTAATTTGTTTGGGCAGCCGTGTCCCTTTGTGAGTCACGGAATTGCACCAGGGACCAGAAGCTTGAGTGGGGCTGTGCCCAGAGCCCTGCTGCAGGGGCCGTGTGCCGCATCCCGGCCATGCCCCAGCCCTTCTCTGTGGTCTGTGCTCGTGGTTCCTGTTTATAACGTTCAGTCCACCAAAGGTCATGGTTGCAGCAGCGATTTAGGGAGGTATTTTATGTGTTTGTTTAGTGTGGGAGGTCCAGGGTCCTGCTCAGAGTTCACCTGTGTTAGGGGGAAGTTACTTGCAGGGAGAAAGCTGGAGAGGGGCTTGGGACAAGGGCCTGTAGGGCCAGGCCAAGGGGAATGGCTTTAACCTGCCCAAGGGGAGACTGAGATGAGCTCTTAGGCAGAAGCTCTGCCCTGTGAGGGTGCTGAGGCGCTGGCACAGGGTGCCCAGAGAAGCTGTGGCTGCCCCATCCCTGGCAATGTTCAAGGCCAGGTTGGACACAAGGGCTTGGAGCAAGCTGCTCCAGTGGAAGGGGTCTCTGCCCATGGAACTGGATGAGCTTTAAGGTCCCTTCCAAGCCAAACCAGACTGGGGTTCTGTGGTTTCTCTAGCACTGTCTCTCTAACTGCTGTCTCTGCAAATTGAATTGTTACGCTCCTGTTCCAGGGGATACTTTAACTTTGTCCTTTCTCTTGCCTTCTGTCTGTCCCTTGTCCCTCTTCCCACCTGACCCTTACTTACGTGCAGATTTGGAGATGGATAGTGTAAAGCCAGGCTCTGCGTATGTTACAGAGGCTCTGAACCACTCCCAGCCGAGCTCAGGTAGAGCCCATTGGTGTCCTAACCAAGTCTAACGCTGTGTGTGATAGCAATAACCATTTACTAACACCCTAGGTTTGGTTACAGAAGCTAGATGTAGTTGAAATAGTTTATTATTCATTTTATTCCTGTTCCTGTCTGTTGGCTGGAAGAGCCAAGGGCTGGTTCTCAGAATCCACCTTCTCACAGGCAGCTTTTCCACAAGGGATTTCGTTCAAGTCAATGAATCCAAACCTTAAAGAGTATGCTTCACAGAAGCGGGCTTGTATTGCGAGTGCTCAGCAGCATCAGGACTGTGTGACTCTTGGTCTGTGTATCCTAAATTACCTTCTTCCCCCCTGCAACTGCTGGATTTCTAAATACAGAGTGTTCTTCTCTTCCCAGGCTTTCAATGTGTGTCTCAGAAAGATGTCTGCAAAGAGCATGCCAAGCCCCATTTGACCACGTTCTGTAGGAAAGAGCTTGCTTGAATAAGAGAGAAATGTGGTGAACTCCTATAGTTCGATGGCAATGTAACAACCTTCATAGCAGAAAACAACTGTGTTGTTGTGTTGGCTTTGTCATGACGACGTCGTTAGAGCTTTCCAGAGCTAGCATGAGGGAAAATCAAAGTGCTCCAGTGGAGCTGAGCAATGAGGTATGTCTCAGGTATGTCTTAAGTACATGCCATGTACTTAACCAATTTGAGCTTCAGTTGTTGAGGGCTATTTGACAACAGATTGTTTGGTTAAATCCGATTTGGACTTCAGTTTTGCTGGATCAAAGTGCTCTGGAAAAAGATGTAAGTGGAATTTTAAGAGAGGCTGAGCAGCAAACTGTGGCGGTTTTGTTTTGCAGAAGTCTGGATCAGGGCTTTACAGTAAAGCAAAGTGTTTCTTGCGTAGTGTTCAGGCAATGCGTTGTCCTCTCGTGTCCCACTGCTTCATCCAGTCCTTTGGTGGCAGTGCATTTGCAGGGTAGCTACCTGTCACAGAGATCACCCCAGTCTGTTCTGTGGGTAAAATGGATTGCTTCGTGGCTGGCTGGTACTGAAGTGATGCCAAGAAAGGCAGCCAGCCAGCCAGCACTCCCTTGGGTCCTGCTGTCCACGATGCTGGGTTTACGTTTCATCGCATCTTGGATACATTAGGAATGCCAGCCTTCATCTTCCATAATTACGTTGCATTGCTTCTTGCTTTCGGTGCAAGAAATGCTGAGAAAGTGCTTATTTAACCTGAATTGCTCCAGTAATTACCTGGTTGTAGAAGGGGATTTATTGCAGTGACTGAACACAACTCTAACATGTTCCATTGCAGTGGTTTTAGTCTTTTGGGGCCCTCAAATTCATGCACAGAATTGTACCAGTCGGAACAGCAGCAGCGTTTTCCTCTTGGTTCTTCATTTCCTTGAAGTCTTCCTTTCTCTTTGCTCTCCCTCCTTTCTTTAAAGTGATTCTTCCCCCTGCTTTTTTCCCTCCTTCCCATTTTTTGGCTGAGCTAGAAAGGGACAAGGACCGTGGGCTGATCTGTGGAAATGCTGCTATATACAGGATGCATCTGGTCCTCTCTGCAAGTCACACCATCAGATCTGTGATTCTGCTGGAGAAGTATGAGTTCCCTCGAGCCTGTGTGCTGGGAACACATAAGTGATTGAAACTCTAAATGACAGATACTGTGTTCACCAGGCACGGAGGCATGGGTAGGTATGATGAGCATCCCAACTGCAGCAGTGTATGTGCTGCCCTGGATCCTACAAAATCAGGGTGCCCAGAGAAGCTCTGGCTGCCCCATCCCTTGCAGTGTTCAAGGCCAGGTTGGACAGAGGGGCTTGGAGCAACCTCTGACTATAAGAACATGTTTTTCTGTGCAGCTTGCTTTTGGATTCAGCCTTCAGCAGCATATCTGAAATACTCTTCCTGACCACCTAAATAAAGCCAATAAATCTTGGTATAAGTGAGGGACAAGCAGGAATTTGAAGTATTTCAGAGCAGTTCCTAAGGATACACAGCATTAGGAAGTCAATGTATTTTTTGTCTCCTTCTTAATCCTTTAATCCTTTACCAATGCAGATGTTTTCTGCACTGACAGCAGGAGGGAGAACCAAGCCTTCATTTTGGCAGGGCTTTTAAGCACCATGGTTGTGGTTCTTACCCACAGACTCTGGCGTTGTCGGTGGTGTTTGCAGCCAACGCAGCATTGGCAGTGTGAACGGATGAGGTATTTTTGGAACACTTCCTAGGTGCTATGGAAACACGTCTGGATGGTTATCAGGTGTTTGAGAGTAAATTGGTTGATGTTTTCTTCAAGAAGCTTGGATGGGAAAGTCTGGAGTTTCCTGGATTTGGGGATTGCTGATGGGTCCAGGGTCAGAGGAAGAGGAAGCTTGGCAGGGCAGGAGATCCATAGTTTGGGGAAGACCGGGAGAGAGTCTGGACTAAACCTAAAGGGCATCTGCAGTGATGAAGAGGAGTTTCCTCATTTCAGGAAGTGCTCAGGTGTGCAAAGTAGTTATTGCACATGAGCATTGCCTTGCACAAGCGCAAACTGAACAAGGCGATTGTGGGCTGCTTTGTACAGGACCAAGTGGTGAACACCCAGGCCAGGTTTGCACTCGCACAGCTGTGGTTATGGAAAAGGTCACACCAGAGCTGGTACAGCCAAAAATACCCCCCCTAAGGACCCAGTTGCGGTGTAGGCACAGCCAGAAGAGTCCCTTTGCTAGCTTAGGTTGTGGCAGAGCTCTGCCGGTTGGGAAGCATCTCCATCAGCACATCCTGCATCTCCACTGGGAGGCACTGCTGGTGTAACCACAGCATCAGAAACCACTTGGAGGGCTCCTCAAGTGCAGGGAAGCACAACTGGAAGGACAAGACAGATTGCTTTCTGCATTCCCTGTAGATTTCTTCCTCGTGCAGGGTCACTCTCCCCACTGAGGCTTTCTGAAGAAGCTGAACCCATGGGCTTCAGGCTTCACGTGTTTTTACAGGTAATTGCATGGCAAATCTTGGCCATGCTTCCTGGAGGAATTATACTTGGAAAAGAAAGCGTGGTGTACGGCTCTGTATGCATGAGTTCAGAAACAATTACATAGCTCCCTGAATTGTGGAGGTAAGAAAGAGCTATAGTCATCTTCCCCTTATGGAATCCTTCATGCCTCACCTCTCTGCAGAGTTTTGGGGGAGAGTCCACCAGCATAGGATGTCTGGTTGGGAAGCAAAGTGGTAAAGCGTGGCTGAGCACAGGGGTGTTCGAGGCACTGATGTGCTATGAAGGCCAGCTTTGCTTTTCACATGTTCTGCGCTGCTTTCTCACTCTGCCTGCTCTTCACTTATTCAGGTTGGAGGGGTTGGTATTTTTAAACTAGATGGGTTTTTTCCCTTTCACACAAGCTCTGTCGAAATAGGACCTAACTCTAATAATAGTTGGCTTGAGCACAGCTCCATGGTTATGCTAAGAGCTTGGAAATCATGGGGAAAGGTGGTTTGTTTTCCCTCTGCTTTCGTCCTGAATAATCCTGCAAATCAGTGTGGGAGCCAGGCTGTGGCTTAAAAGCATTCTCATGGAATCCCAAACTGGGTTGGGTTGGAAGGGACCTTAAAGCTCATCCAGCTCCAGCCCCTGCCATGGGCAGGGACACCTTCCACTAGAGCAGCTTGCTCCAAGCCCGTGTCCAACCTGGCCTTGAGCACTGCCAGGGATGGGGCAGCCACAGCTTGAAAGCCATTTCCTCTAGGCCTGGCCCTACCTGCCCTTGTGAAAAGCCCACACTGGCAAACCCCTGTGTTTGGCTTTCTCCGAGGGTCTTGGATTGGGCACAGCTACGGTGTCTACTGGGGCCATGTAGAAATGGATCTCCTCCAGCAGCAAGGCAAGAGCATCCCTGCCCCTCTCTGCCTCTCCATCCTTCTCTGTCCTCCCTCCTTTTCTTCCCCTCTCCCTGGTAGTGGATTCGATACCTGCAAAGGGCATTCCTGTGGATTCTAGGACTCGCTTTGCTAGCCCGTGAGTCAGCCTGGCTCTGTGATTAATGCACCAGGCTTTGGTGATCTGAAGTTTCATCTGCCGGATTTCATTCAGGAGCTGGTCTCAGTGCCGTGCTCACTCTTCTTCAGCGTTTAATCCTGTGACTGCAGTGGGAAGCTTGCTGCTAATTCTTTGTCTTGTTCTCATGGGAACTGCTTTTGCTTAAGGGAAGGCAAGTAAAAGGCCTCTATTACCTGCTTGGCTGTGCATCACCTCAGTCCTGACTCTGGTTTTGCCTTTGCAAATGCACTGTTTGGCACTTGTAGACCTGGACAGCCATGGCAAACCATGGCTACGTCCACCGTAAGAACAAGTCACCACCCGACTGTCCAGGTACCCTGTGACAAGGTGATTCCTTTCTGTCCAGCCTGGCTTCTGTGAGCTCTGTGGATCGAATCAAATCACTTTGATGGTGTCCCAGGACGGTCTATTGCATGGTGTGCTGTTCTGTTGGGGTTTCTTCAATCTCTGAGCCTGCTTTCATCTATAATCCTGGTTTCTTCCCCAAACCCCTTTATTTAAAGGGAGGGGGGTGTTTATTTGGGAGGGGTCTTTGTGTGTGTTTTGAGAGCATTTGAGTGCAGGATGCCAGGTTGGACAGAGCCATGGGTGACATGGTCCAGTGTGAGGCCTCCCTGCCCATGGCAGGGGCTTGGAAGTGGATGATCTTAAGGTCCTTTCCAACCCAAACCCGTCTGGGATTCGATGACAGATCGAGCTGAGTAAGGCTCAGCACTGAAAAATACCGGCTGCCTCACTTCTAATAATGGGTTGAAGCTTCCTGCAGCGGTTGAATTTGCAAAACCAGGCTATATTAATAACAGGTTTGGGCTCTCTGCCTTCCCAGTACTGAACTAAGTGCTGCAGGATAGCTTCAAACTCCCCAGGCAGAGTGGGATGTACACACGCTCCTCAGTGGGATGCAGTGCTGCGCCAAAGGCAGAGCTGCCATTTCCAGGTGTGGAAGGGCCCCATCTCTGGTTGCTCAGGTTTCATTCCCTAAAGAAGGATGTTTTGGAAACAAGCATGAAGTGTTTAGAGGAAGCAAAGCGCAGGTGGGGATAGGTGTGCCATTGTCCAGCAGGTATAGTAGGGTAGCTCCTCAAGCACTGCTGATCATCATGCAACCAGTGCTCAAAGGTTTTTCTACCTCTGAATTTGTTGTCTGGGTCTTTCGCGTGTCGATCTGTGCTGTTCATTCCCTCTTTGTGTTGGGAGATCACCACCTTTTATCCATAGGGTTGAGAGGAGGAACGTTCCTGGCACGGGCGTTTGTAGCAGGAAGAAGGGGTTGCATTTAGGAGTCGTGCGTGGCTGCTAAGGAGAGAAGTGATACGGTAGCGTGCTCGTTGCCCAAGCACAGCACTACCGGTAATAAATCCCAGTGTAATGAGCAGCTGGAGAAGGGCAGTATTTGGGACAACAAACAAGTCTGAGAATAACCCCTTTGCTTTGAGCAGCAGAAGAAAGGCGTCGTACCCTCCACAGCAGCAGCTGTATTTAGTCCTCAAGCATGGAATACACGCGGGTAAGGCAGGCAGGGTTTCCCGAGCCCGGTGACCAGCTTGGCGGGGTCTGCTTGCTGCCGCGGAGCACGGTGTGCTGGGGATGGGGATGGGGACGGGGACGGAGCAGGGCTGTAACAGGTCACCGTGCAGCGAGCTGCGTCCTTTGCCTTTGGTTTTAACAGCTGAACTCCTGGAGCTTTCAACTGACGGGGGTTGGATCCGATCAGTGCGGCCGCAGACTGCTGGTTGATGGGTGAGGGAAGAGGGTGATCCATGCCCGCAGCAGCGGCTCACGGGGGTGATGCTCAGGGGAACCAGCGCCCAGTGTTTGCCCTCCCGGCCCCATGAGGAAGCCGAGCAGCGGCCCCGCTCGGGAGCCGGCGTGGAGGGAGGCACCTGCGGGAGGTGGAGCCGGCTCGGCCGGGGAGGGGCTTGGCAGAGCCGCAGAGGCGGTGAGCGCCCAGCGCCCCGCTCCGCTCCGCACCGCCGGGCAGAGCCGAACCGAACCGAACCGAGCCGAGCCGTCCGCGGCTGCAGCCCTCGGTGCAGGGACCGCGGCCTCCTGATCTCCATCATCCCCCCCTCCAACCGGGTGAGAGCTCGGGCTCCTGCGGCCACTTGTTGCTTCGTGCCTATTGAATGTGCGGGTGCATGGTTGGGGGGGGGAAGAGGCGGTTTGGTCCTTGGGACCCCCTGGGCATTGGGTTCTCCTTCAACCGAAGGCTGATGGAGTAAACGCCGTGTACTTCCCCCCTTCCCCTCCCCATGCTGATTTACCCCGGTTTTCGATTGCGCCTTTCTCCTTCCGTAGTTGTAAAGTGGTTTATGGGACTTGCTTCGGGGTGTGCGGCAAGCCGGAGCCGGTAAAGGGAGCCTCCTGCAGGGGATGGGTTGTGTGAGGATTCCCAGCCGAGGGAGAAGGGATTCCAGCTTGCATGTCCCTGCGAGAGCAGGGCTCCCTGCTCCCGTTTATACCCAGCTGGCAGATGGGAACGGCTGGAATCTCGATTGCAATGGCTTTTTGCATATCGCTTTATCCCCCGCCCCGGAGGACAGAGGATGCATTCCGAGGCGTTCCTATTCCTCCTTCTGTTGTCTGGGAGAAGGGGGCTTCCTGTCACCATGCCTTGTCTGTTCCCATTGGATCACAAAACCTCCTAGAAGCTCCGGTCCGTTTGAAAGGCTGAACGGTTTGAAAGGCAGGAGCTCATTCTTTATGACAGAGAAGGCAGGAGGCCTCCCCTTTCCACTCTTCCCTGACCTCCTTTGTTCTGGGCACCACATAGCAATGGTAAAAGAGCCTGATTTGGAATCAAAGCCCTTGCTGGTGAGATAAAGGAAGAGAATAAAGCAGGCAAAGCAACGTAATATCTGCATTCCTAAGTCTGAGAAAGCAGATTTCAAATCCCCAAACAGATTGGGCCCAATTTTCTTTTCCCATAAAGCTTTTGTATCCTTCTTTAGCTGCGTAAGGAGGATGTACGGGAAGATGCCGTTTTCATCCTCTTTAAAGCTGCTGATTCCTGCTGGTGCTGCTTAAGGTGACTGCAGTGTGGACGAGGCTCACGCCTGTTGTCTTCAATAGTTTCCACTCCAGGTGCATGCAGTTGTGCTTCCAAAGGCAGAATGGTCTCGTGCAGGTGTTAATAGCTAACGTATAAATCACTCAGGAAGTCAGGATTGTGACTGCAAAGAACCAGAACGATACCAATCTTGGAAGAGGAGGTCACTGTGATTTGCAAGTAACTGGTCTGGGCTGTAAACAGCTGCCCTCTGGCTACTGAAAATGGAGATCAGCATCATCTGGGAGTGAAGGGATTGAGAGAGGAGCAGCAGCAGCGCTACTTGTCCTACTGGGAGTGCCACATACTTCAGAGGAGCCCATACCGAGGGTTGAGGTAATGGCTGCACCGTGTGGCTTAAGAGAAGGCAGGTAGCGTGCTTTGACCCGAGCCTCCTCCTTATTCCAGCTGGATTGCTCATCTCCCTTCCTGGTGGGATGTAAAGTGGCTTTCCGGAGCCTTGCGTAAGAGCAGACACCCTCTCGCTCCAGGATCGGGCTCCATCTGCCAAACTCCTCATTATTCAGCTTGTGTTGGCTGTTGATTCATGTCAGATCTCTTCTCATCACTCGCCTCCTCCCACCACCCGAGCTGGAGCGTGCTGCCATGCAAAACTGGAGTAACTGGCCTGCCGCAGTCACTCTGGTTATCCTGGTTCAGCTGATGGGGCTGAAGCGTTGTGTTTGAGTGACTAGTGAAGGCTCCAGGCTGCGTGTGTGTGTCCAAAGCACTCGATGTCATCCGGGGTTGGCTTGGGTTACTGTCAACCTCTTGGAAACTCTCCTATACTGATGGTAGCAGAAGTGGAAATGGTGTGGGTGAGGCTCAGTGGCGTCACTCAGGCTGTTGTAAAGCTTTTGAGCAGGGAAGGATACTGCACGCAGCATGGGGTTTGAATAAGGCAGGGCAAAAAGGCAGTTAGCTTTGAGGTTTCGGACTCCTCTAGAGCCGTGGCCACTGTAGACAGGACAATGAATGTTTGGTGTGGATTGTATGAGAAGAAGGTTGGAGTCAGGCAGTAAGAAACTACACCTGTAAAGTTAGAATCATAGGATCCTATCCAGCAGCTCAAAGTAATCACCAACAGAGAACATGGGGCATGTTCATCACTGGCAGCTGCTGAGGTGGCAGTCACCTAATGGGTTAGGTGGCAACGTGGCTCTTGGGTTTTCTCTCCTCTCTTCCTTATTTACAAGTGTCTGTAGAGTACCTAATACACGATTGCAGTACACAGTGTGAATGAGAAAGAAAGACATTCCAAGGGTCTTGCCCGTTTCCTCCTAGGTCTGCATTTCCCAGTTTGCTCCCTTGTCTCCCAGTCCTGCTGCTGGCTCTGTGACCACCGTGTCATTTGAGCTGCTGATGCTGCTGCCTTGTGTGCTGCACACCCTCATCTCTACTCTCTATCCCAGTGTTGGCCTCTGATAACTTCTTCCCCATCTAGTATAATTTCCTCACTTCCCCTCAGCTCCTTGTGTCCCCTACCTGAAGCCCATCCCTGCTGCATCACCAGGACTGCAGTCAGCGCTGCTTTTTTGTCCCAGATAGGATTCAAACATGTTCATGGGATTACTAGAGTGAACTTGTCAGGTCCCTTTGGAACCTCTTTCCTTTCCCAGTTAGCCTTCAGCTGACTGATTTCCATCTCCTCTCCATAGACTGCTTCCATCAGGGTAGGTGCACTGCAGGGAATTAGTGCAGAGATGTCCCATGGTCTGTTTGTTTAGGAGGGCAGGTTGTGTTACCTGATGGTATTACTTGGTATCAGACTTCCCTAGCTGTATGTACATGACATATCTAACTCACCTCGTGGTTATCATTCTTATCCCTTTATAAACACTCAGCAAATTTGACAATGAGGAGCATGGAAAGAAGTTTTGCCATTGTAAATAGTGCCTGTTTTTTGTCTGCGTTGACATGAAACTTTCTCCACTCACTTCAGGCTGTAGATGCTCCTTGTGCGCATCCTTACCGATGGGTGCTTTGAGTTAAATCAATGGTGCTGAAAGGAATCGGTGCTGCTGGTGAGAAGCAGGTGAGGAGGGGGACTGATTAGACCCAACTGAAGCAGAACCTGACAGAGGCTCTGCATGAAAAAGCACCGAGTGAGTTGCCAAAGCTGGTCCGTCTCCAGCTAACCAAAATAAGCCAGTTCTCCAGCTTGGGCCAAAGGCTGATGTTGGCAGGGATGAGGGAGTGCTGCTCTTCTGAGGAGATGATTGCTCCAGCCCAAAGCATGGTTCCAGAAGCTTGGGCAGATGCAAGGATGAACGTGGCTTCTTTGCTACTAGACTTTGTAAGAACAGCACCGTCGCTTCCTGCTTTGCTCTCCGTGTGCATGGTGATAGCTGGAAATCTGTGCTGCTTCTTGCCATCATAGTTAATTGGAATGGTTTTTACCTAATGGCACTTCTATCAATCCCCTTTAACCTATTTCATGATTACTTGCAACACAAAGGCCAGCTTTAACTGATGTCAGCCTGGCACGAGGTAAGCGCTGCAGCATCAAAGAGCATTTTTACTTCTCTTTACCGAGTAAATCAGTAAGCACACATTTATGAAGGTTATTTGTGATTCTCTTCCTGAAAACCTTTATGACCAGTGAGGGAGTCTAGTGCAAAGAGGAGTGTAATTATGGATGTGGTGTTGGTCGGTCCTTCTTCAAACCCAGCCTCCTATTCGAGGACTGAAGGATGGTGCTCGGTGGTGCATGGTTCCAGATTCTGGTTGGGATTTTAGGGCTGTATAAATAAGCTTCCAAAATAGAATGTGCTGTGGCAGGAGGAAGGGAGGAAAATGTCTTGTTGCTAAGGAACATGACAGAGAACTGGGAGATGTGACTCAGTTCTTGGCTTCATGTAACTTCTCTTCAGGAAGATGTGGGTCCACAGAGCTTGTCTCTGCGAGTGTGAAGCAATGGATATTTACTGAGGTTTTGAGAAGATGCTGTGTGGGGAGCCAGTTGAACTCAGTCCACTTTCACAATCAAGTGTACTTCTGAGTGTCTGCAGCATCAGGAGCGCGGGGAAATAGTGACAAACCAACCCTGGCTTCTCATCTCCTGGTTCCTCTTCCTCAATAGAGTCTGTTGCTCCTTTCTCCCCCTGTTTAATATTAGAGGAGGATGGATCCTGAAGGTCTAATAGCCTGGAAAGATGATAGCTTGACTTGCTGCAAATCTCTCTTCAGAGAGGAGGGATTTGGCTTTTGGTTTGTAATACCTACCTGCAGCTTCTTCTATGCCATCCCCATGCCTTTTCCCAGCTTTGGTGTTGTGACTGGGTATCACAGGTTGCTTGTACCTTTTCAGCTGTGCAGCTACATGTGCTCATGTGCCTGACCTTAGCACCACGCTCTCCTCACACGGCTGGGACCTGGGGTCTGTAAAATCACTGCTGATAATAAGAGAAACCCAGCATAAGAGAAATAAAGGTGGCCGTGTGCTGGGGCAGCGCACACCCTCCAAGATGTTCTTTCAAAGTCAAAGTTTACTAACCCTGTGTTAGAAAGTGCTCTGTTGTCAGGTTCCAATCCACCCTATTAGTGATAGCAACAGGAGATAGAGCAGGTGTTCTGTGTTTGTTTAGCATGGGTTTGGTTTCCCTTGGCAAAGTGTGCTACGGGAAGGTGCCATTATCCTGTCCAAAATGCAGGACCATGCGCTGGATGGGCACCGAGCAAGCACTGTCAGTGTGCAAGACTTGAAATGTGTTTTGTTCTGGGAGCCTTTGTTTCAGGGGTTTTTGGTACTGAAAAGGGGAGGAAAATGCAAGCACAAGATGATCTGGGGGGGCACAGGAAAGCTTCAGTTATTAAAAGGCTTCTCCTCTTTGTTTGCCAGGATTCAAAGCCAAGGAGTGAGGAGACAGTGCTCTTTTCAGGGAATCGTGGAATGGTTTGGATTGGAAGGGACCTTAAAGCTCATCCAGTTCCATGGGTAGGGACCCCTTCCACTAGAGCAGCTTGCTCCAAGCCCCTGCATCCGACCTGGCCTTGAGCACTGCCAGGGATGGGGCAGCCACAGCTTCTCTGGGCACCCTGTGCCAGCGCCTCAGCACCCTCACAGGGAAGAGCTTCTGCCTAAGAGCTCATCTCAGTCTCCCCTCGGGCAGGTTAAAGCCATTCCCCTTGGCCTGTCCATACAGGCCCTTGTCCAAAGCCCCTCTCCAGGTTTCTTATCAGCCCCTTTAGGTACATTCCTAACCCACGAAGGATATATCGTGGCCAGCATGAGCCATGCAAGTGCCTTGAAGCAGATGCTGGCACATTTCTCCATGAGCAAGCTTCATAAAGCATATCCCAAAGTGCCTTTTCAGTCTGGGCACTGCCCTGCTTTTAATGAAGTAATTGTTATTTGATGGTTTTTATCAGAGCCAGGGGAATCTCAAGCCTCACTTCTACTACAGAAGCTTGGTGGTGTAACATGCAGCATGGTTTGATGGATCAGTGCTCCTCAGGGGGGTACAGACTATGGCAGCTGCCCAAACCCACAATAAACTACCTGGCATCAACATTCCTTTCCCTTCCCACCACATAGAGACGTTGTCCAGTGTAGTTATGTCAGCCCCGGGTGTGAGATTTCTTCTCCCTCCTAATAGACATTGTCGTGCCAGCAAAGCTTCACAAGGAGCCCAGCCTCAGGTGAGGGGTGTTTTGCAGCCAGTCTCACTATGGAGATGGAGACCTTGTTGTTGCTGGTTCAGGCCCTGTGATTTATCCAGACCTGAGGAAAAGCAGCCCTTGGTTCTTCTAGGAAAGCCTCTGTTTCTTGGCTTACAGTGGTTAAATCCCAAGTGGAAAGTAGTATGGATGAACATTAGGATTTGTGTTTTTTGTTTGCCTTGCAGTTGGTAGCTCGTGTCTCTGACTACAGCAACCATTTAAAACTGCCCTGTAGGAATGCTGCTGTATCTGAATTTACTTCTAGGACCTTTGCTGAGCACCTCATGTGGAGACACAAGCTGTGAAGGGTTCAGATGTATCATATCCCCACGTCATTGGTGTTGCTAGCTTGGGGGTCAGAAAGCATTTCCCCTTTGCTTGCTGTTTGTTGGCAGGGCAGCTTGTCCTTTATCAGACACCTGCTGGCTTTTTTGATCTGCTTTTCATTAACCTGTCAGCAAAGAGATGACTGCTCGGGTTGTCTTGTTGTTCTCCTTTTCTTCCCCACCCAGGAGAGGCTGAACTCCTACCAGTGAATCATTCCTGCGTAGGTATAAAGCTCTGGAGTCGCTTTAGCCTGAGAAGCTCTCCTACGGAGCAGGCAGTGATTCAGAGGAGAGCAGTGCAGGCAACTGTTTAACCAAGGCACAGTGCAAACTTGTGCACAGGCTGTGGATCAGGGAATTTCTGGCTATGGAACCTGCTCTATGGCAGTGTTGTGGACACTGCTGTGGAAAACAAGGGGATTATTTTACCCTGCACCGAGTGGCTTAAAGGCAGAACAGATTTATTGTGGTTTAGAACTCAGCTCTCCTTTCTGGTTCGTGATCCAAGCAAAGTCCCTCTGTGCATCCCGGAGGTGCATCCCTTGCACCTTTTCCTGCATTGACGAACCAAGGTGACACCCAAAAGTCACTTGCTGTCCTGGTCACCAGCATTAGTGGGATTTCTGCAGTGCTGGACTGCATTTTTCTCCATTGGACTCGTTTTTCATTATGTGGAATAAGATCCTCCGTGAAGAACTGTGTGCAGTCTGTAACTGAACACCTGTGTATTACTCATTGCTTCATTTGTCTCTTTATTTGACTGCTGTAAAAGCATCCGTCTCAGACCTATCACCTCCAGCTTTGACATTGCCCCAAGTCAGGATGAGACCTGCATTCGGGGGATGGCTGCTCCATCTGTGGCAGTGTTCAAGGCCAGGTTGGATGGGGCTTGGAGCAAGCTGCTCTACTGGAAGGTGTCCCTGCCCGTGGCAGGGGTTGGAACTGGATGAGCTTTAAGGTCTCTTCCAATCTGAACCAGTCTGGGATTCCATGATTTATTCTTGAGGAGGACCGACAGGAGGTGATCAGTGATCAGTTAAAGCCCCCATAGCCACACTTTGTGATGCTCAGGGCTCGTGTTTTGTTAAGTGATTTGGAGTTGATGCAGACATGGGGTTTGTGGGAGATTTGAGGCTTTCAGGTGTTCAGATGCATTTGGCTGCTGCGGATTGTGGTGTTGCCACATCCAAAAAGCAACACTCTGCTTACATAGATGGAAGCTTGTTAAGGTCATAAACAGAGGGATGGCATCAATACTTGGTAAAATAGAAGGGGAAATACTCAGCTGTTTGAAGGGATTAAACCAACTTGAAGCCTATGGTATAATCTTGTTCCTGGGACAGGGTTTTCCGTGCTGTCTGCTTGAGGAATACCCTGCCTGCCACTATGAAGCCTTACCCCATAAATCCCGGGTTTGCCGAGTCCCACTCCCAAAGCTGCTCACTGCATTTCCAGCTGTGTGTGTTGGCGAGGCGCAGTGACCCCAATGTCACCAGGACTCCTCATTGCTGTTGTGGTTTCTTTGAACCAGCCTCACTCTGCTGGACCCTGATGACAGGGCTCTGGGGTTGTCTTTGCTCCCTGGGATCGGAGACAGGAGCTGGGGAGAGGGATTGCTGGTGCTGCCGGAGGCTTTAGAGCCTCGCAGAGCTGTAAAGGCTTCCTCACAAAGCAGCACAGCCTTTTCTACCCTGGGATTTGTTCTTTTCAATAGAGCTCTTCTGGTTTTACCTCACCTACACAATGGCACTTTTGTTGGGGGAGGCCTCTCGGCCTCAGGAAGAGAAGTTGACATCCAAGGGCATTGTGCTGCGTCCCATGGGAATGCTCAGCCTCTCCTTCCAATCTGCACGGGGTTATTTGTGTCACCCACTTCTGCCCTGTGTGACTCCCCACATCCTTCCACTGTGGAGGGACTGGCTGGTGTGAATGGGGACCGATTGCACCCGTGTGGCACTGCGGAGAGAAACGGAACAGGAGGTTTGGAGGCACAGCTCTCTTCCCTTTGTAGGCTCCTGGTATTTATTCTGGAGAGGATAAACTGCATCCCTTCGAGTCAGCTGCCTTAGTTTGCTGTTACATCCAACAAAGACAGTAATGTTTTCATCTTGCAATGGCTTGAGAAGGCTCGGAAAGCCCTGGAATGGAGCGTGCGGCCGCAGCTGCAGCGAGGGCCATTCACACTGCAGGTGTGCTGGAAAGAGCACTCGGAGCCAAACGTCCTCCACGCTCAGATATGATTAGGCACTCCTTTGTTCTGGAGCCCACTAAGACCACTAGAATGAGAGTAAAGTTACTGCCAGCGCATTTCTTTGTGCTCATGGATTGCAACCCGCGTTGGTCCGTGCACACGAGGTGACCGGGTTTGTTGCTTTAGCCTTTTGCATTCGCCCAGCTCTCAGATGCTGCTCACTGTCCGGTATTCCATGTGAGATCCTTCGGGATGCTCCCACCTGCAGCTGCTTCGCTGATGAATGTGTCTTTGTGTTCAGTTCTCCTGTTATTTCTGCACTAGCACCAAAGCCAAGTCTCTGCTGAGTATGGGACCTTGGAATATCTGTAATTGGAATTACTGTCACTCCAGTGCTTGCTCGCCCTGTAGAACGTGTTATGCTTGGCCTTGCCTGACTTGAGACCAACCTAAACCTAAACCGAGGTGGTTTTGCCTGTATTTTGTTGTGCAGTGTCCAAAAAGCACGGCAAGCTCATCACCTTCCTGAGGACATTCATGAAGTCGCGCCCAACCAAGCAGAAGCTGAAGCAACGGGGGATACTGAAGGAAAGGGTGTTCGGCTGTGACCTGGGGGAGCATCTTCTCAACTCTGGCCATGACGGTAAGAAACACTCCGTTCTTGACTTCTTCCTCTGTTGGGGATCTTACTTGAGGGTGATGGTGACCAGTAAAGGGCTAGTTGGGGCTAGCAGAGAAACAGGTAACGGAAGAGAAAGCTCCAGGGAGACCTTAGAGCAGCTTCCAGTGAGTAAAGGGGCTACAAGAAACCTGGAGAGGGGCTTTTTATAGAGAAGGTAGGGATAGGATAAGGGGTCATGGAAGGAGTTAGGTTTAGACTAGATCTAAGGCAGAAGCTCTTCCCTGTGAGGGTGCTGAGGCGCTGGCACAGGGGGCTCAGAGAAGCTGTGGCTGCCCCATCCCTGGCAGTGTTCAAGGGCAGGTTGGACACAGGGGCTTGGAGCAAGCTGCTCTAGTGGAAGGGGTCCCTGCCCATGGAACTGGATGAGCTTTAAGGTCCCTTCAACCCAAACCAGGCTGGGGCTCTAATAGGAAGCAAACGTGGTTGATGTGGGAGTGCTGGAGCTGGCAATGAGTTCTCAACCTTTCAATGTCTCTGAGTAAAGAGTGAATAAGGGTTTTTTTTATTCTTTTTTTTAAGGGAAATAGACTTTATTTTAGACTTCACTTAGAAATTAGACTTTATTTCCGTGTCAGTGTCAATGAATGATTAACTGGTGCGTTAAATCCATACGTTTCTCTGACTCGGGACCTTACAGTGTAAATCCTTCCTTTGCCTTCTCCCTTGGTTTCACAAAGCTCACAGGAGTTCAATGGGCACAACGTTTGATCACAGTTTCCTCTTCCCTCAGCTTGTCAGGGTGAGGTTTCTGTAGCTCTTCTCAGTCCCTTTCACTTCCCATCAGCAGTTGAGGGAGGCAGCAGAGAAGTTCTGCCCTTCCCAAGGAAAACTTGCGCTGTTGTTAGTGCTCCTCCTTGGATGAACTTTGCTTTCACGTGCTCTTTCCTACCCTCTCACTTTGGGGTTGGGAGGTACCTGCATTGCTGTGGAGCAAACCCAACGCAGGGATTCTTTCATGGCTCGCACGGTTTCAACATGCACTCCCTGGCTTTACACAAAGTGTTTTACTACCGGTTGGTGAATAACATGAGCTTGTTCTTATGGAACCAGGGCTGTAGCAAGGCTCGTTGGCTTGCTAACTGGAGCCAGTCTTTATTGCTGGGCCTTGAAAAGCATCAGAGAGCCAGAAACAGGGTGGTTTGGAGACAGAAACAGACAGTAAGCCATGGAAGAACTACATTAGGGGTAGGTAATTCACACCACCAGCTAGCTCGAGAGCTGGGTTTATGTTCATGCTGTGGGAGCAATGTGGGAGGGCAGGAGGCACGCCAGCAGAGTGAGCTCATTCACAGGAAAGAGAGAGTTCTCTTTTATCCCCAGCCCTCCCCCTGCCCATTTTAGCTAGGCAGAAGTCAGCAATAACTAAAGCTTATCCCTGGCTTGGCGTGCGTTGCATTTAGCATTAAAAGGCACATCCTGAGCTCAACTGGATTGTTCTAAGTCCACCGGAGGCTCCTGTTTGACAGTCACCTCCCATCACGTGTGCCTGAATGACTGCTGCACAGGGCTAATGAGGCCTCTTCACCTGAGGAGCTGCCAGTTGCTTTCAGCCTTGATTACTAACTCTTTCCTAACTGCCTGGAGTGGAGCAGGTCCAATTTGGATGCTGCTAACAGGGGCATGTCTCCTTTTCGCACAGCAGGGCTGGTTCTGGGTGTGATTCAGCTCTCTGACCTGTATTCCAAGTGATGTAATCCTGGGGTTGGTTTTGTGGAGATGTTGCTGTTTTCCTGGGAGCCAGGCTCCGTGCATGAGCAGCGTTTCAAGATTCCCTCATCCCATAGCATTAATGTTGCTCAGTCTTGGAGGCAGCTGCTGAAAGGGGATGGAGATGCCAGAGCAGACCCCGGGTGGAATTGGAGAGAGCAAAGAGCTCGGCTTCCTCACCTCATAAGCAGAACATAACCAGGTAGTTTTATGGGAGCACAGTGTTTGAAATGAGCAGGAAGGTGTTCACGTGCTCCTCAGAAATGCAGTGTGGAACCAGGCTGCAGTTATGTTCAGAATCCGGTTCATTGCCAAAGCCTAAAGAGGGGCTCTTCACCGGGGACTGTAGCGACAGGACAAGGGGTGATGGGTTTGAGCTGAAACAGGGGCAGTTCAGGTTGGAGATAAGGCAGAAGCTCTTCCCTGTGAGGGTGCTGAGGCGCTGGCACAGGGGGCCCAGAGAAGCTGTGGCTGCCCCATCCCTGGCAGTGTTCAAGGCCAGGTTGGACACAGGGGCTTGGAGCAAGCTGCTCTAGTGGAAGGCATCCCTGCCCGTGGCAAGGGTTGGAACTGGATGATCTTAAGGTCCTTTCCAACACAAACCAGGCTGGGATTCTGTGCTTCTATGCAGCACATTCAGTGTAACCTCTGGCTCAGGTGGAGGCCGTGTTCCCTTTGGAGGTAGAGAGACTTTTTTTCCCCTATTTTTCTTTGCCTCTCACCAAATCGAACTTAAATTTAGCTTGACCCCAATTAGAAAGCATTGTGCTTGCAGAGGCTGTGTTTGGTTAGTGTGGGAGCTGGTGAAGTGCTGCATTGCAGCATCTGTGCCATGTCCTCATTTGTGCCTCTGAGTACGTTGAAACAGAGCGTTCTATGGCTTCAGGGTGCCCAGAGAAGCTGGGGCTGCCCCATCCCTGGCAGTGCTCAAGGCCACGTTGGACACAGGGGCTTGGAGCAAGCTGCTCTAGTGGAAGGTGTCCCTGCCCGTGGCAGGGGTTGGAGCTGGAGGAGCTTTAAGGTCCCTTCCAACACAAACCAGGCTGGGATTCTGTGAGTCCATAAGAAATAAAACAAGCACCCGGTGTCCATGTGGCTTGTTGGGGTTCCTCCAGTGTTACCTGTTCCTTCGAGCCATGCCCTGGCTACAGCTGAGTGATGCAGTTGCCTTTGGTGCTCATTTATTGCAGATTTGAGCTAGGGAAGAGTGCTGGGATCAGAACAGGAACATAAGGAATGAGATCTTGGGCAGCATCTTGGCAGGGATCTGTAGAGACCTGGTTCCCCTTAGCTCAAGGGTAAGGTTGGTCATGTCTGTGTTGTCACTTTGGTTCATACTTTTAATGTGAGGAGTCCCATTTCCTAAGAGTTTTCGTGGTAATAAACATCTCCCTGGCTGGCTTTGGGTCTTTGCCACCCCGATTTGGAGTTCAGGACAGCTGAGTCTTAGTATTTAGCTTATATGGATGTTTCAGAGGGTAAACGCAACCATTTTCCCCTCTGTCCCTCTTGCTGCTAGAGAGTGAAATAGAACAGGACAAACCAGAAGCGAAGCAAACTTTGCTGGAAAGGAGAAAGTTATAAATATTTACAGATTTGTTGCTTTTCCCCCTTTTCCTTTCTTCAAACACTAGATTGAATTGTAAGCACAAGGCACGTCCTGGAATCCAAGAAGGCATGGGTGAAATCCCTGCTTGTGATGGCCTGGACCACAAAGGGGATTGCTTTGCACCAAGGTTTTTGCTTCAGAAAGTGCTTTCATGAGAAATAGCTCCTGAAGCTTTAGTACAGACTCATGGAATGGTTTGGGCTGGATGGAACCTTAAAGCTGAAGGAATATTGCTCAGGGAAAGAGTAAAGCCAACTCCATGAGCACAGTTTTGCTCATGGGAACATGGAATTGGAATGGGCTTTGTGCTGGGTTTAACAAACACAGACACCAGTTCTGGTGGGCCCTGAGGTTTCCTGAGCAGAGATGACTGGGGCTGGAGGCGTATCCTGTGTGTTACCCGGTGCTGAAGCGGCTTGTTTGTGGTGGCCATCAGGAGCTGGGTGCTGAGCTAAGGCAGGCCTTGATGGCTCTTGATACAGACCACATGTGTCATCAAGTCTGGTTGGCAGAACTGCAGGAAACCAGAACTATTAACTAACATTAGTGGAATTTTAGTGTAGATGCTCCTGCATCCTGTGACAAGAAACCCCCAGTGTTACGGTTGTGATTGGTTTGGGATCCAGAAGCTGGAATCGGGCTCTGAACTGGCAAGTTGACGTAGGGATTTATGCCACAGGCAGGGAGAGGGGCCTGAGAAAGTCACAACACGGTGACAGAAGCCACTGTTGTAACCTCAAGCCTCAGCCTGTGCTGTCATCTCATCGTTACATGACACGGTCCCCTCCAGGTGTGTGTCTATACATGCAGGTAAGGATGTAGCTGGAGGGCTTGGGACTCAAAGGGCAGGACAATGAAGTCACCATTCCAGCCAAGGGCTTCAGGTATCGCTATAGCCCTCCTTGGATTGCAGCCACTTCTCCAACCCAGCAGAATTCCCCCAAAATATCCATGCTGCTGCCATGATATATTTAGCTTAAAGAACAGCTCGTCCTGGTAACCAGATTAGGAAATGCATAGAGCAAGTCTGCTGAAGCTTTTTCAGTGTCTGGTTGTTATTCTGGCTCTGTCCGTGACAAGTAAGGACTTTGGGAAGCGTATTGTAGGTGCTGCATCCCTCACCCTTCCCCCTGTTGTCCCTTGACCCGGTTCACATTGTCACAACAGGTTGCTGCTCAGCTCAAATACCATAAATACCATGCAAACACTGTTCTCAGCGTGCTGTTTGTTGACCCAGCTCCATAAACCCCAGGGGGTGAGGCCTTGGAGCAGTGCATAGCTCTAGAAGGTCCCACACGCAGTGTGTGCATCACCCTTCCTTGGGCATTATCGGCCTCCTGGTAGGAATTGGGCAGGAATGTGCTATGTATTTATTTGTTTATGTATTTCTTTCAATGGGGAACCCTAATGAGATTCAAATGTGGATTGTTAAAGGCTTTGGGATTGTGGAGCTGAGCATTAGGGGCTTGTTCGAGCATTGGGCTTGGGTCAGCCTGGAGAAGAGAAGGCTCCTTAAGGGGAGACCTTAGAGCAGCTCCAGTGCCTAAAGGGGCTGCAGGAAACCTGGAGGGCTGGAATCTCTTTGCAGGAAGGGTTAGAATTTAGAATTTAGGGCCATTTTGTTGTGCCCTGTGCCCTGGTGAACAGCACCAGTGCCCTGTGCTCAGGACTCCCCTGCTGATTGCTAGGGAACCCATTAGTATGGCTCTTTCCTCAGGCTGCAGAGGGGGGAAGCACAGAGCATCTGAGTGCAGGGGAATGGCCTCACAGATGGCATTTGCTGCTTGATGGAAGGGGATTTGCCACTTGACCTGTTCAGGATCTGTCCCGTGGCAAGGTGATCAGACCTGTCATCTAACGTAAGGATAAATGTAGATTGGCACAGGAGCTTATGGAGGGATCCACTGGGATCTGAGCTTTTCCCATGCGGATTTGCTGATGCTCACAAGAGCCGAGTCCTGATTTTCCTTCGGTGTTCAGGGCAGTTTTACCTCCCTTTTATTAAGTGATTTGCTCCTTCTTCAGCTTCCAAGGGTGCACAGATAGCGCCAGCAGTGGGTGCTGCATGAGGCCGAGAAGTCAGCTGGAAGGAATTGGTTGGTGAAGCGGTTTGTGTATTAACTTGACACCTAATTATAGCCTCTGGGCTTATTCTTTCCATTCTGCCATAGCCTGGTTTGTCTGCAGCTTCTGTGAGTGGGGCACATTGTGTAGCTTCTAAATCCAGTCACGCTCTGGTAGACATTAGGGGGGGAAACTCTCAGTGGTAAAAGCTAAAACTGGCCTGGCTCTGGTACAGAAAGCAGCATCTCCTTAATGTTTGCATTTGCTTAAGGCAAGGGGTAAGGGTTAATCCTGGGTAGATTTGCAAACAAAAGAAATCTTTGGCTAATATTGTGTCTTTACTCAATATTGTAGCTCTCCTGGCGTGGAATTTCATGTCCATGGTTCTTGTGGGAGGTGTGATGGGACCTGCGCTCTCTCTGCTTGACCACAGTTGACTCTGTTCAACCTGATTCACATCCTGGCATTTCTTTAGAGCAAAGGAAACCTCTGACCGCTTTCCACACCAACTCCTAAAGTGAAATTCCTTACAGGCTCTCTCCTCTAAGAACTGAAGGAAGAACTAAAGCAATAGCTCAGCTGGGTTTAGTGTATGGCGCCTGACAAGACCGCAGCCTGCACCAGGACTTCAATCACATGCTCAACTAACCAGCGACACTTGCTCCTTAGTCCCACAGGTCCTCAAGAGCTGCACTGAATTCATTGAGAAGCATGGCATTGTGGATGGGATATATCGTCTGTCCGGGATTGCATCCAACATCCAGAAACTGCGGTAAGGGCACCACGTCTGACCCACTGGGATGGGCTCTTCACCCTCTGGTGTGAAGCAGCAGAGACCCCTTCTGTCCCCCCAGTCTGGCTTCTATCACACATCATTGTGTCTGGGGGAAGGCAGGAGCTGCTTCCTCACCCTGTAAGGGATGTAGGGGTGATGGCTGCAGTTACAAATGCACCTGGTGCCTTGGACACAGGTACAAATGGGCTCCATTGTGTCGGCGGAGAGGTGAGCTCCGTGTATGAGCTCTGCTGAAGGTGCACTTTATCTTGGCTACAAGTTGCCTGGCTTGGACAGGGGGAGAGGCCGGGGATGTTGCCACCAAGCCCCTGACATTGTGGTTTCAGTGTAGACAGTTGATGGGCAGGTTTGGTTTGCAGCTTAAAGCCCCTCGTAGGGAAGCACAGCTTCAGCGGGAGCAGCCGTGTTCTCTCAGCCCCTGCCAGTCTGTCTTCCTGATTCAAACCAGCACTTTCCATGCACATATTCCAGCAGCTCAGCTTTTGTTTCATAAACGGTTGTGATTTGGGTTTTCCTCTCTCTTGGAAAACCAAGGGAATGCTCAGGGATTTTCTTCATGTGGTTCCTGGCTCACCTCCCGCTTTAGCAGAGGCGTGTCCCCAGGGAATTTCTGCTCTCAAACCAGTTTCCGTGTGCTGATAGCACTGCTGGCGGGCATTGCTTCCTCTTCTTGATTTCCAAGCCTTTGCAATGCAAAGGGACAGCAGCTTCCCCTCAGACCTGGGCACTCTGCTCCAGCAGGCAGCCCCCAGTCGCGGTTAAACCTTCACATTGCCTTTGTGCTTGTGGAAGACATGCTCAGCCTTTGGGAAAAGCCCTGTCGCAGCAATAGGGCTTGCAGGCCAGGCAGTCGGTTGTAAAACTAACTGGAGATGCCTTATCAAACCAAAAAGGTCTTCTTTTTGGAAAGCTCCACTCCAGCAGCACCACGGCCATGGGGCACACGGCTTTGGGCACTAAGGGTTCATGTTTTCCTGTGGATCAGGATCTACTCTCTCTCCTTGACTGTAATTTGCACTGGTTTTTCTTTTCATCCCTCCTTTCCAACCCCCTTTGCCCATTGTCCTGTTCTCATCTCCAGCCACGAGTTTGACTCCGAGCAGATCCCTGACTTGACAAAGGATATTTACATCCAGGACATCCACTGCGTGGGCTCCCTCTGCAAACTGTACTTCCGTGAGCTCCCGAACCCTCTGCTGACCTACCAGCTCTATGAGAAGTTCTCAGTAAGTACCTTTGGCTTTCCACTTCAGCTTCACTTCATCCACATGGAGAAACACTGCAGAGGATCCAGCAGGAAGCTGAACCTGTCTTACACACGCCTTTCTTTGCCTTACTTCTGCTTAAGTTGGGGTTTTTAGATCAAATCTGTACCCCCTTTAGGTTTACTACCATGTGCTGTTGTCCCCTGTGCCACACCATCTCAATTCCAGTTGTGGGGCCCCAGGTCGAGGCTATTGGGACATAAGTAAGAATTCCCCTATATCGTTTGCCATCCCCCAGTGATTACCTGAGCGTGACTGGGGTTAGAAGCAAGCACTGCTTGGAGCTGGAGACCCTCTGTAAGGAATGGCTCAGTTGTATCAAGGGTGATGATTTACAGCCTTGCTGGAAGGAGGGAATGCAGATTTCTCTTTCCAGTCTCACCTGTAGGAATAATTGCTGTCTCATTCCTGCTTCTCTGTGTGTGTCCACATTCAACAGCAGAACAAATCGATTCATATCCAGCTCTGTGGTTTTGCCCCCATTTATATGCATGGATAAAATAAGCCCCAAATCCCAGGCAGTGCATCGAAAATTGCTTGTTTTGCACCCGTGTCATAAAGGTAGCTTTAAAACCAGTCAATCCCTCAATTCTTCCCCCCTTTTTTCATCCCTATTTCAGAGCACAAAGGCACCTTCCCCACCTCTGGTTCCCTTTTGAACATCTGGGCTGAAAGGCTCCATTTTTAGGTCTGATTCTGAAAGTCTTTATTTCAGTTTTCTTATTGTAGGTACTGAGGTGCCAGCATGAGTTGTCCTGAACGGTTGGACTTGATGATCTTAAAGGTCTTTTCTAACCTCTTTGATTCTGTGATGCTAGAAAGTGGCCCAGATCTTAATGTACTTGGCCTTTCTCACATTATCTGTGTGCTGCTCTGTCCCCACAAGGTAAAGACCAGCACAATCCACCTCACTGCTGCAGAGGCCACGTGGATCCAGACGATGCATCAGGTATTGAGGCTTATTTGCAGCTAAATCCCTTCCTGTCTCGTTCCAGGATGCTGTTTCTGCTGCTACAGATGAGGAACGGTTGGTGAAAATCCACGATGTCATCCAGCAGCTGCCCCCTCCTCACTACAGGTCAGTGTCATGATGGGTTCTAGCTCAAGTTTGCTCCTTAGCAAACACTATCTCCTGTGCATAGTGTTGTTTGCCTGCCTTGGAAACTACGTTTGGAGGCAAATACAGTGTTGGAGTAAACTGATTATAATCTGGGGTTTAAAAAACACCAGCTAACTGTAATATATTCCAATTTATTATTCAATAATCTGTGAGTTATTGTGTAACTCACAGATTAGTTACTAATTTGTGTTATTAGAGTGTAAGTAATTGTGTTTAGTAGCCCTGAGTATTAAAAGTTATGGTAAAAAGGCATTAGACACAAAAAAGCTGGTGATTGGTATTAATAACTAATATAATAGTGTATGATAATGAGTCTTTTAGTAACTAAGTGTTGTAATGGGGTGTGCTAAGTTCTCTTCAACTATGTATTCTAATGGCTGGGTGCAACTCCTAAAGTGATTTGGATATCGATAACTACTTATTGTGTAAAGAATATTAAGCAAGCAACAAGATAAAGCAAAGTAAAACAGTGTTAATTTATGCTAATGTATGCTAATTTATCCTAGTAAATGCAAATATACTTGGGTGAGAGGATCTGGTGATCGGACCCTATGCAGATTTATGCTAATACATTGAAATGAGGGGATCTGGTGATCTTGGTTTTTAGCTCTGTGCAGATTCATGCATGTACATTGAAATTTATGTTAATGATACTAATTTATGCTAATAGATTGAAATGAAGAGGACCTTCCATGTTCTGACTCTATGCAGATATAGGCAGAAATATTAAATTGTATGTTAATGAATGATAATTTATGCTAAAAATTGAAATGAGGGGACCAGCTAATCTCATGTCCCGCCCGACTCTATTGAGTAGTATGAGGGTTTATGTTAATGCATTCCAGTTTATGCTAATATATTGAAATGAGGGGATCTGTTGATCTTGTTTTTGAGTTCTGTGCAGCTTAATGGGGTATGGAAATGTTAATGTGTTTATGATTAGATACTATAACTATTTGAATCATTGTAATGTGTGGTGGTTAGCTGGGCCATTGCAGTGCTGTTCCTGAGTGCTATAACTGTCTTACCTGTTACTTCAATATCAATAATTAACTCTGTGGGCATTCATCTGAGCTAATCATTGTTAACTAATGTGTTATAAGCTATAAATGTGTTAGTGTGGTAGCTGGTACTTTGTGTTGACTAATGGTGATGCTCTATATATGTTAATCAAGGGGATAGGGCCTTGAGGGGACCTCACAAGTGATCTCCTTTTCTCTAGTGTATTCCACCTTTACCCTAAAATGCCTCTTCATTTTATGGGGGTGACTAAAAGACTTGGAGCTAGTGAGTCCTCTGTGTGTGGTGTAGCCCTAGGCCAGAGGGAGAACATGGGAGACACCAGGATGCAAACCAGTGCACAAAGAGGGAGACTTCATTGTTGCGCTGCTCTATGCAGAGAAGTTCCATGGAGTGCTAGAGCTCTCCGTTTTCTTGCCAGCTGGAAACATCCATCCTCACTCCAGGCCTTGTCCCTGTGAAGTTTAACCTTTCTATGTATGTACAAGAGGCCTGGAGGCAGTCATTTCGTAGGTAGACTCAGACACAGTGGAGTTTTATGGCACAGTGTTACAGTAAAGCAGCCAAGCAGTGAATTTCCAGGGCACTCTGCTTCTGGATCCAGCCCTTGGACTGAGTAGCTTTTCCTTGAGCCTACACAAACAAGGACAGACACCCCCAGCCCAGTGTAATTATTTGCTAAAGACCACTTCACCATCACTCTTAGGGTACATAGTGCAATGTTTTATTTCCTGGGAGCTGTCAAACCGAAAGAAACGAATGAAGTGGGGTTTGTTTTGTAAGCCACAGCATGGCTCTGCTCATCCGTGCTGAACATTGGCCTATCTCCTCTTTTCCAGGACACTGGAGTTCCTAATGAGGCATTTGGCTCGTCTTGCTGATTATTGTTCCATCACAAACATGCACACCAAGAACTTAGCGATTGTCTGGGCTCCAAACCTCCTGAGGTACTCTTTGGCTTTTCTCCCCCATTTCAATACAAGATGAGGTTTTCCATTTCCATAAAACCAGATAGCTGCTCTCCAGCAAACCCACAGCTTTCAGCAGGTGAGGAAGAGCTTCCTTTCCTCCATCCAGTGTGCTCTTTTCCTCCTCTGAAACCTGCTAATGGGAACAAAGCACAAGCTCAAGGCCAGCTCCTGACCCAGCAGTGTAGTTCAGCCACAACCCTGGCCCCTGTTGTACTGGTTCCTGGGCTGCTTTTGTGTCCAGCCTGAGAAATGTGAGAAACCTGAGTCATAGATTCCCCCTGTGGACACTTAATTAGGGTAAGCTCTTTTCTCCTTGCTGGCACTTCACCCCCAAGCAGTCAAATGATGCCTTGTTTGAGTTTGCTGCTGTGAATATTGGGGTACTGGCTGGGCAGGGTCAGTGGGAGACAATCCCTGCCCCTGAAGTCCTGCCTGAGGAACCAGGCACAACGTGCCAAAGCCTTACCCACAAGGAGCACATCTCCAAGTGTTCTTCTGGCTGTTGGTGTTTCATTTCCTCTGCCTTCTCTTCAGATCAAAGCAGATAGAGTCTGCCTGCTTCAGTGGAACCGCTGCCTTCATGGAGGTGCGCATCCAGTCAGTGGTTGTGGAATTCATCTTGAACCACGTGGATGTCCTCTTCAGTTCCAAGCTCAGCTCAGTCATACGGGATGGAGCAGGTGAGTGGCTTCCTCTAGGAGCTGCACCTTGATCAAAAGAGGTAGCAGGCACTTAATGGGCATCTGGGACATTGAAAATGCATTTGTTCTATAAGCTAAAGGACAGATTTCCAGGCAAATGCAGCCTGGTGTTAGAAACTGCTGTTAGCACCTTTCCTAGAAGCCAAGGATGCTCCACATAAGCATGCATCTTTAATGGTTGGCGGCTGCTTTTATGTTCTAGCACTGAGAAATTGTAAGTAACCTCCTAAATCTGTGTACCCCTTGCTCCCTTCCCTTTCTTTTTAAAACCATCCTCAAGGATGCTCCTGCATGTCCATTCGAGCTGCCTTGCAGTACCACACCATGCCTCACCAGCACCAAAGAGAAACCAAGCAATTTAAAGCAAGCTTTCTGTATTCACTAATGGAATACAGATTAAGTAAGGAACTTAACAGGGAGTGCTTTGGCCTCTGCTGTAAGTATGCCCATTCCATTGAAAAGGAGCAGAGTTGCATCAAGGAAGTTTACTCCCTGTTAGCTCAGCAAACTTGGGTACCACGAGCTGTTACTACTCCTAAGCAGCAGTCAGCCTGTACCATCAGCTTTGATAACCTGCCTTTCCTATGAAACGTACCCATCCTTTGCAGGTACAACCAGCTGTGGGGTACAGATAGTTGGGTTTCCAGTGTATTTACTGCTGCCCCTTTTAAACAACTCCTCTTAGACAGCAGAGTTGCTCCAAGTGTGGCTTCTATTCCTATTGGAAGGCAGTTTCAAGTCAAGAGGAGCCAGAGGTTAACTTGGCTGAACAGGAATAGGCCACAGCAAGCTGAGCAGTGCCAGGGCAAGATAAGCACACTAAGAATCAGAGCCAAATAATTATCCAGGCTTAGAGTGGACCATGGAAATTCAGCTAATTGTTCAGTGACTTGGTCATTCACAGTCAGTGTGTGCTCTGACACAAAACTGGCAGGGAGATGGCTCAGGCTCTTTGACAGCACATGAGGCAAGAGCAGGCAAGGCAGCATCTCTTCAGTGCTTCCAGGAGCCTGGCTTTGAGCATGGCTTCTTACCCACTTCCACCCCTGAGAGGTGAAAGTGGTATTCCCAAGCCTGCTTTAAGCCACTCCAGGTAAGACAAACAGAGCTGGAACCCAAACTTCACCTTGGGATAGCATTTACAGCTGACAAACACATACACTGCACAAGAGCTGGGGTGCTGTAGGGAAGGAACCAAGCAGGGTGTAGATGCAATGGTATCCTTCCCCCTGACCCCTTAACTCACACACAGCACTTCTGTTGCACCAGGAGGTGGAACCTGGGGCTGACCAAAACTGTGTAAGAATGAACCCATAGCTTTCTTTACAGGCTTTTGCATGCAGGTGAAGCTTAAGGAAGGCTTACGTTCATGTGGGTTTCTAACCTCCTTGCTTCTTTAAAGGAACTGAGCTGCTCTCAGTTATGTGTATTTGTGTTTGCCATAACCATATCCCTAACAAAAGGGTTACTCTGACCACGTCTTTCAGTGGCTGCGATAACAAAGCTTTAGGAAAACACAGCACCTCCCTAGACACACAGAGCAGAGCTTTGATCTCCGTACTGCTGTGTTCTCATTCTCCTCTTGCCTGTGGTTTTCCCTTGTAGGGCACAGCTCTTTATCACGGCCCAAGTCTCTGTTGGTGTCCTCTCCTTCCACCAAGCTGCTCACACTGGAGGAAGCCCAAGCACGGACACAAGCCCAGATCAACTCTCCCATCGTGGCAGACAGCAAATACATCGAAGTGGGAGAAGGCCCTGCAGCTTTACAGGGGAAATTCCACACAGTCATAGACTTCCCATCCGAAAGGTAGGGACGAGTTTCCTTTCCAGCACGTGTTATAACTGGTTTGGGGTTTTATCACAGCAAAAACGTGCCAGTATTGACTTACACTAATCATACCTGGAGGAATGTAGCCAGTTTTTCCACCTGCTTTGGACTCTGTGAGGATTCAGCTCAGATCAGCTGTCTGCTGCACTCAGTTTAGCCATGTCACTTCTGTGCCACTGCCACCTCTTCAGCAAGGTTATTACATGTATAAAGCCGTGTTGTGTGTTATGCATAGAGATACCTGTACTAGTCACACACACTGACACGTAAGTGGGGTGAACACCTGGAAACATGGGGAGTTTCCAGGTTTCAGGACTGAGTGCCTGGAACAAATCCAGGTTCTGCTCAAAATGGAGCAGTTGAATGGGTACGATGGCAGTGGGAGGAGGCAGATGTGATTTTACAGCATCAGCAAGGGATGCTTTCACAGTTCATAGAGAGCTGGTGCATCTGCCAGCTAAATAAAAGCCGTGCTGTAGGAGAATGGGGCTTAGCTCACCTGCACCACACCAGAAATTTACCCAGCAACACCTCCGGGCTGAGCTATAGGAACAAAAATCATCCTCAGCTATTGGAAAGAGACCGAGTTTCTAAGCTCAGTAAACCAGACAGCGCTAATAGCAACCGACCGGTAATGGGAGCTAAGAGGAGCTTGCCCTGTTTCCTCACTCCAGGAAGAGGCCTCCCAGCAAGATGAAGAAGTCTCCAGTTGGCAGCTGGCGTTCCTTCTTCAACCTGGGAAAATCCTCCTCCGTGTCCAAACGCAAGCTGCAGCGCAATCCCAGCGAGCCCTCGGAAATGAAAGCCATAGCCCTGGCAGGTGAGGCTGCAGATGCAGCTCCCAAAACGCAGGCTTTTCGAGCAGGGCATGCTTCAGATTTGCAGTGTGCTTTTATCTCCTCCTAGCGTTCGAGTCCTGCATGACACCTTCAGCTAACCGCTCTCTTTCCTAAATGGATCTCACGTTAGCTCAGATCTAGAGGACGCACCTCTTAATGCTCTCCTCAGAGTAGCTTGCGAAAGACCATATGTGGGCACCACTGTAATGAGCCTGAGTAATTCCTTATGACACTTCCTATGAAATAATCAGTTCTGTCTCCCTTTGCTGCTCTCACAAGACAGCAGTTAGAGTAAGTAAAGTCACTTTTCCACAAACACCTTCACCCCCAAAGTGTAACGAGAGGCGGCACCCAACAACTGTTTATAGCCACATCCAACGTACATAGGGTGAATTCTCAGCCCTTTCTGTGTATAGTTTACTGTCTCTTTCCCAGTTTATAATAGCAACAAGATATTCTTGTGGTAAAACACACCACAAATCCCTAAACACAGGCTAGTGAGGACTTTTATCCCATCTTTTACCTGGTGCCATTTCCAGATTGAGACTGTTGTAGTCTAACAAACACATGCTATGAATGCCCTTATGGCTGTCCTCTCAGAGTGCTGAAGTCACACTTGTTTAGTGCTCATCAAACAAGTTGTGTAAATGTTACGTTCTTCCCCATTTTTAAGGGGTTTTGTTTGCTGGCAGCAGCCAGCCCATTACCATGGGTACATCCAGACAGGGCCTGCAGCAGAGTGACAGCAGGGTTGTTTCCCAACCTCTCATCTGCAGCAGTTACTATTTAGGTGGGTTACTTTTCCCGGGTCTCTAAAACAAGCACAATTGTTGCTGTTGCTGGAAACCCATTTGTGGGTTTCATGGCCAGATATAAACCACTTCCCTAACTCAGCCTTTCCCTGTCTTGCTGCATTCCCTCAGGTGGACGCGGAGACAGCGGGACTCTTCGCTCAGCTAAGAGTGAAGAATCACTCACCTCCCTGCATGCTGTTGATGGTAAGATGAGTTGGACCTGCCCTTTTAACCTGTGTGCGTTTAAAAAGGCAGTTTGGCATTACTGACTGCTGATTTTCATTTCCAGCCCTCCAGTAAAAGCTGGACTTGCTAACTAATGAAGCAGCTTACTGCTGCCCAACACAGATGGGTATCACACAGAAAGCCTTAGTTCTACAGCACACTTAAACTAGTTTTGCTTGTGCACACAGCTTAGCTCCAGACTAAATCAGACCAGAGTATTTGAGCAAGCACAATAAAGAGCTACTGCTAACTACATTGGTTTGTGTGTAAGAGTTGAGCGGGTGAGCATCTTGCATACCGCCTTAAGACTAAAAAGACCACCAAACCATCACCTCGTGGACAATAAGGTTTGACACAAACCCGTTTCTGTCTATCCTTTTCTAGGTGAATCTAAACTCTTTAGGCCCAGAAGACCTAGGTCCAGTAGCGATGCATTGTCTGCTTCCTTCAACGGAGAGCTCTTGGGAAACATGAATCGCTGCAATTCTTATGACAACCTTCCCCACGATGACAGCGATGGGGATGAGGGGCTCATCCACGTTCCTGCCCTCATTTCTCCTCGGTCTGCTGAAGATGTTGACCTGAGCCCACCTGATATCGGAGTCGCAAGCCTGGATTTTGACCCGATGTCTTTTCAGTGCAGCCCACCCCAAGCAGAGTCCGAGTGCCTGGATAGCAGTACGTCCCTGCTGGAGTCCGTTGGCATAAATAAGGAGAAGCCAAGCCTACTAAAGAAAGATGTAGAATCAGGCAGCCAGTCGCAGACACCAGGCAGTGCCACGAGCTCCGAGCCAGTCTCCCCTTTCCACGAGAAGATGAGTCCCTTCTTCACTCTGGACCTGAGCCCCACGGAAGAGAAGAGCTGCAAACCCCCCACGTTCTCACCCAAGATGGGCCGGAAACCCATCATATCTCCACCACTGACTACACCAGAACCCGTCTCCTTCGCGCTGCCCAGCCGCATGCCAGAAGCCACTGGGGCAGTGCCCGTCACATCCAGAAACTCCTCTGCTTCCAGCTGGAGCAAAGGGATTGGCATGACTGAAATCACAAACAGGTCCCCAACCCAGATGTCCTTGCCCCTGAAAAACAGTGAAACAGGAGCAGGGGAAGGAGCCCATCAAGAGCTACAGCACACGCAGCTAGTGACTGCTGGCAAAGCAGAGTTGCCAGAAGAAGGGGAGAGACCAATGTCAAGCAGTCAGAATAAGACTGTACCCACTGGACACACACAGCCAGGTACAGTGCATTTTCCTCCATTCTTTCTTTAAGTTCCAAAGGGGACCTGCTCTCAGAAACGTCCTTCTCTGCGTGCCTTTTAGGAGAGGGGATTGCCCGTCAGTTCTGATCACAAGTGTCTTGCCAGGGCTATGCAGATCAGTAAGGTCTTAACCTCTGCCTTCTCCCTACATCACACAAATCACATAATACTCCATATACCGCTTCCCCCCCCCCCATCCTGTCATACATGAAAATCTCTAGCATGTCCTTCTAAATCATTGCAGCCAATAGACCACCTAAGACTTTTCTTTGTTAAATTAAGTCTGCCAACACTCGAAGAAGGGACCTTCACGCCTAAAACCTTATGATCAAAATTGTGTAAGGGTGTCTCATTCTCTGCTTCCTACCTCTCTAGAAATGCAAGAGGAGCCTTTAGACAATCTCTTGTGGTTCCCCCCCCCCCTTTTTGTGATGAACTGCTGTGCTGTTGAGCAGCGTTTGCATTGTGAGACACGAGCTCTGAGTCGTGTTTCACCCCAGAAGGAACGGCCACTGTGAATAAGTGTGGAAAGCATCTATTTTTCTATAGTAGGCATTACGCTTAGGTCACTCTCCTTATTGGGTAACGTCAAATCAACTCTCTCTCTCGATTTTCCCCCCATTAGGAGCAGTTGCCCTCGACTCCCCCCAGGATCCTGTTCCCGTCAGTTCTGTGTCTCTTATCCCTCCTCCTCCTCCGAAAAACGCGGCGCGCATGCTGGCCCTAGCGTTAGCCGAGTCTGCGCAGCAAGCGTCCGCTCACTCTCAGAAAAGGCCAGGAGATGCTCATGCTGAAAGCACAAATTATGGAGAGGCTGAAGCTGGCACAGCTCTAGAAAAGCTCCATCTCTCTGCCGGTGCTCCAGACAAGCTCCACCTCTATACTGGTCTGCCCGAGAGCCGACTTCACTTCCAGACGGGTGCACCAGTAGAGCAGGATTTCCAAGGTAGCAGCAGCACACCCGGGGAGCAGAACCACCCACCGGGTGCACCTGGAAGCCAGGACCCCCTTCCACCTCTCCACACCCCCGGGGACGTGCCTGGCAGCAGAGATGCAGAGCAGGAGCAGTCCAGCTTCCATCCTGGTAAACCGGGGGACCAAGACCACTTCCCCTCCTCCCATGCTGGGGACTGGGATCACACCCCCCCCCACCCTCCTGACTGGGAGCCACCCGCAGCAGACTTGCCTGTAGATAAGCCCCAGCTCCGCACCTGTGGGGCTGGGGACAAGCACCACATTCCCATCTGCACAGCTGATGACAAGCTTCAGTCTCCTCCTGTCCTAAGTGCCGGGGAGAAAAGCACCCCGGCCTCCCTGCCGTACTTAGCACCCATCCAGACAGCAGCAGCTGAGCCTCAGCGGGGACCGGCGGGTGCCACCACGACGCAGGCAGAGGTGGTGGTGCCAGCGCCGCGCACAGCACCGGGCAGCAGCCAGCCCGCCCCGGCACAGCGCCACGATCCCCAGGCGGCAACGGGACAAGTGCCGGTGGCCTCCACTAAAGCACCCAGTGCTTCCAATCAGGTACGTGCATGTTCCCTCCCCACCCCAGCCTCACATGGGCTTGTAATCATAGGAGGCTCAGCTCTGGGAGAGTCCCATTCCAAATGGCACAAGGCAGGGGAGTCACAGGATGCTGGGAATCCCACCAGAGCCAGGCTTAGAGGAAGGCAGTGCAGGATTTCCTCAGGAACACCCCAATACAGAATCATGGAATGGTTTGGGCTGGAAAGGACCTTAAAGCTCATCCAGTTCCAGCCTCTTGCCGCAGGCAGGGATGCCTCACAGGAGACCAGGTTGCCCAGGGCTCTGTCCAGCCTGGCCTTGAACACTGCCAGGGATGGGGCATTTACCACTTCTCTGGGTACCCTGTGCCAGTGCCTCAGCACCGTCACAGTAAAGAACTTCCTCCTTATATCCAAACTGAACTGCTCCCCTTGGCTTTAAGGGCTTTAAGAAAGGTATCTGCTGGGGTAACTGGTACAGGGAATGCTAGTTCAGAAGTGCTCAGAACCAAGCGAGAACTTCTGCATCCTCTCCTGTGGTGGATTCCCCAACACTGGGCACTCCAAGATAAGGGTGCTGGGACATCTAGTCTAGGTCATGCTTTGCCTTGAAAGGTTGGACCAAATGATCCTTAAGGTCCCTTCTAACCTGGGATTCTAGGATTCTGCACTGAGATTGACTATGCCCTCAGATTCCTTGCATGAGGGTTGGACATCCAGTCAGAAATCCAAGCTGCTGCAGCCTGTCTGAAGCACCATAGCCGCGTTTAAAGAAGGGGTTTCTGCTGTATCCCTTGAGCTGCTCACCAGGGTGTGAGGAGTTTAATTCCAGGTGCATTTTCATTTGACTAAGTGTATTTGTAAGCAAAACACTGTGGAGAAGTTTCAACCTGTTGCTATAGACAGACAGCTTCTCCCCTTGCCCTAGATTGCCACTTGTGATGGGTCCCAACACCTCCCAGAGGCACCGCCAGCCCCTTGCTTTTGCAGAGTGGGGGAGCTTCCACATCTCCTCTTTTCCAGAGGCACAGCAGCTCTCCAGAGCAAACCAGAACTTAAACTGAACTAATCCATTATGATTTTAAGTACAGAACGGGAGGGGGAAGACTTGTGTCTAACCAGTTCTTTCTCTGTAGGTATGGGCCACAGCCACACCTGAGAAGCCACCGGAGCCCACACCTGGCTTTGTCCCAGAAGGCAGTTCCACCACCCGCTGCTCCTCCTCTTCTGTGCCCACGGGTCACCAGAGCCATGTGGAAAAGCCTCGGGAGATGACGAGGGCTCCCCCGCTGCACCTGCGGTCTGAGTCCGTCCCTACTCACCCCTCCTACAGCTTCACACCCCCTGTCCCACCTGTGAGAACGCTGGAGAGCAAGATCGCTGCCGCCATGCACTCGAACAACGCAGACCCCATCAACAACTCCAACTACCACGCTTTCCTCTCTTCCTCCATGCTGGCCTCCTCCATGGAGGAAGCCCTGCTGCCGCCGCCACCACCGCCCCCTCCTCCCAAGCACGCTTCCCTGCAGACCGTGTACGTGCCGCATCCCAAGCCAGAGAGCATCCCCGAGCCCTCTGGTCCAGACAGCTACCTGCACCACAAACCAGCTTCCGTCCACCAGTACAGGCCCGAGAGCGTTCCTCCGCACATGTACCACAGCAAGCCCGACCAGCACCAAGCCTACCCTCCTCGCTCCGAGACGCCCGCGTCTGCGGGCACTCGCTACAACACCTACACCACCCAAGGGAAGAGCACCTCTGCCCTGCACTCCAAGCCTCGCAGAGAGTTTGTGTCCTCCGTGAGCCCAACGGGGCTGCGCAGCGCCGGCTATGCCGAGGATGCTCCCCCCTACCCCACAATCCGGAGGGTGCAGTCGCTGCACGTGCCCACCCCTGCTGCCTCCGCTATCCGCTCTGTTCCCATTTCACGGACCGAGGTCCCTCCGGATGATGAGCCAGTGTACTGCCCGCGGCCCCTCTATCAGTACAAGCCATATCAGCCCCACTCCGACTACCACGTAACTCAGCTGCAGCCTTACTTTGAGAACGGGAGGGTGCATTACCGGTACAGCCCTTACTCCAGCTCTTCTGCATCCTCTTACTACACCACTGCTGATGGGAGCTTTTACGACCTGGATCCCTACAGCACCGTGCGGGTCCGGCCTTTCCATCCCTTGCCCAGCCGAGACTTTGCCTCCTATGCCTCACGGCTGCAGAGCAAGGGCCTGTACCGCTACCCCAGCTTGTCAGCCTACCCTCGGGGTGGCCTCATCGGCCACCTTGCAGGCAAAGAGCACAGCTTCATCAGCAGAGACGTGCCACCTGCCCCAGACATCAAGCACATGTACATGTCCTGGGACCTGGAGGACATGGAGAAGTACCGCATGCAGTCCATTCGCCGGGAGAGCCGCACGCGCCAGAAGGTGAAAGGGCCGGTGATGTCCCAGTATGATAACGTGGCCCCACTGCTGCAGGAGGATCTGGGAGGACTGGATGTGATACACTTGCGCAGCAAGTCAGATCCTGGGAAAACTGGCCTCCTCACCGTGGCAGAAGGGAAGGAGGGGAGGTACCCGGCCAAAGCAGCTACGCCCGAGGGCGAGGAGCGTTACTACATGCAGCACCCTGAGCCAGAGCTGGAGAGAGCCCACTACCACGGGGCCTACGGGAATGGGCAGTCAGAGAAGCCATCCCTTCCCCAGAAGCAGAGCAGCATCCGGAACAGGAAGCTTCATGAGCCAGGCTGCAGCACAAACGAACACAGGACACACTTGCAGCAGGAAGCGAGCCATAGGCAGCCTTCTGAACCCAAAAACGGGCCCCCTTATCCCGACTACAGGCCCAAAGGTGGCCCCGAGCCCTCTGAGCCCATCGGTTACCAGCATGCGGGCAGCAAGTACATCCCGGGGAACCAGGAGACCCTGAGACTGAACCACAAGGAGGTGAGGTTGGCAGAGGACAGGCCAGACTTGGAGAGGTCTCGAGGCAGACCCACCACGTCCATGGAGAAACACTCCAGAGACTGCTATAAGGAAGAGGAACACGCTGCCTCCCCTATGGCACCGCCGCCCAAGCCCGAACGGAGCCACAGCCTCAGAATGCAGCACCCCGACCCCATGGAGAGGGACTCAGCCCTGCTCTACCCGTACCAAACCCTTGGGAAACGCCAAAGCACTATGACTGTGGTGTCCCAGTATGATAATTTGGAGGATTACCATACCATGCCTCAGCACCAAAGAGGGGGCTATGTTGGAGGAGGGGGGTTTGTGCCCCCCAGTTTTACCCATGTGCACAGTAGAACTTACGCCACGGCGCTCGGCCAGGGAGCCTTCCTCCCAACGGAGCTGTGTTTGCAGAGGCCTGAAACAGAGGTCCATGTCGAGTGAGTTGGTGGGGGGGAAGGTGGGATAGAGTCTAAGCAGCCTCTGCTGGACAGTGGACTGTTTTATTTTTTCAGTGATGGAAAAAAAACCCCACAAACACAAACCAATCCTGCCCCGATGAGCAAAGCAAACCCCCCTGCAGCACCCCAGCCCCGCCACTCACTGTTTTTATGTAGTAGAGATAGAGCTTTTCCATGTAGTTTTGAGACAACTGGAATGATAGGGCAGGCTCTTGGCACACAGACGTTGCCAGAGAGGCCGGGCAGAGCTGAAAGAGATGCTGTTGGGGCAGGGAGGGGAGGAAATGCTTGTCCTTCCCCACCTTTGCCATTGGCAGTTAGCGCCACGTCCTCCCCATGCATGAGGAACTGTGCATGCAGCTCTTTTCCCTTCCTACTGCCAGCTTCTCAGCAAGGGGCTCCATACAGGCCTTGGAAAACCAATGTTCTGCCCCCCCACAAGGTTGCACAGCAAGAACTGGATGGGGGGGGAAGAATTCCCAAGTATTTTCCTGATAAATGCTGAGGTCTCCCTTGAAAATTAGTGCTTAGGCCTCGTGGATCCATTTCAATTGCTTTGAAGTGGGTGGGAGCCAGTTTTCACTTGAAGCCTGTGGAATAGGCTCTGAAGCAAGCTCAGAATACAGCACACAGTCTAAATTGCTCACTTCCAAGCTGTTTCTGACTACAAGAAATCAATTACTTGCAATTTCTATGGGAGCCAAGTAGGGCAGTTTGCATTTCGCATACCAAAAGGAACAACACAAAACCACACCAAACCATGCACACCCCTTGGGAACAGCACGCCCATTTCATGCCAATTCCTCTTTACTGCTAGGCTGTCTCCGGTCCAGGCAATGTGATGCTGTGTTGTGGCTGGCCAGACAGCATCATCTCTACAAAACAATACTATAAAGTCTCTTAAGCGTTCTGTCCAGCTTGTAAATTGGAGCCAGACATACCAGCTGGGAATGACTGTGTAAGTGTGGAGTTACCTGCATGACCAGCTATTAGCCCCGGGCCAGATTCTGCAGCTCTTAGATCAGGGAATGCTCCTGTTGACCTCAAGGAAGGTCTCCAGGACATGGCTTTCTGTAACCTTTAAGTTCTGTGTTGGCAGGGGGATCCCTGTGAAGCTGTGGCACATACAGAGTTAGTTACGTGATGTCTGTGTGCTGTGAAATAGCGTTGCCTCCCGTATTGCAATAGAAGCTCATACCAGTGTTCAGTTAGCAGTAGGGACAGAAGGTCAGTGCGCTCTTTAATACCCTAACCACGTTGTCCTAGGTATTTAAAAGCTTTCCATATTGTCAAAGAGAAGAAAAATGGGCATCCCAGGATGCCCTACAACCTCACCTTATAAAGCACATCCATTTCATTAAGCAGGGCTTTGCAAGCAATACTTGAGACTGAATTAGTTTTTACATGTTCACCAAGAAATTCCAAGGCCATTCCTGTTCTGTGTGGTTGAAGGAAGAGCTTTTCTACCCGTGTTGAATCTCTTAAACGTTTTATTAAAACCCTGGAGGTTCTGCAGTCAGCACACAGCTGTTAAAGCTCACAATGATAGAACAAAACTTCCATGGCTGTTTTAAATCGCAAAGAAAGCCTGTTTCTAGTTGCTACCTAGCCTTTAACTTCTTTTTCATCATGTAGCCCCATCTGGGGCTGTTGCAGTGGCACCACCTCCTGGTCCTGTTTCATTGTGCAGTGCTGTTGGTTTAAACATCATGTTGAGAAGAGTGGTTCTGCGGTGTTACACAACTGAATCTGGCAGCAGTGGGGGGGAATGGGATAAAGGAAAAAGCAGCAGTGTGAGCCAGGTTACCACCATCTCCTTGGGAGTCATCACCAGGTTAGAGGGGTCAGGGTTTTGTAATGTTTTCTTTGGAGGAAAAGTAACAAGAATAGATAGAAAGGGGCCACGAGGTGAGCCATGTTGGGCATTGCTAGCTGACTCCATAGGGAAGGGCTGACCTGTCCGGGTTCCTCAGTGCAAGCGCACCAAGTGAGTCCACTGTTGAGTACCTGCTCTCTCAATAGAGGTGTGTGTTGTATTAGGACTAGTAGCAGTCTTCAGGCATTGTAGTACAGTCTCCCCACAACTGCCAAGTTACCTGCTGAGATCTCCAGTCAAAGCAGGGACAACGTGTTTGGTTCAGGCTATTTGGGATTCAGGTAATGAGAGCTGGAGGTCAACCTTCTCTCTCTGTGGAAGCCTTAACTCCCCACTCCTGCCCCACAGCAACTCTCCTAACCTCCAGTTTGGCCTTAGGTTAACCAGGACTATCCTGCTATGAGGGAGCTGAGTCCAGCTCCCAGGAATTGTCAATGCCTCCCTGGATTTTCCTGCTCAAAGCCACTGTCTCCCTCTAGTGCCATCCTTGGACAATTTCTGTTCCTTACGGGCTTGTCACTACTCCTGCCTGAGCCTGGGCCCTGCAGCTCGGTGCATTGTGTGAGGTGCCAAGTACCCTGTCACCCATGGGAAGGAAAAGCTGTAAAGGGCTTCTGGAAGTGAGGTGGCTGCTACACGCAGCCTTCCTCTTGAGAATAAGGTCTCCATCTAAAAAAGGCATCAGAGAACTTACTGTCCCTCTGCACACAGCCACATGAGCGCGTACTTCAAGGGCTGCAAGCTCTCCGAGAGCCCAAAGTAACTGCTGTACGTTAGTGTTGAGCCACAAGGGCAAAAAGGCAAACAGAAAGCAAGGTTAAGGCACCAGCTTTTCCCAGAGAATAGTACACCAGCACCTTTCTTTTAGTGTAGCTACTGCCCATGGCTTAAACATTGAGTACAATTCAGGAGGCGTCCCGCATCCACCCCGCACAAAGCCATACAGTGAACTATGCAGTCCTTTTGTACTGTGGTTATCCTCATCAACTGAGTCAGCATCAAGTCAAAACATCCCCAAATCATAGCTGAGCTTACAGAGGGCATCACGCATCAGGGTGAGGAGGGGGGGGTTACACCAGATGTGTGAGTAGGACCTGTGAGTTGGTCGTTCAGTTCTTAGTGTCCTAGCAGAGAAATGGGAGGGCAACACAAAAAACACTTATTGCAAGTCCCATTCTGCCCAGAGTAGTAATTCCTTGCCTAGCCCTATCTCCAGTGGTACGACAAGCGGCTGTGTTCTGAAGTAACACCCTTCTAAGTTGCCACAAGCTGTCTGCATCTGAAATTGCCACTTCCCAGGTTTCCAGCCAAGGTTCTCCCTAACGCACGCAGGTGACACTGGATTGTCACCTCTGCTTCAGAGCAGAGACTTTAGAGCCAGGGGGAGTGCAGATGTTGGGTAATGAGGACCTAGTCCCTGTGAAGTCTTAAGTAAAGCATTAATGTCTCCCTTTTAAAGAGTCTTTATCAGGTGAAATCTATATGCCCAGACAAAACACCCACAACTTTGTGCCTATTGTCTTTCCAGAGGTCCTGGCTTTATGCTCATCGTTTGAAGGGCGGGGGGGGGGGGTCAGTAAGGATTGCACAGTGGTAGTAAGTTGCTGCACCAAACCAAAACCAACTTGAAAACCTGCTGTTCCTCTCTACCTCCAGAGAGGGACAGACCCTCATGCGTACTCTGGTCATCAGTACAGTGACTGAAGCATTAGGAAACATGGATGAAAACCTGGTTTGCTTCCCTTAGAGGCAGCTTAGGAGAGCAGCAGTTTCCCCAGAGCCTCGTGCTGCAGATCCCTGATGGTGAAAGGCATGGTCTGGTCCCAACAGACATAAAACCTGTGTGTGTGGAGCCTTGCCTCATCCGGTTGTGGGGAGGGAGGAGGAAAGGGTTGTTTTGCAGTTCCTTTTCCTGCTGTAAAAGACTTGATTTTTCTTTCCCTGAGCCGCATGAGAGAAAAACCTCGCAGAAAGTCTTGGGTTCCCTTTGGAGTTCCCTTCACTTTAATTTATAGAGTGTCTTTTTTTGTGAACTGGTGTAAAATGTATATGCTGACAAGCTCCTGTATTTTTATGTAAATATTTTTTGTGGTTTTCTCCCCTTGCCCTTCTCTGTAAATATTTAGGATTCTCATCTTCTCACCTTGTATGATGCAGATGTGGTTTTGTTTCTGGTTTTTATTTGTACTGTAATGCAACAATCCAGACTGAGGTGTCTTGTGGTATTAAACAAAAGCAACAGTCCCACTGAGCTCACACTCAGATGTGCAACTTGACAGCATTAATCAAGCCAGGTTATAAACTATTCCATTGTGTTTGTGTCTCTTTTTGCCTCTGCCTCATCTGTTAATTGTATATCCTTAAAGCATAGGAAAAACTGCTTCAGAGCCATGTTTAGGAGGCATCTCCAAAGGTAACTTTGTGTTCATCCTCCAAAGCCATCACAAAACACCTTAAGCCCTGCTCATCTCTGCAGTTGCTCCTATGGCCGTGGCATACTCTATACCCACAAATAAACCATCCTGGGGTTTTGAGCCTCCCTTTATTCCTGCCCAGCGGGACAGTGAGAGGAGAAACAGCTTGGTGCTTGCACGCAAGGCACGTGGCAGATGAAGTGAGGACTAACAGATGGCACAGGCCACCTTAGAGTTGGCCAGGAGGGATTCTAGGCACCAGTGTAATATTGTTCCTAGTTAATTACAGCGAAAGAATGATTAAAGGAAGCTAATTTCATACTTTCTTAACACTGTGAGGGCTTCTGTCAGTCCTCAACAGAGGACTTGGCGTGTACAGGGAGCAGTGAGAGCGTTTCTTAATCACACACCCTTTTGTGTCACCTCGGTGACACAGCAGAAGCAGTTATCTGCATCCTCTCCCTGCCTGGCAGGGCTGTGACGATGCCGGGGGCAGGGGGAAGCCCTGGAGGGAAAGTTTTGCCTCTGTGGAGCGTGGGAGAGTGAAAATGAGCAGAGTTTTGCATGTGGCAAAGACCGCAAACCTCTGCCTGAGGTTTTACCTCTGCTGAAAGCAGCCCCTTCTCGAGCACTAATGGAAATGGCAAGGGAATGCCTCTTGGAGGCAGGGGAATCTCTGCCTGTGTTGAATACAGGCATCTGTATGAGTCAGCCTTTGTGTGCTGACAACATAGGAGGCAGAAGGGCTAGCCAACAGCAGGGTGGTTTGGGACTGAGGGGTCAAGGCCAAAAGGAAAGGTGGGGTAAACTTGTCTGGCTTTGTGGCACTGCCCCCTCCCTCCCACTTCTGCCCTCAGCTTCATGAGTGTCTCGCTCGGGTACCTCCTCCAGGTCCCAAAGCCTCTGCCTGAGCCCTTCATTGTCAGCTTTTGCCTGCCAGCTCATGTACCTCCAAGGAACAGCAAGCCTGAGATGCACAGGGATGCCCTAGGGACAATGTGCTTCCTGCCAGGTGACCCACACCACAACCTTGGCCTGAGCACAGGCAGGCAAAGGGCACCATCCAAACCATACTGGGTGGCTATTCCCTGCCCAGTACCTTCTTGGAGCATCAGACCAGCAGTGATTTGTTCCTAGCCTCTCTGCTCCCAAAGCCAAGGGGGATGTGGACACCACCTCAGCCTACACATGGCTCCAAGGCTTGCCTGAACAAGAGTTAATCCCATAGCAAGAAACCTCCTCTTTGTCTCAGCCCAGCACTGTGCTAAGGAAGCACTTCCAGGGGGGTTCCCCACCACAGCATCCCTTGCTTGGCGTGGCCCCTGGCTCCTTCCAACCTTACCCAGGGGCTCTTTCAGGACGTTAACCTCCAGTGCCATTTTCCAGTGCTTCTCTTTCTGCAGCCAGAGGGAAGAAGGAAGGGGCAGAGCCAAGAGCAGCTCTTGGCCCAGGGGAAGCCTGCCTTGGGACCTAAAGGCTGCTCTTGCCCGCAGCCATACATGCATGAGATGCACACGGAGAGCCAGAGGCACCGAGACACACTCGACCAGCAGGACGTGGCTTTCCAGTGCAGCTGTGCCCATCCCCATCATGGGCCTGAGGGATAGAAGCAAAGAGGTGCTTGGCTCTTCCTTCCTGCAGGGAGGGCATCGTCCCGGGCAGAAGCCCCCTTTGCTTGAAGCCTCGTATAGAAACACAGCTGTAAGGTGGAGTGAATCCTGCCCAGGGAAGCAGACAGTTGGGAATGCAATCGCTCAAGCACGTTCCCTGATCTCTTTGGACCGGGGCCATGGCGATTTTTGCTCCACAAAGCTGGTGTTCCCCTCCTCAGCCCTCTCGCCAGGTACCTGTGGTATTCGGGCACCCTCCGGTGGTCAAGCCGGCTTGACTATTCGCCAGGATCCATTAGCACCTAATGGGAAAAGCCTCAGGAACACGGCCTCAATAAGCGCTGACATATTTGAGGTCGATATAATCCTGAGGAAAATTTGCCCAGGTAATTAAAGCCAGACGAGGCTTTAAAGCCGTATTTACCAAAGGCAGTAAAATCGAGGCAGTTTAACAAGCGATGTGTGCAGGGCTCCTTCCCTACACCTGGTGCTGCTCTGTCCTGCTCATCCCATGCCTCAGCACGCCATGCGCTGGGCGAGAACTCACCAGGAGCCAACAGGCAGGAGGAAGGAGGCTGAAAACAGGATCTGAAGGCAGCGAAGACCCGGAACTGAGCACACGCCATGATCGCCGCAGGTTCGGTGCTGTCAGCTCGGAAAGGTTCCGTTTCTCTGCCCGCTCTCCCCCTGTGTGCACACGGCCGTGCCCTTCCCCTTTCGGCCCTTCGAACAAACGGGAACCTGCTCCTGGAAACGGGAACCGATCCCGTTCCGCACCCTTCGGAACGGTACCGCCACCGGGCCCCTCAGCCGGGCCCGCCCCAGGCGCGGCCCTCGCCGTTCCCATGGCGACCGCGCCCCGCCCCGCCCGCCCTCATCAAACATGGCGGCCGCGCCGCCCTCGCCGCCGCCCTTCGCCTGTGCTACGGCAGCCGGGCGGGGCCTGGCGGACGGGCCGCGGCTCTCCCCGCTCCCCCTCCCTCGGCCGCTGGTACCGGCCAATCAGCGCCGGCTCCTCCCAGGCCGAGGGGGCGGTCCCGCCAATCAGCGCGCAGCGTGTCCGGAGCGGAGGGCGGGGCCACGCTGGAGCCGGGCGCCCCCGCCACTGCCGCCGCCACCGCCGCCACCGCCCGCGGCTCCCGCTGCCGCCGCCTTGCCCTGCCCTGCCCGGCCCGGCCCTGCCCGGCCCCCGGGAGCGGCCGCACGTCCGGTTGTCCTGCAGGGCCGAGGCCCGGTGCAGGACGGGGGGGACGGGCCGGGCGCGGGTGTGGGCCCGCTCGCGGCTGCCCCCCGCCCCCGCGCCGTCCTCATGTCGGCGCCGCTGAAGAAGGGCCCCGGGGGGCTGATCGGGCTCATGAAGGACGCGTTCCAGCCGCACCACCACCACCTCGGCCCGCACCAGCCCGGCGCCGTGGACAAGAAGATGGTGGAGAAGTGCTGGAAGCTCATGGACAAGGTGGGCCCGGAGCGGGGGGTCGGGCCGTGGGGCGGCTCCGGGGGGTCGGGCTGGGGCGGAAGCGGGACTTGTCGGTTGAGGTAGGGTCGAGGAGAAGGGCTTTGGGCTGGGGATCGGGGTCGGGCTGGATGTGGGGGCTGAGGTAAGCCTGGAGCTGCAGGGGTTTGCAGGGTTGAATTGTGGGGTAGAGAGCTGTGGGGCCGGGGTGAAGCGTGTGTGGGGGGCGAGGGCTGTACGGGGGCAGGAATGGGAGCAGTGCTTTGGGGAGGGGAGGGTGTGGGAGCTGGTGGACAGGTATGCGGTGGAAGAGAGGCCGGAAGCGGGATGGGAGTGGGATGTGGAGATCGGAAGGTGTGGACAGGGAAGAGCAGCTCCGTAAGGGATGAGCTGCACGCAGGGCTGTGGAAGGGAACAGGCTGGAAATAGAGGGGAAGGTTTGGGATGGAGGATGCGGACCTGCCTCAAGAGGATCAGGGGGTTGTACCGCTGTATTCTTGTATGGGCGAGGTGCGGTAGGGAGCTGCAGGTGCATCCTGGTGGCGGCAGCAGTAGGAAATCCTACCTGGGTATAACTGCACGAGGGAGGAATCTAGGAGTTGTTTGTCTGAAGGCGAGCTTTGGCCTGTGGCAGAGCCTGCTGTGTGGGTACTGCATGGTAAAGCTGAGCATCTGCTTTGTGGCAGTTCAGGTTATGCTGAATCAATGGGGCCACATTACCGAGCTCAGCACAAAACCTTTTCCTGCGACCCTGATAAAAAAAAATCATAAAAGTCTGACTAAAACCCTATGTGCAGTGAATGCGTGCAGTTATGCAAAGATAAATCGGTATGAAATCTGACATTAAATAATGAGAACCTGTGGTGCAGGGATTGGAAAGGCCATCTTACAGCCCTATGCCTTTATGCAGGGCACTACACTCTAGGGTCATTAGGACTCTCCCCTTCTCCACCTCTTATAATGCCAGGGAATGGCTACTGACAGGGGCAGGACAGCAGACGTTTTGGCCCCATGGTGTGATGGAGTGAGGCAAGTGATGTACTAGCCTGGCTGGGTGTGTTGGTAAATCCATTGTTTCAAGGATGATGAGATGTTAGTGAATGCTCCATTACTTACAGGAGGCCCAGGAAGTGAGCACAGGCTTCCAGAAGTGGGCATAAAATAAACATCCTCCGATGTTTTCCCTGGGATTTTGATTGATCCTTTCATGTTACTACTGTTCAGCCCTGAGAATTGAGGCTAAAACATGCAGTGCATTCTGTAATGCTGGGTTCAGGGCCCTAAAAGTACCGCAGGGTAAAAGCATTGGCAAAGATGCCTCCAGTCCTTGGGGAGTGTCACCTTGCTGCCTTCTTCCCCTCTGCGACCAGAGCAAGCAGGGCTGATGGGCACCCTTCATCCCGGAGCCTGGCAGGCTTATGCATTTCAACTTTTCTTTCTCTTTTCCCTGCGTTGCTTATCCATGCAGGGTCTGAATCTCCTGCAGTAAATCCCAAAGCACGCAGAGCAGGTGATGTTTCTAAGGACATACTAAATCATGTTCATGCCAAGAAATCACTTTGTGTTGGCTGGCTCAACCAAAGGCATGGTGTCTAGCTGTGCCTTGCTGTGCTTGTGATGAGCTTTGATCACCTTCTACAGAGGGAGACTGGGATGAAGAAGAAAGTCTTTTGAGAGGTGCCAGTGGCTCTCTTACAAACATTGAAGGCAAGCATAACTGCTACTGTGGGAAAGGTAGTTTGAGCCTGGAAACGTGATCCTCAGGTTTAACTTGCAGGTACAACTTGTGAGAATGCGCATCTTCCTTCTTGTGCATGCGATTTGGATGTGAATGTCAACCTGGGTTTGACCTCATAACCTGGTCTGGTCAAAGGAAAATGTCCTTACCTTGGCATTTGGAATTGCAGTGGGATGGTTTAGTGTGGGGTGGGTACTTTCACAGCTTTAGATCTGCACACCTAGTCTTTGGCTGTATACCCTCTCCACCATATCACTGATAGAAAAGCCAAGGCTACTGTTGTATCTGTTAAAGAAAACTCTTAAATGTGCCCTGGCAGGGCAGCATCTGAAAACATTGATGTGTAGGTTTAATTTTTAAAGGCATAAGGAGTTAGTTGTTCAGTCTGATTTGTACAAGAGGAAAGATTTGGCTGCGAAAAGCCTTCCACATTTCAATTAGACTTCGGTTATACTCATGCACGCATCTGAATTAAACATCTTTTTAGTAGTGTAGCAACTTGCCAGGCAGACATAGTCCTTGTGAAACCAGTGGTGAGAAAGGCTGAATGCATGGGAAGTGTTGAAAATGGGTTAGTTTTCTGGGCCAAGAAATGACATTACAGGTGCAAATCAAAGAAATGCTTGTGAGCATGTTTAATAGATGATGTGTTTGCCTTTCAGAGCTGTGTCTGTGTGCGTACGCTACATTCATGACCTGATTCGTTAAGTCTGCATAATCAGCTGGTGCTGTCAAAGCATTCGTGCTTCTCTGTTTTCAGATGTGACTGATGAATTTCCTATGCAAGTTGATTCTTGTCCAAATATTTTCCCCATAATGTTCTCCATAAGCTGCCTGACATGGATTCCTTTTGCTTCAAGTTTCTAATCTCTGTCAGTCCTGACTCTTCCTCCCACAGTTGCATGTGAACACATGGAGAGCATGGACATCAAGTAGCCCTTTTCATCCCTGTGCAGCAGGTTGTTCACCTTCAGTGATGGTTTTGTGCTTATAGGGGTTAAGTGTGTCTTTGGAAGCTGAATGCATTGTCCAGTATCTTGTTAGCCTGCAATGATGAATAGCAGGATAGCAATTTCCTTGCAGTGTCCTGAACCTAGTCAAGAGTATAGATTAGTGCCAGTGGGAGGAACTGCTGTTAGTTTGGTTTTATTCTGCTTATAATAAACTCATCTGCTCCTTGTGTTTAGCAAATAAAACAGTGTTTAGTGTAAGAAACATACAATGTATTGGCTGGTGGAAACAATTCCTATTTTTTACCCAAAAGGATGAAATTACAAGTCAGTTCTTATGAATGTGATCTGGGCAGCAGGTAATGCAGACCTCTTGAGTTCATTGCTGTGGTTTCTATTGGAAGAATTGGTGGTGTGTAGTTGTGAGCCACTCAGGATGAGGTATAAAGGATGTAGCAGAAAAGTGGTAAGAGTACATGCAGCAAGAGATGGAGGAGGAAGACAAGCTTTGAGATAAAGCTTCTCCAGACAGCGTACTGATACCATTCAGTTTCTAAAACTGATATAGAGAAATGCCACTCTAGGTCACCTTCATTGTAAGTAGAGGAGAGGCCAAATGCAAATTCAGCAGGAGATAAGGGACCTTTGAGTAGGTTTTCTTTTTGCTGCTGGCTTAGGATGAAATGGGACGTGATTTTAGTCAAGAAGGTGCTTATTTAGTTCTTAAAGGAAGGAAAAGACTATGGCCTTTCAGAACTGTGCTGAAGAAGAGGTCTGAGCTGGAAGGGGAAAATGGTCATCTGGCACAGAAGCATATTGGGGGCCTGTTAGTTAAACACTGTCCCCTGCCTGAGGCTAGCAGGTAGGTGGTGTCTGTGCTGGGGACTTTCTGCCTGAGCAAGAAGCAGGGTGCTGTACCAATGGCTGCAGCAAGCAGGCTGGCACCAGCTTTTTCATGTGTGAGGCTGGGGATGAGCAAAATGGGAAGAGAGGATTGGGATGGGCAGACAGGAAGCTGAGAGAGGGGGATTTGGGGTGTGTTGGAGGACAGCTGGCGAGTGGCAGTTTGGATAGGTTTGTTAAGCTGCATTCTCTGCCCTTCCTAACAAATACTGGGTATTGTTAAATGAGTACATTTGCTTAGGTATCTTGTTTTTTCTCAGGTGCTTCTTTCTTGCTTCTACTAACATGCACCTAATCCAGCTGCATAACTGGACTGCAGTGTTCAGATAAGCTGGTTCTTGCTGTGTTTTCTCAGGTTATGTATATGTTGTGCCTGTGACAGCGCTTTCTTATCTAGTGTCACTGTTCCCTACACTGGTTACCCAGTGGCTTTATTTCTGCAAGCCTAGCGAAGCGGTACTGAAGGGGGATGTTTTACATCCAGAGACAAGGCAAGACAAGCTGAAGAGTCTTGAGGGAAAAGACTCAGTTCCAGGCCTAGAAAATCTGCTTGAGACTTGTTTCCTCGAGTGAGGAGATAACAGATTCTTGCCTCAAAACTGAGGGAGGGTTTGTTTCTATTATTTTCTTCTCTTGAGGCTGGAAAATGAAAATCAGGCAATTTTGGGCTTCTTCACAGTCTCTTAGACTCTTTGTGCCGAGTTTGAGATGCTTTATTGGTGTTTCTAAAAAGCAGAAAATGTCTCCCTAAAAGCCTTGTTCCTGAACAAATAAAGCATAAGCCAGGATGAGTTGGGATGGTACCTTAAAAACACGGATTGCTTGCGCGTGTTGCCAGCCCACCTAACTGAAAACGCTTGCTGCTCTTTGCTCAGTTCCCTTCCACGTTGCTGGTCCCTGTGTGAGGCAGGGGAGCTCGCTAAGGGGCAGCTGTTCCCAGGGCTGGGAACATTCCTTTTGCCGTTGTCACCATGCTGCAAGTGCACACTTTGAGAAACAAGCAGAACGCAACTGGTTTTGTTGCTCCTGTTAGGAAGTTACCAAGTCTGCTCAAGAGGCAGCAGTTTCTACTTCCATAGCTTTATTTAAACGCTTCTCTGAGCAGTTTTTGGCTTAGATGGTAAATAAAGCAGCTCGTTTGATAGTAAAATCCCAGCGGTTTTGGCCTTTCTGTTAACTATTTGAGGTATCTTTGCAAATCACTTCTTGGGAAACATTCCTATAGAGGCTATGGGGATGGGGAACTTGCTCCTGCTGTGGAGAAGTTTTTCCTCATTGCTACTGGTTTGTTACATGACAGCAGCACAGTGGGTCTGCTGCTTCTGTAGCTGGGTATTTTCAAGGGGTAACAGCCAAACTGTTTCCTATTACAGACAACAGGGAGAAGTACATACTGTGATGCTTAATGTGGCTGCTTCATCAGAGCTGACTGTGTTTTTGTTAAGGGTTTAAAATGTGTAATAACCAGTTTCTCTTGGGGAAAAGAAAGAGAAATAAATCCGTCTGAAAACAAGGTTTTGCTGCCCACAGCACAACTCTGCTGTGTCTGAGAAGCAGATTTAGAACTTACTCATGCTGCACGGTGAAGCAGGTTCTATTCAGGGGACAAGTGTGTTGCCTCAATCAGTTGATGTTCTTCGTCGTGCAGTGTTCACAGGAGTTCAGGCATCAGAATGACCTGCGTAAGTCAGTTGTCTGACCATCCATCTCCTTATCTGGACCGTGGCAGCCTCTTCAAAATGGGAGGAAAGTTGTGGCAGGAGTTTTCCATGTGTTCTTGCAGAGGCTTTTTTAGGCACGTCATTCTTTTAATGGCAGTCAGATTTTTCTCTTTGACTTTTGATCCACTTTCTCTGCACTGAGACTGAATCTTTCTCAGTGAGCTCTTCTTAGAAGCACTACTGTAAGTCAGATATAATTGGAGATGTCACTTGACAAGGTTGCTTTCTGCATATACCCTGAATGGCAAAGTGAAATGCTAAAGCACTGTTTCAGAATAAATTACTTTGTTTGCTGTCAGCATGTAAGTGTTTGAGGGAAGTAGGTATTTAATATGCGTTGTAGGGAACTAGTCGATTCCTCTTGAAGGTTTCACAACGTGTTGTGGAAATGATGTACTGTGAAAGGACATTAGATGGTTCTTTCACTTTTTGTTATCCACTTCCCTTAAGCTTTGCATTCTGCAGCCCCACACTGTCTGATACCTTCATTGCCCTTGTACCTTGCAGTGTCATTAGTTTAGACCTCATTCGTGTGCAGTAAGACTATACCAGCTGCTGGTTCTCTGCTTGTAAACTCCATCTGAAACTGGCCTTGCAGCTCCAGAGTTTCAGCCCTTGTTATAACTGAAAGTGCACCACTAACTTTGCTGTTATCTCTATCATTCTCTGAGTCTAGATAATGGAAAATTTTGGCTATGGTAGATGGTAAAGTGACTTCCTTTGTCCTCCCCTATGACATAAACTTGCTATCATGAGCTTCTGGCATGTAACCTCTCTGTTCCTGTGTGATAAAGGCTTGTATTCAGTTCAGCTTGCATCCTGATTTGGGTGTGTACAGGTAGAACTATTGCATTGCTTGTGAGTCCTGAACAGGAATATTCTACTTGTTACTTGGGCCTTAAGTAAGTAATGCAAAAGTAAGTGCCTGGAATTATTTTGTCAATGATCCCATAAATTCACTGTAGAATGCACAAAATGTGGGTTAATAGATTCAAGTTCTTAGCCTTGAGAATATGTGATCTTGCTGCTACAATAGAAATAGATCACATGTGGCTTGGAAGGAGGGAAAATAAGATGTTTAGTTGTATGCCAAGTGGAAGACAGGTTGAGGTCATTTAATAACCCTTTAATTCCTAGTATCACTGTGGATATGTTATTAGAAAAATAAAACCAAGCAAACCCACAGAAATCACTGTGAAGAACCTGGATTTGCCCCAAAATTCATCTGACAGAAGCGTAACAGATGTTCTAACAGTTGTTCTGATGTTCTAAATAACTGATGCTCTAAGTATGCTTCTAACAGCATAACATACATTGATGCATAACTGTGGACATGAGTTCTTGCAAGCTAAACTTTTACCCAGACTTTTCTTGCCGCATCTGCTATGCTGCACCTTATTTCTCAGTCTAGCACAGACAAAATTCCTTTGAGTTAGTTCTGTCTTTCTTGATGGTTGTTATTATCCACAACAAATAGAGTTTGTTGCGAGTGAACATTTCAGTGCATTGTGTTTGTAACACCGAATTGTGTTTCAGCATCTGATCACTGCTTCCTATTCTTAAGTTTTCAAAGTGGGTTTTTCTCCATCAACCACAGGTGGTGCGTTTGTGTCAGAACCCAAAACTGGCGCTGAAGAACAGCCCACCCTATATCCTAGACCTGCTGCCTGACACCTACCAGCATCTCCGAACCATCCTGTCGCGCTATGAGGGGAAGATGGAGACCCTGGGAGAAAACGAGTATTTCCGTGTGTTCATGGAGAACTTGATGAAGAAAACCAAGCAGACCATCAGCCTTTTCAAGGAAGGGAAAGAGCGGATGTATGAGGAGAACTCTCAGCCTAGGTAATGGCGAGAAATGATTTCCAATAGTTATGATTTTTGCAGAGCAGCCGCTTGCTCTTAAATTATTTTGTCTTGAAAATGGTGTTGTGTGTTGCTCCCATAGAAGTGGTGTTACTTTCCAGAACACTTACTGTTACCTCCCAAAGTAGGCTAAAATGGTATATAAAACCCTTTGCAATGTATCTGTGATATTTGTTCTGATTAACTGTGTGTGTGTTGTGAACATCTGATGAGTAAGTAAGCGATAGCTGTGTCAATCTTAAGTCCAGCATCTTGCCTCCAATCCCTTGTTCTTTTCAGAGAGAAGCAAAGAGAAAGGGTTCCAAAGAGTTAATCGTCCTAGCCAGTTTGTAGCCAAACTAATTGATAAAAGGGGGTGGGTGAAATCCAAATCAATAGATATGAACTTCAGAAACAGAATTCCAATAGAGGCTTGCTTTCTCACAGCAGTGATGGGAGTCTTTGGGGAATTGCTAATTGCACCGTTTATGAGTAAACAGCTTAACAGGGAAGCAACTGTGGTGAGACTTGTAAACAGAAGAGTAAAAGCAGAATCACATTCTGGCTAGTTTCAGTAGATCTTCATTTGCTTTCTGCTCAGCCCAGGAAGCAGCAGTTACTGGTTTGTCACGAAGAGGAAATACCAGGCAGCCTTTTCTGGGTGCTGATAGCGAGCATCTTAACTTTCTTAATTCCCTCATTTTTGTCATATACACAAATAGAAAAGGAAGTGGTTGGAGCAGTCACTGCATATGATTCCAATACCAGTTCAAGAGATACCTGCACAAAGAATGGCCCTTTTGCTTCAGCTGGGGATTCTGTTCAATGCCACACTTCCAGGATCAGACTCTGTGGTTGTATAAGCTTTTGGAGCCTGATCACTTTAAGGCACCTTTAGATTTAAAGTATGTGTAATAATTTAAGGTGAATAAATTTAGAAAAACCTCTCACCTTGTCAGGAACTGAAGAAAAACCGGGCTTTTTTCCTTTTGTAAGAATCAATGACTTCACATATTCCAAGGGTGTGAGACACTTCAGATACAGAAACAATCTTTCTCAAAGGTTGTGGGCACCCTATAAAGCAAATGTAACCCAAACCTGGTATTCACTGAACATGTGCTCATGGGAGTGTATGTATATATAAAACAATCTGGTTTACCCTTGATGTCCTGCAAGGGGTGGCCAGTGTTAGTCTGCAGTGTTACGAAGCCATGCCTTTAAAAATCTAACCTGGTGTACTGAAGTGTCGCTTTGTCTTGACTTTTCCTGACTTTTTTTCCTGTTGTCCCTGAAGCTTCTGTCTTCCTTTCCTTCATATTTAGTATTCACTTTGTTTCCTGTTGTCTGTGCTCTTATTTTCCTCCCCCAGATGTCTGCTGGTGTAGAGCAAATGCACTACTTTGCGAGTAGCAAACACCTGCGCAGCTTTCACACTAGCTATGCAAATGACAAACAGACCAGTGATTAGAAATGACTGAAGTCTCTTTTAGACTGTAGGATCAGAATTGTCTTGCTCACTTGACAAATTCTGTATTTATTATTTCTATATTTATTATATTTAGATTTATTGTATTTCTTATTCTATATTCAATATTTCTATATTATTTCTATATCTATTATATTTTTTCTATATTTATTATTTCTATATTGTTCTTTGTGTATTTCCTCTCAAACTTTTTAGAGGTTCTCCAAGGTGTCCATCCAAGGTGGACTGATGCACAGCTGCTGGGAGCACCATGTCTTGTAGCTGCTTGTCCTGCTTTGAGAGTTCTGATAGCCACAAGACGTGTGTCATCTAGCACTGAGTGGTTTGGCACATTGTTGGCTGTGTGTACAGAATGTGTAGCAGTATAATCTGGATGCTGTTTGGTGTTTGCTGTAAGGCAGGCAGTTTATTCTCTGACTTTCAAAATACAGTAGAGGAGTAAAGGTGCTGTGAACAGGGTGAGAAACAGCTTGTGTGAGCATTCACTGTGCTTACGGATGTGGGTGAATGTTTGTTCCTTCAGTTTTTAACTAGCTGGTAAAAGTGAATGTAGGTCTCCTGCGTCATACCTGAACCATCAGGGTGCTGAAAGCATCCTTCTGTTGTGGCTAACTCACAGTTAGGTGATACCCCATGCTATGAACACTCAAACACTCAATGGCTTCCTTTTCTTAGGGCTGTAACGGCTGTTCTGTCTCTGTAGCACTGATGTATATAGACTTTCAGCTGCAATTGTTACTCTTGCATGAGCTCATACTGCAATTTTTGTGAAGAGAACTTGCTTATTTTCTTAGGAGAGCTTTAAAGATACTGTTTGAATTCTGCTCTAAGTCACTTCCATATCTGTTTAAAAATTAATGCTGTTGAGTGTGCTTTTAAAGCTGTGTATGCACTTCCTGACTCATAAGTACACACAATAACTTCTAGTTACTGTTTACAGGCTGAGTTTTGGCAAGTACATCAGCTTCAACTTGGTGACTTCTGAGTAGGATGTGGGGTTTTTAGTGGAGATATATATTGGTTTTTCTGAGTTTTAGGAGCTTATTTGGGTTATCCTTGCCTATCCTATAGGATATATAGGATAGGATATATCCTATCCTATAGGTAGGTCTATAAAAACAAATTATATATTTGAGGATCTGGAAAAACACAGTGATAACATCTTCAGGCCTCGATACTGGAATCAAATAGTATTTGAAGAGTTAATAATTCTGGATATTGTCATATGCTTGCAGTAAGGTACAGCTAAGTTAGTCAATAATTAGTTGGCTTTGCTGCAGTAATAAGCAGGTATTGAGGCTATCCACTTATCCAAAGCTGTTGTTTCCTGTTCTTTAGCAGATCCACAGTGCTTTCTAATGCAAAAGGTATTTTAAGACTCATCACCTTAAGTTCTAAAAACAAAATAAAGACCCACCCAGAGGTCAAGTTTGTAGCCTTTTATAGCTGAGACACTGCAATAAAAGAAATCCTCTCCAGGATCCTTAGCAGGTCTCTATGCAGAGCAGAAAGCTACACCTGTTTAGCACTGAGTAGCTTGCTGTGCTGCTGCAGTGGCAAATATGCGACTTCTCTGACCCTGTAAATATGGTGAATTTCTTGAGTTTACTTTTTAACCCATGATGACAAAAACTGGTTAAACATACATATTGTTTTCCCTGCAACGTGATGCTTCCATTGATTGATCGTGCCGTTAATGCTAATGCCAGGAGTGCTCTGAGCATGCTGAACTTGCTTCAGCTCTTGATTACAGTTTCATTTAGAGGCACAGTGGTTATGCTGGAATAGTTCTCGTTCCTATTGCAGAAAGCTTTTACTTCTCCAGACCTCTTACTTGCACAGAGGAGCTGTCATTTGTCAGCTTTCCCCACTCCGTAAATTACTTATTGCAGCAGCTTTTTTGCACTTGTGTAAATATGCTTCACGTGGTGGGACAGAATAGCTTGCTGATCACTAAACAGGGATAGGAATTGTCTGATACATAGAAAAGGGTGAATTAGGCTGAAGAGTCCCATTTTCCTCCAATGACTCAAATCTACTGATTATGTGAAACCAGTCTGTTATGAAGGAAAATGATTTTTCCCAATCGAATCAGACCATTGCAACTGGTTCCACATTAGAATGCAGTTCTGTAAGGCAGAGTGTAGGGGTTAGGGGAAAGGCTGAGAAGAAGTAATTACTCGGGATGTGGACTGGATGTTTAAGAAATAGCACAAGTTATTGTACTAGTTCAGCTTGCATACTGTGGAAAACAAACTGTTGACAAAATGGGGTTAACACAGCTAACGTGTCTGTAGAGGAGAATGGGGTTAGGTGGGGATTGTGGGGAATATCATAAACCCTCTCCATAGGACATGAAGTTGCAAAAAAAGCTTTGGGAAGCTAGTCTGCATTTAACTGTCTTTGTGACAGGAGCCTTATGGGATGCTGGCTCAGCAGGATTTCATGTTCTTCTCCAGCTCCAAAGTGAAGGTTTACTAATTTACACAGGAAAAAGCTACCAATATTTAATGTCTCCTGGAAATGACCGTGCTCTAAAGGGAGAGGAAATGCATGAAGAATGACCTGCGGGGGGGAAGTTGGATTTCAAAGAGGAAAAAGTTGGAAAGCCCTTGTGCTAAGCCATGAACCAGTAAAGCCCTTTGGGGGGAGGGTGTCAGCGCTCTAAGCTCATATTTTAGGGTGCTTGTACATATTGCTGTGCAGTGGAAAAGAGATGGTATAAAACGTGGAACTTGAGCGGTGTGTAGTGTGCGAGTCCTCTTTCTGTCACTTCCTTCTACTACAGCTAAGACTGGGGTTTTTTTGGTAACAAAACCCACTAGTGTGAAGAAGTCTACATCTGCATTTAAATTAGAACATCTTAAAGAAAAGAACAGGCTCCAAAGCAGCCCACAAGAAAGGTTTCCTTGCCAGGCTTCAGCATATGAACACTAACTAACTGCTTATTGCCCAAGAAGAAATCCATTATCATTTAAATGTTGTTGGAGGTTGAAATGGGCTATTTCTTTCTAATTTGGCTTTAAATTGCTAGTTTAGGTGGTAGTTGTGGAACTTAAGTAACACTAAGCATAGCTGGCATAAGCTTGCGTTTAGTTTAGTTTTCTTTCTGTCAAAAATTGATCACAGTCTTGAAAATCAACTTATGGCCAAATGTAAGCTTTCAAACTATTGCATAATCAAGAAGGAAGATTGCTTTATTCTTTGTCCTTGGAGCCTATAACTCCATCGAGTTTTATGGAAGACTAACTCTGAGGGCTCGATGATGTGGATGGAAGTGCAAGCATGTTATTTAGGATGCAGTAATTACAATTTGAAGTGTGGTTAGGTTTCTTGATGCTGGCAAAACCGTGTTGCTGCTACTTGGCAACCGCAGCCTGTTTCTTGGGTGCTTGGCTTGTGTATTAAGGGCTGAGATGCTATGTGTTGTATTTCCATACTGTTTAAATCCAGAAAAGTAAGTGGATTTTTAGCCTCTTAACTTTGAAAGAGATCTGGCTTGTTAAAAATACAACACTAGCATGTGTGCCTAGAATAAGCAATCCACATCCTCTAAGGGGTCAGTGGGTTTGGTGTGCCTGCTCGGCATACTGCACTCTTGTCCTCTCTGCTTCAGATCGGTCGCATCCTTGTGCATAATCATACAGGTATACCAAAGTTTGCTGGTGTGTTTTGCATGACACTTTAAACTGATTGGCATTCTCTACTTGCAGAACTCAAGGTGTTTAAATACATATATATGTTAGTTGAAAAGTGCCAGGATTCGGAAGGCTATAAGGAAACGTATGTTTCATGTAATAGCTCTGTCTTGTAGTATCTAAAGCACTGATAAAGGAATTAGCCCATAGTATTTCTTGCTTCTTTAAAGCTTCAACTGGTGCCATTAAAAATATTTAGAATGGGAAGGAATACTGTATATAATACTAGTCAGCTATTGCAATTCAGGGGGGCCAGCTTAGGTCCAATGCCTTACGAAGTCTAGCTTCCAGGTGCAGTTAGATGGGCGTTCTGTGCATGAGCTGACATCCTTAGCTAGGCACACTGGCATCCATGGCATCCACTAATGCAGACCAGCTCCATTGCAGAGGAGGCAATGAACAGTGCATTCAGGTCATTCCAGCCCGCTGTTGGGACTATGTAGTGGAGCTGGGATCAGACCTAGCAATGACAGAACTATCTGCTGGTGTGGTTTATGTGTGCCCATTCCCCTTTTGCTGTTTCAGTAAGCGAAGTCTTGAAGTTGCAGGTGAAGCCCCTAGTTCTTGAAATGGAGAAGTGTTTCTGGAGCTGAACCTTGTATGAAGAAGAGGTGATAAACACGTTGCATGTTAGTTTCCTTTTTTCCTAAGGATGCTGGGATGAGCTGGTTCACCAAATCAGTGTAGCTTTAGCTGTCAAGTTTTACAGTACAAGCAGTTAATCTGCTGATTCTGAATTGTTGGGTTTGCTGTTAGTCTGCTCTAGTACTGGTCCTGCACGAGTACTGGAAGTGTTGGAGCAGTGGCCCAGCATAACTTTGTAAGGTGACTTCTATTGGGCCAGTAATAGTTAAATGGAATTGCATTCACTTCCTGTGCTGCAAGTTGTGCTGAAAGTAGTTCTGCTGCTTCTATTTTTAACACTGATTACTGTGTGTGGAGAGCACTGACGCTGTCTCCGAGTTAGAAAAGGCATCCTGGGATCACTTCAAGCATTTCCACTTACGGCTTATATGCATAGGCTGTTTCTGTTAACACGAAGAGCATGCAGAAAACTTCTTGCTGGTGTGGCAGTAGCACATAAGATGCAGTTGTTGGAACCAGGCTATCACCTGTCTACTGAAATTGGGTCTAAATGCTCACGTCTGGTGCATATTTGGTAACAGCTGTGTTGTGGGATAACCTCACACCTTTGTGGTTTCTAAAAGGTACATGTTACTTGTTGGAGACTTGTGAAAAGAGCTGATTATGGGGCGGTTGGTTGGTTTTTTAGCTCTTAAATCTTCACAATATCCAGTTGCACGATGTAAGAGAGTTACAGGAAAAAATAATATTTGGCTGCTTGCAAGACCCAAGACCTGTGGTTCCTGCAGTAGTACTTAGTAAGGGGATAATATTTTGCAATCATGAGCATGTGATAAGGAATTAGAAGTTCATAGAATGCATAGACATTGCATTTCTTACTGTGAGCTGCATTTTGGGGTCATGCCTCTTGAAACAGCCAAGTTGATGTGCAGAGAGAGCCTTCTCTTGAGTTTCGAGCAGAACGATTGTACAGTAACTGAGGTCCTGTGATTTCAATTCACTTTACACATCAGCAGTGAAGATTCAAGAGGGAAATCTTAGCCACTTTGGCACTGATTTGGTAAAATAAAGCATTTTCTCTAAAGTGTGTGGAAATGAAGTCAGTTTGAGCTTGGTTTTATTCTGGGGCCAAGGTGAAGGTGTGGCTGTGCAGCCTGCTCCAGTGCTCACAAGTGTAACTGAAGTCAGTGGCAGCACAAATATGAAAACCCCTATGAAAATCTGGTCATAGATCCAAAATAGGCACATTAACTGAAGAGAAATGAAGCGTTTTTGTTCCAGCTCTGAATTCCTCTGCACAACAGCGTTTGTAGCACGCTTTCAACAGCACGAGCTGTACAGACATGACAGTGTGTGCATGTCAAACGATGGCATGTGAGCACAATATTGTGACTGTATCATCCCGTGGAGCAGTCTCCCTGCTGTGTGTGAGGAGCAGAATTGCACAATCTCAGTGTTAGCTGGGAAGCAGTTGAGAAATAGTGGAGGAAAAGTGTGAGGACTGCATTAGCACTGCCTTGAGGTGAGAAAGATGCTTTAGTCATGAAGCGCATTAGGTGCTGTATGACTTTGTAACATGAATTAATTTAACTAATGGTGTCCACAGAGCTCAGAGAGGCAGCACTGATTTCAGCTGTCCACTGCCCTTAATGGCTTTGCGAGACTGAGCCTGGAAAAAGGCTTTTGTCCAGCCACCAGGAAGCTGGAAAAGCAGAACGTGCTCTCAGTCTGGGGGAGGCAGCAGCACCAGAACCCCCAGCTGGGGGCCAGCCTGCGGCGCAGAACTGGTGCACATGGAAGAGCCTGCTCGACCTTTGGACTTCCGCTAAGATGTGTGGAGCAAACACAGGCCTGAAACAGGAAGGAAGTAGCACAACCACAGCAGAGGGGGCACGGAGGAGGGAGCAGGAAGGAACATGCCTGCTCAGCCTGCGGACCTGGCCTTGGGGAGCCAGCTGATCGATAACCACGGGGTAACTGAAGGAAGAGTCTTGCTTCATGCTGGTTTTTGTTCCCCAAAACGGCCGCTCTTTGGAGCCCTGTCGGTGTCAAGGCAGTGCAGTTTTACAGGTGACTGTAACTGCAGCTGTACAGGCTCTGGTGATGCTTCTGGGTTGTTGAAGAAGCTGTTCTGTTCACATTGTGTGTGTGGAAGGAACTGCAGATGTCTAATAGGAAGATACTTGGCTACTGTATGGAGTGGAAAAATATTTGGCTTTCAGAGCTTTCACCTTTTCTGTCCTTCCTTGTTTCACTGTCTAACAATAATACCCTGCATGGATGTGTGAAAGCACTGGCAAGGATGTGAAATCCCACCTAAACTGAAGCAGTTGCTCTGCGTGGATGTTAACCACTGAACACAAACATGCTGGAGTTCTGTGTTTGAAGCTGGTGCAGGTGTTACCTTCAGCTCAGTTGCAGACAGCGAGAAGAGCCAACTGATACGGCTTGTGGTCCCTGGGTGATGTTTTCAAGAGTGCTTATATGGCGGGTGTTTAAATCCAGTGGGATTTAGGGGCCTAAATCAGTGATTCCCAAACTGCGATTACCATACCTCGGATGTGGCTCTTGGTAACAGTATCTGTGTTCATTACTGTGTTCAGCTAAAGTCTAAAAGAGGGCCATCATGGCAAATTGCTGGAGTTCTGTCTGTGGCCAAAAGTATTTGGGAATCTCTGGTGTAAGTCGTCCATTGAAAATAGTACGCTCTTTTTGTAGGAGAATACTTCCTTCTCTTTAGTTGAAGCAGAGGAGATGAGGACCGGTGCTGATGTTGCTAAAACTAAAACACAGTCACTGAACTTCGACATGCCAATGGAAATGTTCACTTCATTGCAAGCACTTACTTGGTCTGTATTAACTTCCAACTGTGTAACTTGCCTGGTTGAAATAAAGGAGTGCATTCTTGAAAGGAAATGTCCTTTTGGCACAGGATTGGTAACTGGTTGCTGGATGTAAAAGCTGGTTCCTGACATTAAACATTCACTTTCTGTGCTTTCGCTGTTGTTGATTTAAGATGCAGCTGAATATGAAAATACGAGGCTGAAAATGTTCAGTTAATAGAAACTTTCTTGGAAACAGAGTCCCTCATTGTGTGTCTGTGTAAAATGATTTGTTTATCCCCCTTGCAGCCTGTGCAAGTTCAGTCTTCTCTCGCTGAACTGACATGCTCAGCTAAGCACAAGAACTTCCTGAAACTCAGCTAAGGGAGAAGGCTCTAAGGCAGAAGCCATAAGCAACTTGACACAGGAAGATACCTCTTCATCATGCAGTGCTGTTACTTTAAACCATGCCCTTGTCCACTTAGCAGCTTGTTTGAGGGTCAGAAATGGGTTAGGGTGCTTGGTTTTCACACTCTGCTGGGCAGCGATAGGAAGAGTATATACCTGAAATGACTTCACTTCTACCTACCAGCTGTTGCATACATTCGTTTCAAGCATGTTAAGAGTGCTGGATAACTAAGCAGCTTTAGGGTTGCTGACTTTGTAGTCACTTGGCCTTAATGGGTTGCTGCGAGATGCCACGTTACCTGCTAAGATGGCACACAAATATTGCATGCTGACCCTTCAAGGAGCTAGTCGGAACGTGATTCTTACCAAGGACTTCCATGTTAGTGTAACAACACCTCCGTTTTTATCAACTTAGGAAAAAGCAATCTCTCTGTTTCCTGAATTGTGAGTGATTCGTAATCCTCTGGGTTTGCTTTGTTCCCTTGCACTGCTGTAACCTGTCCTCTATTCTGCTGGTTTATGGAAGTGAGGACTTTCAGCAGCCAGCCTGGGGAGCAAGCTCTGCAGCTGGAACCTCTGATTTGTACCTTTTGTACTGGTTGTCAGCCAGAGGCACTGCAGGGACATGGTGGGAACCTGCCCTCGACAGGGAGGGAGAGAGCTGGGCTGTGAGTTTGCACTGAGTCTTTATAGCATTAGCCAGCGGCTGTGCCTAGGAGTCCGAGCCTTCCTGCTAAATGCACTGTCACTTATCTGCTCCTGGGAAGAGGAACACACAGCATTGAACTACTTCACATTACACAAGGGCGGGGAGATGCACAAACAGGCAGCAGCCTGGTTTTGTGCTGCTCTGGTTTGTGTATCTATACATTCTAGGTCCTAACCTGTGATTGTCATAAATGCAACTGTGATCACATAGGAAGCTATCACTTTGCTGTTCTGATACAGCTTAGTTTTCCCTACACATGCATCCTGTATAGTTTAAGACATGCTGTATAAAGCCTCCTAAAAACAGAAGGTGAGGGATTACTGTAGCACTCCAAAGGTATGAAACAAAGTGCATAAGCGGATGACTTGCAATTGAGATGCGCTAGTAAGGCAAGGGGACTTTCTGCCAGCCCCTCTCTCGGGGGGGGGGGGGGGGGGGGGGGGGGGCAGTTAACTCACAAAGAGTGGTAAACAGCAAAGCTTTTTGGTCTGTATTTATAGACTCAAACAAGCAAATCACATAGCTGCTTTAAAACACACCCAGTTTGAGTGTGTAACGCATTCAGTAGAGAGGTGCTGAGCGGAACAGCTGACGGAAGAGCATCTGCATGCTTTGACTTTGTTAATCTTGAGCACCTGTTGTTATTGGGCATGTATGAAATGACAAAAACCAGAGCCCCTGGCTGTGTAGCTGACACCTTCTGTAAACACTTGGGGCAAACATCCTTGTTGAAACACAAAATGTAGTTGAATAAATGAGGGTAAGGAGCGAGAGCTGCTCTCCGAGGAGATTTACAAGGTTGAGCCATGTATACCTCCTAGTCTGCCCACACTCTATCCCAGCACGGAGAAAGAACTGCCATGGAGTGAATAGCAGAATATATGTCAAGCAAAATGGACCACTTCCAATTGAGTTTAGACTGTATGAAAGCATGGTATGGAGCCAGAAGACCTAAGCCCAAATGTCCAGAGCCTCTTTGCAGAAAGTCTGGAGGCAGTTCCCTGTCTCTACCTGGGGGTCAGTTCTGCAATCAGGCAGAGTAACAGGGTCAGTACTTCAAGCAGGAATGGCCTCTCTGGAGTAAGAGCTATCTGAAAAATGGCCAAGGTGAAGTAAATTGGACCTAGTCCAATGCAAAGCTGTTGAAGAGCTGGAACCTGGGGGGAGCATAGTGTGCTGCCAAGCTCAGCTGTCTTCGGGGCGGTGGCACACTGCAATAGTAACGTATGCAGGGAGAGAATTTGGAATCAAGGCATTAAGAAAATGCTGTGTGACCGGAGATGCTTCTACCCTGGGTGGGTCAGTCGTTTGCAGTCTGCGGCAGAACTTGTTGCTCAATGTCCTGACTGACTCCGTGCAGTGCCTTGGTGGTGGTGCAGTCTTCTGACCAGCTCCGGTCTGTTGGGTGTAATGTAGAAGTTGTCCTTTCCCACATGATGCTAGTTCCTTCTTTTACCTTCAGGCATGTGACATGGGGGTGAAAAAAAGCCACTGGCCTAGAAATAGCCCTGAATCTTTTCAGAAACTGCATTTTCCTAGCATCTGGATAATGTAATGGAGTAGAATAGAAGAGATTCGTCCTTTATTAGGATAAAGGAGTGGTACAAATAGATGCCACTAGTGATTTTTTTTTCCCCATCTATGAATAGAAGACTGCCTCTCTAGTGTGTAATGGTGCTGTTGTTTGACTCCTAAATAGGAAGACTGTTATTCCTGTACTGCTATAGGCACTGATGCTTTGAGGTACCCAAGCTAGCTCTATTTCTGCTTAGCACTGTTGCAGCATAGAGCTTACCTCCTTGTGTAGTTGCTCCCAACGCTGCTGTGTCCTCTCTGCTAGGCAGGAGTCCTTCTGTCTTCTACTCCTGGAAATCCTTTGCATGTTGACTAATTCTCTCCTCCAGCTTTCCCTCTCCAGTTTAGAAAAGGTCCTCACCTGATGGACTAGAGCACTTCAGACACATGAGTGTGTTTAGGCAGAGAAGGGATCTGTACCAATTTGTAATTAAATTGGATAATTACTCAGTGCAGTGTGGTTGAGAAGGACTCTCAAGCTTTTGAAGAACCATCAAGCTTTTGTATGTAAGTTATTCCCATTATGCAGGTGTTTTGACCTTCCCTTGAGAGCTGGACCTGTTGTTATCACTTAGATGTTATCTGAGCAAATCTATTCTGTTGGGACCCTTGGAGACTTGAAAGGACATTCAGCTTGTGTGGTCTAAGGCAGTAGTAGTTTTATGTGCTGTCATAGGGAATTCTTAGACCCAAGAGCAAAGGAATCTGATGAGGTTTTGGTTTTAGTGTTATTGAGTTGATAGGTAAGGTCTGAATGCCAGGTTTGGACATTTTCTGTGCCTGTGTTTTCTTGGGAGGCTTTGCCATGGAAATAACGTGCCCACCTCAAAGAGATTATGCAAACTTAGTCTTGGTGGAAAATGTCTTCACAAACACCAAGCTTGCTGGTAAGTACATTGTGGTGGATGTGCTCTGAATGCTGGGTAAACAGGGTCCCAAGCAAGAGGAGTTTCTAGGCTGGGATGCTCGAATAGCAGGAGGTACAGTTTCTGTTTTGTTCAGTGCTAAACCACATCTGTCTTCTCTACAAGAGACCTTTGTTTTTTTGTGCTCCTTCGTAGGCGTAACCTGACAAAGTTATCCCTGATATTCAGCCATATGCTGGCTGAGCTCAAAGGTATTTTCCCAAGCGGCCTTTTCCAGGGGGACACGTTCCGGATCACCAAGGCGGATGCAGCCGAGTTTTGGAGAAAGGCTTTTGGTGAAAAGTAAGTTTCTAACTGTGATTAAAGATCGAATTGTGGGAACGACTCGCACACAGCAGCGTGTAGGTTTCAAAGCTGTTCAGAGGAGTCTTTGTTAAGGTTCACATGAACGATGGGAGAGACCTACAGTCATTCGGTCCACTGTCTGGGGTGAGATACAGGATTGTTCCCCTGTTATATTCCCTAGTTCATTGTCCTGTCTGGTTTTAAATGTGTCAGGTGATGGGTCTTTCCTCACTTTCCCTAGGAAACTCTGGTACTGTCACAGTTTCCCTCTATTATTCAGCTTCAATTTTCCCCTCCTTAATTTAATTCCCTAACTTGTAAGTAACTATGCAAACTGATCTGCTTTCTTCATCCAAAGGTTACCATGCCCTCAATATTAGTTGTCCTTTAGCTAAGCCATTTCACCTTCCCTCCAATTAGTTTGTCTAATCACTTAGTCACCTTTCTTTTGGCTTCTCTGAACTTCTGTCACGTTGCATAATGGCTTTGTTAAGGTAGAATGGAGGAGAAAGTGAAGAGCAAACGGTTGAAATCTCAGTTTTCACTTTTGTATCTATTGTAAGATGACTGGATGAACTGTAGACCAAAGTCTACAATGTCCAAAGCAATGCTTGAGGATTAAAGGGAATGGATTTGGCTACTGCTTTCTAACTAAGATAACTTCAGGTGCTTCACATAAAGAGTTTAATTAGTAGCTGTCAGAACAGAAAGCAATAATATCTTTAGTCATGAGGAACATGCCTGAAGGTAGGCATGTTCTTTCTATGTTTGTATTCCACTTGATATTTTGAAAGGAGGAAAATATTCCTGTGAACAGGAGCCTTGGTTTTGGCTTGTGATTATCTTCTCCAGTTAATCCCTCCTTTTGCAGCTGCTTTTCTTTCCCTGCTTTTGAACTATATAGACCTCTACTAAAAGACCGCCCGTGAACTCCTTCCCTACCAGCCACGACATTCTGAAACTCATATCAAGTGACAGTGTTCCATGCAGCCCGGGGCACAGACAGGTCCATACATGATCAGAGTGCAGAAAAAGGGAAGGGAGAAAGCAGGACTTCAAACATTCTGCATGTGCAGAGAAAATTGTTCATTTGGCTGCTAATTTACTGCAGTAACGAGGAATCTGTGCTTGCACAACACGAACAGATCTCTTGTGGCTGATTCTGAGTTTCTTCACTTTCGTTATCATGAGGTGCATGCTCACAATAAAAGTGTATAAGGGATGTATATAGTGGTGGTCTTGAGATGCAGCACATTTACAGAGGGCTTGGTTTTCCCCAGGACCATTGTTCCTTGGAAAAGCTTCCGTCAGGCCTTGCATGAAGTGCATCCCATCAGTTCAGGGCTGGAAGCCATGGCCCTGAAGTCAACGATCGACTTGACGTGCAATGACTACATTTCAGTATTTGAATTTGATATCTTCACACGACTTTTTCAGGTAAGGGTTGAGGCTTGGCAATCACTTGAAATGTGCCTCAGTGCTTCAGGTCAGACCCCTTTCCCAGGACAAACTGTCTTTTACACGCTGAAATGATTTATGCTGTAAGGGATTTGGGCGTCTTGCCCTTCATCCCCTAAACAGCTGCAGTACTACTTAGGACCCTATATTGCAGTAAAAGTGGGTGGTACTTCTGGTTGTAGAAGAAAAGATTGTCCAAATATATACTGCAACTGTAAGGCACATTCACTGTCCTCCCATGAATCAGTTTTTCCCTTTCAGAGGTCACTTTAAGACTCAAGTTCTGACCCAAGTTCTGTAAGCCAGGAAATGTAAAGCTTAGTTTATCACTTTGTCTTTCCTTGTCCTTTGCTTTCTTGTCAGATTTATTTTCCATGGGGGGGTTGTTCAGGATGGAGTACAGGCATGGAAGTTTGGGCTTCCTAGCTTTTGAACTGTCACAGCCAGGATGTTGTGGACATGTCTGTGTTCTGTGCAGGAGAAATACCCTATCGCTAGTAGCTAAAATTCTAACCCATAGTCTTTAATAGTGCTAGACTCAAAACCACAGCTTCTGATGGCACAATTGGGTATTTACAAGAACAAACACTTACTTCTTTAGCTCTGACTTGCCTTTTCCCATGTGATAGGGTGGGTTGTAATTAAGATAGGTCTAGATGAGAAATGCCCATGTGCAGTGTTGCAGTGAAGCTGATCTCATTCAGTACTTTTTCCAGCTGCAGTACATCAAGAGCAAGTTAAGAGCTGCTGCAGTTCCTCAGAGGTGCAAAGTTGTTAGGGAGAGCTCCCATCTTCTTTTAGATGAGTTGAGAAAATCGGAAGAGTTGGATGAGATTGAGACACCCAAACCCTTCTCAGGATTGAAAGCTTCCAAACGGTTGTTTCAGCTTTTTCTGCATCATTTGAAGGAATATTTGACATGGATGTGCTGGTTTATGTATTCAGATCTTGGAGTAGCCAGTAATCCTTGCCACACCCAAGTGAGGTTAAGTGGCTGAGGAATAGTCACAAGCATCTTACACATAGTGAAACTGAGACAGAGAGGGGAGGGCACTTTCCTGAGGCTGTATAGGAAGTCGGTGTTAGAGATTGGACCAGTCATGGTTTCTGGTCCTGTGCATAATCTTATTAAACTCCCATCTTTATCCCTGTGTCAGGAATGAGTCATTTTCTCTGCAGAAGCAGTACAAATTGGTCGCTATTGTTGAGCTTTGTGTGACCTCAGTGGCTTCTCCCTTAGCATTTATTAAAGGAGTTTTGATTAAGGTCTGTCTTAAGTGATGTTTTTATCACTGACAAGAAACTCAAACGCTAAGGCTGGTGCCTGGGAATGTAGTGTTTAGTTCCTCTGCTGGATTTATGGTGGATAAGAAACCTGCTGCTTTAACTCTTCATCCCTTTGAGTAAGGAATATTGTATGTGGTGATACCTGTTAGAAGTGGATGGTTAATGTACCTCTTTGCTGTTTCTATAGCCGTGGTCCTCTTTGCTCAGGAACTGGAACAGTCTAGCGGTGACTCATCCTGGCTATATGGCATTCCTAACGTATGATGAGGTGAAAGCCCGGCTTCAGAAGTTCATTCACAAACCTGGCAGGTTAGTGCTCAGCAGCAGTTGCTTTTTTGGATCGTTCTTGCTAACGTCACTGGTTACTGCACCAACTGAGACTGGATTTGGTTTGTCTTTGTCCTCCTTCCTCAGAAACCTAGACTATGACAAACCCTAGCTTGCCCTGCCTTCATGGGGTGACTTACCTCCTGCCCACCCCTCCCAGCTGTCACAGCAGCTCCCTCAGGCCTGAGCAGGACACAGAGGCAGACCCTGCCTGAATGAGCCTAAACAATGGGCCATTTAGGGCCATAAATAAGGGCGTGTATCTATAGGCCCCATAACTTTCTGGTGTGTACACATAAAACCAGGAGAGCTGAGTGGATTGCAGCCCTCAGAGCAGTGTGTACCTTTGAAGGCAGCTTTAGACAGACAAAGCAGCATGGTGGTGGGCAGAGTAGGCAGCAAGGTAATGCTGCAGGCTGGGCACACTTCAGAGGCTCTGTGGGGCAACAGTTTTGAGCTGCCCAATGTCCTGAATGGAACTTGGCCCAATGCAACAAGGCTAACAGCCTTTCCTTTATGCCAGAAGGGCCAAGTGTGAATTTCTGGAGGTTGTTACTATGTGGTTAATTCTGTGCTGGTTTTAAGAATGGAAACCTTGTGTCGTCTGTTGGGTTTGTTGTTCGCTGAGGGTTTTTTGAAGTTAATTTGAAACAAATGATTTTAAGGCTGCTAACACTTTTCTTGCCCTGGACTCTGGGTTTAATTTCACCTGGAGGCCAGGGCTTGGATGCTTTCCTCAGTTGTATCAGGTTGCAAGGTTCTCCTTTGATCTGCCTGGGGGATAATTAAGGAAAGCTGGTATAAATCAAGTTATCCCTACTAGGTTTTCGTTTGCTGTCTAGAGATAGCCAGGCAATGGCTGCCTACTTGACCCTCAGTCTTCTCTGTCTGCTCCAGTCCAAACTGAAGTTTCCTTTCCTTTGTGTGTTTTTAGTTATATTTTCCGATTGAGCTGTACACGGCTCGGTCAGTGGGCCATTGGCTATGTCACTGCAGATGGGAACATTCTTCAGACAATCCCCCACAACAAACCTCTCTTTCAAGCACTGATTGACGGCTTCAGGGAAGGCTTGTAAGTAACTTTAACAAAATCGAGTTTTCTGCCCTTTTTTCGCTGTTTGCTCTATGAATGTTCATCCTGTGATGAGGGCTTGAAGTCAGTCAGTCGAATGGTAAAATGTACCTTCTGGGTTCATCACGAGAGAGGCAGCACATTGCAGAGCTCAAACAATCACTAAGACCCTTTTGGACATCTCTTGGCTCTTCCTTTTAGTTTAGTTGTTGATTCAGCAAAACAGTTCAATTGCCAATAGTGCCTAATTTGAGCCGCTGCGACTTCTATTATGGTATCAGGTTTATTACCCTGCCTATTACAGTTTCACTACAGGATGATTTAAGAAGAGTAGCCTGGGACCATAACAACCTGTTTGAAAGGAAAATTGCTGTCAGGAAGGAAAAGAAACTTTTCTTTTGAAGAATGACATTTTGGGGTTCTGTCCCATAGTAAAATCCTTCCACATCTCCTTCTGAATTCAGAATACCTTGAATTCCCACCCTCATTCTTCTCTTTCCTCCACCCTCCCCAAAAGAAACCTTATGTGTGCTTTCATGTGTGTGTATGCACGTGTGTATATACACACACAGAGAACAAGATCTGTTTTTTCCCCCAACTACTTACAGTTATTTATTTCCCGATGGCCGGAATCAGAATCCTGACTTGACTGGCTTATGTGAACCCACACCTCAGGACCACATTAAAGTTACACAGGTGAGCAAGGTATTCTGTCCCATCAAACTTGCTAACTTTCTTCCTAATTCCTAGCCTCCTTAGCTGTTTGTAGGATTCTGGCTTACTTGGTATCCCCAAGACTTTGTTTTTAAGGATGATGTATTTTACAGGTGGGGATTTGAACGGTAGGGATGAGCAGAGGAGATTGCAGAGGTTAGGTAAAGCTTTATGCGGGGCTGACAGTTGTAAGGTTTATTTGGGTTTAGGATGTTTCTGACACATACTCGTGTTCTTGTGCCATGCAGCACGTCTTGAGCCCTGCTTTTGGGACACCTACATGAAAATCTGGCCTAGCTTGAAATCCATTCTTTTCAGACCTTGGCAGGTGTATCTAGTGCATAAAACCGTAGTGAAATCCTTCCAGATCTCTGTTCTCCTTTGCGCCGTGTTCTTGTGTTGGGTTTACAGCATTAACCCCGTATGTCTGTCTTGCCCCAAGGAACAATATGAACTGTACTGCGAGATGGGCTCCACGTTTCAGCTGTGTAAAATATGCGCTGAAAACGACAAGGATGTGAAGATTGAGCCGTGCGGCCACCTGATGTGCACGTCCTGTCTCACTGCGTGGCAGGTGAGGTGTTGCCTCTTGTTAAGCCCTGTGAGTAAGGCTAGTTGCTCTTTGACAGGAGCGGTGTATAACAGCTCTCTTCTCTTCCATGAAGGAATCAGAAGGCCAGGGATGTCCTTTTTGCCGCTGTGAAATCAAAGGCACGGAGCCAATCGTAGTAGACCCGTTCGACCCCAGAGGAGGAGGAGGATTGTCACGACAAGGGGCAGAAGGAACTCCCTCGCCCAATTATGATGATGACGACGACGACAGAGCTGATGATTCCCTCTTCATGATGAAAGAACTCGCTGGTACCAAAGTAAGGTCACCAGAGCGTGTGCTAGTAGATGTGGCAGGATGGACGCAGACTGCGTGTTGTCCATCAGTTTTCTATGGTGAGGGTTGTCACACCTTATAGCACAAAAGATATCACACAGTATGGAAAACATGGATTTAGGATCGGTTTTGTCCATTTAGTTCACACTGTCAGTTCTATTAAGCAATGGTAATTGCACTTGGAAATCCTTGATCTTTTGTGTGTTGTCTTGAAAGAAGGGTGAAAAGGCTGGCTTGACCTGCTGGAATGTAAGATCTAGGTTTATAACACTTCTCTGTATACTCAGCAATGCTGCTTTTGATTTATTAGCCATAACTCACTCATATCAGCAAGAATTCATCCATTTTCCCCAGTGATTAATACAGCCAACTAGATAGAGTCTTACCAAGGTCCTCATGACTAATGGGGTAGAGGGCAGGCGATTTTGCTCTGCAAGTCAATTTGACTGTCATTTTTTTATATGGTGTCTGATAAATCTGTATAATAAAGGTGTGATAATTCTTTGCCATTAGTGCTGCGTCCTTCCAGGAGATGGGCACAAGACAAGCATTCTGTATGGATCCCTGCATGGTTTACTTCTTTCTAATAGCGTGTTGCTGCTCTTGCACACCTGGACTTTGCAGTGTTTTACTGCATAGGGAAGTGGGTTTGAACTTGGCTAGTTTTTAGTAGTTGAATACAGGAAATTAAGTTGCCTTTCCTGGTCAGCCAGAAGCCTTTACGCTGGTTTACCTGTATTTCTGTTCAGCTTCCACCATGTGAAATCGTGTACTAAACAGTAAAACCTATTCCAGGAGGTGGGTTTTGTACCCATAACTTGAGAAAGCAAAGCAGCGTGATATCCTGTCATGGTCTGCAGCAGGCTCTGTTGGCGCTAGTGAGCAGAGTGGCACCTGCAGTGGGTTTTGCAGCAGATCATACCCTCCTGTGTTGAAAAGAAGCTTGCTCCTGCTCAGGGAGGGCCCAGTAAGGCAGCAAAACAGCTTTTCTGTTACTGCACCACCGCTAAGTGTGCGTTTTCAGTTGTGTGCCACAGCTAAAGCCATTGGTGATCTTCGGGGCTTGCTGAAAGTCAAATGCTGTAGTGCTGGGAAATTGCCTTCATTCACTGGTGTGTGGTGGTTACTGATACAGTAGTTATTGTTAATTCAGGAGCAGTATTGAAGCCAGTACAGATCACAGAGCTCGAAAGCCTCTCTAGAGGAAAGGAGCTCTGCTGGGGTTTGCCATTTGTTGATTTTCCCATTCTCTTCTTCCTCAGGTCGAGCGTCCTCCTTCTCCGTTCTCAGTAGCTCCCCAGGCCACCCTTCCTCCCGTGCCACCACGACTGGATCTCTTGCAGCAGCGAGTGGCCAACCCGCCTGGGGCTTCCAGTCCTGGGACCACTTCAAAGGTCAAACACACTGCTTTCCCTTTCAGCTGTCATTTTGGTGGGGCAGGCAGGGAGGAGAGCATTGTGGTGAACCTCTGTGACATCCCCAAGTGCTTTCACACAAGACTTTTTTCTTCTTCCTTTTCCTGTTGGGCCATTTTCCTTCCATTCCCCCTTCCATTCCAGTCCAATCTGTCCTGAAAGCAAATGCTTCCTTCTGGAGAGTCCCTTTTTGCTGTTTAAAGGGCCTGTCTTTTCTTCACATTTGCCCATGCAATTGCTAGAAAGAAGCCAGTCCTAAGGTGAAGTACTTGCTCTTTTAGGGTGACTGGTGTCCTCCTGCTGAGCTACCAAGTTATTGTGATTACCAGTCTCTTCACTGGTTTTTAGCCTGTGCTCTTTGGAGCTGCATTTGTGGGCTTGTGTTTCGTTCTAGCTATCAGGGAAGGTGTCGTATTAACTGCTTGTCTGATTGACTAACAGAAGGCAGCAGTATGGTCTTGGTGGCATCTGATCACTGGCTCTTGAGGTACAGCAGCAGTTGAGCTAGTTTGGATGAAGTAATGAAATGATGCTTGAAAATTCAGGCAGAAGAAAACACCCATTTCTATGACTGTTCATGGCTGACCGATGAACGTTAACTTGTATAACTAACCCACAGTTGCATCGGTTCTGTAAGTGATGGGTGTGCTTTGGAATCCAGTCTAGTGCTGATGTGAGCTTCTTTTCCTTCTAGAAAAATCATCTGGGGTATTTAGTGTCTCGCTGTAGCTGCACGTAGGTACCCTGTTATCTCTTCAAGCCTGTAGAGAAGGTATCTCGGGAGGGTTAGCTTGTGGAGATGTGGAGAGTTATCTCCACACCCTTTGAGATAATTTCATGTAAAAATAGACAAAACGAAAGCCAGAGCTCACCCTTCTGCTGCCTGCCTCCCTCTTTTCGATGCTTTGTGGCTGAACTACCTTTGTTAAGCAATATTTCGCATTCCTTTGCCCTGCAGGCTGCTCCTGGTGCTCTTCACAAGGATAAACCTCTCCCAATCCCTCCCACGCTCAGAGATCTCCCGCCGCCGCCGCCTCCGGACAGGCCACATTCCATTGGGACCGAAGGTCGACCTCAGAGACGTCCCTTGCCCTGCACACCGGGAGACTGCCCTTCGAGAGACAAACTACCCCCTGTGCCCTCCAGCCGCCAGGCAGATCTGTGGCCATCCAGGCCCATTCCAAAAGCCCCCTCTGTAGCTCTCAGTCCCGGTGACCCTTGGGCTGGGAGAGAACTGTCAAACAGGCACTCCCTCCCCTTCTCCTTGCCCTCTCAGATAGAATCCAGGGCTGACAGCCATCGGCTTGGGAGCACGCTCAGCCTGGACAACCCAGGGGTGAGTAGGCCTGTTGGAGGTGAAGGTAATCTGTAAGGAATTAAGTCTTCCAAGGTGTCCTCGTAAGGGATAGAATATTCATTGGAATAGGGTGCACCAAGGAAGAGGTGGAAAGGAACTGGTGAATCCTGGGCAAGGGAGAGTAATGGGAGGACTTCCTAGGGAGGTGCTTTGGTGCCTCGTGGGAGCTAGGCTGAAATCCCAGTCTGAACAGTCATGAGGCACAGTTTCATGATCATAGCTCACCTTTCAGTTCTGAAAAACTGGGAATCTTCTGTGCTGGGAGCTGGAATGCTGCAAAAGTGCAGTTTACTCTTCTCAGGAGCTGTGATGAGTTTAACACGGTAAAATCTGAGTTAAATCTGGATCTGTTACCAATGTCAGGATGTGTAACTTAATAGTCCAACATATTGTTCTCTAAAAGAAATCCCAGGCAGATTTGCCTGTTTTTTTGTCATTCCATTCCCCTAATTTTTCCTTTTTAAACCTCCAGCTTTCTCCAATTGAGAGGCAGGACGTTTTGAGCCAGATTGTCCAAGAAAATAACACTTGGACGTTTGTCATTCTGTCTTGGGATATGTGTGCTTGTCTGCATCCTTTTCCTCTTGTCCCCTCTTCTGGCCTTCAAGCTGTTTCAGCTGAATTTGCCAAAGCCATTGGAATCTCAAAAGTTACGAAGTTCCTGCAGGTTTTGTGTAAACAAGCAGTTGGATACAGGAGGAAAACCCAGCTGGTACCCCCACTGAGGGAAAACTGTCACAGAACTCCGGGATTTCTAAGGCATTAGTGAATGCTTTGGCGTAAATGAAGATGTTTCATTCCCCCACGGGCTGTTGGGAATGACTGGCTGACAGCTTGGCAACTGTGTTGTTGGTATCTGTGGTGGTTCTGATTCCTGGTTGGAATTTTGTCTTGCAGAGCTTGAACAGTGCTCCCCCAACAACCTCAGAGAGTGAGCACCCCAAGATTAAACCCTCCTCATCTGCCAATGCGATCTACTCCTTAGCTGCCAGGTCTGTTGTTTTCTAGCTCACATGCTTTTGTACCTTACAGAATGGTAACTGTAGGGCTCTCTCCATGCTGGTGCCTGGGACAGAATCTGACACAACTCTGTCAGCCTTAATTTCAACCCCTGACAGATTCAAAATATCCAATCTAAAGGAAGCAGATTCAATCAGAATCCCAAAGCTCTGTGGATAGTGGTGGTAGTTGCCCTTGGCTGTGGCAATAGGAAACAGGCTACAGTTGCTATTAGCTCTTGTATGAATTCACTTTTGAGTTGGTATTTATGTGAAGTGGGTGGTGTGTGATGTGTGTGATTGCATTATGAGCTTGTGTCAGTGTGACCGTGTACCTGGGCTGCTAAGAATGCTGAAGGCCAGATTATTTCTGTAGTCAGAATCACTCTGACTGCTTGTTCCATCCACTGTGGATTTTAAAGGCCACTTTGGTATTAATCAGATTTGGTGTAAATGTGTTTCTCATGTTTATATATTGTTTCTTCTGCCTCCAGACCACTGCCTGTACCAAAACTGCCTCCTGGGGAACAGTCTGAAAGTGATGAAGACACCGAATACATGTCACCATCCTCTCTGCCTGTAGTGCCTCCAGGTCCTGCTGTACAAAAACCGGAGCTCAAAATGCCTTTGGAAATGGCTCAGAGTTTACGGTGAGGTTCTGTTTGTGTGTTCTGGGCTTTCTCCTCCCAGCTCTGGGAAAGCTTTTGCTTATTTGTTTACTAGGGGGGAGATTTTGCTTGCTGGGTTTGCTGCATTCCCCCAGTGATACTCACCGGATCTAGCCTGGCATAGTAACTATACATTCTGCTTGATAGCAGAATCCCTATACAGTATTAAAGGAGTCAGATAAGCACTCCCCTGTCTTTCTGATAGTAACCTTTGGAGAGCAGCAGCAACTGAAACTCTAAATTCTATTAAAAGGTGGCGTTCTGGTGGTATCAAACTCCTTTAAGCCAATAGGCTCTATTGCAATGGACGTTACTGAGCATTTTCTAGAGTCACAGAGACTCTGCATTGGTGGTTTACTGCTGCCACTTGTCTGAAGGGAAATGCTTGTTCTCTCCCTCAGAGTTTTAGACTGCGACCAGCAGACGGATGGCTGTACGTATGAAGCAATGTACAACATCCACTCCCAAGCAGCATCCTCAGCTTTCGAGGCTGTCAACACTTGTGGTGAGTGGGTGTGCTAAAAAAAGCCCTGAGAAACTGGAGGACAATGGATTGGTCCCAGTCACAGTTGGAAAGGCGTTTCGGGCTCAGTTAAATGTTACGTGCTTTTGCTGTTAAAACAGCCAGGGTGCATGGGGAAACATCTGGGTCTCTACTGCAGGCTGCATCGCGTGTGGGGATGTTGTTGAGGAGCCTGGTTGGAATGCATTGTAAAAATAACAGTTGTTCTAAAAGTTGCTGTTTGGAAGGTTCTTATTTTTTTTTATGGGCAGCAGTTGTCAGCCCACATTTATCATAAGGATTTTTAATCTAATACTACCTTCTGGAAAGAGCTTCCGTTGAACGTGGGGTTTTGGCAGCAAAACCTTTGTTCTGTGTCCTGTCAATGTTTGTGGACTACAGGGGACCAGAGTCTGCCCCGAGAGACAGAGGCTCTGTTCAGTGCCAGCGCTCATCAGAATGTGCCTCTTCTTCTAGACGAAGGGGATCTGGCAGCAGCCACTGCCAGCAACGGCCCTGAAGAGTCAGAAAATGAAGAGGATGGCTATGATGTCCCCAAACCACCACTACCAATTGCCATTGCTCGTCGCACCCTGTCTGATATCTCCAATGCCACACCTGCCTTCAGCCGAATGTCTTTGGAAAATGACCCTGTGACAGGTTAGAGAACGTGGTATTCTTCATGCTGTAGTGGGTACCGATGGCTTGCTATGCACTATCACTCACTCAAGGGTTTGTATGTAAGCTGTGAGGGTTTATAAAGCAGATTGCGCTGATTTCTTAGGTGTTCATTTCATCACTGAGCTTGCAAATAGCATTTAAATCACTGTTAGGAAAACCTTTCCTCAGCTTCAAGGATATTCCTCAAGCCACTGTTTCCTACAGGGCATGGCATCTGTCTTGTGCCAGGGTGTACCGGGGCACGCAGCAGATCTTCGGGATGTTACTTAGAGCTGTTGCAAGTAGATGACAGTGCTGGCCTTGCGCAGCTTGGCTCGGTCTCGCCTGCGGTTGCTCCCAGCAGATGGCACAAGTGAGCTGTTTGAGGCCGTCAGTTCCCTCGAGCAGGGACCTCAGTGGCTCAGCGAGGTCAGCTTTTTGTCCCTGGGGAGTAGAGGACATCTTGTCCTTGTGGCTGTAAGCGCATCTCCGAAGGGAAGACTAAAGCCTCATCTCTCCAAGAGCTGAATAATGCTCGACTTATTCCCTACAACTGCCCAGCAGCTCTAAAGGAAGCTCTGAAACGTTTCCTGTCGGGGGGCTTTCCGCATTATCTGGTGATTTGCCAAGTAAGAGGAGTGAGTTTCTTGTTCCTTATGGGGGACCATTTGCTCCAGTGAGTGTTTTGTTCACCTCCTTCACCACTTCCCCTTCCCCGGGCTTGCCCTTCTTTGGCACAGGGAAGGGTTTAGCAGTGCAGAGAAGTTTATGAGCTTTTGCCACTCCTCCCTGCTCCCTGCCTCATTGTTTAAGTCTCACTGTGCTGTAGAATGTTGCTGAGAGGGCTTAGAAAGGGCAGAGAGAGCTCACATCCTCCTCCCACGTGAAGCACTCCCCTTAAACATTGACTCCTCTTTGTTTTTACAGCCCTGCAATAACAATGCTATTGTCCCGATGTGTAGTGGTAGGAGATCTGCTAATGAGGAATGCTGATTGTTGCTGCTCTGGGGAGCATATGCAGTTTTGTGAAACACTGGGAATTGGCCCCTGCTCTAGTCTGGTGTGAAGCACACGTGCCTAGCCTGGGATGCATTTGGGCAGATTTATGTGCTCCCTACAGTTTGGTTTCTTAATCATTTACCAGAGGAGCTGTGCTAGTGGTTGTCCTTTCAGATTGACCCACGGGCTCTGAAATTTGATCCAGTGCGAGCAGAAAGAGCCAATTCAAAAGGCACTTTAGGGGAGAGAAGTGGGTAGTCCCTTTTCTCCACTCTACAAAAAGCTGTTTATGTGTCAGGAGCTTGGAGGTTGAAGAGCAGGGAGCTGAACTGCATTGTGGTTGGGGAGGAAGCGCTGATGAATTTGCTTCCTGAGGAGCCTTCTCCCTCTTAGTGCTTTCAGTGTGTTTTCAGAAAGGCTCTGCAATGACTGCTTCTCTTCTGACCAGTGCTGCAGTGCCCACTCTTACAAAGGGCTTGTTTGGGCATGCTTAGCCTTATGGATTTGTCTGTTGTACTGCTAGAAAGCTCTGTCTTGATTGCCTTGAGGACATTATCCGGGAGACAAATACAACTTTAAGGTGGTGTCAAATGTACATGCAGGAAAGTTGCCTGTGGTTTGCAGAGTAGGGAAGAATGCTCTCTGCCATGCTAGATGAGGTTAGAGCTCAAAGATCTATCGGATGTTAGATTAATGCATTAAGCAGCATTGGTTTTCCCTAAGGCCTTGGAGTGTTATGTCTCTCATTTGGTTTATTGGCTATTCTTTTTACTTCCCACGATGTGGCTACTGGCAAGTAACACATCTGAATGACTAAGGGGAAAGGCAGAACAGGCTGAGCTTATTGATCTGCCATAGCTGCCAGCCATTAGGTAGGGTGAGCTTCAGCAGGAGCTCTTGTAGGTGGCCCTGGCCTGTAGAGGAAGGGAAGAGACCTTTCAGAGACCATAATTCACTTGCTGGAGCACTTACGGTGGATGAGTTGGAACTGATAGATCTGGTTTTGTGCACCCACTCCGTCAGCACGCTTCAATGTGGCCAGCAATGTGAGGCAAGATCAGTTAAACCGGGGGTTGCTGTCTGATTCTAGGAGGCAATGGGATGTTTGGTGAGGTTGCATATCCTTACAGGCTAGGCTGGTTGGAGCAAGTGGCGTAGCTTTGAGTGGCATTCTTTGCAGTGCCATTTATCAGTCTCATGTCGTTGCTGCGTTGTTCCAAGCAAGAGTTACGTCTCCTTTCTTGAAGCAATGCCTTTGGTTCTCCTTCCAGGTTTCTCCGATGGCTCTCAAGTTCCAGAAAGGCCGCCAAAGCCGCTACCACGGAGGATCAACTCTGAGCGGAAAGCAGGGAGCTGCCAGCCAGGCGGAACCAGCAGTGGGACCAGTGCATCACTGCAGCTCTCCAGTGAGATCGAGAACCTAATGAGCCAAGGCTATTCATATCAGGACATTCAGAAAGCACTGGTCATTGCACATAACAATATTGAAATGGCCAAGAATATTCTCCGGGAGTTTGTTTCCATTTCCTCCCCCGCGCATGTGGCCACATAGCACATTACCTCCACGCCTACATCTTCTGTGGACCAACTGCCTGGGCAGCTGTAGCCCAGCTCCGCACCAAAGGGGAAGGGGGTTCCTTTAGAGACTTCGTGTTGAGGTCGGTCCTGCCTCTCAAGAGAATCAGTTGTCAGGTTTTTGTGGTTCCAGATTTCAAAGCAGTGGGATGAAACGGAGCAGAATGGTGTTTTATACAGTGTATGTTTTGGAGTCCTTTACCCCTACCTCTTGTTTGAGAGAACAGATTTCTTTCCAGGGTGTTTCATAGAGAAAGGTCTCACAACAAGGGATTCCCAAGCTGATGCCCTGGAGGCTGGGGTGGGGGGGGAGTGTTTTGTGCTGTGAATTCTAAGTGAATGCTCTGAGAAACCAAGTCTTGAGGTCGGCGTGGTGTGTCCTGTGGTTTGTGGTACTAGGTTTGGATCTGTTCGCTGCTGTGTGTCTGGCTCAGGCTTTTTAGGCCAGCTGGGAGGTCACTTTCTGCTGGGAATAAATAGGAGACCTCGGAAGAATCTTTAGATTGCTTCCCATTTGCCATGGCGTTTCCCTCTTGCCTGTAACAATAGCGTTTCTTGCTCTTGATTCAAGTCCTCCCTTTTTGCCTGGAGATAGCTTGATGAGCTTCTGTCAGGCATTTGGATCTCAACAGGGCAGGGATTTCTCTCCTATGTGTCCTCTTGTCGGCAGCACTGTCAGATCCCAGGCAGCTCGGCGTGCTGAAAAGGTTTGCATGTTTTTGAGGGGTGGGAGAGGGTGGGAAGAGCTGGAGCCAAGATCTGGCTGCTGCTTCTCCTTCTTTAGCCTTGAGCATTCTGAGCTTCGATGCTCAGACTTGATGGAGCAGCCACCACTGGGCGCTCCCACACGCTCTTCCTCTGGGAATGGTGCACCTGGTAAATATGATGTTTTATTTATCTTACTTGCATGGTGACTGTGCAGAGTAGTGGCCTTCACACACATTCCATCATCTCCTTCTGAGAGCTTTTGCAGGAGCCAGCTGTCTTCGTGCCAGGCTGTGTTGTGGAATTGGTAGGTGCAGCTGATGTGTTCGTTGGTGTCTTACCTGCTTTGCAGTATAAGAAGTGCAGCAGTTCTCTGCATGGCTGTCACAACAACATGGGGGGGGGGGGGGGTTCTTCTTTCCACTGCCATTACTCTAAGGTATTGCCAGAGCCTGTGCTGAAACAGATCTGGGAATCTTCTGTATTTGTAAAGTGATCACATGGCTTTAAAAGTCAGTACTCAGCTGTTACTTTGGAAAAAACCTGACTTGCCTACTCAGCTACTTGACTCTGTTCATATGTGCTTGACGTGTGAGAAGTGTGCAGTTCCTTCTGAGAAGAGTTAAATCAAGCAGGCACGCACGCATCGCAGCCTGACAGATGAACAAGTGCTCTGTGTACACTGAGAGGCTATTAGCCTTTCGAAGCATGGCTAACATCACTGGCATCTCCCAAAGGGCAGCAGTAGTCACTAGGCAAAGGATTGCGACTTGAAATACTGTTGGGGGGGATTATTGGATGCAGGTTAGCCTTTTAAGAGCCTCGTGGCTGGGCCCAGATCTCTGCTTGCAATTGGCAGAGAGGACCGACCAACTACTGGCAAAGGGAACTAAGCATGAAATGTGTGGTTTATGTAGAGTATAGGTGTCTCTCTAGGCCTACAGCTTTATAAACTGATGCAGTGGGTTCCAGGCAGTCTCAAAGCAGGAACTGTCTCTCTTTACTGCTCTGCATTCTGTAGTAAGGAATGTTTTCTCCCATGCTGTAAGGAGATCTCCTGCAGCGCTTCCAGGCTGTCACCACCATTGCTATTTCAGGGTGAGGGCTGAAGCTTGGAAATGCAACACACTGGGGAGATGCACGTCAGCGGGCACGGCGCTCTGCTGTGGTGAACAGAGAGGGCAGGAGCAGGGCCTGAGCGCTTCCCCAGGTGCTGAGCTGAGTTGCAGAGGTGATATCAGTGCACGTGGCACTCGGGGAGGAAGAGCTGTTCTTTTTCCCCTGCCCATACGTGCAGCATTGTGAACCAGACCTGCTCTTGCTGTGTGCCCTGCTCTGCCAGTTGTGCACAGCAGCCTTGCTCAGTGCATCTCAGCCCAGCACTGGTGCTGCTGAGGCAGGAGCACGGGGCAGCTCTGGTTGTTCCCTCTGTAGACCTGCATGTTACACTTGTGAGCAGCTAGTCCTGCCGTATGAGAGTCACCTCCTTGGCTTTGTACTGGAGAACCAGGTAAAAACCCTTTTGTGAGGGAGCACTACAGTTTTATAGCCCTCTTTTTTGTGTATCCTCTCCAGTGCTGCCACTTGGTCCCTGTTAGGTTTGGAGCCACTTTGTTCCCGATTTGCTGTGTTAACTCAGTGCAAGTGTGTTCAAGTGTGGTGTGTGACTCTTGCCACTGCCAAGGCTGCATAAGAGCCAAGTCCAGCCAGCTAGAAAGCCTTAATTCTCGTCTTGCACAGTGTGTGTGATCAGACTAGTGATGCCCTGTCCCGTACAAGCCGTTTATTACAGGCTTCTTGTCGTAATGTTAAACTAAATCATGCTTAGCAGAGCTGTTACAGGCCTGTCTTTGGGGTTTATGTGCCGAGAGGTGTTCCTATGGCTGTTGTTCCAGGTTTTAGAGATTAGAGAGAACAGTCTTTGTGGCATGTGTCACTGATTTTTCTGCATGTGTCCTTTCTGTGCACTGTTTCTGTCCCAGCCTGATTAAAGAAACTTAAATCTTGGCTTTTTGTCCTTAGACGTGTTAGCGTTTGCTAGAACCACTGAAGTGCAGCAGAGTCCTGACCATGTCCTATGGCTGTGCTCTGTGAAGTCAGTCCACGCACTGTACAGTGCATTTTTCTTGTTCTTTCACAAAAATAAGCCCAAGATGGATTTCTCTTTCTTCCTTTCACCTTCTTGATCTTTATTCTTAAGAAGTTAACATTATGATGCTACTTTAAAAAGAAACAAAACCCCCACATGTCTAGTGCCTTTCTTAAGGGAATGCTGCACCTCTGGGCTGGACCTGAGTATCCACCCCTCTGTGAAAATGAGGAGCCCAAAGCAGACAAGCTGTAAAGACAACCTTTGAGCTTGGAAAGGGGTGAAAAGAAGGGGCAATTGTCACTTCAGCTCTGACACTGCTTGGTAGCTTTTCAGCTGTGGAGGTTTCTTACTTCACCTGTTACTAACAGTGACTTGTCTGGACTGGTGCTGTACTAAGCTTGGTTGTGAAGACAGTAGAATTGTAGGTCAGGATTGCTTTTGCTTGTAACACAGGATAAGTTCTGCTCTTCAAGATGCTGGTTTCCCCCCTGCCTGTCAACCACGGACACACAGCAAGCAGAGAACAGCACTGTAAGAGCTGGGCACAAACCAGTACCCAGTGAGCAGCAGGTGGGTGGGGAAAGCAGGCAAGTATTGACTGCTCTGAACAGGGTTTCTGACTGACTTCCAGTGCCACCGGAGCTGAATGGGAATCAGGAATGGGACATATCCTGCCAGTCTGCAGCGCTGCCCCTGTGTGTCTGCCTCTACAAGTGCTGCAGCTTGAAGCCTGCAGGGTCTCTGCTGGGAACCAGCGGCCTTGCTTTCACCATGAACAGCTTTTCTGCATGCCCTTCCCTGAGCCCTTCCTTCGGGGCAGCCGGGTAGGCTCGGAGTGCAGCACGTTGCTTCCTGCACTAGGCTGATTCCATTACCGTAGCTAATCCTGAGGCAGGGTCATTGCTGTAAATGGGTTTATTTCAGTTGAGCAAGAAAAAAATGCAACTCCCAGGGCCCTTCCTTAAAGGTGCCCCTTTAAAAAGGAGTGGGGAATAAGGACACTTGGTTTTAAAGTTCCTAAGAGAAATGTTGCTTGGAATTCGTGGCGGGGGGGGGGGGGGGCAGAGACATGTTGTTCTTCCCCTTGAATGACAAATAAGTACCAATTTGTATAATATCAGTGTTAAAAATGTTGAGATTTTCACAAACTATTTTAAGAAAGCTATAATAGTGTCGTTAATATAAAACTATGATAGCAGTATTTAATCCTTTCAGATCTGTAAAGAATAAGGAGAAACAGAAGGTAAATATTCTTACAGAGAGTAGCTGAGCTTTAAGGTTCACTCGGTTTAAAAGTCCTCGTGTTGTTGGCGAGCGCACTGTTCATGTTTAGAGGTTATACTAATGTTATTTATTAATTGTTTCCATTCTCGTCTGCTGCCCACTAAAGAGCTGCTTTCTTTGGGATTTCCTTCACCTGTGTCAGTACAAAAAAGAAAACAAAAAGGTTTATTTTTAAATAAAATCCCCTTTGTTGTAGCACATGGTCTGGGTCGTGTCGCTTCTCTCCTGGAGGAAAGGGTATTCCTGCTCCTGCCTGCTCTCAGTCACCTCCACAGGGACAGCCAAGTCGGAGGTGTTCACGTAGCCTCCTGCATCTCTTGCACATCACCACTTTGTACCTGGTTTAGCTGTTAAGTTCACATTCATGTCATGGATGCTCACAGAGGGCAGAATTGATTTGTACCAAGTTGATACTAATAATTCTATTGATAGAGTTATCTATCATAGATAACTAGACAGATATCATAGATAACATAGAAATAGATACTAATAATTCTAATTGATACTAATAATTCTATTGATAGAGTTATCTATCATAGATAACTAGACAGATATCATAGATGACACAGTAATTGATACTGATAATTCTATTGATAGAGTTATCATAACTAGACAGATATCATAGATAACATAGTAATTGATACTAATAATTCTATTGATAGAGTTATCTATGATAGATAACTAGATAGATACCATAGATAACATAGAAATAGATACTGATAATTCTAATTGATACTAACAATTCTATTGATAGAGTTATCTATCATCGATAACTAGACATATCATAGATAACACAGTAATTGTACTGATAATTCTAATTGATACTAATAATTCTATTGATAGAGTTATCTATCATAGATAACGAGACAGATATCATAGATGACACAGTAATTGATACTGATAATTCTATTGATAGAGTTATCTACCATAGATAACGAGACAGATATCATAGATGACACAGTAATTGATACTGATAATTCTATTGATAGAGTTATCTACCATAGATAACTAGACAGGTATCATAGATAACATAGTAATTGATACTAATAATTCTATTGATAGAGTTATCTACCATACATAACTAGACAGGTATCATAGATAACATAGTAATTGATACTAATAATTCTATTGATAGAGTTATCTACTGTAGATAACTAGACAGATATCATAGATAACATAGTAATTGATACTAATAATTCTATTGATAGAGTTATCTACCGTAGATAACTAGACAGATATCATAGATAACATAGTAATTGATACTAATAATTCTATTGATAGAGTTATCTACCATAGATAACTAGACAGATATCATAGATAACATAGAAATTGATACTAATAATTCTATTGATAGAGTTATCTACCGTAGATAACTAGACAGATATCATAGATAACATAGAAATTGATACTAATAATTCTAATTGATACTAATAATTCTATTGATAGAGTTATCTATCATTGATAACTAGATAGATATCATAGATATTCTATTCTAATCAAATTGATTAATAAAGTCCATAATCCAGCAGGACCTATTGGAGTCTGAGAATGACATGAAGAGATTTGGTACCTCCCCTGAGGAGGGTCTAAGAGAGTCCATGGAATTGGGTGGAGCCCAATGCAGTGTCTGCTGGGGTCCAGTGGATCCTGAAGCCATCGTCCCATGCTGCTGGAGTCTGTTAGGCTCCATTTGCCTCACACAGAATGGGTTAATACATTACTATGGCCTCTTAAAAACTTGTCTAATTATTGCATAGCATCTCTGTCCCTCCATACATTGCACAGGTACACACTATGGCTATATATGAAGTATAAAGGAGATTTAATGACTCCAAAATGACATGTACACGCTTCTAACAGTGTGTGTTCTAGTGGGTGCTGTACAATGCTAAACACTGTTGGAGCCCAGCGTGTGGTGCTGGGGCCTGTGAGAGGCTGAGGTGTGAATCTGGTACCCTGGGACACGGAGAGGCTGGATCTGTGAAGCCCAGTGAGCCCTGAGCATCCAAAAAGGAGCCTGTTTTGGACTCTGTTAACACAGAAACACCCCAAGAAATGGAGCCAAGAGACAGCAAACTGGTCCAGCTGACACACACACACACACCCCCCCCCCCCCCCAGGGCATTTGGGGGGCAACTGAGAGCACATGGGGGCAAATAAGAACACACAAGTGGCAGGGGGTTGAAGGAACCCCCCCAAACCAAGTCACATTGGGGTCAGATGAAGATAAGGGTTTACCTGGGGTCAAATAAACTCCAATACTCACAAGGGGGGGGGCTGTCAAAAGAGATCATAGGGGTCACCTCAGGTCAAAGGAGCCTCTCAAAAGGTCATCTCAAGGTCATTTGGGGTCAATTAGAGGTCAAATAGAGGTCAAATGGGGTCATAGGGGTCAAATGGGGGTCACGGGGTTACTTCAGGTCAAACGACGCTTCCAAGTTTCTCCAGGGGTTACTTTAGGTCACAGGAGGGGTTACTTTAGGTCAAATTCGCCTCTCAAAAGGTCAACTTGAGGTCATTCAAGGTCATTCAAGGTCAAGTGAGGTCACGGAGGGGTTACTACAGGTCAAAGGGGTCACAGAGAGGTTACTACAGGTCAAATGGGTCACACGAGGTCACAGAGGGGTTACTACAGGCCAAATAGGTCCCAGAGGGGTCACTTCAGGTCAAATGGACCTCTCCAAAGGTTACCTTGGGTCAGATGGTGGTAACTGGGCTCAGCTGGGGCTATGGGGGTGAAAGGAAGAGATGAAGTCCTCTGTTCATCCATTGCATTGGGCTGGAATATTCCCTCTACCAGCTAAGAGCTACTGGAGATCCTAACCAACAATCCCAGTTTCCAGTTTCTTCTGTTCAAAACAACGGTCTATGTGTACCTATTAGCATCTACAGCAGGGAGTAGCGAAAGGGGTTTTTTATGAATCCTAATAACAGACCTATGTATTAGTACCTGCGGTAGGGAGTAACACAGATGATAACTACTTCATCCTATACAGTAGGTACTAGAACCTAACAAGTTCTCTATGAAGAGTAGCTGGTCCTAAGCAGTAATTAGCTTGATTTTTAGACCTACTTTATTTACTACATTAACTCTCTATTGTAACAGTTACCTGTTAAATTCACATTCACGGCATGGATGCTGGCAGAGGGCAGAATTGATTTATACCAAGTTGATACTAATAATTCTGTCGATGGAGTTAATCCAATCAAATCGATTAATAAAGTTCATAATCCAGAATCACAATCCTAACTGATCAGAATATACTTGTAGGCTTGGGCTTTATTAGTGCCTACAGTAGCTGGTGACGAGATTTGCTTGTATGACCTACCAGTACCTAGTAACACTGTTATTCATATTACAGATATTAGCCTCTCTAATAGCTAGAAACAGTAGAATCGATAGCAGAATCTGCTTATCCAATTAACTATAGTAGTTATTAATGCAATAACCTATCAGTACTACTGGGATTCCTGTATTTCTTATGCTTAACAGCTAGCCATACAGTTTTGTCTCATAAACTATGAGAATCTTCTAACAGAATTATCTGTTCTTACCTGTATTAGTGTTATTGCAACTGTCAATTTGCAATATTTTAACAATGGTAATAATTAATAAATAATAAAAATAATAAATAATAACTAATTACACATAATTACTAAATAACCATTTAACAAATCCCCTAGTTGTGTTTAGCATCTATAGTAGCTATTAATAGAAATTAAAATGTATTAGAATATATCAATAAGAATGATCACTTAGGATCTAAAGTAGCTAGAGCACGAATAAGCTAGACTGTATTAGAGCTCCTTAAGAGAAAAAAGGCATTACTATCAATAAGTGTCTATAGTAGCTATCAAAACAACTGTCTACCATAATGTTATTCATTAGAATCCAGTGCTAGACTTAACTATGAGTAGTTAGCAGTGAATGCACCTAATAGATTCTATCACTGAGATCTATTAAATTCTATTGACAGTATTATCTTTCAGTATGTACCATCACTAGTAATAAAACTAAGTATTACCATCTAGTACTACAGTTATCTATTAGAATACCTAGATTATCTATTGGAATATCTATAGAAGTATTAGTATTGGTAGTTAGCTGTGTCTGTATTAGATGTCTACGCAATTACCTATTAGAACCTATAGGCTTCTCTGTTACCAGGTACAGGGGATATATACACATCATCTGCTCTCTGCGCCTCATCTGCCCGTTGGGTATCAGACTTATACCTGTAAATAGCATCACGTATGGCCAGTGAACACAACCCATTTTCCTGCCCCAGCCCCGGTGCAAAGGCAGGTTGAGCCAGCAGTGTTCATGGTGCCACCACCCTCGGTAGGGTTAGGGAGCCCTGCGGCTGAGGAGGGCCAGGGCAGGTGATGGGCAGCCCTTACCACTCCAGTGGAGCTGCCGCCAGCAGGAACACACTCACACCCCGGCTTGGAACTTGGTACTTTTATTTTCACATATATATAAAAAAAAAAACAGACAAAACTCCTGGAAATGTACACACAACCCAACAAAAATATATATAAACCAAAGCTCTGGCTTCGACAACACTTGTAGCTCGCGAGTAGAGCTCGCTGCTTTGGCAGGGTGCTGGCTGCTGCACGGCTCCCCATCACCTGCAGAGAGCTACCCCAAGGCCTGGGGCTTGTGGACAGCATAGCACTGAGTACATCGCTTAGAGGAAAGGGGCTGCAGGGCGCTGATCTCTCTAGAGGAAGGCAGGAGAGAGCCATGGTGCAGGCAGAGGGCTGGGAAGGGCCACGGCAGCAGAAGCTGAAGGCAGGCTGCTTGCCCATCCATCTCCCCTCTCCACCATTCAAGCTGCCTGGTGCCACAGAAGCACAGAAACGAACTGGTTTAACCTGGGGCTGGTAACTGCTCAGCACGAAAAACACAAACCCTGAGACATTCCTTAAGGTTTAAATTTGGGGATGGGGATGGGGGGGGGGGGGGGGGGCATCTGGGACCTGCTGTTGCCAGCCCCTCTAAAAGCAATCCAATTCCTGGGCAACGGGGAGAGGGAAGCCCTCCCGCTCCTGTCAGCGAGGCTGCACTGCAAACCAGAGACCCTAAGCCCTTAGTCTGGCATGTGCCTGAGAGGTGGGCACCCCTGGCCTTGCTCCACAGCATCCTCACCTCCCATAGGATCGCAGCTGCCCGGCACCACCAGGACACGCTGGGCTGAACCGAGACAAGAACAGGTCAATGGGAAAGCAAAGCACCGACACCTCCCCGCTCTCACAACCACTGCTCTAACCCTCCACTTGCATCCCTCACCTCGTCCAACCTCCACACCGCTACACTCAAGGTGCCCGGGGCATCCCGAAAGCACAATTCCATCTGCTTTGCTGAGCGAGTTTGGGGTGAAACACATCAAAACCTTCCCATATGGGTACAGATTCCCTGCAAACGCCTCCAATCCTGCCATCAGGCAGCTTAAATGGGGTTATTTCTGCCTCCTGTTGCTGTTGGCTTCTCTGCAGTAGTAAGCAAGTGCAGCTTTGCCAACAACCTGCAAGCCCACGGTTGAGGTAACAGAGAGGTGAGCCAGGGAGGTGTCCTGGGCTCAGCACCGCGACGCAGTCATTGTCTCTGGCCGTGCTCCCCAGGTACTGGAGCAGGGGTGGGACAAGGCAATCCAAGAGCAGGAAAGGTTTGAAGGAAGAAAGCACTTGGTAGCTTCAGGCCCTCTCTAGTTTCTCAGATCGATGTATTTCTCGCTCTTCAGGCCACCAAAACAGAAAGGGGGGGGGGGAGAGAAAAGGCCATTAGGGATAATCCTCTACTGCAGGTGTCTGTGTGACAGACAGCAACGTGATGGGGTTGAGCCCAGGAGACTCATCCCATCCTGCACCGAGAGCTGTGGCTGAAAGATGCCAGAGCACAGCCCATTCCCGCAGCCTCTGACTCTCGGCCAGAGGTGTTTAAGCAGCTCCTTCTCCCATTGCTCCTCAGGGAGCCCGGCTCCTGCTCCAGGGAGCGCAGAAGGAGGCAGAGCCAAGCAGGAGGTGCCAGGGGCTGGCACGGAGCAGAGCACGTGCGCTGGTGCCGCATCATCCCGGCCGTTATCACCTCCCCTCCCTCCCACGGCCCCTCTGAGCGCGGATGATGGATGACAGAGGCCCATGCAGGGTGGGGAGCAGGGAGGGGAGGGAAGCACAACCTCGATGCCCTCCCCGTTACACTCCTCACCTCTGTGCCCAAGCCCTGGCCCCGGGTGCAGCGCACGATGATGCTCTGTCCTACCTGGTCAGCGGCAGATCTCTTCTCGCCGTTGGCGCCCTGCAGGAGCCCCGCCTCTTCGGACACTTTATCTGACTTAACTTCTACTACAATCTTGTCTTTACGTGCCTCTGGCCTTGTGCTAGGGGAGGGAGGTGACAACTCTGAGACAGGTTCGTGATACCAAAGAGGGCAACGTGGCCGCTTGCGCTTTGGTTCCATCTCAAGGGATGCTCTGGAGCGGGGCCGGGGTGAATGAGGCTCCGGCTCACAGAAAGCTTTGGGCTGCCCATCCCCTCTCCCTTGGCTGCTCTACCCCTCTGCTCTCCTCCTCATTGCCTCCCTGCAAGGACGGGGCAAGCAGAGCCTGTGGGAAGCTGGAAGCGCTGCCGAGACCCCAGCATGGTGCCCCCCGAGGCTGCACTATCGCCCCTCTCTGCGCTGGGCAGGGAGCAGCCGGTGCAATGAGATGGGAAGCATGAGTGATGGCAAGCACCCCTGTCCCCAAGGGCTCCCTGGATGGGCAGGCAGCAGTGCTTACATGTCCTGTTTCCCAGCGCGGCCACACGGGATCTTGCCTTTCTTGTGCAGGAAGTAGATGACAGACCCCAGCACAGCCACCACGAGGATGCAGACGATGATGGCCACAATGATCACCCCTTTGCTCTCTGGTATCTTTTGATCTAAAGACAACGGGAGAGGAAGAAGTTAATGCTTGTCCCACCCCGAAGCTCTCCACCTGCTGCATCGCTGCACTCCTGTGGGGGCAAAAGGAGAGAAGGTGTGCCCTTAAGAAAGCATCATGGGGAGCCCGGTTCCCGGTGCTTCTCCAGATCCCTGCAGGATGCAGATGTCAGTACAAAAGTGCAGGGTTTGTATTTCTATTCTATTCTATTTCATCCATATATTCTGTATTTATACACTGACAGGGCAGTTTCTGTATAAATACACTTTGCATCCTGCTCCTGGCTGCCACGCCATGGGATAATGGCTTACAGGCCTTCCTGCAAGCCATCAGGCCATCCCTTACGCTTCCAGCAGGAAGCAGCACTCGATGGCCCCACTGGGCAACAAGCAGAGGCCAAGCAGGCAGCTTCCCCACCGCTGCAGGAACAGATGGAGACAGAGCCTCTGCTTCCCTCTCGGCTTGGCAGGGAAGAGAGGAGCAGCGAGAGATGCAGTGCAGGAGCCAGCAGCCAGCGCTCCCTCCCCAGCCCAGAGGCGAGCACTGGGCTGATGGACACATGCACCCAGCGCAGCCCAGGGACTGACCTTTCCTGATGGACTCCACTGGTAGAGCAGAAAGGGAAAGAGACAGAGCTCAGGCACGCCACGGCCGCAGAGCACACACGGTGCCCGTGCCGACAGCACTAATCCTGCTTTGGGTTCCCTTCGGGAGGCAGGGCCCGGGACTCACCCAGCAGCTGGATGTGCTGCTCGCTGACCCCCAGCGCGTTGGACACCCTGCACATGGCTCCTGCCCGCAGCAGGTCGTGGCTCACCCGCACCGTCAGGTTGCTGGCGATGTGCTGGTCTTCCACGTACTCATGAGCCTGTGCCGGGGCGGGGGGGGGAACAGCAAAGGATTCAGTGCCCGGAGCAACGCGCAGCCCCTCAAGAGACCGGGGTTTGAGGCAGCTCTCACCGTCCCATTGACGCTCCAGTGGACAGAGGGCCTGGGGAAGGCGATGGCCTTGCACGTCAGGTTCACCACCTCGTCCTGCCGCACGTACAGCGGGGAGCTGATGGACACGATCCGCGGCTTCCCTGTGGGGAGGCCATCGTGGGCACGGCGCCGACGCCAGGCAGGACAGGCTCACGCCGGCACCGCCGTGCCCGCACGCGCGCTGGGTCTTACCCTCAACAGCCACAGCCACCCGCTTGCTCTGCTCCAGCCCCGGCACGCTCGGTGCCATCACCTTGCAGCTGAGGTTCCGGGAGGTTTCGAAGGTGAGGTTGCTCAGGAAGAGCTGGTTCCCTTTCGCCACCGTCCTGTCCTGTTGGGAAGGGATGTCCCCCAGTGCTGAGCCCCAAGCACCATGCCCTGCTGCTTCCGGCTCTGAATAGCCCAGGCTCGCTTGGTAACAGCACCTGAATGCCTGCTCACCTTCTCATCCCTCCACTGGTAATCCAGGGACAAAGGGCTGTGGGCATTGCAGCTCAGCCTCACGCTATCCCCTTCCCGAAGGGGCGAGGATGGCTCCATCTTCACACGGACCCCTTCAATGTCTAGGAGAGGGATGGAGACCAGGGCAGGGTGAGCTGCAGGGAGGAGACACCCAGCAGGAGGTTCCCCAGGGTCCCGTCCCCCTGCCTTACAGTTCACCACAAGCTCCACGTCCTTCTCCAGCTGTCTCATATCATCCAAGTCCAGGGTCTGGCATCTGTAGAGGCCGCTGCTGTTCTTATTCACGTCGTGCAGATTCAGCACCCCACTGCTGGTGTCCGTCAGCGATGACAGGTCGTGCCAGACGTCATCCAGCTGCAGGCAGCGGGAAGCAAGCAGAGCCTTTAGCCCCACACAAGCATCCTCCACCGCAGCCACTGCACCCCTGTCCCCAGGGCCCTATGGAAGGCGGACAAGGAGCCAGAACACAAAGAGGTGCCCAGGTCCCCTCTGGCCTTACCCCTCTCTTGAAGAAACTGAAGACGGGCGCCGGGTTCCCGTCCGCCTCGCAGACCAGCTTCACGTCATCCCCTTCCTTCACCAGCGCCGAGGAGGGCAGGACCTGCAGCTTCACGTGCTCCGCGGGGTCTGCGGCGAGGAGGAGGAGGGAGCGGGAGCGCTCGCCGAGCATCCCTGCCCCGCAGCGCCCGCGCCCGCCGCCGCAGCCCCCGGCTCACAGAACACGGTGATGTTGACGCGCCGCGACTCGGCCGTGCGCCGCTGGCCCCGCAGCCGGTAGTGCACGGAGCAGTGGTACAGGGAGTGCCGGTCCTCGCGGGTGACGTGGGCGAAGAGGGTGCTGCTCACCGTGTACAGCCCGCTCGACTCGCGCGTCAGCGTCGACGGCATCTTCACCGCTGCACGGGACACAGGCGCTGCTCGCATCCCATGGGGAAAGACCCCGGCCATGGGAGAGAGGAGGGCTCCCTTGGGAGCAACAAGGCTCCTTTGGACGGCCACAGCCTGGATAGGCAGGCAGGCATCATCCCCATCCCCATCCAACTCACTGTTCTCCTCCGGCTGCAGCTGCTCCCCGTTCTTGTGCCAGGTAATATTGGGGGGTGGGAAGCTGTTCCTGCTCACACAGCGGGCAATCTGCGGGCACAGGGAGCGCTGAGCACACGGCGTGCCCCCATGGGGAGAGGGGAGCTCGGCATGGCTTGGAGCCTCCCCCTTCCCCGTACGGGGCATCTCCTCACCTCTGGGATTTCACTGCTCTGCACGGAGGCACCTCCTGAGCTGGCCACGATCTCAGGGGCCTCGGGAACCTCTGCAAAGAGAACCCACCCCACACATGTTGGAACGCACAGAACGGGATCCCCCAGCATCCCGGCCCCGCTGCCCTCCTGCCCCATCCATCACTCACTGTACACATGGAGCCTGGTCTGGTTCTCGCCCAGGACGTGGCTCCCTTCCCCGACCTGGCACACGAAGGTCCTGGCGTCCTGCACCGTCACCCTGCTGATGGCCAGGGCTCGGTCCTCCCCCACGGACAGCCGCCCCTTGTAGTCCACGTTCTCCTCCAGGAGCTCGCTGCCCGCCACACGGCACAGCCTCACCCGGTTGTTGCGGTCCATCTGCAAGGCGAGGGCCCAAGGCTGTGCTGATGGGAACCCCGGGCTTGCTGCTGCCCCGGCCCCACTGCTCCTCTCCCAGGCCACACTCACATAGAACCAGCTGACAGAGGTGGAGGAACCATTCTCGGGGGTGTAGAAGCTGCACTCGATCCTGGCCGTGCCCCCGGCCTCCACTTCAACCACTGCCGGCATGGAGACCTCCAGACCGCTGGCTGCAGCTATGGGACAAGGTCCATCAGGGGCGGGGAGCCCAGGGAATCCCTCGTGTCTGAGCCCATCCCCACCTCCATCCCACTAAGGGCATAGGGCAGAGCTGCGTCCTGTGCCAGCGTTCCCTAGGCACCACGGCCCAGCACAGCGGAAGTGCCAGCCGGGAGCATGGCATCACTCCTGCTGCCACACTGCCTTCTGTGTGCACAAGGCAGGGCAGCACCCAGGAGGGGTGCTCCAACCCTGCGGCTCCCTTTCGCCCTCCATGCCCCAGCCACCATGGCCATGGCACAAACAGGACTCCCCACATCCCCCTCCAGCACATCCAAGGTGAGCCCCTTGTTGCTCCTCTGCTTCCTGCCCACCCATAGCACAGGGGTGGCACCAGAGACTGCCCGTCCCTGCACCACGCATTCCCTGCTTGCCCACACCAGTAATGGAGCTGCTGGCCACGCTCCAGAGCGCCAGGGAAGGTAATGGCTATCGATCCAGGACAGCTTCCCAAGGGGCTGCGTCACGAGGCCGGGAGTTGCCATTGGCACTGCGGGTGCCAGGACAAGAGGGGTCCGCACGCCCCCGGCTGGCACACAGCCCTGCGGAGGGGTCTCTGCCCCAGCACACAGGGCCAGCTGGCTCAGCACCCGCAGCCCAGCCCAGGTATGGGAACCTGGGACAAGGGTGCTGAAAGAAGGCAGCTGTGTCAACAGCTCCCTTGATAGTGCTGCTCGGTGACAGCCACCGAGCCCTGCAAGCGAGGGGACTTCAAAGGGCGATGCCGTGCTCACAGAACGCTCTTTGTCTGGACAGGGTATGCGGTGGCACGATGCCAACGTGCAGCCAGGAGCCCTTCTGGCACAGCAAAGGCCCCGGCTCGCAGGATTCGGCACCTCAGGACATCCCAAAAAGCAGCTTTTATCCCTCACCCATCCCGCTAAGCACAGAGGGAGAAGCAAAGCACTGAACAGGAAAGGAGGTGCTAGAAAAACAGGTGAAAACCCCAGAGACAGGCGTGCAGTGGGGCCAGGAAGCTACACCGAGCATACATAGGAAAAGATAACTTTGTGCTGGAAGCACCTGCACCTCTATGGCCATGACTTGGCTGCCTGCTGCTCCCCTGTGCCCTCATGCTTCTGAGCTGCAGCCAGGCTTTGTCCCCCCCAGCATCCTTATAGACCTTCTGCACGGCCCCAAGGCAAGAGCCAGCCCCTGGGAGACGGAGAGCTGGTGTCCAGCCCCACTGACCTGCTCGGCATGAGAGCCCTCGCCCAGGCAGCCGAAACATGAGCTCAGGGCTGGGGAATGAGCGGCATCCAGGGCTGGCATGAGGCACACAGCCCTCCCAGCCACCCGCTGCCCTTGAGGAGGTGGACATGGTCCTGCAGCCCCCGCACGCCTGGAACAAGGGCTCATTGCTCCCCACCTCCTCCAGGGCAGGCTGGATACTCGCCTTCCCCAGCAACACAAGTGCTGGGGCGGGGGACACAAGGCTTCCTCCTGCAGCTCCAAGACCCCACAGCTGGCTCTGTGCACGGGCAGGCTGGAGAGCACCCTGGCTCTGAGGACATGGCAAACCTCTCTTTGCGCCCAGCGCGGCTGCAATGCTGGTGCAGGGTCATGGGCAGCGCTGAGCTCCATCCCTCACACCGCACCCCAAGCGCCTGGCACGGCTCCAGCGATGGGGAGAGCACCGTCTGCAGCAAGCAAGCAAGGGGGGGAAGGCAAGGAGAGCCCCCCGGTGCCGTCCCATCTGGCCGGCGGAAAGCCGGCCGGCAGCCAGGGCTCCGCAAGAACAAAGATCTGCTTTTAGAGCCGGGGAAAGGGGGTGGAGGGAGCGGAGCCTCCTGCGGAACGAGGTGAGCGGGGAGACGGCGGAGCCCCCGGTGGGAGCGCTCTTGTGGGGCGCCGCAGGGGTCTGGAGCCGCACATGGGATGCTTGAGGTTGCCGCGGGATCCCGTTCCCTGCGCAGGGAAACCAGCTGCGGCCAGATCCTGCCTGCACAGGCACAGCCACACACGCTGCTCCCCTCTGTGCCTGGGCAGCGAAGACCCCTGAGCCACGGGGCCCAGTTCAAACGGAGCAGCATCACCTGAACCCCTTTAATCCTCGCAGGGTGCAGAGCCAGGCCCTGCAGCAAGCAGCACCACCCCAGCGCCCCACAGCCTCCGCCCCAGCCCTTTCGGTGCTGGGGATGGAGCCCAAGCTCTCCTGCAGCAGGGATCAGCACCCCAGAACCAACCCCAGCACCCCACCGGGAGGGGAAAGGCTCATAACCCCAGTCCTGCAGGCAGGTGACAACATGCACAGAGATCTGACACACAGAGACTGCGATGCAAAGGGGGGCAAGGGTGGCACCGGCACCACTGTGGGCTCAGCCCCCCCGCTCCCGCAGCACAGCGAGACCCCCGTGCTGCCTGGGAATGATTTGGCTGTGCCCCCCCCCCAATGGTTCTGGGAAGCATCAATGCTTCCACAGCGGCTGGGCTTGCAACCACACCAACGCAGCCAACCAATAAACTCCTCGCTCGGCACATGTGCTGTGGGGAAGGGGATCGCTGGCTGCGAGCATGGGCCGGGGGTGGAAGCAGCCTGCTTTGGCTCGGGGCTCCTGCACTCCTGCGGAGCCAACGCCTTGGCCAGAGCAGCTTCCCCAGCGCCTGGGGCCACCTCCGCTGCTCGGCTGGGCAGGGACAAGGCGAGAAGGCGGCAGGGAGTAGCCAGCGCACCGGGACCACTCCCTGGTCCCCATGGAGGAGAGGGCATGCTGCAAGGAGGAGGGCAGGGCAGGAAACAAAACCTCCCCCCCCCCCCGCGCACAGAGGGTGAAAATGGACTGGAAAGAGGATAAAAAAAGCAAGCGTGAAAAAAGCCAAGAGAAACAGAGAGCTCGGGGAAAAACTCCTTAGAAGGAATGGGGTGGATGTTTCTTGGTAACTCGACTAATTCAAGCTACTGCACACACGTGGGGGCAACCTCCGGCACCCTGCCCCACGAAGCACGGACTTTGGAGCTCGCCTTACGCCGGGCAATCAGAGCCGCCTGCTCTGCATTAAGCGGGGTCCCGAGAGCGGAATGGGCGCTCCCAGGCCCGCCCCGGGGCCGTGCAGACGAGGCCGCCTGCTCCCACCTGGGCTCTCCCGGCACCACAGTTCCAGCGTTCCTGGCCCCAAGCCAGGCTGCTTCCGAAGGGCGTCAGCTCCGCTCGCTGCCTGCCTGCGGGGAGGCCCCCGCAGCCCCCTGGCCACGGGCAGACCCCAGCACGGAGCCCCCCCCCCCTCCAACCAGGGCGGCGGGGCCGGCGGCAGCACGGAGCGAAGCGGCCGCTGCACCGACCGACGGTGCCGCAGGTGCGCCCGCCCCCCCCCGCGTCCCCGCCCGCCCCGTCCCGTCCCGTCCCGTCCCTCCGTCCAAGGGCACTCACCGCAGCAGAGCAGGAGGCAGCAGCCCCAGCGCAGGGCGAGCCCCGCCGCCCGTCGCCCCCCAGCCATGCCCGCCGCCACCGCCGGCCGCCCGCGACTGAGCGGGACCACGGGCTGACGTCAGGCTGAGGAGGAGGAGGAGGAGGAGGAGGAGGAGGAGGAGGAAGGCGCGGAGCCTGCCCACCGCCCGCGGCCGTTTACCACCCCCCAGCGGCAGCCGCCGGGGCGCCGGCACAAGCGAGCCCCGCACCGCCCGGCACGGCTCGGGGAAGGGGGGGGGGGTACGGAGCCCCGGCCCCGATCGGCCGCAGGCATCGCTCGGGGCTCAGCCGGTGCCGCCGCTGCCCCAGGCGGGCTCTAGCTCTGAGCCCCGAGGAAATCCCCCCCCCCCGTCCCCTCCCGCCTGGTGTCGGTCCGGGGCCGTTCTCAGGCATTCCCAGCTCGGCTGGAGGGGCTCGTTCCAGCGCTGCTTGCAGACGCGCCGGCTGCCAGGTCCTGCCTGTCCAGGCGTGCACAGGCTGATCGCAGCAGACTGCAGGGCGCTGGAGGTGTAAATCACTGCAGACCCTGCGGCGGGGGCAGAGGTGTAGGTCGGGTTGTTTTCCACAAGGGCTCGGGGAGTGAATGCTGGAAAGGGGAATCCGTCCCGACCCGCTCCCCTGCTCAGCCCTGCCCCGAAGCCCAGCCACAGCAACCAACACAAACCTCAAAACCAGGGGGACCAAACCGCTCTTCATCAATTGCTTGGCCTCTTAAGAGACACCTGAGGATAGCAGCAACAGGGACACAAGGATGGGGCCGTCCTAGGCGGGTCACTGAGGTCTGCAGGGTTTGTTCCCCACTCCCTGCTCCCCCTCGGTCGCCCTGCCCCATGGGGAAGCTCTGTTCAAAGCCCCTTGTCCCGGGGGCCCCGGGCCCCGCTCCATGGAGCACACGGCCATGGCACAAGCCCCACGCAGCTGTTGAACAGGGCGGCTGTGCAGAAGCCGTTGGTTGCGGTGGCCCGGGCAGCACGCCTGGACGGGGGCCAGCCCGGGGGCGATCAGCGCTGCACAAGGCCGCTATTATCCAGGGCTAATCACCCAGCCCTGCAGGAGCACAACAAACCTCCCCAGGTACCGCAGCCAACAAGTCCAGTGCTCTACCCCCCATCACAGCATGGTTCTGAGCCTCAGCTTCCTTCCCCCCGGGTCAATCACAGCCAGAGGAGCTGTGTTGGAAGATGAAGCACTGAGGGTTTCTTGAACACCCTTCTTCTGCCTCCCACACTCTTGCTCCCCGTTCACAAAGGACTCCGAGTTGTGTTCACACCCTGAGGACAGGCCCACGGCTACCCCGGCATCTCCCAGGCACAATAAGAGCATCCTCCTCCAGCTCTCGGCCGCAAGGTTTCTGAACCTTTGCGTATACTTTTCTCTCCTCCACTTGCTTTTCCTGCATCACGATCCGTGCTCCAGACCCTGAGCCTCGCTGGGGCCAGGCTGCAGCTTCCTACAGCATTCCTCCCAGGCATGCCCAAGCACCTCTCATACCTCCAGCCCCAGCAACCCTGTGCTGGCCCCCAGCCCCACTCCCCACCGGTGCTATGCAGCGGCTCCTCCTGCCTCCTCTGCATGCCTGGCCAGCCCCGCACACTGTGCCAGCCACAGAGATGATTCATCGGAAATGATTAAGTTTTTCCCCACCAGATTAACTGCTTCAAATGGCAGCGCTGGGCACCGATAAGGCTCCGAGCCCTCCTGCTGCCAGTGCGGAGGGGATGGGCAGTGGAAGGACCACAAGTGAGCTGTGCCATCACGTGCAAGCTACTCACGAGGTGCTCTCCAGCCCCGTGACTGCAGTGTGGGGATGCTCTCTGCGGTGGGTACAGCAAGAGGATGCCTTGGGGACCCCTTGACAATGCACTCACACTTTTCTCTCCCTCCATGCAGCACTATAGGGGCCTCAGGCTTTGCTCCCCTTAGAGGAGGGAAAAGGATGTTCCATTTGGCACCACTCAAATGCCACCCTAGAAGGGGAGAGGACCCGAGGGGTCCCACTTGCCTTTGGGAAAGCACCCTCCAAGTCAAACAAACGAGTGGGAGAACTGGTTTGGTTCATTCTGTCCTGGTGCCGACTTCTGTCCCGCGTTAAAAATAAAGCAAACTGTTGCTAATAAAACCTCCACAGAAAATTCCCAGCGCTTGGAAAGGACAATGCCCCTCTCCGGGGAAAACAGGCTGGCCAACCGCTGCGGCAGGAAGCGTGCCACCCTCCAACAGCCTCCCGCTGTTACTGCAGTGCCCGTGCCTCCAGTTGCTTGGGCTTTTGCTTTTGGGACTGCTTCACTTGGAAGCTAACTTGCTTTTCCCCTACCGAAGTAATGGTTCTGGGGAAGACGGGCAGGGTTTGAAAGCCACCCTCCTGTCTTGCCATGAAACCTCATTGCCACGCTGTGTGTGGCACCCAGCGGGCTCGGGGTGGCTCTGCGTGGGGAGCGCAGCAGGCTGGCCACCTTCATCTTCCCTCCCTGTCGCCTTATCACATGCCTTCTGATTTATTTGCTTGCTTTAATGGATTTGGCTTGGGCTCCAACTCACTGCTACGCAAATAAACAGTGTGGATCAGGCTCCCGTGTCGCAGTCCCACGCACACAGCCGGGGTGGGAAGGGCAGGGCACATGGGTCCATCCCCAGCTGAGCTCTCCGGCAGCATAGGGAATACAAGGGAATACAGGTATCCAGGCCTCCCAGCACTCTCCTCCAACCCTCCTGGCACCACCGGGATGAGAGGCACATAACCTCAGCCCCTTATGCCTTCCCTTGCCTTCCCTGCGAGCCCCCTGGGGCTCCGCTGGGTCCTGCCTGTGCTGGCCCAAGGGAGCGCGCTGCACTGCCCTTGTGCATGTCCTTACACGCTGCTCAGGTAGGGATGAGGGGCCCCACACCTTCCCCAGCACCCTGCACCATCTGACCACGCCGATGGTGCCCAGAGCAGCCTGGGTGTCTCCGGAGAGCTCTGTGGGATGCTCCGTGCACCAGCAACGGTGCCAGCGAGCCCGGAGCTGGCGGCTGGCGCTGGCTCCCTGCGCTGCTCCAGGCTGGATGAAGGGCAGCCGTGCCGGGCGGAAACCAGCTGCCGTGTCCGCCCAGGCCTGCACCTCTTCACACAACACCAGCAGGGCCGAGAGGGGCCCCATTCCCTAGGGAAGGGACGGGATGCGGGCCAGGGCTGTGCTTTCCCACACCACCCTGATGGGGCACGGCAGTGCTGAGGCTCTTTACACTGGAGCACCTTCACTCCAGCCACATTCAGCTCGCCATTCCCTGGAAGACCATGAGGGATTGGGTATCAGATGTGCCACTTCCACTCTCTGTCCACCTTTGGGAGCCCCGTTTGATGCCCCTGTCCTACAGCTCAGGAAAGCGCCTTCTTCCACCCCCCTTGGCTGGGCTCCCAGCGGCTTCTTTGTGTCTCCCCTCTCCTTCCTCTCCTCTTGTGCAGGGCCTTTATGTAGGGATTATTAACCATGGCTACGGGGCCTTTGTTTAGGAGGGGCCAGGAGCCGGGCAAGGGGCTGGGCGGGCAGAGGAAGGAAGGACGTGAGCGGAAGCGGGGAAGGAAGGTGACATCTGGATTTCTGTGCTGGAGGAGCGCAGCCTCCCAGGGCAGCTGTGCAGAGATAGCCCCAAAGAGGAGCCAAGCTGGGTCACCCAGCCCCACACCATCCCAAGCACAGCCCCCTGGTGATGGTGCCGTGGGCACAGCACAGACCCATAAGCCCAGGGCTGCGAGGGCTGGCTCGTGGCATGCAAGTGATGGGGCTTGGCTGTATCGCAGGGGTGGTGGGGAAGGCTACGGAGCCGTGCAGCCTCTTGTGCCCTGCTGGGGACCCAAACCTCGCTGTGTGCGGGCTGGAGGGACCAAGACAGCTGGGGAGCGAGCGCTGACTGAGACCAAGCCATTAGGCCTTACTTAACTACTTTTTAGCATGAATATGACTTAGCACTCAAACAGGACTGCTCTGCTCAACAGCGGGCTCTGAGGGTGGGAACCTGCCCTTCTGCTAGGCATGATAAACCATGTGTTAGAATTCGGGCCTGTAGACAGCTTGCACCTGCTTCTGTAAATTGCTTCTAAGCAGGGACATCCCTCGTGGTAAGATAGGATAACAATTGGAACGAGGAACTAAACATAACTCACAGATATAAGCAGTTGAAAGCTAAAAGGCAACCGATAGACTGTCGTTGTAGCCCTAGCCCAAGTGTGCAGGAGGATAAGAGGACTACAGTTCTATCTTACCCAGTTGTTGGGGATGCTTCAGATAAAACTATATCAAGGTGAGAACGTAAAGTATAAAAACCCTTGAAATTTGCTGTGCTTTGGAGACGTGGGTGGAGGTTTGAACCCCCACATGCTCACGGGGCCAATAAAGGTCTGTGTGTGTCCTGTGAAGGGATTCCTTTGAATCATGATGGCCACTGCCAAAGCACAGGGGGAAGGAACCCTGCACCTTCCAGGGGTCACTCCACACCCCAGGGGTACAGGCTGCCCATGGCCTGGAGCAGGTGCAGCCCTGGGACAGCGAGCAGACACCCACACCGTGCCCTCTCGCTCGCACGTGTGGCTCCTCTCCCAGCCCCTGTGCATTGCTTGGGGGCTGGGGGCCGATGGGGCAGCAGGGGGAAGCTGGAAGCGTAGGGATGGCTATTTATAAACCAGCCTTTTCCTTCGGAAGACTTCCGAGTTCATCTCTCCCCCCACCCCCTGGCCGGAAAAAGGCCCCATTGTCTTGGCGCCAGATGGGCCGGGGCTGGGCACTCGCCCGCACAATGGGGTGGATTATGCACCCGGATGGTGGGAGTCCGGCACTGGGATGCCCGCGAGGAGCAGCTGCCATCAACACCCATGCAGCAGCCCCATGGCTGGGCAGGCAGGGGCCTGGACACGCTTCTTCCTCACCCTGCTAATGAATGGCACGGCTCTTGTGCCGCAGCTCCCTGGAGGAGCACGGAGGAGGAACACTGAGCAGTGTGCTTCCCGCTACCAAAGAAGGGAGGAGAAGCCAGCAGAGGGGACCAGCATCATTCCCAACTGCAGCCCCCAGGCACTGACGTCTTCATCCTGGCTTTGTCTGTAAGGTTTGGCGCTCCCCCAGGACAGCTCATTAGGAGTCACTATCAGAAAGCATAATGAGAAATCAGCCCCAGGCAGGTGGCGAGGGCAGCCCCAGCTTTGGGGAGAGCCTCTCATACCCAAGGGCTCTGGAGGATCCCTTTGGAGGGCTTTAGGGAAGGCTCCCTGCTGCTGCAAGGACGCATGGAGTAGAAGCAAGGACAGATGGGAGAAGGCAGTGAGGTGGGCACAGTCCCCATGGCACCTCCATGTGCCACCGGCCCCGCACCCTGCTCGGCCCCGCAGCACTGGGGACGTGCCAGAGCAACCAGGGCCCTGGGGAGCTGTGTGGCCGGCCCGGCCAAGCAGGGACTTCTCCTTGCGGGACTTTCCCATGGAAGAGGACTTGCTTTTCCCAGGGCTGTCTGGCCGGGCTCCAGGAGGAGAGAGAGATCCCAGCTCCCTCTGTGGGGATCTGCACAGCCCTCCAGAAACACTGCGGGCAGCCCTCGTGCTACCACTCTGCAAGGCAAACAAAGGCAGGGAAGGTGCCTGCTGCTGGGAACACAGCGGGAGATGGGCACCTCCAGCTCCTAGGGGCTCTCCCCGGCAGCCTCATCCATGCGGCACGCAGGGCGGATGCCAGCTGCCATTCCCTGCCAGCAGGGATGCGTGCAGTGCGGGACACCATCACCTGCGCCTCCAAGGCTAGGCGAAGGCCAGAGGAAGAGTGAGCCACGTCATCCTGGAGCTGAGCCCAAGTGGGGACGGGGACTTCCCTGGAGCAGACGCACCGGAATGAGCTATTGTTCCAGGCTGGCCTGCGAGCGTGGGGCTGCAGGCGCCCGCTAAGGCATGAGCCCAGCCCTTGGCAAGGGCGTCTTGAGGGGAGCTGAGGTAAGGATGCTGGCAGGAGGACCATGCTGGCTGCCTTCCCCCAGGCGCTGGGGCTGCTGCATGGCCAGGGGTGTGCGATGGTGCCAGCTGCCTGGCCATTCGTGAGCATGCTGGGAGCACTGGTGTGATGCCAACAGGACCCACATCCCAGAAACACCCTTCCTGCCTCAGGGCAGGAGGTGACCATGCAGCAAGGGCCTAGGAAGGCTGGGTAAGATGCTGGGGCTGGGGAAGCTGCACTTCTCCCCTATGGAGGCAGGCCTGGAGGGAGCCACTGTGGTCCCCAGCACCATCTCCCAGCTCTGTGGCTGCAGGCTGCGCTGCCAGCCCTTTGTCTGCCTCATTCTTCCCATTCCTTTGCCACCCACAGCCTGTTCCCAAGATACAAGGCAGCCCCTGCGCTGCTAGCATGGTCCCAGGCTCCACACAGCCTGGACACCAAAGCACAGGGTCCTGATCCCCCTTCAAGCACTTCAGGCTCCGGAAAGCTCCTCAAGCACTGTGACACCCAGCCCTGGGGCTGCTCCCTGTGCGTCCAGCTAAAAGCCCTATAGCTGGCTTCCTCCCGGTGCTCTGTGTTTCCCGAAATGCGGATCAGCTGCCTGGCTGCAGTGAGCTCAGCACCGGGAAGGCAGCTCAGAGGCATGATGCAGCAGCAGCTCTGTGGGCAGGCTCAGTGCCAGCACAGCCAGGCAGGATACACGCAGGGCAGGCAGGGGTGAACACATCCTGGGTTCCTTCACCCCCAGGGTGGGCTGCGGTGGCCCTGCTTAGCACCAGTGCAGCCCAGTTTATGGTAGAGCCCTGTCTGTATATGAGCACTGAGGAGCTGATGAGGAGAGGGGGCTCACAAGCCTGTCCTGCTGCTGGCAGCTGCCACGGGCACAGCTGGGAGCTGGTGGCATCACGCCCGGACCTCCAGCAAGTGCAGGGACAGCTGGGGGGACCCTCCTCGTCCACACACCCTGTCAGGGACTTCTATCCCCAAAGCAGGGACCCAGGAAGGTGTTCCCCATCCCTCGCACCCCATCCCCTCCACGGGGAGCCCTGCTCCGCTCCAGTGTTACAACCTGAACCGATCCCCTTGGTGCTCCCAGCCCCTGCAGCCCTGAGCCCCCTGTCCGATAGGTCTGGATGCCGCGGAGCCGCACACCCTACAGCCGGGGAGCACAGGCTCCCCTCTGCTCCCCCCCGGAGCAATGATGGAGAAGCCCCTGCTACAGAGCCACGACCCTGCAGCCGCTGCATCTCCCCGGCCCCGCAGCGGGGAGCCTGCAGGGATGCAGGTGCGCTGCCGGCGGCAGGGAAGGAGCGGACCGCGCCCAGCTCCCGGCTCTTCGCTTTCCTGCTCCCGTTCGGTGAAGCGCTGAGAAAGCCAAACATTACCATAAATGCCGAAAGCATCCTGGCTCGGTGACGCGGACACGCACACCGCCGGGGGACCGGGGTGGGGGAGACGGGGCTGGAGGGGAGCCAAGCCGGCAGGACACACACCCCAGCCGGGAGGGGACGGACGGACACGGAGCTGCCATCCCGGCTCGGGTGGCAGCGCGCAGCATCAGGGTGCCCCTGCTCTGAGCGCTACGCTTCAGGAAGGGGACCCCAGCGTCCTGCTCCCTCGGGGCTTCCTGCCTTGCTGCCCAGGGGGACAGAGCCGGTGCCTCCCCGGGCTGCAGATGTCTTTGCTCCCTCTCCCCTTCCTTAAAAAGCCTTGGGCTCCAGGGCTGGGTTTCCCAGAGCTTGTCATTGCCCTCGGAGCGCTGGCAGCCCCACGCCCTTCCCGAGAGCCGGCGGGGAGGGCAGGAGCTGCTCTAGGGCCGTAACCTCGGGCCGGGTCACGGCCATGAGTTTATTCTTAGACCTCCTGCAGGAAACTGCGTGGTGGTGTGAGAGCAGCGCTGCCCCGGGCTGACCCTGCCCCACACACTCCCGCTCCTGGGACCTCGACAGCGAGCGCAAACCTCCCCCGTGCCGGGGCTGAGGCCGTCACAACCTCATCACACGTGCGGCCCCAGGCATCCCGTGAGTGGTGGTACCCACCCGCGCTGCTTGGAACCAGGGTGAGGGGAGGGGCTCAATCGTGTCCCGGACACCGCGTGCTCGGACACCCCTGCTCTGGCAACGGACAGGCACCGCGCCGAGCCCAGCTGCGCCCGCACGGTTAAATGAGGGCCGCTGGCCCTTTAAATGCTCACCAGTGGGCGTGGCCTATTGTCCACGCCCCCCTTCGCGTCCTCCGAACCGACCAATGGGCAGCGGGGAGAGGCGCTGCCCTCGCCGCCGATTGGCCCGGCGCCGCGCGGCCGTGCGAGCCAAGATGGCGGCGCCCATCGACGGGGGTCCCCGAGCGGAGCGCCGTTAACGGCCCCGGCGGGGCTCCCGCCGCCGCCGCCCGCCGCCATGGACCTGCTGTTCGTGGTGCTCCGCGGGCTGCGCCTGGCGCTGGACCTGCTGCTCCTGCTGCTGGACCTCAACTTCTTCCTGGTGTCCTCGCTCGTCTCCGCGCTGCTCTGGCTGCTCGCCGCCGTCTGGAGCCTGCCCGCGGCCGCCACGGCCGGCGCGCTGGCCTGCTGGGACGGGCTGCTGCTGTCGCTGGCCTCCGTGGAGCGGGCGGCGCTGGGCGCCCTGCAGGGGCTGGCGGCCGCGGTGCGCGGCTGCTGCTGCGGGCTGGAGGGGCTCAAGGTGCTGGGGCACCTCGTGTCGCATCTGGCGCTGCGGGGCAAGGAGCTGCTGCACCGCGAGCTCTGCGGGCTGCTGGGCTGCGGGCAGGCCGTGGCCAGGCACGTGTGCGAGGGCCTGGCCATCGGCACCAGCCTGCTGGCTTACCTGGTCAACAGCCTGGTGAACGTGTGCCTCATCGGCACGCAGAACCTCTTCACGCTGGCCGCGGCGCTGTGGGATTCCCTCGCCAGCCCCTTGCTCAGGGTCACCGACCTGCTGGCCGCTTTCCTTGCGCACGTCTCCAGCGGGGCCATCGCCGTGTCCATCCTGCTGTGGTCACCGTGCCAAATGGCCTTCGAGCTCCTGGCTTCCGTCGCCCAGCTCTTCGTCACCACCTTCTTCGTGAATATCTACGGGCTGGGCTTGCTGGTCCTCATTATCGCTGTCGGCGCCGTTGTCTTCAACCCAGGGCTGCTGTGGACGCTGACGGACTGCGTGCTGGGTTACTTCAACACGCTGCCTTCCTACCACCGCCTGCAGCGGGACGTGTGGCGGCTCTATCAGGTGGCGGTGCTGACGCTGGGTATGGCCATGACCTCGCAGACCTGGCGCAGGTTGGTGGACTGGAGCCTGCAGGTGACCAACTGGAGCCAAGGAGGCAGAATGACGAACAGGGAGAGCAACCAGCGAGGGGCAACGGGGCCTACGCTGAGATACGCAGCTCCTGGCAGGCCGATGCTGGCAGGGGTCGCCCAGCTGCCCGCAGAGCATGAGGACGATGAGGATGCTGAGCAGGTACCGCAAGCGCGCCCCGCTCTGGGTCGAAGCGTGTCAGGACAGCGTCTGCAGCCACACAGGGAGCAGCCGGGTACCTCCTGGGGGAAAGCTCAGAGGAGGCAGCAGCTGAACGCAGGGGCTAGGGATGCCGAGGGCGCTGCGGATAACGACCCCTGGATGCTCCTGAAAGAACAAGAGGAACGCAAGAAATGCGTCATCTGTCAAGACCAAACTAAGACCGTCCTGCTTCTGCCCTGCAGGCACCTGTGCCTGTGTCAGGAGTGCACAGAAGTCCTCCTGCAGCAGGCCATCTACCAGCGCAACTGCCCACTGTGCCGCCAGATGATCCTCCAGACGCTCAATGTGTACTTGTGAGCCTAAGGGGCGGGTGGCTTGGGTCACTGGGGCACCTCACCCCTGCCTGCCTCTTGCCAGGGAGCAGAACTTCCCAGGGCTGCCTTGAGCAGCTTCCAAAGAACTAAGGATGGTGCTGAAAGGGCAAAAGGCTTTTAGGGGTGTATGCTAGCCACGTTTGCTACGTAACTAGACTGTAGCTCTTGCTAGCAAGCACCGTAACTGAACTCTGCAGCGGGCTCAGTTATCTTTTGTTGACAACTTCTGCTGTTCGAGGGCCTGTTGCCTGGAGCTTGCAGCAGTCTCAGATTAAAAGCAGAGTGCAAGAAGGATGCTCTGGTTCCTTCTAGCCAAAGGTGGTGGCAGGTTTCAATGCTGCGCCCTCCTGGGAGTCAGAGGAGCTGGTGCAAGGTAAGGGAGGGTTTTTCCCAAGGTTTGCCCAGGAAAAGCACCTGGCAGACTGCATTCAGGTCTCTGTTACTTCCTCCCACCATCTAAGTATGGGAGCTCCCTGAGAAGGGAGAAGTGTGCTCCCGTTGCAAGGCCCTAGGAGAGCAATGAGCACACTCAAGTTAAGTGTGCTAAGCCTGGCTTTCAGCTAGAGAAAAGCAGGGTTTCTGGGGTTCTTTAGCATCCCAGCCACCATGGCTTTGGTTTTTGAGCTTCCTGTTCCCCTAGCCAGGACAATGAGGAGCTGTGACCATCGCAGACTCCCTGCAGGCCATAGCTGACTGCAGAGCCCAGTGTTGCTGCTGCTTCCGTGCATCACCTATGCAAGCCTAGCAAGCACACATCAGGTTACTCGTGTGGGGAGGCCAGAGGGAGTTACTTGTTCTGCAGAGGTGGTGCTGCTGCTGGGGAAACCTGAGGGCCCTGACAGCACACATCTGAGCCAGTGCTGGAGAGTCTTCTCTGGATAACACATCTTTTTCAGGCTCTTGGGACTGGGTAGTGCACACCAGTGCTTGCTTGCTTGCTTGCTGCCCCCCAGGCTGGGCTGCTTAGAGGGAGTCGTGTTCTGGGAGGAGACTGGGACACCCCAAAGCTCCTGGGAGCCCATTGAGACATTCCCGCTCCAGGCAGAAGTTCTGCATGTCCATTCTGTGGATCTGCAGGCGTGTGCATGGAGCAGTACCAGGACCATGGGATCTCATTGATGAGGGCAGGGTTCCACTGTTACGCTGCTGTTCTGTCTTCCTTGTCTGTCCAAAATGTAGCTAGTTTGATTGAAGTGTCTCCTGAAGGCATCAGATCCCAGCTGGGAAGCCTGAGATGGCTCATCCCAGCCTGGTCAACCAGCACCATTCCAATTACTGGGCTGCAGGAGGGCCTTGCACTTGAAAGCTTTTCCTTTTCCAGCAGCTTGCCTGAGGTCAGCCACACGCCACAGCCAGTTTTGGCTGGAGCCACACTGGCAAGAGCCTTGACTCCTGCACCGCAAGCCAAGAGCCCGAGGGTGGCTGGCATGGTCTTCCTTCTCTCCTCTCCTTGATTAGTGATTTCAGCCAAAGCAGGCAGCAGAGAGGCCAGGCCATGCTGGGAGATACCTCTGAGCTGCAGCAAGATGCTGTCTTGTTGGGAGAGTGGCTTTGCTCTGGGAGGCACTGCAGGGGCTGGTTTGCCCCACTGCCATGGGGTCTGGAGGCACTCCCTGGGCTCCAGAGTAAGTAATAGCAGGGCCTGGTCCCAGGGCTGTCAGCTGCTTCTGCCTCACTTTGCAGGGATACAAAACTCCCTGCCCAAGCCCTTGTTGCTCAACCTCTTGTCCCTGTGCCTCCCCAGACACAGAGCACCCACGTTAATGTTTGCTCACTCCAACCCCCTCCCCTGTGGCTGCAGCCAGCCATGCTTTGCAGTTGAGTAGCCAAGCCTTTGCCAGAGCAGCGAGTGCAACCCCACTGCATTCCTGCATTCCACAGGCCTTGCAGAGGTCATCCTTTGGGTGTGCCTGTGGAGACACCCAGGAGCAGGAATGTGGCCATGCTGCAGGCTGTGGTGTTTGGTCAGGGACCACCTCATGGTGCAATGTCTCCTATGTGAATTACAGGGAGGAAAGGCTGCCTCCCCAGGACTGCAGTTTCTCCCCTTAAACCCTTTTTCTATTATAATACCTATGCTTTTTGGTTTAGGGCCTGTTTGTTTGCTGCCTGTTTATAAAGGAAAAAGAGCTTTGCCTTAAGTTTAACTCTTTGCACTATGGACTGGACACTGAGCAGATTAAAATCTCCTTTACCAAAAGCTGTTTGGTGCCTCATTCTTGGAAAGGGTTTCCTCTGGAGGGATGGGGTCTCACCCCTGGGCTCCCCAGCAAGCCTAGCGCTCCCCAAGGGTCACAGCTGGAGGGGTGACACCACCAGCAAGCTATGGGGTACTTGCATCTCCAAAGGTAGAGCTGGATGGAGCCCTGAGCAGCCCGAAGCTGAGGGGCTATTAATTCCCAGGTGGAAAGGAGCACGACATGGGCATAAAATCCCTGCTTCTGCATGTCCTTGATGTCCTGCTGCTTGTGATGGAGGGCGGTGCAAGCCTGACCGCCCCAGGGATGGAGGCAGCACCCAAAGCATCAGGAGCCGTGGAGCAGCAGGCAGCACAGGGCTCCATCTGGCCTTGCTGTGGCAGGCTCAGCCACTGTGCTACCGGTGAGCAGATACATTTGCTGCACGATGGGTTACTCCTTGGCTGCGGTCTGAGCTCTTGGCAGGTTGCTGTGTGCTTTTAAGCACCCCCTGCTTCTCCAGCATCCTTGTAAATTGCTTGGAAAAATGCTTCAGGACCCTGATGGGCAGAGATGCCAGGAGCCCTGGCTCACCCTGCCCTCAGCTCACCTGCCTTGGCAGGGCCAAGCCAGCTAATCTGAACCTGGATGGGAACCATAGCAGGGAGAGGGAGGGCTGCAGGAACAGAGCCCTGCCCGGTGCAGGGAAGAGCCCACTGAGCCCTATGGGGGTCTGGCTGTGGATGGGTGACAACTGAGGCTGAGGCTGCAGAGCTAACCCAGGGCAGGAGGACGGAGCCAGCAGGGCTATGCCTGCCATCCCCTGCCTCAACAGGGTGATCCCAGCCCATCACTCGCCAGGCAGCCCCAATGGGGGACACAGAGGGTGCTCAGCCACCTCAGGCCAGTGCAGCCGAGCAAGGACAGGATGTGAAGGACAGTGCCTTCCCCTGGGAGCCGTGCTGCACGCACTTGGCTCAGCCCCTGGCCAAGCAGTAAGCAATTACAGGAGGAAAACGCAACCACCTCCCAGCTGATGGGCAGTGCAGAGGGTCCCTGAGACTGATGCTACGCCTGCCTTCTCCAGCACTGTGCCTTTCGGTGTAGAGCTGCACTGCCTGGGGAGGGTACCCAGCAGCAACAGCACCCACAGACCAGGGCATGAGATCTGGAGTCCCCAGGGTCCTCCCTCCTCCAGAGCTTAGCCCATCACAACGCTAAGACCCCTTAGCGAGGGAGCGAGGAGCAGGATGCTGCTGGGTTACTGCAGTTCAGGAGCACGGGGGGGGGGGGGGCTGACAGCTTGCTGAAAGCAGGGCCCCGCAGGCTCTGGGAAGATCCCTGGGATCCCTTTGTTAGCCCAGCTGCACCAGCCCATCCCTATTGCGGCCTGGGGACAAGAGCCAGCGCCTGCCTGACAGCAGGGAGCGGGCTCGACAGACGCTCGCTGCAGATGCACAGCTCATGATCCCAGGCCAACAGGGAGGGAGCAGGTGATGCTCAGCAGCCGAACCATGGGGGGCCTTTGGGCTGCTCCCGGGCCCCAGCTTTGCTGCTTCATTATCAGCCCAGCACAGGGAGCCTCACCAGCTCCCCAAACGCTGTGGCAATCCGCATTTAAAGCTCTCCTTGCCACCTCAGCTGGCTGATGTCACCTGAAGATGACTGAGGGTGGTCCCTGCATCTCCTCAGTGATGAGGGCACCGAACCTATGCCAGAAACCACAAGCTTTTGGGTGGAGCAGCATCTATCCTACTGTCAGGGGTCACCAGGGCAACCTTCACCATCGAGGGCATTTCCACTTTCAAACCTGCCAGGAGGATGCTCTGTTACCGTAGTCAAAGGATTGGGCTCAGAGAGATGCAGCTGACCTCCTTAATGCCCTCTTTGACACCATATAGCACTCCGACCTTCTCCACTTGCCAGCACGGCTCCAGGATGCACAAACCACACGCCTCTTGCAGGATGCACCCTCAGCAGCTAGGGAATGGCCAGGCTGTGTCCTCCAGCGTTGCAGGAATTGCTGCTCCAGCGGCTGTGACCTTGGTGTGCTGGAACTTTAAAAACCCCAAACACAAAGCAACCAAAAAGGGGAAAAATAACCCCAAAAGAACCCACCTTTCTGCCCACTCTGCTGCCTCCATCTACAGCGCTTTATGGGCTGAGCCTGCCTCTTTTATAGGCTTCTGCCCTGCACTGGCTAAGGGATGCTGGCCCCTCCCTAACCTGGGCTCAGCTGGGACAGGGGCTTCAAGCACTAAGGTGCAGCTTCTAGAGCTCATTAGGAGCAGCTAAACCATACCAGGAACATGCCAGAAGTCAAGGTCTCCTGTAGCTCCCCTTCCTGTTATCCTTCCCTTACCCTCTTCCTCCTCGGGCAGCAGCAGGCACCCCTGTGTTCCTCAGAGGCTTCCCAACAGCCCCACAGTGATCCCAGCCAAAGTGTCCCGAAGACCAAAAGCATCTCGAAGGAAGGAGAACCCAGAAACTGCTGTGCCTCTGGCTGCCTCTGTGAGCTGCGTTCCCCACATCGCGATAGGGACCAGAGGATGCTCCCAGCCCCCACACCCCTTCCCCTGGCCTGCTCTCAAGTCATTTTCCTCCTCCCAGAATAGATCCCATGCCATCGATCCGCTCTGCGACGCGGCGTGCCCCTGGGTGGCTCTGCTTACAGAAAAGGCCGTCCTCAACCCAAACAGACGCTTCCAGTGCAACCCAATCCTGGCGCTGGGAAGAGGAGCCTGCAGGATGGCTCCAGAGCCCCTCTGTTAGCTTCACCCTTGGTCCCAGCGCCTCCACAGGCCCCTATGGGTTAAGGGTGGTCCTTGGGATGCTGGACTGTGCATCCCCCCCCCGGTCGCACACAGCCTGACAGACTGCAGTGACATGCCCTTGGCCCCAGGTCCCTGCTTGGTCCCCAGTCCCATGGTGGGGAGCTGTGGGGCTATGGGCAGCCCCTTTGGGAGGTGGTGCTGGTTCTCACACAGGGACACAGGAGCCCCAGCTCCCAGCCGGGTTTGTTCATCGCGGATGGGCATGGCCATAGCCCCGGGGGGCTCCGTGCACTTGTGGGGCAGGAGGGGAGCCGGCCCGGAGCTGTCCCGTTGTGTAGATCCTGCTGCCATGGCAGGAGAAGAGCCCAGCCCAGCTGCCACCCGACGGCCGGGCAGAGCAAGCCGTCCCCAGCCTGCTCCAGCAGCACGGTCCATTAAGGACTTAGGCCGCTATCCAAAAGCCCCCTCCGTGGCTGGAGCCCGCAGGGACCCATTTTGGGCAGGAATGAGGAAGCTCTCCATTCCCCTGCTAAAAATAGGGACCTTTCTCAGCGGCGGGTCACCGCGTTCACACTGGAGTGCGGGGCGGGCAGGGGAGCAGGCAGGAAGGGGGGCCCCGTCCCGGACACCTCCCGCGGCGCTGGGGCGGCCGGTCCCCCGCTCAGGGATGCCGGTACCTCCATCTAGTGGCTCCCGCTGGCTCTGCCGCTGCGGCCGGCAGCCCAGGACCGCTCCCTCCGGTCTCCCGTCGCGGCATCCCGTCGGCAGGACCCGGCACACGCGTGGACAAGGAGCCCTTTATTGGAGGTGGAGGAGGTGATGGGCAGGGTAGCTGCCAGCCCTATGGACCGCGCCGTGCCGGCCCTATGGAGCGGGCTGGCTGTGTGTGTGTGTGTGGTGTGGGGAGAAGCTGGCAGCACCAGGGCATCATCGTGCCCGTGATGTCGAGGCGGCTAATGGCGAGTTGCATACAACAGCCAGGTTACTGCGGCTCCCCGGCGCGGGTGTCCTGCCCCAGCGCCGGGTGCCTGCGATTATACTTAGCTCTTATACAGCGCTGCTGAAGGGATGCTCCCCGCCACACCTGGGGTGGCAGAGGGGCTGTATCCCTGCCCTGTGCTGCGCAGCTGCAGCAGAGCAGGGCAGGGGTCCTGGTTCCTCCATGGCCGGACCCTGGCATTGCCCTCCCCAGGGCACCAGTGGCTGGGAAGGGGCAGGTACCCAGGTCCTGGCCTCAGCCAAGGGCAGGCTTAGGCGAAGACAGCGGAGTTTTGCCAGTAGGAGTAGACGAGGAAGCCGGTGAAGGTGCTGTCCGTCTTGACGCTGGCATAGAAGCCGATGTAGTCCCCGACCCCAACCTGCACCCACACCTCATCCTCAGGCTCCAGGCGGACCAGGGCACCCCCAGAGAGTGAGGTGGGCTTGGGCCAGTTCCCATAGTACTGGAAGAAGGAGGCGATGGACTGGCCGTTCTTCATGATGTCAAACTGGAGGCTGGCTCGGTACACCGTGGCATGCACGGCGAAGTAGTACAGGCCAGGCACCTCGCAGGTGAATTTGCCCGTGGCGGGGTCGTAGTGGCCTTGCTCGTTGATGAGCACCACGTCGAAGCGGATGGGCTGGTCAGCCAGGGGAGGGCTGCGGGACTCGGAGCGCTTGGCGCTGAAGGCCGAGCGGGGGGCCACTGCACACTCGCCCTGTGCCCCCTTCTCACCGTGCATGCCATCCCTGCCGGGGCTGCCCACGTCCCCGCGGGGACCGGGCACTCCTGGGGCAGGCAGGAGGGGAACAGGGTTACCCCTAAGCCACCAGCACTCCCCAACCCCACCAAGGTTTCAAGCCTCCCATAGGATGCGGGTGGTGCATCGCAAGTGGAAAGGGATAAGTGGAAGAGAGGGATGGCAGTTGGGGATGGGGGAGAAAAGCATCTTTGTTAGTGCCAGGGACCTGCTGCCTGTTGCAGGCACCACAGGCAGGACCAGAGGGGCAGTGGTGGCAGGATTTGCTCTCAGTTTGGTAAAGCGAGTCTCCCCCCCCCTTCATTAAGGCACTCCCCAGAGGCAGTGCAGAGCAGGTCCCCATTGCCAGCCAGTAAGTCTCCTTTCTTACCCGGAGGGCCCATCTCGCCCTTCTCCCCTGGCATCCCCATCATCCCGTCCCGGCCGTCTCGTCCATCTCTGCCTGGCAGACCCTGGCCCCCATGCAGGCCCGGGGTCCCTGGGATGCCCGGCTGCCCTGAGCACAGCCCAGGGATCTTGTTGTCTTCAATCTGCAAGGAGCTGGTGATGAGCCCCAGGAAGAAGAGGAGGAAGAGCTGCTCCATCCCGTCTGCTGTGGAGGGGCTGGAAGGGGCAGAGAAGGGGAACGGCTCTGGGGACCTCAGTGAAGAGGGCTGGGAAACAGACTTGCAGTGCTCAGCAGGTAGTGGGTACAGGAGGCTGATGAGGGATTATTCCTCCCTTCTTTCCTCTTTGCCTTTCTGGCTGCTCTTCACAGGGGCTGCACCTGCCACAGCATCCCCATCCATCAGCAGTGCCACCACATCATCCCGCCTCACGCACTGGTGTATCCCACCATGGAAGTGCCGGGAGGCATGTGCGGGAGGCAGCAGCTCCGTGCGTGTGGTTGGGGCTCTGCGGGGTGGGAGCTGCCCCATGCCCGGCTATGGGTGTACATGGGGGTGCCGGCAGGGCTGCGGCGGGTGAGCCGCCGTGCACGGGGTTGCGGTTGTTGCATCCGGGACGGCAGCTCTCCACCGGCCCAGCCCTTGGCAGCATCCCTGCTGCCGGCGGCTCGCTCCACGCCTGCCCGGCTCCCTGGGGCACGGCTGGGGCTGCAGCATCCCCTGCCGTGCCGGACCACCCCGCTGCCGGGACCACCCCAGCCCATCCCACACCAGCGCAGCGAGAGCGGAGCCCCATGGCCCCTTCCCCGTGGCCTTCCCCGGGGATCGCTGCTCTCTTCCCCCTCCTGGACGCGACGGGTGCAACAAAGAGGAAAAGGAGGAGGAAGGAGCCTGTCCTCCGCCCCGGCGCTGGAGCCAGGACCCCGGCGAGCCCCGGCTGCCCCCGGCGCGGAGCGGACAGAGCCGCTCATCCCCACTCACTGCGATCCCACGGCTCCTGCCCCGGTGCCTCGCTGCTCTCCGGTGCAGACGGGCTGCGGCTCTTCCTGACCGCTTCGCTCTGACGAAGGCCCGGGGAAAGGCAGCCTCTCCCCCCCCACCTCCTCCTCCTCCTCCTCCTCACGTCTCTCCTCCCAAACTCCAAAGGAAATCAAGGGCCTTGGGAGCCAAAAGCTACAAAAGAAGGGGAAAAGAAAAATAATCCCATGGTGTCAGAAGTGCTGGAAGCAGGGGGAAGGGAGAGTGAGGCAAAGAGCCTGGCAAAGGGAGAAGAGGCACGGGCTGCAAACCACCCCAGCTGGACATGGCCGAGCAGCGGGATGGAGGGAAGGGAAACAGGCAGCAGAAGGAGGGTGGGACAGGAGAAAGGCCAAGGGAGGGAAACCCAGCAAAGGCAGGCAGGGAGGGAGCAGCAGAAGGAAGATTGAGCTCTTGGGGCATGCAAGTCCCCCAGTCTTAGGGCAGGATGCACTCAGGCTGCAGTGGCAGCACTGGGAGCACCTATGGGAGCTGCAGCCAGCCGGGGGGCAAGGGGGCAGAGCGTGGGGCTGAGCAGGCCGGGATGTGCCAGGCAGCAGCAGCATTGGAAGCGCAGGCAGAGCAGCGCTGTGGCCATGCCAGGAAGCAGGATTAGCCCTAGGGGACCGCGGAGCACGAGGCGAAGCTTTCGAGGACATTCCCAGCTTGCCTTTAACTCGTTCCAGCACTGAGTGCATCCAAGGGACACCACCGGGCTCCAGCGGTGGGGAAGTCCTATGGAGGGGGGTGGTGGTGGTGTCCCTGTGCCCTGCAGCAGGCAGAACCTTCCTGCCTGCGTGCCCAGCGCCAGGCTGGTGCTGGCAGGGAGCCGCACGGCTCCTCCCTCCCGAGGTGTGAAGGAGTTGTTGGTTTTGGCCAGCGTGGAGCTGGGTTGTGGCCACCGGGTGTTGCCAGGCTTGTGGCCATCAGGGCGGCCTGGAGCCAGCACAACCAGCTCAGACAGCAGGGACACAGCCCTTGCTGGGGCAGGGATCCCCTCCCTGCACCATGGGGCCACCAACCTGAGACCCATCCATCTCCCCAGGGCCCTGCAAGGCTCTCAGCCCATCGAGGGCTCAGCCAGCAGACAGGCAGCATCCCCTGTGCCCCTCCATTCCTGCTCAGACCCCCCCACCCCGGCCCTGGCTTCCCTTCTTTCCCCTAGGATCTGCAGGCAGACCCACACCAAATGAGCCACCTCCTCCACTGGGTTCATCAGCTGCTCATGCTGTTTATTCTGCTTAGCTTTGGGGCTGCGAGATATGGGCAGTCCTGGGCTCTTCTTCTACCTGCTCCGTTTGGGGAGCATAAAACCCTTCCCCTTTAAGGCTAGCAGCTGCCTGAGGGCTGTGGGAAACAGGCCTGGAGATGCTGAAAGAGAGAAATGGGCTGGGAACCACACACAACCCCAACATGGGGCTGGCTGAGGATGGGGAAGCAGCACCCAGCTCTTGCCACCGTCCTGCTGCTCAGCAAGGGGACTTTGCATGGTGCCACCAGCACAGCTCCAGCCTGTGGGCACAACCCCTCCAGCACAAGCCTTTCCCTGTAACAAAGCTGGGAAGGGGCACTTGTTCTCCATGGCATCCTTGAACTGAGCTGGCTCTGAGCGAAGGCGCTGACCCCAGGGCAGGCGAGGAGCCGGGCAATGGGGTGCTGCTGATGGGGGACACGCCATTAGTTGGGTATTTGCAGGAGGAGGAGGATGGGAGGGATATTTGGGGCAGGGCAGCGGCTGCTTCAGCCCTGGCTCATCTTCTCTTGGCGGGTCAGGGCTGGAAGCACACTATGGGGTCATTGGAATCAGGCAGGATGTTGCAGTTGATGGGCCAGAGGATGCCGAGGAGGCCGAGGGACTGCTGGCACCGCAGCTCGGCAGCCAGGCACACGGCTCGACAGGGCTGCAGGACCCCCCCGTCCGGGGTGCACTTGGGCACGAAGAGGCTGCAGATGAGGAGTCGGAGGTGCTGGTAGCAGGCGAGCTCCATCAGCGTCTGCGGGAGAGCGGCAGTGATGGTGCACACCACACACGGGGTGGTGCGGGCAGCCCTGCAGGCAGCCCTTGGGAAGCTCACCTGATAGTCCCGGAGCACCTCGGCGGCTCCCTCCTGGTCCGGGATGGCCAGCCAGATGTTGGGAAAGGAGGTGGTGTTGTAGCCCAGCCCCAGGCACATCTCCACTTGCACAGGCTCACAGACAGACCCTGCCCCAGGGCACTTCACTGCTTATAGCAGCAGTGATGCCCACCGAGTGCCACGGTGCTGGGCCACGGCGAGGGGTGGCACTCACCAAAGGCTGGGTAGGAGACCCCGGTGCAGTTCAGCTCATCGGTGCCGTCGGGGCAGTCGTGCCACCCATCGCATACGGACTCCAGCAGCCGGCACTCGCCGTTCCCACAGGAGAACTCTGCGGGGCTGCAGGTCTCTGTAAGAGCAGCATGGGCATGGGCATGGCTGGGGCTCAGCCTGTTCCCATGCTGACCACCCCTGCCTTCACTCTTCTTGGTCACTGGCCAGCAGGTGACCATTGCTGGCTCAGCTTAGGGGCATCCCAAATTCCCCGCGTTATCTAGGGGCCAGCCCTCAGGTGATGGATCGTGATGTGTGCAGGTGAGCAATCCACATTCCAAAGGCTGGGATCAATAGGGTCATCCTGTAGGCCAAATTCCTGCTCCAAGGAGATGAGAGCAGGTTTTCCCAGGGTCTTATCTAGTCTGGATTTGAAGGCCCCCAAGGACTGCATAGCCCCTCTGGGCAGCCTGTGCCCTTGCTTGGCTACTTACTCTCTGTGGCATTGCGGGCTTGGTAGGTGGCAAAGAACCCATCATCTGCAACCCCCTCATCTGCCACGAAGAGGACGGTCATGACGTGGCGGGACGAGGTCAGCACGGGTGGTAGATGGTGCCCACAGAACCTGCCGAGGTGGGGGGGTGAGAGATGGGGTCAGGGTGGGCAGCACGTCCCCAGCCCTGTCCTCCGGTGCCTTCTCCTCCCCAGCCTGCCCTGTGCATGGAAGCGCTGAGGCTGGTGCAGCAGGGCCAGGGACACCATGGCCTGTACCTGCCCATGAGGCTGGCAGCCCCCGTGCCGGCGCTGTCGTGCACCTCCACGAAGTCGAAGCTGCAGTCCTCATGCATCTCCAAGCTGAAGTTGTGGAAGCGCAGGTCGATGACGTGCCCCACGGGCACCGAGATCTGCCAGAGGCACAGCTGGGGGGAGCCGTGACGCCCATGAAACCAGGCTCTTCCCAATGGCAGGTTGCCTTCCTCCCTGTGCTCATCCTCACCCTGCTCCCGCCTCCATCCCGCCGGCATCCCTTCTCTCACCTGCTGGTGCGGGTATGGCTGGGGATGGTTTGGGCTGGAGAAGTGCCCCTCCAAGGCGGTTAGTGGCCCCCCGCACTCTGAAGGGACACACACACACACACACACACACACATGCAGCTTTACCCCTGCCCTTTGCTCTGTCTCGTTACTCCCCTGCCTCCTGCCGCCCATCACCGTGCCCTCCGGCCGGGTGCTGCAGCGGCTATGGGCAGGGGTAAACGCTGACCTTTGTGTTTGAGGCTGCAGTTGGCCTCATCGCTCTTGTCCGTGCAGTCGTGGAAGCCATCGCAGACAAAGCCCAAGTGGAGACACAGCCCCTGGTCACACCAGTGCTCATCCCAGGCACAGCTCCCTGGCAGAGACAGCCAGGCTGGTGGTGGCATCCCACTGGGCAACCTCCCATGCCCCGGTACCCCCAGTGCTCCCCAGTGCCCGCAGTGAGGAGTCCGAGTGATGCCCAGGGAGGGGGTACTCACTGTCACTGGGGGCCACAGCACGGTAGTGGGCACTGAAGCCTGGGGCACCCACGCTGCTGTCGGAGACGAAGGTGACACGCAGGTGGTTGGAGTTGGTGTTGAAGGTCGGGGGTACCACATTGCCACAGAACCTGGGGGCACAGCAAGCGGTGACACCGCTCACCCCGTCCCCACTGCATTGCCACGCTCCCCTGGTGCGAGGGGCCCTACCTGGTCGGACCCCCCCTAAGTGTTGCAGGGTCCGTGCTGCCAGCCCCCTGCTCTTCATAGAGCTCCACACGGTCAAAGAGGCAGGAGGCAGTGCCCTCCACGCTGAACGTCTCCATCTTCAGCTGGATGGCGAGGCCGGGGCTCACCTCGATGCGCCAGATGCAGAGTGAATCGGGGGGGTACGGGCTGGGGTAGTTGGGGGAGCTGAAGGAGCCCTCGGGGCTCCGCAGGGTCCCACCGCAGGCTGCATGGGGCAGTAGCGTGGGTATGAGATGGTGCTGCAGGGCACCGCTGTCCCAGCGCGCTGCCCCACACGGGACTCACCCGGTGCCGCGGTGCCGGCGGTGGGCAGCCAGCTCTGGGTTGGGGTGGCAGCAGTTCTGGGGGCCGGGGGGGTCCTTCGGGTGGGTGCTGCGGCTCCATGGGCAGGCAGGGCTGCGGCTGGGGCGCCGGGTGGCTGCGGGGATGTCAGCTCTGTGCCCAGGGAAGAGCAGGCGCAGCTCAGCCCCAGCAGGGAGAAGGGGCTGCAGTGCAGGGAAGGGGCTTAGGAAGCCCACCCAGCCCCGTGTCCTGTGGTCCTACGTGTGTGCAGGTCCCACAGTGACCTTCCCCATCCCAGGGAGGTGGAGATCCCGCTTGCCCCTATGCGTGGTGGCACTCTCCCCACGGAGGTGCTGTACAGAGTGGATGCCCTCTCTGTGCTCCTCTCCCCCCTTCCGAGCTGGCTGTGTGCTCATGCACTCACGGTGGATAACGATGCCCAGCAGGAGGGCGAGGAGGAAGATGAGGACCGCGCTCATCAGAGCCACGCAGAGCCAGGTGAACTTGAAGTCAGCACGGAACCGCCAGCCTGCCTGCCCCCAGAGCTGCTGGCCTGTGGGAGGCAAGGGAAGAGGGCAGAGCAGCACAGCTGGGCACAGCCCCACGGTGATAACGGCTCCCTAAATGCTCCGTGGGGGGAGCTTGCCCATCACCCTGCTCCCCAGATGCTGCCTGTGCACAAACCCCAGGCTGGTACCGAGGCTGTCCCGCTGCGATGTGGGCCTGCTCCCATCCTCATCTGCTGTGCTTGGCGCTGCCCGGGGCTCCTCGCCCTCGAAGACGGGGTTGCAGAACTCGGTCTGCAGGAGAGTGAGCACGGGTGGCACCATGAGGAGCACGCAGCAGGGACCCCCCAGTGCCCCCAAGCCCTACCTTGCTGTGGTCCAGAGCCTCTGGGCAAAGCACGATCTCAGTGAAGTCCTTCATGGCAGCAGTTGGGCTAAAAGCCTCCCCAGCACACCCTGCCCCACAGCACAGCCCCCTGTCCCACTGCCTGCTCCTCCCCAGCTGCCCCCATTGGCCCTGGGGTGCTGTGGGACCCCCTCTCCACCATGCACCGAGGCAGAGGTGGTGGCAGTGCCGGCTGTGCCTACATGTGCTGCCCCGGCACCAGACCCCTTGGAACCCCAAAGGCCATTCCCACTGTGCAGTGAGTGTGGGAAGGACAGCCCCAACCCCCTCGGCAGGCCCCTTGCCCTGTTAATCCAGCTCAGCTGAGGATGCCGAGGTCAGGCTCTGGCACAGAGAACCAGCGTCTTAAAGGGGAATGTGTGCTTGCACCCACTCTGCTGGGAGCCCATCCAGCCAGGGACCTTGCTTTTGGGTGCATGGAGGCAGCATTGGTTTGCCTGCTGTTTCCAGGTCCCCATCAGGGCAGGGCAGCACTGAAGGGGCCGCGCTGGGGACATTGAACACATCCCTCCTTGCCTTGTGCCTCCCCAGCACTGAATGCTTGAGCCCTTCCACCTGCATTCCCACTGCCCCTTAATGCCCTGGTGCCCGTCCCCGTTCCTAAGAAGGGGAGAAAGGGGCCATTGTTCATGGGCTTTGGGGGAAGAGCATGGGCACGGAGGAGCTCCACAGGGCTGGCGCAGGAGGAAAGGCTCCCTCTGCCTCTGCACAGGGGCTGCTGCCTGCATCCATTGCTCCAGGCACGCCTTGGGGCACGGATGCTCCTGGGGCTGAGCGCTGGCAGGCTCTGGCGGTGGTTTCCCTCCGGCTGCTGGAGCCACAGTCCTTCGTGTGCCCGCCCAGAGACAAGCACAGGCACACAGCAATCCGTTCAAGCTCGACTTTATTCCTGCACGAGTCTCCCTTGTATGAGACACTTCCCGCCCATCTTGCTTACACAGTAAACAAGCCACCTGCCAAGCAGCATCGCCGCCCCAGTCCGGTACCCGCCGCGGGCAGCCCCTCCATCCTGCCTGCCCTCCCCTCCATCCGAGCCCCACTGGGATGCTCATGGCACCGGAGCGCTCCGTTGTGTGCCCACGGCGCCAGCGAGGGCAAAGGAGAATGGGTTTGCTGGGTTGGATGTAGCTGCCTTGCAGGCTGGGGCTGGGATTGGGCTGCGTCGGGCCCATCTCTCCTCCAGCTGCACCCCAGGCAAGGCAGGATGGGGAGGAGAATAAATTAAAGGCTTAAAAGGCCACTGGCATTTGCTAGCTGGAGGACAGAGCAGCAGGGCTGGGGGGGGGACACGCATCCCCGGGCACCCAGCGGGGCTCCTGATCGCAGGGACAAGAAAGCCCCAGTCGCAGATGGTCCCGGAAAGCCACTGCCCTTCCCTCCCTCTCCTCCACAGGATGGATGTTTCTGTGCAACCCCAATGGCCTCCCGCTCCCCCGAAAGGGTTTAAGGCACCGTCGCATGAGGATGCAGGTAAAAACCTACCTGAAGCATCCCCCGGCACAAGTCCCTGGAGAGCCAGGAAGCAGCGGGGTGCTCCAGGTTGAGCAAAGTCCACTATAAACACATAGAAATCCCACAAACGGGTTTCCTCCTTCCTGTCCGTGAGTCTCGCATCGAGGAGCGCGCGTGGGGCAGCTGCTGCCTGAGATGGGACGGAGGCGACCGAAGGGCTCAGGTCCTTTGCCAGGAGGTTCGGAAGCGCTGGGAGGAGGCCGGGAGCAGTTCACAGATCCTCCGGGATGGCCAAGGAGAACGGGAGAGCCAAACGGAGGCCAGGAGGGATGCGGGAGGCTCTCCTGGGTCCCCAGCTGCGGGTGCTCCCCCGGGGGGAGCAGAGCTCCTGGCTGAGTCAATGGGGCCGGCAGCCCCATGCCCGCGATGTCCCTTGCTCAGTACTTTTATTACACACCAACCAAAAAGAGAAGAAGAAAGAAACCAAAACGTACCCCAAGGTAAAAAACAAACGCCAGCGACCAGGAGGTGCCTGAGCTGCCGGGGCCCTGCCCTGCTTGCCGCTGCCCTCCTCGGCTTGGAGCTGGGGTGTTCCTTGCTCGGGGTCTGCTCCTCTTCAGCCTCCCGCTGCAGCCACCTCGGGGTCCTTCCTCTTCACCTCCTCCTGCACTTGTGGGGCCGGTAGTGAGGGGTGTCGCAGGGGATCCCCAGGCGGGCAGGGCTGGCTACATGCGGGAGGACGGGCTGGCCAGTTCGTAGAAGAGCAGGTAGGCATCGCTGCTGCGGACGTGGCTGGATGACATCGGGGTAACACTGCGGACACGGGGAGATGCAATTGTGAGCGATGGGGACAAGGCACCGGGATGATGCTCTGCGCACGGGATCCCTGCTTGCCCTGACCCTGCACCCCACGCTCAGCCTCACCGTGAGTCATTGAAACTGTGCCACTCGCTGGAGATGGGGCTCTTGCAGTAGGCAGTGTAGTGTCCCCCCATGGTGGTGCCCGAGTGGTTGGAGACGGCATAGAGGTTGTAAACGGCATGGTCTGTGGGGAGCAAAGGGGGGCTCAGCCATGCAGGATACTGCCCTGCTGTCCCTCAGTGCGCCAGCACGGAGCTGGGGCCGGGAGGGACCAGTACCCATGGCTCTGCCCCCCAGCACTGCACTCACTGCAGCTCTGCGAGGCGAACTCCCGGAGGTCCAGGTCCTTCAGCTGGAAGTTGATGAAGGTTGTGAGCTTGCTGGTTCGTATTCTAGCCTCTGAGAAGCGCTTCAGGTCTGGGCATCAGGTCAAGGAAGCAAGGGATAACGGGGAGCCTGTGAGGAACTGCCTGCCCCCCCCCCCCCAGCACCCCTGGCCCCATCCCTCTGCCGGAAGGATACGGAGCACCAGGATCTTGGGGAACTTCTGGATGCTGAATTTCTTTGTGCACCTTGTCCTGGCTTTGCAGCGACAACACGTCTGTGGGAGACAAACAGCATGAGGAGGGGGAGAGCAGGGGGCAGCCCCATGGGGCTGAGCCCACAGTGCTGGCAACACAGGCACGGAGGGAAAGGGGCCCAGCCCGCATCAAGGCAAGCCCCATGCCCCCCACTCCATACCGGTTTCTCGTCCCCATCCAGCACATCCTCTTTGGTGAAGAGCCGTAGGCAGTCCATGAGGGTCACCTCCCCATAGCTTTTCTGCGGGAGCACAGTGTGGATTAGGGACAGGGTGCGCAGGGCAGGGTGCTGGGGGTTAGGGACTGAGAGAGCATACCTTGGGGATGGGCAGGGACAGGTCCCAGAAGGGATCGAAGGCTGTGGAGCAGTATCCGCACTCACTGCACGTCAGTGAACTCTTCAGCTGCCCAACGAAGAGATCTGGTGGGACAAGGATGGGACAAAGGCAGGTGAGACCCCACGTTTCCAGCCCTGCCCTCCTCTCCCCACAGCCCTGCTCACCGCTGATGCGGCTGTCCTCCCTCTCCTGGTACCTCCTCCACATCTGGCGGCTCTTCTCATCGTCACTGCAGGAGATGGGCAGACACAGTGGTACCAAGTGTGGCTGAGGGGCAGCAGCCCCCGTGGACCCACGTAATCACCCTCCCCGGGCTGAGCTGAGGCCTGCCTCCATCCCAGCCGGCACTTACGGGAGGTGGTCCAGGGTGTCCGTGCTTGCCCGCGGCCGCACCAGCACACGGTTCACCTCGCTGTGCAGCCCATCCAGGAGGAACCGCAGGAACTCCTGTGCATCCTGCTGGCTGCAAGACACAGCGCGTGGCCAGTGAGCAGCGGCGGGAGCTCAGCACCCCCTCTGGACCACCGCTGCACTGACCCCCCCCTTACTTGTAGCCGACAAAGCGGGGGGCATATCTCTGGATCTGGATCTTGAACTCGGAGGGGCTCACGCTCTCATTGGGGGACGAGGTCCAGAGCAGCTGAAGCAGCTTTGCAAACTCTGTGTGCACAGAGGCAGGTGTTCAGCGCGGGTCCCGGTGATGGGACCCACAGCACAGCGCCAAGGCTGGGGGGACAACGGTGTGGGGTGCGGTGCCCGCCGGTTACCTGACATGAGCGCGGTGCGCATGCGGCTGTTGTTGTTGAGGTCCCGCAGGTACTGGTTCTGCAGGCAGTAATCCCGCAGCTCCTTGGTGTTGCTCAGGCACTGCAGGATGGAGTTCATGAAGCACTGGGGGAGGCAGAAGAGAAAACCATGGCAACGAGAGGCAGAGGGAGGCAGGCGGTGGAAGGGGGACACGCGGGGCGGGTGGGCAGAGGATAGGGACGAAGCAGGGAAGCTCTTCCTCAGCTAGCTCCATTGGGATTGGGGCGCAGGGAGACACCGGGGTGAGAGTGCGGGTGCTGGGGGGCGAGGCGAAGGGACCGGGCTTCCCTCTGCCCCATAGATGTGCCAGCAGAAGGCATGGTGTGAGCTGGGACCCCCAGCCGGGTGCCAGGGGTGGCACTCACCGTGTTGCCGAGGTTTCGCAGGCCAGTCAGCCCCTGCACCACCTTGGAGCTCTGCAGAGAGAAGGAACAGGGCTGAGACAGTGTCCAGCACAGGCTGGCCGTGCTGTGGGCAGCACAGTGAGGCCACGGTGCCATGCAGCAGACCCTCAAGTTGCCATGGGCATCACAGGCAGCCCCGCAGTTGCTCTGTGCTCTGGATGCACACAGGACCGTAACCAAGGACCCAGAGGGAAGCCTGCCCCATCCTGCCTGCCCGGCTGCTGCTGCTGCTTGGCTCCCTGGCCCAGGACAACATGCAGTGTTCAAAGTTCTCCCTGCCTGGTGCCACTGCTGCCCCATGCCCTGGGCTGCAGGCCAGACCAAACACCCTTTCTTCCTCCCCTTGCCAGCCCTGTGCCCTGGGAAGCTGTGGGGTGGAAGCGCCCTGTGCCTGCCCCACGGCTGCAGGAGGTGCACTGTGCCCCACTGCTGCCTGCCTTGCCCACGCTGGGTGTCCCCCCCCCTGCACAAGCACACCCAGACTGTGGCACAGGATAAAGTCCATCTGGGAAAGTGCAAGCCCAGCCCTGCAGCACTGAGCCCAGGCATGGGGCTGCATGTCCAGCAGCGTCCTCCCAACCACTCGCTGGCCTTGCTGGGCTATGCCTATGCTTATGGGGGCCACCGGTATTCCCTGAGCCAGGCAGGATCATGCCAAGCAGAGACAGCCACAGGCAGCGGGGTGATGGGGCCAGGAGGCATGGCCACTCTTTGCTGGAGAGACGGAGAGCGCAGAGGGGCTTTGGGAGCCCCAGGGTTGCCTGTGTGGCATGGAGGGGCTATGGGGCTGGTGGGATGGAGCAGGGGCCCTGCACAGAGGGCAGTGGTGGCATGAACCTCCCCGGAGCTGTGCCCAGAGCGGGGTGCTGGGACAATGAGGCTTGCAGGGCCAGGCTGCTCATCCCGCTCCCTCGGATGACCAGGTTTTAAGGATCCTCAGGCACCCCCCCAGCTGCCCACCCCAGCGTGAGGAGCGGGAGGAGAGGAGGGGAGGGGGCCCAGCAGCTCTGAAATAGCAGCATCTGGTGCGTGTGTGGGAGGTGCTGAGCACCCAGCCCTGACAGCAGCCCAAAATAACCCAGATCCACTTACACGTGCTCCTTAGCGACGGCGCAGGCATCACCCACCGCAGCACCAGCGGCCGCTCGGCCGCCCTGTGTGGGTGCACATGGCACGGCCGGACCCATCACTCATCCCTGTGTAGGGACCCACAGGCCATGGGGCAGGCTGCGGTGGGTCAGTGTGACACACCATGGCGCGAGGAGCTGGCCTGGCTCTGCAGGCAGCAGAAGTGGGTCCGTGCCCTAACAGCCTACGTCCCTTGAAGGGGCTGACCCCATGCCTCTTGGAGGCAAGGTCACAGTCTCGGGGTAGGGGGGGGTAACTGCATCTCCCAGTAGCTGCCCCAATGTGCCCCAGCCATCCCAGAGAGGACTCTGCTCATCCGGCTGCCCTGGTCTGGCAGCCCCCTCCATGTGCCCAGAGGGACCAGAGCGACCCCACCAGTGTGGGTGCAAACCTCCCCATAGACACGGCATTCACTCACTGCCTGGCCAGGCCAGAGGCTGAAGCACCAGAAGCCCAGGTGCCCTCATACCATGGCACAAGCCCTGTGTGCAGCCAGGTCTTATCTCCCCCCCCCTCCTGGTTTTCCCTCCTGTGGGTGACTCAACTCCAGCTAATCCCCCTCGCCCGTCCAGGGCTTTATCTAGGACACGGCACTGCTCGGAGGCAGCGAAGGAGAGCTGGCTCACGCGGCGGCGGCTGGGGAGTCCCTGAGGCTGCACTGCAGGAGGGGGGGACAAGGGGCAGGGGATGGGGACAAGGGACAAGACCTGGGTTGCGCTGTCCCCATCCAGGTCCACATGTCAGGGGCCCGTTGGGGCAGCAGGAGAGCTGGAGCAGGCAGACTTACATAAGTGCCCAGATCTGCCCCTTGTCCCTGCATGGGGGAGATCTGCCCCCCGGGCACTGCCGCCCTGGGGACAGCCAGGCTCGGCACAGGGACACAGCCAAGGGGCCAGCGTGGCCAGCAGCCCCTTCCTTGCACTGGGCAAGCTGGGGCACGGGAACCTGGCCAAGGTCACCACAAGGGCAGGGCTGGGAGAGTGACCCAGGCGTCCTGACACGTGCCTTCACCTGCTCCTTGTCCCTCCTGCAGGACACCGGGGTACCCCGGCCCCAGGGCCGGCCAGGGTGGGCACCCAGCCCCAGGCACCCCATCCTCCAAGCAAGGGGGATGCCGTGGGGTACCCCGTGCTCCCCAGTGAGGGCAGGGGCCACGCCAGCCCCACACCCCCTCCTGTGCCCCCAAGCCGGAGGGCAGGGGGCTTGCAGGCAGAGCTCATACCTTGGTCTTGTTGAGGACGAGCCCGACGAAGGTAGAGACCAGCAGCGACCCTGGCATGGAGGTGCGGGGCCGCAGGTCCTTGTGAAGGTCGGGGAGCGCGGGGGGCTCCTCGGGCAGCGTCACCGTGTACGAGTCCCTCATGATGGCCCCCTCGGGCACGGCACGGGGGAGGACCAGCGGCGGCTACAGGGGGATGCCGAGGGATGCCGGGGGGGCACCTCTTGCCTGCGGCCGACCTATCGCCCTGCCTACGGGGTCAGGCGCCCGGCTCCAGCGGAGCTCCAGCAGCGGAGCCGGTGCCGGCTCTGGGGCTGACGGCACCTGAGCGGCTCTGACATCAAATGGGTGGAGAGGCGGCGGCGGCTCGCTGACGGCCGGCCCCCGTCGCACCGCGTGGTACAGCCGAGCCCAGCCCGCAGCCAAGGGGGCCCGCGAGGGGCGGCGGGGCCCGTGGGACGCGCTGCCAGCGCCCCGCTGCATCCCTGTGCCCCCCCCTCCATCCGCCGCAGCGCAGCTCCCCACGTCCGCCTCGCAACACCGGCGCCGAGCCAGCATCGTAAGGGCAATAGGGCGAGGAGGCAGCCGGAGGAGCGCCTGCTTCCCCGTGCTCACAGATCCTGCGGGCTGACTGATGGGACCGGCTTCCCATCATCGCCAGCACGGGGCTGGCCTGGGAGAGGGGCTGGCACTGGGTACAGCGGGTCTGTCCCAGCCGGGAGATGCTCACCAGAGCTCGGTCAAACTGGGACACTGTGGGTGCACGGGGTGCCCAGAGGGGGGATGTCTGAGAGGGGCTTCCCTGCAGTGCTGTGCTGGGCTCCTGTTTCAGAGGAACTGAGCAACAGTGGACGGTGCATGCCCCCCCTCTATGGAGGATGCGTTGACCCTGAGCTCAGAGGGTATTTCAGCGCCTTGCTTCATCTGATGGGGAAAAACTCCCCCCAGATCCTGCGTGAAGCAAAGACCCCCTCTGGTGCCTCCCCTCTGAGCACTGGGTAAACTGAGGCACGGAGCGGGCAGCGCTCAGTGTCTTCTCCTGCAGCAAGGGCAGATGAAGAGGCTGGCAGGAAGCCCAGCTATCCCGTGTCCCTGTCCTGCGTCTCCCCTCTGACCACAGCAGGGTGAGCAACAGAGGCTTGCGACTGCTGTGTGTGCCCAGGTGTCCTTCCTGCCTGCTCAGGGAAATTTCCATGGGCAGTGGAGACAGGGAGAGCAGCCTGGCTGCTCCGAGCACATCCAGAACCTTCAGCATCACTGACCAGGCTGGAGGCACCGAGCAGCGCCTGCTTTCCTCCCAGTACACCCCAGCCAGAGCCAGTGGCTGCTGTCTGAATCCCAATTGCTGCAGATGCAGCTTCCCCTTGTCCGCGGCGCAAGCTCGGCACAGCCAGTGGAGGGGCTGATGGAGGGGGGGAGACTATTTTTGGCATCAGCAAAAATATCCAAGGAGGCATCTTGCAGCGTTATTCATCTGCAGGGCCAGGGCTTTTTGCATCACAACAGGATGCTTGTCGTAATCCCTGCTTGCGTGTGCGCGCGTGTATATATATACACACCCCGCCGTGTGTACACCGTACACACACAGGGACACGACGTTCACATGGGGCTGCGCACCCCGCCAGCATCACGAAGGCTGCGTGGCTCTCACAGCCCCTCCATGTCCCATCCTGGGCCCCAGGACCGTGGCACAGCTCCCCAGTGTGTCCGCTGCTTGTGTCAGTGCCGCCCGCACCAGCCAGCATCCCATCGCCGTGCCCTGCATCCCGCTGGGTAGCTTGGGGATGGGATTTGCCCCAGTGCACAGCCTGCCCCAAGCTCTGTGCAGGGTGCTCCCTGCTCTCAGCAGCGGTGACCTTCTGCCACGGGCCTGGTTGGCACCGCAAAGGCACTGGACCAGCACTGGCCTCAGGCCAGAGCCGTCAGCTGCTCAGGATGGGGCTGCGGAGAGCTGCCGGTGCTTTTGTGGGTGGCTCTGGCCTTCTGACCCTATGTTCACCCAGGGTGGTTAATGGGGCGGCACAGCCCTGGTCCTGCCCCCCCCACCTGCCTGCCCTTCCTGGGAGCTGGTCCGGTATGGAGCCGCAGCTGCACACACCTCCCTTTGCCCTGCGGGGTGGTAAACTGAGGCACAAATGCGGGCATCCTCGCCTCCTGCTCTGGATCATGGTTCATGTGGTGCAGGGGCAGGAGGCGCACGGGGAAGAAGGGATGGGAAGAGGCACTGAGCCAGCCCCACCGTGCCCTGGCTCTGGCGGGTGCTGCTGGCGCTGCCCATGGGGCTGGGTAATGGGGCAGAACCGATGGCGCTTGTTTCCGGCGCCTGGCACGACCGCAGTCGTTTTACGATGGGGACATTTGCTTCCTGGCTTGGGAAAGGGAGGGAAAAACCCCACAGGAATGGAAAATAGCCCATCAAAGCACCAAGGAAACCTAAGCCAATGTCACTGATCCATCCTCCCCGCCTGCCCTAGCACCCTGTGCCAGCTGCACCACCATCAGCCATGGCTCGAAAGCCCCCGGTTGTGTCCACATACAACCACAAGGTGTGTTTTGGGAGTAGCTGCCCCATGGGGGCACCCACATCACAGTGGTGGGGACCCCAGCCCAAGCAGTGGTGGCGAGGGCTTCAGTGAATGCCATGGGGGCAGCAGCTTCTGGGTCCCCCCTCGGTCCCCCCCAGCAGGGCCCGTTGTGGGAGGCAGGAATTCCCTTCCACAGCATCATTCCTCCACTCACCCAGCCCTCCAACCTGCTCCTGCGCCCCGGGGCTGGGGACCGGGGACCAGGGACCAGGCAGGTTGGGCACAGGGGGTCCCACACCAGGGCAGGGGACTGACTGCATGTGAGCCACAGGTCAGACCCAGCGCCAGGGCAGCCTGGTCCCTCCACCATGGGTGAATGAAGGCTGACTGGAAAGCGAGCGGGAGACAGCGCACGCAGAGCCTGACAGGAGCTTGGAAGGAAACCTTCCAAGTGGAAAATTACCAGGCTGCTCCCCTCCGTGCGTGTGATGCCGGCTCCTGGCCTGGGCTGAGGCCCTGGGGATGGTGCAGCACCGACTGGTACCTGGGGCACCGAGCGCCTGCCACCACGTGTGATGCTGAGCAGAGCGGCTGCTGCCATGGAGAAACTGGTGCTCCCCTGGCTGCCATGGCCTATGCTAGGAGCTGGGGCACAGGGCCCCGGGATGGCAGCAATAGACCATTCCAGTGATCAGGCATCACCGGGTATCAGTGGAAAACGTGACCAGCAGCTGGGTACCAAGTCATTGTGCCAAAGCACCAGCCAAACCAGCCTCCCCAGCTGGGTGTCACAGCAAGGTGAGTGCCCAGCCCGGTCATGACACCCTCTCTAGCTGGGGTGAAGCAGCAGGAAACCCATGTGGGCTGGGATGGAGCAGACGCAAGGGATGCGGGCACAGTCAGCTCTGTGTGTCAGCATCCGACCTGGCCTTGAGATGGCGCAGCCACAGCTTCTCTGGGCACCCTGTGCCAGCGCCTCAGCACCCTCACAGGGAAGAACACCCTTATATCTAACATGGGCACCCTTAGCTGCAAGGCGCCCATGGGGAGCCCTGTGAGCACAGCCCCTCAGAGGGCACCCGCACATGGCTGTGCCAGCAGCTCTAGCCCAGCAAGGGCGGCTCAGAGGGTCAGCAGCAGAAACAGAGGCACAGAGCGATGCCCCGAGATCCCCAACTGAGGACACGCAAGGCGTCCCAGGCTCCCTATCCCAGCGCAAGCAGGCCCGGATGAGAAACCCCAGCACATCCCAGCAGGAGCCCCTTACCACGGCGTTCCGTGCGGACGTGTCGCAGCACCCATCATCGCTCCTCTCGCAGGACTGAGCGGTGCCGCGGGTACCCGAGGGTGGCAGGGCCTGTGAGGGGCTGGGGCCGCTCTTCCTCCCGTAGCTCTCCACGTAGCTGCGGACGTAGTCGGAGTGTGCAGCAGCCCGGTAGAGACCTTGCAGGGCACCGAGTTCTTGCTGTCCCTGCGCGCCGGTGCTCGCGTAGGCGCTGTCCGAGGCGTGCAGCCCGGAGAACTCCCGCGCCAGGTCTGCGTGGCTGATGGATTTGCGACGGCTGAGGGATGCTGTGGGGGGCAGGTAGGCGGGGGGGCTGCTGGGGGGCCCTGCGAAGCTGTAACAGGCACCCCCGTTCAGCCCACCGCCGGGCGGCCGGGGCTGGCTGCGGATGTACGTGGAGCTCAAGCGGATGCTGGAGTCGGGATACAGGGGCAGGCGGCTGCTGTCATAGGCGCTGGTTGGGGACAGCCCCGTATGGTGGTAGCGAGGGGAGGGCAGGTAGCTGCTTTTGAAGCCGATTTTGTCACTGTTTGCATAGGATGTGGACAAGGTGGATCCGTAGGAGGTGTAGGAGCTGTAGCCGCTGGGCACCTTGCTGTAGGTGGTCTCAGCATAGCGGGATGAGTCAACGTACCGCTTCAGGGTGGAGGAGAGCTGGGACATGATGGAGGCTGGGGTTCTGCAGGCTCTCCTGGAGTCATCGACTGCAAGAGAAGAGTCCAGGGGTCAGCACTCACCCAGAAGCTCACTGGCTCCTGCCTGGAGATCCCGGGACAGGCAACAGCAGAATGGCAGGGGATGAAGGGTGCAGGGGGGGCTGTGACTTCCGGAGAGCCTGGTACACCAAGACCTAGCTGGCACTGCCACCCATGTGCCTTCGGGTACCTTGTACCACACTGAGCCCCAGGGCACAGCCAGAAGCACCCAGCATCCTGGTACCCACAGTCACCAAAGCCAAAGGACTGCATTGGTCACCTCTGCCCCAGCCCTGGCATCCATCCATCCTGTGGCTATTCCATTCATGGGGCTGCGGATGTGTCCCCAGTGCCTCCTCCACATGGGAGGCAGTTGCCTGGTCACATTCATGATGCTGAGACAGGCAGATGGGATGGACTGATTCAGCCCATCCACCACCTCCCCTGGTTATTCAGAGTGAGTACCAGGGCTTGGCAGGGGACTGGCGTCTCCAGCTCACTAAAACACTCCCCATTTGGCTGATGGGGAAACTGAGGCAAGATCAGGAAGTCAGCACAGGAGTCCTTGCCGTCCATCCCTGCTCCCCACATGGTGCCTTGGGGGACTGTGGGTACAGCCTGGGACCCCCTCATTGCAGTGCCCAGCCTGCCCCATCTCCCTGCCACCGCTGTGCCCTGGTAGCCTCCCAGCAGTAATTCAAGCTGATGCAGATCCTCCTGCGAGGAGGCTGCTGTGCCCCCCCCCCCAGCCAGGCAGAGCCAGCCCATAGGGGTGGCTGACACCCAGCACTTGATCCCCACATGGAGCTGGTGGCTTCTGCCCCATGGCACCCACATGGGGCTGGTCCCCTACCTGTCCAGGGTTGCAGGACCCAAGCGGAGCTCTTCTGTCCCTGTGTTGCTGGTGCTCAGCTCCCGCGGAGCCCGGTGTCCCTTCCCTGGCAGGACAGTGGCTCATGTGGCTCCCAGAGTCTCCAGTCACCCAGGAGATGACCCTGATTCAAAGGCTTTTCCCAGCCCAGCAAGGGCGGGCTCTGGCCCGGCTCCAAGCCAGGAGGTGATGGAGACGGTGCCTGGCCCAGCCCTCGCACAGCCCTGGCAGCACACAGGGCGCATCCAGGCTTGGGGATGGGCACTGGATCCCCAGCAAGAGGAGCCACCGCAGCATCACCCCCTGCCTGACCCTGGGGGGGGACCCAGCTCCTGCTTAGAGCCCCAGGCATGCCACCCATTGTGGGACGCCCTGCCCAGAGGAGCCAGCAGCATAGAGGGGTATGGGAGCCACCTGGGGTGGTGGGGACCAGCTCCCACCCCTGCCCATCTCACCCTGGTGTGGACATGCCCCAGGGCTGCTTTGCTTTTAGGAGGTGGTGTCAGAGGCAGCATTCAGCCACCTCCTGGAGAGCAGCCCAGCTGCATCCCGGCTACTGTTGTCATTGCCCAGGGAACAACCGTCCCACAGCGGAGAGGGAACTATTTACAAGCAAGAGCGAGGTGGAGCCAACAGACCTGTTTGGGAATGGAGGCTGAGGGCTGAATAATCGGCTCGCAGGCAAGGAGTCCACCAAGCACCCAGCTCTTCCAGGCCAGGCTGCAGCCACTCTCACCAGCACTGGGAGGACCCAGGAGTGGTTCTGCCAGCCGGGATTTGACATGGACAGTGGGGACCCCAGGCAAGGGACTGGAATCTCCTATTGATGCTGGAGTCAGAGCCCCTCGGCTGCCAGGGAGCACACGCTTGCCTGTGTGCCATAATGAAACACAGGGGCTCTCTCTGGGCTGCCCCTGCTCCCTAGCCCCAAGCCAGAACCGACAATCAGTGCCAGGACAGCCCCATGCCATTGTCCTAGTGTGCCATGCCACCGCTGGCACCAGCAGCACCTCTTCTTTGCTCTTAGGACAGCCACCGGCTTGTGAATGGGATGGCATCAAGGCAGCAGGACACGTCTCCATAGGGCAACGTGTGAGCTGATGGAGGGATGCGGGGCCCGGGAAGGGGAACCTGCCCCAGGCACAGCAGCTAACCCATTGGCATTGAGGGAAGAGGGCTCTTACCACGGAGCAGCGCCGCATCTGCTAGGACCGCCGTGTCACATCGGAGCAGAGCCCGGCGCCGTGGGGCAGCGAAGCATGGCAGGACCCGGAGGAGCTCAGGGGGTGTGAGAACACACAGGTTCCTCCCTGCCATCACTTCCTGGCCTGCCTGGCCCCTCCCTGCCCATAATAGTGCTGAGCTTTCCTGCTGCCTGGCGAAGCCCTGGGGCTGGCATGGCTGAGTCAGGGCTCCTGCACCCTCATCATCCTCGTGGGGTGTCAGGGGAAGCTGATGCACTGGAATGTCCGGTCTGCCTTCACGTGGCCAGCGCCAGGGACCCACGGGGCTCCTATGGGAGCCTTCCCATAGGAAGTTTAACCTGAAGCCGGGAGGCAGAGGCTCCCTCTCCAGCCGTTCCTCTGCCCATGGCCCTGCCGTAGCTGTTCCCCTCGGAGCCCCAGGGCAGGCTCAGCTTACACAGCGCTGGCTCCATCCAAGGTGTTACGGCTCAGCTGCTCCTCGCTTACGCAGGCTTGGAGCTGTACCCCCTGTCCCTCGAGACGCAATGTCCCAGCCTGGAGGTGACACCAGAGCTCCCAGATCCCTCTGGGAATCTGCGTTTCCCTCTAGGAAGGGTGGCCCCAAGCAGCCCTGGAGGGGGATGTTTGCTCCCTGCATTGAGCCCAAGTCACCGGGGGGTGATAGAAAACCAGTGCCCAAGGTCATGCGTGCAGCTCGGGCCAGCCTGAGAGCCCTGGGGCTCACAGCACAGCGCTGAGCAGCACTCATCACCCCGGGCCCGCTCCGTGCTGCTGACCCATACCCAGCTGCCTGCGGAGCTCAACCCCCCCCCCAGGCAGCAGAACCCCAACCTCACAGGGAGCCTTGACCTAAAGACCCAGGGCGTGTGTTACTGCTCTGAGGTCTGCAGGGGGAAGAATGGACCCCAGGGAGGCTCTGCCCCTGCTGGGGCACAGGGATGGTGCCAGGGTGATGGTTTCGGCAGAGAGCTGCCAGGTTTGGTGCTTGGGCTCTATGGGGACACAGAGACCACAAACCTCTCCCCCACGGCTTCACCCAGCCGAAGGGCTGAGTCCTTGATGCCAGCCTCCCCTCCCCTCCCCGGTGCCCCCCATGGCACCCCCTCCACTCACCTGCGTGTGGGGCAGCGGTGCGGGCGGCTGCTGGCTGCTTAGGGGCACGAGGCCGGCGCGGCGGGAGGCAGGCGGCTGGTTATGGGGCTGAACGATGGGGGCCCGATGCTGCCTCCTCGGGGCATCTCCCTTGGGGTGGGATGAGAGTGAGCGATGCAGAGCGGGCCGGCAGCACCCCGAGCCCTTAGCGGGGGAGCGGGCACCCCACGGCTTGGCTCCTCCACCCAGCACCGAGAGGACAGAGGGGGCCGAGGCGGAGGGCTGTGGGGCCGCATAAAAACACCAGGGCAGAAATTCACAGCTCAGGTTACCGGGTAGATAAATATAGAGCCTTTATCTGACCTCACAGGGCGCTGAAATGCTCCTCTCGCATTCCAGCTTCGGGGAGGCTTAAAGGGGACGTGAACCTGAGAGCGCTGGTGGCCCACAGCAAGGGGATGCTGAGGGGGGAAGGCGACAGAGGTAAGGGGGAATTGTTGTGGGAAGGAAGAAGCGTGTCTGAAGGTATGGGGAAGGGAGAGATCTGGGGAGGGAGACGGAGGTCCAGGCAGGAAAGGGTGGATGGAGCATTAAGACAGGGAGCTTGGTGCGGGGGTCAAGAAGGCAGAAAACCCATGGCTCCCACTGAGGACTGGAGTAGAGCACCCAGGTGAGGGGAGGAGACAAAACATAGGGAGAAGAGTCCCCTAAGCCTGCATCAGAGGCAGGCACGGGGTGGGTGATGTGGCGGTGATGCACAGGAGCACCCGTTCCTCATAGCACCGTGGGGCCACCGGGGCACCCACCCAGCACCGCTCCCCGACGCCTGACCCACCCAGGGCGCTGTGGCCTCACGGTGCCGGCACCGGAGCGGCCGTGACTCAATGAGCACCTGCCGAGGGTAATTAGCAGGGATGTAATTACGGTGGCATTTGGGGCCCTCCTGCCTGCCTCCAGCCCTTAAACAGGGAGGGATGCGTCTGGGCGTCACTCTGGGAGGCTGCTATAGGGTCACCAGTGGGGTCAGTGGGTAGTGTCGGGCCCCACTCCCAAACGTGAGGGGGAGGATAGCCCCCGGTCCCAGGGTGGCATCGCGACCGTGGGCAGGGAGCAGTGTGTGGCTGCTCTAGGAGACGTGGGGGCCCTTGGCATCCCCATGGGCAGCGTGTGCAGGAAGGACCCTGGCAATGACAGACGCAGCACCAGGGGCTCTAGCGCATGCATCCACACCCAGCCCTGCTCCCACACACACTCCCGACTCTGACAATTCCCTCCCCAGGGGATGGTTGGACCGGGATGTATCCCGGGGTACCCAGCTGTACCTACCCTGCTTTGCCTCCTTGCCGGCACGGTGGAATGCCCTGGCCCTCAGCTCACAATGGGGCAGGAAGGTTGGGGTTCCAGAGCGGAGTATGGGACATAGGGACCGGGATGGGATGATGGGATGGGGCAAAGGGATTGGGTGCAGGGGTCTGTGCTCCGGGTTCATAGGAGGGGATCACCCCAGGAAGGCAAGACTTGTCCCTGCCTGCTTCTATCCCTCCTGCTGGAGGCAGGATTTGGGTTGCCCAGGAAGGGTGTGTCGTCCCCCCCTCCCCACAAACGGGGGGCTGAAAGCACAGGCTGGATCCGGGCCCTTCTCCCCATCACCGCACACACGGGTGGCCGCGGCTCCAACACACAACCTAGGGTTTTATTGTGCAGACAGAGGAACACTCCTGCAGGGTAAGGTGGTTTTTTTTCTGTTGTTGTTGCTTTTCGTAGGGTTCTTCCCCCCCCCCCACCCTTGACAGAGTTTGGTTTACGACAAAGCTGTGGAAAACAACTACAAATGGTCACCCAAAAATGAGACTCGAGATGCATCCGCGCTCTGCTGGCTGGGCTCTGCGCCTGCCCCAGCGCTCACCAGCAAGCCCAGGGAGCTGGGTGCAGCCAGGCCTCAGCTATACACGGCCTCAGCAGCACTAGACAGCAAGCAAGCAGGCAGGGACGGGCAGGGAACGGGCAGGGGGGTAGGTAGGAGGCAGCTCGCAAGGCGTGGGGAGCAGCTGCTGTGGGTTGCTCTCAGCCGTGGTGGCACAGCTCAGGCTGCACGGGCAGCTCAGCGGGGCTGGGGGTCACCCCATGGACCAGGATGCTCCTGCCTGCATCTTCCTGCCTGCTCCTGTGCCCTCTCCTGGGTGAGGGTACAGCAGGACCAGCCCTTCGGTCTCTCTCCCCATGGCCAGCTGGGCTGCCCTTACATCCTCTTGTGTTCTTAAATGGAGACAGGGAATGATGAGAGGGAAGAAGGAGAAGGGAAGGGGTACACAGGGTCCTCCCAGCAGCATGGTGGGGCTGAAGGAAGACTGATAAGCCTAGCTGTGGCCAGGCATTGGGATGTGCCCTCCCCACCAGCCTGGCTGGATCTAGCTCTGGGGACCACAGGGAGAGGAGTAGGGGCAATGCGGGGCTGTGGCTAGCTCAGAGAGGCTCTGCTTGCCTCCACTGGTGCTGGCAGCAATTCTCTCGTCACAGCTAAGGGCTGGTCTTGGGTGAGAGCAAGTGGTGTCTGTGGCTTGGGCAGCCCAAAGGTACCAGATGATGCCTGGAGGAGGCCTCACTTCCAGCTCGGCTGTAAAAGACAGATTAGGACATACTTGTTGCCAAAGCACGTTTGCTGTGAGCCCCCTCCCCAGGGCCCCAAAAGAGCCCTAAGGAGGCAGGGTCATTTGATGGTGTCTCCTAAACCTGCTCCCCTCTCTTCTCCCAGCCCAGCCAGGCTGGGGACACACAGCCCCATCTCCAACAGGGGCACAGCACCCAGCACGGGGACCCCTCTGCACGCTCTCACATCACCTCCTTCTCTTACCTGCCGATCCTGCTGTGTTTCCCCAGTTGAGAACAGGTAAACCCCAAAAGCCAAAGGGATGGGGAGAAGCGGGCTGTGTGGGGCTGAGGCTCCAGTGCTCCCAACCAGCCGGCCTACAGAGCGGGGAGGAGCGATGGGAGAAGCAATGCTGCCTAGCAGAGCCACCATGCTTCGGAGCGGGGCATGTGTGCGTGTGACGGCGGGCCTTGGCACCGGACGGTGGGGAGCGTTATACACGGCTATATAGAGATAACACAGAGAGAGGTTTCACTGGTTCCAAATGGTTCAGCTTCTCCTTCCAAGGGCTGCGTTCTGGCAGGGGAGGCGGGTTTGCTGGGGTGCTCGGTGTGTGCGTGCATGTGCGTGTGTGTGTATGTGTGTGTGTGTGTGTGTGTGTGCGCCTGCTTTTCCTTTCACAGGGACACGAAGTCCACGGCTTGCAGGAGAGGCAGGGAAAGGAGAAGGAGCAGGAGCCACGAAGTGTTCTGGATCAAGAGGCTGAAGCCGGCGCACTTCTCCAGTTTGTCTGTGAGGGCAGGGGATGGGGAGGGAGAGAAGAGCCACGGTGAAATCCCTCAGGAGCAGGCATCAGGTGTTATAAGGGGTGCTGGGACTCAGCTTCTCACCTTGGCCGCAGAACAGCACCAAGCCTCATTCTGGCCCCTTGCCTGCTTCCCCTCCCACCTTCTGCCCTTCAAAGCTTTTGGGGCCATGCAGAGACCCGGGGAAGCATAACGCTGCTTTTGCCTGACTGGGGTGACAAGGGGATGGGCACCAGAGCAGATAAAGGGCTCTGCAGATGGAAGACTGCTCCTGCACAGCCTAAGTGTGGAAAAGCCACATCCCTCTTCAGTCCTTCCCCAGCAGACTTGTCCCCTCTGCTGGGACTCTGAAGCATCACCTATGGGAGGACACCTGAGACACGGGGGGCCCAGGAGACACAGGGTTAAGCAGTCAAGGCAGAGCAAGTGGGGCTGATGGCTCTGCCTGCAGTATGAAGGGCTTGTAAGGGCTGGGAAACAGCTCAAGGAGGATTTGGGGACACCATGGGGATTCTGGTTCTCTCTGCTGGCCCTGCCAAACCAAGGAGCAGGTGGGAAAGAGGGATTGAAGCCAGGCTGCCCATCTCACCTTTGATGACGGTGATGTTCTTTATCTGGTTCCCGGTGTAGTCGTTGGTGGCCTTCAGCTCACACATGTAGACGCCCTCATCGCTGGTGGTGAAGCTCTGCAGGTAGAGGCACACCAGGTTCTTGTGCATGGTGACGTTGGCTCGGTTGCGGTAGATGTTCTCCGAGACGCTGATGGTGCTGTGGATGACGTGCTTCCTGTTGTCCTTGGTGATGCTGAACTCGTAGGTCAGGGGGTTGCTGGTTTTGTTCTCATAGCGGCAGTCCACCCGGAGGCTCTGGCCCAGCAGGCAGGCACTCAGGTCCTTGATCATCTGGCAGTGGGCAGCCTGGAGGACTGGGAGAGGCAAGCAGGGGTTGGACAAGGGATACAAGCACTGGGGATGCCCACATAGCCTCCTGGCTCTCGCCTGGCTGCTCTGGGCTGAGCTCATTGCAAAGAAGGGAGGGGATGTGTGTCTACCTGTCAGGATGACAGCGATGCCGACGGTGGGGTTCATCTCTCCGCTGAGGTGCCCAGCAGTGGCTGTCACTGGAAGGGGAGCCTGGGCAGAGAGAAGGAGAGGAGGTTAGCCATTGAACCCAGCACAAAGAAACGGGCACACATGGCACAGGTAGGCAGTCTGGCTCTCCTCTATGGTGCTCTATAGCTTGCTTCTCATCATGGTGGCTGATTGACTGTGCAGGGCCTGGCCGGCCCTGCAGCCAGCTAGGAAATGAGGGATTATGTGTCTGGCCAGCATCACCTTCCCATAACCCCAGCCAGCACCAGCCACACTCTTTTCCCTGTCTGTATCCCCACACCAGACATTAAATAAGCATGGCACAGACCTGCAGCACGGCCTTCGTGCGCTGCCTTCCCTTTCTGCTGCCCCGTGCCTGGGATGGGGACCAGGCAGGAGGAATCCGTGCCTGCCCATGGTGTCCATAGGGCTGCCAGGTGAGGGACCCTCCGTCGGTGCCGGCGGGCGCCAGGCCACCAGCCCTCCTGCAGCTCCAGCGGGTGAGCTCAGCATGGATGAGTCACTGCGATGCAGCGAGGGAAAGGGGCCAACAGCAGCGGGAAGAAGGGACACGGCAGCTGGACACGGAGCCAAGGCTGCCAAAGGATGGCACCGAGACTCCAAGGGCTGAGCCCAGCCTGCCCCGCTTACAGCGTGGAAGGGCTTTGGGGTGGCAGAGTCCACCCTCTGGGTCCCCAGCCCGTGTCTCTTCAGGGCGAGGGGCCTGTGGATGTGCTGCCAAAGCCGCAGGGCTGCTGGGATTCCAATGTGGCTGAAAGGAATCAATTAAAGGTTTGCAGCCCAGCCAAGCAGCCGCATGGGGAATCCAGCCGCAGACATGCGGAATGGAGGCAGAGGGTGGGGGAGCAGCAAAGCAAACACCGGGGCTGAAGGACACCGCATCCTGCAGCCGGTTCTCCAGGCTGGGGATGCGGAGCCAGGTCAAGAGGAGGAGGTGAAGTACCACCCTTTGGGGCTCCAGGCTGGCAGAGGGCACAGCAGGCCACCGGTTTGCTCCCTCTGAGCCTGACTAAGCATCCAGGGAAGAGATCTGCACTGCAGCCAGCTGGATGATTCTTCTGAGCATGTTTTCAGTCTTTCATATAACGTTCTAGGAGGAAATACCAAACCCATTTGCTCACTGTGGAGCTGTGAAAGATCTCTGCAACCCCAAACCCTGGCCAGGAAGAAAAATTCCCTTCTGCTTGGTCTTGACAAACAAGAGGGTGCAAATGGGGGCAAATGCATGATGGAGGAGACTACTCGGGTCTCCTCTGGGTGCCTAGAAACTGGCCCCTGTCCTTTCCTTTGTTATTTCTCAGCTCTGACCCACTCCTCTTTGAATGTCCTGGGACACTATCTAGGTCACAGCCAGGCTTTCTTCCGGAAAATCAGTGCAAATAAGCTCCCACAGAAGGGGGCTTCCTCCCATCTATGTGCAAAAGCACTCAGATATTCCAGGCTCTGGATTCATGACCCCTTGGATCCTTTGTACCTCTCCTCCCGACAGTGGTGCCAGATAACTCTTGTTGCTGCACAGTCCAGGGTCTTTGCGCAGGGACAGATCTCCCAAGAACGATAGCATTAGAGCAACCCCAGCTCTTGCAGAGCACAGCTTTCTAACGTGGTCTCTACCACCTACGTGGGGCCACGCTATGATGGTGGTACCTCCGTGCCCACCACCACGACAAACAAAGCCATCGGGGCAGAAGAGAGCCAGGCTGATGGGCTGGGATAAACCACGGGAACCTGGCTGCAGACCTGGGAACAAGGGTACCGGGGGTCTCCCTTTACGCCGTGTGGATGCTCAAGGAAGAGCGAAGCGGGCAACACCTCCGCCGGGCCCTTGCGGGGCAGGAGGGCTCCGTGCGAGCTGCCCACCCCGCAGGCAGCGGGCGTGCGCGCCGCCGTGCCCGTGGAGGAATGCCGCAGTCCCGAGCCTTTGCAGGGGAGGGACGGAGGGAAGAAGGCAAGGGAAGAACGGGGAGCGCCGCCCTGCAGCAGCATCCCGGTACCCAGTCCCCGCGGCGGGCAGCGCATCCCTCCCGGGCAGGGACAAGCGGCTCCAGCTTTGGGGCCCCGACCCTCCCCTTTCCCCGCCCCGTAGAGGGGCACCGCAGCGGCGGGTGCGCTCTGTGCGGCGGGGCCGGGCCGTGCCTTACCTGCCGGCGCTGTCCGGTGCTGTCCGCGCTGCCGCCCGCGGGGCTGCCGGCGCTGTCCGGTGCTGCCCGGCGGGGCTGTGGGCGGCTCGGCGCTCCCCGCAGTTTGGGCCGGGCCGGGCGGGCGGCCCCAGCAAATCAGTGCCGGGCGGCGTCACGGAGGCTCGGCCCCCGGCCCTGCGGAGCGGTGCGGAGGGGGGGGATCGGCTCTGCGGACCGGCCCCGCCCCGGGATGCGGCCGAACCGGCCCCGGGAGGGGGGGGGGGTGCGGGGCATTGGGGGTACCCGGGGAGGGAGGAAGCCCCCCGGCGGCCCCTCAGTGGGGCACAGGAGGGTCCTGTTCGGCCCCTTCCCCTCATCCCCTCCCCGTTCCTCTTAGCGCAAAGCGGGGAGGGTGACACATCCCCATCGCCATGGGAACACCACATTCTGCAGAAGAGCCGCCAGCCCTCGTCCTTCCCGGCAATACGGGTGTTGCTTTGCTGGGAAAGGAAAGCTTTGGAAGCAGACAGAAGAGCGTGGCTTGAGCTCTGCTGAGGAGAGGGGACATACTGGCCCTCCCCAAATGGATATAGCTCAGGTGTGCAATGAGCAGCGGACACCAAGTCACCAGAGACCCATGCACCATGCAGGAACCACCACTGGCCACAAGCCTTAAGCTTTAGGCCCAGGGCTGGTGGAGGTGAGGATGCAAACAAGGGCTTGCTCCCCACAAGCTCCCAGCACTGCATGGTTGGGAAGGGGCTAAGGAGAGCTGCTTGTGTGCAAAACGTCTTTGAACCCAGTAAACAGCCGGGCAAAGGAGCTCTTCTCTGCTCTAGGGCCAGAAGAGGATGGCAGCATCATGGAGCTGCTCTTCCTAGGAGTCTGTGCTCCAAAGCATCCCAGCAAGGAGCAGAGACATGCAGAAGGGCCTGCCCTGTCCTCACCTCTGCCCGCAGCCCTTGGCTCTGCAGAAAAGGGCTGGCACTGTGAAAGTTGATAGGAGAAGTCATATTCTGCTCCAGCAGAACCTGATCCCCGGTGACACCCAAGTGCTGAGCTGGCTGTGCAGGGGGGTTTTGCTAATTCTACAGAATCTTGGCTCTGGCTATGCTGCCCCAAATGGGGCTGGAAACAGGCCATGATGCTCAGGAAGGGCTCCCAGTGTGCTGCCATGAGGAGGGCAAAGGTCTGACCCTATCTGCGTACTGAATGGACCCAGGCTGTGGTCACTGCCACATGTGCGTAGCAACACAACTAGGATGGTAACCCAGGGTATACAAAGCTGACAGTGCTGGCTGAGGATGGGATTCAAGGCATGGCAAACTGACACAGAAAGCCATCACTAACGACTGGAAGCAGATTGATGCAACGCAAACAGACAAGAACAAGAGGCGCGTTGCCACGTTGTTAGGGTGCAAAAACCATGCAAGCATGAGGGCTGCATCCAAACACAGCTGTGGTATAACCATGCACACACACATGTCCCTTTTGTATCTAGCTCCACATCCCTACCCTCACTCCCAGCTATGCAAGCGTAGGCAACCAGGGAATTCAGGCTTGAGGGACTGGCTTTTGGAGGCACGCGGTTGCCCAAGCACCACTGCACTGCAAGAGACTTCAGCTCCCTTCAGATCCTTGCCTGATGGTGCTGTGGAGGCAGGCATGATTGTGCAGTTTCTGGGCAGTGCTGGCAGCGAACGTCCTGCCTAGGCACTTGCAGGAGGCTCCTTGCAGAGGTTCTCTCCCTGGGTAGCCCCTTCAGTGCAGATTGCAGGCTGGCTGCTATCCATTCACCAGGGAAAAATCAGTCCCCAAGTCACACCTAATGCAGAGGCCTCCAGATCGTGCTCCAAGGCAAAGAAAAGAGTGGGTGAGGAGGGGAAAACCTAATCATAGAGAAATGGAGAGGGTGCAGGCAGCATTTGCAGTGGCAGGGGACAGGCAGAGACAGACAGACAGGCATAAACAGGGGCAAGGAGGGAGCCAGACAGTGCAGTTACCAGGAGGCACAGGTGATGTGGCAGGACAGACAGGCAGAGGCAGGGCACAGCTCTCCTAAGAGCTCAGATCAATTGAACTTCCCCTATCTCCTCTCTGGAGGGAAAGCCAGGGCATGTGGGGAGTCCTTCTGCTCTGATGGAGTGCGTCAGGGGCATCACTGCTCTGAGTCGCCCTAGGACCATCCCCAGTAGCAGCAGGGGGGAGGCTGGAAGCTGAGGCACTGATTGAGGACCGTGACTCGAGTGCCTGGTGCTGCTGCAGCAATTAAAACCTGGCCTTGTCCCAAGGACATGCTGCTGCAGGGGATGCCCTTCCAGGAGAGAGGTGCGCATCCTTCCCAAGAGGAACATCTTCCCCCTGCCCTCAGCCTACCCCCAAAGACGAGAGGAAAGGGAGCGTCGCTCCCTCCTGCTCATGAATCACAGCACAGCATCGCACTGGGTCCTGCTCAAAACATGACAGCAGGATGCCCACGCAGCAGCCGGTCCCTACCAGTAATCATTTGCTCCCCCACTGCTAATTGCAAGGGAGGAGAGACATTAGGTCCTAGCCAACGGGATCTGGGGCAGCACTCCTGGGGAGAAACCCCTGGCATCCTCTCCCAGGCCATTAGAGCTGAGGAGTTACGGGATGCAGGAGTAAGGGAGGGCGTCTGAGAATCAGTGCTATTGATCTGGCAGAGATTGCAGCTCTAGGCTCGACTGATGGATACGCTCACCAGCTTCACAGCGCAGTGCCTGCCCCTGCATGTCCCCGCTCTGCCTGGCCCCAGAGCTCCAGCTGACAGGAGGGTGGAAAAGTCTTTATGCTTGTCACTGCACGAAGCCAAACCCAGGCCCTTCCCACCCTGTCTTCGAGGCTGCAGAAGAGCTTTGCCCTTGATTGGAGAGACAGAAAGGCCCTTGGGAGCCCAGCGAGGCCCCACGGATGCTATATGTAGCATGGCCCAGATACAAAGCCCTTGGGCTTTGTGGCACCACCGCACAGAGCAGGGGTGGAGGAGACTGTGCTCCCCTCCTTCCTGCACGCAGCACACAGCCATGGAAAACAGGGGCAAGCAGGGCTGCTGCTGCAGCAAGCTCCTTGGCCTCTGCTGTGCTTGGAGCAGCCACATTAGCCCAGCAAAGGAGATGGCTGGCACAACACCCCAGCACTGCCAGGGCGCTTTGCCTGCAGTGCGCAGGGCTCCTCCATGGTACCTCTGCTTGCTTATGGCTGCATCCTGGGTACGGAGAAGCCCCAGAGACTTGAAGACCTAACAGAGATCAGCTATTAGAGGGATCGGCTCCAGTCCCTGCACTGACACACCTGACAGCAGAAACATCCCTCCCTTCCCTCTGTGCCTCCCTGTTTGCCTGCAGGGTCTGGATACCTAAGTCCTGGCTCCATGCTGACACGCAGTCATGCAAGAGTGCCCAGTGGGGATGCTGCACCCTCCTGCTTGTCCTGGTGGCTTGTCTTGAAGGGAGACCCTGCTGGGAGGCTGCCAGCAGTGAGTATGCACTGCAGCATAGGATGCTCCGCAGTGAACCCCTGCTTCACCTGATGTTGCTGTCAGTGTCTGGGAGCCACCAGGCAAGGTCCCAGCAGCACAGCTCTCCTGCCTATCCATTCCGGAGCAACTCCTTGCAGTCTGATATCCATCTGGAGGATGGGTGACCATCTCTGCTTCTAGCCCTTCATTCCCAGAGCTGCTACACTATTCCTGTAAGAGACTTGGAAATCCTGGTGGGAGCCAGCCAGGACAGGAGGAGCCAACTCAGCCTGCAAGAGGGGTTGACTAAGGCACAAAGCTCTCAGCTTGCTCCATCTGCTCCTCAGACTGCGTGGGAATGGTGCTTGGCTGCCTGCTCAGACTCCTCGCTGCCTCCCGTTGCAACCAGCAATGCATCCTGGTGGGATAGGAAAGCTGGTTTCTGGACCATGCCCTGCAAACCTGACCTCTGCTGAGCTCAGGGGGAAACTCAGTCCTGGGAGAAGGAGAAGCATCCCTGCCAACTAAGCCAGGCAGATAACTTGGTTCCTAGCTCAGAGTCTGGAGGTCTGGGTCTCTTACCTGCAGGGTGAGTGGCCAGAGGGCCTGCCTTCAGCCTCTTTGCAACGGTGCCACATCCCACGGGCTCTTCATATGGGAGCTGACATGAACGGAGAGCTGGATCTGGGAAAAGATGCCACGTCAGATGGTGGAACCCCCCTCTTCAACCTGCTGAACACCTTCCCCTGTGACACACCATCACCCCCTGTCCTGCATCGGGATGGTAGTCGATGGGAATACCCCACTGATGCCAGGTTGTGCAGCATTAGAAGCCCCAGACATGCAACTGATTGATTACCAGAGCAACTTAAAACCCCTTTGTCTTGGGGAAATTTGCCTGTGTGGGAAAGGAGAAGCTCTTAGGGCCCTCCTAGGGTGATGCTGGATGGAGAAAGGCATAGAGCACAGCACTGCTGCTCTCCATCACCAGCCTAGCTTTCTCCTCTGTGTCTCAGGAGGCATGAATAATGCAAGCTACAGAAAATGGAAACAGCTTCCCTGAATTTTCTCCTCCTACCTGCTGGGCCTTAAGGAATGGAAACTGTTTATTGGCATTCCTTATTTATGAAGGAACCATCGGGGCAGGGTGGTCAGCTCTCACCACACAGGTTCCCAGGGATGATTCCCAGCCAGCGAGGAGGCTCCTCAGGCTGGAGAGAGGCAGGTTGAATACAGGCAGGTTAAATACAGGCACAGAACAGAGCTCGGTTCTGCTGTTGGGAGGCCTGGCCCTCACCCTGGCAGTGCTGGACAGGCAGGGGCTGTCCCTGCAGCACGCACAGAGCTTCCCTTTAGCATTCAGCCAGCTGCTCGCCGCACTTGGGTTTGTGTCATCAGCTCCAGCACTCGCTTGTCTCCCCCATTGTTAGTGGGGACAATGGGAGCGTGTACCCAGGCTGGGCAGAAGGGCTTCCCCTGCTCCCTGCCTTCCCTGCAGCTGATAGGAGCCAGCCAGTCTGTGCTGCACTGGGTGCCTGGGCAAAGGGGCAGACAGCACTGCCTGATGTCAGCTTGCCTTGGAGGCACTGGGCAAGCCCCGGCTCTGGTCCTTACCCTTCTCCTCTACACCAAGCCACAAACAGCATCATGCTCCCAGCCACATCTGGCCGTGCAGAGCTGCATCTGCCAGCCCTGCGCTGTACTGAGTCACTCACTGGTTCCTCCCAGCCCATGTGACAAATGGTTTGGAGCAGAGGGGGATTTTCAAGCATTTCCCAGGCAGCTTTTTACCCACTGTTGTCTGCTTCTGATTGCTTATGAGGCTGGAGAACCTTGTGTTTCCCCAGGCTCTTGCAGCAGAGCTAGGAAGCCTGAGTCTCCATCTCTTCTACAGTCTCCTTCAGGGACACGAAGTGGGTCACTTCATACCTCCGTGCATCAGTACTGCCACAGAGAACCATGTCCTGAAGAAATTCCTTCCTTTTTCATCCAGGCCGACCTTCTGATTTGAAACACTTGTCTCTAGGAAACAGATTGTAGATGAAGACAGCATCATCAGGAAGAATCCCTGCGCTTTCGTCTAGAGACACCCAAAGCCATAGGCCAAAGTTAGCAATGAAAGAGAAAGAAAGAGTCACCCAGACAACCAGTGAAGAACTACACTGGTCCCTCAAGGGAGTCCCACTTCCAGGCCAGACAGGGTGCCCATTGGCCCTGCACTCCAGTTGGGAAGGGACCGAAGCACCTCTGGAGCACTGCCCCATAAGTTGTCTGCAGTAGTATGGCAATGTCACTTACCTGGGTACCACCTCCTGATACCCGAGGTTCCACCTGGGAGTACCCAGAACAAATACACAACCACCTTGTGGCAGCGATAACTGCAAGTGCTGCTGAAAAGGTGCCATTGTATGAGCATAAGAAACCGGAAAACAGGCAGTGAAAATGGCTATCAGTATAATACAGGGATTGAAAAATCATTTTATGGGGAACCAGAACACTGAGTGATGGGACAGGAAAAAAGGGCAATCACAGATGCTGTACCTGCACAGGAAGAACATTGATTTTCCAGATGTTGGGGTCCAAAGCTGTCTCCAACATGAATATCTGCAAGAAACCCAAAACTAAGCGAGACGAACCCACCACAATATATCTCCAACGTAGAGGACAGCAAAGCAGCCTAAAAGAACAAAGAAAAGGCTCCATCATACAAGGATACCCCATTCTGCACAGCTGCATGACAAAACACTGCAATAGGAAGCTCTAAGCGGGTCCTACATTAGAGTATCTGATGACAATCCTCACCATCACAGAACCCCCCTCTCACTTCAGCTTGTCTCACCAAAGCGATGCGCAGCAGGGTTCTGGATGGTGCTGGAGCCACTCACCCGGGGCAAATGCTGCTGGATGTGCAAAGGTGCAGCAGCCCTGCTTGAAGAGAGCTGCAAAGCAGCTGGGACTCCAGGGTGCTCCAGCAGCCCACAGGCTGCTGTAGAGCTCAGCTGAAGACAAGAGGCCCTTTCATTTCCTTTATTATAGGTAGTTGGAGATCAGCCCTGTGTGCTCTGATTTGGCGTCCCCAAGTTCCCCACCGCATGCACCCCCTGAAGTGGCTTTGTACAGAAACACATCTGGTTTCATCTTCTCCACATTTGTGCTGCTCTTTTCCCAGAACAAACGCTTCAGCAGTTTCCGTTCCTCTGCCAGGAACAGTTCCAAAGGGAGCACGCTAGTTTGCACTGGAACGTGTGGTCAGAAAGAGCTATAAAAGCTAAGGCAATAAGGCTGGCTCCTTATGCATTTTTAAGCGTTGCTTTTCTGCCGCTCTCTGCACAGAGGTTCTTGTGGTTAGCAGGAAAATGTCATCAACATCCTGGGTCAGATTGCAGCCCTGTGTCCGTAGGGCTTCAAGCTTCAGCTTCCAACCCTCAAGAGCCTCAAAAAGAGCCCCTAAGTAAGGCAAAATAGGACCCCCAAAGCCAATTACCTTCTCTAGACAGTCTTGGCACTCTTGCAAGTCAAAGAAATTACATTTACTGGAACTAGAAGCTCACATCCAGGCCTTGAATACCCACTTCCAGATTGGAGATACTGTGCCAACACGGAATGCTGAATCAGTGCAAATTCACTCTGCTGATTCAGGTGTTCCAGCACTGTTACTCTGAAGGAGGAAGCTTTGTCCCAGCAGGTTGATGCCAGATAGGCTATCAGCTGTGCTCCTGCAGATGACACAGCCAGCACAAACAGCTCTGCATGTGCCACCAAATGGGGCTAAAATCTGCCTGTGCATCGGTCTGGGCACAGTTTTCATTGCCAGGTGATGCACAGGTATGTGGATCCAGTACTAATCAATGCAAAACAGCAGCCTGCGACAGCTATGCTCTAAAAAGGGACCAGACGTTTGGAAGGGAAAGAGAACAGTCTCAAGGCAGGGAACAGCAGATGCCAGCACTGACACATGGTTCTGGACCTGGCAGAGCAGCAGCCCCTCCGCTTGTTTTTCTAGGCTTTTCAAGGCATTATCAATGTTTCTGCAAGCATTTATACCCAATCTCCAGCCAAATACCTGTATCTGCCTGGGTTCCTCTGAAGCTTTAATGCAGATCATACAGAGAACCCTTCCAGCACCTCATACCAGCACAAACAGCAGCTCCTAGCTGCTGCTGGGAAAGGTACTTATAGGCATCACAACTGCATTTCTAGGGTGATGGAGGCAGGAGCTCTCATTGGCAGCACCTGAGGGGCAGTTAACATCAAATCCATTAACGCCTGCATTTACATCATTCATGAGTTGAAGTCTAAACATGATGTTTTAGGCCCTTTACATGCAAAGATGCTGTCACTGTATAGTATATGAGCAGGAAGTTATTGCTGGTTTTCAGTGGTCTCCTCGGTGTTTTTAAACAACAACCTATCAAGAAGTTATCTATCTTTCCTGTGCAATGCTAGGAAACAAATGTGGAAATGAAGATTTACACTCTCTCTTTCCAGTGATGCGTCTCAAGCCTGCATCCTTCCTCTCTCCGCAGCTGGATTTGTACTTGCCATTGCCTTGAAATGCCTGGGTACAAAGCACTGGCCAGTCCAAGTATCACAGTGTTCTCCTGAGCCCTCTGAGGTGTTCAAAGACCCAAACCCCATGAGATTATGGATCTTATTAAACAAACTTAGAAATCATTACTTAAGTTTATATGTTGGCTTAGAAGCCCTTTGAATGAGTATGCTCCTTGGTCTTTGCTGTGGCTTTTTACATCTCTTATTTACACACAGTGTTTCTTGACATATACACAGAGACTGCGTTTATTGACACAGTGCTTTACATTGCAAGCAGCGGAGGGTGTTTGTGATGAGTCAGCTGTAACATGAGGTGTTATACATCTATTTCACTCTTGCCATGGGATAGATGCCTTTTTATGTCGTGAATCTCTGTTTTGAAGAGATTCAGTCAAGAAGTGCATTGGGATAGATACTCCAAACCCCAATATCTAGTATATAACCAGAATCTAGGCTAAGGCTAGGAAATGGTAGAGAAGACAACCCTCACAATATACATCATTGGAATCTCTGCAGCTGTAACTGAGGGGAAACACGCATCTTTTTGTGCATCTTCCTCAGTAAGATCCCTTTTCTTTCTGGTGATCTCTTAACTTGCAGGAAGTTCTTAGAGGTGTTTCTGAAGCCACATTAGTAAGCTCGAAAGAATCCTCAAAGAGCAAGTTATTGGCAACCAAAGGAAGGTTTTGTTGGTGAAGATCAGAGGCAGGGCCAAAGAGATGGAAAAACTGAGGAAGGTAGGGAAAGAATGAGATGAAAAACAAGTACTGTCAGAGGAAAACATAGCTATTATGATCGCGCATGCACACAGGCACAGGGGAAAGCTCCACTTAAATACAAACACACACTTAACAAAAAGGGGATTTATGAAGCATCGCAAACAATGTAATCTGCTGTTTACCACAGGAATGGTAAATCAACCCTAGGAACCAAACCACAGCCTATTTTAATGCGAGTCCTGCCTGTGCTGGCAGGCCAGGGCTCCATTTCTGAGAACGTATTAGAAATGAATGACAAAAAGCTCCATGCAAGTGAAGAAAAGCCTTGCAAATGCGAGTTAATCAAGTGTGAAGGGCCAACAAAGACTGCCACGAAGTCTCCATGTGCCCTCCTCATGCAAAGCAATGACTTGATAAGTTAGCTTCTTCCTCCATTCCCTTTAATTGCTTCTCCTGTGGAGGGAATTTACACTGAAAAGAGTCAGCAACAGCTTTAACAGGGGGAGGAAAAGGAAACAGCTCCACTGCCTGCAGAGATGAGTGTGAGCACAGCCCCTTGCCCCTTGCTGTGTGCATTTAATGGCTTTCCATGGTGAAGGTGGTCTGTGTTATTGGGGTGAGGCAGTCAGCATCGTTGGACATCTCTTTCCAGTGCAGTGTTTGAGGGAACCTGGGGTGCTGTGGCACTCCCAGAGACAAAGCTGCCCCATACACACAGGCTGGCCTGTCTGGAGGGATGTGAGGAAGCAGCATGATAGCATCCCTGCCTTGCAGGTCCTGTGTTAGCTCTTGAACAGTGGGCAGTGGTTATTCTGCTAGGAAGCACCAGAGGGTAGCATTGCCTTTTGCTGGAGTACACTTGTGGCAACTACTGTAGTGCTGCTGTGTGAGGATTGTTGGGATGGAGCAGGCTGGATCCTAAGGTCCTACAGTGGTCTGTGCTTACATGTGAAAAGGAACATTGTAAGAGCCTCAAGACCCATCTTTTGTTTATGGGATGAAATAACAGGGATGAAAGTGAGCTTTATGGACTTATCTAGTCATGAGTACAGCTCTATTTCATGTATATGCTGTTACCATGGCAGGGCTTTAGTGGAGAAACACTGATTTCAATGCTGGTCTTGTAGAAGCTTACCAGCTGAAATGATGAAAAGCAATAGCAGGACAGCTTCTGGATGCCTTGTGGAACCCACTGGGAGCTCTCCTGGATTGTCTTTCCAGATCTAATGTGTCCTTCTCCTGCAGGTATGCACCAGGATGAGGAAGGACTCTGAAGGTGCCCTGATGACTCCAGAGCTCAGAGGTGCACTGTGCTGTGTGCAGCTCAAGCTACCTTGACCTATAAAAGGCAACCAGAGTCTCAGAGCTTCTCTGTGCTATGGGGTCATGACAGTGTCCTGCTTCAGAGGTAGCTGCATCATCATCTACCTACAGCAGAGCTTGGGTTCCTTAGTAAGAAGCATTAATGAAAAGTAAGCCAGAGCTTAACAAAGTGTTGGGACACTGATTTCCCATGCCGTTTATGGGATGCAATGGCCTACCTTCACCTAAGTGATGCTGGAGTGTGGTGAACATCTTGGTCTGCCTCCTACTTGAGGCAAATACGTATATATTGTGGAAATAAAGCAGCTTTCAAGGTCACTCAGCAATCCTGGCCCAGTGACATCTCTGGACAAGGTTCACCCCACTCCACATTGTGCCAGGTACCAGTGTCCAGTCAGTGGTGTCACAGGACCTTCAAACATCCCTCTGTGTTCCCTGTGCCCTCTGTCTGATGTGCTTTCTTCTGCAGCCTTTGGTTCTTCCTCATCATAAATCCTGTAGGATTTAACTTCTAGCTACTGATCCTTTTGACAGTAATGGACCATTAACTAACTAGACATAAAATTGAAAGTGTAAATCCCTCTCCCTTGGGGAATTAGAAAGTAGGTTTAGGATGCAGGCCATGAAATGCAAGAGTTCACTGTAATCACAAACAAGGCCTGATTAACTCTGCCTGCCCAGCATTCCCAGGTCTGTGCCAGCTCATAAACAAGAAAGCAGAAGCTGGGGCTAGTACAGCAGAACCATTTGCATCTGCCAGGGAAAAAAAACCTTTAGCCTCTGTGTTTGAGCTTGTTCATCCCATTGCCCCTGTAAGAGTCTGGGCTATGAAGGAGTTATATCCAGAGGCTGATGCTCTCTCCGACCACAAGCTTGGTGTGCTCCCCTTTCCTGGGACAGGGCGAGAAGGGAAGACCAGGAACTTTGCTCACTTCAAAGGTGAGGAGGAGGGAAAGCACAAGCTGCCCCAGGGGAATAATGCTGACTGCTCCCACGGGGGATGATACAGCATCCTTGGTGGGTACCACGTCCAACCCCAGCACTTCCCCTGGGCTCTCCAGTAACGTGGCAGCGCTCCACTATGTATCTGTGGGAGTGAGTTTGCTGCTGACTCTGTTCTATAGACCTTGAGATCAGTGCCCACTGATTAATTACCTTCCTCTTGCAGGAGGGACTCTACTTTCAAGGTCCTGCAGGCCCTTAACCAAGCACCTGCCTTTGAAAGAGATTCTGATTGAATTGCAATATGCAATTAGAGCCAGGATGGCCGGGACAGAGGAGGACGGGTCAGAGACCAAACCAGGCTGTCTGTATCGCTGCCCTCCTGTGAAGTGCCACATCACTGCTGGCCAGCACCCCCTGCACACCTCAGGGTATGCTCCAGCTATTCCCTCCTTTCCTTGCTCCACGCTCCTGCAGCCAACCCGTGTGCTGGTGCCTGTGCCATCCATCAAGCCAGCAGCGCGAGAGCAGCTGCAGAAAGTGCCTGGGATTTATCACCCGTGGCAGGAGCTTTGGTCTGCAATAAACCCCACTTTTCCCCTCCCCTCTTGTAGAGCTTTCCCCCTTCCCTTCTCTCATTATTATTATTATTATTTTTAAGGAGCTTAATGCCATATGCCTTGCTGTGTCATAAATAACGCCTGTAATCAAACAGCACAGGGTAAATGTAGTATTCCAGCTTATGCAATTTGTTTGACAAAATGAATCCGGAAGAATATAAGTCTGTGGTGGAAAGACAAATAGAGCAGCTTGGATGAATGTGTTAACCAAGAGAAAAATGGCTTGGCAGAGGGGTTGATGCTATATTTATCCATGCAAATGGAGCTCAGGGCTAATTTATTATAAATAGAGTGCAGAGCTTGCCAGAATGGGCAGTGTCTCCTGAGAGGGACAGCAGGAAACACGGCCCTGCCGGGGTCATGGAGGGGAGCTGGGCTCACGCTTGGCATGGGACTGTTAGGTCTTTGGGCACTGTGTGGAGACAGGGAGTGTGGAGGGGCTAAAGGGACTCCACTCAGCTGATGGATGCATGGGATGCAGCAGTGCTAGAGTGTGCTGGCAATGCAAGTAGCCCTTGCCTAGGTGCTGGGTGTACCCAAAACCAGACATTGCTGCAAGGAGCACACAGTCCAGTAACAATGATCAGCAGGTGCCTGTTGACTCTCACATCTTCTGGGCTTTCTTTATGCCTTTCCTCTGAATCTCTCTCTGAAGGTGCTCAGTAGATTCACATTGAGCATCAACCCTTCCCTGGCCTTACTGGTGCTTTTGTATTGTTTATGGGGAAAGCAGGAGTCCCCACTCCCTGCTTTGGGGCTAAGCAGGTCAGAGCTGGCTACTGGCAAAAGTTTTCCAGCCCGAACACCCCTGCTTCCAGCTGGGAGACATAGACCAAGCATGGCTCCTTGCCCTCTGCTGGCAAATGGGCTGTGGCTGGCCATGGGATGCTGCTGCCTGGCTGGGGACTGCCAAGAAGAGAGCCAAATTCTAGTCCCTGTGAGCTGGGAAAGCCTCTGAGATGTATGGGAGATGAAGGGGACCCCCAGTCTCTGCAGTTGCTGCGTTGCTGGGCCTGAGCTTCATTGAGTTGTTCCCTGCTAGAGCTTGGGTGCGATCCTGATAACATCACAGGTAATGTGGGGTAGCCAGGATCTGAAGCTGCAGCCCTTTCCATGAGCTCTGTCTGCCCCTGGGCTGTGTTCCCTTTGTTAAAGGTGATCTTTGTCTTTCTCCTTTGGCAAGGTACAGACCCTGCATGCCTGCTCACCTTCTACTCACCCCAGCGAGGCTGGATGTTCCTAAAGCAATCCTCAAGGTGAAGGCTGTGGGTCAGGCTCCCCATAGTGCTGCTGCAGCGCAGGGCAGGTGATGTTGTTTCTGGGTACCCTGCCTGCAACCACCTTGTTTCCTGGCAGAGGAAACAGATAAACAGTGAGGACCGAGCACACAGCCTTTTGTCTTCCCGAGAGCTCCTCCAGTGCTTGCACACAAAGAGCTGAGCAGCCTGTGTGCACAGCAGCAGCCCTTTGCTGTATCTGGGTTTGCTGGGAGGAGATCTGCGCCTTCCTGAGCATCTCTCTGCAACCAGACTGCTGCTACCTGTACCCTGCTGCAAGATGTACCTGAGTCTATGAGTAAACTTCTGGGGGCAGGAGAAGCTGAGGCGTGCCTTTAGGCATCTCCTGTGAGGTTGTGTCTCTTCTCCAATGCTGTGTGTAGTCTCTTCCACGTGAAATCCACCCCAGAAGGCGGTGAGAGCCTGCCTTAGCCTAGGAAGTGCTGCAACCTATTGGAGAAATCCCTTTATACTACAGCAGAGCCCTACCTCCTGTTCACCATAAGGCGGCATTACAGGCTCTGGTGACTGGCAGGGCTGGGATGCGCCCAGAGCAGAGATGAAGGAGGGCATTTCTCATTGATGAGGATACCTCAGCTCCTGCTCCCTGCGTCTCACCTTTTACACACTTGCCCCATGGCCATGTCGGCTGAAGGGCTGAATTTTTCATCAAAGTAATGATTGTGCTTTTAGATAAGGGGGATGTTTGTGTGTGTAGAGGGGGAGGTTTTCCTACCTTTTCACCCCCCTTCCTGCCCTCAGAGCCCCTGATCTATCTCTGCGAGCACAACGCTGCCCTGCAGGCTCGAAGGGGGATGACCCACACATGGGATGCAGGCTGGGAAAAGCAGAGGCTGTTGCTCCTTGCAGACCTTCGCTGGCCTGGCATGTGTATCGGAGGGAGAGGCAGGCAAAGCTGCAGTGCAGGTGGCTCACGTGTCGGACTGCACATCCAGCGGGAGGGATGCTGGCTCATTAGTCCAGGAAACACCTCCTCCAAGCGGGAACGCAGCCCCCCTCCCCACCCTTCTCCCCATTCCTGATGTGTACAAGTATTCTTTTTTAAGCGGCAAGCTGAATACTTTAAACAAACACTGCTTAAAATCTATAATTTATGGGCAAAGCTTCAGAAGAGGAGATCAGTCGTCTCTCGGTGCTGAGGGTGGCTCTCCATTCGCAGCAGCCGCCACTGCTCTGCTTCCAGTCAACTGGTGCAGGCATAAGGGATTAGCCTTGGGCAGGGCAGCCACCAGAAAATTCCCAGCTCTGAATGAAGGGAAACCAGATTGTCTTCTCTTGCAGGCAGGAGCAACTCAGAGCCCTTCCCCAGCACATGCCCCCCATTGAGAGCCCTGGGAGCAGCCGGCTGGACCCCAGGGTTTGGGGCTGTTTCAGTTCTCAGTGTAGGATTAGGAAGGTGCTGCATTCCTTCAGCCCCTCTTGGTGCATTGTGCTGGTTCCTACTTGGGGTGACACAGGGGAGGAGGCCAAAAGGCTGAACACGATGGGGAGCTGCACCAGGACCTGCGCTAACGGGCACTGCTGGGTAGTGGTAGACCCCAGGACACTGGGAGAAGACCCTGCCTTTGCTGTCCTTCTCCCCTCTATGCCCTGGATGTTCCCCAAGCTGAGCTGAGGGAAGATTCCAGGCTTGTTCATTAATGGGAGCGGAGAGACTTTTGCTTCGATCAATTAATTTGCTGCTCTTCCCCATTTTCAGGACCATCTTTTATTCATAGCCAAGTGGTGCAGACACCACTGCTTGCTGCCTTCTCAGGATGCTTGCATTAATATTTCATCCTGGAGCCTGCTCGTGCTGAAGAGAGTTCGTGTCCCACGTACCTGCCTCTTCCCACTGATCTCCTGCCCCGGGCCAGCTCATGTTCCTCCCTTCCAGACAGGTCTCCCTGTCTCTTCCCTGGCTGTAAAGAGCTCATATTCTCTGGCTATTAAATGTGGCACACTTAGAGATGGAGCATGCAGCTCACTTTGTGTCTTGTGTGATGCTGGGTAACCAGCCCTGTGCACCGAGTGCCTCGATTACTGAGGCGATAACAGGTTCTGGGAGCAACTTACTTGGTATAAGGCAGTAAGGAAGGGGATTGACCTGTGTTCTTCCGTCCTGCTGCCCCGTGCTAGGAAACCAGGGAACAGAGGTGCCAGAGGAGCAGTTCAGTGCTGTGGCTGCAACCTGGAAAGGAAAGAAGGCTGAAGAAGAAACCCCTGTCTATGCCTGGCAGAGGAGCAGCAGCAAAGGAGCTAGCTCTCCTGCTTCTTTACCCCTCTCCTGGCTCCTGTGCATGCACTCACAGGCATCACTTCGTTCTGCAGAGCTCTAAGGCCAGGAGCAGCCTTTGCCTGCAGCCCCAGCAAGGCTCTGTCTCTGAAGACAGGCAGGCCACGGCACAGCCGTTTGGAGTGGCACTTCATTTACTGAATGGCAGCTCCATAATCCTCTTCAAATAAAAAGACTGTGAAGTTTCTGCGCCGGGAGCGGGTGGAAGCCTTTGCATTCAGGCAGGTTGCACAAAGGAGGATCTCCTTGCTGTAAGAGCGCCTGGGTTTTGCCTGGGCTTTGTGATTTGATTATTTGTTTTCTTTTGCACTGGGAGAGCTAAGGATGTATCAGAGGGCCTCATAGCTTATTCCTGGTTGCCCTCTTCAGGAGCAATGTATCCTGTGCACATTGTATTTGGGGCTCTCAACAACACACTGATCTCTGGCTTTTGCAGTTGAGGAGGCAGATTAATTATGGCTCAGCTCTAGTTTCCAGGGGTGCCTTTCATATCAGAGTGAGCCTATGGATCAGGGGGGATGTGTTTTTCCTCCTTTCCCACCTTGAAGTGGGTGGGATACACCCTCCCTGACTCAAGGGCTTGTGCTGGCAGGGTAATGCTCACAAGGTGTCATCTCTGCCCTTGCCTCCTCACCCCAGCTCTCAGCTAGTACATTGTCCATCTCTTCAAGAGCAAGCGGCTGCCACCCACCCTTACCCCCTACTCCCCCCTCTCACCCTCCTTACAGGGTTGCCACACTCTCTGGGCAGCCAAACTGTGGGGCATCGTGGCAAAAGGCCAAAGACCAGAGCCCTGTTTACAGGAAGGTCACCCAGTGCACCACCAGTTAAAGGTGTTGGCAGTGCTCTTGTGTTCAGCCCACCGCCCCTTGTCTAGCTCACCCGTGGTGCTCACTGGCACCATTCCACACAATGTTCTTCTTGTCCAGGAGCTGCTGCCAAGGAAGGGGGGGCACAGTCAAGAACCAGGTCCTCCACCCAGAGGAGAGAGGGAATTCAGCCTCAGAAGAAGGCCCCAAACAGCGCGCCCTGGCCCCTGGTCCCCCTTCCACCCACACCTCCCACAATCAGTTGCGTTAGGCCAACCTTTCTCACCTCCGTGATGCTCAGCAGTCCAGAGGGAAGCAAACCAACCAAGAGAGGCCCCAGCCCTGCTTCTGCGGCATGAGCCCAGCTCAAGGCTAGGACTGCCCAGGCATGAGCTGGACCCCACTTGCAGGCACGACACAATAACACAATACCCACAGGGGGTCCAGTTCCCCCCAGCCTCCCACCTTCCCAGTAGTCCACTCCCTTCTAAACCACTCCTAGGGTTGAGAGCAGAGAGAAAGAAGCCTAGGGCAGGGCATGCCCAGCCCCACACATCTCAGCCCCATGCCTCTGAAAGGCCTGCACCAGAGACACCCATCTGATTACAGGGGGTCCCTCTCAGCACCTCCCACCCAGCACAGGGGCCGTGCACAGCCCTCCTTACAGGGCACCCCCCCATGGCTCTGCGCTCCCAACAAGCCCCACAGAGCCCGGGTTATGGGCTGGCCGTCCTGGCTGCAGCATGACGCCCCATCTTCAGGAGCTCCACTTCCCACCACCCAGGAATGTGTAGACGGTGGCTTTCACCCTGCTTACAGGGTTGCCTGTCTCTCCGGGCAGCCAAACCGTGGGGCAACGTGGCAAAATGCCAAAGACTTGAGCCCTGGTTACAGGGAAGGCACCCAGCTCAAAGCCATCCAGGGCAGCCCAAAGGTGCCGGTGTCGCCCTGGTGTGGCCACAGCCCCGGTGATAGGGAGGTCCCTGTTCCCAGAGTGCCTTTCTCTTTTCTCTTCAGCCTCCTGGGCTTCCCTCTCTGTGCTCTGCTCCTCTTCTGTCTCTCTCTCGCCTCGCAGTGCCACACGACGGCCGCCTCTTCTGCCGGTGCGAAGGCAGGAGGACGCGGTCAGGGGCGAAGAGAGACCGGGAGCTCCCCACATCCCCCGTGGTCCCCGCGGGAGCTGTCCCCAGCACCACCGGCCCCGCCGTCCCCCCGCACCTACCCCCCCTCCCACCCGGTAAAAGCTCACCCATCGGCTTCTCTTCACTGGATGGCTGCTCCGGGGCTCCCTGCAGGGACGAAGGCGAAGGACGCTCTGCTGCTCCGGCCAGCTCCCTGCCGAACCTGGATCCTCCGTGGTCCTGCTGCGTCCCTTCGGCGATGCCTGCCCGCGCCTCCCGGCACGGTGGACAGCCCAGCCCGGCCCGCGGAGCTCGCAGACCGCCGACGGACGGTGACCGACCCGAGGCAATTGCAGGCCCCCCGCTCCACGACGACGGCCCCATTTCCCTCCCGGCCTGAGGCAATTACGGACCCTTCCCCACGAAGGCGATGGCACCGGTTCCTCCCCATCCTGAGGCAATTACAGACCCTTCCCCACCAAGGTGAAGGCACCGGTCCCCCCCCCATCCTGAGGCAATTACAGACCCTTCCCCACGAAGGTGAAGGCACCGGTTCCCCCCCATCCTGAGCCAATTACGGACCCTTCCCCACCAACGCGACGGCAGCCGTTCCCCCCATCCTGAGGCAATTACAGACCCTTCCCCACGAAGGCGATGGCACCGGTTCCCCCCCATCCTGAGGCAATTACAGACCCTTCCCCACGAAGGCGATGGCACCGGTTCCCCCCCATCCTGAGGCAATTACAGACCCTTCCCCACCAACGCGACGGCAGCCGTTCCCCCCATCCTGAGGCAATTACAGACCCTTCCCCACCAACGCGACGGCACCGGCTCCCCCCCGTCCTGAGGCAGTCACAGACCCTTCCCCACCAAGACGACGGCACCCATTCCCTCCCGTCCCGAGGCCATTGCAGACCCTTCCTCACCAAGACGACGGCACCGATTCCCTCCCTTCCCGAGGCGATCGCTGCCATTTCCCCGGGGGCATCGGCTCCCTCCCTCCCTCCCCGTCCCCCGGCGGCTCCCGCTCCCGTCTGCCCCTCACCCTGAGGTAAATGCGCGCTCCCGCTCTTCCCGCCCACCTCTGAGGTGAGGGGCACGAGCCCGGCCCCGATTGGCGCCGGCGGGAACCTCGAGGGCAGCGGCACGCGCCTGGCCTCGCGCCCCCGCGGGCGGGAACAGCCTTCGGGAGGGTTCGGCTGTTTCCGTCAACGGGGCGGGGAGGAGGGGGGGGGGCGGTGATCTCCGAGCGCCTTCGGCCGGGCTCGGCTCTTCGGCATCGCGGGGGGAGCATCCCGTGGTGCTGGGGACAGCTCCCGCAGGTCCTGGCTGCTCCTCCTGTGTCCCCCGCAATAAGCCCCGTCGCTGCCGTCTGCGCAGCTATTCATTGCGGTGGGTACCCCATAAAGCGCCTTCTCCAACCGTCTCTTGTCCGTTTGGCCCCTTTCCTGCCCAAATCTGCTTTAAGTGATGCAGCGCAACTGCGCGGCGCGTGTGAAAAAGCGTAAACCCCCGGCTGTCTGGCTCGGAACGGGGGGGGCTTGCCCTGCGGCAGAGCCAAGTGCTGTAAAAGTCATCACACCAAAACACCGTTTGAATGGAGGTCCCAAAAGTGTGCTGTGAAAAGCTGAGGTTTTTGGTTAATGGAGAGTCACGGGCCCCACGTTTGCCCTATGGGCTCAGGAGCCTGGGAGGAGGCATGGATGGAGATGGGAGCAACTGTTGTGCAAAGGGTGGACGGTGCGGGAGCGCACGTGCACGTGAACGTGCATTCACACACGTGTAGTGGGGATGTGTTCAATCAAGGGAATGTGACTGGAGGTTGCAGGATGTGGAGGCTGCGAGTGGCAGAATCTCCACAGCCTTATTAAACTCTCATGTCCAAATTAAATGTCAGATTTGCATATTGGGTCTGTGTTTTCAGGCCTGTGATGCAGCAGCCAGGAGGAAGCGCAGGGGTGGGGAATGCTGTGGGTGTCCAGCGAGCCCTGATGTTCGCTTGTTGTTTTTGCTTTTCAAAGCAATTTGCCAAGCAGGGCATTGGCCCAGACCAGTTTTCCCATCAATGCCTCATTTTGCAGTTGAGGAAACTGAGGCACAGGAAAAGATTCACCCACCAAAGCCTTTTCTCCTCCAGGAAGCCCTTTACAATTTCCCTCAGGCTAGATCCCATTAAGATCTTGTTTTAATCCAGATTTAATTATCCATAAAGACAGACAAGCCTCTTCCTTGCCCCTTGGGAAGCACAGCCAGCAGGGTAGCTCCAGGTATTGGTACAAAGCCAAACTGCAGCCCAGGTTGGTGAGCCCCTGAAGTGCACAGGGATTTCCCATGTGAATGGACATGTGTAACGTAGCAGGAGAGGAGCAAAAGCCATCCTGCTCACCTCCCCTCCTCGGATAGGACCAGAATAGTGATTAGCATGAAGATTAGAGCGCCTCATTTGGGAGAGGGGGAAGGTGAGACAGTGTTCATTCTTTCAGGAGAGGAAACATGGTGACCTGGGTATGCTGTTGTGTGTTGCTTCTGGGACCTGAAGGATCCAGGCAGACTGTGTGTCTTCAGTCCCTGGAAAGCAAGAACGAGGAATGAGGTCTCTATTGCTCTGCAAAGCCGGTGCCTGCTGTCCTGCACATCTGTGTAGCATGTCACATCCCTAATGGGCCAGATGCTGAAAGATGCTGAACATCCTTAGAAGGTCAAACTCAGATGGCAGAAAGCCCTCCTGGCTAATTCTGAGACATGGAAGTGATGGGGCCTAAATGACAGGAGATGACTGAGAGGCAGAAAAGCATCTGAGTCAGCCTCCAGAGAAAGATTTGTCAATGGATGGGCTAGTTTTCACCAGCTCCACAGCTGGTGGCAGTTTCTGCACTTTCATGCAAGCAGCATCTTGTGTGGCTGTCATGCTTGGTGCCTGCAGGGGAGCCAGGCAATGAGACCACTCGTTTCTCACTGGGGGTTGATGCCTGTGGACTTCATCCAAGCACTCTTTGCACTGCAGTACCGTTTCCCCAGGAAGAAAAGGGGCCCAGCATCAGGAAAGAGCCTGTGGGCTCAGGGCTGGGAGACTGTGAAGGGACTGAAGTGTCTTCTCTTCCTAACTCATGCCTGCCTATGAGGCCAGGCTATGAAAACAGCCCCACAGCTCACCACCTTATAGCAGGCTGCTAGGCAGGTAAGGACAGTGTACTTCCAGGGGAGCTGCTCCAGATTTGCACGATTGTAAAGGGAAGGGATGCAGCTTTCACTAAACCTAGGAGGAGTCCTGGCAGGGGCAAAGTGATGGATGACTGGGATAAAACTCTGAGATCTGCTATAGCCTCCCTATAAGTCAGATGTATAATTCCTCCCAGTCCCAATTCCCCTATCCATAAAAACTGGGATACCTCCTGCCTTGGCTATGAGGAATACAACCCTTTCAGGTCTGAGAGTGCTCCTGCTGACAGTCACGACACCCAGGAGAGTCATGGAGTTCCACGTGCTGCTCTGCCCACTGTTTCAACCCGATTCTGGGTTGTCAAAACTTGCTATGGAGTAATGCTCACAGCAGGGCAGCAGAAAGGCCTGTGAGCTCAGTGGGCAGTGGAGGACAGCATCCTTCATGGCACAATGGAAGCAGTGAGCCTTGGGCTTCTGGAGGCAGAAGAGCGAGGCATGCAGGACGGCTGAGGTTACGGGGCTCTGAACAGGAGCAGCACTGAGCCTTTATGCACATGCCCTTTCATGCTTGCCTCTGTTCATGCTGGCAACGCAACTGCTTTCTCTGTATCCGTCTTTCTGTCAGGAAATCCTTAGCCTCTGAATAGATTTACTCTCTGATCTGTAAGCTGTTTGGCAGCAAGACTGTCTAAGGGAAGGAGGCGAATGTCGGGAAGGCTTTATTGGCAGGACAGTGCTCTGGAGGGGAGGTTGGCTCACTTGTCATTGATGGTACCCTTCATTGGTGGAGGTAGCCTTGACGATGGGGAGTTAGGCAATGGTGGTTAGCCCAAGACTGGAAACTTGGCTGTAGGTTTGACCCTAATGTTTGCCACTGCTCCCCTGCTCTGTAGCCATGGGCAAATCCCTAGTGTTTGCTTTACTTCTGTAACAGCTGCCCTTCTGTAAAACACAGTGAGGCATCCCTCTCCCCATGGATGGTGAAGCAGAAGTCTCCTCTTGTATTTAAGACCCAGAGCTAAATAAGGTAGTTTGTGAAAAGGACACCACATGGAGTGCCCGCTCAGGCTCTGCTTTCTGTCATTGCAATGACGGTGCAGACAAATCCTTGCTCCTTTGGCTGGATTCCCCAGAGGCAGTTGTTAATGCTGCTTCCCCAGCTCCTCCACTGAGCTGTCTCTGCTTACTGCACTCATATAATCAGAAGTTGTAAAACCACTGACAAATCCATAGACCAGAATGGAGATTACATGCAACATTAACATTAAAAATGGGCCAGACTTACCAAGTTGTCTTCATTAGGCAGCTGTGTTTTATTTGTGGCTTTTACTGCCAAATAAATAATCTTTCAGGTGACTTAGTTAAGCTGCCCTCAGGAGCAAGAGAAGGTGGCGAAGGAGACGAAGTTCTGCATGGCCACTGGGAATTCTGTCACAAATGAGCCAGCCTGGAGAATGCAGAACTGGTGTAAAAGCAGGATTCTCATCACTTTAAAACCCCACCAGCTCTCCCTGAGTGCTCAATGCGGCCCCAGGGATCAAAATGCGGGATGAGAGAAGTGATGCTGCTACCACTGCCAGCAGAGGAGCGTCGGTGTGAAAAGAGCTGTCTTTTGCTTCCTGACTGTTCTAGGCTGGGGTTCTGCCCCCCTGATTACTCCTTGGCTCCCTGACACGGTCCAGGATCATGGTTAGCACAGAAATCCAGCCCTTCCCCTGCTGCAACTGTCAGGCTGTGTCAGAAGAGCTCCTCAGTACTAATGGGGGAAGATGAGATATGACTTAGGAAGGTCAGGTATTCTTTGATTAGCTGTTTCCTCATCAGAAGGCTGCTTTAATGAAACTGAAATTCTTTGCAGAAAGCGCTTTCATAAATAAGTCAATTTTCCCAAGCAACGCAATAACAGATTAATCTAAGGGAAAACATGAAAGATAGAGACGAATCATCCCATTTCAACATTTCCAAAATCGGCAAAATCTTCCACTTTACGTTAGAAGATAGCATTTTGTTCAGAAATGAAAGTTAACTGATATGACAAAAAAAAAGATCACAAAGGCTGAGCTTGTATGGGTGTAGATAGGGAAGGAGCCCTTGTCTTCTTCCTGCCCAGGGAGTTCAGACAGAGCTCAGCTGAATGAACTTCATCCTTTTAATACAAAGCAGGTCTTTTTCCAATCCACCTTTATACTATTAACTACCGTTCACTGCAAAGCCAGTGCTGTGAGCAGGCACATTATACACTTTGCACATTACACCACGTAATAGGTTGAAAGTAAACAGTATGGGAAGTGGGGCCTTAGTTGTGAGACACCTTACTAGCACTGTGGGGACCTTTCCCTTTGTGGATGTCTTTGGGTAGGGGCAGAGCATCCCATGCGGGATGCCACCCCAGCCATGCTGATGGCGTGGAGCGCAGTCATGGAGCATCACATTTGGATGAGATGTAGGTACCGGTGCAGACTTGCTTCTTGGCCTTAGTTTTGTCATTTAGATTTCTCTGAGCACCTCGTCTCAGAGGCTGTCTGGAAAAAAGAGAGAAAAGCAACTCATGACTTCTCTCCCTCAGATGTGTGAAACTAGTGAGGAGATCCTATACAATAGCTAAAGAAGTTGTTTAAGCCTCGGAGATGGGTATGTTTTCACTGGCACAGATGTTAGGCAGCGTGCCTCTCCTCCCTGTGCACCCGGGCTCCATGCTGCCCGCGCTGCCATGGCGTGAGCTGCTGCAAACAGCCTGTGGTGAGCACGAAGGGAAAACTCCCCCAGCCCTCAGCAGGAGCGATTGCTGCGAGCTCCAGCACTCCCCAGGGAGGCAGCAGGAGAGCGTTCATGCTGTTTGTCTCTGTGCGTCTCTGTGTGGGTTTTCCCTGGCAGAAAAGAAACCTTGGCTCATCTGGCAGGGCATGATGGAGCTCCTGCCTTTGTTGCACAGCCTCGCTGTGAAAGCCTTGTCACCCCATGGCTCTGGAGGGGCACAGCACGAATAACTGTACTTGGTCCCCAGCTGTGCTCTTAAGGAGGCGGTACTCATTTGTATAATGTCCTATTGTTATGGGATTTAATTAGCTGTGGTTTGTTCGCTCAGCAGACACAAACGAGGTTTTAATTTTTTGTGTACAGTTGCGAGGTGGTTTTTATTCATCGCATCAGGAGCTCTCGGAGGCCTCCCACGTCAGAAACTGCCTCTAAAGGGATGGAAAGAGCCAGACAAAACTGGGATGCTATTCCAGAAGTGGCAGGATGCGATTGCGGCTTTAATATCAGCTGGGGCTATTTGTCACAAACACGAGGCACTAGAGTGGGCCCCTCCTAGCACCTAGGTAATGTCCTGATTGCCCAACATAACATACTGCTGGGCAATAAGTGGCTTAGGACAACTTGTCCTCAGCAGTAGTGCCAAAGCAATGCAAGATTCCTAGGATCATCCACCATGCAAGTACTGGTAGGAAACTCTCTCAGCTTAGCAGAGGTGTTGAAAGCATGGAAGGAGGTGTTCAGCATGGGAGAACTTCTTCTGGAAACTGGACAGTTGGCTTCATCCATGCTGAGAACCAGTCAGCAATATTGGAAGAGACTTGCAAAAAGCCATTCCAGAAAGATGGAATGTTAGACACAACCATGGAAACATTTATTTTGGCATCACTTTTATCCTTTTCTCTGCCTGCTTTCTACCTTTGCCACCTTTCTCAGCATTTGCTGTCTCCATCAGAAAGCCTAAGGCGCTCTTCCTCCCATCTACACCTCCCAGTGTAGATGCTGAGAGGGGCTGGGAGCAGACCTAAGTCTCTCTAAAACTTTCCAGAGCCTCATTTCTTTCTGTTCTACATTGTCTCTCCTTTTCACTCCCTCCAAGCACCCAGAAGCAAAGTGGCATTTACTTTCGTATTTAATATCAATATTTGCTTTCCTTTGGTTCTTTCTGTTTAATAATAACTCTGAAGAACAGAGGAGAGGTGAGGCCTCTAGGACCAGCCGTGTGAGCTCAGACTGGGGAAGGTGGTCCTGGCACTCCTCTTTTCTCTTCCTTTGGGAGACATTCTCCTGGGGATGGAGCAGTGAAGGGAAAATGCCTGGACATCAGGATCCTCACTCATGCTTGCAGATAGACATTTGACTTCGGTGGGATGCCAGTATACGTGGTTCCTACTCCTGTACGATTCTCTTCACTCCCCTTCCCTCTGTGATGAATGCTGTCTATGAGACAGGCAGCTGCAGAGGGAGATGCAATTTTTCTTAGCTTGCCAGCCATCAATCTCCCGAACAATACTCAGCTAATGAAATGGCAATGTTATCACAAGCTTGTCACCAGCAGTAATGGGGCGATTGTTAGAAACTCAGACCAGACGGGGAGAAGGTGAGAAAGGCTTCAGAGCTTGTCCACAGAGTGCAGCTCCTGGTGAACTCTGGCCATCCTTTAGTGCAGAACCAGGAGCCCCGGTTTGCTGTCCATCTTCTCCCACTTTGAAAGCAACACCTTCCTCTTGGACCGGGAGAGGACAGAAGTGTCCACACGTGAACAGCCACTGTCCTTTACACAACACTGTTTTAATCTGAGTTCACAGAATGGACACCTGTAGAGATCTAAGAAGGCATTTTCTCCCGCTCCTTTGGGAACGGATATTGCCAAGTGAGCAAAAAAGGTTTTGATGCTTCTTCCTTTGAAAACCAAGTGGGTTTAAAATGGGCAAGCTGTGCCCGGCGATGTTGCTGTTCTACCCCTTGCTTTCCACACTTGGCATTCGTTAGATTAGGCAGAAAAGAGCTCATTGAACAATACTTTGTCCTTGAACCCCTTCTGTCCATCTTCTTAGTGAATCCTAAGGCACAAAGCACAGTGAGGGAACAGCGCTTTGCCTCCTGATAGCCTTTCTGCTCTGCATGGCTTGTTTTTGTTCTGAGTGATTAAATGCAGACTGGTGATTTATTTCCTTGTGAGGAGATGGAGCTGATAGCAGATGAAGACACACTTGGAACCTGCAGGAGACATTCATCAAAGCAGAGGTGTTGCCTGGGCTGTGCTGCATATACCATGGGGCAAACCCCTATAACGGTGAAGAATTTCCAGTTACAACAAAACTCCTGTATGTGTCAACAGATGGAAGGAGAAACTGAGAGGAAATGAGAGACAAGGGGAAGATACCAAAGGAACAATCCTTCCCTTAGCCAGGGCTTTGGGCTGCCTCCAGACAGGAAAGACGAGCTACTCCTTTAGGTCTCATCCTGCTGATGATATGGACAAGCATCTGGTGCAAAAACACTGGGGAAGTTGGTAACACCTCCAAACAGTGAAGAAGTGATAAAAATATAGGTGTGATGTGCTCACTCTTTCTTAGTAGCTTCGATGTGTATCAGGTACAAGTAAGAAAGTGCTGGGGGTGTCAGAGGATGCAGAAGTTAAACAACACAAATGTGCTTAGTGCACCCAAGGTCACTTGGGCTCTCAGAGTTTATGGATCAGGTGGATCCAGACACATTGCTTCCTCCTTTATGAGCTCTGGTTTACGTGACTGTTCTCATTCTAGGTTTTGGATGGAAAAAATGTGGTTTTTTTTTTTCTGTGATAATTGTCACTGAAAACTGAAAAAAAAGAAATGAGAAATGACCAGAAAATAACCTCCTGAGAGTGCTGTAACACAATATTGGTGTTTATTTACTCTGGGAGAAAGAAAAATCAAAGAGGAGAGTCATAAGAAAAAGACTCTGCAATGAGAGAAAAATGCAATTTTCCTTTTAAAGATCTTCCTGATTCTAAAGTGACATATGGAAAATTATAAATGGTTCTAAAAACCTGCACCAAAGCAAAACCCCGACTCGAAACACAGAGAAGAGAAAATAACTGCAATGTAGGGCACTATATCAAGGGTTGTATCTGCCCTCATCTCCTGTAAAACAGTATTTGCTGCAACAAAGGCATGGATATATTTGTTATAACAACAGTGTTCTGTGTTAACACATAAGCGCTGGCATCCCCTTGCGAAAATGATGATGGGAAAGACAGTTGTGATGTGCCATGCCCATCCTGAAAACTGCTAGGCTGAGTGAGCCACTGGGCATTCCATGCAAGAACCCCCAACACCAGACAGATAGGCAAGCTGTGAGTAGTGCTGCAGACAGCCAGAGGGAGCAATGCCATTTGTGCATAGCTCACTTGGCTTTTCAAAGCACAGTTAAGAGGCTGTTGAGCTGCAAAGAGGCAGAAACATTTCCTCCCACCTTCGTTGGGCTTTAGTTCAAGTTTAGTCCCTTCTTGTCGTATCTTTGAAACAATCAGATGAGATGTCCAAGATGGGATCTTGGTGTTAGATCCCATCCACCAAGATGATCAGGACAGGAAAACATGGCTTAGTCACAAGCTGGAGCCATGAAAAGAAGGCAGAGAGCAATTTGTCTGCAGCTTTCCAGAAGTGGGATTCTCCTCTGGCATCGGTCCTTATAGTCAAAGAGCAGCATGACTGGGTGTAGGTAGAGGTGAGGGGCCCTTTCCCTTGCAGTAAGAGGGTGTGGGAGCCAGGAAGAGCTCCAGGAGGATGAGGATGAGGATCAGTAGGAGGGTCTGTCTGATGGAGCCTGCCTGGTGGCACATCTCAGCACCGTGACAGCCCCTGGGGCAGCTTCGCCTCCATCATCCTGGTACCAAAGTACCTCCATCATCCCGGTACTCCATCATTCCTAGTGCCAAGGGGGAAGCTGCAGTGCTGGTAGCCTGGGGGTCCCAGTGCTGGTAACCTGAGGGTCCCAGCTGCCCCCAGATGTGGTGATGGCACTCCTGAGGGGCATGGTCACTACAGTGAGGTTCATAGTGCAAGGAAGAAGAAGCCTTGCAGAGCAGGTAAAGTGGCAGACAGCCTCTGCAAGGAGAGGGCTGCCCTCCTTCAGGCACAATCACACCACAGATAGACACTAATAAGCAAGATTTAAAAGTGCCAGAAACCCACCACCTTTTTCAAGTGAGCATGATGTCAGCTCTTCCTCATCCCAGTTTGTGGACTGAGTGTACAGAATCGCTTTCAATCCGGCCCACAAATCATCTTGTCCCTTTTATGTCTTCTCTTCAGGCAGTTGGTATTTGTCATTAACACATTTTAGTAATCCTTGTTCCCCACCCCCAGGAAAAAAACCCCACAAGTCTTAATAAAATGCCAGCACACATACTGAGCAGAAGAACAAATTGCCAATGCGTTCATTAAACAAATACACTTCTCCTCCAGTCTTTGGATGGAAATTAATTACCCTCCTGGAACTTAAACCTGGATGTGTGCTCTGATTGACAGCTGGAGATTGCATCTGAATCCTTTTTATAGGGGCTGAAGTGAGAACTGGCTTGACAGCACTGCCGAGCGGAGTCCAACAGCTTGCTGGGTGTAATCACCCCAGCATGGTTTCTGATACGCCTCAGCCCTGCCCCAGGAAACAACGTGCCAAGGCCAAAGCCACATTGGCCCATTTACAACGATGGAGCTTGGCTGTTAATTGTGACACTTTCAGTGCTGAGGTCAGGTATTGGCAGGGCTCTAAGAAGGGCTCTGAGAAGGGGGTGAGACAACAGTTCGCAGAAGGTGGCTTCATTGGGTGCTGAAAAAGACAGGAGCAAGAAGCTTGCTAAGCTCTTCCAGCAGCTTGCAGGCTTTCTCATTGGCTTGTGGCCCAGCTAGAGGCAAAATCCTGGGCTAGCTGAGCCCTTTGTCATATTTGTGTTACTTTCCTCTTCCTGCCTCCCATTGCCAGAGCCATAGGAAGGCAGGATTCCTCTTTACCCTAGCAATAAGGTGCCCTTAGATGCAGCCAGATGCATAACCCCATGCAGCACATCTCTGCCATACCAGTGAAAACAGCTCCAAAGTCCAGATCCAGCATCTCCTGGAAGGCCAGACTGGCCTCCTGCTGCCAACCTGGGTTAGTGATGTTTCTAGGACATGTAATTGCACTCCCCCATGATATGGGTGCATTATTAGTCCACGAGCATGAGATAATTAACATTTTGTCTGTGATTAGAGAGGGGGGTGAAAGAAGGAGAATGAGTGAACTAGGAAAGAGAGAATGACTGAGGATTCAGTTAGTTAATAAAGGGATTGCAGAAAGCAAGGTGAAAAGACAGTGGTAATTTTATGCACTGCCAGTCAGGCCCATTTGTCCTGGGAGCAGCTCCAATTTCTCTCTGAGCTGTTCTTTTACTTTAGAAATGTAGCTGTGAAAGGGAAGGAAAAAACCAAGAACCAAACCCTGATTAAAATCAGCACCCAAAGTTCTAAGGAAAAAAGGCATTTTCATCTCTGCCTCCGTTGATGTATCTTCTCCCAAATAAGTGAAACAAAGGGGAATTCAGAATATTGGCCTGTCATACAGATCAGAGGCTGAAATCATCCAGACTTTGATGGTAGTCTTGTTATATCCCAGTTCTAACCACAAGAGAAAGCCAAATTTCATCTTTACAACTATTAATTCCCACACATATACGCATCTATCCGCTCTGCCTTCATTCACTCCCCATTCATTCATGACTGTTTAAGAGCAAGCCTCCCTTAAAGCCCTTATTAGCACTCTAACTTTCATGCCTTATCTCTACAACTGGTTCAATCTTCTATCCCATTATTAAATATTCTTAATGCTGCACCATAACTCATAACCCTTGCCCTAGCCTGAGCTGAACGCAGAGGAAGAGACAGTTGCTACTCTGCCAGTAGCACACACTGGGCCTCTATTGCTTTTAAACTAACCTCTTGCAGACCCATGAGCATCAAGGGGGAGGGAGATGTCGCATAAAGCTGCAGCTTCTAATTGAGAAGAAAAGAAGTTCTTTGGGGAAGGGCATTCCTGTGTTTAAAAGCAGGCATGGATTTTCCACTGCAGTCAGTGGGAACCCGTTGTGAAAAGGCTGGTTACACTTTAAGACCAGGATGGGGATATAAATAGGAATCTGTAAGTATTCAATTCTGGCTGAGTGGTGTTTGGAAGGGGATGGATGAGGCAGTTATGTGGCACGTCTTTGGGCAGATGGATGTGTTTGCCTGTAAGCCCCCCTTCACTACAAACCATTCCCTGCAAGCAGGTCCAGGTTCTGGTCATGCTTTTGCCTTTGACATAGATGCTCTGACCAACTGTGGCAGTGGCTTGGTACAAGGATGAGTGGGATTGAGCACATGAAGCACAGTTTGTGCATCTGCAGATGCGAACTGCTAGTATAGGAGCATTCCTGTTGCAGAAGGCAATTGCTTTGTTTTATCCTGTCCTGTCCATCCTCAGTTTGGCTCAGAGAAAGCTAAGACCTGGCCACAGTAGATGTCAGCTAAGGCAGCCAATGTAACCACTCAGGGCTGTTAGAGAAGCTTTCAGGGCTTGTCTCCAAGGGAACACACAGAAAGGTTCAGGAGCAAAGCCAGTGCATTTCTTAAAGAGATTTAAATCTAACGGGGATTGCCTGCAAGCACAGCGTCTTGTACAAAAGGCTGAAAGTCCTCGTATGTCTGTTTAACCTCTTTTAACTTCTCTGCCTTTACCCCTTTAACTGAGTGAGCACAATTGCCTTGCTCTTGTCTTGATGACTTGAGTGCAAAAAGGTGTGTGGGATTCTTTTTAGCTGAAGCACCAATAGCACGTGCCCTTTCCTTAGGCACACAGAGGATATAAACCACTCCTCAGAGAGCTGAGGGTGTTTTGCTTTAGTATTTTTACTCATGGAGGTGAGATGTGAGGGGGTTTAAGAAATGAAGGCAAGTAGCATTGCTGAGCTTTGACATAAAGGAGGATGCTGTGGGTCTTAATGCGAGGGGCAGTGTTGGGGCTCAGTGAAACGAGGTGGTTTGTGTGGTGCAGGTCAAGCTTGAGGGGACTGTCCTGCTCTTTTATTGCCAATGGTGCTCTTTGGTTGGGGCTACAGTTCAGCTCTGGCACAGAGGCCCTGCTCCAACTGATGTAATCACATTACAGGGACTTATCAGGTGGTTGCACCTGGCTCAGAGAGCTCCAAGAAGGCACAGGGTGCAAAAGGGAAGGAAAAGCACCGGTGGCTTATGAAATTGAAAAGCTCATGGCTGCCAGGTCCATGTGCTAAAGAGGAGCTGAGAGATGGAAGGTTTTGGGAACGTTTCATCAGGAGGTAGACAAGGAGATTGGAGTTGAAAGCACTGATTTGCTATCTTTTCTCTGCACCTTGGCTGTAAGTTCTGCCTCTAGGGGTTTGTTAGGTACCTTGGGTGAGAAATATTTCTGTATGTATTCAGAGGGCTCTGCTTGCAGAGGCATAGCATGCATAAGGTAGAAAAACTCTGCCTGGAGAGATCAGATTGAGTGTCCCTTGTATACCCTACTGCAAACAAAAACAGAATAGGGGAAAGGAGAAAAAAACCTAACATGGGCTTCAGGTGAATCCTAAGGCTTAAACTGCTTATGATGCTCTTAGAATTGGGAGTGCCTGGCATGGGAGTTTCGGTAGAGGAGAAAGCTAGACAGCTATGTGCAAAGTATGTAAGGCATATATAACGGGCCATGGTGTCCGGCCCTCAAGTGATAGGGAGCTGGCCTCCTGCTGTGGCCTCTGAGTAGGGCAGGACTGCCTAGATGTTACAGTGGTGAAAGAGGTGTCAGAGCTGCTCTGTTCTCCACACGTTGCCCAACAGCGGCTGTCTGGCCAAAGGCCTTTTGTAAAGACAAGAGGTTCATGGGGAGATCTGTTTTTGTGAGAGCTGCCATAAAGGGGAGCAGAGCCTCTCACCACCACGGACAGCATCTGGCTTGATGTGCTTCCCAACGTCTTTTTGGAGATGGATGATCCAGTGTGCTTCCCCCTAAGCCTGCTATACTTGCAAACAGAATTGGTATTTGCATTGTAAATGTTACTGGGTTGAGCCATTCCTATTTGAAAGAGACCTTGGCAGTACCTGGCTAGCATGCTGCTGTCTTGATGTAAGAGAGGATACGCATGGGGCAGAACAGGGGTTTTCTTGTGTGACCTGCCCGCTGGATGGGAGCGTGTGGCGAAGAGAAGGAGAGGTCAGTATTCCTCTGCAATATAAGACTCTTTCTGAAAGAAGGGGACAAAATGCTTAGACATCTTGTAAAGCTCATGCTTAGGAGACTTGTTTTCTGTTGCTGCTGAAGGAGAGAAGGGGACTCATAGGCAGCCTCGTAGTTAGCTGAGAAGGAAGTTCACAGAATCAAACAGGTCTGTGCAATGCAATGAGTGCCAGTGGTTAGTGTGGGGATACCAGCAGGTCAGGAGTCCTGCTGGCCCAGAGCTCAGCTGGTATGAACGTAGGAAAGCCTGAAGAAGTTAAAGGCCTTAAATGATGCTGCCAGAGAGACTCAGACTTTACTTTCTATCTATAAAGATGGGGCAGTTGGCTCATTTTGCCTTGACAGCGTGCTGCCAATTGAAAACTGGATCTCAAAGGAGAATCTTACCCACTCTCTTGCTTTTAGAGCCTCCTGTTTCATCTCTGCTCTTTCCTCAAAGGAAAAATCTCCATTCAGGGCTGGAAACCTTGGTACCCCTGGGCACTTGTGTATTGTCAGATGCTGGTTGCCAGCGCAATGTACGTCTGGTCCTGTAGATGTTGGTGCCGATTGGAGATGCTTAGTAACAATATCACGACTTGCTGGCAGTGGCACAACAGGAAATTGGAGCAGTAAAATATTTCCCTCCTCACTGCATCCCATTTACATGCTTATAATGGAGGGTTTTAAGACCCTAATGAGGAAGAATGCTCATTGTTGGGAGATGATTAAAGCAGAGACAGAAGGGATTTCAGTCAATAACAAAGGGATGTTAATTACATCAAAGGAACCGGGGGGGGTGTGCAGATGGAGTGGCTGCTGTTTGCCACCCTGTGACTGGGGCTGACCTTGTCCCCCTGATCCCAGCGCACGTGTGCTCACCCACAGACTCCAAAAGCAGCTGAGGTGCATCTATGGGCAGATAGGGACAAAGAAAGCAAAAAAGCCCCAAACAAAACAAAAGTCTCCTTCCAGATGCTCCTTTCCAATAGGAAGAGGGATCTGAATAGGTGCCTGGAGAGCAAAGCTTGCCTCTGTCTGCCTGTGGGGAAGTAAGCAATATTCACAGCAAAAATGAAGGTGCTCAGGAGAAGCAAAGAGAGAGCAGAAGGGCCCTGGAGACATGGTTGAGAGCACAGCCTGTTAGGTGAGGTGGGCTGGGTAGGCAATTGATGGGGTGCAGATTAAGGAGCTTCTGTTGGGTGCATATAAATCAGAGCCAGCCTTTGAAGCTATGCAGAGGATGCTGTGGTTGTTTCTTCTTTGCCAGCCAACTTCTCTCAGAATTCTGATTTCTGCTGCCTTGCTGGTGGAGCAATGCCCCAGGGAGGTATCTCCTTGGATGGAGAACTCAAACTGCCTTCCCATGAGAGTATAGGGCACAGTGCTGTGCTAGAAAAGGTGTTTGAGGAGATGTACATTTGGTGACAGAAGAGAGACAGAAAGGAAGGGATAAAAGAAAGTGCATGCATATAATTCAGCATAATCAAAGATAGCTGGGAAAAGAGTGAATTAATGGAAGAGTGCATGAATGAGTGAAAGAACAAATGAAAAAGAGGTCTTCAACAATGGCATAGGGCCTAATTTAAGCAGAATAATCCAGCTAATTTCTCTTTAAATAAATGTATCAGCAGAGCCCAAAGTGTTTGAGTTGGTCCCAGTCAAAGCCTCAGTATCAAACTTTCATCTCTTCTTGACAGAGCAATTAAAGGGAGGGATACAGGCTCGGAAATGTAACCAAGAGTCGACTGAATATTTAATACAGTTCCAGGCTTTGAAAGCCCCAACAAACCAGTGGGATGGGGAAAGCTGATGACAGCTTTATCTTAATAAGGAAACGGGGGGAAAAACCCAGGTGGCATGTGTTCTGCAGAGAAGGAATGGAAGCGCAGCACTGGCAGCAGTGTTACTCCAAGCTGTAGCTGGGAGCATAAGCACCTGTAAGTGAAGGACAAGAGGGATGTCCTGACAGCCACAGGGCTGTTCCTGTGCAGCGAGAGGGAAGCAGGTAGAACTGCATTGTGAGGCTTTTAGGTTAAGTTTGACTGGTGCCTATCTCCCTCTAAAATCCAGAGGAGGAGAAACAAAGCATCAGACCTTGTAGGTAGGCTTCCTACCCATGGACACTCTGTGACCAGAGCCTGTGGAGGGGAGGATGCTCAATGAGTGTGGTTGCTTGTATGCCTCCGTTCTCAGCATGTGAATCTGATTTGGCCTGGTCCCTGGGAAAGCAATTAAAGCTGCCAATGTGGGGCAGTCAGAGGCTCCTGAAGCAGTAATCCTCCCCCATTCATGCCTGATTTGCGCTGTTTCTTTGCATCAGGGCAAATTGCAGCACCAGTGCAAAATAACAGAGAGCAGCCGTAAAGGCTGGATGAGGCCGCTGTGATGTGTTCTGCCATGCATTATCCATGCAGAGGAATTCTGCCTCGGGACCAAATCAAGAATGGATCCCTATCATCCTTGCTGCCTGGGTGGGAAACGGGCAGCACCTTTCCAGACTGTCTCCTTAGATGCTGCAATAGCTTTTCCCAAGCTGTGTTCAGTGAAGAGCGAAGTGGATCTTCCCACCTCTCCTGTCCTATCTCAACGTGAGCGCTGGGGGTGGATAGATGGGCTTTCTGTTTGCCCAGTACTGAATGACTGTGAGCAGTGATTAACAGCAGGTGGTTGAGGACTCTGGCCATGGGGTCTGCACCCTTCAGAGGCAGCAGAGGTGTGTATCTTGCCTCCCTGGGGATGCAGTTTGGGAAGCTCTGCTGTGTTACACTGGTTGGAAGCCTTTCCCAGCCCAGCAGGTGCTTGTTGTAGCGAAGGAAGTGTCATTAGCTCCAGTGAGCCTTGGGAATGAATGACTGAGAGTGAATCAATGGGAGGTTTTAGCCCTTGCACAAAGCCTAATTTAGAGAGAGCAGTTCAGCCTAATGTGCCTGAATAGCCCAGGGTGATCCCACTCCTCTTGCTGTTTGCAGGGAAGATTCTGCTTGCCAAAGAAGTTGCCTTGCCCGTGAGCACAGCCTGTGTGCTGTGTGTGATCTGAGACTGGGCCCTGAGACACCCGGAGGGGAGCTCAGCACTGGGAGGAGGTGAAGGTGAGCTTGTATGGGAGGAGAGGAGAGCTGGTGAGTTAGCATACAGCTTAGCTCAGCTGCCAGAGCTAAAGCAACTCATTAAAGGGATTAGGCACCATCCCTGACTGGATTTAGGACGGTGGCTGTTGCTATCAATAAGTAATCCTATCTCCAATCCTCTCTGGTGGTTTGGGGAAGACAGACAAGAGGGGAAGGATGGGAGGGACAGTAAGAAATGAGAGGGATAAATTAAGGGCAAAATCAACCCTGAGAGAGGCTGGCTTGCTGGCTAGCCAAGGAGCAAACTATTCTAGCTCCCTGGGCTGGGGAGAAGGCTCTGTGCTCTGGTGAAGAGCCAGGGAATGATCAGTTTGCAAGTTACTGGAACCCCCGACTGTTTCACTCTTTTTCTCCCTCCCCAGAGCTGGAGGTGCTTCACTCCTGCAAAGGATGGCATTGCAAAAACAAGCTCTGGCATGGGACCCCCCCCTTTGGCTTGCAGCCATCCAAGTTCAACCCGCTGGAAGAGGATTGTGTTGTGCAGTGGCTGGGGGATTGAGTTTTGATTAGCTCTGACACAGTCACTTATAACCTTCTCATTAGAAAATTATGTTTAATAGCAATTGTGCTGTCACCTCAGCAGTGTTTTCTGCTAATTCATTACAGGCTCACACGGTGGGAAGGGATGGCAGATAAATGGAAAGGTATCTGTTCAGGGGGTTGCTGTTTGGTGACAATATTTACGCTAATCAGGCTGCCGTGTGAAGTGACTGGAGAGCAGGAGCACAAAGGAGAAATGCTAGTGGCAATGATTTCCTTGCACCCTGGGGGAGAAGAGGTGCATCAACCCAGTGCATGCAGCAGGGAAATGTAAACCAGCAAATAACAGACCACCGAGGTACAGGGAGCTGCTGCTTGTGCTGGTTCCACAAGGGTGGTGGGTACCAACAGCAAATGCTACACACGGGGGCTTAAAGCCCAAGAAGCATCCCCAAGAAACTTCCTGCTGCTGACCTTGCAAGTGGCGTGTCCAGTATTCCACTCACATCCCTTCACACAAACTCATCCACCTGCTTGCTGCTGTATCTTCTAGCTACATATTTATTCATACATTTACAATAGCCATACATCTCTTCTTTACCTGCTCACCTATTTGCTAACTTGCCTGTCTAGTCCTCCTTCTGCAATATCCATCCAAACATGGGGTGAATGTGTCTGCTTTCTGTTCTGAATTAGAATCCAATGTTATTCCTTTCTGTGGAACACATTTTTTTTGCAAGCAACATTGTTTTGGGCCAACTGCAATATTTCTTTTCAATTGTGCCTTGAGAAGATAATAGTATAAAAGCTGTGTTCTGAAATGGCAGGTCTTAAAATGAGAAATGAAGGTGTTCCTTTCTAACAGTGTCAAAGCTGTTTCTGCTTTATCAAAAGGGATCTCTACCGGGTTTTTAATCAAAATTTCCTCCCAATTGCTTGGTGTATGGGTGGTGGAGTTGAAAACAGCAGAGCAAGATAGGAAACGTCTCCATGTCATCATCTGCATGATGCAGCCTAGTATCGAAATGCTAAGGCTTACACTTGGATATGAAGGATGTATTTATGTGTGGATGCTGATGTGTCCAAACTAAAATGCTGCTCCAGGTAAGTGCCATGTGGGAGAGCACGTGGCATGTCTGCATGTTTTGGGTCTCATAGAGGGTAGGAGAGATAAGGCTTGGCAGAGAATTTGTTGGTGGCAGCAGTGGCAGTGCATTGGTCACATCAGTAATACAAGGTGCTGCGGTGTGAGTATTTGCATTAGCTGACTTCAGGCTTGGGGGACCATGCCTGAAGCACCATCTATGCCACAGTTCATGTCATCTCAGCGTCTACTTCCATACCTGCGTGATGGAAAGGAATACCATGTGTGGGAACATAAGGAATAATAGTTATTTGCACAACTCTTTGAGATCCTTAAAGGGAAAACCCGGGAGAGATGTGAAGCATTATTATAAGGGCTGTAAGCTCTTTTCAGGCAGTTAAAGGGATAATAAATTCATTGCCCAGGAGATCTGGTAGTATAGTTCAGTGAAGAATATGGTAAGAAGGTAAGACTGCTGGAGACCAGGAGCTTTTAAACATCGATACTGAGCAGAAAGGCAATGTAGCCAGTGTTATCAAGTTGAGGGTTATCTTGGTTCTGGGTTAAAGTGAGATTGAAGGAGGGTGTAAGAAGGATCAGTGTGTGTGTGTGTGTGTGCACACCTCTTCGGGATGATCTGTGCTGTGTGTTAGCCCTGGGGTCCGAATCTCTATTCCCTCCCCAATAGGGTTGTGCAGCTTGGAAAGTGGACAAGTGGGTCCATGGACAGCCGGGAGAGATAACATGGGGCACTTGCTCATCTTGGTTGATAGCAGAGCTATGTTCAGCAGTTCTTCCTTAGGAATCATCAGAGGAAGGGAGAACTCGAAGAAGCTTTTTCTAATTCTAGGAGTTCTGTTTGCTTTCTAGCAAAAGACACGAGCGCACCAATTTGTTGTTGGTTAAGGCAGCCTTTCATAAAATACTGCATGTCTGGAGCTTGTGCTATTCCTCTGATTTGTTATTATTTAATCACAATGTAGTCAGATATTTGGGCCTAAACTCTCATTTGAATTTCTTTGGCTTCATCTTGTAGTCGTTGGATTGCTCTAATGTCTTTTTTTTTTTGGCGGATTAATGAGGCCTTTAGTACCTGCTATTGCCTCCCCACAAAGGTTTTAAACTTGTTCCAGACAAAGCACTTCTCAATATCAAAACTTTGCTTTGATAAACTAAAAGGATTGAGCTCTTTATGTCCCCCTCCAGGGAGCAATGCATCAGTGCTATCAGCATGCTCTGCGTCCGCCTTTGGTCTCCACCAGGGAAAGCAGTTATCCAGACACCAGCCCCGCTTCAGTGAATTCCTGCTATATGGATGCTTGCTAGCCGGCGTGTTTTCCTGGCCAGGTAATTTGTGAAGCTCCAGATTTGTGGCATCCTTCGGAGAGCATGGTGGGAAGCAGTGCTTGATTGCTCTCATTGCAGCTGTATCCAGTGGAGCAATTGCCTCTGCCTCACTGCTGCTCGTGCACCAGCTGCTGAGTTACTCATCTGCCTCCTGCCTCTGCTCGCTGTGGAACTACAGACACACTGTTCCATGTCCTTTGAGGCTTGAACGAGCCCAGCTTCCGGAGTGATCCAGGGCTCTTCCTGAGCAATTTTCCCTCTTTATTGCCATATACTTCTCCTTAGATCTTTGGGCTTATTTGTTAAGCAGATTTCGTTAGTATTAATTTAATTCCTCGTATCAAGATTATCAAGGAAAATTGAGTGCAAGCCTAGAAATGTGTCAGAAGCCCCATTTCTGCCTCTCTCCCTTGTTCAGTGATAGTTCTCCGTTGACAACCCATTTCCAAGGAGCCGTCAGAAAGCTGATTCTTAATCCATTTAACATGTGCTTTACTGATATCGTATAGCGCTAATTTTTTAATCAGAAGGTTGTGAGATACAAAGTCAAACATCTTACAACAGCTAAATATATTACGTCTTTGCAGTTACCCTTATCAACCAAACTTGTAATCTCATCAAAGAATGAAATCAGATTTGTCTGACAAGACCTATTTTCCATGAAACCGTGTTGCCTGATGTTAATTATATTCCTCTCCTTTAATTCTTTATCAATTGAATCCTATATCAACTTTTCTGATTACTTTGCCAGGGACAGATGTTAACTGGCCTAGATTCCCTTGTTCACTCTTGTGGCAGTTGTGAATGCGTTTTCCTTCTGTGATTGCCTTCCTTTTCCAGGGAACTGGATACACTTGAGCCGTAATGTATAGGGGAATATGGCTGGGGGAGAAAAGATAGCAACTACTCTGTACAAATGATGGGGAAGGTGGTTTCCTGGGAACTGAAGTGGGAACCAATGCAGGCCCGTGCTGGTTGGCCCTGTTTTGGTTAGGAAGCCCACCGTTTCTGTGTAATGGAAACACCCAAGGACCCACTGCAAACACTCCTGGCATCGTGTGTATTATATGTATTGTGTGCATCCATCCACCTGATCAACTGTTTGCATCTGAGTTTCACTCTGCAAATACAGAGGAAAAATTAGTAGCAGCTTAATCTCCCTATGCTGGATCACTCAGAGGTGTAATTGTGCAGAAAAAAAAGGTATTAAAATGCAAAACACTCTCCTATACTTTTTCATGTTAAATCCCTTCTTCCTTCTGTTCTTTTAATTCTACAAGAGGGTTTTTACTTTTCTCCTTCCCCCCCATGTGTGTATCTGTGCATCTTTCATAAAGAGAACGAGCTGGGCATGCAGAGAGAATAATTTCAATTTCTACATGAATCTCAGAAATGAATACTTAAATTCAAGGAAAAAAAACCTGCATTCTTACACCTTTAATTTCCTCTCTATGAAGTATAATGTAAAAGCCTGATTATTTTTAATTCTTCCCTTTAATAATTCAGCAGCAGAGTGATTTAAAGCTGGGGACGATAATTACCTTTTCACTTCCCTGGTAAATGGAGTTTTAATAGAAATGGAAGCTCAAACGCTGGAATTAATTCAACCAGGTCAGTGTCAGGTCATCCACAGCATCTTCTGTATAAATCATTTATCTGAAAAATGGCCTGCTTCTCCATTTCACAGGAATTCCTACCCAGAGGCTACATTGAAGAGAGAAGATGCTATGTTTATACCTTGTAAAGCACGGGGCGGGGTGAGGGGGGGCAGTGCAATTCACATCATCTTGGATGGATTTCTTTAATGCAAATTAAACTGCTAGTTGAAGGACAGGAGAACAGGGGCTTGTCTAGATTAGGAAAATTCAGCTGTAGCTACAATGATCATTTACTCTGGAAGCTTATATAGATCCCATTATCTGAGCAGTTTGTGCTCCTCAGTCTATTTATCTTCATACTACACCTGCTACACCCATTTTATAGAAGAGGGATGGAGACGAGCGGTGTCATCCAGAGAGAGCAGAGCAATTCAGACTAGACCCCAAAATGGTGACTAGGTTCTAATAACTAACCCAGTATCCATTAAGGTTTTGGGGTGGAGAGGGTGAGCCTCTTCAGCTCAGCCATCCATGGGGGTGTGTGTTGTAAAAGCAAGGAAGAAAACTGGCCAGGTTTGGCCAAAGCTGATCCTGCCCTGGGGAGGATGGAAACCCTTCAGAGCTGATGCACCAGGTCTTTGCTTGGGAGGAAGAAAAGGCTATGATGGCTTCGCTGAGATTCCCAGAGCCTGCACCAAGGTCCTAACATAACAGATTCAATTCCCAAACCATCCCAATGGCCTTGGGAGCTCTGCTGAAACACCCACCCTGAGCAGTCCTAAGGCTGGGGTTGATGCCTCTGCGCAGGGAGGGGACAAGCCCAGCAGCCTGTTGGGATGTGGTCCAGAAGCAGAGTTTGGCTGGAATCAGGCAAAGCATCCGGGGGTTAAATTTTTCATGAGAGCTAAACATAAGCAGCCTGGTCTCTAATTAAGCACTGGGACGATGGAACTTTAAAGCACTCCAGCTCTGATTCGCCACAAGTGCGTGGTAATGATTTCTTTTCAAATGTCAAGCAGTTTTGTTTCTATTTCCTTTCATAAATAATTGGTGCTGAGCCGGTGGCAACACCAGCATCCAGCTGGCAGGAGGAGCCCGCGTGATCCACTTCTAGCATCCAGCTATGCACTGGGGCTGTTGCAGCGCATCCCAGGAGTGCAGGCAAGATTTAGGGTGCTGTTCCACCCTAAAGGAAACAGGGAGAGGGGCGGAAAGAGCTCTTTTGCCTGGGTGGAAATCTGTTCTTTCCTGTTATCAGAGCAGGGTACAGGATGCAATTGCAATGTCATTGCATTTGCAGTGTGCTCATGTCAGAGAAGTGTGGCTGTGCACTGTGAGGATGGAGGATGGCAAAAGACGTGCTCTTTTGCACCCAATGCCTGAGTGCTGGGTGAATTCTTTGCTCCTGTGTTGATTTACAATGGGGGAGGAAAGGAGCATGGTTCAGGCTGCTTGTCTCCCATTGAGCTGCCACCAGGCTAGCACTGGCCAGAGAGCCTACAGGTGAGTAAGTACATGCCTGGCTATGCTGATCTGGCACAGGGCAGCCAGCTGCTCCATGTGAGTTGTCCCCTTCCAGCTCCTCTGCAATGAGCACCACATCCTGCTGGGATGCACTGTCCTTCCTAGAGCTCCGCTGGTTGTTGTGTGTTTTCTGGTTAGACTCTGCGCTAATACTTCTATATCCATTACTGTTTACAGCCACGTATTATACACCATTGCCTGGGGAACTCAAGCAAATGATTGCATTGCTGGAGTCTCAAACTCTGTCGGTAAATACAAATACAGCTTCCAGACACAGGCAATGACCCAATCAGTCATCAAGTCAAGGAGTTCAACTGATGTCTTTTTTGGGGGTCCTACTTAAAATGCTGCTGAAGAGCTGTATGTTACAAAAATGTTCAGTACAACTTGCAGGTCCCTATTTAGACTGACAGACTCTCTAATCTGAAGTTAAAGAATGCCCTTTTTCCTTTCCTTCCTCTCTGCTGTCTTCAGGGGTGGCACTGGCAGTGCTATAGATAAGTGCATTCAATTATACAGAGAAAACCGTCTTGGAAATCAGATCTCCTGGCAGAGAGGTGCCCTGCTAAGGGACATCCTGCCCTTACTGCAGTGATGGCATTGATCAGAGGAATGCCTGGAGTTCTTCAGATTCCCTGGACCTATCCAGCTGAGGACTGCAGATGGTTAAACCCTGATTTTGCTTGCCTCTTGCTGTATTCCTTGTTTAGCCCCAGAAATATCTGAAGTGGGCATGCTGCCTATCTCAAGAGGGAAGGAAGAAAATAAATCAGACAAAATAGAAGCTGGGTTGTTTGCTTAAGGCATGTTAAAGAAGTGTTTGCATAGCCTCCTGCTTCAGCTGCAGGGCGCTGCCATGGCTAATATCTATTCCTTGTTTCAGATGCTTCTTGGGGCCACCCATCTTGTACTGGCTGGGGCTGCTAAGCCAGAGACCTGCATTGTACCCATTTCGCTCACAGACCCACTGGCTAGCTTCTGTCTGTGCATGCCCTGGTGTCAGCACATACACGTATAACATACATACATAGCTATATCTCCCCCATGCCCATGTGGTTCTCCCATAGAGTCCAACCCTCCGTTATGGGAACATGATGGAGCAATGCAAGGGTATGCTTCAGTCAGCCGGGGCTGCTTGCTTGCCTGAGCATTTCCCCTGTGCTCCTTGGTGTACCACTGCTCTCTGAGCCGCTGCTGGTTGCAGGCTCTTGCCCACGCAGGTCTTTCCCCTTTCCCCTTGCAGTAATGATGTTTATAGAGTCACGCACGCATCCGTGCTCCTGCATTTTTCATGGCCTGCTCTCCAGAGGCGGTGCTGCCTGCTAATCAGACCTCACCAAACCAGGCAATTGCTTCTGCTCCCTACTACAGCCGATAATTACCCTCCTTTCCTCGCAACAAGCCCTGACAACTGCCACCCATTGGTCACCAGCCACATGTTTAAGTGACAGGCGGTCCATTACCTCTGCTCATGCAGCCTCTCTGATTAAGTGCTAGGAGAAGGCAGACGCTGCCCTCTTCGTCTTCAGGCAAAGGAGGGGAGGAAACGGGCTGTGCTGTATGGCTGGGACCCAGCCACCAACATTATTATTCATCCTGTGATAATAAACTCTGCCTTTTCCATCCTGTCTTCTTACAATAGTTCAGCAGGGGGTGCTGGCCATGACAGTAAGGCAAGAGCCCTCATCTTACAGCAGAAATATATAAGGCTGGAAGGGTTGTTCTCTTAAAACACCCAGCAAGCATCTGCTGTGTGAAATAATCCCCTTCATTTGAAGGCCTCAGCCTTGAAAGCAATGAGGTAGCAATCCTGCTTCCCTTACAATGGGGTTTTTAACAGCAGGAAGAGTTCTGTGGCACTGACAGATGCACACACAGCTCCCACCACGCACACACACAGGGAATAGGAAACGGGGTCTCTCCTGGGACCCAGAGACGTTACACATACTCCTTTCTCTTTTCATCCCTCCCTCTAGGCATCTCTTTCTCTGTATAAACACAACTGTCTTCCCAGTCATCCCTTTACATTGCTTTCTCTCTGTCTTGCGCACGTACCTCTCTCTTCCTGTGCTTTACCATCACAGTATCTTTGAGTCTCCCTCAAGAGTGCTCCATTTCAACAGGAGATGGGACCTGGGAATTTGCCTTTAATATTTCATAAGCTTCCTTCTAAAATGTAAAGCATATTTACGTTATTTGCATCAACTACCAGGAAAACAAACGCCTCTGATTTGCGAGCAGATCCTAACCTGCTGCCCCTTTTTCCAGGGCTGAGCATAAATAACACAATGTATTCCAAGGAACCCTTTCTCCTATTTACATTTATATTGAATAATGTAAAGCAACTTTCTCCACTCCCCTCAATTCTTCCTTCCAGGGTGGGAGAACCTGTCCGTGTCTTAGGAACGTGCTTCTAAGGGACACTTAACTACACAAGCACACACATACGTTTGCAAATCTGATCATACTCATGCCTGACCCCTGCTTGAGGATGAACGGACCTTACTGAGCAAAGAGACCATACTGTGAGCCCAGGATGAGAGCTGTGAGTTGGATTATACTGCGGAAGAGTTCTCACAGAGGACATGAAAATGCCAGCGTGAAGCAAACCGGCGTTAGTACTCCGGTCTTGCCCAGGCAGTGCTGTTCCCTGCGTGTTCGTTTGGGAAAGATGGAAGAGTTTGTCTCTTGGAGGTAAACTGTCCCTACAGCCTGTCAGCTGAGACAGCAGAGGTCTAAAAATCACCTGGCCCTTCCCATATTCTCTTCCTTCCTCTTTTGCCTGCATCTGAAGAGAAAGATACGAAGGGACTGCATTAGACATCAACACACACTGATGGGTAATGCAACAAACTCAGGCTCTGCAAGCTTAATGCTGGAAAAAGCTTGCAGGGTTCAGCCTGCACAGTGTTAGGGCTGAGCTCCTCCCAGCAGCAGCCAGGGAGACGGATCTTCAGCTGGTGTCAGTCTGTGATAATCAGTGAGTTGATTTAAACCCACTGAATACCACTTTCCCACTTTCATTTCCTCTCTCCCTGGACAGGTTTAGGCTCTTTGTCTCTTATCTCCTTCTAATCATTTATATTTTCATCACTTTCCCTTCCTCAGGGTTCCTTTGGCAGTATTCTCTTAAGTCTGGTTTGTTTGCTAGACACAGAGTTAATGTTATTATTCTGTACTGGCTTCCAGACACATTGTCCATCACTTAAGCATGACAGGGAAGTGAGCCAAAAATGAATCAAGCTATCACACCCCAATGGATGAGGGAATCTCTGTTGGAAACCCAAGCAGGAGCAGCCAGAGAAGAAATTCTACAGTGGATCTCACTACAGGAGTGGGAGTCCATATTGATTAGCAATAGTGAGGGGGGGAAGTGTGAATAGTATCTGTTTACCTAATATAAAACCCATCTCCATCCTTTTCAAGACTCCAGGTTCTCTTTCTAGCACCGAACATGATCTAAACCTTACCATGTGCCCTGAATAGCTGATGATTTTTTGACCCTGCCTTTACATGAAACTATGATGGAGGTATGATTTTTTTCTCCCCTTTAATTCCTTTAATCTATGCTAATCTCAGCCTGTTGGAGCCCTCTGTGTAGCAGACACAGGCTTATTGCAGTGTGTGGTTTATCCCCAGGCAATAGAGGGATCTCCTGTGGCTGGAAAGCCTCCTGAGTTTACCTTTGCTAAATGGTAATTGTTAAGTCGAGGGGAAGCCAGGGAGGTAGAGGAGGGCCCTTGGAGCAGGCAAAAAGGGTGGTAAATTGGCCATGCAAGGTTCACAGCTCCTCTGTGGGAGGCATCTGCAAGCTTTAGACTTGCATATTGGCTTGTTGTATGTTTGGAGGTGTTAGCTTGTAGGCTTCTTATCGCAAATGAGAGGAAGGGAGAGAAATGGCAAGTCATTTGCTTGCCCTTTGGGAATAACTTCTGCAGGCACTGACAAGAATCACAGGAAGCTCTGCTGGGAGGAGCCTGATACCGCACTGAGGAGGTGCCAGAGAAATGGAAGTAGAGAAACAGGCAGAAACACCAAGCAATGAGGGTAGGAAGCTTCTTCCTTTTCACTGCAGCTTTGTTTTGTAAGGGGGAATTCATATGCTCAGCCTTTGGCTGAGAAAGCCCTCAATTCATCCCTCAGGAGGTAGCACATCCCAGTGTACGGACACTCACTTGCTGGGCTGAGACCTGCACAGCTCGGTTCAAAACTGCTCAGAGGCCACCAGAACGGTGCAAGTCTCTTATTCAGGCTCCAGGCAGGTTCTGGGACCCCAGATCAGGAAGTCCATTGTTTTTTAAGGACAGTTTTGACTGATGGCCCTGAGGTGATTTGTACTTAAATCAGACCACAAAGGGGTGGGAGACCCATCCCAAAGAAGACAAGGGAAGGCTATCCTTAAATTGGAGTAAATTAGGAGCCATTTAAACGAAGCCCAAAGCACTTGTGAACTATTTGGATAAATACATTTTTAATCTGGTGTTGGCTCCTTTAGAAACAGAGGACCCTGATTTCTGCTTGCAGTAAAACTGGAGAAGGATGCTGGCAAATCAAAGCCGGTAGAGTACCAGAAGTATTAATCTTTTAATTGAAAGTGGAATAAACCCACCTGCATAGAATACCTCCCAGAATATTCCTCCTCAAAACTTCCTTTTCTTTTCTCAGCCATTACTAAAATCTCAAGGTTAGAGATTACTTATAATGGTACTATTACCGTTTATTTTACTGCCAGCTGAACGGGGAAAATAAACGTAGCTTCAAAATAAATTGCGATTACTGTGTCCACACTTAAAAGCTTGCGATACTGCCTCTGTATTAATGAAATATTATTGACTAATTCTATTGAATTTGGCAAAAGCACTCCCTTGCTGCTTCCTCTGCGCCGAGGCACAGATCTTGAAAACACAAGATCTTGTTTAAATAGGAGTTCAGCTCCTGGCATTGAGCAAACTGGAACATCAGATGAGAAAATGATGAACACCCTTTCCTTCCTTGCCCTTAATCTAAAGTAGTTTGTTTCCATTCCCCCTTCTTTTGTTTTTAGTTCTCTGAAATCCAACCTCCTGGTAACGTTTTATGTTTAAGGGCTCAGACACCCATTTAATTAACTCCATAATTGTATGGTAACCTCTGGTCTTTTCATTCCACAGTCAGCAGCAGACAGACTAAGACAGTAATTTCATGGTTATTTCTCTTTCCCAACTGCTGGGGTCTCCAGGACAAATTGAGATATCCCTTGGAAAAGTTAGGATTAGGCAAAGCATCTCACTCGGGCCAGGTGGAGACTGGTGTACACAGAGCATCTGCACATGCCTGTTGACCCAGCTATTAATGCTATAATGAAGGGAGCTGGAGCTCCCCACACAGGGCTCAGCAGCATCAAGGGCCACACGTCAGAGAGGATCCTTGTTTCTGTTGTGGGAAAAAGCAGCTCTGACTTCTCCTGCAAAGCATGAAACTCTTAGCTTTATTAACTCAAACTTCTTCACTGATACTAGACTTGTAATGCCCACAGAACAGATTGCCCATTAGCTAGGTTAATTATGCTAGGAAATGAAAACAAGTTCCCTCCTCTTCTCCCACTCTCCCAGTCCATTTCAACTAGTGTGTCATGGTCTTGCTCTTTTCTTTCTTTATCAGACATGAGGTTTTAGAGTCCAGGGTTGCATCAGGAATGACAAAATCACAGAGACTTCACATTCTCCATTGACTATGAGGCTGGGCCACATTCTTTCGAAGCCAGTGGGACCCTTGCCTAGACGTTGTGTCCGGCCTTAAAAAGGATTAAAATAGAAAATAACAGGAGTAGAAAGAGAAATTGGAATGACTTGGCAAACACTGCTCTCAGTGGGTATGGCTGAACCTGCAGCAAACCCAGTACAAGATTCAAAGCTGAGATCCACTGGTATTTTCCGCTGGATCTTCAAACTGTCTTTAGTTGTCAGAACATTTGGGAGCCATATGGTACTGACGGCACTTGCCACCGAGCTTGAAGTGCTGGAGATTCTGTTTAGGAACCAAAATAACATCTTTCTGGATACACTTCTCCAAGACCCAAATTGTGATACCCCTTCAAGCACCAGCCAGGGGCCCGTTAGGGCGCTTGTGTTTGAACATTTGAAGCAATTATTCATGTTCATCGAGCTCCGAATAGCTGCCAAACACCATGTGTTTTTCCTCAGCGTTAATAAAATCCTAAATGATTCTTCATTAAGAAGCCCATTAAGACGACTTCAGTTTCCTCGAAGCTCGTTAGAGGATATTCTCACCACTAAATTATCACACCGGAGTTTTATAGAAGGCTGAGGAAAGGTGCCCTATTGTGATTAATTCATGATAGATTTTCTCTCCCTTGCTTGCAGTCTGTTGCCCAGGCTTGGCTTTGCCAAGCTCTCAACCTTTGGGTTATGTGGCAGATAACAGTGATTCTTCAGCTTTGTTTCATGGGAAGGATGTTCCAGAGCTCAGAGGTGTTGAGCCTGACAGTGGTGATGGCCAGGAGGAAGCTGGCTGGCCAGTACATGGCCTCTGTTGGCACGTCTTTGTTGGAGGTCAGTGGGCCACCTCTTGCCCACTGTGACAAGTGGCATGTCTGCATGTGTTGCCTGGAGAACAAGGCTCCAGGCACCAAAGCACCACACTGCACCCATTAACCACACACCCTCCTGTAACTCTTCCATCTCCAAAGCATTAGGCTCAAGAGCAGCCCTTGCAAGGTGAAAATCTGAAGACAAAGTGGTCAAAACTATAGCAGAAGACAGAATCATTTAAACTAAGTCCATTCTGGGTCAATGTGTGTTCTCCCCACACCAGGTTCTCCTGAACCCAGTGGCAAGCTATAAGAGCTGTGGATCATTGCACTGTGGGAACACAGGCTGTTTTAACATAATAAAGCTTTCTAGCTGCTCTAATTTCCCACCGAGTATTAAAATCTCATTTTATGCTACATTATACACTTGGCCTTTTGAACAATCAGGGACCATAAACGGTGTTTGCATCCTGAAGCCAAATCTAGGGAAAGAACAAGAGATAATCCGTCTGGCTGGAGAGGATGGAGCGGGAAGGGCCAGCTCTGCACAATTATTGATGTCCATTCAGAGACACAGGAAAATGAAGGGCATTAACAGGGTTGCCAGGCCCTCCTCAGAATGGGGCTTTAAATGATATTGATGCGGTGCTAATAGGTGCACAGTTTATCTTTTATGTATTACAGCTCAGGGCCTGGAACAGGCACTTGGATAGCGAGCTTAGGCATATTCTGCCTCTTCCAGAGGATTTGGTTCTAGGGATTTGGAGCTTTCAAAAGCTGCACATTCTATCTGAACCGACAAGAGGGTCAGGGAGGTGACAGGAGTACCCACGTTGCTAATCTGAAAGTTGATCTGCAACTACTTCTGAAGTAGGATGTGTTAAGGCCCCTCTGGAGCTGTGTGTCCAGGCGTTTGGGGCATGTCTTCAGCTGGAGACTCTTGTGCTATGGTGATTTAAAGGGTTTGGTCCTTTGCTGGCTTCTGGTCCAGGGAATTTCTTCGTTTGATTCCCTAAGTTTTTGGGAAATATCTCCTATAAGAAACCACAGGAAACCCTCTGTCCACTCTTTCAAATGGTGGGGCTGCCCTTGTAAGGCTGCCTAAGAAATCTCTCCCACCTATAGATACAAATTCCTTGTATGTGGCCTTTCAGCTTTAATCTTCCCCAGAATCAGCTATTACATCAAGAGTGTGTGTGCTTATCTGCTGTCATCTTCGGAGGAAAAGGTGCCGAGATTGAAGGCAAATGCTGTTTATTCATTCAGCTCCTTCTGCAGCTCAGGCAGAACACTGATCTTGGCACGGAATTAGAGGAGGAAGGGCAGTTTGCTGTGATTTGTTGGCTTAATTTGACAGGCAATTTTCAGATCTGGATCAGAAAGTCATAGTGAAAGTTTTGGGAATGGCTGCGCTTGGGTTTAGCTTTGGGGGAGCAGAGTGTTGTTTTTACTCTAGTTTTGGAGGAAAGATGATGAGTTTTCAATAAGTCATTGCAGCTTTTAATGATTCACTTCTGGAATTGCAGTCTCAAGTGAAGCTAGCTGAGACCAGATACTAGCTGTGCTGTGCACTGCATGGAGCAAGCACAGTCGCACCCCAAAGAGCTCAGTTATACTAATAAACATAAAGAATAAATGAGGAAATTATCCAGTGAGTAATAAATCACAACGATGGAAGTATGTAACACCATTATTTTCTGATTCACTTCCAATCTGAGGGTGTGAATACACCACTTAGATCAGCTGAGTGAAGCTGGCCTGGTGTCAAAGAAGTTATTGGGCCACGTCTGTGCGATGGGCAAATCAGTGCAATGAACTTATGCATGGGGTAGTTCACAGCATCTGTTTCTTAAGGGAAAACCTTCTCCAGATGCCTTGGGGAAAACACAAGCCAAGACTATTTGATAGCAACTCTGAAATCCAGGCAGATCTGGGCACGTGCTGCTCATGTTTTCTCTCTCCCTCCCTCTCTCTTTTCCTCTTCATGAGCTGAGATCATTATTTCTGTGCATCGTGGTTCTAAAGTGAACATCCCTGATACCAGCTCTGCCTCTTATCATGAGGCAGCTGCAAAATTGCTTTCAGATTGTTTTACAATCGGGTTTTGCATTGAGCAAGGCAGAAATGACACAAGGAAAGCATTTGGGAAGGAGGGAGCAGAGAGGAGGCCAAGAGGTTGAGACTAGGGACACTGAAGAAATGAAAAGAGGGATGAAAGATGCTGTTTTCAACAGGAGCTCATGGCTCACAGCAGAAGGGATGGGTTCCTTAACCTTTCAGAGTGAGAAGCACCTGGTGTTCACAAGCGTTGCTGCTGCCCTGTGCTGTGCAGAGCCTAGCACATGGTTAGAGAGGATGTGAAGTACTACAGGAAGGCCAATATCTTTGTGCCTGTAATATCGGCCCACACACCGTGGTTAAAATCAGTTGAGTTGATTGGGACAGGCCCAAAATCCATCTAACCTGGTATCTTCTCCTCCAACAGTGATAGAAAAAGGGAATCGTAGCCATCGTGGAAGCAAGTATGGAACCAAGTAAGAAATGAAAGCCCCCAGGTGAAATTGTGTCCTCTGAGAAGTGGAAAGTAATTTTTCTGCTGACTGCATCCACCACAGTTCCACTCTCTCCCATCAGATGCTAGGCCATAATCAGCAGCGCTGCCAAGGTATTTCCTTGAAGTGCAATAAAACCAAAATACTATCTGATCCAGCATTTCTGATAGCAGTGACTTTGTTTAAGCAACTTTATAATGAATCCTAGTTCTTCTCCCAATAGATGCCTTTGCTATAATATCCTCGAGTAGCAAAGGAGTAAAATAAATCAGCTTTTACAAACTCATAAACACATAGAAGGGAATGTAAACCAATTTCTGATCTAGCTGAGGTGCACTGAGATTTCACCGAGTGGCATGAAGCTTGAGTGGGTTCTGAAATTGCTCTTGAGCCTGTGAATTCATCTCTCCTTTCCTCTGCCAACAGGGATGTTGCTCTTAACCCTTCGAAGGCTGTCCATGCATTCACATGTTCTTCTGGTCTCTTTCTCTGTATGTGTGTACTGTATTCTCTTGTGTAGCTATGTGCAGGTAAACCCAAGTATGCACACATGCAATCTCCCAGGGCATTTTAAGACAGCAAGCTGAGAGAAACCAGATTATCTTCTTGTGTCCTCAACCCAACAAGGATATGGCCCTGTAAATAAAGAAGATACCACTGTACGGGGGGAAAAATGAAGGAGAGCACTGATTTAGGTAGAGAAAAGACATCTGCACTGTCTGGTGCAGATGGTAGCACAGAAGAGGTCCTCAAGGGCCTGAGGAGACAGACTTGCAGCTCCTAGAGCCATGCCAAGAGACAGTCCCCAACCTTTTTGAAGCACGTCTCTTTCCTTCATTATTTCAAAGTAAAGATTTAGCAGGTAAAGGGGTGTTTCTGCTCTCAGGATGCTTCCCACATCCCCTTCTATGCTAGGGCATAATGAAATACTTCTTAGTTTTATTTGTATTCCTATTAAGCCCATTGCCTGACCTGGCTGTAACTGGGGCTGGACACAGCCTAGAGCAGGGACCAGGGAAGACAGCAGCAGCAATGCAGCATCCAGAACACGCATCCGGTCTGAGCTCAAAGCAGAGCCCGTCACACTCAAGGGAAGCTTATTCTAGAGCCTGCTGCTGCATTCAGTATTTGGAGAAGAGTCCAATTTGCTGATTGTGCTGGTGGGATGTGAAAGGCAGGATAGAGTTTTACTGCAAAGCAGTTGACCTTGCTCCACAGATATTGCCGATACACAGCTGCTATTCAGCGCTTCAGAACACTGTAGTCATTATGTGAATCTGTCTGCTAAGAGCAGCAATTAGACTTCAGAGCATTATGGTCTGCCTGCCTAAAGAAAGGGCACATACAGGTGGGAGGATGGGGGCAGTTCTCTCTCTGTCTCAGTTGGTGGGAGAGCTCTGGAGAACACACAGAGTGTCCTGTGCTGTCATTGAGGATCCAGGCAATGACTCTTCCCCGCTCCAAACCAGTTGAAGAGAGGGTGACAAATGTGGTTCTATAGGTGGCTCAGCGGGATGGGAGTTTGCAGTGGCAATCTCCAATGGTGAGACCAGTCAGAGAGGGGTTAAATAGTAGAACAAATCCTATGGACTCTTCCAAGCTCTCCTTACTAACATCCTTGGTTCCTTCAACAAGATCTGCCGACGTGCAGAGGTGGCAAAGGGGCAGTCTCCCTCTAGCAAGAAGTTATGAGGCTAATCTCAAGGGCTGTTGCAATATAGGATGCTCAAGAGGAGGGAGGGAGGACAGGGAAGGATTTTGTTCTTACTGGTAAGCTGTAATTATGCTGCAAGTCTGTATCACTGATTACACTTGTTCTGCTTGTACAGCACAGGGCTGGTGGCTTGTTTAACAATGCACAGCACATTGTTCCTGCTCCAGCCCTTAACGCCACAAAATTGATATTGCTTTTCCACGAGCAGCGAGATAAGACATGCGCTTAGTACACAGTCAGGGCCATGATACCATCGCCACACGGGGAAATTAAAAGTCTCCACATGGCACCAAAGCCTCTCTCCCCTCCTCAGCACATCGTTGGGCAGCACAGAACTTAGAATCATAGAATCATAGAGTAGTTAGGGTTGGAAAGGACCTTAAGACCATCAAGTTCCAACCCCCTGCCATGGGCAGGGACACCTCACACTAAACCATATCACCCAAGGCCTCATCCAACCTGGCCTTGGACACTGCCAGGGATGGAGCATTCCCAACCTCCCTGGGCAACCCATTCCAGTGCCTCACCACCCTCACAGGAAAGAATTTCCTCCTTATATCCAACCTAAACTTCCCCTGTTTAAGTTTGAACCCGTTACCCCTTGTCCTGTCACTACAGTCCCTAATGAAGAGTCCCTCCCTAGCATCCCTGTAGGCCCCCTTCAGATACTGGAAGGCTGCTATGAGGTTCCCAGCAGGAATAGTAAAGAGGACAGCAAGCAAGAGGGGATATGGCAGTGAGGGACACCTTTAGGCTGCAGGAAAGGGGGGAACTCCTTCTGTACAGGAGGGGAGTTGAAAACCAGTAGAACCCAATAGGAAACCAGCTGGATCTCAAGGCCATCAGGGAAGTTGAAGTCCCTGTAGCTTTAGGCTGAGCAATGAACATCTTTTCTGCCCTCCCCATGGCAGTTCTCCAACGAATACTCTTTAGCTGGGCACATAAGTGAAGAGTGTTTGTACAGCAGAGGGCAAGGAGCTGTCGTGTGCTACACTTGGGAATAAGGGAACTGGAAGGAGAATAGTAAGCATGAGATTGCCTCTGACAGGCAGACACAGCGGCAATTTTTGCACTGAGATGCATTTTGTCCTTCACTGAAAAGTGCTGCTTTGTTGGTATAGAACTATTAAAGATTGGGAGTTTTCTGGGTTGGAAAAACACAGCTGAAAATTAGCAAGGAACCTCATATAATCAAGGCACAAAGTCTGGGAAAGTCTTGGTTGAAATCTATCATTTCACTTGAAGCTTAAACTTGTATGCTTTAAAATACCCCAAAGCTCAAAATCAAAATGGAACAATCTAAAGTTATTGGAGTAAAGTGCGGAGTGACCTAATCTAAGCTGTATTTCTCCTGGTCATCTTGGGGAAAATTGGCAATACATTGAGTTCTTACCTCAATTTGAAGTGGATTTCTGTCAGTAAAGAGCATCATTTCCCTCCCCATCCTTTTTTCTCTCTGTATGGTGTGACATGAGCACAGCGAGGGGTATGGCCGCTGTACTTGGCTATGCGGGACCCTGCATCCTCTGTGCCCAGTGCATGTCTCTAGGAGCAGTCCCTCTCCTCATGCTGGGCACCATCTCTGCTTTGTGGGACGGGGCTGCCTTGTGATGGGAAAACACATTTCATAGCTCTGCAGTGCGGGTTGTTGGTTGGAACAGCAGAACACCGCATCGCACACCTGGTTTTGTCAGAGACGGATGGCTCCAGGAGACCCATCAGCTCAATATGAGAAGAATTATTGCAGTTTTAATTAAACTTACTTTGCTGCCTATATATGGGCCTGGGGCAGAGAAAGTGCTCGGAATCAAAACCCAATATTTTTTAGAACCTGTGGGGTCCTTTCTGGCTCTTTGTCTTCCCTTCCCCCTCTTCTCATTTCTCCCTTCTGCAGGATTCACTTGTGTTCCTGAGCAGATCAGGAGTGTGAAAACTGCATGTAGCAGTGGCAGGAAACTCATGATCGGTGGCAGAGAGGCTGAGGTTGCATGAGGGAAGAATGGAAGGTGTAAGACAGAGGGGGAGCCATGGTATGAAGGTTCAGCCCCAGAAGGTGTGGGGTTACCATCAGGTCTAGATGAAGCAGTGCCACGTGAGGGAAGGGAATACATGAAGCCAGAATGGGAATAGAGGGGAAGGAATGGAAGACTTGCTTCAGAGCCTGAAAGAAGCTAACATGAGCTTTGTCCAAATATTTCCATGCTAAAACAAATAAGATTTGTTTGTGTGGGCTGGCTCCCAGAAGCCTGGCTCCTCTCCTCAAAGGCTTCCCTTTCCCCATCACTATCCTCTTAATGAAGTTGATAATAAGCAGAACAAATCCTGTTGGATAAGTAATTAATCAGGAGGCTGGAACAGTGGAACAGCATTCATTTTTGCAAAGCCAGAGATTTCTTTGCTGGGAAACCCCACAGCACAAGAGGATGGGAAGGCCTCGGGAGGGTGCTATGAGGAAAGGAGGTGTCTGCATTGGTGACAGGCAGTGAGAAGATGGGTCAGAGAGACAAGGGGTCTTCATCTGAGTTTCTCAAGATTGGCCCTACTTAAGGGGAGCATGCTTTAGTCTCCCTGCTCTGAGACTAAAAAAGAGGGGAGGTTCAGGTCCTGTGGCACTCTGGAGGGGGTGTAAGGCTTACACATTGCACAAGCCCCTTGCAGGCTGTCTCCTAGAAAATACTGCTCAAATCTCACTTAGAGCCAGGACTTCTCAGGACCTTCAAGATGCCTGTGGCATAGCTTTAACAGACAAAACGGGCCAGGCCATTCTGGGAAGCAGGAATGAAGCGGGGATATCCTGCTTTAAGCATCCCTATTTCTGGCAAGAGAGGATGCGAAATAGAAGGGGCTGGGCAGGGGCTCTGAAGTGCGCAGACTGCGCCTCTTCTCTTGGCTCTTCAAACACAGATACCCAGCCAGAAGGAACCATTGATCGGCATGACTAATGGGGACTTTAAGGGGGAAAGTGTGCCAGATCAATATGCAATCCACAGTATGTGAATCACTCCGGCTTTTCCAATTTATTCAGCTCCAAATCAAATGAAGGAACCAAAGATAAATATATAGCCATGGGGAGGCTGGGGTGGGGGGGATGCTTGTGTGAGGAAGGTGGGAGAGGGAGGCAGAGTCTCACAAGGGATAATTAACCAGCTTTTATCATTCTAACAAAGCATTAAGCCGGTAAATCTGTGAGAATGGGAATACCCCAGAGAGTTCTTACTGACATAAAGCAGAGATTCCAGCTCCTCTTCTCAAAGTTGCTTGGATTGAGGCAGAGCTGAACACGGGACCCTACAGCCCATTTCTGCAGCACTCCTAGGGGTCCCTTAGCTGATAACAAGAGTATTGGCTGCCTCTGTCTCCATAGTGATGTCTTAACCTTTAACTTCATCTCCTGGATTCTCTCCTGAGTTAGCAATGCCTGAAAGCAATCATCAGAGCAACTAAACCCTGCATGTTTCCAGCTGCGCCAGGTGTGACAAAGTACAATCCCTCCTTGCCTGCTACAGAGATGGAAAAGCACATTCACCCCAGTTCACAAAGAAGAATTAGTGGTTGAAGCAAAGACCTGATCCTAGCCATGCTGTACACTGCTTAATGCTTCTGTCAGATGATGCATCAAAAAAGCTGCTTTAGGGGTGAGGAACTGGAGAGCTTGCTGGTCCAGGCATTGCTCAAGGGGGAGAGGAGGGCAATGGATGTTAACATTCCAGAATGGGTCTGCTAGATCCTGAACACCTGGGAAATTTTCCCAGGAGCTCATTTGAGGCTTCAATACTTATTCCACAAGGTAAGGGGGACTCAAACGCAGGCTGGCTGGAAACAATCTGCCTTGGATTCAAAGGTTTCAGGCTGTCCTGGGAGGAGGCAGAAGGGACGCAGGAAGATGTGCAAATCGAAAGCACCCAGGATCAAAGGCAGCAGAGGAAGGAAATATTTCCTCCTGCATGGAAAACCATCAAGACAGGGTGCTGTCAAACCAATATCATTCTGCGCTAGCCTAGCACTAGCCTATCTTCCAGCAGAGCTCATAAAACACTCTACTAAGGTACAGCAGCATGACCTCCCTCGGATACAGGCACAGCTAAATGGGGACATTTAGCCAGTCATCAGAGAGCCATCAGCACCACCAGTTCCAGGTCTCAGCCTCCTGATTCCCTATTTTTTGGTCTGAATCACTTTCACACATGGCTGGGCCGGCATCCGGATCCATAACACATCTTTCAATCCCCCGGTGCCTCGGGAAGCAGTTTTAAGCTATGTGCTGAGGTGGCAGGCACCAAAATGCTACAGATCAGTGGTTTCTAACCTGCACTTTGAAGACTGTTGGGGGTCAACAGATTATACCTAAGGAGCTGCAAGAAGAGACTAAGAAAAGCCAGCTTGTCAGCAGGCTTAGCTGAGGTCTTCAGCGGGCAGGAAAACTATTCCTCCATGGGAAACTTAACAGGATCTGGAATACAAAGAAGACTGAAAGCTCGCTATGTGGCTGAGGGTAAGAACTCAAATACAAGGATAATACAGGGGGACATTTTTGTCTGTTTAATTTAAAGGTATTTGTATTTCTTCCAGGCTGGGTTCTCAAGAGAAGAGGGTTGCATTGAAGCTCATGATGCCCTGACTGTGCCCTGAGAAAGGGACCAGGACCCCCCTCAGAGTGCTCCTATTGATCCCTGGAGGTTTCAGAAGCAGGAGCAGTTTGCCCCGTGCTCAAAACCAGTTTTGCCCACACTAACAAAGCAAATGGAATTAATTCAGGTTGGGAAACCTTATTCTGACACTGTCTCATAAGTAAGTCCCATAAATCAATCCCCTGCTCTCTCTTCAGGAATGGTCCCAGCCTGTCTCTGCTGGGAACATCATCACTGGGGCCAGCAAGGAGCATTTGTGCTGTGTTCAACACATGCCACAGCCCCAGCAGGACCTGACAAAAAGATCTCAAACTTCCTATGCAAACTGAGTCATCCCCTGAGGCTCCTGCGATCTGATGTGTCAAGGCTACATGTGGGCCCGTTCCACAGGGTCCCCTTCTTTATGCCTATGCTAGATAGGTCCGCCTTGTCCTGTCAGGCTGATAAAATCCTTCAGCAGCTTCAGAGATGCTAACATGTTCTGCCTGCCAAGCTCAGGGTGATGGGAGCATCTGACAGACAGCAGCTTCCCTCTGTGTTAAACATTAATAGCTTTCCAGCTTTGCCGCTGGATTTTCTGTTGCTCAGACCTGAGCTGCCTCTCTGGAGATGTCAGTCCACGACAATACAATTACTGCCCCAGCTCCACACTCGCTGAAGAGGCCTGACGGCTTCAGCACAGGCAGGGAATGGATTGCCCAGGAGTGATTAAAGGGAATATGGGGGCATGAAGGGACTGAATTGAAGATGTGCTGCTTGGCAGGGGCAGAGGACAGCTGCCAGGTTGTGGAATCCATCTCCACTGAGGAAGATGAATAGCTTGGTTTCAGGGAGATGTTATCACCAATATCTTATTACTCCTGGTAGCCTGGACAAAACCTAGGGCCACACTCCAGCTCTGCCACCACCATCATCTGTCTCCTCTATTTCCCTCACTCTGAATAACTTTCCAAGTACCCATTCCCCATCTGCATCCTCACCTGATCTATTTCTGCGGGCTTTTGGCTCTCTGCTCTGGTTCTCTTCAGTGACGCCTGCTTTCCAGGGAGGCTGCTGAAGGATGTAAATATGGCAATGTTGCATAAAGTCTCAGCAGCCTTTTTTTCCCCCCCTTCTTTTGTATATGATTCACAATTTTGCCTTTCAGGAAAATTCAGGCCAGTGAAATGTCTTCTCTGTGAGATTTCACCCAGCAGAGGGTTTTCCCTGCTGAAAATATCTGCAACTGCAAGTGTTAGAGGTTTTGGTACAAATCTGCCTTCGTGATACTCACCATTTGGAGCTGATTCAAGATTCCCTTCATGGCCACATGATCCTTCACATAGGCTAGGTTTGAAAACAAACCCCTTTTCTCTGCCAAAAAGAAAGAAGGAGGAATCCTTTCATAAGAACAGGATAGGTTCCAATTCAGCAATGATCCATGTAAACACACAAATATAGGGTGCTATCCTTCAGAAATCTAGACATTAAAAGATCAGCTAACAGAAAATAACATGGTTGCTTTGAAAACTACATCATTTGCACTGTTGGATGGGAAAATACGGGCTTATGAAATAAAACCAGCGGGATACAAGTGTTAATTACTACAGAAACAGTCCTTTCCTAAACAGTGTGTGTCTCTCTATGTAGCTCTCCCTCTGCCTCTCTTGTTCTCTGTTCTGGCTCATGAACCACAAATGTGTTCCTGCTGGTGCCTAGTGTGGATGACTCCATCCCAAAGCCTGGACCAGACCTGTAGGAATTGGGAACAAAAGATGCAGTTGAGCCTGTTGCTTCAGATCCTGTTGCTGGTCCCACAGCACTCATCAGCATCACAAGATGATGAGAGCCCCGGTGTCACTGCTGCAGTAGATGGCTATAGACAGATGCAATAGAAAGTTCTGCAGTACAAACAGCAATGCAGGATGAGGGAAAAGACACAAGGTTACCTATTTACCAACCTCTCAATATTTATGAGGACTATGAACCAGATTGATTTCCATGCACCGTTTCACCTGCAGTGCTTTCCTTCCATATTTATGGAAAGGGGAAATAAACGAACAAAAGGAAACCCATCTAGCTTCTTTTAGATGGTGTATGAGCTATCTGTCATTTGCATCAGGATGCTTCTCCTTATGCAGAAAGTCTCTGTGTCTTCTGGGTTAGTGGGAAGCTTCAGGCCAAGAAATGGCTTGCCAGAAGACTTCAGAGTATTATTATAGGGTCAAGACAGGCAAACGCTGTGCTTTTCCTGTGAGTGGTGCCATATGGACCTATGGGAAGCAAGACCTACAGGTCAGAGATGGGTGGAAATGGGTATCCTCAGAGTCACAGAGGGAGCAAAAAGCAAGGCCAGTGACAGACCCACTGTGCTATGCGTTCGACTGCACCTCTTTAACCTCATCCCAGGTGGTTGCAGATTTGTTATTCAGAAAGGCAATTCTGCTGTTTGGATACTCCCAATCCCCCAGGGAAACATTTTCCTTCTGTACCTAGGAGAAACACAGTTAAGTCTGTTTATGAAACTAGTTATTGCTATAAATTAACATTTAAAACCCTCTACACTTTCATTTCCATTTATAAGATTTCCTGTTAGGATTATTTGATAATGCGAATTCTCCTCTTCTGCTTTAATAGACCCTTCAGTGTCGGGGTGGGTTTTGATTTCAATTGCTTTTTGGTGTTTTTGTTCTTCTAGTAATAGGATTTGCTTTACATATGACAGATTTGTCAGTGGAATTTGAACAAATAATACCAAATGAACTCTAAATGCCATTTGTATCATCAGTTTTTAATTTCAGAAGTGTCACCCTGTTGCATTTGGGGAATAGGGAAATTGACAGTTCACCCACTAAATTTTATGGCAGCCCAACGTGTCCAGAATACTTCCTGCTGATATTTCTGTTTAGTTAATCCTTGCAATACAAGGGAAAGATTACTTGTTGGTCCTTCGTTTATTTGTTTCAGAATGGCTTCGTTTTTCTCATTAATGAAATGATGTAGGGTTATGCAAAACAAGGTACCGATTCTATTGGAAGCAGACTATGAAATACACAGCTTGGGGTGGGAGAACCCAGGGCTAAAGAAATGGAATGGTTACAGTGTGCAACAGCATGTGGAAAGAGTCTTTAAAGCCCTGTATTCGTGTGGCTTTACAATGAGATACATACTTGAGAAGCTAACTTACAGTGGAGTTCTTGCTTCTGCAGGAGCACAGCCCCTTTACAGCTAGATAAATAACTCCCTTTGGACCATTTTGCTTCACCGACTTCATGGCCCATGCCAACGTACTCACACACAAGAAAGGATCATCGTGTTAATTGCAATCCTCTTGTTATGCAAAGTCATCAGCAGCCTAATGTCCTGTGTTATTACCAGGAGCTGCAGACACCTCAATTCGAACAGAAGCCAGGATGTGTGCAGAAGACAGACCTGAGGCCTACGGCTGGCTGGCAAGCTGGCTCAGCTCTGTGTGTGCTTTGGGAAGGCAGGCAACCCTCTCATGTTATTGTTGGAGTTAGTGACGGTGATGTGTTTCTTGTGGTCCAGGGTCAAGAGTGCCCCTGGCCCCTTTGCTCGCACATCCTGCCTCTTTCACACGTGTATCTCTTCGTGTCTCCTATTCTCTGAGCCTCCCGTATCTTTTGTCTTTAAGCTGTAGTGGCAGGAGTTGGGTTGCGGGAACCTTCAATTTCCTATTCAGTTCACCACGGAGCAGTAATTTTCTGCACTTCCATAATTAGGGGAATTTTAAGCAAACTACCCTGCGGATGATTACAGCCGGATTCAATTTATCTTGCTTTGATCACCAAAGGACGAAGACGCCACTTGAATATTTGGTTGTGCGCTCTGCCTAAAGAAGAACCTCACACCAGCTGCTTCCTTCCTGTCTTCTCCCTCCACTTCTCCCTTTTCAGCCCCCATCACCCCTCCCTACCAACTGGGAGATTGTCTTTCTGCTGCTTCTTTAGCTCGAGTGGAAGTAAATGCCCCTTCCTGAAAGATGAAGCTCTATTTAAATCAGGATGTTTTCCCAGCTCAAAGGCAGCGTGATCTGATTTTTCGAGCAGGGCATAAGGAAAAAAGCATACTCAGGGAATTTAATTTCCAGGTGTGTCCCTTGGTTTCCTCATCTATAAAGTGGTGGGGCAGAGGAACAGGGCGTTCATTTGCTGTTCTGTTTTGGAAAGGCTCCTATAGGCAGTGTCGCAAGGACAAACTGTAAGCCTGATTTCTTGGGTCTGCAAGATGGTTTGGGAAACCCTATGACATCAAGGTGTCTTTGAAGTGATAATTGGTTCTTCCTGGTTTTATCAGCTTTAACACCCACGAATAAACACAAGACCTTTAGCCATCACCTTTTTGCTTTAGCTACGCTTTAGCTATCTCCCTGATCATCTGCTTTCCGCTCCAGGGCTGGGAATTCATCCATGAGAGAGCAGTCCATTGCAGCATTTAATCCTCTCTAGTTCCAGAGAGGCGAAAATGACAGAGCACTGCTGAAGCGGCTGAGGACACCCTGTGTGTTTCCCGAGCCTCAATGTCTAGTGCAGGCTGCAGTGAGTGGGAAGGATGAGTGACAGGAGACATAGGGAGATGCAATTCAGGATTGCAGAAGAGGACAACACAGCAACTTCAGGTTATGGCAGGAGGTGCACCAGACCTGCCACAGGCCTTCCCAGCATAGGGGAAGATCAGACCATACCTTTCACAGGGAGCTATTCTCAATGGGAGACCACACTTCAAGGGGTTCTGCCTTCCTGTTCCCAAACGTGAGCATGATGGGCTGTCAGCTCCGGTATATTAATAGACTGTTAATGCTTCCAAGTTTCCTGAGCCACGTGTATGGGTTTTCGATAGGTTAATTAGGCCATATTTCAGGATAATTACAGCTGTATATTTCTACACTAATTAAGTGGCTTTAAAACATACCCACAATGCGGCTCAGTGAATCATAATTAAACTTCCTCTGCCTCCTGCTATACGCTCTGGAACTAGGACCCATAAAAGACCCAAGCGCTGCTCCTTGCCAGCAGCAAATTAGAGCTCACAAAAATGATCTTATGGAATGTATCTTTTTTTATAGAATCATGTACAAATTAATTCAAAATGAATATTACATGAGTCATCAAAATGCTTCAGCTGCCTTCTCTTTATTTATATTTATCCTCCCACTTGAACCGTCACCTGGTGGAGACAGTGGGGAACCAGGGTGAAGGCAGAGTGACTCATCCATGCAACGTTTCCCGACAGTGATGTGCTTTGATTTTCCCTCCCTTTGAGCTGGGGAAGGTATAAGGTCCATGGGAAAACTGACTGTGAAATCCACACTTATTTCTTCCACTTCCATGGAAGCCACAGCAAAGCACAGGCTGTGGTTAGGTGCTGGTGGGGTCAAGGAGGCCGGTACTGGGTGCTGTGGGTCTGTCTGTTGCTGCCCCTCAGGTGAAGCAGGTTGTGTGGAGCAGACAGAGCTTACCCAGCCAGCATCAGCCCAAAGGAGGTGAGGAATGCTCTGGCACATCTGGGAAATGAATGGCCAGGGATGCAGGCAGCCCCAGTGGCACTGGCCCGTGGCTGATGTGACCAGTGTGGTCCTCTCTGTGTGCCATCATCTTCTCCAGTATAGAAAGCATCATCTGGTGGCCCTGATGACAAAGAACCTCTTTCTTCTTTCTGGCCTAACTGTAGTCACAGATGTTTTTCTCTGTTTGCCCTCCTTCTTTGTTATTGTTTGTCTGGAGGACTGAAGTTCCCTCCTCTTTCCTTTGCTGTTTATAGCCGCAGGCATCAAATGCTCTTTCAGCCTCCACTTTTGTTAGACAAAAATGCCAGCCCCTTCTCTTTGAGGTTTATCACTCCCTAAAAGATCCCAGTAATACTTTATCTGTACTGGTTTCTTTTGTGTTTCGCAAGACGAGATCTATCCTTTTCTTTGTGCCTCGTCTCAAGTTATTATCACTGCCTCCTGCCTACTGGAAAGCTGCTGCTGAGCCATTCTAGTCTTTTCACTGCCTGCTTGTAGGCACAGTGTCCTGACACTTGGCTCCGGGCACCCACTCTCCTGCAATACAAATAATAACCATCTTTTTCTTCCTTATATCAGATTTTTCCATTTCCAGTAGAACCTGAGCAGGTTCAAACTTACACTTTTCATTCTCCCCGGATTTGTGAACGTTGTGCAGCAGTTTTAAAGGGCCTGGAAAACTGGGATTGGATACAGAGAACTGGCTAGCAGATTTCAGACAATACCTGTCTGCATTTTGAACTGGTTTACTCCAGTTGTATCTACATGCCTTTGATGTGAGCTTGCAGCAAACATTCTAGTGGACGAATTAATAAGTAGATGGTGCAGTGATGGGTGCTCTAGAAACAAAATTAGACAGATAGACAGACAGATCAGTCTGACTGAGGGAAGTGAATTTTAAGCGGTGTTACAGAACATTAAAGGAAATCAAATGTGATATTCTTATTCATCCTGGAAACCCATTCCAGGGGGTGAGTTCAGCTACTCGGGAGATAGACACAACGCCGTGTGAGCAGCATAGCCAATCCAAACCAGCTCTCACTCTGAGTCCTGAATAACTCCTGCTGCAAAGCAAAGCAAGCTCAGGACTTCCACTAGGACCAGGGATTCCACACCCTCTGCCATTGTGTGTGTCACCTCACCTAATGAATAGATTCTGGGAGAGACATCTTCATGCAGAGAGCTCACAGATGCGAATGGAAACCAAATTGGTGGGATTATTCAGCCATCTCTGCCTGTTGACACTGACATGTGAGTCAGGAGCTTCATGCCCTGAGGCACCGCGTTCACTGTGGGAGTAGGAATCCAGGAATGCTGGTTTATCATCAACATACTGCATAAATGCATCTTACTTGTGCAAATCAATTTACTCCCGGTCTCAGGCCTTAGCCTCATCTGCCTCCTACTTGGGAACAAAGAATTGAGTTCTGGGTGGGGCTCATTCCCTATGGTTCATGCCAAAAGCTTTTACTGAGGCAGGAAAACTGCTTGGTTCATTAGTTATTGGTAATGAATGGGAGAGGGAAAAACGCAATGAGACGATTCAGGTGTGGTATAAGGAAAAGCCTTCTGATTATGGTAGGAGCAAGGCATGGGAACAAGTTATCCAGGAGAGTCACTGAACCTCCTCCCTCAGAGACTTTTAAAGGTGGGCAAGGACGTGTTGGATGCGAACGATTCTGTGTCAGGGAAGGAGGGAGGGATGCGATGCTCTCCTGATGTCCCTCCCACCTGTACATGTCTAAGGCAGAAAGGAAGGAAATGAAATTACAGGTCAGCTGAGGCAGGCTTCAGCTGCGATGAAGATGTTTCAAAGACATCACTGAGCGTGGAGAACGTGAGCCTTGGCAATATGCAGGTTCCCCAGGATGGGTGGTACCTGCCTTAATTCAAGACACAGACCCATCGGGCTTCAACCATCACCAGTGCTGAAGGTGGATTTTTAAAGCTGTTTGGAAGCTTTGGGTACCCTGTTCAGAAGAAAGGGAGTCAACCTTCCCCTCTGCTGCCCATCCAGGTTCCTGGGCAATGCTTGCCACATGCCATTAACCCAGCTTTCACATCGCATTGCCCAAGGGGCTGTTTTTCTGGCTCTGGAGGAAACAAGGTTCTGTATTTTGATGCAACCTCCTAAGTGCCCTGCACTGCTTAGACTGGAAGGCACTGTATAAAACGTTAAGCATTATCATTAAGCACTCCTCTATGTTGATGCTGACTTTTATGTGGCAGGCACTGCAGTCTATAACAAGCTACTGTCACTGTAAAAATATCCCTGTGCATTTGTGGCTGGGCTGGAGGGCAAATCAGGAGAAAGGGAGCAAGCATTTGCAGCTGCTGAGAGGGATGAAAGGGGTTGATGCCTCGCAGGGGTTGGCAGGGAAGAGGCAAGGCTGGATGCAGCAGCTTCAGTAGGGCTGCGGCTGTACCAGTGCTTCCAGCAGGAGTTACAGTTTGCTGCAGTAACTCCATCCCTGAGTGCAAACACAAGGATGTTGTCTCTCTGAATACAAATGGACTTTTTTGGCTGTGGGGACAGCCTGAGGAAGATCAGGCACTTCTTTTCCTGCAGTTTGGACAGCAATAGCGTGCCTGTGGTGACTTCCAGGAAAATTCTGGATCAGGGAGTGTAATGGGGTGTTTGGCACTTGATTTTGAGGACTGAAGGAATCCTGCCATGGGGCAGTTGAGGACTCCCATTCAAGGGGACTCATGGGACAGGAGAGGGCTGTTAGTTCAGGGCAGGGGTGCTGGGAGTGCATCAAGATTGTCATGGAAGAGCTAGAAAAAAGGAGGATGCAATGGAAGGAGGAATATATTATAAGGAAGAAGGTCTTTACTGTAAGGGTGCTGAGGTGCTGGAATGGGTTGCCCAGGGAAGTTGTGGATGCTCCATCCCTGGCAGTGTTCAAGGCCAGGTTGGACAGAGCCTTGGGTGACATGGTTTAGTGTGAGGTGTCGCTGCCCATGGCAGGGGGGTTGGAACTGGATGATCTTAAGGTCCTTTCCAACACAAACCATTCTATGATTCTAATGGGGTACCTTTTGTTGTGCAGAAAGCAGAGCATCCCTGCTAGGCAGGGCTGAGGGTCCAGGCTGCAGTAGAGTGCATCCCTGGGCACTCAGTGCACACTACAGAAGAGCTCTTGAAGTGTGGGTGAGATCAACAGCTCAATAATGTCCAAGACAGAAGAGGATCTGACAACTGCACCTTCTTTCAGAGACAGCCCTTCCTGGCAGACACCTCCTCTGTGTTGGAGGGCATGGAACTGGGGCTTGGCTACACCCGGTGCTCCCATCTCCTGCTGCTGAAAGGGGGTGTGATCCCCCCAACAAGCCACAGCCACTTGCCTTGCCTTTTGCCAATAAGGCTGGTAAAAGATTAAAGGAGAGAGCAGCGGATTTGTTCTAGAAGCAATGCTATCACCTCGGGCAGTTTTAATAAACCGATAATCAAATAAAGACCAGACTACAATAAATTAACATCTTTTACCAGGAGCAAGGCAAGGCTATCCTTTTAAAGCCATTGTCAGCGTTGTAAGCAGTGAGAAGGAGGAGGGAGGAGAGATGAAGGAGCAGCCGAGGGGAAAAGCAGGGGGAAAAGAAAAAGGCATTTAACCCTGCTTGTTAGACATGTGAATCCCACGTCCAATTTCCAGCGGCCTTACACCATGTGTGAGCGCTGATAAGGCCCTGTGTGAAATTGACAGCTCGGTCTGAGGCGTCTATCTGCCATACACCATTTCTTTATTGCACAGATAAAGGAGCGAGGCTGGCTGAGCATGACTGCGCGATTAAACTTCCCATCCCAGGAAGGAGAGGTGAAGAAAGAAACACGTTCCTATTAGGGCCGCTATTAGTTAATGAGCAAGTGTGCGTGTGTGCGTGATGATAGAGTGTTTGCACACCCATACCTGGTCCCAGGTTGTGTGTGAGTGGAGCAGAATGAGGGTGGAAAGGCAGGATGGGGAGCGGAGGGAGTAGAGGCAGTGCAAGCACCGTGCAATGCAGGTGGGCTTGGAGATGTGTGTGAGAAGCAGGTAAACAGGGAGCAAAACCATGTTTTGCAGTGTTTGTGAGGACAGGAGGCGCTGGAGGAGTGGACCATGCTGCTGCCTGATGGATCGGCTGCCTGAGCTCAGCTCTGGAGCTCTGCATTTTGGGTACTGAAGCTTCAACAGCTTTGCTGAGTAGTGTTACACTGCCTGGCACGTTTCCTGAGGGTGTTATCCCTGCGCTTGTGATGCTGCTTTACTTACATCTCTGTCACTGGTGCAGTCCCCAGCTAAAAACACTGCTGATCAGTAGGGCGATCAAAGGGGAGAGATATACAGCCCTCAGGCTCTTGGATTCCTTGACTCCTTTCCCCAGCCAGGGAAGGTCTGTTCTCTGTGCCTGGACAGTGGACTAACATGGCACTATGTGGCAGGCAGTGATATGGCCCCTGCTCTACCCTCACTGCTGGTGGAAGCCAATGTACTGGAGAGGAGAGAACAAGTGGTCCAGAGGGCTTCGGAACTCTTGGACTGGAGCAGGCCTGTTAAATCAGAGCAGATGGCCACGTTAGCCCTGCGGAAGAGCAGCAACTCTGTACTCATCACTGGCCACCCATCCAGTCTCTGCCTTCCAATTTTCCCTGCAAGCCTTTGACAGCTGCTCCCAGGGAAATTGCACTCGTGTGGTGAGCCGGGGTTAGAGAAACGTATCCCTCACCTCCTTTTCATTACCAATAAGCACGCGCTCCCTTTGTCTTCTAAAGCAATTTCATAGCCGGTGCACAAACACGGAGCCATCAAAGGAGCCTTTCACTGGGCTGGCACGAGAGACAATGGGAAGCAGATACACCTTCATCAACAAAGAAGCGCATTTCCATTTTGATAACAAATGTCTCTGGCTCCCCGTTGAACACCTGCATCTTGTTTTCCCTCTGTTTTCTCTCTCCTTCCCCAAGCCAGCGAGAGGAGGCCGCCAAGCAGAATGGTGCGTACAATAGCATCTCCCCCTTCCCTCCCATTGCCAGTTGTCGTGCTGACAGATCTGATAGGCCTGCTTGCCACGCTTTGCCTTTCGTTCCTAACAGCAGAGAGAAATGCAGGCCTTATTTTCCTCCCTTCAGCGTTATCATCCTCTTTCATGTTCTCATTACAATGCCACCATGGCGATAGAAAAGAAGAGATTCAGGAGCTGCCAAAAGAGCCGCCAGCTATTTTACTGCTCCCAACAAACTGACACATGGCAAACTCTGCGTGGGCATGTACAGGGGTGCTGACCCATTAGGGTAGGTGAACATGGCCCTAACCATACAAAGGCAAGCAGAGTGCTATCATAATTAGATGATGCCCCCATTTCTTCATTATTTACCTGGTTTACCTCCTCCCTAAACTAACTGGCTCGAGCAACCGCCCAGCAGATCTCAGTGCACGTTGCAGAGGGTGAAGAACCCTGGTTCCTTTTGCTTTTGCAAGGCTGACATAAGCAAGGCACTGAGTTTCCAGCCATCTCCCCATCTGGGCTGATGCTGTCCTGTGGTTCAGGTGTTTTCCATGCTGCTTGAGCAAGACCATCATCTGGTGACTTGCCTGCATTGAGGACAAGTTGCTCGGCATTGTGTTACAGAGGGAAATTATCACAGACAGCCTTTCTGGTTTGGTTGCTGCCTCCCAAGCCTTGCAGTATTCATGTCCCCACATCTGAGTTCAGCTACTGCGGATCCTGGGAAAGGCAGGCAAGGAAATGAAGAGCTCCAGGGCTTTGTCCTTATGGACACTCTGTAATGGAGCACTTGCTGAGCACAGGAAGGATGAGTTTCTCCCTCCAGGCTCTGCTGGGAGAGCGTCCTGAAATGTAGTTGGAAAGATGTGATGCACTATACAGGTTCCTCCCTTTACTGCTACCAGGGAAGGGCCCCAGTGCCAGGAGCTGTTCAGAACTCTGCTTAGTCTATTTTGTCTCTTCTACCAACATTTCTTGGTCTGGCAAATTTTCCATCCTCAGCAGAAGAGCAGTTTCCTGATCAGATTCATCCTGAGGGGATGAACAGATGCCTTCTTTCATTGCAGGACCTCTCTTGGCGACATGACATGGTGCAGGGACTGAGAGAGAAGCAGAGGTGAAAGGGGAAGCTGAAAGAGAGAGAAGGATGGGTGAAAGACAACCTAAGGAGGGGGAGGTCAGAGTGTAAAGAGGGTAAGGAAACACACAGGAGACCTTTTTATAGGTAGGAGGGAATGAAGCGGGGAAGTGATGAAAACAGGGAAGGAAACATTGAGTATGATGGATTGTTCACCAGGAATCCAAGATCAGAATGCCAACTAAATTAGGGTATTATAGGTCACTGAACAGAAATTGCACAACGGCTGAGTCTCTAACAAAGGTTAAAACATGGAACAAAGGCAAATAATGACACAATCCATAGTCAGTGACCATAAACTCCGAACAAAAAGGAGGGCGTTGCGGAGATGATGGGAAAGCAGAAGAAATCATTGCCTGCAATCAGTGTTCAGTGGGTCAGATTGAAACGAAAATGCGCTTTTCAGAGCTTACATCCTAGATGCAAACACAGACGTAGGTTTGACAATGTTTCAATAACATTAATGCACTTAGAGCACTCGGGAGGAATGAGAAGCCAACATCAGCTTAGGGACAGGCAGAAACGTGCCTAAGAGGTACAGGATGAAATATGAACATTAGAATGAAGGAAGGAAACCCTGGTTTCTCTGAGCTGCTGAATACAGCTGTCTGCAAAGTTTTCAGTGAAATCTTTGGTTGGCAACTATCAATTTAGCAAAATTGAAGCCCTTTCCATTGAATAAAGGCAGTTTTGCTGAACTTCTGGGTTCTCAGGTTTATGCAAGAGGCAGGTTATGTAGACAAGATGCTGGGGAAGCAGCTGGGTTGTGACATTAAAAGCCAGCACCCAGAAACCCTGACTCCCCCTAATCTTATGCATAAACCACCCCTGATCTCCCGGACAGGCTGTCCTTTAGGTGACTTTTGGGGTTGCTATGGCAGCAAAATTGATAACTCCCTTCTAAACAGGCATTTCAGTGTTGCACAGGACGATCAATGATATCCATCATGCCTGCATCCCATAGGTGCCAGGGTATATGACCACCATATCCACTCCAGCTGTATTTTCCAGGAATCCTTATATCTGCATGCTGCTAGTTGGACCTTGTCTCCTCACAGTTTACACTGTAAAGAGAAAGCTGTAGCCTAGCATGTGGAAAGTGAGTGAAAGACACACAACGTTCTTGCTTTGACAGAGATGTTTTACTTCACCTCAGGTAAATCTCTGCAGAGGGTGGCTATGACCATGGCTGCTGCTTGTCAGATGCTCAGTAGTGCACTGCTCTTCAGGAGGGTGCTTTGGGTCCTGCGTGCAGTGATAGATGCTCCTCCAGCTTCATATCTTGTTCTGCTGTGAGTCTGAGATAGTGAAGTCTTTGCTGGATTTCTTTAGGGTACTATCTTTTAACACCTCAGATCTGCCTAGCAGCCAATGAGGTTGTATAAACAGAAGGAATCTGGGGATGCAAAGGATGGAAAGGCAGCCCACGTGGTCTGTGACATAAAACCAGGGCTCACAGCGGCTGTACTGTCTTGGATGAAACAAAAGAGAGTGAGAGCACAGCCTGGATCTACAAACTCCAGGCTGCAAGAAATCCAGGTGACAGCAGCATGTGGAAGATCTTGTTACTGCTCTGGACATCTCTAGGGTCACCGTATCTCACCCTGTTTCAACACAATCACGTCTCTGCAAAGTAATGTTAAAAGCAAACACTGCTCCTCTGCCCTCCAAAATCCCAGGCAAAAAGGCAATGATGAGATCCAGCTGCAGCTGCTTGTGCTACAGCACTTAATAAATGTTGACATTTTTACAGAGAGAAGCGTGTGTTCTATTGGTGTTAATGTGATCTACACAGGATTAACGGGACCCCAAACGTTGTTCTCTCACCATGCAAACAAAGGCATATTTGCTCTTGCAAAACTTGATTCTAGCTTTCCTTCCCTTTGATGCTGAGATGATGCAGCAGGGAGGGGATTAGCCCTCCCCAGCTCCCCAGACCTGGGCATCCACTTTACACCTCCAAGCCCCGTCCCTGGCAGCGTGGCCATGCTGCCCTGCTCTGTTTGTCGAAGCAGTCGCCGTGCTGCTCAGCTTCGCTTTCCCTCGTGCTCCCTTTTGACCTGCCTTATTTTTAGCTGCTTCTCACAGCTCTCTGAGCTGCACGTCTTCAGCTTTGATTGTAGCGGCTGAGGTAGCAATAGCAAGTGCAATTTGCAAGCTACGTTTCATGGATGGTTTAGAATAAAACCCCCTGCATTAGCCTGAGCAGCTCCTTAGCGTTCACAAAGCTGCTGCTTATCACGCATGCATACTGCATTCTGCCCTCTCTTCCACTTACTCATAGGAGTGACACCATTAGCTGGACTGGCCCGGAGCTACTGTTTTGCGCTCACAAACAAACCTCTGCAAACAAACCTCTTTTTCAGTGCTCTCCAGAGTAAGAAAACCATGGCTTTGTACTTCAGCATCCCTCGCCAGTGATGGAGATGAAGGCTCCTCCTTCCCGGTCTGACAGATAAGTCATCCTCCATCCCAAAAGGGTTACCACAGACCACGACCCTGTCTGCCAGGTCCTGTGCTACCTGTCAGACTGTCCTTCTCCCCAGACAGGGCAGTGTCTGTGACAAGTCATCCCTCTGGGACTTGCTTTGCAGTCAGTTGAACCTAGCTTAGCACTGTGACCAAGCATGCCACCAGGTAAAGCACCTCCAGCCGAGCACAGTGCTCTAAATCACTGCTTATACCTCTGAGTCTTTTCCAGCCTGCACCTCCACCCTCCTTCCTGCCTCTCTCCATGGGGGATGAACAAATAACCATGACGAGCCACAGGGATGCTAAAGGCAGGCTCTCATTCTCTCCCGGGACTCATCCGTGCCGATGCAGTCACCTTCCTCTCCATTAATCCCATGGAAGCTCTGCTAACTGCTGCGCCACAGTCCCAGCACTGGTAAATCTCTCTCTTGCTCACAGCTGTTTATTCCCTGGTTGGAGCAGCTGGGATTTGCAGCTCTATAAAAGTCTCTGAGCACCACTGGGGCCCCCAGGCACCCTCATGAATAACACTACTCAGTATGGAAATGATCTGACTGGAGAGGAGACCAGGCAGTGCCCCTGGGTGCCATTGTTGTCTCTTGGCTGAGGGGACCTCATCTGTCTGGTGTCAAAGCATGAAGCCCGTTTCCTTCACGATGGTTTTGTGTGTAAAAGGGAGACTTTCCCCTCACCCTCCTGGCTCCTGTGCCAGCTCTGTCCTTCCCAACTCACTGTGTGCAAGCTCCCCAGCACCATGTACCCAGACAAAGGGGGGAAATGCATTCAACTTACAGGGCATGGCAACTCAACCTTAGTGGTTTAGGGTGAGGAGAAGTCTACACATGAGACCCAGGAAGCACTGTCAGTACCCTTGTTAATGTCGTGCTGAGGCACAGGTTGCTCATGGAAACATGCAGATAGAGGAAATAATGCACATCACAGTCCTTCCCCCTATAGCCATGCATGATTTCACTGTTTTTCCTTGCCATCCACTGCCACCCCTGTCTTTCTACCCTGCTGTTCAGTGCACGTCCAGTACAACCCATGTCATGCTGTTCTCAGTGGCTCAGTAAGCAGATAGCTGGTAAATACACAGGAAGCTCTTGTCTCCCCACATCACCCAGTGCCTGGGGAAAAGCTCTGCGAGAACAGGTTCCATCCCACTTGTTCTGATGCCTCCTCGCCTGGGCACCGCACCAAGCTGAGTTCAGCATCCGTGTATTCTCCAGTGGATGAGCAAGGAGGGATATAGCCAAGACCCTATCAAAGCTGGAGTCAGAGGAACAGTGAGGTCTGCACCTCATTAAGTGGAGTTAGGAAGTGTGACGGTGAGCTACAGGCTGCTGGGCATTCATGTTCTGCAGAAGGAAAGGTCCTGAATGCAGAAGGAGGGGGGAAGTGAAGGGCTTTGCATTGAGGAGTAGAAACAAAACACGGATAAACAGCAAGACCAGCTTTATCTATGGCCCCTAAGGGATCTCTGTGCAATTCAGACTTGCTTTGCTCTTTCTCCTCGGGATGGCACTGGCACAAACCTCAGCAACCTGTCTGTGCATACAGTTTGGTCCGAAAGCAGTGCATAGCCGTCCCAGAGGACTCAGTACTGCTGCTCTGTTGATACTGCTCCTGGTCCTAGTGTCAGAATGCTTTCTGCTTGCTCAGGAATCTCTGCCCACCTCAGGGCCTTGCCTCGGCATCTGATGAACCTGCTGATGGACCTGCAGAGCACCTGGCCCCTGCGCCAACACCTTTGCCATTGCACCTGCCTGCGCTGGCACCTGAAGCAACAGCCTCCGACACGTTGTGTGTGCAGCTCCAGTCCCTGCGACACCAGGGCACGTATCTTGGCACAGAGCTGCTGGGAGTGCCAACGGGAGCCTCCCAGCTGGCGAGGGGCTGGGGCCAGATGGTGGGCAGGATTAGAAGCGTTTGATTCTTCAGAACGCATCAGAAGCGTCGATGATCTAATGCCGCTCCAGATGTGAAATGCCTTAACCCACAGGGAAGAGATCTGTCTTGGGAGAAGGGACAGTCCTTGCCAATTCCCTTCCTGGAAAGGAATTCTCTTGCCTAGTGGGGAGCTGTGGTCTGGGAGTGTATTAAAGAAATCACAGCAGGTAGCTGGCTCACTCTTCACTGGCAAGCCTTCCTGCACAGCAGCTCCCACACCCCTCCATACAGTCATTTGGGCTATGAGAATTTAAAACACGCCTTTATTACAGGGATTATTATTGTAAGTAGGTTAAACCATCATTGACAATGCCAGCTATGCTGAGGAGGAAAAAATGGTGACTTGAAGACTGGTGATGTCAAGCAGCTGCCCACCTCCCCTCCCAGCCCCATTCTGACTCATTCAGACCTCAGGCAGATGCCTCTTGGCTGTGATCTGCAGGGCACAGAAAAAGCATTATAAATAACCACTATTGTCCCAAGATAGCCATCTCTGCCTCTTGCTTCTTCACCCTCTCCCAAAGGCAGATTCTGAGGCCCTCATTTGTGCTGTAAGGAGAAGAAGGAGAGGGCTGCTCTTTTCTCTCTGCATTCCCTTTGCTTTGGCTTTGCTGCAGCAGGGCCACAAAGCTGTGCTCCCCCTGCTTCCGAACCTTCAGTGAAAGGCAAGGGAGAGCTCAGCTTGGGGTGTCTTTGCCCACTCCAGCCTTGCATAACAACAGCTACCAACGTACATGTTGGCTTCACATATGGGTTTGATCCATCTCCGTGTTCCTGAGCATCCCTAAGTGAAGAAGTGTTTTACCATTCAGGGAAGTATGTGCCTGAGTAGGGTTTGTAAATAAGAACTGAGCCTCTGCTCTGCAGGACCCAGAGGTTTTCCATGGGGCTAGCCTGAGGGACTTAACAGATGGGGGCCCTGACGGAGGGGTGGATGGAGAAGGGGGGAATGCAGGGAGCACACAGGCACCCACCACGTGAACACAGGCTGGTTTCTGGCTGCGTGTGAGCATGAGGAGAGCAAAGCTGTTCTCCCAGCCTGATGTACAAACGTCAGTGCCAGGGGGTATTTTCCAGGAAGGATTTCTAGAGGAGGGAAGCAGAGAGTTTCCTGGGGCTGGTTTATGGTCCTTTCCACCCTTGCCAGCTGTTTGCACATGGAATTGTTTCACGCGATTAAGCAGGTAACAGCACCTCTAAGCCCTGTGTCAGATATTATTGTGCAATGAAATAAATCCCTGAAGGCAATCGTCTTGACACACACTCTGATTTACACCCTGCACCATAAAGATAATTACTTTTCAGTGTGAGATATAAAAGGTAGCATAAGAAGCTTGTGAAGAAGGTGCAGTACCTGCTAGTCACAGGAGTCCTGTTAATCACTGGTTTACAGGATCAAACAACCATTGGTACAAACAGGGACTAACAGGTCTAATGGGGCTGACTGGGGAAGACTGAACGGTAACAGGAGGATGAGAACTGTGGCCTTTTCCTGTCTCTCCATTTCCTAAACAAGTATATAACACTCATTAACCCCCTGATGCCAACAACAACAGAAAACATGGCTGCAAGTGTGGCTGCAACTGTATTAGAAGATGTTAAGGCTGTTGAAGAGGAGAACCAAGAAGGATGCCTTTGCTCAGGAGGGAATGTAATGTCTAAGAGAAAGGAAAATACTCCTATTCCCCAAATAAGGGCCCTGGGCCAGGTTGAGGCTTTATTCTGCCTCTGTCCTAGTCCATGGAAAAGGGAAGTATTGAGTTCAGTAGTCACTAGAGCTTATTGGTAGTTCATCTTTGCCTTGCCTTCATGCAGGAAGTCTTCCCTTCTTTCTCATTTATAACAGAGGCACCTCTTTGATTTGAAATCCCAGGAAGAAACAAGATTTAACCACGTCTCACTGCCAAAATGCTCATGCCATGAGCACAAGAACAGCACTGGTTTCTCCTCCCTTTTCTTGGAGGCTGGTGAGACTAATCCTTTCAGGGCATGAAAAAGGGCAGAAAAGCCTGAGGCAAATGAAAGTCTCAGCCCCCACCTCCTTTCCCAGTAGAGAAGCTGTGGCCTGAAAGTGCAGCTCTGTGTGGGCTCTAAGAGTCAAACGAGGAGTTAGATGTCCTGTTGACCATCAGTGACTGAAGTGAGCTGTGCAGGATATGAAGCACTACGTTTCTCAATGGTTCACAACCCTTCAGCCTTGGCAGCCCCTGCAATTCATCACTTAACGCAAAGGAATGCATATTAGAAATGACAGGTAGATTACACTCTGGGTAGAGCCAAACCTTCTTCATTTGGGTCTAGAATTGGTTTCAGGCTGCGGGGGACCTAGACAGTGATGAATAGTTGGTGTGGTGGTCACTGCTGCTTACACTCACAACTCGTGGAGTGAGTGGGTATTCATTAACATCACTGTATTAACCTTCCAGTGACAAGTGACAGCAGCCATCATGATGCATTTGGGCTACAGACAGCACAAGACAAGCCCGAGACACAGCTGGAGGTCCACAAAGTGGCTCCTCTGAGCTGCCTTTGCTGGCACACACCGGGGACATTGAATTGAGTTCTGTCCCACTCTTATGCCCTTGCCTTTTTGCTTGACTGAGCATTGGTGAAATAACCACTGTGATTAGGAAAAGAGGAGAAGAGAAAGAAATTAATTACTCATAAGAAACTTTTAAGATCATGGGTTAGACGCTGCCTTCTTAAAAGTCTCCAAATCCCCATGAAAAGCCAGGTCCATGCAATGCACTTTACATACTAACAGAGTCTAATTCCCTGTCTGATAAAAGCAGAAGGAAAGATAAAAAAGCCTGAAGGCAAATAGGATTAATTGTGTGTCAGAGGTGCCTAATTAGAAAGAATGATGGACTGGAAGGCAACACACAGGAGGCACAAGCCAGCCCAAGCTGCTCTGAAGGGCCTCTTCTGCTTCTGTGTTATCCAGGAGCATCAGCTGTATGCAGTGTAAATGCTTTAGCATCAGTTCCCTTTTTCTGATGTTTCCCTTCAGCCAGGGAGCTGGGAAGCCCTTCTCTAGTACCTCTCGTGTGTCAGTGTGACCCTGGGAAGATTTCATCCATCCACATGCTTCTTCGTTCCATCTACTTTTCCCCTGAAAAATCGATGTGTTAAAGAACTCTTGCTCCTTCTCCTCTTTCCTTCTTCATTCCAGTGTCTGCCCTCCCCAGCCTTTTCTCCCACAGGCATTTTGAGCATCTGAAGCTTCTAAGTCAAATATTTCTCTTCACTCTCCCCTTCAGGAGACCCCTGAGTCCCTGGCCCCCTATGAGGACACAGAGCTGGCTTCGTTAGACATGCCCCATGCTGGTAGGAAAGCCAAGCTGCTCAAGGGAACTCAGGCCATGAGCCAGGCAGTAGAGATGGGGAGAACCTTTTATCTCTCTGATTCTTCTTCTAGTGTGGATCAGGCCATTCTGTTTGTGGCTCCAGGGCCCTACCTAAAGAGGTACAGTAGCCCTGCTGGTTTGAGCAAAGAAGAGGAGTCCAGCTGACACAGTCAGTAGAGATACCAGTAACTAGCTGGAGTAGAGTTACCTTCTGGCAGTGTCCCATTAGGAGAAATGCTGCCCAGAGAGAGAGTATGGGTTGCCATAGTAAATGGAAATACATGGCCAGCAGTGTTGTACTGGAATTTTCCATAAGGGAGAGAGCAGCTGGAGGGGAGCTGGTTATTACATGTGATGGGTAGGTGCCAGTCTCTTCTCCTGCTTGAGGGCTCAGGGAGCGTGAGTGGGACTAATTTCATTTCACCTAAAGCGTTCAGTGAATCCTATTCACCATGTAAAATCCATTGCAGTTTTCTCATTAATCCTCCAAAGCACAGACACTTACTCCAGGCCTAATCCCACTCCGCTATTGTGTTTCTCTACTGCAGCCTTCCCTCATCAGCTTAACAAATTCCCTCTATTTCAATGGAATATCCAAAGCTGGGCATTAAACTGAAACTGTCTCCCAAGGGCTGCTACCCCTTCTTCCTCGGCAGCCTCATTTCCTGGCCTGGGCAGGGAAGAATCCTGAAAGCAGACAGGAGAGATGGAGGTCATGAGCTGTGACATTCAAAAATTGCTTCTCTGAGCCTGTGTCAGGTGAGACAAAACCGTATCATGTCCCAGGCAAATGAGAATTGATTGCACTCGGTGTGGGGTTGGGATCTCATTTTTCCCCTTTGTCTTGCGTCTGGGACTGGTTCTAACTCAGGGGGCAGAATATATCAAGAGGCCACGCTGGTGATAGGGCACTGGATGCAATTAAAATCCTCTTCAAAGGGCTTTGTTTCAGAGGCTCAGCTCCAACCACCAATAGATTCCCCCATCCATCAATTTTAAGCAGGTCCTTTCTATGCATAGATACTGCAGGCCAAAGTGAGCAACGTGCTGGGGACCTCTTAAACCCCCAGCCGCTGGCCCTCAGCCCTTCTGCTCTTGTTAGCCTGGCAGCGACACAGCACAGAGCTGCTCTCAGTAGAGTTCATCCAAGGACTTTTCCTTCTTCTGACTTGCTGCCTGGTTTCCTTCCCCTGTGCTCATTTGGGTTTCCTTTCCTCTTGCCACACAGAGGCGAGACTCCAGAAGGACAACTGAGCAAGTAACTACACACCCTCATTCAATTGCAACCTGCTGTATCCCAACTATTGGCCCATTCACAATCCACTGGGGACCTAAGGTGAGCTGCACAGCTCAGTTTTCCTATTCTACCTGTCCCTTCTTTAGCTTTCAAGAGGCACCTAACACCTAAATAAGTTTCATATCCATATCTGGCCTTAGACCACTTGTCAATAGTACAGCCTAATACCATTTGCTGTGTTTCCATTTTTAAGGTATGCTTCCCACGTAAATGTTTCACTTGCTTTTGAAATTACTTTGATCTTTTCTGCAATTTTTTTTACCTCTTTTTACTGCATTCTGTGATCATAATCCTGCTTTATGTCCTGCTATCTTTTGGATAGGCCAAATGCCTACACGCGTTTGGTTTTCAGTCTGGCATTTTCACTGTGCAATTGCTACATGAGCACACTTCTGAGGGAGAGATTCACAGTGGAAATTAAGCACAAAAGACTAAATGCTCCTATTGAGCTATGCGCTGTTGTGTTGCTTTGTTAAATTTTTAAGAGTATTCGGATGGAAATAGTCCCTTTTTTTGGCTTAGTTTTTACAAATCTCTGAGGAAACATAGCATTCTCCTGGAACAGGCAGGAAAGACTTGTCTTTTTTAATAACAGTGAGAAGGGAGAAAAGAAATAAACCCAGAAACAAGCCATATATCCCCTGAAATTACAGGCATCCCACTAGAACTAACTTGGGAATGATGGTGTAACATGCACAGAAATGGGGTAGAAGCAAAAGGGGTGGGAAGCAAGTGTGGGTGAAAAATAGGCTTAGAGGAGATTAATATGGTGCAGAAGGGAGAATGTGTACGCGGCGTATTGTCTGTGCCTGTGCTGTGAGACAGCAAGAGTTTGTTTCCATCTTTATCACATCCTGATTCGTAAAGCGAGCTCACCCAGCCAAGAGGATTGCTCTGCTGCTGGCTTCTGAAGAAACAAAGGAGATCTGTCCATAAAGGACCAGTCTGAAACACCCAGCATTAACCTGATAGTCACATTTCCATGCAGGCTCTCCTGTGGTTTATTTCCATGCATTAGTGAGCCACTTCTGCTGCCTTAGATTCAGGAGGGGATTTAACCTGAACATGCATGATTACTTGGGGAAAGGCCAGCTGAGGTGTCGAATTTGCCCATTACATATGCATATAATCATGATGCGTGCTATGGATGGATGCTGAGTTTATACAATCAGCCCCTGATCAGATGGGCCTGAGGCATTACTAAAGCATAAAGCACAGGACAGGCCTAGGGAACCCTAAATGCACAGGCTCAGCATGATCAAACCTGTCTGCCCCTGTTACACTTCAATCCCATCTTCCTGCCCATCCTTCAAGACAAAGTACAGCCAACAAGACAGACAAAGCAGCCACCAGTGCTGCCTGTGAACAAAGCATTCCATGCTGATCCCAACATTTAAAGAGGAAGCACTCTTCTCCAGACCCGGCTCCAGTCCACAGGCAGAGGAGGTTTGATGACAGCCCCCCTGTTTTCTCTTTACCTCCCTCCCCATCACTGTGAAGTGGAATGTTTCCACTGTGTGTTTGTCTGAGTTGCAGAGTTATGGCTGTTATTAAGCTTGGATACCTTTATAGACTTCTCCACTTAGAGTATACCAGTGTACCTACACACCCGGCCCTTTTGCTTTAGTTTAGTTCTCTCCTTCCCTGCACCACATCAAGTAACTTCTAATACATGGCTGAATAAATGCATTCAGATAGTGCTGTAATGGAGAAAAATTCAGTGTCTAATGAAGAGATTGTTCATACCCCAGGACTGTAAAGATGAATGATGGTGACTACAGTTTGAAAACTCCTTTTAGTTTAAAATATTGCTCCCTCATAAAGAAAAAAGAAGGCACAAAGAAAAATAATCCCACCCAATCCTGTATAGTTTTTACCAGGAAGCAGCTGCATGCGCACGGAACTGTCGTAGCCAAAATTGCTTCATACATCATAGACCAACACCAGGCAGATAATGGCAAACAAGTTCTGATCAGGCAGTGATTACTGCTCTGTGCTCCAAGCACTGACTACAGCTTGGTTTTTCTTTAACTGAACTGATTTTTTGAGGTTGAAATTAAGAATGCAATCACATCGGCCAGTCAGATGAGGTGCCAACCTGAAAGGAAATGCGTACAAGAAGTCAGTCCTTCCTCTCTCATGCTTTTGTTTTCTGTTTGGAATAGAATCATAGAATCATAGAACCATAGGATCATCTCCTTCCACATTGTAGCTATGGGTGCTTGTGCTTAAAGGAATACATAAATAAGGCTCATCTTCCTGACCTGATACTGAGAGAAATCAAATTATCTCAAAATCACCTTGCACCTGATGGAAATCTGTAGTCAGATGAGTTATCAGATTTCAGACCCTGGCAGAAATGGGAAACAGAGAGGAGGGAGTTATGATGAGATAATTTAGTTTAGTACCAATCTGCTCTACCCCAGTTTATCTGATGTGATGCTCAAGCACCCATCATCTCCCATGCAGTTGGAGTTGGTGTGTGCCAAAGCAGGGGAAGAGTTGCTCATACAGAACAAAAGGCAGGCTGATATGAGGGATTTGGGAGGAGAGGGGTATGCCAGGGGATGCAATTGCAGGCAAGGCACAGAGCCTCTGAGCACCCTGTCCACTGGTCAGGAACATGTAAGGAGTGCTCATCCTTCTGGCCAGTCTTGCTTAGCCACATAGGTCCTTTGGACAGGATATAAACCTCAGCAGACACCAATGGACATCTGCTCAATGCCATCTGCTCTGTTACACCCTTCTGGTTGTTAGCTCCTTCCCCTGGGCATCACTTCATGCTCTTTGCTTTGTTTGGCTTTGTACTGCTGGTGCTTACAACCACAACTCACAAAGGACATGGGATCAAATACCCTGGCACTGGAGGTTTAAGATGGAGCAGGGGAGATGCAAAGGCAGGTCCTCCTGGTGCCAGTGCGATGTCATATGGGATCCTCAATCAGCCCGTTTGGCCAGCCTCAAAACTCTTCCTTTCTGCCAGTATTGCATCTATTTAGGTCATACGAGTTTCAGGACAGGGACATTTCCTACCTGGTACAGAACCCAGCTGGGCAGGACCTGCAGGGACACAGTGCAAATAATGATCTAACGCAACAACTAAATTCTGTCCACTACCAACAGAGCTGTGGCTGAGCAGAAGGAGGGAATAGAACCTGCAGAAGGAGCAAAGGGGTCCGAATCTGCCCTTTCCTCTGCCCATCCTGATACGGATACAGCTTGAGCCTCCGGGGTTACTGTGGTGACCAATACTCCAAGGGAAGAAGTCAAGTTGACCAGCATTGTCCAAAGGTTCCGAGGCCTATAGCATGTCAGTGCTATACCCAAGACGAGTCCTGATAGGGAGGTTCAAAGTAAGAAGCAAATAATACTGTAAGAAAAATCATGCACAGATGAATCTCCTGCCACGAAGACAACAAGAAGTCAAACTTTCACCTTTCATGGCTGAGACAGCACATTAAAATTAATTGAATGAGCCCCAGCTTTCATGGAAAGGATGTTCTATGGCTGTTCATCTGAATCCTTCCTCCCCTCGAAGATGCTGCTGTGTCATTAATCCAGACTTGCCCTGCATATACTCTTTCTTGTAAAGCACAATGAGACACACAAGACCCGGGATCTGCCAGGGTTTGTTATTGAGTTTGTAATATGCGATTGGGGAAATGATTATAATATTACCAACTGGATTTCATCTGTCCCTGCACATTCAAACGTGCGAGCTGAAACGAACGGTGACAGGAAAATGCTCTTGTTTGCACACAAATACTTTAATAGCTAGCAATTTCAGAAAGAGAAAAGTAGGAGGAAAAAGGAGTTGAAGGGCAAAGAACTCATGCATTAAACTCTACAGTGAAGTTAACTCTTAAGAAACATATCATTAAGGCTTTCAATGTGCCTTGAAGAGTGGTAAAGGGTTAATTCCCCCCTTACATCTCTTATCCAGCGACCACTACTTTGCATGCCTTTTAAGGCAGCCAGGAAATTACATTAATTCCTCTAATGTGTGCGATGCCACAAGTTCTTTTTTTAATTATGATGATCAAAATATTGCTTAAAATTAAAGGCAGCTGCATTTGTTTCTGACGGATATCATAATTGCAATTGTAAATTGGGGAATGTAATGTTTCCTGGTGCTGCTGTGAGTAATGGTTCTGAAATCATTATGGATAGGTAGATATAAATAAACCAAGAGATCTGTGGAAAGGGAGCAAAAGCAAGCTAAAAGGGTAATTAGCAGAGCGAATGGGAGCAGGAGAATCCAGCGCTCACAAAAATCTACAAATTCTGTGGAGTTCTGTGACCGTTATTTGTAGCATTTTGTGAAAAAAATAAAAAGGAAAATTGCTTTCCTAAAAGGAAGGAAAAAAAAAAAAAAGGAATTAATTTGAACTCTGTATTTATCATGAGGTTTCTTTGCTGTCTGTTGTTATACCCTGCAGAGAAATAAATTCCTCCCCGTAAGACACTCAAATCAAACACCACAGATGATAGAGTCCTGTTCCTTTTGGTTTGCCCTACCCTTGGGCTAGACTTGGAGCAATGCTGATGCTTTATGCTGACTGCCCTTGCTTTTCCCGGGGGATCAGCAGGTGAAAAGGGACTTGTCCTGGGGCTCCGTCATTCCAGTGATGAAAAGACAAGTCCCATCTTTACAGAGGAGGATCAGCTGCTTCTTTTCACCTCTGGTCCTGAAGAGGAAATGGGGCTCCTTGCCTCAGGGCTATGCCTAATCGGGATGCAGTTACCCTCTGAGAGAGGAAAGGAGTGGTTTTACACCCAGGAAGTGTTTCTATTCCACACAGCTATGGAAGAACAGAAAGTATTCCTAAAATCCCTGAAACACCCAGCAAGGCTGCTGCTGAGCTCACTGTGTAACTGAATGCACACCCAGAACATAACGAGCCAATTCGGGATGGGTGTAAATCCAGAGGAGTGCACCAGACATCAGTTTAAGCCATGGGGTAGAAAACAGAATCACAGAACAGTTGTAAAAGGTATCTTATATTTGCCCTACCCCAACACCCACCTCTTTAGGCTGTGAAGGAAAGAGGTAAAACTAATAAAAGAGGTAAAACTAAGGGGGGAAAGACAAACTAATCTGAATTTTCGAGTCTTAGGCTCCATTTTTTGTATTTAAAGGAAAAGAAATTAAAGGTTTTCTGGTCTTGTGGCCCTGACAACTGTAAAGCAGCCAGCTCAACGGCGACATTTGTCAGTAGACCCTGAGCAATAACAAGCAATCACGCTCCAGCTGGCTCACCATCAATAAGCAGGGATGGATTATTAGTAACAATTCTGTAGGCTTTAGGAAGTGAACACTGAAAAAGAGCAGTTGCAAACTGGAGACCTCGGCTAAACTCGCTCGTCCAACAGCTTCAGGTGGTGCTGCCACGTAACTGCATCCTGAGTCCCATACTGGAAATAGTGGACTGAGCCGGTGACTCATGGAGTGGATAAAGAGATGGAAATGGGAGAGCAGCCAACAGCTGTACGGGCTCCTGCAACATCCCCAGATGGAAAGAAGCTATCACTGGATGCATTGACCACAGGGCTGGAATTGTTCCTGGCACAGGCAGGAACACACAGATCTAACACTCTTTTGAAGACACTTGCTACCCATCACATTAGAGGCAGAGGAGACTGCAAAAACCAGTGGAGCTCTGAGGTGCTGGGAGAGACCAAACCGGGCTTTGATTGTTGTGCCACAAAGCCTGCAAGCACAAGTGGAGCTGGAATTATCTAACATCTGCTGAAGAAATAGGTGTTGTTGCATGGGTTCCAGTGTCACCTTAGCTGGAGCAAAACAAGCACCAGAATTTGACCAGTCAGGCAGAATTCCAAGAAAAGCCAGTCCATCCCATAAAGCTGATGACCAAGGAACACTTTCCCTCTACCGGGGGCTGGAGGAGAAGCTGAGACTTCTCCGGGTTCATTAGAGAAATGGGATCATTATTTTCCTTCTTCAGCTCATAGAATCACCTCCGGAAAGGCTCTTTTGGCAGCCAGAAATGAACTTAACAAGGACACTGACCGATTGAAGAGCCTTTGTGGATTCTGTAAACAGTATTGATTTTCACATTCACTAAGAAATGAATTAGATGCCAATTGTATATGAACTGAGCCATTGTCTCTTGTACACAGTGTGTCTCCCTCCCTGTATGAATAGAAATAGGTCTGCAAAACACAGCGTACCCTCAAGCAAAGAAAGTGTTGAGGAGGGAGGGATTGAAAAGGTGAGGTCTCCAGTTTAGTCCTCTCCTATTTCAGTAAGTGCCTTAGGGAAAGCCATTTCTCAGCTGATCAGGTTGCTCTATAAAACCATAGGGAAACAGATTTAAAGTCCATGATCACTGTGGTGTTGATGTGCATGGTTATAGAGTACCCTTGCACCTCCTAGCTAACTGCATGTTTATTCTCTTGCTTGACAAATGGTAAAGTAGACATGTCATCGAGCACCACTAACATCTCTGGGCCAGTCACGATGACCTTTCCCTTTCGGAGCTTCCAAACTACTCTTCAGGACAGTTGTCCATCTCTAGGAGATGAAGGGATGCATACCACTGCTGTGTCCCATCATGTGCTGGCCATGTTTGACAAGGGCAGACCTAAGAGCCATGACAAATGGCCTGACCCCATGTCATAAAGCTCTGTCTCCTACTCCAGCATTCATTATCACCAGCACGAAGAAGATCTCAGACACTGAAGCCAGGGCTGGTTTAATTTTCTGCAGGCCTGTAATGATTCTGAACCCTCTGTCTAACATCACTCAGCGTGACTGCTTAATTACAGTAATTAAGGAGCATGGTAGGAACCTGCGCACTGTGAAGGAGGCACTGCACTCAGGAAATGGATTCTCTGTCAGTCGGGTCCATTAGGAGCTGAGCCTGCTTTGTCACTTCCATCTCTGGCAGCAGATGATGCTCAAGTCTGGGAGCTTGGGGGGCCTGTCTGAAACACACTGGACTGGATGCCGTGTCCGAGGCAGGGGACATGCAACTTCCCATCTTCCTTCCTTCCTTCCTTCCCATTCCCAGGACTGCTTTTGCACTCCAAGAACAAGCCCATTGAAAGGCCCCTCCTGGCTACTCTTCATCAGGCAAAAGAGTGTTTGTTAGTTAGGGAGGTTTCCCTGGGAGAGATGGTGACAGTGACCATCACCCCCAATAAGAGTGCAAATGCTCACCATAGCTTTACCACCGAGTCACAGGGAGTCTGTGCATAAGCCAGGATGGCCTTTCCAGTCCATGGCATGTTAAGGAAGTGATTAGAGCTTGCTCTCAAGGTAGGTGTGATGTCTTTCTAGAGAAGCATCTCACTCCTGACTATTGTCCAGCCACTTAAACAGGTTGCCTTAGGTCAGGCAGTGCAAATCCTCTCTATCCTGCACCATGGGTGGCTACCGCATGCTCACATTAACTCTGTGACTTGGAGCTGGGTCTCCCAAGCACTGGTACAAACGTTTTCCCACACCACTGAACACGTTCGTTGCAGTCCTGGCACGTAGCCTGCCTGCAAGGGCTCCTTTGGCTGCTCTCACCCTGCTCGTCACACCTGATCTTCCCTGAACTGTAACCGAACGCATTTCACACTAGGTCTGCAGCAGGGGTGTTGACCTTTCCATCCTCATGTGGTTCAGAAACACCTTCCTGCCCGGTGCAGTGCTCCTGTGCGAGCTCACACAGCTTTGTTCACACTTCAGCAGGGGATGCTGAATGTGGCCAAGGGACACGGATTAGAACCCGGCCCCAGCCAGGGCAGAAATAATCCTGGCCCCACACTACTGCACCGAGGCAGATCTCTGGCTCCGAGTTAATGAACCATAAATTCCAGCTTAATGAGTTTTGTACTGAGGAGAACAATTAATGTAATTAGTCCTGATATGAAAATGATGGTACTTGAGCCTGGATTACAAGGGGGAGGGGTGGATCTGGGGGTGGGAGGAAGCTTGGAGAAAGTTCATTTCATTCTACGGTGCTGTTCACCCAGAGGAGCAGGCTGGATGCATTCTTGGCAGGCTTTAAAACCTCACCTCCCATCCACCAGAAAGAGAAAGAAAATAGAGCATGACAGAATAGAGCAGAAAAAGAGATCAGGCATCCCTGTTTGCAGCAGAGATGTGGAATCTTTAATGCAGCTCCTTCCTGGGCTCTCCTCTAATTTGCAGCTCCCCCACTGCACTCCACACTGGTGGTGTATCGTCTGCCCTCCACAGCGCCTATTTATTGCTTCTATATGAAAAGCTCTTCAGAAAGGTGACCAGCTCCAAGTGTAAAACAGCAGCTCTTAACCTACACAAGTGTTTTAATGCGTTCTATATACGCAGTGCACTCTAAGAGGTAGTAATACCAACCTTTTAGTTTTATACACACAGATTCATATGCAGACTTCTATGTACACACAAAGTGAAGCTGCAGGAGGTACTGTGTTCTGAGTGAAGCATTGATCATAGTACATTCAGCACTGGAGAAAGAGACCTCAAATCTCATCTTAAGTGCTAACCCTGCTTGCATATCTGATATCAGTGGGGAAATAGAAAACAAGCATGAATGGATGTGCTTCACAGCATCTCTGTCTGAATGGGCATCTTTTGCACCTTGTCTGTGCAGTGTCTGTGATACTGGCCTGGGTGTTTGTGTGCCTTTTTGACTTAGATGAGCAAAGCCCTAGCTGGGCATTGGTGGGAGTCTCCATCCAAATGTGTTATGACTGCCACACATGAGATAAATCCATATTCCTTTCCCCTGTTTAGAAAGTAGATACAGCCCTGGGGGGAGATGCCAGGATCCAGAAATACAGGATAAACTCGTCTTTGTGCAGAGGGGCTAAATCGTTCCAAAAGATCTTTATCCAGATGCAGAGGCTCTATCCTTGTGCAGAGGAGTTTTTACCCTGGGGCTGCTGGGGCTGTGCAGTCATGGGGCTGTGGTGGAAATCCCCCCCTCCCCAGGAATGCTTTCCTCTTCTTGTCCCCTGCCCTCCTGCAAGACAGCTTGTTTTTAACCAGAGGACCCCCTTTAAAGACGGGGATTTATTCTGTTGCCTGTTTCTCATGCGAATCCAGCTATTGCTAATCCCAGATTAACCAGGGAGCACTTCCCACCAGATGATTGCCATGTGCTGCTGGGAAGGAAGCATCCAGGACACCAGCACTTGCTGCTCACTGCACTGTGATTCACGGGTGCTAGTGGAGCATGTAATGAAGCAGGGACAGAGATGGAGTAGTCTTGTTCTCCGTGTGCTATGGATGGGGTAGAGGAGGGCTCCTCATCCCTCTCTGAGAGCTCCCATGCAGCACACCAGGGTTCAACAGAGGCTCTTGATCACTCCCTTGCAGCAAAGGCAGCTGCAATGCACGTGTTGTCATAAAAGAGTGTTCAATGCCTACCTGCATATGGAACCATATGGAATGCATAGGGAGTGCTTGCCTGCAGAAGGAAATCAGGGCACTTACAAGAGAAGTGGGCTAAAGAGGAGGGGGCCCCAGGCATGCCTTTACCTGCACCTTCCCTAAATAGCTGCTGGCCCAGAGAACTGGTTGTGGCTGAAGCTATTCCACCCACTTGCACTACAGGGAGGAGGCTTCCCACAAGAGTAGGAAGTAAAATGAACTAAGTGAAAGGGGCATCTCTCCTAGAGCACTTGGGCAGCATAATTATGTTTGCATTGCTCCGAGGGCAGAGCTCTAGTAGTGATGAGCACCAGGCATCATTGCCTTGCAGGTCACCTGAACGCTGCTCCTCTGCTTACCTTGAAGTCCCATGTCCTTGCTAGTGCTTCAGACAGTGAAGGATGCAACATGAAAGGTGGCTTAATCTAGTCCTGAGGACAGCCTTTGCTGAACTCAGCCAGGGAGGAGGGTGTGTGCACATGTGTACGTTTTGGGGTTGCGAATGTGCGAGGGATGATGGATGTAGTGAACAGCTCAGGAGGAAGCCAGCACCGGGCGAGAGGAAGAGATCAAGCGCCTCACACAAGTTTCACAGCTACGAGAGAAGCTGTAACTCTTCAGTTCATCTTTATTTGAGTTCTGTGATCAGTCTTTTCCATCTGCAAGAGCTCGGGTGTCAGTGCCGCCAACACACGAAGCAGAAATGATGACATTTCACCCCAGTAACAGGCAGAACGGCTTCACGTCTCACACCAGTCAGACATGGGAATAGAACACCAATTTCTCCCATGTACTGCGAGCCCACTGGGTGCATGATCACACTGGACCAGTTTCCTGTTCGACTTGTTTGGCAGTCTACACCCAACAACGCTACTGGATGGCTCTGTTCCCGGAGAAGGGATCTTAACTTGCACCATGGCAGGAGGAGAACACCTCTCATTAGCATTGCTAATTAGGATTTCTGTGCCTGCAGGGTCACCACAGACATGGGTAGGTAGTGTTAAACCCATGGCAACAAGTGCAGCGAAGTCTGGGAACAGCCATTAGGCAGACACTGTAAGGAAATGGAGGGAGGAATAAGAGCCCTGACTCTGAACCATTTCTAAATGCAGCTTTATAAAACTGAAACAATGGACTTGAACCACACTGTATCCTTCAGCAGGGGCTTTCTGCAGGGGTTCCCCCTCCTTTTCCTAGGGTACAAAGGAATTTGGTGGTGTGTGGAGGCTCTTTTTTGCCATTTTTTTGGAGACCAATGCGGTCTTAAGGAGAAGAGAGACAAAGAGAACCAAGACATTCCTAAGCCTAATATAGGTGCTGACACAAGTCAAACTACTGCTTGAATTTATGCTTTTATGGGTTGAAATCCTTTTCCTTTGCTGGAAAGCACAGTAAACCCCTTTGTGGCTGCGATTCAAAGCTGCACAAGGCAACTGGTTTCTCTGTAACGCTGCAGTCCATATCTCTGCCTTCCCCTTCCTTATCAAAGCATCATGTCTCCAGCCACAGGCAGCACAGAAAACCACCTGCATCGTGTTCCCTGCCTCCTCTGGAAAATGGTCCCTTATGTATTTGAAGATCTGACTGTATTTCACTTCTCATTTATATTCTTAGATCAGTCTGAAAGTGCACCAGGTGAAGGCTCCCAGTCAAATCTACTTTAATTGCCTCTGTGCAGGCAGCATCCTGCTATCACAGGCAAGCCAGTAGGGAAGTGTCTCATGGACTTTTCCTTGCTTTTTCTCCATGGTCAGTGGCACTGGGTTGATTCTAGGATTTCAGAGACCCCTGGATTTTCCAGCACCTCATCACCTCTCCAAACGGAGTGACCCAAGACATGTTTGTCACACTCCATGTTTCCCCTGCCAAGGTGAGTGTGTTGGTTGTGGCTCCAGTTCAGTTCAGAGCACACCCAATTTCCAGCTCTGTGGTAAACAGAAAGTACCTTAAGGTACGGTGAGAGGAAAACAAGAGAGAGAAATACATTATCTGAATCAAGACACGTAGCACTCGAGTCCATTGCTGTAAGGAAATGACTGGCTGAATTCCCTAGAGACTGGCAGAGGAAATGTGAATCCAAATTACTCTGAAAAGGGTTTCATCAGTCAAGACCAAAAGGATGGTATTGGAAAAGTTGTGTTTAATGCTCGAAGGCTATGTCTGTACAGTGCCCTGATCCTCTGGGAATGAGAGTGCTCCATGCACTAGCACGTATGAAAGCCGCTCTGCCTGTCAGAGGTACTGGCCATTTCATCTTGGCCAAGAAACACATCAGTGCCCTTTCATCCACGCCTCACCCAGGTAGGCAGAGCCAGGTCACCCACCTGATACAACAGCCTCTCAACCCAGCGTAGAACCACGTCCCAGCAGGAAACTACCTGCCATTTCCCACCTCAGAGGCAACAACCTTGTCCCCGCGACCAGCTTCCATGCTGTCTCCACAAAGCACAAAGTGGCAACGTGCACCAGGGAAGCAGGGGAAGAGGGAGGGTTGGTTCTCCGAGGGTGTGCTCTATGCCATGCAGGGACCCATGCACGTGGCGTCATCCTCATGCAGTGCTGTATTGCCTAACTGAAGTATGAACATCTCTCTTATATACAGATCTATTTATTAGCCTGCAGGGAATCCCTGAGGTAGTGTGAACACAGATGTGCTTCTCCGTGGAGGAAGAGGGTCAAGCAGGGTGAGTCTTGAGGCTGCTTTAGATGATGGGAACACAGAAAGTGCATAGAACAACTATAGCTGTTTAGATTTAGAGATACAAAAATAACATGGTGCCTCAGTCCATGTGGCAGAGCAGGAGCTGGGCTGGAAGCATCCAATGCAGTAGTGATACCTCCTCTTATGGGGAAGGTTTCATCTTCTTGGTAGCTCCCTTCTTATTTGTGCAGGTAGCACTGACACTCTTATCGGTGTATGGGCAACAGGATAATGGTGTGGTTCCCAGCTCTCCCTCCCACATGCATTTTGCTCAAACATCTTCATGGTTTCCAGAGTGATATTAAGTGTGCAATGTCTGCAGACTGCCAAATACCCAACCTGAGACAAAGGGAAGTAAATGCCCATTCGCCAAGAAGGCATATCCCTTGTTCAGAACTGTCCCAGCCGTCATCTCTTCTATGCCATACCTGGGTGAAACAGATGAAAGTTATCCCTGAAGCCAAGCTCTCAGACAGGATGTTAATGCCTTTTTCTCCTCTTCTTTGCTTTTATACACATTTAAGTGTGCATCTATATTTATTTTTACTCTAATACAAGTGAACACAAATGTGATGTGGAGATGAGTTCCATTCTTTAAAACACTTTGTGGTCACAGGAATATACACGTTCGCGTTTACACACTCACACGCATTCCAGTATCAAAAGATTTGTAGTCCCAAGAACCAAGATGCTTTAGAAAAAAGTTAAAAGGCCAGATTCTGCTCTTGGCTTTGATCCTTCATTAAGAGCAAGAGGATTACCTGAAATTGTGATTTATTCTTTATATTCTGCCTGAGTTCGTTCTGAAATTCCAATCAACAGATGCAAGGAAGAGAGGGGGAAATGCTAGTGGGGGGTCACATTAGGCTTTGAAAAGGAAAATTAGAGAGAATGCTTTCCTTCCTATATTTTTTTCCCTTTGGGTTTTGGGTTATAAGATGGCTATTTAAAGGATGCTTTCTCCAAATGTGTTGGCTTCAAAATATATCCCCATGCCATCTGGATTTAAAAGAGCCAATCCAAGATATTGGGAGTGGGAGCAGGAGGGAAAAGGGAGAGAAACAAAACCCCTAAACCAAGACCTTGTCTCTATTCTTAGGTTGGTTTTGAGCATCTTTCATTATAAGCATCTTACTATTTGGTTCAGCAATCTTGGCTGTTTAGCTCTTCACAACAGGGATTTCCTGTCCCCATTGCCAAGGAGGAAAAAATTTCTGCAAAGGAGGGGGAAAAGCCCTGCTACAGCCTCAGATTTAGCACTGGCTGTGCTGTAAAACTTCACCCAAGCTGAAACAAGGGCTGTGAAGAATCCACACCCAGCTACTCTGGTGCAAACAGTGCAGAGACTGGCACAAGGGAACCTATGGGCATTGAATCAGGTTGGGCACATCCCATCCAACACAGGGCAGCTGTCACCCACACACACACATGCACGCACAGAGCTAGCTTGATGCAGGAGGGCCAGGGTGAGAAAAGGAAGATGCAAGTACTGAATGTGATGTGGGCGATGGCAGAGTGTTCCCTTGAGCATAAGCAAGCCAGGCAGATACTTAACCTAACCATGTCAGTTACAATCGCACCCCAATTTCAAATGCCATAAATGAAACAAGCGATGGCAAAGGAGGGATCTAAAAGGCCTTGGTTGTTGAGCAACTGGCCCAGGAGAAGTGAGAAACATCAGCTTCTTCATTTTGCAGTGTTGATGGTTTAAACATACTGTTCCTTAGGACAGATGTAAGGAGCCCGGGAGCCAGGAGGTGGGCAGCAGAAGGAGATGTCCGCATGATGAGGATAAAGATCTTGTGGAAGATCTGACATAGGGGTGTAAACGTGAGGGATCTTCTCCAGATATCGATCTTCATGTGAGTAGCAGCGGGTCAGGTAATCACTCGCATTCGATACCTCTGAGTGACACTTTCCAAAGTTCTGGAAGCAGAGACAAAAGTCAATGGGTGAGAACTCTGGCATCAGTGGTCACAATGCACACAACTCCTTCAGTTCCTCGCTGAGACACGTAGAACAAGAAGGATGGAAAGTTAAACAGTTCTGCTTCCTGCTTCAGAAAAACAGAAACCCAGGTGATAAATCCTCACATTCCAAACTCATCGTCTCCCTTCCTGAAATATCCATCCTGCTGATGAACATGGATAGATTTTGCACGGTTTGCCCCTTGTCTGTAAATGTACAAACACCTCTGGACAAAATAAGCACTTGGCCAAGCAAGGACAGTTTCTTTTCAAGCTTCCTAACTCTTTCACAGTTGAGCTTTGGAAAAGCAGTGCTTGTATGCATCATTAATCTGATTCAGGCTCATGTTCTTTTACTTAAAGGGCACATGCATCTGACCAGGGACTTCGGAGGCAAAATATGTGTGTAATGTTTACCTGGTAGACAGGAGTGCATGTGCTAAGCTTTACCCGTGTGAGCAATCCCACTAAAAGCCTTGGGGCCAGTTTTGTAAGTCAAATCAATGCAAAGCGCTCTCAAGACTAAGACTGCTCTGTGGTCCCACGATCTTCCCTCTGATGGAGTGCATTCTTATGGATGCATTCTTAAATGAAGCCAAATGAAATGAACCCCTCTCGGAGTCCGAAATGCTTTGGTTTCCATTGAGGTAATGGAAAGGCTGCTTGTTGAGGTGCAAGTATTGCAGAGACCCTTTTTGTCCATGCAAACAGCAGCACCAGGAGACAGAGACCCCCCTGCTCCACGCCTGTGTAAGCTCAGAGGAGCGCAGAGCCCAGGACTCCGGCTCCCCAGAGGGTGGCAGCAGATGGGAAGGATTCCTCCCTGCTCCCAGACCCTTCACTCCCGTTTGGAGCCCTACGGGATGACCCAAGCAGGAGGGACATCTAGCGAGGACAGCGCTTTTGGTCTTTAAAATCAACCCACATTCAGTTGCTAATCTGTTCTCTAAGAGAGAGCAAATGCATTAGCAATCGCCTTTTATGCCAGTGGTTTGGACGGCGGCTGGTTGAAGCAAGTAACTTGCCCTTGAGTCCTTCCTTGTTCCCTTTCAAAGTACCAGAAACAGTCAGTTTAGTGGAAAGGACAAGGATGTGACCCTCAGGAGAAAACGCCTGAAGGAACAGAACAATCTACTCTGCTCGTCTGCTGCCAGCTCCTGGATAAATATTTCACCAGGGTGCTTAAAAAATCTGATCAAAAATGAAGTGTCGACAATAATTTATTGATGGTCCAGGCTGCTCGAAGAGGCTACAAGCGAGTCGGAGGGCTGCACAGCTAGTGCAGCGTCAGGAACAGCCTCACTAAGAGCAATGAAGGCTGCTAAAGGATGGGAGGTTTGTCTAAGCACCAGGAAAACTGCAGCAATGCCAAGGCCAAACTGATGTTCATTCCCCTTTCCTTGGCAAAACTCTATATCCCATCGCTTCAGCTGTTAAAAAGTCAGTGATCCTGACCTGGCCACATAACGAAGGACAAAAGGCTCTTGGCCCCTTCTATTTAGAATTGCTGCATGGGTATCTGCAATTTAGGTGGGCCATTCCCACAGCTACCTCCTGAGGGTTTCATCCACTTCTGGCTTTTAAATGCCAAGTGAACACGTGGAGAGGTGCTGCGCAGCATTATAGCTGTTAAACTGGAGGAACCCAAGCCAGGGGACATGAGGAAGCTTCACTAACTCCACCTTAACCTCTACAACCTCTTCCTGCGGCTTTAAGGCACCCTTCCAAGTGGCAGCTAAACTTAAGAGAGGAAGTTCAGGCCTCTACAGAGTCAGATTTACTCTGTACACATACAACCCTGTGGCTAGAAAACTAGGTAGGCCATGGCAACACATACTTCAAGCCTGGAGACAGTTATCTTCATACAAATTCTATAGCATTAAGAGGGATTCATACCATAAGGGGAGCAGAGAACAAAGAACAGCTCTTTGTTATTCTTCTGATTGAGCCAGCTGCTAAAAAGGGATAAAGAGAGGTTAACAGGTTCGGGAGAGTGTTGGCTAGCAGAGAGTGGGTAAATGGTTTTTCTATGCTTAATCTACTCTTAAGGAGTCTCAAATGCAACAGAGCTGCTTTCCATGCCTGCAAGGGGGGAAAATTATTAGCCATGCTCTCCTGCATTATTATAGAGGTAAGTCATTAACTGATTGCTCAACTACCTGGGTAGAACTAACCTGAAAGGGAAGCTGTCTTAATGATTGAAACTTAGATGTAGCAGGCAAGAAGGGTCTTTTAGGAAGGCGAGCAATCTTTTATCAATTAAATGGTAGGGTGGTTTTATATGTTTTTTGAGCATGCAACAGAAAAGCATACAGCTTCATCCTAGTATGGACACTCAAAATGTCTAATACACAGAAAGGTCTAACAGGAAAGATGAGTTAACATAAGTTAACTTATAGAATCATAGAATAGTTAGGGTTGGAAAGGACCTTAAGATCACCTAGTTCCAAACCCCCTGCCATAGGCAGGGACACCTCACACTAAACCATATCACCCAAGGCCTCATCCAACCTGGTCTTGGATGCTGCCAGGGATGGAGCACTGGGTATTAGCATCTAACATTGAAAGAAGCAGAAGGGGTCATGAGACACTGTTTCATGGGCTGCCTATTGACAATATACTGTGTTAGTAAAGCATATTTCTTTCTGTTTATCTGTCAGTTAATGTGGGCATGAAACAAGCATCTATGAAGTAGGACTAGAGCAAATAAGCAACGTTTTGTCAGTACTTCACTTTGGCCAGGTGAGTGTAGGAGCAAGTTCTTTCTTCATTCTGCATGGATTGGAGTGCGGCCAGAACAGGGCAGCTGGAGAACACCAGCATCAGGGTCAAAGAAAGAGACTTCCCTGTCTCTTTTCACCTTCCTGCAGCATGTGAAGCCAGGAGCCACATTGCTCCATTTGCTCCCTGATCTCATTTCTAACTGGCAAAAGTGAAGAGAGCGACACCAGCCTGATGTTTTTTAACATATTTAGCAGCTGGTGCCCTTTGACTTCCCTCCCCATTCCCACTGTGACTTTTCCCAAACCTAATTTTTCTTCAACAAAAGTTTGAAATTAAATTAGGGATAATGAACTAATTAAATTGAACTGGCACATGATTCTGCCACCTTCCCCCACCTGACTTCTCCCACTTGTCTTTGTTTCCAGCATGATTCCATACCATTCTTCATTATCTGGGTTACACCCTCCCCTCTCAGTTTTATTTTCAAGAGCTTGATTAAAGGGGATGTCAGTAATCTATCCATTTCAGACAGCCTGGTAGATTAGCTTTAAACAGTCTTTATTTGATTGAATTAGCTTTCATTTCTGCCATGACTTACTCTCAACCCTTCTCCATCCCCTATATGCCTTTTCTTCTCTATCTCTTTGGTAAAACTAGGTGTGCTGCAGACAGCTTTCCCTGTGATCTGACCATATCCTGTACCTTTAATCATCCCAAAATAACGAGTTCTTGCTGCTCCAAAAGTGAAAAACTCCTTCTTGGGGTCTGGAGGATTCCTCTGCTATAGTTTCAGGAAAACCTGAAGACTCTGGTTACATGTGAGAGCTGGAAAGATACCGCTACAGGGAACTGGGTTTCTGTTATTGCTCAAAAGCTCAAGAGCCAATTAATAACCTCTCATGCAGTTTAAACTTGTCTTTAGTCTTGCAGCATGGCTCACAAACAGAAGTAGGCTGTTTTTCCTCTGCTTGGCCGAACAAGGCAAACACATTGCACATTGATGCACTGATCCGATGTATCAGCTTGTTCCCTGAGTGGGAAAAATCCCTGCAGTGCAAAACTATTCAGACTTTGGGCTGCCACTGTCCCGACCCTCTCCATGAGTCGGTTTTGAATTTTGGGATGGACAGAAAGAAGCAGTTCTGTTGAGTGACAGCAACTGAAGACAGTTGTCATAGTGTGGACCAGCCTGTGGAAAGGATGTAGGTGTTGGAAGATGGAAAATATAATGGGAACCGAAAATGGGCAGCAGTTAAGTGTGGTGCTGGGAGCCTCACATCCTCCTTGAATAATCATTGTCTGGAGTGAAGAATTAACATCAACCTATCGGGGATGAGCAGGAACAAGTAGCCCTGAGCTTGCTTTTAGGAGTGTCCTCCTTTTTGTGAGGACAAAACAGAGAGCAAGTGGGAAGAGAAAATGAAAAGGTGAGTGTGAGGAAGGCTGAAATTCCCACAATATAGGGCAAGGACCTACGATGAGCAATGCACCCGCAGACACATGCAGGTGTTACAGAGAAAACTTGCTCTTAAAGTTGCATTCCTTCTTACAGCATGCTTTGAACATTCTCTTGCTGTCTACAGTACGTACCTGTTGTGCATTCCTATAGGGTCTTAGACCAACAATAACCTTAAACGTATCCCTCCTTGCTGTTTCTCTCCTGAGTCCTTCTGTCTACCCTTTTGGAGTCAGAGCAGGGCTGTCATCCTCATGTACAAATGGGAAACTAGCAAGCAGCCACCTGAGTTCTTTGCTTTATTTCTCCTGCAAACTGAAAATGGGGCTCCTGACCCGGGTGTTGCTAGGAGGGAAGTGTATTAACTGGGAATTGAGTCAGGTCTGCTACATTAGGTGGTTAAGACATCATTGGAAAAGCATAAAACCATCTCCCTGCTCTACGGCGTGTCTGAGGAGGGAGGTTTTGTGGCTGTGAGATTACACCTTCAAAGCACCATATGACTGGCTTTATTTTTACTTCAGAGAAAGTGGGAGGATTTCCCACTTTGGATTTGGAGGATTACTGTCCTTTCGCTGACAATAAAATCCCCCACCCCAGGGAGGACAAGGCAGGACCTCCCAAGATGGATTAGGGAGCGCTTGTCTAGTGGTCCTCCAGCGCAGGCCAAGAAACTGCTGGGAATTGGAGGTGCATCTTGCTCTGGGCTGGCTTTTCCATCCTCTCCCTGTATGCAAGAGGCTGGTGGTGCTGCTGCCTGGGAGCTGTCAGCACCTGTCTCCAGTGACAAACAGATCCCACAACCAGATGGAGAAAGAAAAACCAAACCAATTCAGCACTTACTGTCCGCTCTCGCTCGTTACGTCTACGAAGACCTTGATCCTCATTCTGGGAGCAGGGGTGGGTGAGACACCGCAAGAGAGAGAGGTTACCGTCCTGGTCCGGGCCAGGCCTGCTGCAGACACTTACCTAGGAAGGCTTTTGCTACAGCAAGGGAACTACAGGGCTGCTTCCGACACAGGAACACCAGGGACCACAGGGATAAAGGCAGACTGAGCTAACCCACTGCACATCACCTACCCTGGTCTTTGTGCTCCACCTTCACCCACCTCTTAGCATGGATGTTCCTAGCCTGCAAGGAGGCACTAATCAATGTATGTCCAGTGGGACACTGTTTTTTTTCCTGCATAGAACTATTCCTCCTCAAGGATACAATTCCCTTGCCCTTTACCAAATCACCTTCCTCCATCCCCAAGCTACTCTGTGCCTCCTATGATCTGCTCTGGGTGACATGGGAGGGATTTGATGAGCTGCAAAGCACCTTATTTCTCCCTTTGCTTTCTTCCTTGTCTCCCTGTCTCTTCACTGAGTGCCCCTGTGTGGCTGTAGCCCCATTAAATCTACAGCCCCTTCCTCCAGTTTAAAAGGGAGTAAAATAAAAGAGAAGGAGCTGCAGTTGCCAAACTCTGGGAATACCCAGGAGCAAGGGAGAGTTATAGGCAAGGAGGGGGCTGCTAATGGAATTTCCTTGGCCAACAGCTGTTGGTATCACCCAGCAAATATCTCCCAGGGGGTGGGAGAGGAAAGAGACCTGCTGGCTTTAATAACCAAGAAGAGGGTATGATTATAGGGGAAGGCAATAAGAAGCGCTGAAGACATTGCAAACACTGTTCCCTTTCAAAGGGTCACTGGTAGCTAGGGATAGTCCAGAACAATCACTTGAAGGTTTAAATGCAAGCTGAGTCCTAATCAGCCCCTGCTGCAAGACCTGAGCTTGATGACACTTAAAGTGGTCAGAAAAGCATAAGAGAAGGGAACAGTGAGGTCTGGGATCCAATTTTGAGAAGAGCTCCAAAGAAAACAATCTTTCTCCCTCTTTCAGACATTGAAATGCGCTGTCTGCACCAACCCCGCACAATACAAGCTCTTTTATTTTAACATCCGTGGTTCCTCTCTGTCTGTCTCTTATTCACTGACTCTTTTAGATGCAGGAACCTTTATGTGTTCTCATATCCTCTCACATCCTCTCCCACCTTGTTCTTTCACACATGCACATATGCTCCATCTTATCTATAGTTGCTTCCATTCACACAAAGCTCCTTGCTTTGCTTTTCCTTTCAGTAAGGCCCCTTTCCTTTCTCTCCTCTTGTATTTGACTAGCTTGGAAGGCCCTCTTAACATCCCCACAAGGTTTTAGGCTTCTGCACATCCTGGTATTGCTGCTCCGCTTCACACTGTTGAGCCTCATAGAAATCCCTGAGACCAAATCCCACCCCAAGAGCTGTACCCTTCAAACCCACCTCATTGCTCCCTGTGTCTCCAGCCACAGACGGAGCAGACCCCTGCTCTGAAACAAAGCCATTAACCCTTTCCCCTTCCCACGTGCCTTGTCTCACCGTATAAAGCAAAGGAAAACACTGCAGAGCATGCACGGGAAGCAAGACAAGGCAAAGGCATTGCTGTCAGTGCCCCCAGAACAAGGGTACCAAAGGGACTGGCCATTGTGGGCAGCGTGCAGGAGGTGGAGGGTGGAGGGAGGAGGATGAGGATGGATTCGATGCATATGAGCCACTCCACAGAAGGGAAAGAGATGCAGGGGGGGAGGCACTGACTTCAAAGGGGAGCAGTGAGGAAGGCAGAGTGTGATCATGTACCTGGAGGCCAGAATCTGAGGGGAAAGGGCCTAGAGTGACATGCGCTAGCGTAAGTTGGGCTGGATAGTTGCATACTCGACTAGGTCTCCGCCAGCATGGATGGAGGTCCGAGGACTGGGTGACGAGGCCAGAGCGGAAGTGTCCAGCTCTGCATAGTGGACATCACAGTCCTTGTTGCCAGGGTTCTGGAGAGAAGAGAGCAGCAACGTGGTGGGGACACAAGAGGGAGGAGTCGGGGTTGAAGTGGGGAGGCACGGGAGTGAGAACACAGGAACCATGCAGAAGGTGGGGAGTGAGTGAAGGAGACAGGAGGGGGTGTGTGAAGGGTGGAGGGAGAAAGGAGAAAAGGGTGAGAGGGGGGAGGAAGAAAAAAAACCCAGTTAAAAAGAGGGAGGTGGGGAGGTGATGAACAGTCAGTCAGGTAAAATCCCAAATCAAAAGGTCCCAATGGCACTGCTCCCTCCACCACTGAGCTGAGTGACACAGCCCAGCTCGGTAGCATCTGCCCCAAGCAGCATCTCGCTGCTCTTGTCCTCCCGTGAGCCTTTCTAGGATCAACGTTTTCCTTAGCTGGGGTGGTTCAGTGAATCTAAACTTTATCTGATATCTGAGCTGTCAGTTTTGACCCAGGAATCTGGGGTTCGTTGCAGCACACTGGATGCAAATGCATCAGTATTGGGGACATGAGTGAAAATCATGAACTTTGGGTGTCAAGAAGGAGATTCCTAGAGGCAGTGGTCAAAGACATGAGTGGGTTTGCAGTGGATGCATTACCATAGGGAAATGACACTGCTGTGCAGCATGACATTGTCATTGTAATAATGTCTAATAGATGCTAAAAGCATCCTTCTTTGCCATGAAAATATTTATGGGTATCCCTTTACTAAGTGGGCTTATCAGCAAGAAGTGCATGAATGGAATATTATCCAGTTTGAGCAGGAATGATCAGACATCTTTCATACCTTACAAATAATAATGGTTGGAGAACCCTGAAAGGCAGAATGCCCTGGAAACTTCACTGCTTAATGGGGAAAATTAGTCACCAGGAGGAGCCCTGGTGTCAGTATTGAAGGTGGGAGGGGATACACTGGCTACTTGCCCTATGGAGTTTCTTTAATGCTCCCTTTCGGGCCTGGTTTCTTCTTCCAGCCTTAGCCAAGTGTCTGCTAAGCCTCTCTGAGAAGAGTTGTCTCTTCCAAATGAAATCACTTCCCAGTTTCTCCCTCCATTCTCCAAAATGGCTGCATCACTTGGCAATTATGCAAAAGGTGTTTAATTTGAAAAAGGTTCTCTTCTCTTTGTTTGGAAGCATCCTCAGCCACATACCAGCTGTGGCAGAGCCATTCTCGGAAGTTTATAGCCCTCTAATGAGCTGTTTCAGTGCCTGTTGCTGGAAGGGGTTACTCAGTCAGCGATTCTCTCTGCTGTGCTCTTCTGTGACAGGGTTTGGTTCCACAGGGATGAGGGGAAAGGGGAGCACTGCTGCAGTGGCATTTCCAGTATCCAGTTCCCCTGTGGTGCTCAGCGAGGCTGCATGCTGGAGGACCACAAGGCTTGAGGTCCTCCCTATGTCCCAGCATTGGGGAGGTGACCAGACAGCAGTGCCGAGCTGCTGGTGCGAAAGCTGTGTGTCCTATGGCCTTTCTGCTTCGTGTCTATGGATGTTTGAAAAAGCAAGTGATGCCAACTCCATTCTTAAACCTAAACCTATGCCCTGTAGAACTTTCCCCATGACCTTTGTATCTCAGTACCTCTTCTAGTCCCAGAGAAAGGCAGACTAAGTCTTTACCTCCTACATTTGTATCCTGTCTGCTTTGCCTCACTTCTCTCCTAAATAGTGCTTCTTTCCTACTGGGGGTGTTTTCCCCATGGATATCCCCTGCTTTCTGCCACTCTTAGGCTTGCTCCTGCTCTGTGCTGCTTGTTTGGAGCAGAAATGATTACAATATCAATAATGTGACTTGTATACAAGGCCTAGCACTGCCACATGCAAGTGCTCTGTGTAAATCATCAGCATCGGCACCCTGGTAATTGCCCTGTAAACTGAAAGGAATTATTTTGCTGTCTATAGCAATGGAACTTTCCTTTCTACCTGTGCAAATGGGTATCGCTGACATGGACACCAATCATACTTCTGCTCCTACATGCAAGCGTGCTTCCACCTCTCTCGCTCATGCTCCCTCTCACACGCATACCCACAGGATCTAAGTGACACACAGGCACACAGCACACTTGTACACACGCACGTGTTACTCTGTGCACTGACACACATGGGTACCAGCACTCTGGCATGCACGGCCTTTGTAGCTGTTACCTGAAACACGCACTTGCCTTTCCATCCCATTCACTCTGCTTAGATATCCTCGCATACATCACAGCTTTCACCCTACAAGAGCTCAGAGACAAATGCTGCAAGCAACCCCATTGCCCTTGTGCTATTCTACACTATGTTTGTGTATTTCTGTGCTGTTAGCCTCATGCTGTTTCCTACAGTTTGCAACACACATATTCACTTACAGCCTCTGACACGGGGCCCATCCCTGCTCCCTTGTGCAGGTATCTTGTCCCTGCAGACTTGCCCCAGCCTGTCCCCTTCACCTGCTCCCCTGCCAGCGTGCATCTGCACACATCCACACGTACCTGCACACCCTCTTTGTGCATTCCTCCTCCACTTGCCTTCGTATCTCCTGGCACCTCTCCCATTTCCCCTGCCCTCGCTCTTTGCCACCTCTAATCACTTTCTGACTCCCATTCTAGTGCTGTGAAATAGTCAACCCCAGGCAGTGGCTTTCATGCCGCCTTGTGATGAATCTGGTTTATCCCAAATTACAAGGTTTTGCACAATTCATTGAAAGCTGAATGCACCCGCCCCATTTTCCTGCAGAATCCATTCCCTTCAACTCTCATCTTCTTCACTACCCTCCCAAGCCAAATCTCCTGACGAAGTACATGCAGAACAAGAATAGCCTGCCTTTCTTTTGTGCCTTCCCCTCTAAAGGATCCCAGAACCGCATATATAGCAGAGCAGCTGCCTACATCTGCATCTGAAAACAGTGGGAGAGGGGCTGTATCAAAGTGAGGTTGGCAGAGAACCAGTGAAGCTGAAGGAAATGTGCTTCCCTCCTCATCCTCCAGCTGACCCAGCTCTCAGGCAAAAAGGAATGTGCAGGTCTAGCGTGCATTGATCAGTCCCTTAGCATGCTGGTGGAGTGTGACTACTGGGATTGAACCAGGCGTGCTGGTATTGGTTTTGGTAACCATCACTATCCCTGGAGGTTTCCATGCAAGTGCTATCCCAGCCAGACACTCCTCAGCATCCCCTCTGCAGGGAAGAGAATGTGTGTGACATGAACAAGAAGCCTTTGCCATGCTTTAGGGGTGATGCCTGTGAGTGGTCCTGCAGAGGGGTGGGCAAGCGCTGGCTCCTTGCGCATGGGCAACGTGATGCACACCTGGTGCTGGCTGTGGCAGCGCGTACTGCCTGTGTTATCTGGGCAGAATCCAGCAAAACCAGCACTCTTTGGCAGCAAACCCACACCCTCCTTCCCCTTGCCAGTCACGAACCTGAATAGCCTGCTGTCTGCCCAAAGGATGCAGTGATTTAGCAAGAAATGGGAGCGAGCCTCATCTTGTTCCTGCGGCAAGAAGCCAAAGCGTGGTGTGTGGACGCGATGGGGGAGCCTGATGCCACTCGGAGGGACTGCCAGCCAAGCTGACCAGGGGACAGGTCCAATGCACAGCTGTGCTAGTCTTGTGCCAAGAGCGGGCAGAGCGGTGGTTGAGTCACCCAGACACCACATCCCTACTGCACAGGGAGCTCCTTCATGGGCCAAATGAAACGAGGGCTCCACAGTCCATCACCTCTTGGCTAAAGCCACGGGTAAGGAGCAGCGAGTGCCAAGCATGGGGCAGAGAAATGCATCTTCTCAGACCAGAATTGAGAGCAGCAAACTCGGTTCCCATGGTTACGGAGCAGCTACCCATCAGGCCCCATCTCACATCACTAACTCTGCCACTTAATTAACTGACTGCTCGTTATTTCCTGAAATGAGCTCCTCCATCCTCCTGCTTGCCTGAATTTTGGCTCTCAGATGCTCCCCACAAAGCCGTCCATCTCAGTCTAGCATCCTGTACCTCATTTAAAGCTCAGCTACCACTCAGCAAGGATTAGAAAGAGCTAGAGACAAGCCCCGGGACTGAGGGAGGACTCCAAAGGGAAGCTTTTCTTTAGGGACATCAGTCAGGTTCAGCTAGAGTGAAGTAAATAGGATCACATCAACACAGCTCAGTATAGAGCTGTGCCTTTTTATTTCCAGTACCCTCAGGATCTGCCTTGCTGCAGACCTCTTCTAGCTAAAGGTCACTGGGCCCTGTCCTTCTATTACCTGCACAGGAATATGCATTAAAGGGTCACACCAGGATGAACTGGAGGGAGGGTTTATAATTAGGTTCATAAAATATTACTCCGCTATGGGCTGATATTTATACTTGATATTCTCAGGCAAATGGATTCACGTTGCTGAGACCGAGAAGCACCACTCTTGGTGTGGAGCACTGTGAATAAGCCCTCCTGGAGGAAGAATTTGAGAGAGACCTGCAGCATCAACATGGGGACCCCATGTCTCCCATGAAGGATGAGGGGAGCAGCCCCATGCCATGGGATGAGGGAGGGAAAGGATATTGTCCAAGGTCTTGGAGGAGGAAGGTTTTCTGTTTTCTCCTTGGGGAGGATTCTCACTCTGCCTGTCTTCTGCTTCCCTTGACTTTGCCCTTTGAATCTACTATTTCCTCCTTCAGCATCAGTCATTGAAAACCAGCATTTCCTGCATGGCTGCTAGTATCCCTCTGCTGCTGCTGCCTCACATTAGCATCTCCCTATCTGGGGCTGAGCAAATCCACACAAAGGGGGTTTAAAGAGCTGGTTGTCAGTTGAGAGTCAAACACGGGCATGCTCAGTCCCGTGGATAATTACAGGGTATTTTATAGAGGATTGACCCATAAGGCGCAGCTCTAGGACCTATAGAAACCAACAGCAAAGGGGGCAAGTGCTGAATTAGCATCAGTGGTATTTGAGAGGTGGGCTCAGATCGGAGTGTGGAGGTTGCCTTGCTCCAGGAGAGGATACTCCTATATTGGGAAGGCTGTTTGTTCACACCCGTGGGTGGTGGGGCTCTTTTGCTGTTTGGGGTGAAAGGCAGTGAGGATGGGGCCAGGCAGCACTATTAGCTCCCTGATCTCCTTACCAGTTTGTCAGTGTAGGGAGAGGGCTCGGTGGCTGCCATGTCGTAGTATGGAGCCTGCAGAGGGAGTTTCTGGATTTCCTCCTCGTGTTTCATGTTGTCTAAGTGAACAACCTATAACAGACGAGAGAGAAGAGGGATGAGAAGAGCAAGCACTGTTCTTCTGTCATAGCTCAGGGCCACATCTGCACCACCACCAGGTTTCACCATGGAAGGCAGTGCATCTTACCTTCTCCCTTCCTCCAACCATATGATTTGCCTCCCATTCTCTTTCTTTCATTCCCATACCCCTCACTGCCACCCATGACATTCAGAATGGTGGACATGCTCGGAAGTGCTCTCATCTGAACACCACCGCATTTAAAACTCAATCCCCACTAAAGTAAGCAGGATCCCAATTATAGCTTTCAAATAGTGCCAAACATTGGGAGTTCCGGGCAGACAAGTCCTCACTTTCTGACCCTCAAACTTAGGCCATGGGCGATTTTCCTCTTGCAAACCCAGTGTTCCCACTGCGGACACTGCTTGAAGTCGGTTTTCCTTGCCAGAGGAAGGAGCTTGCAGCTGGGTTAGGGAGCCATACCTGGATGTCTTCTGCAGTCAGGTGGCTTTTCATCTCCTGTTTCCTCTTTGGTGGAGGGGCAGGTTTGTGGGATGGAGGCAAGTCGATTCTGCAGGTAAAGAAGTGGTTAGAGAGGAAAGGGGTCTGCTTGCTTTGGTGTACGTGACAAGCCGCATCCTGCATGCGCCAAAGAGTGGGTTGTGTTTGGCACCAAACTGCCAATATAACCATATACATTATTCTCTGTAACCCCTCTGTGCCCTCCTTCTCACCCCAATTAGAAGTGTTAATAGAAATCAGCATTCTGTTCCTAACTCCAAGCAAATCCCCATGTCGGATTGCAGATCCTGAGCTGCAGCTGGGCTACCTGTCTCCCAGCACTGCTTTGGGATGGCTCCAAACCATCCCATGGGAGGAGGCTCATTCAATGTATAGCTGTAGGGTACCAGGAAGTGTCTGGCAGTGTCTGCAAATCAACAGGGTAATGTCATCCCCCAGTTCCGGAGCTTGCCTGCACTGGCAACCCCTGCCACAGGCTTCCCAGTAGGGCTTTGAGTCTTCCTTGTAGACGTGCTATGCCACGCAGGCGTATTCATCCCTGACCCCAGCCAGGGGATCAACTTTTGCCCCAGAGCATAAGGATTGGCAGCCTATTATAATCCCAGCCTAGAGACTGCCTCTGCGCATTCTGATCACATGCATGGATGTGCCTAATCCCTTTACAAAACTTATTAAACCTGATCCACTAATTGGCTGCCTCCCCCTCCCTTCTCTCTGTACAATCTTCACCACATCTTCTGACAGAGATGGGTGACTTTCCTTGGCAACCCAATGGATTCTAGCTTGGGATCGGAGCGTAGGGGTGAGTGGGAAGGTAAAATGGGTCCCCAAGGCTCTGCAAAGCATTGGCGTGATGGCTTTAAAGGAAAGAAATGCTGTTACCTTTTGGAGGCTTTGGAGCAGACGGCAATAGGGGCAGCACCTCTGCAGACTAGGGCACCATTGTGTTTCTATTCTCAGCTAAAGTGGCTCTTCACTGTGCCTGTGTGGAGGGCCATTGTGGGAAGTGGATTGTCTGAATGCATCTCTAGCGTAGCACTGATGCTGTTGATGCAATTTCACCTTGTGGTGCTGTAGTTTTGTTTGTGTGCCTTTCTGTTCCTCCTCCTGCTTTCCCTGTTCTCTCCCCCCCCCCCATCTCCACTTATCCTCCAATGCCCTCTCTCAAACGGGACTAAATGGAGCACAAAATGTGGCCAAGATGTATCAACAATGAGGACGGGTGTTGTGGAAGATAAAAGCAACTTCTGGCCTTTGGGCTTTCCGTGCCTCCCCTATGAAGTGGGGAGGAAGGGAGTGGGTGCTCTTGTGAAAAGGCAGTTACAAGATAGAGCTTTTCAGGAAGAGGCCAGGATAAACAGTTCTGAAGAGGGCTCTGTTCCTGCTGCATAGCCTGAAGTCCACACCACCGAATTCCCTGCCTGGGATCCGTGCTGCACAGCCTAGGGCAGAGCAAAGCAAGTACCTGTCAAAGAGGAGCCCCCGGGGCATCCCCTTGCCCTGCCCTTGTATTGCCAGAGTTCAGGTCTTCAGGCTGGCACCTCATGAACAAAGCTGGAACGTGGAGCGCCTGTGACTGGATTCCTTGGGATATCCAAGGTGCTCAGGCTCTATCAGAGACCCCTCTCTGGGTCAAAGGAGTGAGCCAGGGGGTGGCAGACAGGAAAGCCAGTTTGCTGACCAGCTTTTCTCTGTGCAGGTAGTGAAGGACCCGTGGTGCTCTCTGTAGCCCCATCCATCCTCTACTTCAAGCGCGGGGCTACTTACAGGTCGTTGTCTGTTTCAGTGCGGTCCTTTTGTTGCCTCCTGTAGACAATAATTACGGTGACAGCCACGCCAATGATGAGGACTGCTGCGATGACACCTCCCACGATCCCAATAATGCCTCCTGGGGCACCCTGAGGTAGTGGCTTATCTGCAACACACAGGGAAGCACAGGAAAGAGGGTCAGGGTACCAGACAACACAAGGGTAAGGCGCTAAGAGCAAAGGTCATGCTGAAACGTAGTTTTCAGAGCTCAAAAGGCACAGAACTCTGTAGCTGCAATTGCAGCCCATGTGTTTCCAAGTGCTAACCGCTTCCTTATTCCATTCTGCAATCCCCCCTTGAATTAGGTGGTTATTCCTGGGCCTGCTGTTCTGCTTTTGTTCTGTCCTCAAAGAAAGAAGGGCTTAGGGACTAAAGGTGCTTCCAAGATGACCCCCCATATGGTGCAGTGGGACTCATATGGATGTGCTGCTTGAGACAATAGTATCAATAACTATCTTGAAAGCCTTCTGCAGGACCTTATCACAGTGTCTTCAGTGAAGTCCTGGCACTGCTGAAATGAAGGAGAGCTTTGCTATTAAAGTAGACCTTAGAAGACCTGAGGACCGAAGCTCAGTTTGTCAATGTGGAGTAGAGCTATGTACACCCCTAAACCATACCAGAAAGAAGTCCTGCATGGAGGATTGAGGGGCGAGGGGATGATGTATCACATCTTGCATTTCATTTCCTCTTTGCCTCATGGCCAGAGAGCTCGGTGACTTGGGCCAGCTCCTCAGTGGCTAACATGGACCTCATTCAAAGGAAATCTATCCCATGGGCCTGACAGGAAAGCGCTTTGAAACATACGATAAAAGGATTTAATTTGCTCTACCTTCCAACCTAATTAAACTTGAAAACTAGCTAATTGGTACTTTGTACTTACAGCTCCGGCAGTGATGAAAGAAGGAGATAATTGGAATGGAGGAAGAAGGAGGAGGAGGAGAAGGAAAAGGAATTCAGGGGAGGGGAGCGAGACAGAGATGAGGGAGCAAGGTGTTTCATAGAACTTGTCTGTCACGTCTAATTCTCGTACTTAATGCCCTGGCTGCTGTTAGAGGCTGAATACTGGACTATACTGACCTCGTTCCGCAGCAGTTGGCTTTGGGTATCATAGTGGTAGCCTGTATGTCCACTAAACCTAAGGTCTCAAAATTAGGCACATCTTACACGTGTGCATGGTTATAAAACATCCGCACACGTTCCCAAATCACACAGGACAACTTACACAGGCCATTTCAGGGTGAAAATCTGCCATGCACTCCCACCTCATATCCATGGATTCATCACTTGCTTAGCTTGAAGGCTGGGCTCCCTGAAATCACTTACACCAGGTGCAATTGCAGAGCCGTGCTGCTAAAAGCCTGTTCCCACATCTCACCTCTTCACCTTTCAGATTCACTCCTGTCATCCAGAAGTGAACTGAGATGCTTAAACCTTTCCCAGGGAAAAACCCTTCTCTGGTCAATACTGACAAATTGCACAGCAGAGAACTGGCATGTTTACTGCATCGGTACAAAACACTTGAACTCCCAGCACCATGCTGAGAGCATTTTCCCTGGGAAGTGTCTTGACACAGATCCCTCACACCCCTTTCCATGCAAACCTGGTTTTCTCTTGCCTCCATCAGTCAGCATCCCACACCTTCCCTGTTCATTAATTAAGAGCTTAGAGCTGTGTGTCTTCAAGTGATGCTGTAGTCATCAGCATGTGAGGCTCCGCTCCCCACCGTCCTCAGCAGTGGCAGTCACTTTGCTTCCTCTTCCTTTCTCCATAGGCCACGTTATCTTGTAAATCATATTTCTGCCTTGAGACAGCTCACTTACAGCCATGCTCAGGCTGACGTGTTGCAATCCAAACCCCAGGGACAGCGACGGTAAAGAATCTTCCAGTCACTTTGGCTGGGGCATTTCCATGATGAATTGGCCTCTAATGGCTCTCTGGATGGCAGGTAGTGAGCAGAGAACATCAGCCTCCTGCTACAGCTGTAAATCAGCAGTGTGTATATGTGTGTGGGGGAAAGGGATGGAAGGAAGAAGAGGGAAAGGGAAGTAAATAAAGCCAAAATGAACCTCCAGGAACTTGAACAGGGCTGTGCACTAGTGGAAAAGGGCTAGGAAAATCTAAAGAGGGGAAAATGCAGCCATCAGTTTGCAGAAGAGAAATAGAGGGCACTGGGTAAAGAAAGTAAGGGGATGAGGAGACGGAAAGGACAAAGGAGCACTGTGAATGCTTTGGGGTGTCTAACACCTTGTCCTTCTTGCCAAGCCAAGGTATGAACGTTCTGGTGTAGGTACCCATTACAGCTGCCTCAGATGGGGCTCTGTTGCTTCCACAGAATGGCAAATACCAAACAATGACACAGTCCTACAGCAACAAGCCCTGCCCTACACATGCAGGTCTCCTTCCTGAGGACAGGCTGAGCCCGCCTGCAGAAGTGGTGGCGGCATCTTCACAGGAATCCAGCTAGGAAGCTGTGAAAGGCAATGGGATCATTGCTGTCAATAGGAGGAAACACCAAGAGATGAGGGAGATAAATGAGAGATCATGAAAGTGCAGAAGAGGGGAAAAGAAATGGAAAAGGTAGAGAGAGACCTTCCTTTCTGCTGCCTCTCCCCTCTCTCCCCCCTTTTTGCTTTGGGTTTTTTTCCTGTTTTAAACCTTCTTCCATCAGCATCCCTGCCTATTTCCTCAACCTCCCCTTCCTGGGGAAGAGCTATGGCTAGCATATCACCTGCAACCCAGCCTATGCCCTTCCTTCCTCTGTGGGCACTGCCTCCTTAACAGGTAAAGCCAGAGGCACCAACAGGGCTTGTCTGGAGGGCAAGGGGGCTGCAAGAAAGGATGCTGTAAGTGAAGCAGGAGGACGCCTCAGGAGAAGCTAAGAACGGGGAGATGAGGGTTCAGTTACACTGACAGGGCTTTCGTGCAGCCCTGGGAAGGTGTTTGCAAGGCTTGCGAATCAGGATCAGAATAAATTGGCAGGGCAGCTCAGGGGCCTCCAGACTGGAGTGGGAAAAGGCTTTGGCAATTAAGAATGCAAAACCCCTTGCTCTGTGTCACGCTTGGATAATTTAAACTCTCCAAAAAGTTAGTGAGAAGCAGTTGGCAGTGAGCTTGGTACCAGAGAACCCAAAGGGGTTGAATGAAGAGCTCAGCCTTATCTGGATGCCTAAGGGCTGCTGGGAACTTCTCACTCCTGCTGGAAACTGAATTAATTCACAGTGTTACAATTAAGGAGAAAAGAAGGACACTCCCCCCCCCAGCCTCTTTCAGAGCGGTTTCCTTCGTTACTTTGTTCTCCCATGGCTATTCTGGAGATAGAAGACACAAGAAAGGAAGAAAAGCGGTTGTCTATCCGTAAAGCATCCTGCCCACTCACCCAATGGGGTGTTTGTGCGTGTGTCCGGGTTTCCAAAAGCAACTGGTAACAGATGAAGACCTTCCTACCAGCTAGGTCAATTAAAACACGGTGTGAGGTGCTGATACTGCAATTCCTCACTCCCCGTGCTCAGTTAAATCACACCCAGAAGTTCAATGCTGTCTGTTGTTCCCATTTCCCAAACAAGTGAAGAATGTCCACTAGACAAGAATGTCCATCCTGGAGAGATGCACTGGCCACAACCACAGCGCTTAACTGAGGCATAGCTTCATAGCTGTGGAAAAAGCCTTGTCCAAACAGCCACAGGGCTCTGTCTGTATGGACAGAGCCGTGGCTCACATTTACTGCACGCAGCCATGGTAGTGTTTCAAAGCACAGAGACAAAGGGACAGAGCTGTCCACACGTGCTATGCCCATGGGGTGAAATAGTGCAGCTGCAGAGCGCAGTAGTAAATAATAATAGAGGAACAATGAAAGCTCTGGAGAACCAGCTTGCAGGAGAGCAAGAGAGATGTTCCCAAAGGGAACGTGAAGTGAGGCAAAGATGGATAAACTGGAAAGCTTCCAGAGGAGGGTATTCCAGAGCGGAGGGAACGACTCAGTTGCTCTTGGTGGAGGGTGATGTGAAGGACTTTCTAAAAGGGAAAGGAAAGAAGAGACAGAGGAGGGTCTGTCACTCTTTTGAAAGTAAGGTGTCTTTCCTTACAGCTACTTGTCTGGCTGGGACATTTGCATCATGAAGCAGCCTGGCTGTTGCTGGGATCAAAGCATGTGAGCGGGATACATTACACCCCCACCAAGGGCCTGTGCCTGTATGGGATTGACTTTATGTAAAGCTGGGATTGGCCAGACAGTTCTGTGATTGCTGCAGTTTGGGTTTCACACCTTTAATGTCTTCTTTCTATCCTGTCTGCCGTGTAGTCAGCTGCCCCAGGGAGAGCCTAAGCCCCATCTAATTGCTGATGCATTAACCTGCATCTCCCAGGTAAATCTGGAAGCCGAGTCAGTCCCTGGGCCCAGCTCACTGCAGCTCTTTGAGCTCTGTGGTTTATTTGAGCACCACTTTGCTCAAATGGAGCTGCACACTCTTCTGTCTTTGCCTCCTCCTAACTTCAACCTGATCCCTCAATGCTTCGCAGAAACCCAGCATGACAACATACACCTCTTCTGATAGGACATTTGCTCAAAGATCTGCCTGCATCTGTATCCAATTGCAAAGCAGGGTTCCCTTTCTGTTTATCACCTCCCCACACAAAACAAATCCCCATCTATTTCAAGGCTGGCTGGCCAAGGCACTCAGCAACACGCTGCCTCGCTCGCAGACAAGTTGCAAATCAATAGGAAGGAATCGTGATCCTTTTCTTTATGCTGGCAGCTTTGAAGCTCTTCTCACTGCCAGCCTTGCTGGAGTTAATGTTACCTTGGTACTCAACTGCATCCCTGTTCACAGGCATATACGGCTTGCAGATATAAAGCAGCCTGTCCTGGTACAATGCCAGCTCAAAGTAAGCCTGTCTGTGGCCTGGATTGTCACCCTGCTCCAGTGGAAAGGGGTTAGCACTTGCTGGACTCTTTCTGCTGCTAAACCTTTGAGCAAGACGCTGAGATCAGATGATGCATATTTATAATACACCCCACCTGACACATTCCAGGGAGCCTGAGACACGGCAAGTTCACAGAGCTAAATTAAACTGAGTTGAAAAGCTTGGCAGAACAAATACATCCCCAGTTTGGTTTAAAAGACAAGAGCGAGATTGGCTGATGTGAGGCACGCTCCAACAGCATACACATCCCCAGGCACAAGCCGGTTCAGAGCCTCGTGATGCTTTGTGTTTGTAAAGGGTTAATGGAATGCTGTTCTCAGGGGAGCGGAGATGTGAGCTGGTAGAGCTGATGGGCCAAAGGGTGAGATGAACAGCAGGGCTTGCGAGTCACTGGAGGTTTAAAGGGATCTGAAGTATGAGGGAGGAGAGGTGGCATAGGTTTCTCTGGGGGCAGTTCCCTTCGCTGTGTATGTTAAGTGAATCCCTGGCAGGGACAGCTAAGCATCCAGAGGATAAAAGGGACTAAGAAGGAAAAGATGCTGTACACCATTAGCGTGAGGTTAAAGTTCCATCCAACCCCCACCCAGCAGCAGCATTTCCTTCACCCATCCGAGCTGGGTCCCGAATCTCCATGCCCTTTCCTTTTGTCCTGGCCTTAAATGGAGTGGAGAAGGGGACCACGACATCTCAGTGTTCATCCAGAACCAGCTCTGCTATCAAGTGTTGTTCATCTGCTGACATACGCCGGGAGAGGAAGAAGGGGAGTTAGAAAGACGGGTAAGAGGAGTGATTTGGTTAGCAAGGGTGGTTGGCAGGGTTTTCTGAGCAGGAGGAGTGCCTGGGCTTCGCTTGGCAAGAGCAGCCCTCCCCATCCCTGCCTCCCAGAGACTCCTCCAGCTACAAAAAGAGCTCAGGACTGATCTTGCTAACAACGTGCTTCTGGCTCTTCAGTGTCCCCAGGGGCAGTTAAACAAGCAAATGCTCCTGACTTCTCTCTGTGTTGTCCTTCCTCTCCCTCCCACAAACGGGAATCCCTCACAACTGCCAAGCCCTCTATGAGTGACCTGATACATGCCCCCTCTAATTCCGCTCTCTTGAAGTTATGGATATTCTCTGGGTCCCAAGTGCATTCGGAGCATGGGTATCCCACTGCCGAGGTACTAATAGCAGCATCCTTTTAAGATCCCTGCCCACTTTGCTTTCCCCTGTAATTTTTACCAGCCCAACTTAAAGACTTTGCAAACCACTTTGCCCGTCCCTGATGAGGTTTTGGGAGAGTTTGGCAATGTGGTGTGTGGATCCAGCCCTCCCTGGGGTGCCTGCTTTGAAGAGCATGCCCAACTGCAAGTGGACACATGGATCTGCTTGATATTAGTAGAGATTTCACACACATTCCAGCAAAGACAATTGCTTTGCCATTCACCAAGGGTGGAGGCATCTCGGCTCTCTCCAGTTAATGACCAGCTTTCCCCCTTTCCTCTCCTGCAGGAGAAGCAGCAGAGTCATCCTTGGTTAAGTAGCATCTGGTTAAGTAGCTGCTGGCTGCAGAAGCATGTCTGGAATGTGGCTTTAACCCCTGGTGACCTTCCCTTGCAGTGCTTCCCAGTGGCCACGAAAGAGGCTGGGGTTTGGATAGCAGCAATAGGAGCAGTGTGTTAACCCCATGGGATCCAGCAGAGAGGAGGACTTGATCCTTGCAGCTGCCCTGCAGACACCTCTTACTGAGTTGGTTTTTCTTCCACTCCTGGAGCAAAGGTGTTAAGCAGCACCTGGACACATGGTTTGGGAGCTTAGGAATGAGGGCCTGTTATCTGTGTGAAAGGACAGAGCTTGGCAAGGACATCACTGTGCAACAGAAAGGCCAGATGCTGAGGGTGAGGCAGCAAGCAGCCATTTGCAGCAGTGTCCACCCTTAGAAACTGAGCTCTGTTTGTGCACATCCCTGTGCTTTCCACTCAGCCAAACAATGTCTACATTAGGTCTAGATTGTAGGATGTCCCTGTCTCTTCATGCCACTCAATGGCTCTAGCAGAGAGTCTCTAACCCATCTATCCAAATCTCTGCCCTCTCTTCATCCTGCTTGTCCATCTCCACAAATCTCCCTGCCTTCCCAGAACCGGGGGCTTCCCAGCTCAATGCAGCAATATGGAGAGTGCCCAAACCTGTTTTGGAGGAGAAGATGGGCCCTGGAGAAGATGGAAAATGTTATCTGACATTTCTTCTGCCTCCCAACCCTTAATTTTAGTTCTGCTTCATTTCCTTGCAACTCAGCAGAGTAATGAACAATCAAATCCCTTTAGCAGTTTGTTTCTTCTGCTGTACAGTTTCAAGGAGGTGATGACACTTTAAATTGCCTCTCCTGGAGGAGGAAGGGGCCAGATCCTGAACCCCATTACACTGTAGTGTGTCTCTCTTGATCTTAGCAGGCCGCCCAGGGCACATCGTGGTCCCAAATCCATGTTTAGTCAGAGATGCAGCCTTGCTCCCTCGATGAGTCCATTAAGGTCATGCTATTACAAGCAGCCACCAGATGAATTGTGTCAGATAGAAGGTACAGGCACTGCAGCTCAGACTCTCATCATTTGCGTTAATAGAGTTAATTTGCTCAACAATCTCCAGCAGCACTCCTGGGTATGTCTCACTCTGCTTGGCCACATGCCCTGGGTCCTATTTGTCTCCTGTTGCCTCCTGGATGCTTACAGCACAGGGCAGCTGTATCTTGGATGTTCCCAAAGGATGAGATCAGTTCCCTGTTTGCGTCTGTGCAGAGAGAGGTGCAGACACAGGGTATGTGCTGCAGGGCAAGGAGGAACCGCTCTGCTTCTGTGTCATCTGGCCAAAAGGGCATGAACAGTTGTGCGAATGGAAAGGTGGACAGGGCTGCAGTTCTCTTACTTCCCCTGGTTAACTGCTGCCTCCTCTCCTGCTCCTCACATGCATCCTCCTGACCAGTGGTGCTGAGGGTGAGATCTGCTTCTCCCAAGCCAGGGCTGTAACTGTGCCTGCGCTGATTTAGCAATAACATCCCCAGCTACCTCTATTCAATCCTGCTCCAGAAGAGAGACAATGGGGCAGAAAACAACTCAGACGTGATGCTTCTGACCCTTCTCCTGTTTTCTCCCTTCTGTTAATAGGAAACTCCTAACACACCTTCCCTCCTAACTTCTCAAATGTCTACAGGACAGTCCCTGCGTTAGCGTGGAATTTAAATCAATATTTAGCCATGTAGACTTAATTCAGCTGGGAACTTCTTAGCTGGCACATAGGGAGCTTCCCTCATGTCCAATATACATCAAATGCAAAAGCTGGAAAGAGAGCGATCAGTCAGTATGCAAGAGAAGCTGTGAAGGACAGGCGATGGATACAAAAGCGAGGGTTCCCCTGGGGAATACGACGGGAACAAACAAAATCCCTGCAGTGCTCTATAGTCACTTTACCAGATGGATATGGTCAAGGGGGCAGTAACGATTCAGAAGAAGGCAGGAGATTTGAATAACTATTCATGATCTCTCTCTGGAGACCAACAGCCATTTGTTTGTTGCTTCTAAGATGACAAAACAATTGCCGCATGTTTGAGGATGACAAGAGCAAGGAGCTTGCTGGACACCATCTCCTTGGATACTCCACTTAGTATAAGCAAACAGATAGGTTGAAAGTCTTAGCTGAGGAGATCCCTAACTGAGTCCTGTTAGGTTTTACTGTACATTAAAACAGTTGAATTCTAGGAGGGTAAACCCTAGCAGGCTGGAAGAGGACACAGAGAATGTCTTGAATTGCTGGCATCCAAGAAAAAAAGCTAACACAGGTTCCAGTTAATAAAGAATTAATAAAAGGCAGGCATAGAATCAATGCCAATCTACCTGGTTCATGGGAAATAGCTCTTGTCAGTCAAACACAATGTCATCTTTTGCCTCCTAAACCAGTCATCTCGTCAACGTAAGCGCAGAGGTGGAATGGAAGATAGATTAAGACTGGCTAGCTGACAGGTCTCGGAAGGAGTTGTCAAGAGGAAATCACTGTCAGCGGGCACATTTCTACATAGTCTGCAAGGAGGGGTGGTGGTTCTGATGCCACTCGATGCTTTCATAGGGCTGGTGGAAATAATGACCACCTCAGTGCCTTAGCAATCCCTGGAGGAGACAGAGGTTGGTGGATTTATACAGAAGACCATTAATACACCCAGGACATTGTAATTCAGCCATTGCAACGCTCTGGGAAGAGGACCGAGAAGGGAAGAATGCAGAAGATGCTGGAGTATAGCTTTACAGTAAGTGTATTGAAACTGGACCTTAAGCGATGCTTAAGACAGAAACCAGTGCCAACCTGCAGCAGAGAAACAGGGCTGAACACGGAATCTCAGAGGCTGCCAGCACCTATCAGTCACAAGGTGATGCTGCAAACCGCAGACAAACCTTCCCCATCTCTGCACTTCTTTCTCCCCACCCTAATCCTCTGCTGTGTGTCAGCCTTTTTGGCTCAGCAGTCAGTGACCCCCTCTCCGACACAGGAAATGTTATTGGCTTCGAGGAAAGAGCATCCTAGGGAGGGGAGAAGGGTCTCAAAGCCTCTGTGGATGGTGCAGAGCTCCCTACACGCATCCCTCCGTGCAGGGACCGGCTTCACACATCCTCCTCTTCAGCTCCCCCTATTCTGTTGCTCAGGTAACACTTTCAAGGCAGGTCCTCCAAGGAAATTTTTAGGTCAGTTATAATTGGGAAACCTCGTGTGGAGCTATAAAACATCAGTTAATATGCTGGAACTATCTAGTTAAATGCCAATTATAAAACCCCATAAGCTCCTCAACTCAAATATATTAATAACATAATTAGACATTCATTGCTTATGCAAATTAAAAGTTAAGTTAATCGGACATCAAGGAAACCCCAGGAAGTGACCATTTAAGTAACTAATTTCTATTTAATTATGATTTCTTCCTATTATAAAGCCCCCATGCCATTATTTCTCGACTGCTCCACAGTGTTTACCCATTCAGACTTGGCATTCCCACTCTGGTATCCATTCATAATACCAGACAGCTGCTGCATTCATATCAACAGCCATGGTCCTCGCACAGCTGGCAGCAGCTGGGCTGGCTGCCCCTCCTACTTGTTGCTCCTTCTCCTACCTCATCCTTGTCTAAGATATTAGGAAGGGCACAGCCGGTATTAAATGTCCTCCAGGTTCTGTAGATTAAGAGGGGGTAGAGGATGAGGTATGCACCAGATGCATGGAAAAGCATCTGCTGGGGATGGTGACAGGGAGCATATGTTTGTACACATCCCATAGGCAGAAGTGAGCTCTCATGAGCAAGATAAGGATTTAGTTCTCCCAAGTCTGCCCCTGAGCCTTCTCCTCTGGTTCCCTGCACACCTTCACTGAATTCATTTCACTTCTCTGTATCACCACCCCCAAGGGAAAGGGGAAAAATGATGGACCTCAGGGGATGAGTGTTTCATGATCAGATCAGCTCCTTGGGCGGACAAAACTGTGTGCCAGCAGAAAGCTACTGTTCATTATGACTGTAAGGCAGTAATTGAAAGGGCTGGGAGCTACAGCAGGACAATAAGATGAGATGGGAAATGAAGTGGTTTGTCCCTTGAGGGATGGAGACATTTCCCCTGGTGAGCCGAGGCCCTGCAGCCAAGGCCATATGGATGGACTCCCTCCCTCCAAGCAACAGGCAATCAGTTAAACCTGACGGGGGTGAAGTTGGCAATTTTCTTTTCAAAACAGTGAGATAAACAGGCTGCCAGGAGCAGAGAGATAAGGGAGGAATGGAAACATCCAGGTGCCCTCTCCCCATGGGGCTAGCAGGGGCTCACAGGCAGAGGGATGGAGGAAAGCGTTCACTTTGCAAAGGTCCAGATACACCAGGGGCTTGGGTGCAAGGCTAGGAAAAGGCTTGGCACTAATGAAAGAGAGAAACCCTTTCCTCCCACAGCTCCTCAAAGGGCGCTCCCTTTGATCTCTTCACATTTGATCCCTATTAATCTCCCGGGATTTAGCCAGCGCTGAACTGTTCCTCCTGATCTCCCCGGCGAACTACGGGACAACGTTTTCAGCAAAGAGCATTTAGTGCCTCTTTGCAAGCATTTTCTTCCTGGTTCAGACAGAAACCTCTGCCTGCTTCCTACGAGGACCTGTGTTTGGTTCAGCAGTTGTGAAACCCACAGAGGAGGGATTGGCCCTAACTCACCTTGCGCTGGGCTTAGTCAGATGAGGTGAAGGGAGCAGCTCCAATGGTTGGTATCCGTAAATCACTGCCTTTCAGTATCTCAGTCCCTGAGGGGTGATACAACGTTTTTAACCTACATTTTAATAGCAGACACGTTTATCTCTCTGTGCCCTTGCTTTGCCTACACGGCCATGCCTGTGCAACACGGATCCGGCTGAGTTTTAAACAGGCTCATCCTCGTTCTGTTCATCACCTGGCAAATCCTATACAAGCGAGAGAGCCTGCGTCTAAACGCATCGGGGAAGGCTGTGAAACGCATTGTTTGGAGGGGGAAAGAAGCAGCCCCCCTTGCCTTCTGCCAGGCACCACTGAGAGCATCAACAGTGTCGCAGGTCCCCCAGCTGGAATACATTTGCATAAAGCAATTTCCTCTAACAAATACGTTCATACAAATCAAACTCAGGATTGCAAACGCTCTGAAACCATGAAAACAACCTCACCGTACATATTTGTTACTACAAGTGATTCACCCAGCGCTGCTCTAAACCGACAAGTTTCCCTCAGTTCCACTTTTCCAGCACTAGGTCGAAGAGATTTAATGGTATGTGTGACCTTGAGTGCTTTGCTTTGAACTAAAGCACAGATTGCCCCTTACCTCACGATGAAGTTTAGACTGATGGTGATGTATTTCTGGACTGGTGGCCTGCAGCCTGACCTGTCTCCAGTGCTCCCACCCCTGCATATCCAGCCTGGGTCCACATCTCCCAGTTACACTGCCTTTCTCTCTGGCTGTTGCAGCCCTTTGTGCTTCCAGCTCTGAGTCTGCCATGAATGTGGTTTTGAGTGTTGTGCAAGACGTTAACCCCAGTATGGGAGGGACACCCTCCCAGGAGCCAGTGCCCAAGGGTATTGGGCAGGTTGCCTGCTAATTCCCTGATTACACTGGACTCTATGTCACTCTCACTCACTATATATCCTACTTAGGCCACATTCATTGCTATGGGTGGAAATAAGCATAACTCCATTATAGGCCGAAAAGTTGAATATGCTCACACCATTGAGGAACCTGGCTCTGTCTCTCCACCATGGACATTTCAGCCCTGAATTCCATGTACATCTCCCAGGTCCAGGGAGGGAAATTGGATGGCATTTGCTCTGGTTCAGACTGGCTTTCTGCTGCCGGACCATGCCCAGCAGTGGGCAAACAGCCTATGAGCAAACACAAGCCTCTTGTTCATCTCCTCCTGCCCTGATCCAGCTCCAACCCTGACTCTGCTGCCACCTCTGCTGATCGTCAGGGCTCTGAAGTTGCTGTTGGGGCCAGCAGCGCTCTCCTGCAGAGATGTGGCTTTGAGAAGGGATCCAAGCCACGCTGCCATTTTTCCATAGGCTACATGCATTGCTGGCATTCCCGCCCCCAACGTGTTTCTGTTTTGTTCCAGAGAAACACAATACTTAGGGGCACTGCATGGGACTCGCTTCCCGCTGTGTTCAGCTCTCTGCAACCTGAGCTGCTGAGAAGAGGCCCCATGCAATGGGTTTTATCCATCATCGCTTAACTGTAAGACATGGCCTGGGAAACCACCGCAGCATTTCCCAGGGGCTCATCGCAGTAGGACCATGGGCAAAGACAGCCCCTCCTATCCTTCTTTCCATCCAAGAGCCCCATCCCAGCTCCCTGGTGATCCCTTTTCTTTCTCCTTTACTTCCCTACCCCCAAACTTGGCTGATGTGGATGAGCCAGCTGCTGGGGATCCAGTTCTATGCCCCTCTGCATCTCTGTCATGGCTGGTCCTAGGGCTACTGACCTGAACCGCTGCAGCTGAAGCAAAGCTACACCTCCAACATCTTGTCACGACTAAGAGGAGCTGCAGACAGGGGAAAAGGAGAGGAGTAAAATATGTGGGCATATAGACACAGGCCAGCTAGTGGTCACAACTCCCTTGGCTGTGTTGAAGCCTGATAACAAGAGTGTTCCTGGCTTTTGCTCTCTTTGCATCTGAGGAGAGGCTCCCCAAGGCTTTATCTTTAACCCCTTCCAAAGTAGAGGTGCCCACTGTCCTTTATCAGCTGAGCACCAGTCCCTTTAGTGGCAAGGGGTTTTGAGGGAGCCTGTCTGCCAAGCAGCACACAATGCACTGATCATCTAGCCTTGCATCAGAGCCTCCTGCTGCTCTGGCTCATGCTCCATGCCTGCTTTGCTGCTGACTGGGAACGAAGAGTCTGCACCAAACCACTCCTTTCCAGCCTAATCCTGAACACTTCCTGCTCTGTCCAACCCACCTCTTCACAATGGAGACCAGATCAGTTCAGATCTGGGTCAGGATCCCTCTCTCTGTGCTGGGGTGTGCTGGGGTTTGGCTCAGATCTCCAGCACATCATTCATGCGCTGAAGCTGGGTGCAAAATTCCTTTCCCAGGGACTATTCCGCTCCCTAGGCCAGAGCCATGGCAAAACACCTGTTGATATCACTGCAAGGAAGAGCATGGGCATTTTCTCTCATCTCTTGCTTGCTTTGTCTCTCCCTCCCTTGCCAAAGCCTGAGTCTTGCAGAGTTGTCTGCCTTGATCTTTGGGAACAAGGCTTGCTTTGTAGCGTATATTCGCAGTCAGGAGTCTGAAAAGCCAGGGGAAAGACAAACTGCTCTTCCCAACGCAGAGATCAGTAACGGAGACGCAGGGATGCAGTTTGACTGATCTTGCCTCTCAACGGACCTTTAGCATCCCTATAGCATTCAGATGTTTTCAGTGTGCTATAAGAATACCCTACTGTGTCAAATCAAAGGTTGGCCCGTCCCAGTACCCTGGCCCTGCCCGCACCTAATTAACAGTGCCTAGAGGAAACCTAAGAAGAGAGCAAGTGTGTATTGACATATTGCCAATAGCCTGTCCCATCTGCCATAGCTAACAGCAACTTAAGAACTTCCTAAGCTAGAGGCAGTGTCATAACTGTTAACAGCTTTCGATGGATTTTTCTTCCCTAGGTTCTTCTAGGGAAGAACTCTTTCAGCTCAGGTTACCTTTAGACATCAGCAGCATCCTTTAACAAGGGATTTCAACGTTTACATTGATAAGGGCAAACGCTCCCACCTCCTTTTGTCTATCTGGAGGCTGCTGTGAAGAATTCCACCTAATACAACCCAGTCCTCTGCTGTCCACCTTCTCCAGGCCACTCATTGCTTGGCACATCTCTTAACCCCCACCCTTGAGCCTTCATCTGCAAGCAACTCCCACTACACAGTACTGCACATCACGGGAACAGCCCTAGGTCACTGGAAAGCAGATGCCATTTCTGCTCCTGTGACTCTCCTTGCAGCTTCACTCCCAGGTTGCGATCGGCGCAGTCACAGAGGCACAAAGAAAAGGAAAATGTCTCTTTTTCTTTTAAAATTCTTTATTTATAAAAAAGTACATTTTTTCTTTTTTTTCCACAGCTGAGCCACTATTGGGTTTTATACAAGTAAAAGGAAGGGTGATGCAACACCCTGCCCACACAACTTAGAACCATGAAAATGCCTCCCTGGACCCCAAACAAACAAATTACAAAGGATGGAAAACGAAACGAAATGAAACAAAACCCAAACAAAAAAATCATAAAAGTCCATTACATTATTATTCTTATTATTTTTATTTTTTATTTTTTACAAAAGCACTTACAACACAGATTACAAAAAAAAAAAAAAAAAAGAAAAGAAAGAAGTGGGGTTGGGGTTGTTTGTCTGTCTCTAGTCTTTATTCCACAATTTAATTACAGCAAGAGGAGGAAGAAAGAGGGATCAAATCACTGCAGTTAAGGAATTATGCTTCAAAAACAGAAAGGCAAAAGAAAAGAAAAATCAGATCCTCAGTATGAGAGTACCTCCACCAATACCAGCTTATGCTAGCGGAGGATCGGACTCCATAGGCTTCTTACATTCACCCCCAGGTAAATGCCATATGAAAGTCACACTGGTCCAAAGTACACTCATCCCCTTCTCTAAGGCTTGGGTTTCCTTCCCTTGCTGGTGGACTGAATCCTCCCCTTAGCCCCATTGCAGAAGGCAGCACCCTCTGCTCCAGCACCCCAGCCCTGGCTGTGCTCTGCTATCATAAGCCTGGCAGAATGAAGACCAGGCATCAGCACACACGATGCTGGCAGCATCACTTCTCACTGGGTCCTAGCAGAGCAAAGAGACCCCAAAACTTCAATGGGCCTGGGATACCCCCCCATTTCCACGGTATGAAACCCTCTAGCTCTGTGCAGCCTGCAGGCACAACGCATTTGCCTCCTCAGTGGGCTGGGCAATGGGGTTTCCCCTCCGCTCTTGAGCATAATGACTGGTAGCTGAACCTACAAAAAGCTCTGTGTGTGTGTGTGTGTGCGTTTGTGCTTATGCATGGAAAAGAGTAACAGCAAAGGAGAGCAGCAGCTCCTGTTCTAATTTCATTCCCTCCTCTAATTGCTTGAAGATCAATCTTTTGAATCCCTCTCTCTAACCCTCAGTGATTCCTGCTGAACAGTTGTTGTGTTCCTTTTTTGACTCAACATCAGGAAAATGGCTCCCTTTGTCCCTTATGTCTTTGCAATCAATTTGGTGCTACCATTTGGTTTGATTTTTGTATCTTTACTCAGAAATCTTCAGGGTTGGTTTGGGTTTTTGTTGGTTTTTTTTCTTTTTTAATCGTTTTCTTTTTTTTTTCCCTGGCTGAATGAAAATGTTTTAACAACAGGGGTGGGGTGGGGGAATCTGGCAATTAAATAAGGGAAAATAACATCACCAGGGTGAATGGCGATGAATAATCTCAGAGCTAAACCCCAGCAGGAAAACAGCTGGGGTGTCTTTGTACATAAACTACAGGCTTGTTTTGGGTTGTGACATCGATGCGTCTGCATCAGTACCACTCCCTGCATACACACAGGGGCTTGGCCCGAATTCAGCTGCATTTGCTTTGTTGAGATGTGGGTGAGACCCAGAGCGATGTACCACAGGGCTCAGGCTGACCTCCCCTCATCCGCCTGTTCAGCTTTCCCATAGGCACATCTTAACGTCTTGAGGTACCACAAGTTTTGCCTCAAGTTGCCATTCAGGATCAGGGCTTGGGAAGGGAAAAGCACCATGTTGATAAGTCTCTTCACTGGCAAGAACCCAGCAAAGGAATGTGGACAATGATACCTTCAAATGGAAGTAGGGCAACCGGCCATACCTCCAAGGCAGCTTCCAAAGTCTCCCAAATGGAAGCTTCTGCTTGTTCTTTGCAGCGTCCCACAGGGACATTTTACACCTCTTTAGCACCTCTGATGAAAAGGGGGTAGAGAAGCAGGGGAGTTTTCACTTGAGGTAGCCTGAGGGTCCCTGGGAGAGGTGCCTCAGCTGGCCCAGGCTGTGGGGAGTGCATCACCACTTAAAACCGGCAGCTTGACTCCAGCCTGCCAGGATCTGGACCAAAGCAAGAAACTGAGGCACAAAGGGACAAGTGACACCGTCCCCCAAGGTAAGAAGATTGCCCCTCTGCCTTCCCTCGCAGCCCTAGGGACCACCAGGAGGCAGATTGTCCCTGCAGGATGAGTATGGCACCGTCTCCATCACTCTGCTCCCCTGCAGAACCTCCCAGGATACACATGGTCTCGGATTTGGCATCTCTACTGAGCCCACCCTTGCATTGGGGTAGCAACAGGTACCACTTTCTTCCTGACGCAGCTGGAAAACCTGATCTAATTTCCTCCAATGACCCCCTCAGAGCAATTCAACCCGGAGAAGGGAGCGATGCTATTACTGGATCAAAACAGCTCTCGGATGCAACATCAATCTGACTTTTTCCCTGCACGCTTCTTTTTTCTTCTACCTTGCTTCAGTTTAATGGCTAATCATTTGGCTAATTACCACCCCAAGAGTCTCTAGGCCAATTAGGTGACCTTGCAAGGTCCAGCAAGAAGCAAATCACTGCACAGAGGTGGCATTTCTCTATGGCTGTGTGGGTAACGGCACCCATGCAGTAACGCTGAAGGATGAAGGGGGATGCACTACTGAGCCTTGAGCTACCTGAACCTTGCGGGGTACCTCACTGCTGTGCAATACTGTCTAAGGAACTTCCACTCCAGGCTTGCCCAGGTTCTGGATGAGGAATAACCATCTGACCCCCTTTCTGAACCACTCTGATGAGCTAAATGGCTGAGCTCTTTGCTATGCTTGTGCTGGTGGCAAACACGAAGTGTGATGTGGCAGAAAGAGAGCTGGATATAGGCTTGTCGTGGTTTAACCTCAGCTGGCAACTGAGCACCACACAACACCTGGAAGCATCATATTGCTTTGCTATCTCCTCTCCTTTCTCTCAGTCCCACTGTTTTTCTGAGCTAACTCTGTGGATTGTGTATGAATGGGCAATGAAGAAGCCAAGGAGGCTACATATCACAGAATGACACCTCTAAGTGCAAGGCTAACAGCTACCAAAGCGTATTTCATAGAGCTCCTTGTTCATACTTCCTGCAAGCCATACGTTATCTCAGGAGCACTCACACTGGCCCCTTCTCTCCCAGGTTTGTCTGCTTCATTTGCAAGGCTTTGTACCTTTGGTCTTTAGGAGACAGCTTTGCTGTGGGCTTGCACCCTGGGGGGATGCAGAGTCAGTGCAACGTGAACTTGCCAATGAGTTCAGTGGTCCCTGCCTGTGACTGGTGCAGAACATGAAAGAATCACTGCTGGACCCTGCAGGCTTTATAAAGGGTTGTTTTCATCCAAACCCATTTCCTCGTGGAGCATCTCTGTCCTGGGGGAAATGTGCAGAGGAGGGGCTGTGCCACTGATTTCCACTCTGCGCTTGGTCATGGACCACGAGGAGTTTGATGTTGGCGGTGTTGTCACAACCCTTTTTAGATCCTTGTTGTGAAATTCAGATCTAAAGGATGATTCACTTGAGAAACGGGCTTTGTGGAGAATCATCTCTGAACCACAAACGGCGCACGCTCTGAAGCACATCCCTTGTTACATTAAAGTAAGCAGTGGCTAAGGTACAGTGCTCAGCAATGCTGCTCTGTCCTGATCCAGATTATAGGTTCAATCCCAAGAGATCCCAAGGGAATCTCTGTCTGCCCTGCTTTGAGTGGACATAAAGCAGCCTTCCTGTGGCATTTGGCTGCTCTGCCAGAAGCCAGGAAGCCTGAAGGGCTGGCAGGAACAGCAGAAAGATTACAGGGTAACAATTGGATTTCCCATTCCCTCACACCGCTAACACAATAAGAGCAAGCTACAAAGTGGGGATGGCTCAGGCTGAGCCTCAGTTGTCTGGACCAAGCACCACACACAAAGGAAAGCATTGAGGGCTGCCTGGATGAGAGATCTGACCTTCACTCATCCACGTGGGTCTCACTCTCCACCCTCCCTTTTGCAGCAGGATAGCTACTGGATGCTACGGAACAAAACCCAGCGGGTAAGGCAGGAGGAGAATCAGTCCTGCTATTTTCAGATGTGCATGATAACACAGCTCAGAAAACTGGGGATTTCTTTTCAAACAAAACATTTATTTGTACATCAACTTAAAAAAAAAATTAAAACAACCCCCAAGAAGGAAAATAAGCCCCGACCCAGTGAATCTGATCTGGATATGGTCAGTGTCAGAGGGGCCCTGAAGTCTGGAATCCCACTTATCCACAGAGCAGCGATAGCAGCAATCCAAGCCTCCCCATCACAACACAGTAGCTCAAGGGAAGGAGGACAAGATCAATACCCCAGGCTCACTCAATCCTGCCCTGTCTACCAAGGCTCTGCTTAGAAGAGGGATGTGATATTGAAGGAGTGGCAATCAATGCAGACTAAGCAATGGATCTAAAGGCTGGGGTTGTTGCTAGGAGAGTTAAAGGGAAGTACCCCCATGCTCTGACACCCCCTCCTCAAAAAGAAGTGTAAACACATGACAATTAAGTCTTAGTGGTATAATAAAACTTAGGGGCCTGATCCTGTGCTGAAGCCCTCCAAGACACTGGATGGTACAACTGGGAGATCTGCCCTGCCAGGGCCAGGCAGTGGGGCTGTGGAAGAAGCAAAGTGGTATCAGTTGGTCCCCTTCCCCAGGCGAGGTGTGTGCAGGACCATAGGGCCAGAGTTAACTCCTCTGTGGCTGGTACGAGCAACAACAACAGCAACAAGAACAAAAAGAGCCAGTATTTCTCTGAGCCATCACAGGGGGGAAAATGTCAGCAATAAATACTCCTTTCCTTTCTTTTAAAAGAACACTCAAACAAAGACAGAAAATGAAAAGCCAGGAAATAACAAATTGCAGGAGGAAAAACGGCAGCTGTTTCCCTGCCCTGCTATCAGCCCATGCACCTGGGATTTGTTCTAGGGCTTTTTCTCCCCCCTTGCTTCTAATTCTCCTGTTTCCCTTCGGAGTCATTAGAAACTGGGGAGTGGATCTCCCCAGGCACGCAGTGGGCAATGGGATACCCAGACCCCACTGAAAACAAAGAGATTAGGGGAAAAAAAGTCAATCAGTTCACCCTATAATGGCACCTACGTTTCCATCGCCATAATCTTTCCTGGCCTCTGTCCTTCTATGGACAGCCCACTTGACCCCCTCCCAAGGTTAAAAAGCAACAAAGAAGACAACATACAAACAAATTCCAGTGTTTCAGGGGTGCGGAAGTGGGAGGAGGAACCTCGGGGAGGGAAGCGGGGCCGAAGGGCACTCTTTGAGACATGAAGACACAAACAAGGGTGTAATATACAGGCTGGGCAACAGTCGTTAAAGCAAATAGTAACACCTAAGCCACCGACCAATACAAACACCACAGAAGGGGACGAAAAGTCATCAAGGGAAATTAAAAAGCAAAACCAAAAAAAAAAACCGGAGAAAATAATTACCCAACCTCCCACCTCCCCCCCCCCCCAAAAAAAATGATCTGTAAGCAAAGCTGCCCCCCCCTCCCCTCGCATCCAACGTCTCTGCTTGAGCTCCTGGGGCAGGCGTGCGTGTGCAGGGGGGGTGAGCACTGTGCGTGCCAGTGCGTGGTGCGAGCGGCCGCGCACGCCCGGCAGGGATGCAGGGGAGCGGGAGGGCATCGCTCGTGGTGCGTGTGTATGGATGTGGATGCATGTGTGTGTGCGTGTGTGTGTGTATGGAGCGATGCGGTGCCGAGCTACACGTACCACTCCTTTTTGGAAATAAAGGATCCGTCGTTCTGTGAGACCATGTTCTCCGCGATGTCGAGCTGCTCCGGGTCGTATTGGAAGCCGAGTGTCCTTTCGTCGTAAGGTTCGGGGTGCGCCTCCCCTTCGTCTACCGTGAAGTAAGGCCGCTTAGCATCCTCCTCGTATTTGTTGGGGCCCCCCAGCTTGCGCTCGCCTCCTGCATCCTCATCCTCATCTTCATACGTGCTGCCGCCCAGCGGGCCCGGCTTCTTCTCGTCGTCCGAGTCGTCGGGGTACTGGAGGTTTTGGGCCATGGGGGGGTGATGCTGCGGGATGCCGGCCTTGCTGTAGCCATTGCCGTACACGTGCTTCTTTGTGCTGTAGTCACCCTTGAAGGTGTGACGCCGGCGCCGGAGTACCACAAAGAGCACCACGGCCACCACCAGGACCAGCGAGACTCCTCCCACTATGCCCCCAATCACCGGTGTGGGGATGTTCGGCTGCACCATGGATTTGCGATCATCGATTGGAGACGGGGTGTAGGGAAATTCTGGGTAGGAAAAGACAGATGGAAGGGGGAACAGTGTCAAACCATGCGGAAACGCGCCCTCCCTCCATGCTTTCATTGCCATTTTTGTGGGGTGACGGGGTGGGAAGATGAGGGTAAGGAACAGGGAAGGGAAAAAGTAGGGAAAGGGGAACAGGGTGCATCCTCAGAGGGAACAGCGCACGGGAGCTCTGCTTAGCAAGGGGAACGCAGCGTGCTGTGCCAAGCTCGCCAAGCCTCATGCAGGAACAGGCTGGAAGCAGTGTTTCCCTTCCCACCCCACCTGGTTTCTCCAGACGAGCTCAGATCCCACAAGCCCAGTGCCTTGAGTCCAGACGCTTGCCATTTTACTGGGTGAATTTCAGGTCCAGTTTACCAGAGCACACCGACAGCCCCAGAGTGCTCCTGCTGGGGAGCAAGACCCAGACCCCGTTCCACAGTGGGCAGGGAGCTGCCATGGCTGCTCCTATAGGATGCCATGCTAGATCAGCCCCCTTTTCTTGGCATCCCAGCTTGGCTGACCCCAACCAGTGCAGGTCAGGCCAGAAGGCAGCAGCACTTTGTGATCTGCCCTCCCATCCGCCCCACAAGTGATGTGCTCAAGGCCATGGCTGGCTCCTGGACCCGCTTACTGCCCTGGCTGTACCCTGCAGCACAGGGGCACAGCCCTCCCACTGTTCCTTTTCCTTCTGCTACCGCTGTGGCCAGCTGAATGCCACTGCTCATGCTAATCTTGCTCTTGCAGTTACCCTGACCTATTTAAAGAAGCCATAAATCACTCAGAGAATGAAAAGACATCACAAAGAAACTCTTCTCTCTTTCAGTTCAACACCTACGCTCGGGCACAGATAAAAGTTTGATCCAGGACTTACATCTATCTTCCTAACGCTCCCTGGGCACAGTTACAGCCCCTGGCCAAACTCAGCTTTCACACACTGCCTGTTGAGCATCTCTGTCTGTGGGGCATTAAGAACCAAACGGCTCTCTTGGTACTTTGCCTGCCTCTGAACTTAGCAGGCTCCTGGTTCATGCACCCCCCCACACCATGCTCAGACCCCTCACACTGCTTTCTTCCACCCCCAAGGCCTGTCTGCAGTCCTTGTTGGCTGCTCTGGAGCCTCCTGGCCCCCACATTTTAACCCAGCAGCCAAGGAGAGGCACAGAACAGCCAGCAATCTCAGCACACCCTCCCAAAAGAGCAGCCGGGATAGGGCGATGCGGAAGGAAGGGCTCAAAGGCAGCACATTTAAAAGGGATATGAGGCAGAGCCTGCTTCTTGCTCCCTCTTCTTGTACCTGTGGGTCTGCCTGCTGCTGGAAGTCACATTCCTGCGTTAGAACAAGCAGGAGCTGGGCAGGGAGAGGGTTTCCCTGCAGCACAGCTTAGCCCAGCTGCTGAAGGAAGAGGGTAGAACAGAGCATCCCCAGGGTAGAGGCAGCTCCTGAAACAGCTGCAGGGTTTGGACCAGGGTACTGAATTCGAGCAATTGCTGGCCTGATCCTTGTGGCAGAAACGTTTTGCTTGTGCCTGAGAGCTGTTTCGTGCCTGCCTTTCCTGAGACATCATCCCGACAACAGCCTCTTGCCTCGAGCAGAGCCTCACGATCCCAAAACCACACACAGAGCAGCACACTGGGCAGAAAGAGCTGGAAGACAGGCAGATGGAGGGGCTCCCTGCTGTAGTCAGAATGAGGAGCAGCAGGCAGGAGCCAGCATCCCTGTCCAAAGACAGCCTTCAGAGCAGGAGCGAGGGCATGTCTTTCAGCACGGGGCTGGTTTCTGGAAAGCCAAAGCCCCACGTTGCATCAAGAACACATGGCTTGTCATAGCCAGCTGGTTCATACAAAACCCCTCTGCAGAGGCAGCAAGAAATGTCACGTCCATCCCCTGGTAACCCTGGCTGCTGAGGGCTCAGCTTCAACCGCACAAGCACCCATAGGGCTCTTTCTGCCCTCACCCACAGCACCTCCTCAGCCTGCTCTTTGCCATCACAGCCTCACACACCCCACAGCTCCGGTCTGAAGCCTCTTCCTACCCAGAGCAAGGCATGGGCCCCAGACACGGTGTGCATGTCCCTGGAGCCATACTGATCCCCTCTGCCTGCAGCGCTGGAGCACAGACACATCTGAGAGCAGAAATCTGTGCACGATTTCAAAAGGAGCTTGGCCCAGTTTTCTATTAAAAGCCTCATTAACAGCCCAGGCTGGACGCAGGAAGCAAAAGGACGAATGTTTTCCTACCTATTTTTTCCCCTGCCCTTTGTGCTGCCCACCCCTAAGATAGCACTCTCCTACATGCCACCCCCCTGCCACTGCCAACGCCGCGGACACGAACACTAACACGCTGCTGTGTTGGATTTCACACGTTGTGCAGGGAACAAACTATTTTCTGCTCGGATCCCATCCCCATCCTCCTCGCAGTGGCCCAGTTCCCATGCCAGAGAAAACAAAACCAAACTGTGGGAAGAAGAAAGAAAGATGGGAAGATCGCAAGCCAGCAGCCGAAACCATCCCCTCCCTACCCACGTAGCTCCCTCCCCGCTCGTCCACCCACCGCACTCCCCCGGAGCCTGGAAAACCGAGTGGGGATGCTGATGCGGAGGGGGACCAAGAGAGGAAGAGGAGGGGGGACCGACCGGCTGCTGGGGAGCAGGGCAGGGCACAGGCCCGACACCGCCGCTGGATGGCGGTACAGACCGCGCTGCCTCCGCAGCCCATCGCCGTGGCCGCTGGGCTGCAGCGAGCGGCCAGGCCGGGCTAAGCCGATAAGGAATGGGGGGGGGGGTCCCCGGCTTGGGGCAGTGTTTCCGCCTCGCAACAAGGTGCAGCCTCCTGCTGCTATGGTTCGACACCCAGGTAACGTGAACTGATGGATGGCTGCTCCTTCATCAGTTACAGGCTACCCAGGTAACTAGAAATGAACGACCTGCGACAGGTCCAGTCCTCAGCAGGCGCTGCTTCACACACAGCCGCTGCTGTCAGCCCCACAAAGGCGGATTTACCCCTTCGTGCCTGGGGTGCACAAGAGAGCCTGGGCAGAGGGGGCAAAGTGTGGGAAAAGGATCCCCCTTTTTGTGTCCGAGGGGTGCGTGAAATCTCTGGGAAGCAGCACGCAGCCTGAGCGTGCCTGGGGGGGGACACGACACCATGTGAGAAATCCATTAGGAAGAGCCTGCAGAGAATTAAAGCCGCTGTGAAAAGCGGGCTGGAGAAACAGGAGACAGCAGAGCAGAGGGAGGGGGAACAAGCCAGGCTTTAATGCCAGCATAAAAAGCCTCCCCCTCTCCTGCTCTTCCCCCCCCCCCCCCATAAAAGAGGGAGTGCTGTGTGAATAGGAATTAGAGCAGCAACACTATCTGCCCGCTGCCCAGCTCTGCCAGCTGTTGCATTCAGCCCTGCTTCCTGTCCCCGTGCCAGGAGCCGGACCTCGGGGGCAGCAGCTGGGAGCGCAGGGAGATGGGGCCAAGCCCACAGGTTCTCCTCATCCCTCCATGCAAGGCTCCGAGCATCCCCCTGCCCCGGCTCCTGCCCGCTGCCATCAGCACCCAGGGACAAACCAGGCCTTCCCCATCACAAAATACAGGGTTTAAAAACCACGTCTTTCTTCTAATGGCTCGTTTCCAGTGCGAATGAGACGCATGCAAATCATCCTGCCTGTCCATCACCCTGCCTTATCTACTGCTTTTTGAACCTGCTGGCCAATTTCAGTGCTATCTGACAGAAGAATGAGCCCGAATTATCCTATCATAAAGCTCTTGGAGAGAGCTGGAGTGGGATCCTTGGTAGAGGTGCGAGCTAAACCTCATTAGACATCAGAGAACCCATGGGGACAAGAGGCTGCTCTCAAGGGCAGGAAAGGCCCAGATCAGAAAAAGCTTTTTTTTAGACATCAAGTAATTCTTCTAGGATATGCAGATCCACAGGAAACCAGCTTTCAAAAGCCCTTCTGCTTTTCACACTGCTTCGATATTTGAAAAGATACCATTTCCTGTGGACACACTGCTTCTTGAAGTTACCTTTCCATCCTTCTTCCTTCAATCATAAGCGCCAAGGAAAAACCCAGCACCAGCCAAGGTTCTCGCTGTAGCCATGGGCATTGAGGACAACGTCAAACTCCATAAGAAATCACTTTCTTGACATGTATCAGCTCAAGCTGCTCCTGGCGTGAAGCTCTTCCAGAGGAAGACTCTGGATTGGATTTCCTCTTGCCTTGCAAAACCAAACACCCACCGCAATGGGAAGCAGAAGGGGGCATAGCCAGGGTGAACAGCGGCTCCGGCAACCTTAATTCCAATGGGGCTTCCCAGTTCCTAGCTGGTCTCAGCAAACACAGCGGTGATCGTGTGGGGTTTGTTAAGAGACAGCTTGCTGATGGCAAAGCTTCCCTTGCCACTCCAGTCCATGCCAAATTATCCCAGGGCTGCAATGCCAGAAACCTGTAGCACTATCTTCTTCCCTTTGCACCGATGCATGCCCTTCGCTGGCTTCAAGGCATCCTGCTTTTCCTCTCCCTACCAGGGATTTCTGTTCTCCTGCGGAGCAGGGTCATGGGGAGAGGAGGCAGTGGGGATGGAAAAACCACTGGCAGCTAATCCAGAAGTTCAGCAGCTGCCGCTGGCATTTCAGAGCGTGACGGCTTTCAGGCCAGATGCCAAACGTGTCTTAGGTTCTAATCTCTCTGTCAGGTCACCCATCGCTTGTCACTCAAGTGCTGCTCCCCCAGGGGCCCGCTGGCACAGACGCCATCAGACAGGACGCAGCAGACGCTCCATCCATGCATCCCAAAGATTAGCATCAGCCAGACCCCCAGGCTTGCTCCTCTGTAGCCCCTGGCCCTATGTCCTCCCATCTAAAGCAGCCACGAGCAAACACTTGCTGGTGCAGCATCTGGGCTTCGGGTGCACTTGCATTTAACGCTCCCCAGAACGAGCATCCTCTTCAGGGCTGCATGGCAGAGAGCTCCAGCGAGCCCCACGGGCTGTCTGCAGTGACCTTGCTGGGATGAGATCACTGGTGGTGTGCAAATAACTCCCTGATGCAAGCCAAGCAAATGGGGGGGCCATCAGCCCCTGCCTGCATGTTGCACATCCAAGGCCAGGGCTGCAAAGCTTGGCCCTGGGCAGGGAACAGCACAGAGTGTCCATAAGCTTGCTGTATCCTGGAAGAAAGAACCCCTTCCTGGCCTTGGGAAGCAGGTGGGAGCCAATACATACATGCCAATGTGATGCTCTTGCACCCTGCATGCACGCGTGACTGCAGGCATGCAGGTCTGGGAGGCCCGTTTGCATGCCAGGATACAGGCTGGGGTCACACATACGTGTATGTACATGACACATGTGCACGTGTGTGCGGGCATGCAGGGATGCTCATGCAGGTTATAACCACAGCCTTTTAGAAGTCACCTAACCGCCTGCAATAAATAGCTACATGTCACACTACATGGCTTGGCTGCAACTGACAAAGGTCCTGCAAGGCAGGAGAAGCTATTATGGGAACAGATTGCTGGAATAAAATATTAGATTTCCTCTTATCAATCTCTTCAATGTGCTATAACTCTAATAGAAGTGCTCAGCCTTCTCCCTGCCAGCAAATCGCCCTCCCCAGGAAGGGGCTGAACTATCCCTGCACTCCTATCTGGAGCCAGGGCTGGGAGGAAGGATGCTGTGTGGCAGGAGGGGATGGGGGGGGGTCTGTACCCAGGGAAACAGGAGGGGGAAAAGCTGCTGCAGGGTTTTCTCTGCATCAGCTTTCTGTTTTTATTCCTCCCAAGGCTGGCTGCTCCCTAGATTGAACTCCATTTATTGCATGCAGCTCTTGAAAGAGGTTTCGTGGTCCACTGACAATCCCTAAATTGCCTGCAAGACCCAAACAAATGTACCTGTAATAGCTCAGCGAGGATGGCTGAGCCCTCCCCAGCACTGGCCTAATCGGTCCTTAGGGAGAGCTGGATAAACATATTCAGATCCCATGAATTATTAAAGGCGTTTTTTTATGTGGTGGAGGCCTGGCCTGACAGATTGCCTGGTAATCCCTCCTAGCCAGGCAGCTGCGGGAGCGCCCTTCCTTCCCTCTCATTTAACCTCAAACCCCATAACCCGCTCCTTTGGGAATAAACTGAGATTACAGGCAGGCAGACATCAACCCGACATCATTCCCCCCAAACCCCATCTCCCTTGCCAGCACAGCATGAGGAGGATGCTCTACCATTCCTCTAAAGAAACACCAGGAAGGGAGACATTTCCTAAAGCCCAGAGGAGGAACCCACAGGCTCTTGTCCCTAAAGGAGCCTGTGCCCATGCAGGCAAGTCAGGCTGCGATGCTATTGTGCTGAGACAGATAAGATGCTGGCAGGTGGCAGAAGGAAATACGAGGACAAGGCTGTATCTGGTGTTTCGGAACGTGTGCCCTGACACTGCAAGAGACAGAACGACAGCAAGAAACGGACACTCTATGCAGAAATGGAAAACGAGTCATGGTGGAGAGAGCCCATTCCTCTACGTCTTCTGCAATACCCATCCCACCTCCTCCTCTGCGCCTGGGGACCGAGGTAGGAGGCTTGTTCCCCCCAGTTATTGCTTCCAATGTGACCCAAGGTGCTTGTTACTGTGTGGGATTGTTTTCTATTGCTGATGGGAAGCACGTCTGATAGTTTGTACCAGGCACTTGTCCCAGAAACACAGCGCCTTTGGTGGCAACTGCCATTAAATGGCCCGTGGCTGAATGGATTTTGACCTTCCCCTTGGCTTCGGGTGGTTGGGCAGGGATGGAAAGGGTGCTGTGCCACATCTGTCCCCAACAAAGAGCTGTGCTCTTCTCCTGCCTTTCACTGGCTAATGAAATATCCCCCAGAGAAAAGCATACACCAGCAGGCAAGGATCCAGGACAGGAGGTGTGAATTAAAGGCTTGCTACAGTTGATAATGATCATAAATAAATACTTGGTAATTAGCATCTAATTAGCACATCCCATCCACTGACCTCCAAGCACTTGGATAGAAAAGATTAGCCTTATTTACCCATGTTGCAGAAGAGGTGGCGAGGGTGCCAAACACAGTGTTACTGCTAATTTCAGGAGGTCAGCTGCCCAGGCCTCCTCTTTATGCTTGCCCAGCACTTACCACTATAGAGAGTGGGCGAAGAGAGCAGCAGCTTGCCTCCCCTGATAAGCCCATTTCATCACTCCCAGGTCAGGCAGCTCCTCCAGGACCGGGGTGGCTCAAGGAGGTGTCCTGCTACCAGGTCTGATTTGCCTCAGGCTGGACAGCAGGTAGGGGTAACAACCCCAGCACCTTTCCTGTATTTCCCATGCCTTGGGAAGACCCCAGTGCACCTCATTCCCCATCCGGTTTGCAGGCATCACTGCTGTCAGTGGTACCTGCAGGACACAGGCTGCTCCAATGGTCCCTGCTGGGAGCCTGGCTGGAAAAGTGGCCACGTGCCCTGCTTTGTGCTGCCTGCCCACCTTGTCTGCATCCCGTGAGGTGACTGCTTTCTGCAGCCCAGACAATGCTGCTCAAGCGCTACTCACAGCTGCTTGGTAACGTGTGGCGGTCAGACGAGCAAGTGCACAGACCAACCTGGCCTTGGAAGGAGCATTGCCTAACATCGCAAACACCAAACATCATCCTGAACACCAGGCATCATCCTGAACAACTGCCTCATCCGTCTCATGCTTTACTGCCTCAGTGGTAGTCCATATCCTCATCCTGCTCCTTCTTCTACCTTCTAACAGATGTCTCCCTGTTGTGCCTTCGCTTCTGACTTATCCAATAATCTCTCTGAATCCAAAGCAGAAGACAAGGGGGGTTGGAAATTGAATGTATCTTGGTTTAAGAAAGGAAAAAACAAGTAGAAAGGAGAAAAAATCCAAGCCAAAACCAGGACAAGCAAAGAACTTCACTGCTCCCTTCCCATCATGAAAATTCCACCCCTATGAGGGGACACTGGTGATTAAAGCACACATTAAGGAGACATAACTGGTAGCTGTCAGCCACCCGTACCCTTCTCTCCCCACCTCCTCCTCCTCCTCTTCCGTCTCTCAAAGCACACCAAGTGTTTTCCTACCTGTGACATTGACTTCCACCAACCCTGACCGGGTACCGATGGCGTTGGAGGCCTCACAGACATAGGTGCCAGCCACGCTGTAGGAGACGGGCCCTTTAAAGTAGATGGTGTTGTTCTGGATTTCCACGCTCCCTGGCAGAGTCCCATTTGGCCTGGAGGAAACAAAGAAGGTAAATCCATTGAATGATGAGAACCAGGGTCTTTATATGGATTGTTTGGGGTGGTTTTTCCCCCCTTTCTCTGTGATTACAAGGGAGATTGGACATATCGGGGTCACCTCCAAGCCTGACTTTGCATTTGATGGAATACACAGGAATGGGACATCAACCTGACCCTGGTTTACTCCAGTTTCCTGCCCATGGAAGTCTCCTGGGCAGCTTATCAGCCAGTGTTAATTGCAACTCAGCTCGAGTAAAGCAGTGCTGATTTAGAGCCCTGCCACCTATGACCTGCCCATGTCAGAAGAGGTGTGAAACTGGCATAAGGCAGAAGGAGATCTGGAGATACACACAATGAATGAACAAAATCAGACAAGAAATAAAACCAACCCCCCTGTGTGTTAGGAAAAGACACACATGGCCTGGTTATTCTTAATTACTGAAGCAAAGTAAAGTAATTACTTCTCTTAGGCAATTAAAAATTACTCAAGTCATTCTTTCCCCTCCTCCCACCAAAGATGTGCACATATTGTCAGCAATTTGTAAGAAACAAAAGGGAATAATGGGGGTATAATTAGGTCTGTAAAGAAGTGCCTAAATGCACATGCACATATTTTGCATGTCTACGTGTACACATAGGCACATATGTATAGCAAACACTTCAAGTCTTTCTCAGCTACATCAGGCCAATGATCCCAAAGATGTTAGAATACAACAGCCTAACGTTGATCCTCTGCCTATAGGGCCCTGAACTAAAGGGCACATCTGAAATCTGTGGTGTGTGATGCTAAAAAAGGCTATTGCTTCCTTTAACAGCAACCCTGACTGTTGCTCTTCAGGGATGGCTAGCTTTTACATTTCAACCAGGAACCAAACATCATCCATCTTCCTTCCTTTCTTCCTCTTTTTCCCCCCAGTCTCACTTGCTTTCTCTATTTTCCTCTTCTTCCACCTCCATTGTCCTTATCTTCAGCTGAGCTCCATCGTTCCTTTCCATCCTCTCAGGTCAATAATCCTATATACTGTCCTAACTGACCCATCAAGTGTGCCAGAGAGACTGGGGAATCAGGCTGAAGCACTGTCAGGCTTTGAAACCCATACTCTGTAGCTCCTTGCTTTCTCTCTCCATTATTCTTCCCACAGCTCCTTCTCAAAGCAAAGTATTGATGCTCCCAGCTGTACGTCAAGAAACCCTTGCAGGCTAAAGACAGACAAATGGACATATGCCCAGCTCATAGAGAATCCAATAGGAAAAGAACTCTTTCCAGCGTTGACAAAAAAGGCATCAACCAGATAAGCACATGGGGACCAACTCAGTGCCTGGCTCACAGAGATGCTGTTCCCAAGAATCCATTTCTGCCAGAGCTGACTTTATTACCCACACAGTGTATAAACCAGGTGTGCAATGACACATAATAGTCATGCAGTGCCATGCTCAACCCTAACACCTGCATCCCCTGTTGTGGTTGAACCTAGTTGGTAACTAAACCACTTTCTTGCCCAGGGCTGCAGACATCACCTGGCTGAGACATTTGGCACCTGGTGACCCCGTGCTTCAGCTCTCAGCCTGACTTCAGCATCACTATCGTAGCAGGAGCAGACTGCTCCAACAGAGACCAGGGTCAGTGACAGAGCCCCTGCCGCAGAAAGCCTGGTGCCCAGGAGCCCAGCAAGCATTCAGCCTCCAGCCTAGATGTGAGCAATAGCAGAACAAAGGGATGAAATGACTTGCCCAAAAGCACTGCAAAACCCTGCCTTCTGTCCCCAGCTCCATCTCACAGGGCTTGCTTCAGCTCAATTCATCGGTCCTGCTGCACAGAGATAGCCTAAACTGGAATCTCTTCTGCCTTGGTGCCACAAGGAGCATCTTTGCCTCTACCGCTTCCCTGGCAATGTTGCGAGGAACCCAGAGAGTCCCTTGGAGTTTAAGTCGAACTGGCAGAACCAAGAGAGCAAGAGAAAGGGGAACAAGAACTAGAAAGAAGGCAAGAAAAACAATCCTCTTCAGCCTTTCACTGTGAACAGTTTGAGCTGGGAAGCAGAGTTAGGAGTGAATATGCCTAGCTCCTTACAAAGCCATTTTGAGAGCCTCTTTCCTGATGACAAATGCCAGCTGAAAAGAAGAAAGGATCCATTTGATCTTTCTTTTTTAAAGCTACACGAGTGCCTCTAGAAAGAAAGAGGGAGAGAGAACCACACCAGGTTGCATCAATTCCCATCCGACTCCCCAGACACCCCTCACTCACTCTTCAATCCCTTTAGTGCGTTCAAAGCAAAAGCTGAAACCCTGAAGGATCGGGAATTGCTTCTGTTTAATGTCAGTCACAGGAGGATGAGTGTTCCAAGGGGGAGCTCCTGCTCACTGCTGGGGCTGATTCCAGGGAAAGGCTTTTTGACATGGAGATAATTTTGGTGCTATTTGTGCCCCTTTAAGGAAGGGAACTCTTGGGTTCTTTTTCAGCTCTCCTACTGACTCACTTGACTGCTGCTGGGCAAATTATTCACCTTGTCATATCTCAGCTGCTTCACATCACCACAGCAGGATGTTATTCCAGTGGGGTGAGAATAGGAAGTTATCCAGGGTATTGAGGCTGCAGTTGACCAGCTCTCCCCTCACATACACAGGTTTTACCTTGGACATCATCACTGACAGTAATGTGACCAGGCCCTAACTGACCAGAGGGTGACTGAGGTTTCCTTGTTCCTGTTTGAAGATCATATGTGCTGCTCAGAGGAGTAGCACTGTAGACACTTACAGCTTCCATTCATAGGTGTGAGCTGGGGGGTTGGCATCAGATTTGCATATCAGCTTCACATCCTTCCGGTTGAGGAACCAGTTGCCATCAAAGCCCTCGATAGTGACTTCTGGCTCATCTGCAAGGGGATGAAAAAGATGGAAGGGCAAGATGGAAAAGGAGAGGAAAGAATCATGGAAAAAGAAGAGGGAGAAAATTAAGTAGGAAGAGAGGAGGGGGCAGAGGTGATGGAGAGAGATTGAAAGGTGGGAAAGATGATGGGACAAGGAATGTGAGAGAGGATGAATGAAGAAGAGAGAGAGAGAGAAGGGGAGGAAGAAAGGGACATGGCAGAGGCAGAGAGGGGAAGAAGAAAGAGAAAGCATATGATTATTCCAGGCGTCACTTCAGCTTTCACTCTCCAGAAGGAGAGAGCAGCCCCTACTTCAACCCTTGCACCAGGCCAGCATCTTGCATTCAGAACAACCCCCTTTTTGGCCAGGTTTATCCCCACCCCAGGGCCTGGCCATGGAGCGTTCTCTCCAGCCCTGCCCATGCTCACTTACACTGCACGTTGAGGGTCATGCTGTCGGTAAAGCGGTCCAGCTGGTAATTGACCACACACATGAGCTGCTGGCGGTGGGCTTCCCGGCTCGGCACCAGCCGGTACCGGCTGATCACGGTGATGGTGCCATTGCTGTTCCGGATCTCCTCGAACTCCGCTTCCCCTTTGAGCTTGGTGTCCCAGGTGACAGTGCTGGGAGGCTTCCCATTAGAGGAGGTGCAGGTAGCTACCAAGATCTTTTCTGTCCTGCCAGACTTAGCAATAAGTGGCCGCTTGGTGCCCTCCATCCAATTTGTGGGCTTGGCTGCAAGGAATTGCAAAAAGGAGGAGAAGAAAAGGGTTAGGAAAGCAATGCTACCACCCAAGAGACATCGAGCACCACTGAGCCTGCTGCTGAAAACCACCAGCAACCTACTCTGCAGAAAGAGTGGTGGAGGTCCCTTAGAGGCACAGATACACCATGGAAAGTCAGTCCTTTCCTGCCATAGGTTTTCAGCGCTATGCTTGAATGAGAAACCAAAACTGGAGAGCAAATGAATCACGTACACTGTGGGTGGGGTCTATGCACTCACAACCTAAGCTCCACGGACAAGCTCTACTTGTGCATAGGATCTTTCTGTTGTCTTTTCTCTGTTCTCTTGACAGCCACCGGCTCACTACAGCTCACCACTCCCTTAGGGACCAGGTCACTGTTATCGCTCCTGCATTTAAGAGGCAGGGGAACTGAGGCCTGGAAAGAGGAAGAGGCATTCCTGTGAGAGCTCAGTGAACCACCTACCCTGACCACCCTGCTCTTCGCCTCTTTACAGTCAACCTGAAAGATCACCATAGGTGCAATTCACACCCAAGATTCACCTCTGCCCTAAGCTGCCAGGAAATGAGTCTCAGGCTCCTCCAGATCTGTTTAACTGGAGGCAATGGCTCACACGACTCTTACCCAGCACAGTGAGGTTGAGCTGACTTTCCCGGTTGCCGGCTGGGAAGGTAGCAAACTCACAGATGTAAACTCCCTCATCCTCCAGCTCTAGCCGGGAGAGCTGAATGGTGCCATCTTTGAAGGATGGATTCCGGAAAGTCACCCGCTCTTTGTAGGGCGAGAGGATGGAGACCCCCATGGCAGGGTTGTAGATGGCCACATTCTGCTTGGTGCCATTGGTGGCTTTCTGCCACGTCACTTGCGTGATCTTCACATTGGGGAGCGGATTGGTGAAGCTGCAGTGCAGGACCACGTCTGTTCCGATAAACCCCGAGACTGTGTCATTGACTAAGACAGTCTGAGCTTGCAGCCCTGCAATAAAACAGAAAGACATGAATATACCCGTGCTTCTCAGACAGAGAAAGTGAGCAAAAGAACAGTTCTTGGACATCACGCCCATGAATTCCTTCATTTATTCATTTGTCTGCTTCTCCGCATGGCTGATATGAGGCCAATCTATGGCTACAGGCACCCATCATCTTCTGCGACTACCTGCATCCACCTCCACCTCCTGCAGCTTCACTCCTGTTCATAAACACCTTCCTTTCCACAGTCGGTGTTTACACTTCACTACAACCAGCCCTAATGCTGGGGTTCACGGTCACCAAAAGGCGTGAGGTTGGATCGATAACACTTTCCTTCCTTTTGTCTTCAAATTTGGGTGACACTTGATCAGTTGCTGTAAATATGCAGAGCATGCGTATCTGGAGGTTCGTGAAAGCACTGATATTTATCAGCACAGCATATCCTAACATATGCTAACACACACTCAGACATCCATTTAATCCTATTGCAAATGCATCAGTAATTAAGCGAGCTGCTAAGACTCAGCCCTGATTGAAAGAGTGGCAATAGTTCCCATCTAAGAACAGACTTACAGCAGTGCCCATGCACCTTGCATGATCTACCTGCCTAATCTAGATTGTTTCTGTGGCCTTTTATTAACCCCAGAAGTGGCTGCATTTAGGAACCTTCCACCTTCATCCTGCGGAGTAAAGATGAAAGGTGCTCAGCAAAGTGGCGGCTGGTGTTCCTGACTGCTATTCTGTCTCAGCTGATCCCTTCCCTAACAGCTGGAGTACAAGGGCTCCCACCAGACTGGCCCTGAAATTCATCTTTGACTGCCACTGTGTCTTTCCCTAATCTGTATGTTTAGAGATAATGCTCTGGTAATTATACAACCAGTATTTATGTGATAAATGCAATACAGAAGCAAGGTGGTAAGAACAAGAAAAGCGGGTTTTGCTCATTGCTTCTGGCAGAATCTGAAATTGGATGTATTCTGGGAGACAGAGTAAAGGAAAAGAAAGGGGTAATAAAAAAAGAAAGATGTACAAAGAGGGAGGAACATGAAAGGGTAATGAAAGAGACAAAGTCTGGGCAAAGAAAAAAACTATGGCAAGAGAAACATCTCCTAACTGAGGGGACAGAGCATTTCAGAATGCTCTGTTCTTGCTGGGGACAAACAGGTTCCTCATGTAAGCCCAAGATGAATTCCTCAGTCTTAATGCCCCCAGACTCCTGGTGGATGTACCCCGTGATGTACACATGAACCTGAGCAAGGTCTCCCTCCTGCACCTTCACACGCACACCAAGTGCAGGCATACATAAAGCCTCACCCACAAGCATCACCTCTACCATCCCCTCGGCATGCTCCCATGTTGTCCTCTCACACCACGCCTGCAGCACTCCGCCTCATCTCAGTCCCCACATCTCATCTCTAAGCCTCTTCTTTCTCCCCTTCTCCTTCCCACCACGCCACGCCTATGACCCCGAGGACAAGCCTCAACAATCCATCCCGGCCATGAGACGCCATCAGTTGACCACAGTCATCAGCAGTTAAGACCGAAACTCAGTCTCTAGAGCTTTGTGTGAACTTGCCCCCTTCCCTGAGTCAAGTGCTGGTTTGCCCCACACCCTAGCATCGCAGCTGGGTGCTCAGGAATGCCTTTCAGTGCCGCTCACAGCCACAGCAAAGCGCTGGTGCCCTCATGTGCCTGCATGCATGAAGACTATTCCGACACCGGACCAGCCCGTGACCTGTGGGACCCCAACACACACCAGCCTTCCTGATGGAATGAGGGCACTGGATGTAGATAACGCTATGCTGGGATGAGAGGAAGACGGATGGCGAGAGGGGAGATGCCTCCAACACGCAGCATGTGCTGCTCCTTCTACCCTGCAGGTGAGAGGCTCTTGCAGAAGTGCCCACACCCGTGGAGGTGAGCAACACCATTTGCCAAGCAGTCTGGCTCGGAAGCCTTCAGAGCTTCACAAAGCGTGTGGGAGCTTGCCGGAGAGCAAAAGCAATCACGTAGCAAAGGCCCTGGGAACAACCTGCCGCCCATCTCCTGCTGTAGGTGTGCTCAGCACTCCCTCTTTCTCCCAAGGCTGGAGCAGAGCGGATTCATCAGCACCGGTCCCCACCTCTTTCATGAAGGGCCCATGCCCTGGAGCAGGACCTGCCCACGGCTGGGGCGATGGCGCAGCTGGCTGCGCTCCCACACAAGCTGCCTGACCCCCCACAGGCCCCAGCGCTTCCCTTTGAACCCAGCTTTCCACATCCCAATAAAAGAGGCCCCGTTCGCGACAGGAGGAAGTCAGCAAAGTGAGGGATGAGCCGAACCCCAGAGAGGACGGATGGAAAGCCACCGGCATCTCCCCAGAGCTCCCATGCAGGGCAGCAGCCTGGTCTCTCCCTAGCAAGGGCTGTGGATAGGCACTGCATGCAGAAGGCTATGCCGGGATGCAGGCTACCGCTGCCCAAGGATGGGTACCTAAGACATGCCTCTTAAATAAGGATATTGCCAGCCAGCCTGCTGGAGAATGCGACATACATCACAAGAGGGAGATCAATCCAGTCCCTCACTTATCATTGCTATGTCCTTTCTTCAAGCTATGATTTCCCTGCAAATTAATGAATGATCCTTTTAAAAATCAAGTGATTTTTCTTGACTTTGAGCAGTGGAAACAATTCCCACTCCTGCTCTCCCCCTTCTACCCTACCACTGCCATGGGGTCCATGTATCAGTGCAGACTGCTTGGACAGGAACTGGAGAAAAAGCAGGCTTTGGTGCTGACAAACCAGACCCTTGCAGAGCCCTCTGCCCAGGTGTAGCCAACTTTTGGCTAGGGAAAAAGCTGGTGCCAGTTCAGGTACTGCCTGCCAGCAACACCACGCTGCCAAAGCTGGGATTCAGGCTCCTACATGCAGCAGCTTTAACAAAAACACATTCCAAACTTTCTAAAGGCTTCAGGGGAAAACGGGGGAGAATAAAAACAGCACGAGAACAAAACAAATCAAACAAAAAATACCCCCAAAAAAACCCCAAACACCGTGCGGAAATCGTGTTTCCTTTCCAGGTGACTGAATAACCCATGGCTCTTTTGCAAGAGAGGGTGAACCCTTTCTGTTGTGCTCCTCGAAGGCTCTCGTCAGGAAAACAGCTCACCCATTGTTCTGCTCCATACCAGGGCAACAACACCCGCACCTCAACAGCAGCGATGAGGAAGGGGGACAGATGGAGTAAAGGGGTTTTGCAAGTTGCTGGATTAGCCTTCCATGCTCCCATCCTAAAAGCAGAAGCCAGAGGGCAAACTAGCGGCCGCCATGCTCTGGGGAGCAGTTGCTTGCAAGGTGACTGAGCTGGGATGGCAGGTCTTCCCTCGCCCCGTTACACACTCAATAGTTCATCAGGGCAAACGCATAGATAATTGATGGTAATGAGCGTGCAAGGCTGGGAGAGGAGGAGAAAATAAAGTCCCTAATCAACCTCTGGAGAGCCTTGAACATGTTAAGCAGGGTGCGTGTGGATGTGCAGCGCTGGGGGCTCGCCTTGCTGCTTCTTTGCTCAAGGATCGGTGTGGTCGGTGTGGCAGGGAAAAGGCTCAGATACATCCTCCCATTTGGGGTGCCTATGCCAGATCTCCCAGTGCCCACCAATCCACTCTGATACCTCCCAAGGGGCAGCCAGCACACACGGAAGCGTTAGGTGTATGGGTTGAAGCTTGCCGAGGTGTGTTTTACTCGTTAGTTTCTTGGTGTTAGCTTTTGTTCAGGACCAAAAGCAATAAAAAAGGCCCAGCTGAGTGCCAAAGACATGCTGGTGCCAAGACCTCATTAGTGGAGACCTCTGAGATCCTACTCCTCCACCTGGGCCTCTGAAGTGGTTTGCGCTGATGCCTTTCCCCACGATCCCAAACCCAGATATTTACTAGGTCACCCAAGGCCTTGGGGGCACCATGCAGAACTCAAGGTGCCCTGCGGCACAGGCAATGGGCTGGGAAGGGAGGTCTGGACTCCTTGGGCGTGAGGGGCGCTGGGGAGGGAGCAGATGAAGTGGCAGCTTGTGGCTCTTGAACCTGAAAACCCTTTCTCCTAAAAGCCCGCAAGGTGCTGTTATTACATCAAGGCTCCCACACCTGTAAATCTGGTTCTTGCTCCCCCATATAGAAAGCTCTGGAAATGATCTCCAGGCCCTGGCAAGCTCTGTCACAACAGTGAGCCTCCAATCAATGCCTCTTTGTTAAGAACCATGTGAACTCCACGCTGCTTTGCACAACCTTGCCTCGGCTGAGTCTCTCACCAATTTCTCTCCCTCCTGTTCCCTGATACTCATCTCACCCCAAGGGCATTGAAACAGCCCTTGGCAGCAAGCGTGATGAGGCACCCTTCAGTGTGGCAATATCACGGCTGATGCAAAAGTCAGAGGAATCAGTACTGATAGTCTTTGCATCAACTTATATAACTAAACTGAAGGTCACAGCAGCTGGACCTTACAAAAAGCATTTCTGAATTCACCTTCCAAGTCTCCCTTATTCTTACATGGAAACCAAGGTCTGAAACACAACCCTTGTGGAACAGAACGCAACCAGATTCCAACAGCCCAGAGGAATGCCGCAGGTGTGTTAGGCAGGGTGGGAAATGGGAAAGAAGGTCCTAAATCCCAGCAGGGGAATTTCAGGTGGCAAGAAGCAAAGGTTTGAGCTGGTGCTGCGCCAAGATGTTGGGGTTAATACCTGTCCTCTTGCCAGAGAGACTTTGTATTGATTGCCAGGCATTCAAATCAGCACTCTGCTGCTCTTCCAAAAGAGCACAGTGCTTGCCTCACCCTGCTTAGTCAATGCTTGCAGCCGACTGCAACGAAGGAGTGGTCTCCAGTGATTCACCAGCATGCACTTCCTGCAGCAGCAGACTTTCACTGCAGGTCTCACTGTCATGCACTGATTCAGTTCTGCCCCACTCACTGTGGAGCTTGTACACCAGAGGGGTCAGAAGAGGAAGACTGAGTTTCCAACGCAAGGGCCTCAGAAAGAAGACGAATGCAAAAGATGTGGCAAGATTATAGCTCCAGGTGACATGGCTGCACATGAAAGGCCTGAGATAACACCGTGATCGGGTGGGGGCACACCCAAGCATCCCTTCCCCAAGCTGAGAGCTGGGAGCTTTATGGGAGCTGAATGGGAAATGGCAGTGTGCACACTGGCCCGTCTGGCTTCCATCCAAATCCCTCTCAAAAAAGAACCAACGGGCTTGGCTTTGGCTTGCAAATGGGAAACACAAGGTCTTTTACTCTAGGTCACTGGTTCATATTCAGAACCAGCAGGCAGCAGCAACAGCAGAGATGTTATTGTCTGAGGTCCAGTCAATGGCTTGTACTGAGTGAGGTCTCTTCACTGGCTGTCTGCTGGGACAGGGCAGTGGAGATGCCTTTGGGATAAAGCAGGGTTGCCTTCTGCCTATGCAGTTATTTCCTCTTAGGATAAATGGAGCTAAAAGTAGCCTCAGGATCCTCTTCAATAAAAGATCGTCCCCAAAGGGCCTGATCCACTGATGCTCCACTTGCTCTCTGTTAAGGTGTGGAAGGTCTATTCATTGAGCCACCACTGGGATTCACACAAAGGCCCCAAATAACACCGAGGCCATGTTTGTCCCAGGCGTTCTTCACAGAAATAGATGAAAGAAAAGCAGACGCCAGGGTGAGCCTGGCCACAGATCAAACAGGCAGTGGAAAGCCGAGATGAACACCAGGCTGGACCATTAGCTCTTGCTGTCTGTGCTTCTGCTTTGCGAACGCTCTCAGTTGTAGCCAACCTTCTCGTTCTCTAGGAAAAGGGCTGCCAACCAGAGGAGTGGGAACGGAATAACGATGCCTGCCTTTGCTCCCGGCTTCCACTCCGTGCTGTACCTCTCCTGGCTTTCACACAGATGCTTTGCTTCCCCCCCCCCCCCCAAGTCAAGGAGGGGAACATGCCCCATGGCAAACGCAGGAGGGCTGGCAGAGCAGCTGAAAGAGCTGACACAGCACTGGGAAAGGCCTTCCTGCAATAAAGCTGTGAAACCCCATGCTCAGCAACAAAGCACAAAGGCTCCTCAGTCACCACGGAGGAGCCGGCTCCGCTGCCCGTCCCGCCCCGCAAGCATGTCGGCTAATCCTTGGGCAAGAGCTGCCAGTTCCCACACACCTGAGCAGCGAACCCGGCTGCCCCCAGCCTCCACCTGACATGTGCCGGCACTGGGACCACTTTCCCATCCACACAGCCTTTCCCTTCAGCTCTTTTCCCACTGCGAGCTCTTACTCATACCTATCCGGTGCCTGGCTTCACAAGACCGTCATCTCCTATCCCCTGTGGCCTTGTGCAACTCACTATAGCTAACTCACAGCTCCCTCTTCCCCTGCTACCTGTCTCAGTAAGCCAGGAGAGGATTGCCTCTCAACTTGGGTCTACAATGCTTGTTTCTTTGACTTTGCCTTCCTTCCATTTTACAACAGCTCCTACCCCTTTTGTGGCTCTCCAACATCACTTGCACCTTCTCATCCCTAGCCACTATTCCCTCTGGAGGGGCATCGGTGATACGCCCAGGATCATAATTCACTAGGGAAAGCAGGCAGCAGGCCACGAAAATACAAGGGTGGGCAAAGAGCAAAGAAATCGAAGACCCTTCTCTCAAGAGCCATCTTATTGCTTGCCAGCAAGGAAAAAGCCAGAGTCTTCTTGCTTACCAACTCTGAGCTGTAAACAAGAGGGAAGACTGGGAAAGAGGACCACAGTCAGAGCCAATGCTTATTTGGTGGTTGGGTGGGGAAGCAAAGGCAGAAAAAAACAGCACAGCTGGAAAATCAAGTGTGGAGGAGGGGGGAATGCTGAAGCATTAAGCAGGGGTAAGCTAATTAAGCTGAGACTGTCCCGAGACCTTATCTTGATGGGCTCAGTCCCCAAACGTACATGAGTATTTTCTCTGCCCTGCCTCCTTCTTGGACTTCCTTGTTGCCTTGGATGTCGTTCAAGGAGTCCAGGTCCAGGGCTAAATATTCTCGCTATTAAAGCTCTCCAGGTGCTAAGGAGGAGGGATTTAATGAAGAGCTGTGAAGAGGGGATCAAGATAGTAACCCATAGAGCGTCTCATTTCCGAAAGGGAGGAACTCGAGACTGAAGAGATTCAACACAAACAAAAATAAACTCGATGGCACAGAAAGAGGGAATAGCAGATCCTTCCTTCCCTCCCTGGGCTGACAGCTCAGAGCAGGAAGCCGGGGAGCTCTCAGGGCTCGGCCGGTCGTGACTCACTCGCCTCCACAATGGGAACGCGACAAAGCCGAAACTCTGCTGACTCAGGCGTGACTTCAGCGCCAGGGTTAATGGCTGGCAGCCCTAAGCTGGCTGCCCCCACCAGCCCCTGGGTCTCTCTGCCCTCGCTCAAATCAGGCCTCTTTTATCAGAGGGGTAGATGCCAGGTCATGGGAATTTACCAAAGGACACAAACCCTCTGGTCTTCCGTCCAAGACATGGTGAAAAATGCACCTTTGCCTGCCAAACCATGCTGGTGTTCACCAGACCTGCAATTTCTGTGAAGAAGACCAAAAGTCCCACTTTCCTATCGTTTAAATGCATGCTAACCGGTCACGGCTTTGTGACTGTGGTCTCGCTTTCCTCTTGTCTTTCTTCCCATTATCCTTTTAGTATATAATGTATTGCTGATATTGCACTATCTCCTTAAGTTAAAGGAAAATGTTTCCTACTCCTGCAAGTGGCAATGCCGTGCTCTGTTCTACTATAATTTGTTTGGGGACAGAAACAACACAATTTTTATGTGACCAGAAAAACGTGATCCATGTTCTGGCGGCTCATGACCCATCAGAGCTGACAACTAGGCAAAAGCTTTCAAACAACACATGGCACCAAACAGATGCAATGGACAGACACCCTTTGCCAGCCGACTGCCTCTCTCTTAAGGGGTGGAAGGTGTCCCTGCCCATAGCAGGGGGTCTGGAACAAGATGATCTTTATGGTCCCTTCGAACTCCAAACCATTCTGTATTTCTATGATGATCTTGTCCAAGGAAAAGTGAAAGAGACTCAAGACCTCCCGACTTTGACCTGTTTAAGGCCTCCTGCCCATGAATAACAGGCTGTCAAGAACAGTGTGTACATATAAACCCTATCTCGGTGCCCTGCCTTATTCCCAGCCTGCTGCTGCTCAGCTTTCTTATCACCAAGTCCTTGTGCAGGGAACTAATTTAACCTCTTCCCGGATCTACCATCTCCACAGTGCAGAGGGACAGACACCAGCCTTTAGTCCTACCTGGGCCCCACCTGTAGGCATAAGTCTTCATCTTTATGAAAAGCTTTGCATCTTCAAAAGGCTTTTCAAACAGTAACTAATTAATCTTCCAGCACCCTGAGAGGCAGGAAAGTATCATTACCCCTGCTTTCAGGGATGGGGAAATCAGAGGTGCTGAATGACAAAGAGATGTGCCCAAGGCCACCCAAGCAAGCACTGGCAATCCCACTTGAATGGCTCGGTTTAGATGTGGGTACCTGCATATTATGGTGACAATTCTCACCTAAGGAAGCAGGTATGGAGGCATTTGTGGTGAGGCCTCACAGCCCCACCTACCACTCATGCAAACAGAAGAGGTCACCCTCATTTTTATGGCTGAGGAAACCAACCAAGGGAGATGAAGTGGAAAACTTAACTCTCTTGACAGCGCCTGGGAGCAAAACTAAAACATTATCCACATCAACAGCTAGACTAAAGGCTCCCAAAATGCGGCTCATGTTTTTCTCAAGGAGCAAACTGGCTGCAACCAAATCTATGTCATTTTGTGTAAGAACACGCCAGAAACTGAGAGCCACTGAGGCTGATGGTGAGTGTCCCGTTCAACCTCTGAGCAAAGCCAGATCCACAATCCCATTCCCCACTGCCCCAAGGAGCACTGCAGGTTTGCCTCATCTCCTGCCTGCTGAAAGTGGCTGCTGCTGCTCCTAGCCCAGGTTTAGACCTGGCACAGCCCGCTACAGCTCAGCAGCAATGCCACATCAGTGAGAAGAGACACGTGAACAGGCCAGATTTGGGTGCCTGGGAGTCCTGTTGACTCCAGACCTCGCAGCAGATGGTGGGGTTGAGTGGAGGGCGGCTGGCAGAGATACAGGCTCTGTGCAGGATGGAGATGCATCACTCTATCTATTAAGGTCACAGCCTCCATCCAGGCTGTCTGGGGAATGATTGCTGAGCTTCAGAACGCCTGCGCAGGGGGGTCTTAGGAGCCTGCTGAGCTTGTAAGGCTCAGAACTGTAAACAAGTGGCAAGACCACCCATTAAAGGCAGCCTGGTCTGGCCCCAGTGATGAGCATCAGAAGTGGGGGAGGAAGGCAGCGAGGAGGCCTCCCACAGGGGGTCATGCTCCTGCCTGCCACACAGCTCTGGGATACATGGGGCAGTGGCTTTGCTTTCCTGGGGATGGCAAGGGAGCCCAACATGGTGTTATCCACTCTTACCTGCACAGAAAGGTGAGGGCAGTCAGCAAGGGCTCACTGCACTGTGAAGACATTTAGCACTTAGCCCAGAGCAGAGGGCAAGTCGGGAGGAGGAGGAGTTCAAAGGGACTTCTGCAGGAAGAAGATGGTTTGTCCTGCAGAGAGCTTACAAAATGGGGACCACACTGCATTTCCCTTTGGGTACCTCAATGGGAGCAAGGCTTGGTCTTTCTGGTGGGACAAGCAGGGGTAATGGGGGACTTTGAGTTAATGAGGGTTTCTTGGCACCTTATTATCCCCTCCTCAAACAAGGCAGCTTTGTGCTTCCAGGTAGCCCCAGGGAGGAGGTGGGTTGTGATGTAACACTCAGGGGAATTCGATGACAAATGTCACTCAGGAGGAGGAATGACAGGCTGTGCTGAGTGACTCATTGGGCCTCCTATGCCCAGGTATAGAGACGTCCCTTCATACACATCCTGTGAGACATTTCTGCTATGCAGCACCCAGAGTCTGATGGATGCATCAGCATCTATATTGGGTTTCTGCTGTTTGGGCTGGGTTTTGGGGTCTCTCTCTGCACGTCTCCCTTTTTTCCCCATCTGGGGATGCCTGAGTAGGAAGGCTGGGATACCAACAACTGTGATGGGAGCTGCAGGTCTGAATCCCAATAGTAGGCTCTAAACCTAACTGTTCCCTAACTCTAGATTCATGAGAAACAAGCCAGAACCAAAAAGCAATCAGTTCCCCACAAGCATCTATTAACAGTAGACAGGATGGAGCAAGCCGAAAGTCAACATTCCATTTTCAGCCTCACACTGGAGAAACTAGGCCCATAGACCGAGGGTTAAATAGCTCGCTTGGCCTTAATTGCCATATTTCTTTGACTTTCATAGCTATTTTATTGACTTCTGCTGAAACTGCATCAGCACTAGGCTCCCTGTCTCCTTACAGAGCATTAAGCTGTGCTCCAAGGGCTGGCTGCTCGGAGGGGCAGATGTATTTCCCTCTATGCCACTGGGGAGAGCTCCAGTGAATCATCGTGGGCTTCGAAGACCAAGAGGTCAACTGCTCTCTCGGGGCTCCTGTGTGCTTCATCCTAGCTGAAACCAGGGGCTGACGAAGTGGCCACAAAAATGGAGAGCATGTGGAAAAAAGCACTAGATCTAGTGGAAAATCTTCCAACACGGCATGTTTTTTCTGATGGAAAGTGCCATTTAGTCCAAGCCAAAGCTGTCCTCTGGAACGTGCTGATTTTGGCAAAATGCAATTAAATAAATAAAAAGCCTTTTGATAAGGTTGCATTGGCCAGCCTTGGGACTGAATGTTTCCTTTTTTTGTGGTTTTAGCTTTTCCCATTGTCAAAAAAAGGGTTTTCTTGTTTTAAGTCTTATTAAACTCATTGTAGAACAACTTACCCTTTTGGACTCTCCTCTCTTTCAAATGGAATATGGTAAAACACTGACCGGAACCACAACCAGAATGAAATGCTTTGGTTGTAATGCAATGGCACATTTTGGAGCAAGCCAGGCCAAAGTTTCCCTTTGAAATTTCATTCCCATGGACATTTTCAGTTCGTTTCAAAAGCAGAAGGAAAACTCATTCTGAAACACCCGACGTCCCCACTTGCAAGCCTATTCTGTGTGTTAGCCATCTCCACAACCGACCTTCCCAACAGCTCTCACACCCCAAGAGAAAGCACCTCCCGCCTGCCTGCGCATCTCCCCACCTTCATTTCCACAGCCCACTCTCAGCTCCAATCCATCTGGATTCATGTCCTTGGGTTAGGAGTCAACTGGGGACTTGGGACAATCCACGCAGCACAGGATGGGACCGCGCAGCCCCGCTCCACAGGGTGCCCCGTTCCGATGCGTGTCCCTCTGGACTCCATTCCTTCTTCCTTCCTGACAGACGGATTTGCTCCCACCCTCCACCTGCCTGCTGTGCCCACCTCCTCCTCCGTCTGCTGTTTGTGTCTTCCCACTTGCTAACAGCGACATGGGAGGCTATTTAAGAGAACTCGTGTTCTTTTCAGATTGGGGTGGGGAGGGAAGCAGGAGAGAGAACACAAACCAGACTATTGCGTTTTTCAGCAGGCGTGACAATACGGACACAGCTCCTGCGGAACACTGTACCTTTTTAAAGCCAAACTTTACCAAGGACAGACGCTCCCCAATTACCACAGCACCACACAAGAGCAGCCCTGCTCCCCATCACGATGGGGAAAATGGCTCTGGTGCCAAAGCGCTGTGAGCAGAAGCAGGGAGACTTGTAGGTCAGATGTGATGGAGTTTCCTGACCTATCATGCGTGGTCCTAGAAACACTGATAACCATCACACAAGGGAGGGAGGAGCTGTGCAGAATGAATCCACACCTCCCCTGGTGTCCTGATGCTCCACAGAAGGATAGGACAAGCCTGGCCAGGGCTCCCCTCGGTGCTTCACCACCTCTGGGCATGGCAGCTGGGCTTGAATTGCTCACAGGCTGTCACCTGTTTGTCACCCCTGCTCTAGAGCAGGCATTGCTTGAGCTAACATCTGTTAAGAAACATCTTTACTTGTTGCTTAGGCACCAAGGTGACGGATACAACACATCTGGACGCTTGACTACGCAAGAAGATGGATGGAAGGATATAAATAGCTAACAGCAAAAGAAAAGAGGACAAAAAGTCCCATCTCCAGTTCGGTAAAAAATGACCAGAATAGAACTGGAGAAAGACTTCCAGAAATATCCACATGGGTATTAAATGAATGCAACAAGAAAAAAAAGAAACCAGGGAAAAGAGATTAAAAGAAGCTCCTTAACTTGTTTGAACATTAATTCTCCCATCCTGCAAAAAGAGTTGATGTCACCTGGATGCCACAAACCAATACTGGCAGTAAGGTACCCAAGGTACCCAGATACTTCAGTGTGGGCGGGGGAAAAGAAAGGTAAGTAGATAGATGTCATGAACTCCTATTAGTGTGGGGGTTAGAGGGTTCAAAGGGTCAATCCAGTTAAGGGCAGAGGTTTCAGGGGCTGTGCTTGGCTGCAGAGACTCTGAGAAGAGGCAAAGGTGGGCAGAAACACATCGGTTTTAAGGCATGTTGTCACCTTGTGTGAAGACGGAGCGGAGCAGGACGTGTCCTCTGGCACAGCACAGTGCCACGTAGGAATAGCTTAACTTGCTCATTAAAGGTAAGCTCAGGGACTGGAAAATGGCACAGTCATTCTAAGTAAAAGACTCTACTTGTGCTAAGCAGCACAGTTGGTTTAAGCAAGGGGAATACTGCTGCAAGGCACAGACTGGTGCCTTGCCAGTTACCCACCAGTTGGATGAAATGAAAGAATCATTAATTAAACCAAAAGCTAAGTTTCTTCCCAGTCCTGGAAAGGCACCAAACTTGAGAACTGACTGCTTCTGATGCTGTCACAGCACCACATCCAACAGCCAGAAGGAACAGGTCTTTGGACTTGAGCTCTCAACAGATCGATAGTGTGGCGAGCAGATCGATCCACGCTGGAATTGCCCAAGCAAGAATGGGTGATGGGTTCTGCACCCGAAGTCATCCTGTGCTCAGACCCAGCAAAACACATGGGCAGAGATGGAGGAAACAGCGCAAGAGGATAAGAATGATGTGCCCCAAAGGGAAATGAAGAGACTTCATTTAGGGGAGAGACACACCTTCCTCAGCGGAGATCCCATCAGAAACAAATAACACCCCTCACATGGAAAACAACTGCCTCTTTGCAGAGCTGAAGGCGATCTGAAAGGGCAGCCCAATCTTATCCCCAGGGCTATTTTCATCCCTCTGGGCTATACAAGCACTAAGAAAAGGACTGGCAGTTTTTGCTGTGGATCTCCTCAAGGGAAGGACTCAGACAGGGAAGCAACAGGAAGCCCAAGAGGAAGAGGAAGTTTACAGTTGTCCTCAGAAAAGTGCATGTGGCATTTTCCCTCCGAGCTTCCGTATCCCTTGGGAAAGCACAACAGCTTACATGCAAGTCTGCACAGGACCCTTTGGGAGTCTGAACCTCAGGCCTGACAACCGACTGGCATAGTGTGAATCTAAAGTAATTGCATTGTTTGCTCTGGGAATACTCGTGATATGCTTGGCCTAACTGAGAAATCAGACTGTGAATGCTCCTACTGTAGGATCTACAAATCCTCTGCTCGTTCACATCCCTTGGACCTCTTTTTTCTCTTCTCTTGTGCCTTTTCTTTCCATTGCCCTGATCCTGGGAAAAGGTATTTTGAGTTTTGCCTTCACTCTCTCGCTGTGTAATGAAATCCTTGTATCCTCCAAACATGTCTTGCACTTAAGGGGTTCTCTGGAGCAGACAATGAGGTAAGGGTCCCTTGGGCATAAAGACAAGTTATCTGCAGGCAGCTGTTTGGGCTGCAGGGTTAAGCCATTTTAATTACCTGTAAGCAGAGCACCAGCCAAAGCATGGTCAATGTGTAAAGCAAGCCCTGCTGTCCCAGTGGGGCTGGGATGTCTCAGGAAGGCTGCCTGCTGATCTTTAGCTAGATTAAATTCTTCTGTGAGCGCTGGCCTACAGTTTGATAGCAATGGGGATAACTTCTTTCCTGCACCCTCGAGTCCGTTGTTTGGTTTGGGGCAATGTCTGTGATCCCAGAGCACTGCAACTGCAAACCTCCCATCCGGATTACAACACGCCCTGCAAAATCCCAGGAACCATGACTTCAGCAGGGTTTGAAGCTGTTGCTTTTCCATCCCTGCCATTGCAGAGAGGCAGATCCCACTCTCTGAGCCCTAGAGCTTCAGGAGATCAGTGTATAGTCCAGGATGTGTCATCCCCAGAAACAGTTCTCACACACTGTCCTCAAACAAAGTGGTGCCAGGTCTACCACTCTCACTATGGCTCAGGCTTTATAGGAGGAACGCAGGACTGAGCCGTGCAAGGGGACTCACTGTCATGATCCTATCTCACCCACCCAGCAGGATGCTTGCACCTCTGGGCTCCATCTGCTTATCTGAGTCCATCTGTCCCAATCCTACCTAGCCCTACCCAATTCCCAGTAGTTACCCATGGCTTCTGGTCCCCTCGTATCCCTGCCATCTTCCTCAATGGCCACAGCATACCCATGTGGAAGAAAATGGTGTTTGGGTGTGTTTATATGTGGGCAGAGGGAAGGGAAGGAACAGCTCTTTCCCAAGAGACTAAGATGGGAGCCAGTGCTGAACAACAGCTCTTCCCAAAGCAGGGATGGCCGTTTCCCTGCTGGGTTGCCCTGTCCCTGTGTGAAGTCACCGGAGCCTATGGCAGCACTCCTCACCAGAGGCTCAAACAGCCCACACATGGCATACTGCTTGGCAAGCTGTGCTGTGCCTCTATGGCACTCCTGCACATGCCTAACCCCCCCCCCTCTGCTCTTCCCTTGCCTCCTTCCCAAGGAGGGCTGCTTAATCCCTGCAGATCCATGGAATACAGTGATGCTCCCCAGGGTAAACCTGTCCCCTCCCAGCTGGCAATGGCTCAGCTGCACGGACCCCACATGAAGCTGCTTTGCTGAGGGCAGCATGTCTTCCTGGCTCCTTGCCTCCTTCCCTTCTCCCTCCGTACTAGGGAAGTCACAGCTTGGTCCCACAGGACTCGGGGTCTCCAGTATGGCCCTGTCATGTGGGAAGCCGCACCCTGACCTCTTCGAGCTCTGACTTGCTTCCCCAAATTCGACTGGTTATGGGTAGGACAAGCCGGAGCCTGCCTCCTCCTCCCCATCCCTTTGAACACAGACACGTAGGCAGCGAAACACGCTCAACGCAGCTGCGGGATCCAGCCCTCCGACTTTGGGGTGGGAAAACCACAGCTCCATGAGTCACCTGCAGAGACAGGGCCTGCAAACGTTCCCGTCCTCTTCCCTTGCTCAGTGGGACAGACGTGCTGCCAAGACACCACGTCTCCCTCTTCCCTCCCCAGTAACTGGTGGGAGCACCTTGGGGGGATATAAACTGCTTTGAGAGGAGGATCCTGGCCCTTAGGATGGGTGAACTGGAGGCTTTCATGCAACGTGATGTCCTGCTGTGGAAAAGGGGGAGGAGGGAAGAGCCAGGGATGTCTGGTGCCACAGCAGATAACTACAGCAGGCAGCTCCCTGCAGAGCAAGCCGCAAGTCACGGAGGGCTGATGTGCTTCAGCCTCGACTGCAGCAAAGGAGCCTGCCTCAGCTGAAGCATCCATGCTCAGCATCGACCCCTTCCCTTTCCCCCTTCCTCAGCCACCCCCTCTCCTCCTCAATTCCATTATCACCCTGTTCCCCCCTCCTTCCACTGGTGGGGATGAGGTGTATTGGGTGTGGGTTGCTCCTGCCTAGCACTGGGGGAGCCATCTGACAACAGAGCGGTGCATGTGCAGAAAGCACGCTTTGGGAAGAGGAATCCACGCTCTATTCCCATGGATGCACTCCTCCTTTCAGGGCTTGGCACAAAGGCTTTTCAACTTCCGCAGCCCAGCTACAAATCCCCCACAAAGGCCATTTTCTCAGGCAGAGAGACAATAGAGATCTAATGCAAACAACCTCGTATAGTTAGCACAGGGGGAACTAGCCTGCCCCCATTGCTGCCTCTCTTCTCCCTCCGTGGAGCTGATGCTAGCGCGACACAATGTGTAATTAGGTTAATGAGCTAAGCATGGATTTTAATTGGGATTCCCTGATTTACTGGTCTCTCTCCTTCTTTTGTTTTACCGTTGGGGAAGGTTCCTAAAAGCTGCCCTTGCTAAAGGCTCTGATATCAGAAAGGTCTTACGGATCTTTAATTGTATTTAATCATCAAGGTAACTAATGATCCTTGAGCAAAATGGAGATTGTATCTAGAGTAGTTCCAGTCTTGCCCTTCAGCATCTGTTGTGTCTGGGCAGAGGCATTCTGCAGGCATGTAGGAAGGGGGCTGAGACAGAGAAAGACAAAAGGATAGTGGATTCCTAAGGCCTTGCCTGAGCTACCCAAGAGGACAGGAGGCTACAAGCTATTTCATTCCAGAGCCTGGAGCACTAGCTCATGGGGGATGGCTGCATCCCTATGCCTCCAACCATACAGCCTCAACAGGTGCTGAGTGCTCACGCTCCAGCAAGTTTACTCCCATAAGACAGAATCACCTGCTCCTGCTATTCCCCTTTTTCCGCCTTTGCTTCCGTTTGGCACCATTTCACGCCTTACTTTTTTTGCAGGGACATTTCCAAAGTTCAAAACCCTGCGAGGGAACCGGGGAGAAGGGGAGCAATGGGCAGCAGGTTACAACACATCCCCTTCTCCCTCTCCTAGGCCACAGCCACGCAGCTCCCATCCCAGGTGAAGCCTGCAGCCAAGCACCCCGTTTCTCCCAGAGCACAAAGCCTGTCCAACAAGAAACTGGGCTGCCTGCTCCGACTTGCCCCGCAGATGCAGCTGTAGTTAGAAACGTCAGCGGGAAAGCAGAAGGGCCATGGAATCAGTCCCTGTCACTTGGGACCTATGTGCAAAGCAGGGAGAGGTGTGCGTGTCGACAGAGGGGGTCTGTGCTGGCTTGTTGAGGAATGTACTCTGGCTTCCAGGGGTGGTTCAGCACAGGAAAGCCATGGCCCTCCCCAGTTCCAGCCTCAATAAGGGTGGAAGGCTAAATACAGCTGCTCGGGTGTGAGAATTGAGGACAGCTGTAAATACTGCTTATGATACAGGGGAAGGACCAGTGGAGCCTGGTAGTGGGGTGCTACTTGGCATGAGTCTTCTGCAGAGGCAAAACCCAGCTGTCACAGCAGGACCCACCAGGAAGGTTCCTTTTCTCATTCCTATTCTGGTGGGCTCTCCATAGTTGAGCACAAGTGAAAGGTCCTGGCGTGCTGCTAGACTGAGCCTGCTTTTATACTGTCACTGTAAATTAGCCCCAGCGTGGCTTCAGACAGGACCCAGATAAGCTCTGTGAACTGTGACTTGCAGAGAAAGACGTTGGGTTGGGCTTGCATTTCAAACGGGGTTCACCGCCTTCCTCGAGCTTGGAGCAGCCTCAAGTCCAGGTTAAGGGTTGGGGGCAGAATTCCCTTCCTGGAAACCCTGGGCTCCATTACCATGAGAAAGGGACTGCACAGAGCCAGTCCTGACTGGGAATCTGCCCCTTCCCACTCTGGAACAAGCCTCCTCACCTGGCAAGTTTCAGCTTGCTTGGGCCGTCAGCTTGGCGGATCTCATTTCTAGTGGTTTTTCTCTCCTTTATTGCCTGCTTATCTGCCCTAGGGCTTGAGAAAAGGCTGCCTCCTTTGCAGCATTAGCAAACATGCCAATTTTCCCCACTTGGAATATTTTATACACAGGCCCTTTTCTCCCACGCTGGCTCCCTACCCACCTTCTCTATCCCACATTGGGCTATGGCTACCGCAGCAGCCTGTCATGCATGGCAGGCACAGGCGGGCAGGCAGTGTGCTTGTTCCCTGTACTTTACCCTCCAACCATAGCACAACTGAGCAAATAGGAGCACTAGGTGTGAGATACGGGGAGAGGCAGGGTGCCAGGAGCTGTGAGGAAGGAGCGTCCCCCAGAACTATGGGATGAGGAGCAAGCCAGCACAAAGAGAACAAGAGGGGAAGAAGTCACGGGCTGGTTTGTGCCTGCCCACAGCGATGTGCACTGCAGTGGGGAGAAAGGAGAGGGCTGTAAGACTGGGGAAGCAATGCCATGACACTGGGGTTGGTCGTGCTCCCACTAAAACTCCCCTCCCTGCAGGCAGAGTGGGGTCTCGGGCTCCCTACCAAGGATGATCTCTACAGACCCCGATGCTGGGAATGGCTAAAGCTGATTGCAGCAGCAATGAAGATCTGGATCAATCCTCTCCTCCCTCCCAACACATAAAATCAGCCCGGCTGATTGTGTCATTTATTCCCCAGCAAACAAAGCAGCCAAAAGAGAAACCCAGCCCATAAATGAGAAATCCTGGAGACACAGCTCAGCGCGGAGCAGCTGGGCAGAGCAGGAGGAGAGCAGGGATGGGGCTTCCTGGCCTGACCTCATTCGTGCAGGAGCTGCTGTGGGCTGGAACACAGCAGAAGGCACAGCACCTTCATCCGTACTTTATTAAGTACTGTATTATTAAGCCCACACTACCCTGTTGGGATGCAGATGCTGCACAGGGTGCCCTGGTGACCAGCCCCCACTGACAACCAGCTCCAGCACGCATCCAGCCAGGGCTATATTGCACCAAGGAAAGCCCGGGGCTCTCTTTGGAACCGCTCAGCATAGCCGTGGTGCCAGGGCCTGCTGGCAGCATCCGTGCCTTCTCCCGGGGGATGGCATGCAGGGGAGGCAAGCTGTGCTGGAAGTGCTTGCCTTGGGGTCCCTGCCAGCACAGTGATTTCCCTCTCGCGTGTCAAGGGCAGCAGCACAGAGCTGGCTGCGAAGCTCCCACTCCGTCTCTCAGCTTTGCCTTCCCAGGAGGAAGGGAAGCAGAGCGTCAGGCTCAGGACCATGCACAAATGCACCTGACTTGCACTTTCTCTCTCTTTTCCTTTCCTGCCACCCACGGCATCGTCTCTTGCTCTGCCCTCCCAGCACCTCTGCACACAGCAGCATTGTTCTCTGCTGCCAGCCAGAGCATCCTGACAAATTTAGAGCAGCGAAGCTCTGCAACGGCGCACAGGGAGCCAAGTGTGTGGGAAGGGGAGAGCTGAGCGGGTTCACCTCACCCCATCTCACTGCAGAAACCTTCCCTGCCTTGGAACATCTGCACTTGCACACGGATGCAAAGGCACGCAGCAACTGGAAGCACCACGATAGGAGTTTCCTGCCACAACTCAGCAAAGAGCCCGTGCCGTGCCCCTGCCTGCCAAGGAAGGATTGGGCCCAAGCATGCAGTGTGCTTGTTTGAAAACTGAGCTTGATCCTTTGCCTTTGTTTTTCACAGAGGTAGAAACAGAGCAAAAGATCTTGAGGGAGGCAGTGAAGTCGCTGACTGAATACACAGGCTACGAAACCTCACCAAGACACTGTGAAACCTCTGAGCCATTGTTCAAATAGATTTCAAATAGAGTCCCAGGCCTTCATGCACTGAAGGTGATGAAGAAAAAAAAGATGAACCGACAGGTTTTCAGTGTACACATTGAGGACAAATGGCTTTTTCATTGATAATGCCAGGGGATGAAGCCAGAGGATTCATCAGCATGCTCTGGCATCCCTTGGGACTGCGGGATGCTGCCCATAGCAATGTTAAATAACGCATTAACAGGAGCAGAAGTGCAAGCAGGGTGCAAGGCCTCCCAGCGACTGAAAGTACCACATAAGCTGCTGCCAGACGCACTCAGGAGACTTCAGCTTTCATAATCAACCCCATAATCATCACTCTAAAGACGAACGGAGAGTAACTCCTGCAGTGCGGACACCAGCCAGGTCACTTGGCTTGGATTGCCCTCTGCTTCTGTCCCAGAGGAAACACCGCTGGGAATTACCCCCAGAGAGCACAAGCAGCTGAAAGGGAGGCGATGGCTTAGCTTCTGCACAGTCATTGCTGCTCTTATCCTCATCTTTCTGTGCACAACCAGACCGAGTGCCGGGATGCCACCATGCCGGGATGCTGCTATGCCCTGTCTGCATGGACCGATTCCATGTATTTCATTTCCCACACTCGTGTTTTCTCTTCCCATCACACAAACACACTACTAAAAACGCTGGAAGGCACAAGGAGGGATTGAGAGAAGCAGGGAAGGGCAGAAGGAGGCTCCATCTCCCACTCTGTGAAGCAGCCCAGCATCTCCAGAACATGATGCCAAGCTACTGAACTGGCTCCTACAGTTGCAGTGGCAGAAAGGTGAGAGGAGTAGAAACCCTGCCTGCACGAGCAGCCCCTCATGGGAAACACAGCTCCTGCTGCTGATCATTCAGCAACTTAACCACCAACTGCTCAAAACACATGCTCAGGGGACCTTGGCCTAGGTTTGCTAAAGGGAGCAAAGAAAGGTTTTCTAATCGGGTCTTCCAAGCTGGAGACCCAATTTCAGGTGAGCCTGTTCCTCCCACAGTGACTTAGGAAGTGCTGGCCTCCTTAACAGGTCTTAACATGGGCAGCCCAAATCACAAGCTACAAGGGGAACATGGGCTGAACCTATCTCCTCCTCCAGAGCCTCCTTGGCAGTAGGAGCTTAGTTCTTGCCCACAGTTCTAAGCAAAGCACTTGTCTTTTTTCTTCTCTGTTTGCAAAACACCCCTCTGTGAAAACTGACGCTGCCTGGGGATCACATTTCTGACTCATCACTTAAAGATGATGTGTTTTGGCCCAACGCTCAATCCAGCCTTTGTAAAATGATGCCTGACCTCTTCTCTCTGCCACCCCCTCCTGCCCTCCTGAACAGCCAGGCTATGAGACAAGAGGCAGGGGTAACCCAGATGTATTTGTTGCACTGACAGTGTGATGATGCAACGACCTGTCCATCACAAAGGAAAGGAAAGGAAGAGAAGGGAAAGGAAAGGAAGGAAAGGAAAGGAAAGGGAGTGCTGGACCAGCCATTCCCAGCCTGGAATGTGCACTGGACCCGGGGTGTGCAGGGGGAGGGGAGATCTGCAGGGAGGTGGTTTGATCACTGCTCCTGCCATGAGCACGAACAAAGCGATGGGGCCAGGAATGCAGAGCAACCGACAGCATTTCTATGCTAATGAAAGCTCCGAGTTAGATCCTGCTGCCTGTGGCAAATTGGAATGAAAATCCAGGCTTGAAAGGATGCAACTTTCATGTCCGACGAGCGGCGCTGGGCTCCAGCACCAGTCCTTCTCCCTCGGTTTATTTTTAATTGACTCCTACTAAGCCGGAGTACATGTTCGTCTGTTCCAATGGGAACAGCTGTTGAAACTGAAAATCAGCATCAGAAAGTGCAGACGTATCTAGTTTGCGGTGTTTGCTTCTTAGCACTCCATTTCCAAACCTCAACAGCCTGCCCAGAACAAAGGATGCCTTGGCAGAGCATTAACCCCATCCTGCAACCCTTGCATCCCCTTGGGCTTGTGCAGAAAGGGCTGCGGGCTGGATCCTGTGCTGAGCATCCCCTCTACACTGATGGATGTGGCGGTGCAAGGTGAGGCTGGAAAAGCTCATAAAGCTAACTATGCTTCAGCCAGCCCCAGCAGGGAGTGTTTTGATCACCAGGGGCAGAAGCAAGGTCTCCATCCTTTGCATAACTGTCCACCGAGAGGCCAGCACACAAAACCCTCAGAAACAAGACCTGACAAGGCACTGGCCCCTGGAGGTGAACTGATGGACTCCATGACCTAATACAATCGCTGTGTTTTAGCAGGCGTGGTGTTCTGGCCATCAGGCAACAGAGCTGACATGCTGGTGCTTGGTCCGCCTCACAAATAAACCGTGCCCTCCTACACAATGAAAACACCAGCTGGCTAAGTCTTGGCCATCCCAGTCCTTAGTCTCAAGGGATAATCCAGACACCAGGCACTGCAAAATATACCGGAGAACCCCACGGGTTGCCAAGTTCCTACAGCAGTCCCAAACCAACAGTTGGAGCAATCGGGCTCCAACTTGGGAGCTGTGCTCTGCAGAAGGATAGGATCCATCAAGCAGGGATCGAGCTCTCTGCTAACACAGTGCTGGTGGTCTGGCTGGCTCTGCGTACAGGCAGGGTTCACTCCTATCTCTCTGGAAAGATACCATGTACTTTGATGTGAAGAGGGGCTCAGCAAATTCCTAAGGCTGGTGTGCCAGTGTCTTTCCCAAAAGAAAGGACAAAAGGGGCCATAAAAACTCCACAGGGACCAGAAGAGGCAGGATGCTGCAGACCAGCCTCTGCTGCTGCAGTAGGTTCAGGGCTTGGGGCAAGGAGCATTCCTGGATACTGCTCTATGAATGTTACAGCCACCATCTTCCAGGTTGGCAACAGCCCTCTTAAAAGCCTGTGCATCTCTTCTCTTCTCTTCTCTTCTCTGAGCTCAACTTGAAAGAATCGGAAGAAGAAAAGTGCTGCAATGCTCCAGACAGCCTGACCATGGAGTCCAACTGTAGAAACATTTCTGGAGGCAGCAAGAATTGCTAATGGGAGAATCAAAGCTCAGGCTTTCTCCCCTCGGAGTCTGAAGCACACTAAGAGCGGTAAAGGGGCTGGATCCCTAATACCAACAAAGCCAGAGGGAAGACTTCCTAAGAAAGCTAGATCCTGCTTCGGGAAGGCTATTCCTCTCGCCTCCTCCCTGCATCCTCAGGAGCAGAATCCAACCATGTGAAAAGACCTGGAGGAAAACCCCAAGAAAGAACAGGAGGAGGAGGAGTGGATGAAAAGATAAGCCTTTGTTAGCATGCGCCAGCAGGACTTTTCCTATACCCAATAATCCACACCAAGGGCATGCGGGGTGCCGGTCGCTGCAGACATTTACCAGGGTGCTTTGCTGGGAGCTGAAGTGTTTAGGAAACCTGTCACTGTCCGATGTCAGCCTTAATCCTCAAGTAATCGATTGATTCAAAGCTGACCCTGAGCCTTCCCTAAAGCCTGCCCCTATCTGCCCAGCTCTAACAACAGGAAAAGCAGTTTCTGTGTTTTGCCAAGCAAACAAATGGAGCTCCAGACCTCTGATTAAATATTAACTACCCTGCACAGACCACAGGCAACGTCCACAGCTATTCCTTCCTCCAAAGGCAGCTGCAGCAAGACACAACAAACCAAAGCACACAGAACCAGGCAGCAACGAACGGTGTCATCCACATCAAGAAGCTTCCCATGTGTGCTTGAGTCAGCTTGAAGCCAGGAGGCATTTAAGAGCACATTTCACTGGGCTGTCAGTGCATGGCTCTCCCGGTCCCACATGCCTCCCAGCACCCTCCGCTCCTCCCTGCACCGCATGAGTGAGCAGGCTGCAGCCCGATCCATCGGCTAATGACGTCAATGATCTTCGCTTTGGATCTCGCTGCAAAACCCTCTGTGATGCCTTTGGGAGGGTAAACTGGGGACTAACTCATTTGCCCCCTTTCATCCCCTTTTCAAAGCCCAGTTTGGGAGCAGCAGAGGCCAAACAAGGACATTTAGAGACAGAGAAGGAGGTGCTCAGCCAGCCCTGTGAGCCTGCAGCCGAGGAGGTCAGCGAGGCCACTGTTGCTACACCGGTCCTCGGGCACAAGTGTGGGACACTGGTAGGAGCCAAGGTCAAAACAGCGTCCCCATACCAAACCCATTCATTTCTTGCAGCCCTGTTAAACACCTGATCACACCATGGCAGCGATTTGTGTTTCACAAAAGGACAGCACAGATCTCCTGCATGCTACAGCCTTCACCTTCCTCCTCCTCCCAGATGCTTCTCCATAGGGCTCCTCATGGGCTTGGAGTTAAGCAAGTGCTGAAGGGCTGCAGGCAGTGGAGCTGCCCTCCTTTGCTGTGCATATGCTGAGGCAGGTATCTGCAGCCTTCCATGACTGCAGGTCTCACTAAAGCCAGGCTGAGGTGGGGCAGCCTGCAGCACTGGCTGGGCTTTGCCCCACGAAGTGGCTAGGTAGGGCTAACACCACCTGTGTGCCCCATGCGTGTGTCTTTGAAGGCTTTCCCCCGGGGTTCCCAGTATCATTTGACGCCCTGGAGCAACAGGACAAAAGGTGATTGTTCCCCATCTTCTTTCTAATTATGATTAGAAATAAAAAAGCAGCTGTGCTCCTATTTGGGCCCTCAGCCAGCCCTGGTATCCCCCCCCCCAGCCTGATTTCACAGACATATGCTCAGGTTTCTGACGCACAGAGATCAAATAACCCATCACTCAGGGTAAGATATTATCCCCTATTACCAATTCAATGCAAACAGCTCTCATCTTCTCCAGATTAAAAGCCAATTAGAGAACCTTGCTTTTCAAGGGGAGAGGAAACCGAGAGAGGGTTTTTCGGTGGGGTTTTTGTTGGTCTCTCGCAGTATCTCCCATAAGTGTTATCGACGAGCTCTTTTCAAACAGCATTGATTTTGCTCAGAACCCTTTGGGATTCACGTCTCCGGAGGGGAAAAAAAGAGAAATGCAGGGAGGACAACAGCACAATCACAACAAGCCACATTCTAAAAAGGTAAAGGACATAAATTTCACTCGCTGGAGGATCAGCGGTGTTTGCTTAAGTCAGCAATTGGTGTTTTGGGTTTCAAGGCTTTCTCAGGGCAAGGGAGCCTTTACTTTCAAGGTGAAGAGCAAGCTCATAAATCTGGGAGAAGCTTCAAGACCAGAATATGCTGATTCCCCACTGCAGGGAGGGCAGAGCCAACAGGAAAAGGGCATTTGCTCTGCAAACAAGAGGCAGGATGAGTACTTGTAAATCGCTAGTCACAAGGGAACAGGTGACATTCAGCCCTGCTGCACTCAGATCTGGGATACAAGGGGAAGAGAAAGGTGACTTTAAACCAGCTCTGCACTCACAAGGGCCGCGTGAGCCCCTGGTTTCTCCTCTCAGGTCAGGTCTGATATTCCATTTCCTACAGCTCTCACTGTGCAAGATTGATCCTCAAAGCAGCAGACTCAGCCCTGGCCCCAAATGCCTCCTTCTTGCCCTGGTAGCAGACACATCTAAGAGACATGTCCGGCGCAGGGATAAAGCCGGAGATGGGAACATCTCCCGGCTGGGACTGCAGCCAGCACAGCAGGACTCCAACACAAAAGTATGCAGTGATAACTCTCTCCATCGATCCCGCTTCCCTCCATTTAGTAGGAACAAACAAAAAGCCTCATCATCGAAAACCCCAGACTGCCTTTCCAGCGAGTATCATACCCAAAGGAGCTCCGTGCTTCGGCTTCCCCCACTTGCTACTGTTTTACTCGCTGCCTGTTGACCCCCTGCCTCTCTTAGGGCACACACTGCTCATAGCCCATTACTATTAGTTCGCAATCAGTGCACAGGAACCGCCCCAGGCTTCTGTCTGCCATAGCCCTGCAAAGCCCTGCCACCCAGAGCAGCCTTCTAGTGAGCGTGCTGCAAGGTGAAGGGGGACTGAGCTCTCGAGGGAGGGCGTTTAGCACACCCCTCTGCTTCAGCAGGTAGGTGGATGACCTCCCGAGGTCCTCTGCAACCTGAATTATCGACTGTTTCTATCGGGATGCTAAACGAGCACAAAAACATGTCTGTCTTTCTGTCAATCTGCCACTTCGCATTCATTTCATCTTCGTCTGTCACGTGTTAGCCCAGGTCTTGCTGTCTATGAGCACAGTTATTTATTGTTTCCCCTTTTGCTTTCCTTCTTAAACCCACCTCCACTTGAAATACAACCGACACACACACAGAGGCACACACAAACAGCAGTGCACCATTTGCACCAGGCTTGCTCTTTGTTCCAGGCTTGGTTAGTGAGAAAGACTGGGAGTAACTTGGTCTGACAAGTGACTCTTTGCATTAACACCAACAGCCAAACCGCCGCAGCCTCCTCTGGGCTGCACACACACAGGCAGGGCGAGGGGATCTGCCCAGCTTCCCTGCACGGTGCACAAGCAGAACAGGAGGCCAGGCTGTGTCTACACCGCCAGCAGCACATCCCAGCCCGTTTCCAGTCCGCACTTGCCCACCAGCCAACGTGTTCCCATGCAACCACAAGTTTTGCATCGGGAGAGGAGGGGCCCGACCACAGCCCAACAAGGAGGAACCCAAAATCTTGCTCCCACTGTCTGGGCTGAGCACGAGCACAAACCAAATCGCCCACAGCAGACATCCTGAACGCCCTTGTGCTTCAGCATCGCGCCGGTGACTTCAGCCTGGGAAGCAGTGGGACACAGGCACGGTGTGCAGGGGACTACAACTGCGTCTCCCCAGGGTTAGGAAACGTGCCCTAGTGATGGGCAATGGATGGGAATAGCACCAGGGCTGGGGGAGAAGCTGAAGAACAAAAGACACCTCCCAGCACACACCTGCACAGCCACAGCCCATCCTGCCGCTGCACACATGCACTGAGACTCAGGAAGGGAAAGGGGGGCGAGCAGGAGGAGCCTGGGGACAGGCGGGCAGGGAGGGAGGAAGGAAGGGGGAGGATCCCTCCCTCTCCCCTTCATTTCCGCCCAAGAAGGAAAAAAAACAAGGAAGACTTCTCCGTGCCTGGATATTTTTCCCATCGTCCCCGGCTGCCGCTGGTGAAACCCCATCTCAAGCCACCCCATCGCCATGGCAACGGGCCGAAAGGAACAGATGGTCCTGCCGAGCCAAATCCCAGTTCGAGGGGAGCAGCACAGGGGCCCTGTGGGGCAGGGGGGGTCACCCCCATCGAGCTCCTATCCCTTGTCCTCCAGCCATGGCGGGACATTGGTGCCACGTTGGGGTGGCCTCACATGGATGCTCAGTCCCAAGGGGTAGGAACCCTCTAAGACCCACCATGGGTTTCTCTAGCTAAGAGAATAGCTGTGTTTACTCAGGCATCTGGAGCATCTCCTTGCCTGCCTTTAGCAAACCTGACATCCCAAGATGGGGGATCACACAACAGGCAAGAGTGGGGCCCAGGCCTGTCCATCTGTGAAGTGAGCAGACACAGAGCTCAACTGCCACAGCCTCGCCGCATCTCCCAGATGGATTCATCCGAGCAGACCAGGGATGAGGACCGGGGTGGGTGAAGATAAATCTCAGCCACTAATCTCCTTGTGGATTAACTCTCAAGCCTGTCCGCGTGGGGCCATGGTGTGGGGCTTTGGAGCAGACAAACGACATCTAAGCTCTGATGGAGGCACCCGTGACTCTGGAGTATTTGAGAGGAAGACCCAGAGAGAAGAAGGTATTTCTCAGGGGTACAGACCTCTTCTCTCATTGGGTTTGCAGAGTGAACTCAGTGTGGTCAGCCCCATCACTGGGTGCACTATGGGGGAAAGCAGCAAGTGTGAAACCACACTTCAAAGACTACACAGCTGCCTGGACCTGTAAAGGCAAAGGACTCTCTATGGGGAAACACCAGTTAAAGATGCCAGGGAACATCGCTGCAAGAAATCAAACGCTAAAGAAGCAGCTTTACCTTTGGGAACCTCAGCTCCTAGCCCAGGCTGTCTCAACTGCTCAGGCCCATTCTCTCCTGAAAACCCCAAATACTCTTTGGAGTATTGGACTCAATGGTCCATTATAAACTCTCCAGAGCCAGTTTTGGAGCTGTTACCACCATTAACACAACTTGCTCTAGCTCCAGACAAGTCAAGGCTCTCTGGACCAGTCTTGCAGCCGCTCTTCTTGCCCACGGGAGGGTTCATCCCACGTGTTTTTCAAGGGCTCAGGGGCCAGAAGAAGCTGAGGACGCGACGCAGTCATCCTAGGGTGAGAACTGAGCATGTGGGGCCCTAAACCCCCATCCTTCTCCCTGCTCCAAGGAGCCAAGCTGCTCCCTTTCCCGCAGCCCTGGCACGCTCACAGATACTGGCCTCGGGGGCCCAGCCCGGCCCAACCGGCTCCCAGCCCACACCCGTGAGAAGAGCAAGAGCCCATCCTGCCTCTCAGGTGTGGCCCTTCGCCTGCGGGCTCCCGCTGGTGCCAGCTTGGATGCGGCCACTTGTGCTGGTGAGGGGAGGGAGGCAGGAGCTGCTGAGCATCCCGGCGTCAAGGGTGGGGAGGGGGTGTCCGCTTCCTCTCCATCAGAGGGGGTTTCACAGATGTTTTCTGCTCACATCTGGGTTCGGCCCTTTCCTCCCCAGCCCTGCAAACCCACATCTCTTCTCTGCAGAACAGGTTGGGTGCCGGAGCCGTGCCCGCTTCCCACGCTGCAGCCTGGCCCACACCCTCCCCCTGCCCCAATAGCCCATCTCTTGCTTTCCCTCTGCTCTCTATCCCGGATCAAAGCTGCCTCCCCTCCCTGTATTACCAACATTATTCAGCTGCTAGATAAGAAGCTCTCTAGCAGCTCTTTATTAATCCCAGTGGAGGCAGGAAGGAGGCAGAGTGAAAGGACTCAGCATGGCCAGGACAGAGACTAATGTTCCACGAAGCACCTCTGCAAGAGCGAGGCACGTCTTTTTCCCAGCGAGTCCCATGGGAAGCTCGGGTAATAATTAACAATTATTGAACTTTAAAACCTCCATCTCTCACTCTGTCCTAACCAGGATTTTGTAATAACTCATCCAGTCTAAAACACTCCCAGCCCGGTTTGCTGGGGCACAATGGAGCAGGAGGGCGACGCAGACAGACTCCAACGCAGGCAGTTGCTGAGTCGCTTTTACACCGAGCTGCCATGTCCCAGTTCCAAGCTGCCAGAGAGCTTGGATAGGAAAATCCTTTCTCCCGTTCAATGCATCTTGCATCTCCTTTGACCACAAAAAGAAATGGCTTCTTGTGGGAACTTCCTAGGGAAGGTTCCCCCTCCACCCTTGGAATCCCATAGACTCTTGCATATGGCTAAAATTGTAATCTACCCGGGAGATAGACTAGAAAGCTTTTACAGCATGAAGACACTTGTTTAAATCCATCTGCTGTCTGAGGCAACTATAATCAATACCATGTGATGGCTCACACGTGGAACAAGTTGCATGGTTCATAGGGTTTGCATTGCTACCTGCCCCCTCTTACGGATGCACCACAGAGTTTGCGAAACGCATGTTCATGCAACAGGCAGGGTATGTCTGTAATCTGCATCCTACAGTGGGGCAACTCCGGTGTTACAACAGCTGCTCACAGGATATTAGTGGCAAAAGCAAAACACCCTGCAGATACCTAAAGACTTCAATTCCTGTCCCCAGCATGCTGCCATCCTTCCAGCCTAAGCATTTACAGAGAACCCACCAAGGACAGGGCACAGCCACCAAGGACAGGGCACAGTGTGAACCCCTGTCGCTTGTCCTGCCTTCGAATTAAACCAGGCAGGGAAGCCAGGGGACCATCACCTATTCCCATCACACACCTGGAGCAGTAAGAAACTGGGCCCAGTGTCTGCACTGACAGAATATGCGTGTGGCGATCTATGCAAAACAATTCCCTGTCTTCCAAACTCCTCGGGTAAGGAGCTGCTGGCTCCTGGCTGCTATGAAAAATGACAAAATAAAGGGGAGTCACCTTTCCCTGTGCTTTGCAAATGGGCTCCTGCCTGTATAAGGTAACGTCAGCAAGATCAGTTGTGCAAGGCGCCCCGCGGACACAGGGCAATATGAGCAGAGAAGGAGAGGGACTGCTTTTGACAAGGAAAGGCACACAGAGGTGAAGCGAGCTGGCCAAGGATGTTCCAGGGAGCTTGTGGCAAAGCCAAGAAACGATGCCAGCCCTTCTGAGCTCAGCCTGCCTTTGCCATCACCTCCAGGCCATTCTTTCCCTTTAAGTAAAAGCTGATTCACTCCTGGTAGAAGTCAATGCGAGGCAGCAGATATTCCCACTTCCAGCGAGGAGCTGCAGGGTACTCCACGGGCACGGCAGCAATTGGGATGTCAAGGATACAAAACCATATATACACCAAAAAATTACTTAAGCCTTTCATTTCCCAAGTGAGCTTAGGGCTGGTGAAAGGTCTCAGATCAATAGCAGCAAACCTGCAAATTGGAGTCCTCCCCTTAGCCACGGAAAGGGTACAGCTGAGACAGCATCTGCACCAGCAGCCTGCCCACAGCCTCTGCCAGCCTGCCTCAGCTCTGACCTTGAGGAGCTGCCTTGAAGTGCAACGGGGAAACTCCCCCTTCCTCCCTGCTTCCCATGCAGCCCTGGCCTTTTGTCCCTCAAACACCGCTGGTTCACTTCACTTGGGTACCTTCTGTCTAGTGACTCTTGCCAAGCTCATCCCACGTGCACACCAAGAAGACCTGCTTCATCATCGCAGGTAGAAGTCCTAACGGGTTCACTGGGATTTTGCAGCACAGATTTTGAGGCAAAGCCAGCCTTAGAGAGAGCTTAGCTACCAGGCAGGCTCTGGGATTTCAGATGGTGAGATGCAGTTTGCCTGTCCATGTGGTCCATTATAAACAGGCCTTTCTTCTCTCCTGCCCCACTGCTGTACATGCGCTCAGCCCCATGCCCCAGGGACCTCTGAAAGCTGCGTTATAGGTTCTCCCCATACAAAGTTTGGTTCAATACAGCCGTCAGGCTTTGGCCACATTACCCCTGCTAATTGGAATTACAATAGGCAGACTGCAGCTCTCTCTCCATCTCTCTGCTGCTTGTCATAATGTAATCAAAATCCCTCTCACTCTCTCTTTATCATGGAGCGTGACGGCAGTAGAGGCACTGGCACCCACGTGGCCTGCAGAGACTACGGATTCCTGCAGATCACACTGGGGCTGGGATGCTTTGCCACAGGGTGGAAAAAGAGACCCCCACTGCCAAAACTCTCCAGGAGGCCTTTGCCAAGCAGGTTAATGGGTAGGGACCTGGCTGGGCACAGCAGGGAGACAAAGATGGGGACTGAGGGGTGATGGTAGAGCACATCCCGCAGTTAGGAGGTGCAGAGACCAGAGGCAAGCACAGACTGATTGTAGAGCTGGACACCAGCTGGGTGTCTGGACAGGAACGGGCCAAAGCTTTGTGCTCACACAGGAAGCTGCCTACTTCTTGCTTAGCCCTAGCGCAAGCAAAGCTGAGATAGCATCTAAAGGCTTCAGCTTGGTCAGGATCCCCGCCACGCTAGGTGCTGTGCACAACTCCCTGCCCCAGCAAGCTCTCCAGCCCGCTGACTCACAACCCCCTGCCCTCATCATCCTCGCTGCTCCCCGCCTCTTCGCAGCAGCTCTGCCAAGCAAGAGGCCGTGCACGCCTCGCTCACACCAGCCCCAAAGGCTGGGCCAGTTTACGGGGCCGGGGTGATGCAGAGCGGGCGCTCGGTGATTTGTTGAGCACTATCACAAGGCAGTAAGGCAGGGCTGAATTAGCCGGGCGGAAGAAGGACCGGCAGCCTGGACCCACTCAGCTCCCCAGCCACTGGCCATAAACAAAACTTCCATAATTAGAGTGCTTGGGTGGAAACGCAGCCTCTGAGCATTAAACTCCAGGAGAGATGGGGGGAGCGAAACCACGTTTTACTATTCACACCACAGGCGAAAAGGGTATTTAAAAACCAGGGTGCACTGTTCCTGCCATGCCCAGAAAGAAGAAGGGGTTTTCTTCCTATAGCGGGATAGCTGAAAATATCAGCCTCAGCGTATCCACTGTTCCACCATCGTTCTGGTGTAAGCTGGGAAACCAAACTCCCACCAGGACTGGGGGGAGACAGGGATAAAGGTTCCTTCCCTGGCAAATTGCTAGTTCAGTTCCCAACTGAATCAGCAGCGAATGCAAACCAGCTCCTCTGAATCCTGAGGGGTGACTTCTGCACTGTCCCTGCTTCCTGGTGTCTGGGATAGCATCCCATAGGAGATGAGACAGCAGCAGCACCCTCATGGGAACAGCAGTCTGGTTTGCTGGGCTAGGAGCCCGAGCTGGGAACCAGACACAGCAGGGATGGGACACCAGGGCACAGGATGTCAATGAAGGACGTGGAGTTAGAGCCAGAGCAGAGCTTAGCCCGCTGGAGCAGCATGTCCCAGCTGTTCTGCATGGCAAGGGCACCTGAGCTTTGGGGTGGGGAAGTCCATGCACCAGGACAGTTTTCCTTCCTGATGCTCCACTGTCCCTGCAGCTGGTTCGTGCTTCCTTCCCTGTGCAGGGTGGGGAGTGGGGTGGGCTCTGTTTTTGGCAGTCACCTATCGATGATGATTGACTGACCGCAGGCTGACTGATGCTGCACGGCAACAGCCTGCCATAGGAGGTGTAATGATGTGAGAGTTCTCAGCCTTGCTCTCTAAGGGGTCCTACAGGACCCAAAGATAAACTGCCTTCCCCTACAACCACTGCAGCTTTCCTCCTGCTAAACTCAGTCCTGCTCCTAACTCCCTCCCAGATCCTCACGCACTGAGAACATTCCTCCTTTTACAAGCTGTGCTCTGTGCAAGCCTCTCCCCCTCCCAAGCCTCCCACCCCTTACCAGGACTGCTGTTATCTTCCCAAAAGGATCCTATTCAGCTTGTATCAAAGGGATGCATGAGCACACCCATTAGGAATCAGAGCATCAAGCAAATCCCCAAACAAGCCGCCTCTAAAGATCAGAGCACGCTGTAATCACTCCCTCTTCGAGGAGATCCCAGTAAGTCCTCCCCCACTTTCTCTGGGTTCTTTCTGAACTCAAGCACATGAGACGGGTTTGCTAAGCTCAGCTGCAGCACTAGTAAAAGCCTCTTCATTCAACTTGCACACAGAGCTCCTGGCCTCCCTGCAAACCCTCTCCTCCATTTCAGCACACAGATGATGCTCAGAGGCTGCCCCAGCCCTTGTGCCCTGCAGTCAGAAGGGCACTGCTACTGCTCTGCATCTCACATCCTGGGTAAGAGGGGCTGCTGCAGATGCCACAAGCGATAGCAGCAGGTCTCCTCACCCTCACCATCCTCTCCCTGCTTCCCTATAGGAGACAGAGGGAAAGCAATGCCAGCCCAGGGAGAGGGGAGCACTAGCAGCAGGGTGGGAATGCCTGCACAGGGCAAGCACCAGGACAGAAGTGGCTCTCTGGTACATACATGTTGATTCACGTGTTGGTGCACATGAGCATCTTTCATAACCATGGCCTCAAAGAGAAAGGCAAGGAGCCTTTTCTAAAGCCTTTCGTAAGACACCATGTGCTTTACCAACATGACACAAGCACAGCACTTGGCTTTGACACTGTGACAATAGGTGTCCTGTAGCTGTGGATCCTGGGCTGCCCCTTTCTTCAGCACCTACCACCAAGGTCTCATCCCCTTGGTACACATGAATGAACTCATCCTCACGAGTGAGATACACAGAGCTCCAGTGCCTCCAGCTGTGGGGTGCAGTGCAGAGACAGCAGCACTGCCTGCAGAGCCAAGAGGGGTCCTGTATCCCATGGAAACTGTGGCAGCTGACACAAATTACAGCATGGCAAGGATGCTGCTATGCAACACATCCCTGATCCTAATGACCATACATGGGCACAGTTTTGGTTCTCCTCTGCAGCCAGGAGATACCCCTTCCTGCAGCTTGATCCCCAGCCACTGTGATGGTGCAGCTCACGAGGGAAGAGCATGAACAGGCCCAGTAATGAACAGCTTGTGAGGCTGTCTCCACTCTACATCACCAAATCACTACCTGCTGTTCCTGCTCCGGCCCTTAAAACATCATCGCTTCTCAAATGGCTTAGTGACATAGGCAAGAGCAGCAAGGAAACACTGTGTGCTGCAGCCTCCCTGGAACAGGGGTGATCTTCCTCTTTGTGCTACTTCCAGCCCTTAAACTGACTTCGATTATCCATCCACTTCCTCTAGTTTTGGCACCCCCAGGCTAGGAAGGCCATCAGCACAACTGCTCTAGTGGGAATGTGACTCCGGGCTTGCCTACAAGGGGTCTCAGTGCTGATTATGAAGGCCAAGAAAAGTCAAAGAGTAAAGCCCATTAGATGCCTTTCCCTAAGAAAAAAAGCAGCCATAGCTTGATGCAGCTTAGTTGTCCAGAGAAAACAGTGCAGTCCTGACTGCAGGCTTTGTATGGATTTTAATGTGCTGCCAGCAATGAACACCCTTCTCCTGCTCTGCCAGCATTCGCATTGATGGGCAATAGCACTCATCAGCCTCTGGCGCAGTGGATGCAGGAAAGCTGAGGCTGTAGCACACTGAGACACTGGGACAGTCTCTTTCTTTCTGGTCCCAGCACAGTGGGAGGATGAAGAGGTGTCTGAAGGCAGCGGAAAGCTCCATCAGGGCCATGGGTTTGGATGAGGGGTTAAGTTATGAAGCCACACTGTGCTGATAACTCACACAGCGCCAGAGTGTAGGCTCAGCTTGTTCTTTTGCAAGGACAGGGCAAGGTTCATCATCCCTGGCTGCCCTCCTCTGCCCTGTGCCACAATGTCTCTCACAAGCCAGCATAACCATTGGGTATCAAGCTGCTTTACACAGAAACCTGAAGAAGATAGTGACAGAAACCCTGACCTTTCTCCTCAAACTATCCAGCCCTCTGATTGTGCCTCCCAGTAAACCTTGTTCATCGTATTAAACTCTCCCCTAGGTCTATGACTTCTGCCCATCATGGACTGTTTTTGACCCCTGGCTTTGCTAGGATGCTCAGCACAACAGCCTTTAATTACAGACCTCTGCTTGAGTCCCACCAGCCTACTTTCCATTAGACCCCGAGCCCATAGACAGAACTCTGCCCTCAGACTGCTCCCTTGGGCTGTCCTTCCTAGAACAGTGAAAATGGTCAATGAAAGGCTTCTCCCCCTCAGTCCAGAGGGTATCAGAAACGAAACCTGGTTTTGCTACCTGTGGGATGCTCACTACAAAAAGCAGATACTTATAAGGGCAGGTGAAACCCAGTGTCCTCCCCAGCATCCCCATGATGCGGCTACAGACCGTGCACTTGCAGCAGCCTGTTCTGATTCCGTGTCTGTAGCCTCACACAGAGAACAAGGCTGGTTTTGCTCTCAGGTGGCCACAGAGCGCTCTGCTCCAGCCCCCTCGTCTCCCACACAGATGGGCCTTTGTGCTGGGAACCGCTCTCGCCTGTCACCAGAGCAGAAACGCTGGATGGTAGCCACTGGCTGCGAGCTGCATGGACCCTCTGTCACTCCTGGCCATGCCACCGGATGCCTTGACCTAGCAGGGAGAGAGGAATGGATCTTCCATGTGAAAGGGAAAATAGACTCCAATTCGGTCTGATTACGGGGTTTTCCCAGGTAGGGAGAACTGCTGAGAAGAGAGATGGAGGCAGAGTCCTCTTGACTAACCAGGCTTGGAGCACCTGCTGTCACATAGCCAGGTGGTCCATCTGGTACCTGCCGCTGCTTCAAGGCAGTGATGTGATTTGCAGGTCCTTCTGTAGCATCCCTGCATGGCTGGGAGCAGATGGAGGCACTTTGCTACTTCCTGCAGTTAGAAAGGCAAACAGGCTGGGATGGGGAATGGAAACCCCCATCCTTGTGTTTTCTCTTTCAGGGAGGAGAGTCACAAGGATCTTGCTGCTCTCCCCACCTGTGGGTCAAATGAAGATGGAAAGCACCAATCTCCAGCTGGCTCAGAGAGGTTAGATGAATGGTGCTTAGAAAGTCTTTCCTCCTGCATCACACCAAATAATGTCAAAGGAGGATTATAAACCTCCTGCAGGGACAGCTTTATCTTGGAGGAATGAAGAGACAGTTCATCAAGTTGGGTCAGTCCCTCCTATCCATCCCAAAGATGCCAAAGGGACAAGAGGCTGCTGGCCGGATTTCCCCTATCCCCCGCTGCTGCAGACCTATACCATACAGCCTCCCTAGCCTGGGACCCCCTGTCCTCCTGGCTTGGGCCTGAAGCTCACTCTCCCCCATCCCATGCCCAGGAGCTGCTGTTTGTCTGCTTTGGGATTGCTGCAGAGCTGAGAATTGCTGCAGCTTTCGTGATGCATCAGCCCCAGAGATGGGGAGCAACAGCGAACGGACAGCAAGGCGCTGAACTCCCCATGCTTCCTTGGGTGCCCATGGAGACAGGGACACACAGAAATGACAGCATAGGGCACGTAAGGTAACAGTGCTGAGAAGGGCAAATTTCGCTTCCCATTTCTATGTGTGATACAGACAGGGTTGTAAAAGCAGGACTTTAAACCTCGCATGGTGGCACGCTGGAAGGACACAGAGGTGCCTGTCTGGCTGCCACAGAGGGGAAACTGTCCTTCCTCCCAGGGATGATACTTCTGTATTTGAGCAGGTCAGGCAAGAGTTTCTCTTCTGCTATGGAGCTGAGGGGTTCCCCTTGAAAACCAAGCTGGGAGGGCACGTGCCTATTGTGCTGAAAGGGTGAAGTGCATCAACCTAGGCTGAACTAAACCTTTACTGGAGAAGTGAAGAAAACTGTAAGGCCAGGAGAATAGCTGCATCCCAACAGCAGGCAGGAGGAAAAGAGAGGTGCGTCTCATGAGAGCTGTCATTCCTTAGTTAAAAAAACTTCACCTGGAACAATAATCTGGGTTAGGGAACCCTCACTGCAGAGCTCTGAAGTCTCTGCGCTGGGATGGCTGAGCTCTGGTAATTAACACAAGAGATGTCTCAAATGCAAACTGGGTCCCAGCTCCAGTGGCTGGCGGCTCGAGCTCACCCTGCATCAGAGCAGCCCTGATTTAGTCTGACGTAGTTGAGAAAGCAAGAAGATCTCTAGGGCTCGCTCAGACGGGAGTACCTTTGTCCTTCCCTCATTTGTTTCTGCTTTTTGCACTGATATGCCTTGCTGATGGCCTGTTAAAAGGACTGAGCAAGAGCCATCATGACCTCCAGCAATGATGCTGCAAGATGCAAGCCTTTTCTTAGAGGGTTGCGGCCATTCTATCTGAGGTCTTACCAACGCATCCCTGCGGCATTCCCAGGCACCATATGATGGGCTGTCCCTACCCTTAGCAGCGCTAGCAGAGGGCAAGGGGTGCCGGTGGAAACGCAGGCCTGGGAAGCAGGTCACGACAACCGGCTCTTCTGGTTCCCTTCGTGATTCAGCCGAGGTGCGAGCGGTGCCCAAAGCATCCTCCTGCTGCCTGCCTTTAAACTTAGCTTTGTGGCTGGTGCAGCTGCAACCCAGAGGAGGGGTGATGCGAGGAGAGAGATGTGCCAGGCTCCACCAGCACCGGCATCTTGTCAGCCACCGGCTAATGTTGAGCATTTGCCTCACGCTAGAAGTGCTGCTGGATGTGCTAATGCCCCTGCTTCTCCCCATCTATTCGCAAATGGATCCGTGTGCACTGGCCTGGGAGCTCTTGCTTGATTAACGCTGCCGGTTCAGAGAGCAAATAGCATTAACCACAGCCGTCCTCTGGCTCTGGCCATGGGGCAGACACCCTCCTGCTTGTGGGCTGAGCTGGCTCTCAATACAGCCTGCCGCCTCACCCACACTGACACATACATGAGCTCATCAATTCGCACCAGGTTAGAACTCGGCGGGTTGGTTCCACTGCAACGAGCGAGCTTTAATGAGAAAACGCCAGCAGAAGGTGCACCTCTGCTTCCTGAAATAGCCCGATGCCGCTTCTGAGTTTTGGGAGGAGATGGGGGGAGGAAGGAAAAATCACAAACCAAGAACTTAAACCAAAGGCTGAACACAACTCTGGCGGCTTTCTGGCTGCGTTAGGACAGTAAAGCAGCTCAAGAGTACAAGATGGACCAGATCCTGCAGTGACACACTGTGACTATTCCCAGCACTCCACATTGCTGTCGTACCTCCCCAAAAAGGAGCTCCCCCCCACCATCCAGCTGCAGCCAAGTTTGACCCAAGGCCTCCAGGTCACTTGGGCTCAGTCAATGCCGCTTTCAAGCGCCGTGATGGAAGAACCCTGTGTCAAAGGCTCAGACACCTCTCCAGCTCTCCCCTGCTGGGGATCTCAAAGCACTTTGCAAACTAAGACTCACAGGCCCCTCTCAGAGCCCAAGAGGTAGCCCAGTGACAGCAGACAGGAATTTGCCCACAGACGGAGCGGAAAGCTTGGAAACAGAGGCCCGGGTCTGCAGATGCAGGACCAAGCACAAGATGAATGTCTCTGCTCTGCCTGGTTGCATCTCAAGCTGTACCGAGTTTCATGGCGGGGATAAACAGATTGCTAAGACTTGGAAAGCATAAATTCAACTGCAAGTGTTCCTAACCTCTAAAGATCTGCCTTGCATCTCACATCAGTATCCTGAAGCCCTAATGCTGTAGCCTGAGTTGATACCTGGTTAATGGTTCCAAGCGGATAGGCAGGCAGATCTGCATGGAAGGCTGCAGGAGCACTGAACTGAATCCGTTCTGGACGATTGAGCCGATCACATTAAAGACAATTTGTAAAGCAGATTTTTATAAGGGGCTCCTTTATAGCTTTTACAGCAAGGAACTTTTATTTCCTTATCAGAAAAAAAAGCTAACATTGTCAGAAGGGGGAGGGAGGCGGCATATGTGGATTGGAACCAGATGAAGGTGAGCATGAAGGGTTTTCCAGAAAGCAGGTAGTGTCTCCTGCCTTCCTCTCATCCTTCTTGGCTGCTAGGTACCAAATCACAGTTTCCAACAAAGTCCACAGCCACTGATTCAAAGCTTACATATGGCTTGTTATATATATATATATATGCGTGTGTGTATATATATGTGTGTGTATATATATATCCTCAGCCAATTTGGGCCCAATGCATTGCAAACTTGAGGAACTACATACCTCAGTACGGCAGACCTGTGGTTTAGTAAGGACCGTCAGGCTGCCATGGCTTTGTGCAGCAGCTAGCACAGCATTGTGCTGGTCCTTCCCTGCAGCTCTGGGATGCATCCACAGCACAACTAAGAGCACAAATGAACGAGGAAACATACACCATGGGATCAGTCGTTCCTGCAAACGTGGTGCATCCACCACTAAACTGGTCCAGCCACGTCCCACCCACACAGGCTGCGGGGTACTCGGTGAGCATGGATTGGGGTCGGGAAGGATTATCTTCCCGGAGCATTGCAGAGCTGGCTGTACCCTTCGCTTGGCAAGGCACCACTAGATGCACCACTGGCTTATCCTGGCAGAGCTGTCAGCGGGACAGTGCAAGACAAACTACCAGGCTACTGCAGAGTGGCAGGAGATGTTTGCCTGACTGCTGGCAGCAAAGCCTTGAGAACAGCCAAAAATAGGATGGGGGGGGGGGAAAAGCCTTTTTTGGCAGCACAAGGTGAGATACCAGGCTGCGCCAGGGTCACTGTCTGCGTGTCTCCTTGGTGAAAGCTATTCCTAGAGGCACTGAGGGAGCAAAAACCCCTTTTGGTTTACCCAGCACAGTCACTTCAGCATTACTGCAGCTCTAATGCCCTTCACAGGGGTTGTGGGGAGGGTTGCCTGCAGGAGGCTGCTTGGTGGAGGGATGAGGAAGACGGAAGACCAGGTGAAGAATGGCATGGAAAGTTGTGAGACTCCTTGTGAGGAACCAGAGCGCAGCCAGGCACCTGCCTGGAAGCAGAGGAGTGCAGGGAGCCTGAGGCTCTCCCTTCCATCACCTCTTTCTGTAATGCATGGCAGATCTCTTTGTCCTAGGAATACAGAGGTATACCCAGACCTGTTTTCTCATCACTCAACCTTTTTCATCTCAGAGTCTCCCTGGTTTCACGACTGCCATCCCCTGCCATTTCACCTCTGTCCTCATCCATTTTAGCTGGACCATTGAGTCACTGTGCTCTGTTGCTCTCCCATGCACTGGATGTAATCACCTCTGTCTTTGCTAGCACCAGAGACCCATGGGCCCTGGCACTGATGATCGGTCCTTTGGCCCAGACCTTGTTAACTGCAGCCACATTTCAGTCCCAGCCCAGCCAGCCTGGCTGCCCCTCTAGAATGCTGCCCCAGCCCAATGAGAGGGCGAGCGGAGGCAATTTCACCCTGCTTTCGCTGCAGCTTCTCTCCAGCTGCAGATCCCACTCCTTCTGCAGGCACAGGCTGCCTCGTAGCTCTGCAGAAGGCTGTGTACCGACCCAGGGGTGGCACATGTGTCAGCCACCAGCACTCCAGACCCAGCCACCACGAGCTCAGCCTCAACAAGGCAAACATCGGTCCTATTTGCACTTCCCAGCTCATTCACAAGCGCTGTAAACCCGGACTGAGGGTCCCCCTTCCATGTCTCCTACAGCCGATTCCGGAAAGCCCTCCAGGATGGCATTAACCCACTCTGCACTGGAGCAGAAGAGTCGCCCGCAGGGCACTTTGCAAAGTGGGTCACTCTTCCACTTCAAAGAGGTGTGCAGGACAGAACAAACGGGGCAGGACCGAGCCCTGGGGTGGGGACACAGGGGCTGTTCTGCAACCGCCGGGGTGGGTCAAATGAGCCGGGGAGAGTCGATCCAAACCTTTGCCCACCTCCTCCTTCCCAGGGATGCATCAGAACCAAAGGGATGGCTCAGACACCACCAAGACACCCGAGTGCAAAAGCAGTGAAAGGAAGGTCTAAAACCCGGTTAGCAGCCCATCCCCTCCACAAAAGAGCCCGTGGGAAGTGTGTGTGTGTGTGCTGAGGGGAACGGGGGTTTCGGGGATGCTGGACAGCTAAACCCTTCCTTTCTCTCCTTCCGAAACATCTGTGCTCACTCCCCAGCTGGGTGGCTCCCTCTCCCTGGCTGTTATGTCTCGCTAGACGCTGCTCGATCCAAAAAGCAAACAAACGGCCTCAGCTCCCAGGACTCCGGAGCCCACTGCCTGCAGCTGCTTCCAAAACAAACGATCGTGTTGTTCCTTTCCAAGCCAGCCATGAAACCGGCCCCGACTCCCTCCCGCCCTCACGCAGATGCTTCCACACCTGCTCCAGACCCGGGCGCGCACCCCAAAAAAGCCGATCCCACCCCTACCCGCACCCCGTTTCCCCCCACCACCACCACCGGCACCCCGCAGCGCCCCGGCAGAGCCCACCGCCTCCCGGGGGGACCGGCCGGCAGCGGCTCACCTGGTAGGAGCGCGGCCGCCAGGATGCAAACTCCGATAGTCCACCGAGATGCACGGCAACTTGTCTGCAGCCGTGAAGCCATGAGAGTTCCTTAGGAGAAATGGGCAGGGGTCGGTCTGGCAGCGCCGCTGGGCCCACCCCCCGCAAAACCCCTCCCGGACCCCGGTGGTTTAAGTTCAGGTCTGCTTAAGGGGAATCAGGATTGAAAAACTGTAGGTGCGGGAGGACAAAGAGGTGCTGCGCCCGGCGGGAGCACGGCGGCCGGAGGAGAGCTTCGCACATCCGCAGGGGCCCGGGGCTCGGCGGGACGCGGGGCCCCTGTCCTCGGGCGCCGGGGCAAGCGCGGTGCCTTCCTCCGGGAAGCGAGCACGGCCGCAGAGCCGGGCGGGCGGAAAAATGCGGTGGGGAGGGAAGGTGGGGGGGGGGGGGAATAAAAAAGGGAAGGAAAAAAAGGAAAACGAAGAGGAAGGGGGGCAGGAAAAAGGAATCGCGAAAAGCGAGGGAGAGCCCTCGGCGGGCTGCAGCCGCCGCTCGCAGCGCGGCGGTCCCGTGGCTCCAGCGGCGGGGCTCGGCAGCCCCCGCCCGCTGCCTGCCCTCCGCTTGCCGGGCTGCTCAGGCGGCGGCGGCGGCGGGCCGGGTGCGGCGCTCCATGGCCGGGCGGTGGGCGCGGGGCCGGGCCGGCCGCGGGGCGGGGGATGCGGGGTGCCCGGGCTGCGAGGCACGGCCGGCGGCTCCGCTCGGCTCCACACGCACGCACGGTCCCGGGCGGCAAGGGAGGGAGGGGGGGGGGGAGCGGCGGCAGCGCTCGCCCTCTCCCGCGTGATGTCAGCGCTCAGCGGAAGGAGGGCGGCAGCGTTAACCCTTAGCGAGCGCCGCGCTCCGGCAGCCGCCCCGCCGCGGGGATGGCCGCTGCCCGCCTCGGCCTGCGGAGGGGTCGGGGGTACCGGCGTGGCCCGGCCTCGCCTCCCCTCCCCTCCCCTCCCCTTCCTGCCTCTCCTCGCCTTCCGCCCCCCTCCCGTCAGCCGGCTGCTGTTGGCAGCTGGCCTTTGTTCGGAGAGCGTCCGGCGTACTTGCAAGCGGCAACCTGGGGGTCCCAGGGCGCCGCTCCGTCGCGTTTCCTAAGGTGCTGTGCACCCAGGGGTTGTGGGCTCGAGGCTTGGTTTCCGAATTCCCTTAGGGATGGTGGAACGCCTGGGGCAGCAGCATTGATCCGGCGTGCAAAAATGCCTTACCTAAACCGCCCGGGAGATAGACAGGGCTATCAGATAGCATCTAGGTTTGCACTCATAAATGCTTTGGGTGCAGACCCTAAAGAATACACAGTGTTTTCGTGGGGCCTACTGAAAGAAGGACCTTGTTCTGGACACGTTGTGTGTGCGCTGATAAGCGAGGGGATTCAGAATCAGCACAAGGGGCTGATGCACTGGAGGAGGGAGGCACTGCTTTGCTGTGCTTTGTAGCAGCCCTTATTATGTGGACACAGACGCAGCCTTTGTGGATCTCTTGCTAAGGAGGTATTTAGCCTGCTAATGCCAGCTCCTGAGCTGCCCTGGCCTCCACAAGGATGCTGAACCCCAAACAAAGATGTGAACAACAATGACAACAACCAACAACAAAGTCACGTTGATTTCAAGCTCCATTAGAACAACACGGGAACAAATCAATGCCTGGCAAGCAGAAAAGGACAGAATCAGTGGGGAAGGATACCACACATAGTGGAAGAGGGAAAGGGGGGGCAGGCAGCAGCTATAAAAAGATATCTCTAAGGACCCCTTCAGCAGTCTCCTCCTTCTTTTAATTCCTTTAGAAGTTAATTCCTGTTCGAGGGAAGGATGGGCAGCTCTGTAACAAAGCGGATTAGCCAGATACAAGGTTTGTTCCAAAATAACAAAAGTTATTACGTAGTAATGGGGTTTAGTTAATAGATTCACAGACTTTAAGGCCACTGGGATTCCTCTGGACATCCTGCTTGTGGAGCGGACGCTGAGCTTGCTCTGATGACTTCTGCCTCCTGCCTCTTGTGTAAAGCTCCAAGGCCAGAGCTAGGAGCACCCTGTCCTTGTGGACAGACAAGATATGAGAGCTCCTGGCATCCTCGCAACAGGTTTTTCAGCGGTTGATTTTCCTGTCCTTGGAGTGTTTATCTATCTGGTTTCACCTTTAAACCATAAAATCTCATTATTCCTTTTCCCGACTCCATTAAAGAGATGCTCCAATGAGACATTACTCCCCTGGGCAGGTCTCTCTTAGTTGCAGTCGAGTCCCCTACGTCGCACAATGTTCCAACTTCATTTTCCCCAGTGTTATACTCTCCTATCTCCCTTTTAGTGTGTTGCCACTGGCACCTGAGGTGCATGGGGCAGGCCAGACCTCAGCACTATTGTTCTAAACTTTATGTGAATCCAGGCAGAGGCATCTTGGGTCGGGTACCCTCGCTTCACACATTGAGGGCCAGCATCTGGAGGTTTTCCTGTATGAAAGGGAAGAGAATAGCCAAAGCAGTGATTATGCAGTATGCCAGGCAGGTCTCTTCTCACCCTTGGCAACCCTTTGGTGCTGCTTGGCCGAGGGGAGCAGCGATGGTTTGGCAAACACTGGAATTCATCGAGTCATTCACTGTGATTGCTAGGAAGGGGAACGCTGTGCCTGGGGGTTTTGGGGTGACACAGAACAGACATGGCCAAAGCAGGGAATTCCCTCTTGGTTTGTTGCACACTGAGATCAATCACCAAAGGAAAACCTCAGGATTGATCATAGCTTGATCTAAGCGAGCTGACATTTCACTGCTCCATCTGGGGTACGATTAAGATTTCCCTTCAAGAATAGGGGGAGATTTGATAGAGCGTTGGGCCTCAGGCTTCCAAATCACAGACCTCAAGCATTTGAGACAAAAACATAACTCCATTAGCAGCAGCAGCAGTAGAACATTAGCCCTGGTGCATCAGGCCTAACTGATTGAGCCAGAATGTATTATTTTCCCAATCCTGTGCAAAGCAAAACCCATCACATTTGGCACAGTTCTGGCTGTTAACTTCTAAGATTTATTACACAGTGCCATGGGGCCCCTGTTCTGCAGCTTTTTGTGAGTCCAAAATTTCCGTGAAGCCCAAGGGGACTTGTGCATGAGCAGGAAAGGCAGGACCAGAATACTTCAGTTTGGCAGGTTTTTGTCGTTTCCAGGGGAGGAAGAGCATAATATGTAACATATTTAATTGCATCACACTGATTTTTTGGGTTTAGGGAGGTCTCTGTGTGCATGTCCTCTGATGAGGCTGCCTTCTGCTTTGCCGTATCAGCTGGTTTAGCCGATTGCTTTGTGCCTTGTCTCGCAGCAGTAGGTTTCTAAAGTGCATCCCAGCCAGAGATGTGATGGAGGAGCCCTATCAACTTTATATACCATAGTACCTGCAATAGTAGGGCAGGGGTTTCAGAGGCTGCCCATCCTTTCCACTCTTAGTGTGGGGACATGCGAACCACTCTGATGCTCAGAAATCCCTTTCATGACTCTATAAACATATTTCACTATGAATAAGAAACAAAGAGAGACAAGAATAACCTACCTGGTGCTTCAGACAGCCTGTGAGGAATCCCCCTTCCACAATGGGAAAATGGGGAAAATCATTCCTAATGCTGTACAGAAGGGATATTTACCCACTCTTGATGTTCAGGGGTGGCATAAGTCTCGTTTCAGATAGCGACGAGCCGTCAGAATGGAGATGCAAAAGTTACACCAGCCCCTTCCTCTTACACCCCTGTGAAATCTGTCTTAGGCACAGATACTAGAAACGGTGTAGTTGCTTGGCTGACACTTACATAAGTTGTCATGCTAATACGGTTCTTGAAAATTGCCATTAAAGCATGAAACAACATTTGGCTGGGAGAAAAACAAGGCTTGCTTGTAGCTGAGCACTGTTCTGTCCGCCCAGCGTTTTGGCTGTGCAGCCAGCACAAGTTTTCTGCTGATGCTGACATGTGAGGTAACGTCTCTGCAGCAACCTGCTGTACTAGGACATTTCGCGTGTCCCTCCCCAGTGGCTAACGTGGTTGAGCGCAGTCTTCTGGCAGCGTGCTGGAGGACACAGGAATGGGTTTGGTAAGGGTTCTGCAGTGACACAATGCCTTTGGATGGGGTCTTTCCTGGCGAGCTGATTCACATCCTTTCGCCGGGGGCTGCGCTGGAATCAGGGCAAATGGCTCATCCAAATCTTTGGAAATGCAGCTCCTATCTGCTCTGGGGTGAGCACAGCACATGCTCAGGAACAATGGGGCTGAGCTGATGGATTGCCCTCAGGGGACCACTTCGCTTCCATCCTCGGGGCTGCCACGGAGGAGGAAATGTCACCCAGGAATTCCCCCACACTGGTGAACTCCAGTTCCTCCCTGATGCCTGGGGCTGTGCCTCCGCTCCCCTTCTGCAGCCATGGCCACTCTCCAGTGGCTCCCTGCACACGCACTGTCTGGCAGAGCTCTGCAACTTGAAAGGCTCTTGGACTTGAATGGACATCTTATATAATTTTATACACTGATTATTACCAGAGGGGAGGAAGGGGAGGAGGAAATGCTCTCGAAAACATTCCTCTGTGGGGTTTTTCAGCTGCTTTTGCTTGATCAGGAGCCCCCAGCAGAGGCCTGTCGTTCTGAGCTGGGCGTGCAGTTGATGCTTGTGTCTCCGCTGCGTACCTGGTGTGTTACTTGCTGCAGCGCTGATTGCATTGAGTTCTGTGTTTATAAACATTTTGAATCCGTGCAGGAGGCTGTGCTGAAGGCAATGTTAAAGCCAGCATCGGTTTTGTTTTTGCCTTTTCATCTGTAAACGCACATGATGTGTCTGCAGCGCAGTCAACAATGAGGGATCAGAGGAGCAAAGGGCTTCCTGAGCTGATTCTTTGCTTGGGTTCACTTCTGAGCTCTCCTGATACAGCCTCCTACATGCTTACATGAACACACATACGTATGCACACGTAGGCACTGTACAGACAGCGGACACTCCTTCAGATCTGAAAGCACTATCCTTTTGAAAGGCAATTCAGTGCTGATAGTCACTCCTGTCCTGCTGTTCTCTGGATAGGGCCAGCAGCTGGAGAGGATATTAAATCTGAACTGGTGAGAAAATTGCCTCCCAGTTAAGGGAAGCTGATTGTAAAGTACGGTTGTAAGCAGTCTGCAAACAGCAGTGGGGTTTTACTGGCCCCCTCTCTTGAAGGGTTTGTAATAGCCTTCTTGCAATGCTATCTGAGCGCCTTAACCCTCTCAATCCCCACAGCACCCCCTTGTGAGACAGGAATTAGTCCATAATCCTCATTATACATGGAGAAAAGAAGCCCAGGGAGATTAGGAATACCAGCCTTGCAGGAAGCAGTATGAATTCCGCTATGGGCTTTCAGTGGAAAGGGCCTCTAAGTGCAAAGCTGGTGGGCTTGGTAGGACCCGCGTTTGGAAATGCCCAACAGAAGCAGATCTGGGTGCCTCTCAATCCAAGCAGCAACAAACTAAGCGTGAATTTGGTCCGAAGTGCTCCTGCATGGGTAAAACTGCTGCGAGCAGCATCCATGTGCGGCTTGGGCCACTCTTCTCGGCTTTCTGTGCCAACGAGCACCTTCCACTCCAGCCATTAATGCTGAAGTTCCTGCTGGGAGATGGTTTTAGTTTGGAGCAGAGCTCGGCAGAAGAGGGGTGGAGGCTCCATCTGTTGATAGGCAGGGGAAAGGGTTCCAAACGGCTTGAGTGCTGCGGGGGCACCTCCCGCGTTCCAGCTGCAGGAGCAGGGGCAGTGCAAGCATCCCACCGGAGCAGCAGGATGCGGCTGTGTCCATCCTGCCCGGCACAGGGACCACGGCGAGGGGAGCCTGTCCGGAGGAGCAAAGGGCCGAACACCATGCAAAGGAACACGTTAGGAGCCCCAGCGCCAGCCCCGGGCGCCGCCGCACCGAGCACAACGGCCGAGCACCACCTAGTGTCAGCAGGATCGGCTCCGTCGGGCAGGGCATCACCGGTATCGCGGCGGGATGGCTGCGTACACATGGGTCCGGTGGTCAAGGTTAGACAGAGCGTTCAGAGGTACGATGGCTTAGAGAAAGAAAATAGGGGTGGAAATACGACCTGGTCCAGTGTGAGGCGTCCCTGCCCCTGGCAGGGCGTTGGAACTGGGTGATCTTCAAGTCCTCTCCGACCCAAACCATTCTATGTGTTCCTGGCACTGCTAATGAGGACCAGCAAGGGGAATTCCCCCTCTTCTCTCCACACTTGTCTCTCAGCTCCAACATCTGAACTGGTACGCTCTCTGGCACTGACACAGCTCATTCAGAGCATTCACAAGCCTCAGAGGTTATCGTATCAGAAAATGGTATGCATTATTGAACAGTGTTGTAGCCCTGCCTTCCTGAGTGCCTTGGCAGTGCCCTTGCGTGGCAAGGAAGGCAGGACACAGAGTCCCAATACCCCAAATAGACTTCTGTCTGAGGGGTTTAGAAGCTGCTGTGCAGTCATCCATGAGGGAAAAGCCACAGAGAGGATTTCTTCCGAATTAGAAATTCACTGACATGTTCTGCTTTGGATTTGAATCGGGCTCAGAACCTGCTGTAAATTTACAAGTGGAAATAAGCCCTTTGCTTTTAGTAGCTGGACAAATACGCTCCTTTTCTTGCATAAGCTCGTCTGGAACCTGATCTCTGGATCAGAGGGCGAGAAGTCAAGAGGTTCGCAGGCCTGTCTCATTTTCAGGCTGTCAAGTCAATAGCACCAGAGTGTAAATTTGATGCTGTGGCAGCAGAGCTGCTGCTGTGAACGGGGAGCAGTGCTCCTGCAGACACCACAGTGAGCCTGGAGAGGGACATTGCCATCAGCAGAGCACCGATTCCACTGTCACCCCGCTGGAATCAACTCCCCCGTGTCAAGGTGCGCCTCTGGAGCAACTCCAATGCAAATCTACAGCAAGCCCAGAGCAGACGTGGGAGTTTCTGGTGTAAATCTGGACTGAGTTGAACACGACTGGTGGGGCAGCACGGCAGCCCAGTCCGTGCTGTTGTGGCTGGACACAGAAGGCAGCCCCAGCAGTTCCCAGGCAGATGTGAGCTCTGTTTAAATCCACATCCAGGTGGGGACACGTTTCTGCTGCACAAGCACCTTCCCCATCCAGTGCCGGCTGCTTGTGACGCACATCCAGCAAAGTCTGTCCCCTCTCCCCCCGCCTGCTCCCAGCCAGGCTGTTAATTTCTGGCTGTCACAAACGAGCTGTTCCTCTGTGAGCAGAGCCCTTTGCCCCTCTCCAGCAGGCGAGGCAGGCATCAGCCTTGTCAGCATCAGAATCAGCCACAGGAATCAACACATCCCGGTGATGCTGATTTATCGCCCTCTGGGTTGTCAGCATAAATACTTGATAGATACAGATATGAATAATACAGGCTGAGTTTACCTTGTCGGCATTAATGAATCTCCTGTTGGAGAGCAGGGGGAGGCCGTCGCCAGGCTGTGCATGCAGTGGAGGTCTCCTGTGCATGCTCCTCCACCGTCCCAGGGAAGGTGAAGGGGTTTAATGCAAACAGTGCTGTTGTGAACCTGGAGCAATCCCCTTTGCAGCCTGCTTTTGGAAATGCCAACTGGGCCTGGCTCTTGTCTACTGAGGGGGTTTTTGCTGCGGTCTCAGGAGCTGGAGATGTGAATCTGGAGGGACTCCGAGGGAAATGTTTCTGTCAGCCTGGAGTCGCTGCAGAGGGGCCAGCGGAATGATGTTGCTGTTCTCTCTCAGAGGACAGACCTTTCCTCATGGGCCAATTCCCTCCTCCTGTCCAACAGTGGGAGCAATTGTTCTCCCCTATCCATGAGCTTTCTTTCTGCAGGTGTCGGAGGGAGGAGGTCACCTTCCTCATGCTGAGCTCCTAGGAGATTATGGGACCTTTCTGGAGATGCTGGATAGGGAGGCATTGATTGCTCGTCTCCCTGGGAGAGCTGGAGGAGCATTTGTCCTCATGGCTTTCACTCAACTAAGCCAAATAGCCATGCAGCTAGCCAAATAGCCAGCCCCTGCCTGATAATTCCTACTAGCTGATTGGTTGGGGGATGGAAAATACTAGGAAAAATACGGTAGATCTACGGTACTTTACAGTCTTCCCATGGGAAACCATGGGAATTCCTGGATTCCTCCTCAATGGGGAGACCTGGGGGAGTGAGGTTGATTTGCCCTACCTCCTAGTGTTTGGGGGTAATGTGGCTCTGCTTCCAAACGCTGTAAGACCTCGCCATCCCTGGCACACAGGAAGAGTTGGAGGCTGACTTCATGAGTCATCCCTTTCCAAGCAGGGAGAAAAATGTCACATTGCATTCTTGTTTGCAAATTCTTCACATGTGTATCTTGAGCTCTCGACACAAATGAGCTCCCAGTGGAAGCTGTCTGCAGGGCTCAGTTTTCCATGCTTTTGGCAGAGCTTTGGCGATGGTTCCGGGTTCCAAGCTGCCCTCTCATAGGGTGACAGCTAAAAGAGCATCTACATGGGGTCTCATGGTAGTGGAGATCAGCATGTCTTATCCATGGCAAGAAGACAGAAATCTTCCAGCAGCAGAGACAGGCTCCCGATATAGGAGTCTCTGTTAGTCTGTATTTCTGACACACATTTTCCCATGTAATATTCTGTGTGGTGTTCAAGGCCAGGTAGGGCACAGTCGTGTCTATTTTGCCCTGATGCAAGCAACTGGGACTAGAATTCACTTTGCAGCAGAGCTGCCGATGCCTGTCTGTAACACCACCACCTGCTAGTGTACCTGAGCATCCAAATCTGGGCCTGAGGCTTCATCATTTCGTGCCTCAGTTTGCCACCAGACAGCAGGTCACAGCTAACAGGAGAGTTTGGAGGCCAAAAGCCCTTAGTGGCTGGAGCATGCTCATCCAGAGCTTAGGTAAATGCATAAATGGTTTCCGTTTGGTGCATTATGGGAATCTGGCCCTCTTTGGAGGTGATGTGAGATGGATAATAGCAGGGACAAGCTGTTAAGAGCTTTCTGTCCTTCTGCAGGCAGCAAGGATTTCATCTTTTAAGATAACCTGAGAGGGGTAGGGCTATGGGCTCACTCCATTTGTCAAGTGAGTCCTTTTTCTTTAATGCCTTTAAATACTTTCACAGGGTCTGTTAATGAAACTTTGGTGACCCTGGGACTCCTGAGGGAATCCATCTGCATCTAAGTGGTGGAAAATGAACTTGTTAATGGCTGGGGCCTGCTCAGTCAATATAGGAAATCGATTCTCAGTGATGAAGGGCTGTATGGGAAGGGGCTTGGCTGAGTGGCTTTATCTTGAGGATGAATAGGGATGGGTGGGTGGGCAGTGCAGAGCAGTGACTGATGAAGAGGATCAGATGGTGGCTGGGAAAATGCCTCATTTTTACTGCTAACTGCAGGGAATTCGGAGGGCTTGCCAAACTGAGGTACTCGTGCCTGAAGGACATGTGGAAAGCCTGCGTAAGATCTGATTGCAATCTCTCTACTTCTCTCTTCTGTGCTTGTACCCCACTTAGCACCACAGGAGGTCTTCTTTCCCTTCATTCCCAGGTTTCCCCTAGGAAAGAGAGATGCCTCCCCAAAGCCATCCATCCCTGCTCCCATCAGACCTAATCTGTCACAAGTAATTCAGCATCGGGAGGGAGACTAGAGCTCCTGGAAGAGCTCACACTATGGATAACAGAGGATAAAGGCTGGCACTACCAGAACGCCATTGGAAAGCCTGGTGTCTGGGTCCTCTGGGAAGTGCTCTGGAGTCATTTGGACATCTTCCCTGCATCTAACAGGAGTTATTTTGCCCTTTGCTAGCCCTCTCCACTTCTAGCTCATTCCTTTCCCCTATGGCCTTTCTGCACTGCAACAGGGACACAGGTTCCCTGCCTTGTGCTGAACTTGTACGTGAGCAGGGACTTGCAACTCCAAGGGTATTAGCAGTGGTGGAGTTACATCGTTGAGGGGATGGTGTAAAGGGCGTTAGGGTGCCCTTTACATATGAATGTGGGGAGGAGGATGACAGTTTAGAGAGGTAAGGAGGGAACAGGAAGCATATTTTTCTGCATTTGGGGATGCTGTGTGTGCTGTACACACCATCTGTGCACTGGTGAAACCATGTTGGGCCTTTTAAGAGCACCGATCCGCCCTTTCATCTCTCACACAGGGCAAAACGTGTACCATAGAGCTGGGAATAGAGCCTCAGACAGAGTAAATTGGTCACATTCTGCTGGTATCCACAGGGTGATGCTGATTTTCATTGCAGAGGCGGATGGCCCGGTGAGATCACAACAGCAGGGCTGACTGTGCTTGCAGTCAGGGTCCCTTTACACCCCGCTCCTCTGCTTCGGGGGGGATCGCCCTGGTTTAGAGCAGCTGAACCTTCAGGGAGTGTACGGAAAAGGCAAGCTTGGAAATGGGAGGAAAACCTTTATGGCTCTAAAGCAGCTTTGGGCATCTGCAAACTGCTTTGAGATCTGCAGCAGCCAGTTGCCAAAGAGGAGCCCTTTAATTATGATGTGATTGGTGCTATGCCCTTCAATGGTTCGCACATCCCGTGGGTCAGATCCTCGGCTGATAAAAGCTGGGAGCACCAAACTGATTTATGTCCACTGAAGATCAGCTGCAGCGAGCCCACGTTATGCCATTTGATGAAGTCTTCTCTCTCTCTTCTCTCTCCATTTGCCTTTAGTCACTAAAATCTGCTTCATTAACAAACTCGCCCTAATCACTGCTCCTGAGCAGTGGAGCACTTTGCCCAGTGGGGCTCTGCATGAAGCTTCTGCCCAAGGATTGTTACAGTGAATGTAATGCACACTCTAATGACTTTGCTTCTCCGTAGCCAGTTGTTGGAGGATATGGAGCAGTGATTCTGCACCGCTCGCTGTGCTGGGAGTCTCTCATGGGTGGCTGGATGGTAGCTGCGAATCTGCTCACCTCCTGCACGATGAAACGTTTTCCTTCTCTAAACAGTCTGGTTTGAATCACAGGCTTTTAGCTAAAAGCATCTTTTTGCGGAGTCAGAAAGTGAAGGCTAGGAGGATGCTGGAGGTGATGCTTCAGGTTTTAGGCATGTCATGGAAAGAGGGTAGGGGTCTTTAAGGATTTTTCTGGCAGGATTTGGCTGGAGCTTTTTGGGAAAATAAAAGAAGAGGCTTCAGGAAATACAGTTTCCTGATCTGGAAGTGATTACATTTTGTCTATGCCATGAGGGAGGGAAAGATGGGCATTGAAAAGAGCATGATCCATCTATGTGCTCGACAGTAGCTGCCAATCCTCTCGGCCCCACGTGCTCGCAGCTCCGCTCTGTCAGCACGGCTGATGGAGACCCACACCCAGCCCCACAAAGCAACGCAAAGAGTATAATTTAAGCTGTCCTATTCCTGTCCTGGCATGGATCCATTTGTCGGAGACGTAAGAGTCTCCCCCACACAAGCCATCGCAGCAGCGTGTTGGCTGTGGGGAGCCACGCACTGTGCGGCGGGGCTGGGGGGAGCGGGGAGGAGCAGCCCAGCCAGCATTATCCTGTGGGTGGCTTGTTTTTCATCCCTCCCACCCTCTCAGTGATGATGAGGCCTATTTTTTCTCTCCTTCTATGTGCAGAAATAGCTTGCGCTTGTCGTAAATCACCTCGGCTGCAGATGGTGAGTCACTGGTTGATCAAAGGCGAGACCCTTTTCGAGGTCTGAGCGGAAGACTGGATGCTTCAATAAATCATTAGGAACCAGCAGTAAAGAGAGTTTCCTTGGGTTTAACAAGAAAACCTCACCACCCCCCTGCTTTGTCCCCCATGCCCGTGTAAATGGAAGATCTCAGTGACATCAATGGGATTACCTGATTTAGGATTCCTGTTTCCTAGGTTTTGGGCAGTAGTTTTCTGCCCCAGCCAACAAGTTTGGATGGCAGCATGGGGAAAAGTGCTATAGCCAAGGGGAATAAATATGACTGAGTACAAGTGCTAGGAGCAAGGAATGAGAAAGGACCCAGAGTGTTGGCATGTGCCATTCACCAGTAGAAAATGATCTAAGAAATGCAGAGTCCAATGGTATCACCATCTGCTAAGCATGAGTGTGACATGAGCTAGCATAGCGGTGACAGGAGCTGGGATGCAGGGTGAGATGAACCGCAAGGTCCATGATGTAACTGCATCAGGGTCCAAGATGCCACACTGTATACCTATTGCAAGGTGGGGTGAGGTGGCACTGAGCAGGACTGCTCACTCAGATGAGACAAGGAGCATTAATGTGGCTGTGGGGAGAGGAGGAGAGACTTAACCCAAGCCATGCATCTGCCAGCATTAAGGATGGTGGTATCCTGCCCAGGACGGAGTACTGGGTTGTGGGGGAGCAGAGGATGGTGTGAGAGCTGTCAAGGGAAGACAGGAAGACCTGAAAGTGTTCCTGTACATGACACATTCCTTTCCTCTCCTCATCCCTTGCATGTCTCCAGCCAGCCTCTCTGGGAACTAAGAGATCAATGGCTCTTGAGTCAGAGACTCCGCTGAAAGCTGAGCAGATGAAGGGTTTGCCATCTGTGAACAAGTTGTTCTGATTGAATTAGGGAACATTTAACATTTACAGATAATTAGAAACAGCCACCCATTACAAAGGGAGCAAGAGGCAGCAGAGAGAAGAGGAGATTTTGAAAGGCGATTGGAAACTCCTTGACACATCAGCCAGGGGAGCTTTTCAGATGCAACTTCTGAGCGGTTCTAAATGCTTTGTGCTCATTACATCCCACATCTTGGAAGCCATGTACCTTATCTCTGCCTCTCTTCTCTGTCCTCTCCATTGTGTTCCTTAGCTACCTTTTTCTCCCAGCCAGCTATCAGCCGGGTGCCTTTCTGGTTGATTTTGACAGCGTGTCTCCTTTGGTCCCATACTGGGCCAAAGGGAAGGAAATTTGCTTTTCATCTCCATGACTGTCACAATCTCCTTGGCCTGGCATTGGGCTGTGCAGCCATGGGGAGACACAGCTCTGGATGCAGAGGCTCCTGTGCTATCCTGACCTCTGCAGGATAGACCTGCATGTAAGGCTGGTTCACATTATTTTCAAGCTAACTTTATTACATAGAAAGATAAATACCCTTGGAAAAGAAAGAGAAAAATATAATCAAGAAAGAAAGTAAAATATGTAAAATACTGTCTTTTCTATTCCAAGATAGCTTCTTTCATACAAATTCCTCTTTTTCTTCCTCATGTTTCCTTAATATGTTTTTACATCAACAGTGTTAAGAGAAGGCTGTTTCTCGTACTTTGCTTTTGAGAGAAAAAGAAGAGAGTGGAAATTTGAAATTCCTCAAAACACAAAAAGAGATGATTTCCTTCCCAAAATTTCCTCTGAAAAATAGCTGGCATCTCTCAAGCAGCTTGAGCAGTAATTGTGCTTACATCAGTGACGGTAATTGCATTGCATCTGCTGCAGAGAGTTACCCAAGAGGTGAAACCATAACGCTGCAGCTGCCCTCTCGCTGGAAGAAGAAGCCTCAGTGATGGCTCTTGGGCAGCGGCTCCTTGACTTGACCTGTGCTCCAGCACTACGGGTGGCTCCAGGAGCAGAGGCAGCTGCAGTTACAGCCCATCAATGGGCATCCCACCCTCCAACAGAGCAGAACAGGTCCCTCGGGACAAGAAGGTGATAACGGCAGAATTAAAAGGCTGGAGAGGCAAGAGAGGGATGAGCCCAGGGATGTCATTAGGAGGTCGGTTCAGGACGCACTCATTTGAGAGCGGGATGATGATGAAGTGATGTAGCTTTTGCCAGACATCCTCAGGTCTTCAAAGAACATGAGCTGCATGAATGTTTTGTCCTTGTAGGACTGATTTTGGGTGAGCAGTCCTCCTAGGAAGGGCTTGTTCAAGGGTTGCGCAGCTGGGTTTGCTCTTGGCTGGTACTGGAACAACATCTTGTTATCTACAGCAGGGTAAAGGTGAAAGCCTGTCTAAGCAGCCCTAATGGAGGTAGCTACATCGAGGCTGTGTCCTAAGGAGGCGCTTTAAAACTTGCCTAAAAAGCATCTGCAATGAAACTGGAGAAGAGCTTATGGTACACAGAGGTAATACTCAGCTTCCCCGCATTTCTTAGAAGGAAATAAATGGAAAACTGAGATTTCTCCGCAGGTCCAATAATATCCAAAAGCCTCACTGGGATAATGAAGTGAGAAGCAGACAGCTTTCAGCACAGCTTGCACCCCAGCCTTGTTTACCAGGGCTACCCCTAGCAGGCAGCGTGTAGGACCCTGACAGACATCTAGTGGCATTTTCCTATAACTACAAGCTAAGAAGGGGGTGCCGGGGAAAGTGGTGGGGTATGTATGGTGGTAAGGAGACGGTTCTGCTCTCCAAATAAGTAATAGGCTTTGGTCACGGGGAAATACAAGTCCCTGTCGCTTGCATTGGCATCCATCTTAATGGAAGAACAAAAGGGAAAGGCTGTGATGTGGAGTGTTACTTCTTGGAGAGTCAGGCTGAAAACAAAGGAATCCCTGCAGACGGCTCACCCTACACAACCCCATCAGTGCTGGCTCTGCTGTTTCTGCTGCTGTTGGTGGGGAAGGACAGGGTATGGAGGGCAGGCCCCTGCCGTCAGAGAGACAATGCACGCTGGGGGGATCTGCACGTGCCCACGTCTTGGCTGGGAGCAGGAGGAGATGCCTCCAAGGGGGTGTCAGACACAGTTACAGTGAGCCATGATATTTATAACAAAGTGTGGGGGAAGGTGTCACATCACATTACACTGATGCTCCGGCGCCAGAGACACAGGGGCGATGCTGCAGAGGCGGATGTGGTGAGGGCCAGGAGGCGGTAAGATGAGTTTGCTCTGCAAGCACTGAGTCTTTGTTGGGGTCCTGGCAGCGTGGCACACCAGAGCAAGGTTTTCCTTCAGGCCAGGGGAGGGCAAGCATCACGGATGCTAGCATCAGCTGGTGGCCTGGCCCTGCCTTAAGGGACAGTAGAGTTAGGGTGTATGGTGGTGAAATGGGGGAAATACAATCCGGGTATTCCCAATGTACTTAAACACTGGAGTCTGTTTTCTTTCCTGGATGGATGTATCCCACTTGCTTTTGTGCAAGGGGGATGACATTGGCCTCGGAGCAGAACCTTGCTGACAGACCTCCCTTCACCAAGCTATGACCTAAACGCTCTTATCTTTGGAATAAACAGTTCCTTACAGAAAGCTAGGCTGCGTCAATGCAAGCATCTGGGATTGCACAACTCCCTCCCTAAAGAAGGAGTCCCTGAAAGCACCCAGCTCTTTGGAACTGCTGCAAAGAGCGGGCCAAGACGTAGAAAGCTGAAGCCAAGGACCAGGTCTCAGAGCTGTGTTCTCCCTGTGCAGCAGGAGGAGGCTCCATGCAGAAATACCCTCATGAACTGTAACCAGAGCAGCGGGAGCTCCTACACGTACACAAGCATATCCCTGTGCATCCAGCTCCTGCTCCTTCCCCCGGCCCTGGCAACACTACAGTCAAACATGGATGCAGTGCAGCACAGCAATTGCAGCCTTCACGGGCCTCTTGAGGCCAATTGCTGGGGAATAGCTTTTGTCAGCTGCTGTTTGTCCCTCACTGCAAACATGGGAGCATCTCTTGAGACAGCAGCCAGCACACGGGCAAGCAGAACCGGAGCCTGCTGCTTGGTGCAGTGTTTGGTGCTGTTCTGGTGGCAGGTAAACCCTCTCCCCACAGTGGGGAACAGAGCCTGGTCTCCACACGTCAGGCTTGGGTGGGCTTTGCACACCCTGCAGCAGGCACTCGCTCAGCAGAGGAGTCATCCACACTGCCCTGCAGTGGGCCAGTTCAGCCTCCATCCACTCCACACGACCCTGCTTTTCTCCCTGCTTCACCCCCATGCAGACAGCCCTGCCATTTACCTCGCAGGGATTCAGCTGCTCAGTTCCTGCAGGGATTGATGTTCTTTCCCAGGGTGTTTTGAGTCCAGGTTGAGCATCCCAGCTCCATTCAGAAGCAGAGACCTCATCGCTGTTGGTGCCAGCTTTTATTCTCATGGGGTTCTGCCTGACTGCCTTCACTGCAGTGCAAGCGTGGCTATGGGTGACCTTGGCCCCTTTTCCTGCCCTTATGAGGCTGCTTCCAAGTGCCTGCAGCGCTGAAGCCGCAGTCCCTGAGTGGAAGTGGCAGCAGCGGCTGCAGACAGGGAGGCAGGCTCCCCCATAGCCCCCTGGGGCAAGTGTTCCATGGGAAGACATCGGCTCCTGCCTGCTTTGCAAAGCAGGCTTGCACGTCTCCATTCGTTTCCCTATGGAAACGAACACTCTTGACCTCAGCCCTAGACCAAGCGAGCCCTGAGCTCTGGTGGGCTCCGCTTGTCATCCCCTGTGTGTGGCGATAATAGCAGGTGGATGTGAGATACCCTCGTTAGGTTATCACAGGCCTGGGCTTGTTCCCTTGAGCCATGAGGATATTCTCATGAGGAAAGAGGAAGGAGAGAGGAGGGCCAAGAGCACAGGTTGGTAGTAGGCAAAGGGCTGGAGCACCTTAACAGGTATGGTCCTTTGTTAACACTGCTGTCAGGGCTCCTTTTGGAAGGAAAAGGTGCTGGAAGCATGCAGGTTGCTAAGTGAGAGCCATTAAGTAGTTTGTAGGCTGTGTCTTTGTGTGATGGGGTGTATTTTGTGCTGCATACATCTGTATGGTCTGTCTAACACAGAGTGTTGTTGCATACCTACTGTGACAGAGCAGCACGTGTACTGTGACTGGTGCTTCTGTATGACTACCTGGGGAAATACATCAGCAGAGAGCACACCTTTCCCGTGCTCTGTTTGCAGTGGGATCAGAGAGGGACACAATGTCCATACGAGGACAGAAAATGGCTGGGTCCCTGCAAGCCCACCTCCATGCATGGGTGATATGTGTAAGCATCCTGCCTTGGACATATTTATGCCGATGTCTGACTGCAGACGTCACATCCACGTGGCGCGTTGGGCTAAGGAAGGACGGGATGTGTGTGGCTGTAAGGCATTACATCTCCCCGCATCCTGGTCTGCAGAGCTCTCTAATGTCACGTGTGAGTCAGCACGAAACCCAGGCGTTTGGTTGGGATGTCCCTGCCTGCGTGTGCTCTGCAAGGCACGTCCTGCAGTGTCTGTGTCCCGTGTGCCTGCTTGCTGCCTGAGGTCCCGCCGGCTCCGTGCCCACGGCAATGGCACAGCGCCACGAAGCAGCCAGCCCTCTGATGTGAGGGTTGCTCCTCTCACTACCCAGGCAGTTTAAAGGAGGTCATCCTTGTCCCGCTACAGCCAGCGACTAAGGCAGCCTGGCATTTACCCAGGGTTTATTTGGACACTCTAGAGCCAGCTGCACACGTTTTTTGGTTGTTTGGTTTTGTCTGACTTCGTGCCCTTTTGGTGATTCCTCATAACCCCAGCTCAGAGGAGGGACAAATCCTCTCTGCTTTCAGGGGAAGGAGGATTGTGCAGCATCCGCCGCATGCAGACAGACCATAAAAAGAAAGAGAAAGCCTCTTGCATTATCTGTCCTGGAAATGGCATTTTGTTCTGTGTACAATTCCCTTTGACTCTTTAGGCAAAGATTTATTCTCTCTTTTCTCATGACAGCAGCGTTTGCAGCCTTCCGGTAAGTTTGGACCAGCCCAAATTAACTGTGCATCCTCAGTGTCTGATTAGCTCTATTTGCTGTGTTTTTATTGACCTATGCAAGTGAAAAACTAGGTCAAGCCAGGCTGATGAGGCTAGATCTGGCTCTGTAATATAAATCAGTGCAAACGAGGCCATCCATTCGCTGAGCCATCAAATCACGCTCAGGGGTGGGTGGCCTCCAAAGCATCCAGGGGACATAATTAGGAACTTTCCCAAGCTGTCAATCAGAAGTGGAGCGTGGATTGGAGGTAGAGGGCGGATGGATTATTTTAGAAGCTGTTCTTTGTTTCTCTGGTGAGGGGCATTTTATCAGCAAGCGGATGAAGCACAGTCACTGGGATGGCTGCAAATAGAAAGGGCCCTTGCCCATCTGTGACTCCTGTACAAAGCCTCTCCACGGAGAAGGGATGGAGGCAATTAATAGAAGGCTGCAGGGCTGAGATGAGGTTTTGTTCTACAGAAGGGAGAGCAGAATCTTTCACCCAGCTTCCTTCCTAGCAGCCCTTATTGACGGCTTTTGCCATGCACAGCCAAGGGCGATACAGCCAGCCTCTACTATGGAGAAGCCTTTGAGACTCCTCTAATGTTGCCTCTCCTGGTTTGGTTGGATCAGAGCAGGAATCAGCCTGTGACCCAATCTGCTGCCGCTGAGTTAGGCACACTGCTCCGGGGAGAAAAGAGGCGGTGAAGTCTGTGACAGGCTCAGTTCAGATGCATTGAAAGAATCCCTCCATCACCCTGGAAAGGCTCTTTGCGGGGAGACTTGTGTGTCTGGTGCTGGAAGTTTCCAGGACAGGAAGCAAGGAGCAGCCTCAGCTGGTCTCATCTTCAGCGTGTGATGTGCTGGGAGCACCGTGTCACACAGCATTAGCTTCACGTTGTGACAGCTCAGGGGCTCACAAAGCCACCCTGCAAGGGGGGCAAAGCAGAGGGGGCCAGACCCCAAGTAGCTTGTGCTGGTGTGGCAGGGCTCAAAGAGGGGGTACCGGGAAGGGGGTGCAGGAGGCTCCTCGCTGCATGCGCAGAGGGCATAGCAGGCTTTGCCTGCTCATCGTGATTACCCGCGGGGCTGCCAGCAAGCCGCTGCTGGATTGGCCTCTGCTCTGCAGTGTGTGCAGGGGGGAAGCTCAGGTCAGCGTCACGTTGTGCTGCCAAGAGCCACACATGTGATGGCCAGCTGGAAGAAGGTCACCTGGATGTGAAACCCGGTCGGGATCCGCTGTTGAAGAAGCAAGGGATCTGGGCAGACCCGTGCAGGGTGAGTTCAGCCGTGATCACAGAGCAGGATGTTTTCAGTGCCCAAGGGGAGGCAGAGCTCTCCTGCATGTTCTGTTGCATAGATGTCAGGCCACAAATGCCTCATCCTTCACCCCTGAGAATATCTGCAGTCCCTTCTCAGTGGGATCTGAGGAGGTTTTGTGTGTTGCAATGCACAAGGCAGAAGCCCTTTCAGTGGGTGTGAAAGGGTGCAGAGGGTTACCTGTTATGAAGAGGAACAAGCCACCATCGTTTTGTACTGCTATGCACCCAGCTCTGTACAGCAGGTGTCAAATGTGCAGTAAATGCTGTTCCTTTGGGGGAAATCTGGTCATTAAAACGAGAGGAATATCAGCTTTTACAGAGAGAGACAAGAGATGATGAAACCCGGCTGTTAAAAACCTGGAGTTGCCAGGTGTCTTCCACTGAACCCAAATATCCATTCAGCTAAGTCAGCTTCCAGGGAGATGCTTCCCATTCCCTTCTGCTGGGTGGCTGGTGGGAATGCCAGAGGGTAGGAGCTAGCAGGAGCATCTCTGCCTGTGCAGCTATCTCTGCCTCTCCTGTCTGAGCTCAGCAGCAACCTGATGTGAGTGATGGCCCGGGCTTCCCGGCTGCATTTACATTCCCTTTGCATGCTCTTGTTGCCTTCCCGTCTTTATGGTTGTGATTTACTGACGTCACAGGCGCAGCATCACGGAATTGAGTTTATGGAAGGCTGAATTTATGATTAGAGAGATGAACCCTCCACCACTCCATGCTGCTCCCCCCCTTCCGCGCACACATGCGGGAGCGCAGCACCTCGCTCTGCTCTGCAGCGCAGCGGCAACGGGGGAAGAGAGGCCATGGGGGACCCTGGTTTATGGAGGATAAACTGCAGCCACCCTCGTGCACTGGGCTCCTGGGTTTTGCATGTGTGTCTGAGAGGAGGAACGGGTTGCAGCCCGTGAGGCAGGGCTCCTCACTGCTTTGTTTCTTGTTAACCGTCCTCTTCACAGCGATGCATTCCTACTTTTGGGTGGTTTCCAAAGCATTCCCAGCAGGCATTTCTCAGCCTTGCCACCTCCTTGTCCCACCCCCCCTCCAGATTTTTCCCTCTCTCCCACTGAACTTCTGGATAAACTGCAAGGTCAGGAAGCCAAGCAAAGAAGGAAAGGGAGAGAAAATTCACAGGTTGTAAGCCAAACTCAATGGGATGCAGCTCTGTGCATGGCTCAGTTTGTGTCTGGGTGTGTTGGAATAACTCCATTCTCAGGAGCTAATTTAGGATGTCCTCTGCTCTCTGCCTGGAGAGGAAACAGCTTCCATGCAGAAGGCACTTGTCTGTGACAGATCTCTTGTAAACAGCATAATAGCTTGATGTCAGACACGCTGAAGACATCTTTATCAGGTGCTTTGCCAAAGCCCCCAGGGGGAAGGCTGTAGGACAGACCTTGGTCAGCAGAGATTTTTCAGGCACAGGCTGGCTTTGATTCAGAGCCAGGCTGCGTGGAGCCCTCGCTAACCCAAAGGCTTGGGTAGACCACCAGCTAGTAATAAAAAAGGAGGTCTGTTATAGCACGCTGCATCGCAGAGCCAGCTGTCTCTCAGCAGAGGAGCTTTGCTGAGATATTCTAGGCAGAGGCACTAAAGAAAAGATTATATCCAAAACGGAGCGAGTTAGAAGAGCAGATTGGGTAGAGGATTTCCTGCTCTGTGGGAAGGTCGAAGCCTGCTTTTGCCATCACTCACAAAGACCCATTTTTGTCTGCGTTTAATCACAATGATTTACGTAGGCTTTCTTATCTTTTGGTTTTCCCTACTCCTGTACCTGTATTGAGGACCTTCTCAGTGCAATATCCCTTCATACCAAAATCCCCAAAATCTTGGCTTAAAAAACATCGCTGTGCTTCCTTTTCTCTAGGGTGTTTAATAAGGGAGGGGAATCGGTCTTGCTTTTACATGAGCAACTGGGGGTTTTGTAGGAAGCTGAAAGCAGAACGATTTTAATGGGCATCAGTGTTTCTCTGGTGATGTGCTTATTTCTTCCCGGCTTCTGAAACCCAGAGCCCCTGTGCCTGCTGCCAGTGCATCCGTTCGTTCATTCATCCATCTCTCCATTCCCATCTCTCCCTGCAAGCCAGAATACCCTTTGGCTATGCTGGAATGTACTGAACTGCAGAGATTGCGCTTGAGGTGGAGAAATTGCAGAAGCAGAAGGAGCCTTCACAGCAAACAGTCTATTTATTGATATTTTATTATGCTGTTTAGCAGGACCCTGGTGCCTGTAATAAAGCATTAAGGAAGTGTAGCAGCACTTTCCCATTGATCCCATTCAGTGCTGTGGTATTAGTGTGACGGCCAGCGACAAAGAAAAGAGATCGTTTTATTTCCCTCCCCTGTGCTGAATTGCTGATGGCAAAATGCCCTGTAAGCCTGAAGATTAGTTAGTTGTACTGTGATGCCCAGCTGAATGATCACAAACCACATGCAAAAAGGGAAAGGCAAACTCCTTTTGTTTGCTCTGTAGAAGTGCACAGTGAGGGATCTGTAGACATCCGTGATGACTCGGGGGGGCTCAGATCTATCAAACCTGGTATTTCATGAAGATGGAAGTGGTCTGAGCTGGTCCTGGAGGGCAGGCAGGGAAGGGGATGAGCTGAAAGATTCCTTGTGGAACAGAAGTATTGCAGGTTTTCTGGTTGCAGCAGCTAGTCTGAGCTAGCAGCACAAGGAACAAGCCACATAAGCTCACAGATCTGGCTGGTACATCTCTCTCTGTCCCTTATGATGACTCCACAGCCACATATGACACCAGTGAAGAGGGAGAGATGTGAGCCCATCCGTAAGAGACCACAGTGAATGTGCCTCATGGAGCCTTAACAGGAAACCTTGAAGAGTTTATACCGTAAATGCAAAGCAAGTGAGAACAGTAGCAAACTGGTGAAGCAGTCCCTCAGTGTGACAGTGGCAGAATGGACATAGACTCTGCTCGGTCGCTCTATGGCAAGCCAGAGACTCAAACACTGCCCACCGAGCAACAGAGAATCCCTTGCTTCTTCCTCCCTGGTCTTTCCAGGGTGTGTAGTGGTGAAGCCATGGCCAGGCTGGGGCAGGCTCCTGCCTTTGACCACACAGAGAGCCCCATGCCCCAGAGTCTGCCCTGAGCCTGCAAGCAGAGCATCAGTACCGTCAGTGCCAGGGGCTGGAACCTCTCCTGGGGTCTCCACGTGTTGCCAGTACCCCGGGGATGGAGGGACGTGCTCCTGCTTTCTCCTTTATTCCTTCAGAGAGCCCACAAGCGCATCTCCTGCGCATCTCCATCTGCTCAGCCCTTGCCCTGGAGGGGGTGGCTCAACGTCAGCCTGCTCCAGATTAACATGTGCAAGCAGTGCATTAGCCAAATGGCCTTTCCGGAGGGAGGAGGTGCCTGGGTGTTTGAGGAGGGATTTAGCTCTATTATTACCTGGACAGCTGGTGTTCGGGCCCAGTGTGGCTGAATATGTGCAGTGAAGCAGAGTGGTTGGGGAACACTGCTCAAGGAGTGTCTGCTCCTCAGCCACCCTCACACTGCTGCTGCTCATCCTGAGGTCTGCTTTCTAACCCTCTCCTCTACCAAGCCCCTACATGGGCTCTTCATCTTCTGATGCTCCTTTCCATCCTCCCTGTGAAGATTAGGGTAATAATAATAATAGTAGCCCCTAGGACCACTGGAAAGGGATGAATCATTAGCTCAATTAATGTTTCCAAGGGCCTGAACCTCTCATTTTGTGTGTGGAGGTGTTCGCATCCACGTGAAGGTGCTTCCTCCTACCTTAGCAATCTCCACACTCCCCTACTGTGACCCTGGGGACAATTAGTAGCTGTAATCTTCTGAACATTGTGTAAGGAAGGAAAGAATCCAGTAATACCTGGCTGGGATTTTGTGTGGATTAATTAGCTACTGTTTGCACAGCTCTTCTGAAGCTTCGAACCTATTCAAGTGCTAAGTATTATCATTAAATAGTGATCCATTAGTTCTGATCATTGGCCACAGCTTCTCTGGTGTCATTTTCTACAGCACCATGTATTTGTCTTTGCTATTGCAAACACATTTATTAAGGCGATGCGGCAGCAAAAGGGTCCATCTGCAGTTTTGGTTTAAGTGTGATCATACGGTGGCTGGGTTATAACTGTGCTTAGCAGTAACAAGTGTATTAAAACCTGTCCTTTCCTGGTTCTGGGTCACTTGCTGAGTACCAGGTGAGGTAAACACAAGCAGGCTGTGTCCTTCACAATGGCAATACAATGCCTTCAACCCCCTTTCTAGTTTGGTAGCTGTAATTTTAACTGGCAGCACAATTGTGAAAGAACTGTGTTAGCTCAGAGGTCAATGGAAGCTCTGATGCATCCAACCTGACATTTGGGACGTGTCCAGCTGGTTGCCATGTTTCAGCTGGACTGTGAAGCCATGGGGATTTGAATCCTCCTCTAAATCACTTTGTGCCTGTAGAGCTATGGCTGTTGTTGGTGCATCTACGCAATCGGGACCTATCCTGCTGCAGGAGCATCGCCTCTGTGCCATCGTACTCTTTCTGTGCCGTGTTGTAAGAGATACCTAACTTCCAGCTGAGCTCCAACGAGCTGGTTTAGTGCTAGCAGTCTGCTTCCAGCTTGCATCCCTCTAGGGCCTGTTGGCCTGTCTGTTTCCAGCACTGCTGCCTTCATGTGTGCTGGTGCCAGGGTCTCCGAGCAGGGACCAGCAGCTGTATGCTGCTGCCGCTCGCCTGAGCATCACCTCAAAAGACCCTTCTTTCAAGGAGCACTGTGACAAGTGGCACACGGCAGCTGTTGGCCTCCCAGGCGTGTGACCCATGTGCCATGGAGCGCCCTGGACTTGACAGGTCCCTCGGGCAAGCAGGAGCCTCCCTGCTCCTCACACAGGAGCATTACTCTGCTGGGATGAGCTGTACCATAGCAGGGACAGGTCTGTGAAGCTCCCTGCGAGCCAAGACCAGCTGTTTAAACCCTCTGAGGACGATGTGCATCTGTGAGCTTACTCCTGGTGCTTACCGATGGGAAGAGATCAGAGCCCCCGGCACTGACATACATATGAGGGTGCATATTTCTATCTGGAATTGAGGTTTTATTCTTGTAAACATTGTATTTATTATTGAAGAAAAAAAATACAGGCTGCCGAATTCATATTGCACAAAAAGCCATAAACCTCCTACTAAAGAGCCAGAAAAATGCTATGAGGAGAACAAAGCAGACATAGATCATTGTATTTGGCCAATCTTAAACCTAGTCACAGCATTGCAAATCAAATGCACAGTGTTCCTTTCACTACAAATGTATTCTTAATCAGGAAAAAAATACATATGTAATTCAAGATCTAATATGCTCCAAATCGAGTTGTGACTTATGTTCAGGAATCACAAAGATACAAAATCCGGGCTATTTTTACATCCTTCAGGTCTCCAAATGCTCGTTCTTTAACCGATGTTTAAGGGAGAAGCTTTGGGACCAAGCAAAGATTGGTAAGTGGGATAACCAATTTGGAAAGCCTCAAATTCTGAGTGGTCCCCAGCTTTCTTACCCTCCAGCGTCACACCAGTGAAGGGGGTCAATATTGCTCATTGCTTTGGAACAGATTTAAGCTGTTTCCCACACATGAAATCTTATCTTTATGGGATGATTTAACTCTTGCTCTGCTTGATGCAGGCTAAAACTTTCAAGCATGGGTGTAAGCCAAGAGTTTCATGCCGAAGGTCCTGACTGCTGCCATATCAGTCCTTTTACCCCTTATTATTCCAGGTTAGTATATGGATTGGGCAATACCTTCCCATGTGGAAATGGAAGGTGAAAGCTACATAGACACCGTGGCAGCAACTGCTTCTCAATAGAGGTATTGGCAGCGTGTAGAATAATAGAGATCTATCAGGTTTGGGGAATTTAAGCCCTATCTTAGTATATAGATAAGCATCATGGCAGAACCTGGACCTCTTTGCCAGAACCTCCAAATGGTGCCGCAATGCAGAACAATTTTGTACTTGAATGTGTCTGATACTGTTTCAGAGCTATTTAAGTCTAGTTTAACTTGATCTTAACTCCTTAATTATACCATTTGGATCATTTCCAACCTAGTTCTCAAAAATATCTGACTCCTGAGTCTGAAGAGAGCTGTTATCCAGTTCTTGATCCATTTTCCTCATAAGGCTTACGAGATGGGTTTCAGTCTGATACTACTTTCTCTTGGTGCTGAAGAGGCCAGATTTACAAGCAAGAGAGCCTGTGCGTTTGGGTGATGACCCCTTCAAATTACATTTGTGTGTTGGCCTATGGTAAACTCTATGCTGATATTTTGGTGGCTCTACCAGTGTGATGGATCTAACTCAGAATGTGGCGGCTTTGGGGTTTTTGTCTAAATCGCAACCTGGGCCTTACGGTGGGGGGTGCCTTGGGGAACCTCACACAAGGAGGGAGGCAAAAGATGTGCAGAAAGGAGTGTTATTCCCCCTGTTGTACAGCTGGGGGCTCTGAGGCACAGCAGGATTAAGCGGTCTACCCATAGTCCTGCTGTCCAGTGCTTCGCTCCTGTTCCATGCTGAGAGCCCTGTGCAGGGCCCTTAGGGTTTTCCTTGTCCCAGTCACATAAGGGGTTAGGTCTTCAGCAGGCATAAATCTGCACAGGATCAATGGGCAATGCTTTGGCCTTTGTTTCTTAGCATGGATAATGTCCATCTGTTAGCACGTATGGGAACTCTTCCTTCACAGGTTCATCTATGCTTCTGGTTGCAGGGTGGTTTATTAACCACACAGCTGGAAATGAGGCTGCATCTTGTCTCCTTAGTCTTGGAGCCCCTGCCCGCACACTTGTGGCTTCAATATAAATACAGAGTGCTGTGAAAGTCTTATCTTAGGGGAAGGTAAATCTTTGCATGATAAACGCTCCTCCATCGGTAAGGGAGAATGGCTCTTAATCACCGCTTGTGTGAGCTTTAATCATTCCGCTCTTTGAACTGAGGGAAGCCCTTATGATACATCAGAACCTTGAAGTTTTGTTACAAAAATGTAAATGAAATGCGTTTCTAAATGGAGCTTTTCTTCTGCCTCTGCATTCTTCGCCGCGCACAGCAGCGCTGATAACAGCGCGGTCGCTTCGCTGGGCCATTGCAGCACCGAGGTGTACGTGTGCCTTGTTCCTCCCACTCTCCTTACTGCTTCCACTCTTCCACTTACAAAAGAAGAAAGGAAAAGAGGAGCAAAGCTGCCCCCTGTGCATTTGCAGGCATTTTGATCCGATTGGGAGGCAAAATGTTCTTCTGGTTAAGCTCTAAAAATAAAGATGGGGCTTGTAGGGAAAATATTGTGCTACTGGTTGCTTCTCTTTAGAAAGTTAAGCCTGACTCCCGAGGGAAGCAAGGTGTATGCGACCTGCTGGCTGTCTGCCTGTGTGTCTGGTAGGCTCCCCTAATAACTTCTGTTGTCATTGGCCCCTTTGGCTGTCACAGAAAGAGAGATGCCTCTGAGGTGTGAAGTTCCCATAAGCTTCCGAAAATCCTGTCTGTCCTGTTTTGATCCAGTATCTGAGACTTAGCACAATAAATCAGCACCTCAAACTTCATAAGGCTGGCCCTGGTGATGTGCAGCTATCAACCATGTGGCCACAGTCCTCAGAGCAGCACTTCCCAAGGGTTCTGGCCAGGATCTGATCAGAGAAGGGAACAGTTCTGATGGATGTCAGCTACCCAGGTGGAAGGTGGAGCAGAAATAGCTAGTGCTTAATTTCAAGCTGTTTCCTCAAATTCCACTTTCATGCCACTCTTAGCAACTTCCGGAGCAGCAGAGCCAGCCAAGTCTGGCAGGTGCCTAGGGAAAAGACAGCTCTCTCATGCCATAAACACTTGTTCTGGGCATGTGGGTGGAATTTTTGTTTCCAGTATGTTTCCGCACACTGGGCTTTGCTGGTGATGTGGTGAAACCTCACAGAAACCCCTCCTTCTCCAGGGATTGCTGCGAACCCCTCACTCAGGACATCAGTGTGCTGCCATTCACAAGGGTCACACAACTGGGATGCGGCCAGCTGGATCCGAGTCTCCTATTGTTTCCTATTGGAATGCAGTGTTAGAAGCAGGTGGATGAAGACGTCCTTCTCTTTGCACTCACCACATTTTTCTTCTTTTTATTTATAGCAGCTGGCTGATGGCTTTGCTTGTGCGTTCCATGGACCCCATAGGCCATAGACATGCTATGTTCAACTCACCTGCAAGGCACCCCAGCACTCAAGTGCTCACCTACACTCTCACAGAGTGGTGATGCGAGGCAGTCTGTTCCTTTCTGTGGTACCTTTTCAATATCCCTCTCTCAAGGCAAGCCTTCACGGAGCCAAGAGTGATTGCAGTTGTTGCGGGAGCCCAGAGGCAAGGGGAAGAGCAATGCCAATTTCTTCTCGCTGTTTTCCCCTTGCTATAGCACTTTTGCAAGGAGCTAATGTGATTTTGAGCAGCCGCTTGGCTCCGTGAGTGGCTGGAGCCCAGAGCGAGGTCCAGCCTTTTTGTAATGCACATGGCATCCCTCTCCTATCACCGAGTGCAGGCTGCCTCACCTATCCACAAGGCAGTTTGGGAGACTAATTGCACATGTAAAAGTGCTGACGCAGGCAAACCTCTGTCCCTTCACTTCTAATTGGTATTGACATGGTACTCCCCAGGCCTGGGGTGCTCCACAGCCAAACATAGGTCGGTTATAGGGTTTCAATCTGGGAGGTCTGCTTAGTAAAGACTTCCTTGAGTGTAAGGGGGGATAACACTTCTCGTACACATGCATACAGATATTTGCTCAGTGTTCTATTTGTTCTTTGCTACAGTCAAACTTGGCAGCATTTTTTAGCCCAGCTCTATCTCTATCTATGTGCCAATCCTGTTCCTAATCAGTTCGAACTGTTGCCTGATTTCAGCAGATCCCTGGTGAAGTTCTCATGGGTTTTTCTAGCTGGGAGAATGAACCCCAAATTACTTCCCCAGCTAAAGGAACAGCTGTGGTGTGAGCACAGCAGCAGTAATAGGCACCAGAGAATCCACATAGGCCAGGGACACGCTGATTGCTCAGCCCTGAGAAAAACTCCGGTCAGAACCTGCTGCACATTTGTTAGAGGAGGTCTGTGTGGCCCTGAGCCTCAGAAAACAACCAAAGGCTGATCCAATCTGTTATCTAAGACAGACATCAAGCTTTAGAGTGGGTTGTGATTTTAGTTTGGATCCGGTGCAGATCTGTTGGTGCTAATGCCCACAGATAGTAAACTCCAGGCTGGAGAGTCTCTAGATGCTAATTGGTAGACTGTAGGAATTTGATAGCACAGCACCCTTTCTCTGAGAGAGAGTGTTTTACAGGGTATTAGATTTATGCCATTAACTACTTTATAGATAAAACAGTCACTGTGTTCTAAACCGGTGATGTACCGGGGAATGGACTGGTTTAGTGCTTTCTGAATTTGATTGCTTAGAGGGCAGTTTACTTCTAGACTGGGGAGATTGTGTTCTAAATTACACAGCTAGTGCTTTTCTGAATCAAGCAGGATATGGATTAAGGAGAGAGGGCTGTCTGTTGACTAGTGGCATCCCATCTTTCAGGATGAGTGGCTGAGGTCAATTTAAGTTCATTACACTGCGAGGAGTTTATGATTTCTTTGTTATGGAGGTTCAATACGGATTGATTTTAAAATAAACTTTTTGGGGCCAATTTAATAAATTCACTTTACTGTTCAGGCTTTGATGTTGTTTTCCATGCGATCAGCATAAAGCATTTCCCTTGCTACCACTATTACTCTGAATATTAGTTAGACCTTGCGGCTCTTCTTTCTTTCCTTCTCTCCAAAGCTTGATCAAAGATGGGTTTCAGCTGGAGCTCATTTGAAGCTTGGGTCTAGATGCCAGTTTTGCAGGTGGAACTCAGCCAGTGCAACACAATGAGAGAAACTTTTTGCTCAAGCCACTCTTTTCCCGGGTATTTTTTGTTGGAATTAAGGAATTTCAAGTCTTTTCAATAAATATTAATAGATGGAAAGTTTCAAACACACAGTCGGCATTTGCATCATGGTGCAATTTTGGTAGTACTTGCTGCTATTCCTTAGGGACAACTGAGAATTGGCTTGGCACAGGAGTATCTTTTCACTCATCCAAGCAAGGAACAGGAACAAAAAAACATTATCCACTTTGCAAACCTAAATACATTCTTAATTAGGTTCTTGTTCCGGGGAAGCTATGGACTCAGTTCCAAGGGATGTGCATTTGCATAGCTTCTTCAATGTCTAATGGTCTCATGCTTCAGCAGTGCTAGAAACAGTTTCTCCCTCCAGACCTGAGATGTAGAGATGTGTCAGAAACTCACTCTCAAACAGTGTCTTGTCTCCTGTAAACAGAGTGAAACTGGACTGGGATTTCAGGAGTCCTGTAGGATAAACATGAAACCAGCAGAAACAGCATGATTATTTCATAGAGCATCAGGTAAAAGTAATCGGAGCAGTCCTAAGCCTCACTTGGGAACACAGCTGATTCAGTAATTGGGACAATAAAGTTTTCTCCTCGGGAAAACATCTTCTCCCAAAGTCACGTATCAGTTTCTTCAGTCTATTAAAAATCACCTATAGATGCTACCTTCCACCTGCAACCTCTGCCCGGCATCGGAGTCAGCTGTCGTGATTGCAAACAAACCACGTTTCAGGCGCTCTTTCCCCAGCTGTTTCTCATCAGGCCATGATGCCTCCCTCAGCACCATCACCTGGGGGCACCGCCTTAGCGGTGCAAGTATTTATTGAGGAGCACAGCCTTCTTCCTGCCTTTTGTGTTGCAGATGCAGAGTTGTTTCCTGTTCTATGCTCTCATTGAGCTTTTAGTTCTTTCTTTTTGTAGCCGCACCTCAGTGTGCTGTAGGTGCGAGGTGATTTTCCTGTTTGCTCTACTCGCCTCCCTGAACCTTGGAGCTGCGTGGATGATAAGGTAGGAAAACTTTCCATTACTTCTGGTTTTCGGCCTCGTGTCCCTTCCTCCAGCCTGGAGTGCTGGGGGGAGGTAGTGGAAGGATGCAGTAGATCTGTCAGCGCGATAAGTGCGTTTTAAAGAGCAGTGATATCTGTCAATGAGACAGCAGCTGCACAGTAATTCATTTCCATCTCTGCCTCCTCATCTGCCCAGAAGTGTCAACACAGCACTTTTTTCTCCTCTTTTTTCTTGATTTATTTATTACTGCTTTCAGGGCATCCTAGGGCTGTATCAAGGAGAGGACAAAGAAACCTAGAGAAAGCTCTGCTGTCTGTGTAGTCCAGCCCCAAATCTCTCCCTGGACTTTCCTCCTTAGTGTGCAGTGGTGGGTGAATGGGAGTTTGCTAAGGCTGTGCCTCAGGAGGTCTTGTGGTGGCTATGCAGAGTATCAAGATAATGTCTATCTGTTGGCTTTGCATTTCCAGTCTGTCCCTGTGTTCCTCCCTCTTTGCTGCTCAGTAAGGTCAGGCACACTGAGCATGGCTCAGTATCCTTCGAGGCAGAATGGAGGTGCTGCAAGCAGCAGCCAAGATGTTCCTATAGAAGGGCTGCATGAGGTAGGAAGTCTGGTTTTGTTAGGATGTAAAATAGGGAAGGGGAGCTCTGTTGTTGCTGAGACCACCAAGTTTCTCTCTGAGTCAGTCTACCTAACCCTGTGGTGTTCCTAATATATTACTCAAGGTGTCCTCCTTTAGCATCTGCTGGCCTCTATCTTGACTGGACCCGAGAGATGCATTAGCACCCTGTGTTATGTGGCTTCCATCTGTTTGCGTGGGGCAGTAGCAGAGGCCCTGGTCCCGTGAAAGCACGCATTCTTTGCTGAAGTCGGGATGGTTTTACTAAAACCAGCAGCTTTATCTCGGTGTAAGACCATTTGCAGTCACATTCTGCAGAAGATTAGTAAAGGGACTGCTTTGGAAGGCAAATGTGAGTTGGTGAGTAGCCCTTTGCTTCTCCAGATAACTCCTTTTGAGTGATTTGCCTATGTAAGGCTTGGTGTTTCTGTCTGATTGCTCTGTAATTGCCACAGCTTCTCCACTTGAGCTCCCTTGGGCTGTAGAGAGAGTCTCCAGTGTCTCTTGGCTCTGCACACCCTGGGTTATGCTCATTGGAGACTGATAAAAGTTACTTACACAGTCTACAAAGAAAGAGGCAGAGACAACAGCATGTATAACTAACACAGGCAACAGCGATGAAATGCGGCAGGCTGAATAGCAGCCCACTTTGCTGTTACCTACCCTTTGCTGCTGGTGCTTGTTGCTGAGACTGAAGGTTCATTGTTTCACGTCTTTGGTGGAGAAGATTTAAAACGCATTTAATGCGTAATAGCTGGGATGCTGATGAATATGCTGAAGAGCTGAAGTGTAAGCAGTGTAGGTTTACCCAGGTGTTCAGCTGGGATGATTACAAACGTTTGTTGCTTTGAGTTGGGAATGTGTCACTTGTAATGTCTTCTATTGTTTGTGTGTGTGGGATGGTAGAGAGCCAAATGATTACCTGCTCTGAGTTGGGATAGCTTCTCTGGAGTTGCATTATGCACATTTGGGCTTCAAAGTCTGTTGTTTGAGTGGAGCTGGGCTGATTTATGCCAGCTGAAGATCTGTTTCTAAAACCGTTTCGAGCTTAGTATTCCTCTCTGTGCATCCCTGTGAGATAAGGATTTACTGCAGCTGTTTGAAAAATGCAAATTTGGCTTCAGAAAATATGCTTTTTTTTTTCATAAAAACGCTTCTCCAGTGAGTGAAAATATTTCACGAGCATCTTTAAGGCTTTGATGGGAGATGGGATCCCAGGAAGGAAAACATTTGGAGCCGTCTGTTTGGGAAGGCTGCGTTTGCTCGTGGTCTCGATTATTTACGTTCTCTTCCTGATAAAAACGGTGATCCATGAAGATAGGGAAGTTTTTCATGTGCAGAAAAGGGGCATTTTGAGGGAGCCTCTTCTTAGTGAAAGAATTGTATTGTATCCTAGTGCTCCAGCCAGCCCTGTGATGAGGGCTTAAAATAAGGAAACCCTGGGTTCAGTTTTCATTTGGCAGGTTTCTTTTCTCTTCTATAGGCTTCAGCAAAGCAGCCCGTGCTTCCCCTCCTTGGTAAAGAGCAGACTCAATACCCAAAGAGGGTTAACTAGCTTACAATTCATTACATGTATGCATTTCTAACTGACAATGCAATTCTTGTTTCTCATTTTTCATGTCAAGTGTTTCTCGGGCAAAACAATGAAATAAAGTGGGAAAAGACAAAAAGAGGGAGATTTACCCAAGTCATCAAATGAAATGGGAGCTGACAGGTTCTCTAACGTTACATGCCCAGAACAAAAAGGATTCCTCACTCTGCTCCTCTGCAATGTTTGAGAACCCTTTGTGTGTAGCTGTGCTATTCGCTGGGAACCTCAGCTCCAGGATTCCCCTGTAATTCCTTTAGAAATGTACCCAAGATGCTCCTTGGCCTCACAAGAATTATGCAGCAGATCAAAGGCAAGCAGCAGTGAGTTGTTTGGATCTCTTCCCATCTTTGTCACTGGATGTGCCCAAGTTCCCCCAGGCACAATCCTTTTTTTCTCCCAAGTTTCTTTCCTTGTGTAATAAGAATAGAAGCAACTTTGGGAATGGTAAAGATTGAAAACTCCAGGAAAAATCCCTGTTGGGGGGGACACTCCTCTGCTGATTCAAATAGGACGAGCATCTGCCACCACTGTGATGTTTTAATCTAATTCAAAATGCTGGCATGTTTGGTTATGCTTGCAAGTGCATTTGGAGATCACAACCATCTCCACTCAGATATAGTCAGAAGCTGTAAATCCAGGGGCAAAAAATCTTGGATTGCTTTTCACACTTCAGCAGATGGAGATGGTTTTCCTGCTGATGGGACAACAGGGATGGTGTGAGGCTGGTGGGGATGTCACTCCAGCCATGGGGCAGCGTGTTTAAGGCAAAGTTACAAAGCAAAGGCAAAATAGAGCCATGGAGGTCCTGGTAGTGTCAGGTCTGCTTTCATTGACAAAGCTTCCATAGATATATAGGCTGAAATCACCCATGCTCATTGATTAGAGGCTGGGTCTGGGTCTGTTTGATGGTTTTGTGTCTGTAGAGATGGTTTTGATGTCTGTAGAGATGGTTTTGGAACTGCTTGATCAAAACAAGTGTCTCTGAGGGCTTGGTCACAAAAACTTGCATCCTTGTAAAGGGCAGATGTGTTTTTTTGCACAGTGTTCTGAAAGCTGCTTTGAGCTCAATGTGATTTATCTGCAGAGGCCAGTGGGAAGAACTTGATCAAGTTGTTCCACTGTGGGCTGATGGTTGTAACTGATGTGGTATTATGGTAGGTCCCTTTGCATTTCTTTCTACCTGGTCTACCCCAGCTGATTTCCAGCAGCCAGGGGTTGAGAGGGGCACAATGAATGACAAGAAGAGCTTCCTTCCTTGGTCTTTTTTACCCCTCCCTTTGAGACACGGCATACACTGCCAGCCTGGATAAACTCCAGCACCTCCTCGTCCCCATGAGATAAATCCGTTGCTCCCAAAACAGACTTGCTGCTAGAAAGCAGTCTGAAACCTCTTTTCTTCCATCTTTCCATTAGTTCCTCTTCCATCTCCTGCATGATGATATCCTCTCCAGTCCCTCTGTGGTGTAATGCATCTGGAGCATCATACTGCAAGTCAGCATTGTCTGGGTGCTCACAGCCTTGCCTGTCATGGGGGAAAGGAACTGGGTTATTCTCAGCTGCTTTGTTGAGGAATGGAAGAACTGGGGAGATGTTTTGCAGTGCTAATGATAGAGGGGGCTTTGCATCTTCTAGGTGGGTGAGGGAAAGCTAAAAGTGAATTTGGCTGCTTTTTGCCCTGTACTAGGTGAAGCTTCTCTTCAGGGCTTCTGGTACTGGTTTGCAGGCAGCAGGAAGAGTGTGTACCAACAGTCTGCCTCCTTTCATTCCATCTTTAACTGCTGGATTGGTGCTTTTTGCCTCTCCTGGATTATCAGAGATTGGGGCAGAATGGTAGAAATCCCAAGTATTTACAGCCCTGAGTTAAGAATCCCAGTAGCCCATTCCTGTGTCACTGAGCCACAAACACAGCTGTGACTTGCTGTGCTGCGGAGCATCTTGCTTTGGCAGGGGAATGGACCAACCAGTGTAAGCAGCCTTTTCCCCATCTGGCTTTTGACACAAAACGTGTTTCCCCGTTGGAGTCAAGCTGTGGGGTTGGATCTGCTCACACAGCCTGCCCAGCTCATGGCCCTCTGAAGCTGACACCTGCAGGACCAATGCAGTTGAGGCCTCTTGCCAGGCAAAGCTCGATTGGAGGCCAGGGAAATCAGTAGTATTCCTTATTCTAGGAAATGCTGGGTCAGGTCCTGTGCCTTGCTCTGTCCCTAAGTCTTTCAGCAGTTAGATATAATCCCTGTCAGGGGTTATAGCGAAAGCTGACAGCTTCAGCTTTCCATATTAGCTGAAAAAATATGCAGAAATAAACCACTCATGCATCTTCTTAGACTAGCATGACTTTCCTGTCATGTTTTCCGTGTTTTCTCCTAGTGCTTAATGTTTGCAAGTCACTTTGTTTAGAGCCATGTCTGCTACAGGCCCAGAACATGCAATAGCTACATCTTTCACTCTCTCCCCCTCTCTCTCTCCTCAGCTTCAGTGTTTAATTTGCTCCAGACTCTGCTTGAGCAATTTTTGGAGAGTACAGTTTATATTTGTGTATGCAAATAGGCTGAGCAAATATGCTAAGGAGCTCCAAAGATAGATGGGGAGGCTTAAGTACACGCTAGCCCAGAGCAGAATCATCCCAGGACATTCTGGTCTCAGTTAACCCTTCTGCCTTCTTCAGTTTAGAGTCTGGTAAGTACTGAGAGATACCCTCCCACTTCTGGTATCGCTGTAAACCCATGAGCATCCCTGGCATCAGTGGTACTGTTCTGCACCATGAGCCGGGCAACAGGGCGCAGAGCTTTGCCTATGGTTACACATAGTTATGTATACAAGTATTACTTGCCTTTCATGTCCTTTATGTTGTTAAACAAGCAGTTCCAGGAGCTGCAGAAGTAATGCAGCCAGCTTTCCTTCAGACCTGTGATTTATGCCGGAGCCTCTGGTGTCTCATAAAATGTGAGCTTCTGAAGCTTTGTGCATGGTTGGAGAGTTCATAAAAACACTCTTCCCTGTGGATGCTCTGATAGCTAATAACATAACCGAGTGTAATCATTGCCTTTTCTTTAGGAGCAGAGCAAGAATTTGACCTTTTTCCTCTCATTCCTGCCAGCAGTTACAAAACTAACAAAAAAACCCCAAACCATCATTCCCTTAAACTGGTGATCTGTCAAAATAGCTTAAATTCATTCAAACATCCTGTGGTGAGCACCAGCTTTGCTAATGTGCTTTCCCTTGTGTCCTGGGTTCAGCAGTAGCAGTCATTTTTCCCCTTCTTGGTAGCTGGTGCAGTGCAGTGTTTTGACTTTCAGCTCGGGAACAGAGCTGATAACAAGCGATGTTTTGGTTTGGCCAAGGACTTTGTGAGCCTCATGCTCTGCCAGGGAGGAGGGGGAGCCAGGAGGAAGCAGAGACAGGACACCTGACCCAAGTTAGCCAAAGAGGTATTCCATACCACAGCACGTCATGCCCAGGATGTAACTGGGAGTTAGCCGGAAGGGCTGGGAGTCTGCAGGGTTGGAGGAGGTCGGTCAGAGCTTGGTCGGGCTGCTGCCGGTGGTGAGATGATGTATTCTCTTCCCTTGTTATTTCCTTTATTATCATTGGTGGTAGCAGTAGTGATTTGTGTTATACCTTAGTTCCTAAACTGTTCTTATCTCAACCCGTGGGAGTTGCATTCTTTTTGATTCTGTCCCTCCGAGAGCAGGGGGAGGGCAAGAAAGGGGGGGAAGTGAGTGAACGAATTACCTGACTGGGTTTAAACCACGACAGTTCTTTTTGGCGCCCAACGTGGGGCACGAAGGGTTGAGATCAGATCTGACTGGATTAATAGTCACTCGTCACAATGCTGATTTATTGGGTCTCAGAGTTGTTTTGCTTGATCTCACAGCTTCAGAATGTTGTAACTTACGTAGAGCCGGTATTTGCTGTGATAGTGTTTATCAAGTATGGGGCTTGGGCTAAGGTTCTTGTCTCACTGTGCTTTATGGCAATGGCTTGTAATACGGGCGGGCTCCAGCAGCAGGGCGGGACGGACGTGGCCGTGGACTTGTACGTGGCCGTCCGGCTGCTCTTCACCGTCCTGGCCCTCACCCTACTCTCCATCTTCGTGAGGCTGCGGGGAGCCGAGGGGGAGCGGCCTCGGGAGCCGGCGGCTGCTGAAGCGGCCCGGGAGAGCGGCCCCGGGGACCAAGCGGCGGCGGGAGCGGGGCCGGAGGCCGCGAGGGGACGGCTGCCGGTGGAGGAGGTCGGGGCGGTCGAGGAGCGGAAGGAGGCGGCTGCCGAGCAGCGGGAAAAGGCGGCGGAGGAGCCGAGCCCCGCGGCGGAGCCGAGCCCCGCGGAAGAGCCGAGCACCGCGGCGGAGCCGAGCCCTGCGGCCGAGCCCAGCCCCGCGACGGCCGAGAGCATTCCCCGGCAGCCGCCCGCCGAGCCCCAGGAGGATGCAGGAGACCACGCAGCATTTCCCAGCAAGGCAGAGGAGGAAGAGCTGGACTCGGGAAAAGAGAAGCTGATGGTGGGAGAGCCGGCAAGCACAGCTGCTACACCAGCCCCAGTGACAAGCACAGCAGCATCGTGTGAGAGTTCTGAAGGTTTTGAATGGCCTTTGAGTATCCTTGGGACCTGCTTGCTGATTGTGATGGGGATCAGCATGTTGGCGCACACACAGACTGTGTTCTACCCACAACCATTTTGTCTGATCTCAAAGGTTAAGCAGAGTCAGGTTTGGGTCTTGTCTGGGGTTAGACGAGGATATAAGGGGACCAAGAGGTTTTCTCCAAGGCTGGACAGTCATGAGTGGCAGGGTGTGTGGGACAGTATGGGCAAGTATCTAGTCCACTGGGCCCCTCCAGTGCTTTGGAAGCATTGGAGATGGAAGGCAGCTGTATGGAGTCCCCAGCAACAAGCTGCAGAAGCTGCTGAAGGGGACAGTGAATTATTTTGAGCCTGGTGGGCCCATGGCACTTCAGGCCATCAGGGCAGAGATGCAAAAGAGATGGACTCCGAGGGGTGGACTTAGCAATGGACACTATTGCCCAGGATATTCAGAGTGTGAACACTGCACACAGTCTCTCCTGCTCTGGAAGACTACAAGAGATGGAGCCTGACATCATGGACCAGATGGACTCAGCAGCTTTATAGGGACTGGTCCATGCACTAAGATAAGAGTGCACTGGGATAAGAGTGATGGTATATTGAAAATGTGGGATCTGAGCATGACGTGAATGGTATGGAATAAGGGGTGGATAATGTCCTGGGTTCAGCAGTAGCAGTCATTTTTCCCCTTCTTGGTAGCTGGTGCAGTGCAGTGTTTTGACTTTCAGCTCGGGAACAGAGCTGATAACAAGCGATGTTTTGGTTTGGCCAAGGACTTTGTGAGCCTCATGCTCTGCCAGGGAGGAGGGGGAGCCAGGAGGAAGCAGAGACAGGACACCTGACCCAAGTTAGCCAAAGAGGTATTCCATACCACAGCACGTCATGCCCAGGATGTAACTGGGAGTTAGCCGGAAGGGCTGGGAGTCTGCAGGGTTGGAGGAGGTCGGTCAGAGCTTGGTCGGGCTGGGGGGGGCGAGTTATCGGTCGGCCGGTGGTGAGATGATGTATTCTCTTCCCTTGTTATTTCCTTTATTATCATTGGTGGTAGCAGTAGTGATTTGTGTTATACCTTAGTTCCTAAACTGTTCTTATCTCAACCCGTGGGAGTTGCATTCTTTTTGATTCTCCTCTCCGTCCCTCCGAGAGCAGGGGGAGGGCCGAATTACCTGACTGGGTTTAAACCACGACACCTTGCTAAAAGGATCCCTATGGCATCTGCACTGCAGCATGCTGCTGTCCTGATAAAACATCACAGCACCTGCATGCTGGAGTGGCCAAACCTTCTCCCCATCAGAGGGAAAGCTCTCCGCTAGAGGCTAACACCTTCCCAAATGGCAAAGCCCATCAATGCCAGACCCACGGGACGGATTTCTTGTGTTTGTAAAGACTTTGATTCTTAATGTTAGGTGGTTAAAACCTTTAGCTGCTCCCTAAGCTTCCCAAAGTGTTCTCTGCAATACTGCAATGTAACCTAACCACCTCTATGGAGGAAGAGGTGCTGCCCATCTTCTCTTCCCTCTTCTATTCTGCTGTCTCATCCTGACTCGCAATTCAGACTGCCTGTGAGAGCCAGAATGCTTTCCTTGCAGTCCTCCTGCTTTGGATTGTTTTCTTGCCTATCTGCAAAAGGGGGACTCTGCAGCAAACCTCCCTAAATGGAATCGGGTGGCATCTCAGGATGGTGTAGGGGTTTTGCAAATGCATTGGTCTGCTTGCAGCCAAAGGCAATCTCGCTACGAGGCCTTGCTAGGGAGTGTAATCTAAATCCTTCCCCTTCAGGTCTGCAGACCTGCAGTATAGTATGAAGGGCTGGGGAGGAAGTCCTGGTTTGCAGGGCCCTGCTTCCCATTGCCAAAGCAAGCATTTTGGTTGAGATGGTTTTTCTTTACACCACAGCATTGAGTGGGCAGCACCTACAATCTGTGCATCTGTATTGTCTTAGTGAAAAGAAAGAAGAACAGATGAGATAAGGCCTTCTACCTGATATTAGGAGTCCACTTTGGGACCTGGATGGGACCCATTGCTCTTTAGAACACCTATTTCTCTTGGGGAACTGAAGCTCAAATGAAGACCTTCTCCTGGTCAGTGTCTACACTGAGACAAATAGATCCCTCTTTCTGCAGCCTGTTCAACCACACTAGATCCCCCACATGGTGAGGTGACTTCAACAGTGAGCAACCACCATCAAAATGCAACTTACCTGGGGCAGGTGGAGCTGGGAATCAACTGCAGAAGGTGTGGAATGCTCCAGGGAAGATTTGGGCTGGGAAGAGGAGTTTTAGGACTTAAATAAAGACAGCCTAAAGCTTATAAAACAGCTTAAAACTACCCCATTAGGTAGATGCCTGTAACTGCATCTTCTGAGGGTGAATATGGTCTCCAGATGGAGCCCTCAAATGGGACAGACTGGAGGCAGATATGTTGTTGGAATGTGAGCACTGGGACTTCCAAGTGAGTTATCTCTGAGCAGAACATGGATCCTTATGCAGTGACTGTGCAGAATAACTGAATGAGATGAGGGAGCACTGAATGACATGGGGAAAGAGAGCACGCTAGGAGAATGTCACAGCCATTTAAGGGATACAGCAAGGAGGATACAATCTGATAAGCTGCTGAGGCATGGGGACTGGTTCTCCGCATCATGCAGACCCAGAGTGGAGTGGTTTTGGGACAAAGGAGCTGCTGTTTGCGTCCCATCGTATTCCTTTAGATCATCTGAGCAGTGATGAGAAATGGAAACAGCTCTGGCACTGCTGGGAGGGGTTGTGGATGGGAGGCAGCGATGAGGTCAGCTTTTATCAGGTGCCTGCCCTTGTGGCGAGTGGGAAACCAGCTCTGCTCTTGAGTTGTGCTATAGAATAAGTCAGTGGAGGGCTTGATTTTGCCTGTGTTTCAGCTCCATAGCCCTGACTCCAGCAAGAATGGGATAGGAGAAGCCCCTTGGCCCATTCCAGCCCCTGTCTTGCTCCAGGCAGGCTATAGGAAAGGGCTCTTTCAGGTGCTTAAAGTGAAGCTGCTTGTGACTCTGCAGAGCCTGCTGCTCATCCCCTCTGTGTGCCCTGGTTTCTGCTGGCGAATGGTGACAAGCCAGTGCCTGCTGGAAGGGCTGGCACCTTCCATGCGCTCTGGGATGTGTTCCCAGATTTGGGCATAGCAGGGATTTTTTGCATGTCTCAACATCAGAAAGCAAAAGCCAGACGCAGGGAAATACTGGAGCATCTCTTGCCCAGCACAGCTTCTGTGTGTTTATTTGTCAACACTCGGTTTTGTTTCCTGACACAAAGTGGAGACGTTTGGTCAGTGTTTTGGCTAGTGCTGTTAGTCAGCTGCGGTGTGGCTTGCAGTGATGCTCATGGCTTTTCTAGTCCTTTAGATCTGCAGGCACCGACTCCTAATGAGGTTGTAAAATGCTTATTGCAGCCCCTACTCTACTGGGGGGTAATAGGATTCTACTGACAGGAGCTGTTTTGCTAGCTCAAGCAGCAAAGGGCTGGCCTTTGATAGAGGGACTATTATAAAACCCTTCTGCAGAGCTGCTGAATTTCTGATCATTTAGCCTAGTAAATGAGCTGATAGTGCACTGAGTTGAAGAGAAGCAAAAATCATTTGGCTCAGCTTATGTTCAATGGTCCAAGTCCTAGTTTTGAGTCTTAGTAATTTTTAATGCAATTACACTCAGTATTATGGTATGATAAATCAATGTTCAAAGAGATCAGGGGAGACTTGGATGTGTTTGCTCTGTTCTTTTCTTGTCCCTGCATCTGGCCACTGTATAAAACAGGATGGTGGATTAGAGGGAACATGGGTCACAGCCTGGTGAGCCTGCAATTAAGACATGGAATTCACTCTCACCTATTGGATTCATGTTTTGTCCTTACTAGAGTAAATCAAGCCTACTTTGCTGTGACTTGCCACCATTGCTGCTATGCTTATTTCAACTCCTTTATTTCCAGCATTGTAAGAGAGGTCAGAGTGCTTCCTCGCTGTATTAAGCAGCAGCTCTCAGTAACCAGATCGCAGTTGGCATTTGAACTTTGTTGCCCAGGTGCTTTGCTGGCTTTGGTTTGGGTCAGATGTTCTGCTGCTGTCTTTGCACCTTTGTGATATGTCAGTAACAAGGCAAAAAGGCTGGTTTGCAAAGACAAAGGGCTGATCCTGTGCGTGAAATCAAGCTCCTGCTGCCTTTGCTGTACACACATACAGAGACTTGTTCCAGCTTGTAGCACCAAAGGCTTGTCCCATGTATTGAATTGTGCCATCTCTTCTGTTTCCACTTGTAGCACAGGCATACTTTGACCCTGAGCAAACATTGACTTCCCTGAGCTTCAGTTTCTCCATCCTGGAATGGGATGTGTGGATCCCTCTATACCTGTCGGAGCACAGGGTTCAGCCTCATTCATTGAAGTGTACAGCATGTTTTGAGAGCCTGGGTAGCAATTGACATTATATTATTATATTACTTAATATGTAGTATATATGTATTGTATATAATAGCAATGAATGTTAGATTATTATACAAACTGTATAATGGTATATTTGCTTCTCTGAGAGCAGAACATTGAGGCAACAGCCAGCTACAACACTGGATTTCCACCAGGGCTTTGCCATGACACAGCTGTCAAACTGAGTGCTCTGTAAACTTGAAAGGATTTCTATTTGCAGAGCCCTATATCTCTTCTTTAACTATTTTGCTTCAATGGACTCAAGTTTTCTAATGAGTCTCTATGCATCAGTATGGAGACCATTGGAAAATACAACCGAAATAGTGTTTGTTTCTTGTTATAGGTAAGGTACACGGGTTTCCCACTGAAAACCCCTGCCTTTCATCTTGGAAGCAGCAAACTTACCCCAAAAGAAACTCCCTGTCAGATTTTGTCTAGCAGACAAGCCGCTTTTAACTCAACTGATTAGCACATCACAAAGTCATAACTGAAGTCAAGGTTGTGGGCAACCTACCTGCATTGCCTATAGTAAACCTCACAGTGGAAGGCTGGAACTAGGGCTGGACTGAAACCAAAATGAGAAATGATGACTGGAGGTGAAATCTCTTTCAGGTCCATGGTCAATGGCTAGAACACACCGAAGCAAGAGAGTACATGTTTATACATCAACAAATGCTTAAAGGATTGATTCCTTCCGGCAGGCTCTTGTAAAAGGCAGGCAGCCCATGTGAGCTGATGCTGTCAAGGGAAATTGGAAGCTCCCTGTTGTTTGACAGGTATATTATTCCAGCTGCCCTGAACTTATTTACAAAACAAGGAGTTAAGATCCCCACATGGTGTAAGGCAGGGCTGTGGAGCTGCAAGAGGCCTGGTTTTTTAGCCCTTCAGAACTGGCTTCAATTGGCTTGACATTTGAAATGGATGAAAGAGGAGGAAGGAAAAAACATTCCCTGCTTCACAGCCTCTTCTATGAAGGAGACAGATGTAGTATTCCAGGATTGAAAGATTTAAGGTTCATTTTTAGTGGCTGTGCCAGCAGGGATTGGGACTGCGATGATCTCTTGCATCTTCCACACCTCCGTGTGCCTCCATCAACTGATGTGGCACTGACACCAGTACAGGTGCTCCTTCTCTTGGGCTCATTGGTGCTAGCTGGGAGAAGTGGGACACGAGGACCTGTGGGGCCAAGCAGGGCTGGGAGTGACTCCAGCAAGGCCAGGGCAGCCTGTCATTGGTGTCCTGCTCTTCCCAGATTCCCTCGGCTGCACATCTGGCAAATCCTTTGTTGGGAGCTTGGATTTATAGGTTTAGCCTCATCCTTGTCAGGCTCAAGGGCCTTCATTTCCCTTTTCAAGGTCTTCAATTTCAGTTCCCAATCTCCTTTACTTTTAGTTCTGGTCCTTCATCCGACAGGTTTTGTAAATCACGCCTTGGAGAGAGCTTCTCTTCCCTGACCACCACCAAGAGGGGCTAGAACCATTAGTCTGCAGTGTGGCTGATGTGAATACCTATATTTGTTCCTGTTTCATGCTTGTTTTCAGACAGTTGAAGCTTAAGGAATTGGTTTTGAGCAGTGGCTGGGAGCCTGCCTGCTTGAGGGAACTTCACTGTGCCCTTGAAGGATTATCTAATGTAGTGAGATGCAGTTGTCTGGTTATCTAAGCGTTTCTTTCTTGCATCTCCAGAGAGGAATTGCTGACTTCTATTAATGTTTGACATGACATCCTACTTCCTAAAAGCTACACCTCTCCACCCTGTCTTTCCAAATGCCAGCGCTCCACTAGAGCAGAGGAGGCGATAAAAAGGCCACTCAGTTAAGGCTTTCACCCACACTGAGTTGGTAAAAATCCCATCCCTGACACAAAACTTTGTGTATGACATGTGTATTATTTCCTTCTATACAGAGGACAAATGCAGTTATCCTTGCTTGTCTGTCTGCTTAGCAACAAAACACTTGAGAGCAGCTGTGTATCTGGATACGTACTCCATCCAGTGCAACCAGGCTTCAGTTAGAAGTAGGTGATGGAGGTGCTACACCAGGACAGATACTGAGACTTTTCACGTTGTTTCTTCTCTGGCATGGGTGTATATCCCTTTCTCCCTACTCCTTTGGGAAAGGTAAAGAGCAGAGCCCTAGTACACAGCTTTCTTGTACCCAGAAAGCTCCCTGCAAGCCTTGTGCAGTGGAATGTTCTCCTTGGGTAAGGATATTGAAGATGGTGCAGCAAGATCTTAAGTCATCGCTATCTTGACATGGGGCCCTGGGGAGTTTCCTTTTTGTTCAGGATGCTTTGAACCTGGTGGTTCAGGGTGCAAATGGGGCTCTGCACTGTACATGCATGGCAGTGTCTGTGATAGGAGATGTGCTCTAGCAGATGTTTACCTCTGTGCTTCTGCTGAAGGTGGTTTTCCTATTAAAAGTGTGTTTGCATGCACAGGAACCCTCCTCTAACAATGGAGGGAGAGGCAGGGTCCTTGGAGAATATGGGATGGTGGAATGCAATGTTCACTTGTAGGTTCCTGGAGACCTGAAATGGGAGTCAGCCCTGACTTTGTCGCATATTCAGCTCGTGCCTCCTGCCTTCAATCTCCTTTGCAAAATTCAGCAGGTGTCAGGCTATGGAAAACTGCTGGGAAGTGCAGAGATTGCCCTGTCCTGAGACCTGAGGCACAAATACACCTGGCAAGGATGTCTGAAGATGAGCTCTCATTTTGTGGCAGCATGGCAGGTACTCAGCTGTGCCTCAATGAGCTTTTCCAATGGGTTTTGAGTTTGAGGGCATGCCCTTGGGACATGGAGGCAGCTTGCCCTGGGTAGCCTTTCATAGATGAGAAAGCAGAGCATGCAAGTGACTGGCTCAAAGGTACTCGGGAATTCTGGCTGTAGCTCATGTCAGTGAATTCCCCTGCCCTTGAAGGCAAGGGGAGATAAAGAGATACCCTGTTGGCCCAGCCACACACTGAGTTGTTTCATTAAAGTGTGTGAAAAGCCTTGCTGGTTTTCAACAGTGATTAGATGAAAATATATATGTGCACACAGAGACCTGATCTCAACCCTGCAGGCAACACAGCCTGACGTGAGAGACTGGAGAAGTGGGAAATTGTCACTGATGCTCTGAATTCACTGTGCCCCCAGGTTTGAGGGCTTTCCTGTACTTGATGACAATTTTTAATGCAGTATATTGAAATCACTTTAAAGACAAGAACATATATATATAGCAAAAGAGGGGATTTGCCATGCAGAAGCCTCTGCAGGTTCGTGTGTTCTTGTCTCCTGTGGTATCATCTGAAAGCTGGTAGATATCTCGTGGTATCAGGAGGAATACCTCTCCCAAGAGCCCTGTGGCTCCAGGTTTGAAAGCTGCAAAGTGAAGCCTTCACATGCTTCGTGTTCAGCCCAGCTGGTCTTATTGAGGAAACCCTCCTTTTGTATTGTCAAAAGGGAACCAGTTATGCTCTCAAATGATGAGTTGCTTGGGAAGGAGGCATACCATGAACCTCTGCCTCTCATTTGGAGTCAATAGGTGTTGCAATTGTTAATGACCCCTTAGGGTCAGGTTCTATGGGAACATGGTTGTGCTGTGGCTTAGAAGCAAAGGGGCTCCTGCTCCCCTATCTGACAAAATGGGGGTATTCCTTTTAGGCAAGTATTAAGAGTAAGCTGGGAGGAACCTGAAAGTGGGAGCCAGGACTTGTGGGTTCTTCTGGTGTTGAACACACCTCATCAGGCTGACCAAAATGCCTGGGGATGTGGGGTAGACACAGGTGCTGAGTTCTGGGCTTGTGGCTGCTGAGACTCAAAGCTTTTCAGGGCAGCAGAAGGCTAGAATTGTCTTCTCACAGCTGGAGATGCTACAGCCTCAACCCCTTTGCTGCCCTCTGCATGTGAATCCAAGATGCTCAACAAGTGCCTTGTGAGATATTGTCTCGAAAGTATTCACTGGTATCAATACAGGCCATCCACCAGGTGGGAAGCAGGCTCTCAACCTGCCCTTATCACTGATACAGGAGCTTTTTAGGCCAACATATACTACTTTTTCCCCCCTCCCTTTCTCCCTGCTTTATAGCTCACCTTTAAATTCTCCTTAGAGAGCAGAACAGGCACAAAGGCAGCACAGAAGGGCAGAAGGCATCGTTGTCAAAATCCTTGGTGTCAAAAATAGCTGCCTGAGAAACTCTTTCTCCTGCTGCTTAAAGCTAAATGATGATCGTAAGTTGCTGTCCTCTAATGGTACAATGCAGTGCCCTTTCCTCCACAGCTTCTCCCAACCCTCGCTAGCTTCAGAGCCCAATCCCTTCCTCTCATGTCAGACATCACAAGCAGCAAGTGCCAAGGCTGCAGAGTCCAGGAATGGCAAACCAAAAACCCCTTAATGAATGTGAAACCAGTGGCTTCATTAGTCACAGCCACATGTGTCTGTCAAAAGCTGTGTTACATCAGGGAGGCAGTGGGGGAAGAGGGACTATGGGGGTCACAGCTGATGGAGGAAAGAGGAGAGGTTGGTAAAACCAGTTCCTGCTGCAGATGAGTCCTGCTTTTATTTGGTCATTGGGCTGTTTCAGAGCTCAGCTGTTGTTGCCTTTAGGCTAGGGCTGAGTGCATCCCTCCTTTGCTTTCTCTTCTGACATGCCTCTTGAAATCTTCAAGGCAAGTTCTGCCCAAACATGATCACGTTGTGTCCCCTCCTTAGAGAGCCTGAACCAAAAGCTGGATTTGCAAAGAGACTTGGGTGTTGAAAGAGACAGGCACAAGTCTGTTCATGCTGACTTGCACAGAGAGCATCCCAGGTCCTGGGGTAGCAGAGCTACATGGTGTGTCTGGCCACGCAGTGTGGAGAGGAGACAGGGAAAGGTTACTTGGCTTATCCTCTTGTATGCTGATATTGTGAAAGATGTCAAAGCCAGGCTGCAGGACTCTGCTGCATGTGCCTTAGCAATGAGTGGAGTCGTGCCTCTGCTCTTGCAGGTAGAGCAAAGCTGTCAGGCAGACCAAAGCATCTCTGCAGCTTGGATGCCCTGGGGTATAATAGGGACTGACTAACAGTGACTATTCCAGTTTGAGATGGCGAATGCTGCAGGCTGATCAATACTTTAATCAGCATCACTATGGCTTTGTCACTCACCTAAACTGGGAAGAAAAGAATGCAAGAGATTAGCTAGAGTACTAGAGCTCCACTTGATGAATAATTAAATCAATTTGAGGGGGAGGGAAGGGCTTGGAGTGAAAAGCAGGGGTAGAGAAGAGAGAAGGAGTGGGACATGGGACCAAGCCTATTAAGCTCAAAAGGACCATAGCTTTCGTGTTGGAGGGTCTGCTTTAGCTTTCTCTGCTTGGAGGAAGAGAGTGGGGATGCAAACTTCAGCTGATTGGTGCCAGTTGTGACCCCTGGGTTATTTGTGTTGCCTCCCACCTTTGGCTGAGCTTCCTTTTCAGGGGTGCGAGAGGCTTGCTCAGGATGCCAGCCACGCTGCCGACAGGCATTGCAGGCAGCTCTTCCTTTGAATCATACTGAAAGTCCTGAGAATGCTGTGGCTTACTACCTGCTTTTGCTTCTTTGCCTCAGATAAAAAGGACTTAGGTCAGCCCACAATGTTCCAGGCAGACGAGAGGAAATGGGGAGCGTGAGGTTCATATGGTCCCAGGGCTTCTGGAAATGAGTGTGCCAAGCTTGAGGTGCCCAACAGCAAGACTGTTCTTGAAGTGTTGATAGACTTACATGCACGCATCCATAGAAGAGATGCCTTTGAGACTGATGTTCACACAAGGCAAGGGAGCTTTGGGGCTCAGGCCTTGGTGAGACAGGTGGTTTGTTGAGACAGGATTACATGGGTGAGAACTCTGTTGGGGCTGAGGATGGTCTACCTCTACTATGGGAAAAAGTGTTCTTCTGGTGTGGTTTAGGAATCTTCATAAAGGGCAAAGGCAGCCTGTGGCCTGTATTAAAATCCTCACGCTAACGGATTCAATCTGGCAACTTGGAGCTAGAAGGACCATATTATATACTCCAGACTGATAAACCATCAAATCCCCTTCTTTAAGGCATGTTCAGCTCTATTTGTCTTCAATTTTACATCTTATTTCAGTGTAGCCCTTAATCAATGTCTTTTCCTCTGCCCCCAGAATAAATCAGTCTCAAATGGGGCTCTTAAGTTTTTGGAGAACATCCAGATGAAATTGCTCCACTTCCTGTTTTACTTCTCACAGAGAGGAGATGGAGATTTCCAGGAGCCTCATGCAAATGTTCAGCTTTTGGTGCTGTTCAATAAAGTTGATCATTTTACTCGGGAGGTATCAATGCAATTTTCCACGCCAGTAACTTAAAGATTGTACCGCAGTAAATGCATCCATTCCTTTTCTCTCATTTGTGTTATGAACAAACAGAAGGAAAAAGAGGAAAATGTCTGTCTTCCTGACAAACATATTAGAATCTTATATAAATTGCTGTAAGTCTGTCCAGAATAGACACCACCAATGCATTTCTGCAAGTCCCTGTTCCATCTGTGTCTCAGCTAGAATAGTTATTGCGGAGCTAGGGAATGTCTTTCCACCCCATTACATTTCCCAGGGAAATGTGTGAGAATTACCTCTGATGTTAGCAGGAAACCATCAGGACATAAACCACAGCAAATGAAATATTAACTTTGCTATCCAACCCAGTAATGGTTGTTATGTATTGTATTATAATACAATAAGGTGAAGCTCCTGAATCAGAAATAAAGATCCCATCTAGACAGCATTGCACATAGGCACACTGATGGTAGATGACAAAATTGGAAAGATGGGGGGGAATAAAATATATTCACAGTTTAGATGACAGTGAATATAAAGACAGACTGAGCTTAAGTAGAAGTTGCAAAATATCCTTGAGAAGTCTTATTCCTTCCAGATTGCCACAAGTTATACTGGTAAGTACAAATTCTAAACAGAAGTAAAGCAAAACCTTATGGATCCATGGACTGAAAGCACCCCTGTGTAATGCTATTTAGTTCCTAGGGTTTACAGAGAGGTTTGATATTTGCCATTATTCTTAGTAGCCTTCTCATTTTGTTTTTATCTTGAGCTGGTCTCTGACTCAATGGGGTGGCTGAGCACACACATGGGACTTGGGAGCAGTTGCATGGCTAGGGCAACACTTGTGTTTTCATGTTGTTTAGGGCCAGATTGCCTCTTACCATGCCTCTTGTGGTAGGATTTGCTCTGAGCTGGAACCTGCAGAAAACAAAAGGCATCTTGAGAGACCAAGCATCCAGACTAGACAGCATGGATGTACAATGCTTTCATTCACTGCTTTTCTTTCACTAAGTCCTTTATTACGTGTTTCCACCAAGAAACTTCTTTCAAAGCTTAGGGTGAAAGAAAACTGGGAAATAACCATCCAATCCTTTTCATGCTCTGCCCCTCCAAAACCTTCACCATAATGCTGCTCATTTCAGTGAGCTTCAGTGAAAAGGATAAATGCTGGTTCCTTACTCTAAGTGCTTCATCCTGTTGCTTAGTCTTAGGTTGTTTGTCTGGATAGCAAGGACCTAGTTTGCTTGGGGTTCTTGGGTATTACAGCAATTTCCTTGGTAGATAACTTCTGTTTTCTGTCTCTGAAGCGTAAAGTTTGAGGCCAGATTCGCAAAGGTGCTCTGGTCCTCTGATCTCAACAAAGACATGAAGGAATTGCTTGCTCAAGTACCTTTAAGTAACTGGTTCTTCCTATAGGTCTGCTGATTAAACAGTCTGGAGATTTCAGGGGCCAGGGAGGAAAAGAGGTGATAAATGCAATGCTAAATGATAACGTTTAGGGTTCAAAATCGTCTTCAATTAGTGGGGTACTAGATGTTAGAAACCAACTGAAAGTACAAGTGAGTAGTAGTTATTCATCAGAGGGCATATCTTCTTCTTGTTTTCTAAGACTGGAGCTTTGTCTTAGAGCAAGAGATTTGTCTTAAAGCACATTTCCAGTGAGGAGCTGGAGACCGGATTGGCTGCTTTAGTGGAAATATTCTCAGTGATTTCTCACCTGCATCAGGCCTAGAATTTATTCCTGTTTTAGTTATTATATAGTACTTTAATCTCTGTAAAGGCTGCGTTTCACACACCCCCAGGTGACAGAAAACACTATGGTACGCCTTCATTTCGGAAGGGTTTTCCTGCAGATTTCAAGACTATCGTCTTAGACTTGTCTTCTAGCATAGTTCTTAGACTCCAGTAGCTCTGCAGAAGTTAATGTGGGGTTTGACTTGGGATACAGAAATCCTGTGTCACAGAACTGTCGCCTGTCCTCTCTCCTGGGACTCAAATTACCTCGATCTGCTTTTAATAGTGGAGGGGTCTGCTAGAAAGTTCATGCTGTAGGTGAACAGGGGAAAAACACCTTCTAGCTCATTTATTGTTATGAGTTCGGGTTAGCTTTCAGCATGTTCCTTGGAGCTGTTACCTTTGTCTCGTCTCTCCCTGCTGGAACAAGGCATGAGCATCACTGCTGAATTACTGGGCTCTGTGCTGGAGCACCACAGTGCGTCTTTTGGTACCAGCCATTTGCTTGTCTCTAGCCAGACAGTAAATAAATCTCAGCTCATGGCATGAATGGTATAATAGGCAGCTGTTTCTCCACTGGAGCTGAGGGAACTCGCTGCTTTGGCCTTTCATTTAAGTGCTTTTGACAGACAGTGCTTGGAAAATTGTGGGTACCTCCTGCTGCCAAGGTAGTCTAGGAGCTATCAGCCTTGTAGGCTGGTGGGAGGAAGGAGAGACCTAGTGTCAGCTTAGTATATAGAATGAAAGGTATAATGTACTCTATAAGGTATTCTTAGTATAAAGAACGAAGGGCTCTTCTGGGGCCACAAACCAGAATATAATGGAATAGGCCCTAGTAAACATTTGCATGAGAGAATGGGGTTGAGGGTATATTTCAGACCGCAGGAACCTGACAAATGGAAAGGAAAAGCACTGATGTACTATTGGTTGTTTTCTGTTTCTGGAAGTTAGTAATGGGCACCTTGCTGGCTTTTTGTTCTTCAGCAGGGCAACATGTTCTGGTGTACCCTGCTCTCTTTGCAAGTATGTGGTCTCTATGGGACTCCAACCTGTAAAGAAAGAAGGGTGCCTCTCACCTTGTTCTCCTGCTCTCTGTTAACCTGCCTGCATAGTCATCCTTGCCTCTGTCTTGGATGACACACACAAAGCATGCTGAGGTTTGTCACATACATATGGGCATCATTGCTGCATTCAGCCATTGATGCAGCTCGGGGCCCATGGTCCCAATGTGCTCCTTTGCTGGCAGCCCTCAGGTGACCTATCTGCATACATGACTGCCCAACACAAGGGCAAGGTATCCCTGTCCTTCAGACAGACCTTCTTGTGGAGATACTGCCCTTACCTCCTTGAGCTGGGTTTGAGTCAGTGACAGTGAGAAGCAGAGGAAGGATGAACACAAGAATTTGTCCAGATCTCCTGTTTCTCAGGGGTCAGTGTTCTTCTTCTTAATGGATCTGTCTGCATCTCAATGAGCATCTCTCTGCCCTCACCTAATCGGTGTGGGTGTCTGCTGTCTCTGAGAGTAAGATATGAGGATTTTGGGGGGAGGAGTAGACAGTTATAATTGGGAAAGCTTAGACTAATGGAGAGCCCTAGTGCTGGGGCAGTTGGTCTGTGATCTCTCTCCCTTTTAGAGCGGTGTTCTGCTCCCAGCCAGATGCTGAGAAATTAGTCTGGTAAAAGCAGCCGTGAAGATGCTGTTTAAGAGCATCATCCATAACTTCAATTGAGGCCTTTCTAGGGCATGCTTTGTTTGCAGTACGCTATGAAATTAGTTTTTATTTGGAAGCTTGCAGGGGGGGAGAGCAGTAAGAAGCAAATACAGAAAAGTGGAGACAAAAGCTACATTACAAACCATTGTTGAAGGCAGTGCAAGGTCTTCCAGATTTGTCAATGACCAAAACCTTCTAGGTAATGAGTCCCACGTAGTGATAGCCCTGATATAGTATGTTTTGGAAGAAAGCAATCAATAGATAATAAATGGGAAACTATTTTATAAGCATTTTATCTGCTGTTAAGGGCACATAAGCAGAGGAGGAGGTAACTACCCCTATTAATAATGATTAGTCCACTTTAACATGAAAAATGCATTATAGTTTGTAGTGCTTGTTTCCCCAAGGGAGAAAATTGAGTCCTGAAGTCATTGCAATTGTAAAGTGGTAATTTATAATAGAACTTGGAGGTTTGGCTGAAAACAAATGGCAAGGGTATGCCAGAGATGGAGTTTTGGCAAATAGTCTCTAAATGTGACAGTCTTTGGTGTTCTTCCCACTCTTGTGATGCTTCTGCATCATTTCTGGTTGGGATCCTTTACAGACAGGTGACTTTGTGAACAAGAGGCTGTAACTTTGCTGGGGCTCAAGGTTCTGGTTCAGAGCTTGAGCTGTTCTTGTGAGCAGGTTGCTGGATGAGTGGATGGTTGTTGCAGCTTTATCTTTCTTGCCCTTTATTACATTGCACATGTAGAGAGCTGTGAATGGGGACAGAGGGGAGAAAGTGTCTTTTCAGTTAGCAGATGGAAAAAAAAACAGGAAACAGTTATCAAGTAATAACTAAAGAATGCAAGATGTTCATCAGGGCTAGAACTGAATGCATCTAGATGGTTACTTAGATGGTCTACTCACTGTTGCACTACTGTATCCCAAAGAATACTAAGAGAGACTTTTCCTATAGAAAGATTTCCTTTTTCATTGGCAACCTCCACAAGAGTAGGCAAGAATTTTCCTTCTCTCATCACTCTGAAGAATTCCCATGAGAGGTGGCATGTAAGAGGGGGCTGTGTGTGCTTTAAGTCAAAAACAGTTGATGGCTTTTCATGGGAACCTGTTTCTGGACCACTGGCCATTCAGAGTTTAACTGGCCAATGACTGTGGTGGTGAGTTGAGCGCATCATACCTAGACAGATGTGTTAAATGGGCAGGATCAAATCCACAGCTTGGAGATGAGAGGATTCATCTATCTACTCACTGATGTCTGAAGGCAGTGGGCACATCATCCTTAAAATCCACTCTTGTTTGTTGCAAATGGAGTGAGAAAACACTTCTGAAGGAAAGTGCGGAGAGAATAACTTCCCATTTACAAGCATCATCTCCTCACTTGGATTATCACTTGTCCCCAAAACCATTGAGAGAGGGTATGCAGGGGGAAGGAGGAGAGGAAGAGAAAACATGTTCTTGTGTTTTGCATGATCTGAAATTGAAGCTGTCTTTAAAAGCTGTGCAATTTCCTTGCAGCCCCACAAGTGCTGTGAAGGTGAGCAAGGCAGTGTAGTGGTGGGGAGGTAGCACTGACACACTCTCTTCTAGGAAGTGGACTATTAGCAGGGGCCTCTTAATCTCTGTGTTAAGTGGAACACACAGTGATTGTTTCTTCAGGTAAGGCTTAATTTCTTAGAGGCAAGAGAATTTTGTCTGCGTTGGGGTTCTTGAGGCATCCAGGAGTTGTCAGAAAAATGAGCTGATGATCCAACAAGAGTAGCAAAGGAGAAGAGAAGTCAATGAAGTGTCTTGCATCTCAAAGCAAGGCTCTCCAGCATGGTGGGGTAATGGGAAAAGAAGGGGCCATTGGCACTGCAGTGTGCATTGCTGCTTGGAGTGCTCAGGTGTGGGGAAATGGGAAAAGTGGGTTGGGGGAAAAGATTAGGAAGAAGTGGAAATCTCCAGTGATGAGTAATGGTCCCTTTTAGGTCCATTCCAGAGAAGCTGCTGTGCCAAGTGTTAATCTGGCCTCCAGATTTCTTGTAGCTTCTGAAAACGTCCATTTACAGTTCAGATGCTTTTAGCTTTTGAAACCTCACCCTTGGTTGCTGGAGACTAGGTTCTAAGCTTTGCTGTTGCTTGAGTGGCCCCATGTCGCACGCAGCATGCGGTTTGCTTCAACGTCTCTGAAGTGCACCAGGCAGAGGTTTGTAGCTGGCTGTGTGATAAGGTAAAAAGAAGGGGTTTGCTAAAACGGGCTTGAGGGAAAATATGCATGACTGCTCCAGGAAGGGTGGAATTGCACAGTTCTCAGGCTGTAAGCATGGGTCTGCTTGCTCCTCTGGGTGTGAGCCTTCCTTGCCAGCAATGTGCCTAGGCATGTAATAATGATTTATAGAGAAGACCAAGGCAAACAAGGCAACACGTTTGGAGGCAGATCTGGTACAAGGCTTCCTTCTAAAAATGGCCATAGGCTTATTCTCTTTTTGGGTCTAAAATTACTATGCAAATGACTTCTCCGCATCCCCAGCGCCTGCCTGCTACATCTGAAATGTGATTCAGAAGTGACAGAGACGGAGATCTATGGTTTTATTGGCAGCAGTGCAGGGAAAAGAGATCCGAAGGAAACTGCTCTCGTTCTCAGCCCAGAATCCTTGAAATAGTAAGTGATCATTGATTTGAGAAAGGCTGCTGCTAGAGTCAGGGCATGGGAGCCAGGGTGAGCGCAGCAGTGGGAGCTGGAATGCTGCTGATTATGTGCTAACGTGTTATCAGCTCTGAATTTTGAGTAGGCTTGTGGTGCACTTAACAAGAGTTTGACTTCGCTCCTCGTTTTCCTTTCTCCATTCCCGGTAATGCTTTTTGTGGAGTATATTGATTCCATTTGCCGGAGTATTCCTTCCTTAAATATTTTTCACATAATGTGTATTCTACACGTTTGTAATGGCTTTTGCAATCCTTGTCTTTCAGTGGCACCAATAAAGCAATTTTGTTTAAATTGACTTGAACAGAGAATGGAAATTTGGAACGGGAAAAGAAATGTAGGCTGCCATTGGGCAAGGGGAAGGAAAGCGAAGGAGAAAGTGTGCAAGGAGAGGTTAAAATAAGGAGAGAAAATAAAACCCCAGAAGCAGAGGGATGTTAATGGTGACTCACAGCTATTGAGAATCCAGCAGGCTGGGGGCTGGAATCCAGCACAGCGATGATGATGCTGGGGGCAATACAAGTGCCCCGTCTGTATTTAGCACATAGCAGTTTTGCTTTTGAATTGATTATAAGGTGGAATTTTCCAGTGCAGCAGGATGGACACAGAGCACTGACTTGCTGATTTGAGAGAAGGGCTAAGGGGACATGGTGGCAGGTGACAGCTATAGGGCCCTGTGTGAGGTACATAAGGTCTCTGGGACAATGGAGATGATTCCAAGTCAGAGGCAACTGATGACTGTGTTCCCATTGTTATTCAAAAAGCTCATGGCTATCCTTTTACACAGTAGGATACAATTCAGTCTCAGGACAGGTCAGGCCCAGGGTGCTCAAGACCACTCAACAATACATTGGCTTTCATTGTCTGTTCCTCTTATCTTTTTTTATATATTGTTACAGGGATCTTACTGTAGGTTTCATCTGCTCTTTCTCTAATTGACAGAGGTTCAATTATCCTCCTGAATACAACTGTCACGTTCTCAACAACAGAAAATGTCAGGTGTCATTATTGGGGGGGGAAATGAATGTCAAGCTTCCATCCTCCCCTTCCCCCTCTTCCATTCTCTTTTGTTTGCTTCCACTCTCAGGTTTGTTTTATTGTGGGTTCAATTTGAAAACAGTACAATAAACCAAGGAAACCTCAGATAATGAGACAGCAGGGAAGGCTGAGCTGCAGTACAGCTTACCCTAATGGACTCCCTTTGGCAAGGGCTGCTGCTGTCTGTCACAGCTGTACCCTGAGCCCTCAGACTGGGACCATGTCATTCTTTCCTGAGCCCTTTCTGGAAGATCACTAGAAGATGCTGTCACTACCAGGAAAGGCCTTTTCAGTGCACTAGGAGCACCTAAAACATCCAGAAGGTATTTGCATCTTGGCCATAGATAATGTGCTTTGGCACATTAAGAAATATAATGGCTAAAGGCATCAGTCATCCAGCTTTTCCTGGTCCTGTGTACTTCGAAGCCTGTGCCTTTCTGCTTTAGAGTGGAGCCCTTGGAAAGCAGAGTCTTTCTCCCCATGGGCATCTGAAGAGGAGGAAGATGAGAGACAGATGCAAAGAGCCCAGGAATAGCCATCGTTCCTCCCATTTACTTCCTGGAGGGCAATGAGCACAGCTAATGGCATCTTGATATTTAAAACCAGGCAGGAGTTAAAGCCTCTCAATTTTTACTAGGTCTCTGACATTTCGGAGAGCTGTTGTAGAATAAATGCTTGGGTGATTAGCTGATGAGGTCTAAGTACCTCCAGCTATGCTAAGATCATTGCCCAAACTAACTAGTCTGATGACAGTTGAGGCATGTCTATCTGAGCTGCTTGTTTCAGCAAGGCAGTGCTAGAGAAGCGCTTGGGATGGGGATCAGCTGTCACCAGAAAAGCTTCTGTTCCTTGCCCTGTAGATGCTGTTTTAGTAGTTGAGCCTTGGAAAAGGAAAGAAGGGTGCCTTGGAGGTGAAAGAATGAGCCCTGAAATCCATGCAAGGGCCTTGGCTCCAGTGCTCTCAACATTTCCATATGCCTTGTAATTAAATTGTAAGTAAAAGAAAGGCGCTGACTGCTTCACTAATAGCAGCGAAAGGAGGCAATCATGTAACTTCCATCTGTCTGCAAATATAGTTTATGGTGGAAATACATTAGGAACCTGGAGCTGTGTGCCAGGCTCAATTAGACTAAACAGGATCAAAGGGCACCCTGGGTAATAAATATCCTTGCAGAATCAAGCCAGAGTCTTTCTATTTATTGTTAGAGGAGATAATAATCGTTAGTGAGCTGAAGTGAAATCCGGGGAGCAAAGAAAGCTTGGCTTGGGAAGGGGGTGACATTATATTAGAGGGTGAGAAAGCATGCCCCCTTTCCCTAGGCTGATTGCTTTCTATATTCCACTGGAGTTTGGGAAAGGAATATAGCCCATATATCGATTGTGGGACTGTAATGGGCGAGAGCTGGCAAAGGTAATTGGGGAAGTCCTTAAAATGTACACTAGGTAATTGAAAGCTAATACAAACTCCTAGTTCAAGGCCAGAAGAACCTCTCTTCTAATGAGGCTTTAGGGTGAAAAGAGATTGACTCTGACTTGTATTGCTACTAACAGGGAATTGCTTTGCTTTGCTGTTTTTAGGCGCTCCTGTGTGCATGCACGTGCTCCAGCTTCTATTAGAGTGCGCTCACAGATAACAGTACTAAATCAGCAGCAAGGCTTTTGCGATGCATGTAATAGCAATTGTGTCTGGTCCTGGCCTTGTAGAAGTATGCTAAACTTAAATCCTCTTCTACTCCAACAGCAAATAAAGAAGAAATACGAATATTTCAGTATCAAGGCTTGCTTTCTGTCAGATCTTTTCCTGCTCTTAAGAAATGCAACAACAACAGAGGCTACCTAAAGGGGTGTTTTCTCCAGATGAGCCTGTTATGAATGTGGATTGAAGGATCCAGTGCGTCAGGCAATGTTTGCTGTTGTAATAGTTAGGAAGGGAAGCACGTTGCTGTGATGTTTCACTGCCTGTTCTTCCCTAGGACTGAGTTTTTGGAAGAGCTCAGTGACAGTATTAAGGCAGCTAATCAAATGACCCTGTTTTCAGCAGCTTTTTCTCTCAAGTGCAGAGTGAGACTCCTTCAAGGCTGCATAGGTGATGACAGGGAGCAATTTGTCTTTCCCCGAGAAGTCATATGGCAGCAAACCTCTTGTATTGGGCATAACTATCAAGTGTTATGTTGACTGCTTGAGACAACTATGATGTGATCACATCAGCTCTGCTCTCTGTACAGCTTCCTGCATCACTTGACTGAAGCCACACAGAACAGTGGCAAAATGCAGGGCCAGCATGGGGAAGTGCATCCCTGTGGAAAGTGGAAGCTCTGTATGCCAGCAGGAAGCTTTGCTGCTTCCCTTTTTTCCTTTCCCTTCCTTACTTCCAAGGCTAACAGTTTAAAAAGACACCAAACGAAACCACAAGCTTTGCATTCTGTGAGGACAAAACTGTTCCTTCTTGATTTGCTTTTGCACAGTATCTTTCCCCTCTGCCCATCTGTCTGCTTATGCCACTTGGCTGGAGATGGGCTCTTTGCTGTGTCAGCAATGTGCTGGGCAGATAACACCACCTTGATCTAGCACTTTAGGAAGTGACCATAATATTATACATATACATACATCATAATATTATACATAAACTTTAGCTTCCCCTGTAGTTAAAAAGCTGCATCTGAGTGTAGGGAGCAGTACCATGTCATTGACCGAACACACTTGTGTCTGACAGTCTCTTGTCTTACAACTTCAGTAGTTAACCTTATTTTTCCCCAAGCAACCACCAGTATACTGTATTCTCTTACATATAACTAAAAACGGTTTGTGCTTTAAAAATACAATTCAATAATTCATTTCCTTGGGCGTTAAAGTTTGGTGGTTGTCCTGAAATCAGTTATTTTCTAGCGTGATTCTGCATAAGAAGTTGTGTTTTCTGTCAGTAAACCTTTACCTTCCACTGTGCCACGCTGTGTACTTGGGCACATGCTGTGTTGCCAGGGGGAAGAGATAACTCCATAAGAGCAGTTATGCTTCAGCTCCACTGTACGGAGAAACAAAATGGAACTCTAAACCAGCTCCTGGTATTCCCTTATAGCGTGCTTCCCCCAAAACACCTTCCTAAGGGACATCCACATCTTCCTCTGTCTCCTACCTGTCTCTTGCCAAAAACCCTGCTCAGGTACGGGGAGATGGGTCTGTATTTGGCAGCTGATAACCCCCTTTGTGGGTGTTACGTGGCAGAGCCTGCACCCCGAAGAGCAGTCTGGTTTGTCATGTGTGTGTGCCAAGCTGAGCACAGAGTGACTGATCCCAGCTGGGACCTGAATGTGCTGCTTCAGTAGGGATGACAACAATAAATAGTTAATAAAGCTGAGGACAACTCAGCCTGTCCTCTGCTCTGAAAGCAGAAGACTTGGGAAGTCGGGCTTTATATCCACCTGCCTAAGGGTTCTGGTAGATGCAGAAAGGTTCAGTGATCCCAAAGCTCAGTCATGGTTGGTTTAAAAGGAAAGAGGATGTTAAATTTGAATTGTAAACGCTGTCTGTATGGCAGTGTTGAAAACCATCCCCCTACCTGGTGGGATTTTTGTCCTCTCAGATGGCTCAGCTTCATTGGGGAGCGCGTTGTTGTGGATGCATGGGGGAAAACAGACTTTGCAGGCTTATTGCCAAATGGCTGATGCGCAGCTCCGAAGCTATTAATGCCAGATGCGAGTTCATGTTTATGATCACTTGGAAATTGATTTGGGAAAGGCAAAATAAATCAGCAGCACATAGTGATTGTTTATCTAATGGCTGTAAATTTTAATCGCTTCCATATTTTGATGTCCTTGTTGGGGTTTTTTTTTGCCCTTCATTGACTTGGAATTTCCTTTTTAGGAACAGCGAGGCAGGGGATCCTTGCCTTATTTCAAGGGAAACGTTATTAAAAGGAACATAATTATGGGAAGACAATAAGAATGCAATGCACACGGTCCTTTGAATGGTGTGCTTCTGTTTACAGCAGGGAGGTAAATGTTTTGCTCAGTCACAAATGATAGGATTACATATACAGGGGTCAAAACATGAGGGGGAGGAGTTTATTTCCATGAGAAACAATGAATCTTTGTTTTCCATAGGCATGAATAGAATGGGTGGTTGGATGGGCAGAGCTCAATTCCTAGTCCTCTCTGCTTCCATGTAATAACCTGGTTATCTTCTGTTTAGGGGAATTCAGGCTCTAAGCTAGCTGCAAGGTGAACAGCAACCCTTGCACTGACAGTCCTAGGTATTAGGATGGCAGATGAGCTCTGCACATCCTTGGCTCCTGTTAGGAAGTCTTTAACATGGCCTTCTGTGTAACCTCTGTGGGATTATTCGGGGTGGTGCTGCCTGCCTGCATCTGAAGGCGTGTGTAATACTGATGCTCCTGCTTCCCCTGCCGGCAAGCAGGATTGCTGTGTGCCTAAAGCCCGCATCTGGGGATCAGCTGGCAGTGACTGGGTTGTAGATTCCCAATGGACAATTCCTTTCATCTTTCTGTGCTTCTCTGCCTTCTTGTGAAGCTGCAGGTCACAACCCCCTTTTACCCTTCCCCGTTGCCATCTGTTTGAAGGCTTTGGGAGCAAATCCCTCCCCGGCACTTAGATCATTGCTAGGGTTCTGTTGTGGCTACTGTATACAACCATTAATAGCAGAAGGAGAGCATGGGGGAGAAAGGCTTGTGGTGGGGAGGCAGTGAGGAGCAAACAGGGAAGCAGAGCTGGAAGATGGTTACCCTGTCTAACCCCGGAGGACTGTGCCTCTTGAGGCAGATCACAATACATCAGTGTTGCTTGGCAGTACTGTCAGCAAGCCTGAGCCACTGGGGCACTATTTATGAAGCCTGATATATGCTTTGGCTGCTCTTGCTCAGTGAATTGCTGAGACGTGGATTCCTGACAGGCACACAGCAAAAGGGAAATTAGGGATGGATAAAGTGAATTAAACATAATAAAACTCAAAGTGCCCAGGCGGAGCTTTCATCTAATATAAGAACAGCTTCTCAGCTTGGGGAATATGCTGGGTGGAGAGATCTTTCATAAGGCAAGGGACAGGCCCTGGTTTGAAGAAGAGAAGAGCTCTTAGGTTGTCTCTGAGTGGGTTGGCAGCATGGAGATCATGGGGCCACTCTGGGTACCGGTCCCTTTGTCACTGTATTTGGGAAGTCAAGATTGTTTCAGTGAGAACAAATGAGTGTGACATGAAGCTGAGGAGTGCTCCTCACAACCATACCTGACTGGATTCTGCTCCTCCATAAAGTCACAAAGAAAAGTAGCCAGGAAGGCTGTGTACCTGTGATTATTCAGCAAGCTGTGGGGAGCTCCAAGTGAGATGTGCTGCAGGGGAGACTGCGAGGTGCACCCTTGACATGGCTCTTTAGTGGGAAGTGCACAACAAAGACTTTAAGTTTTTCAGTGTTCCTTTCTCCTTTAGCCTTAAATAAGTGCTCTTCCTCAAAGTAGTCATCCTTGCAAAACATTGCTTCTGTGTGGTTGCCTTAATCCCATTGACACCTAAACAGGAACTGCTTCAAATTCTCCATCACTTTTTGTCTACATGGCACAGCACAGGGATTTCACCACTGACTTATATGCAGCCACTGACCAAAGCATTTCTCTGCTATTTTGTCTTAAGTGGCTGGGTCCTCTCTGGAGAGACATATAGAGAATCTCCAGGGCTTTGGGGACTTGATCTTGTCAATGTTCTAACAAAACCTGACCTTTTAAGTTATGGACTTTCGGACATGAGCCCTCTATAGCCTGACCACTTGAATACAAGCTGCAGTTTCCCCCCAGTGATGGTTGCTGTGAAGGGAATCGTTCCTCTCTCCTACGCAAGCTTGCACTCTCAAACCACCTACATGTAGCCTGTAATAATGTACTTATATTGGCTGTACTTTGGAAGAGACTTATAACAATACAGGCTTATTTTGCATAGCATCTTTCATACAGGCACTATCTTGAATGCTATTTGCAGGCAAATAAAAATGAGGCAGGAGAGTACAAATTGGAGGAAGCAGTGCTTTTTGAGATGTTGGCCAGTGAATCCATTTGAGCAAATGGAGAGAAATCTGAAGCAGTTTCCTTCTAAAATGGACTATGTTTGCCACTCGTGTCTCAAAGAGGGATGGTTGGAATAACAGCCATGTGCCTTGCACTGCTGGCACTTGAAAAGTGAAGGAGACCTGGGCTTCAAGCAAAGGAATTGACACTGCTATGAGATGCTGAGCTGGCTGTCTTGTGCAAGGCCAAACTTGGGCTTGCTAAGATCTTACCCGACTCAAACACCTTTGAGCCCATCATTGTACAAGTACTTCAGTGGAGCCCCACCACATGTCCTATAAAACCACCTCTTTACAGAGCAGGTGCTTTACTTCCCAAGGCTGTTGGTAGCGCTGTCCTGGCTGGGACCCAGATGTCCTGGTGCCAATGCTTTGATCTCTTGCAAACATGCTGTCTTAACTGGAGAGATGTGGAGAAATGTGTAAAAGGCCGTGCTGGATTCACGCTGAAGCCAGTGGCATTGCCCCAGGGATGAATCTGTCCTCTTGAGATTGCTCTGTGTATCTGAGCAAAGCACAGCCAAGTGGCACAGTACAAATGTAAAATAATGAGGTAGCAGCTGAGAGTGTCTGGAGCAAGCAGAGAGGAATGAAGATGGATGACTGTAGCTAAGAGACAATCAGAAAAGGGATAAATACAGGCAACAAGTTATTCACCACGGCAATTTGTAAAGAGTGCTAAAAACCTTCAGGAAGGATTGTTTCACGTTGCCTCTTTTTCTATACGTAGCTTGACACTTGTGTAAATGGCACTGATTGATGCCTGTAAACCAGTCCCCTTAATCTGCTTCTCTGGTATTGGTAAGCTTAACTCTTATAATGCCCAGTGCTGGTGGGGCCTGTCATGCCTGGCTGAGAGGGAGCAGCCCTATAGACATAGAAAGCTGGGTGACCAAGTGGGAACCTGATTCTGGCTGCAGAAGGGGCAGTGGGAAGAACCAGCAGCACCGAGTGGGTCCTATGAGGTAGGGGAGAGTGTTCCTCCAAAGGAAGTGGCCAGCTGTGGTTAGAGATTAATGGCCTGAAACACAGAGAAAAGTGGGAAAGAGATGGAGTGTTTTCCCACAAAGCAAGATGGCTATGTGCAGTTTTGATGGGACACTAGCTGCAGTGCAAGGGAATGTATCCCTGGCTTGAAAAGCCTTTAGAAGCTAGAAAGAAGCAATAGCAAGTACAACAGGGTTTGCAGGTTCTGCATGATTCAGTTTGCTGCCTCTCCCCCAAAACCACCTCTGGAGTGTAGGAGGCTCTAGGTCTGACCCTTGGATCTTCATAAACTCTTACATCACTTGATCTTTTTGTGCCTTTATTCCTTTTGTGTTGAATAAAGCTTCATAATGCATCCTGACATCCAGAATACACTTGTTCAAGCGTGTTAGACTTCGGTAATGAAGGGGAGGCAAGCAACCTTCAGAACAGAAGTGTGATAGTGGGGACAGAATGTAATTACCCATTCTAGGAGCTGGCTATAGCATCAAAGTTAATCTCTTGAGAAATTACCTTTAGATTGTTAATAGAAATGCACAAGGATCTTGGAGCCTTCAAGGGAATAGTGTTTGTTTAATTTCTGTCTGTAAACCCAGCACATAGCAGCCCCTTCTTTGTTCAGTCCATGTGGGCCAGTCCTGATTCAAGAAGAAGAGCACTGCATCACCTGCAGAGCTGAAGCTCTTTATCTTGGTAGCACTGCTCCTTCCCCACTGTGGCTATAAACTGCACTGACCTTCCAGCATCCTATCCTAGGACTGAGAGGATCACAGTGAGCACCAACATAGCTGGGGAAAAGGGGAAAAAGTAATTCATGAAGATACTGATGCAGCATTTTTTCTCCAGGGAGGGGAAATGGCTGCAAGCAGCAAGAGTAGGCAGAAGCTTGGCAAAATAGAGATATAGAGAAATTTAAGGAGGTGTTTTACTGGAAGCCTTTGAGTCAGGCTAGGCCAGGTTAGAAGCAGCATTGCCATACTGCAGGGTCAACAGAGAAAACCAGAGAACTGGTGGGTTAGGGAGGGAAGACAGGAAACAGAGGCAGACTCATCTTCAGCTCTGTCGCTTTGCAAATCAGTACTGAGAAGTGCTCCAAATGGGATCATTCTTCATGTTGCAAAAGTGGCATGGGCCATTCTGTATGTGCACCATCATGGGGATATGGATATTGGAAACAGACTTGCTGTGAGTCAGCCTGTACTAGCTGTCCATTTTCCACTGGTCCTTCCCTGAGTTCTTCATAATCTTTATGAATAGACTTCAAATGGAGCCTTCCTTCAGTGCCTTTGGTGTCTGTTCCTTGCAAGGTAAGAGCTGGTACGTTTTGCCAGAGTGAAATCTCCCTCGCCCATAAGCATCTTTCAAGCATTGGCTAGATGTGAATAGGATTCTCCTCGACTGACTCTCAGTATTGCAGCAGAGAGCGGCACTGGGGAAAGGATTGGCAATCATCTTTACGACTTGGAGGCACATCAGCCAAAGAGAGGTGAAGATCTTCCTCCCTCTGTTTGGAGGACAGCCATTTGCAAATCAGCCTCTACCAGCAGCACTGAATTCACTTCAAGCAGAAGTAGTTCTTTGGAAACAATAAAACAGGCTCTACTGCCTTCAATATAGAATTGTTTCCCAAGTGCTTAATTGACCTTGTTACCTAGAATCATCTATAGAATGGGTTATTACGCTGCTGAATGAGCAGATCCAGCTCCTCCTGTCCCAAGATTGGCTTTAGTGTGTCGACTTCCAGATTCCCTTCTGCTGTAATTTCCAGCAAGACGAGATGATTTGGGATTTGAAGGTCACTATCGGTTAGGTCAGCTTGCCCTTTGCCAGGAATGCGACTCGACACGCAAGCATCTGGTTGTGATTCAGCATTCCTGATCCAAATACGACCCCTCCCTCCCTCCTACAACCAGCACGCGGCTCGCTTTTTATTGTAGCTTGTTTTGGCTCTAGTTCATTGCCAGCCTGTTACAGGAGAGGGGTGAGAGTAGGGAGAAGAGCCGGTACCAGGTACTGAAAGAGACCACGCTATGGAAACGTTATGGAGTGTTGTGGCCTATGTCACAGCGAGCAAGACGACTTTAAAGGGTTATTGTGCGGACTCCAAGGGGGATATTGGCTGCAAATGTATTACTGACATAATTAAAATGTAGTGACTGCCTGTTTTCTGAGTGTGGAGCAGGTTGGCAGTAGACTGGCAGGCACATAGCCATGGAGTGGGTGGAAGCTATAGTTTCTCCTTGCCTCAATCTTTACCACTGCTATTAATTTTCATTACAGAGGAAATTAAACTCAGCCCAGGAGACACCCCCCCCTCACCCCCCCCTTTAGTTCCCATGGAGGAAAGCATCTTGCTTTTATGGCAGGAAAATGCACTTTTAAATGTCTTTAGATTCCCTTGAAGACTGGTTTACGGTTCAAGTCGTAGCTTGTCAGTTGGCAGGTAGCTGCTGCTTCCCCTGGGCACCCTTTTGTCTACCTTGCGTTTCTCCCTGTAGTGTTCATCTCCATGCTTCAGGGCATCAGGCAGCTTCAAATTAAACAGGGTCAGGAAGGAAATTTCCCTGGGGAAAGGTTATTTTCTATCCACCTGCTGCAAGGCTTTCTGAGCCTTCTAGAAGAGCTGCTGGTACCAGCTTTAGGCAGAGGGAATATACAAGCATCCCAGCGTCTCCTGGACATTTGTTTCTTTCACTGCTGGTTCTGAACTCACTACGAATGCATCAGCTCTGATCTTCTTGGCAACATGAGCTTTTGGGAGAGCAACTTGCTAGTGAAGCTCTGAAGGAGTCTCTGCTAAAGGCTGCCATAGTTTTACCCCATAGAGGGTGAGTTCTTTTACTACTGAAGTTGGGTTAACTGCAGTCTTAGCCTGTGCTTCCTGACAATAACACCCCAGATGCAAGCAGGATCAGGGAATAAAACCCTGCATCCTCATGGATGCCTCTGCTTCTTACCTATGCTTGGTGACAGGCATCAGTAGAGCCTGAGGGTTATGGCATAAAGACAGCTGGCTTAGGTTTGGTAAGGACAGGGGCTGAGCTAGGCTGCTGTTGCTGGCCCCTTTGCAGGCAACCCCGTGTTCACTTTGCTCATGTCTTAGAAGGGGTATAGCAACACCTAACTCCTATCTGGGGCACAGGGTGCTGGGCTGAGCACTGCACAGCAGCTTAAGACCCTTGGTTAAGCAACTGTGCTCCTAGGGGTCTGAAGGCAGTGCTCACTTTGGTCCTGACAGCTTAATTTCAGGTGCCATCCTGCACATTGACAGGAGATGGACATTTTCTGTGCTGAGAAATCGCAATGAGACAGGCAGAGTGGGAGAGGAAGGATTGTTTGGCTTGTTTTACAGAACAATGAAGTGACTTGTCATGGTCACAGAGGGAATTGGAGCCAGAGACAAGAGCACAGATTTCTGGTGTCCCCTTGCGATGCTTTAGCCCTATGGTCATTTTGGTTAGTAGGGAAAACTAATGTTACTCTTTAGCAGCTGGTGACAGATGACTTCCCTCAACCTGCCCTTTCTAATCTCAAGGGAAATACAGGTTTCCTCAGTCAGATTCCTAACCAGGGAGCTCAAGCTTTCTAAAAGCTGCTCTCATGACCTCTACCCCTACAGTGCCAAGGATAGGGTGTATCAAGGGCTATTTCAGCTGCCTGGAAGTAATCCCAAACCAAACTCACCCTTCAGAAACTTGACTAAGGAGCAGCTTGTGTGGAGCTAGGGGCTGGCAGAAGCTTGAAAAGGAATTTTAATGGGAGCTGCTGGTTTCTCCTCTAACAACAACTGCCTCGAGTTCTGCATTAGGATTTGTCAGTTCATTTAGGACTCCAGCATGAAGCTGGCCTCCACGTACCCTCTGCCCAATCCACTGATGTCCGTCCCTTTCTTCCTCTCTCCATCATGGGTTTCAAGGGCCAGAGCCAGCAGCAGCAGCTTCAGCCAGCTTGATGCTGGTACTGTTGTCTCTGGGGGGTAAGCATTACTCTTTCTTTTTGTTCTCTGTCATTGGGCACAGTTTCAGATGCAGCAGTGTCTCCTGTTGGGTGTTTTTTAGTTTGGGCAGATTCACATTGTCAGTGATGCAGCAGTAGTGAGGCTGCAGCAATTCAGAACTCAAAGGCAGGTGTATTCAGGCTTTCTGAATAGCTGTGTACAGAGTGATTTCCAAAGGAATGGACAGGGTCAGGAAGGACACAGGCGTTGGAGGGCTTTGGGATAGAGAGAAGCCACTAGGCGAGGTGGATGAGCAAGTAGAGAAGCTGTGATTACAAAACATGAAGCACTTTTTCAGTGCAGCTAGCAAAGGCAATGCAAACCAACAACCTGAAATAAGCAGATGCATCTATCTTCTATCCCTGAGCTAACAAAGGGGGTTTTGTGCCCACTTATTGGGGTCCTCTACCAGCAGGTTACCATCAGTACCAGCTCTTCTCCATGTGTATGCCAGGCTGTGGAGTGTGCCCGGGCAAGGGCTCTTGTAAGAGCATCCTTGGTCCAGGTTTGTACGACAGCCCCAGCAGGTGAAATCTCATCTCCCTGATATTAAACTTAACCTTTATGTATTTCACTTTAAACAGCTATGGAATTACACTGCCTGTCCTTTAATCATACAAGGTTTTAAAGTAACATTTCTTTGTTTAATGCTGCAGTCCACTCAGATTTACTGGTGATGAGAGGGAGGGGATATGGGGGGCAGGTAGGGAAAAGAGAGCCCATCTCCAGCTCTGATGCAGCTCTTGGGAGTAAGTCAGTGGAGGCAGCGCTCAGTGACAACAGGGGGTTTCGGCAGCATTCTGGTGGATGTCTGCATTAATTTGGGCTGGGGGAACACGGAATGTTCCTTCTGGGGCTGGAATTTCTATGTACTTTGGGAAAGGAGTTGCCTGTTTTTTCCCCACTCGGCTCCAGTCGATTTGCATGTTTCCCTCCTGATGAGAGGAGACGAAGTCATCAATCTGCCTCTCCAGGCAAGTGAAATGCCTCAGGGAAGTAAAGCAGGCCCGATATAGGTCGGTCTGGAATAACATGGCGTAGTTGTGCATTCTGCCCTCCCTTTTCAGGTCCAAATAGCAGCACGTCTCCCTTTGAAGCCCTCTCATGCCATACTGCATCAAACTGCTCCATAGTAACTTTGGTGAATCAGCTGCACCACACAAGGATTGGCCTAATCCTCCCCCAGTTCTCCAACCTCAGGAAAATCCCACCTGTGAGCATTATTCCCCTCTAAGTAGCATTGGGATGTCCTGTTACCTTGAACACTTCCCCATCCTTTCTCTAGCTTCCAGCCTTGTTACTATCTCTTGGATCGCAATGTTTTTCATTTTCCTGGCAAAGTCACGTAGTCTTTCCAAATCAGATTGTCAAAGGATAATGAATCTAATATATTCTTGCAAAGGAAGAGCTGACCTTCTAAGCCTTCTATTGCAACTTAAGGGAAAACCAGGGAGATGTGCTATAAAGTGACTCCAGGAGTGACTGTAGGAACTGAAGCATGAGGCACTGATCTCCCTTATCAATTCTCAGCTTTGTGCACAAATTGATAAAGGAGCAATGTGCTGACCCCTCTCAAGTGGGAGAAAATGGTCTCCCTGCACCATTAGCCCCACTGAGCAGCATCTGTCGCTTGTAGCCTGACCTGCCTCTGTTGCCCATACTGGGTTTTGAGGACAAGGTAGAAGCTGGCAGGGTTAAGCGCGCATCCTCTCGCAGCACAGGAATAAGCAATGTATTATTAGAGACTTACCACTCCAAATACCACATCTATAAATAGCTGCAAGGTGAGCCAGTGGTTGAGCAGAGTGAAGGAGTTGGCCAGTTCCACCAGTTGTGTCCTGTCCTCAAGGTCTCTGAGGTGAAGGCTGTTGCCTGTGAGATGGTGAAAGGGATCTTTGCTGTGTGGCTGCCTCTGACGGCAAACAGATGATGGTGTAAAACATGCAGCTGAGTGAGATGGAAGTGATTTTGCTGGAGATCATTTCCAGTGCAGGCAATAAGCTCTTTGGGCTCACTGTAAGGCTAGCTTTCATTTTTGTGTGCTCTGAATCAGGAGCGAGCTCCTTCCTGGAGGATGTCTTGCTTGGATACCTGGCTGGGTGCTGAACGAGCAGCTGATGCAAAAGTGGTTTGTAAGAGCACCAGTCCCACTTGTTCTGACCTGATGCCAGGCAGTGCTCAGTGCATGGGAGCTCAGGCGTTGGGGCCCACAAGTGCCACAGCTGCTGGTGGAGGAAAATGCCTGGTGTGAATGCTGGCCTCTCTGCTGAGAGGCTTTACCACCTGCAAAGAGATGCTCCCATCCTGCTGTTTCCGTTTAGCCATCAGGGTGTTGTTTATGGCTGCTGTTTGTTCCCTCCTTCAGCTGTAGAGTTAGTGCTCCCGAGGGCAATGTCTGAAATTTATTGCCAGTTTCAATTCTGCATCCGAGCAGATGCAGCAGACCACCAAGTCATCGCCGCGTGACTGAGAACAAAATTGGACTCGGTTCTTCTGCAGCTAAACCTTTGAAAGGCAGCTAAACAAGTGAAGCAGAGAAAAGGCTGCTGCTTGGGTTACTGGGAGAGGAGATTTTCAGGGCCCAGAAAGGCTGATGGATTCTGTTGTTTAATGTAGGGCTGCTGAGGTTTTATCTCTAAACCAGGGATCCATCGTGGATGAGATTGAGAGCTCACAAAAGAACCATGCAGGAGGACTAGGCATAATGCTGTGAGCTCAGAGTGGGTATGTGTCTTCATAAGCTCCATGGGCCTGGATTTAATGGTACTCACTGACCTAGCAGTTCTCCCAGTGGCTGCTGTTTATCCCCTGAAATCCTCCACAAGCATGTGGGGTGATCAGGGCAGTGGTCAGCTTGGTTTCCTAGTCATGATGAGCACCATGCTGAGTGCAATGGTAGGACCTTCAGAACAGTAAGGCTGTTGTTCCTGCTCTTGTCCTCAGGCTAACTTTACCTAAACTTCCAGTTCAGTCGCTAGAAGAAGCGTTGTGACCTCCAGAGCTAAAAGCATGCTCTGTTATGGTGTGAGCTGGAAGCAGGCCCTGCAGATGTTAACACAACAACTTATCCTCTGGGGCCAGCCATAGGGAGCTTCTAAGCTGTGCTTGGGCTGTTAGAGAGCCACAGATGCACACACACAGACAGCTTTCATCCTGGCACTTCCTTGTCCTTATTCCTATGCCTGACTCCTCTACCTCTTAGCACCTCCTCCTTGCACCTGAAGGAGCCTGGGAGCAGCTGTCTCTCCTCAAGTGCCCCATCACTGATGCAGATGCTCCAGGCAAGAGCCATGTGAAGATGTTTCTAAGGGACCACATTGCTCTGGAAGGCTCTCAGGGCTTTTGATGTGGGTTGTCCTTGTCTTTCAGGCATTAGCTTGCTAGTGAAGTGAGTCGTGAGCTGCCCCACCATGTGAAGTTGAACTACCTGGGGAAGGTACTTATCTTCCAATAGAGGATGCTGCTGTGTCAGTCTGACTTGCTGCATTCAGCTGGCAATGAAAGTGCTCCCCCTGAGAGCTGATGCCTTGCAATGCATCACTCCGTGATAATAATAAGGGAATAATTCAATGTCCTTCATCCTCCTCCTCAGCATTATCCTATTGCTGGCTGTTGCCAGTGAGTCTGCTCTGTCATCCTGGAGTAGGTGGAATGCTGTAAGGGAGAGGCTGTGGAAGGAGCACCACCATGATGCCAAACCCCAGTGTCATTCTGTTATGTGGCAAAACAAAGTGAATCTCAAAGTAACAAGAAAGAGAATCGCAGATAAAACTGCCTGGTTAGATGAGGGGCAGATGTCAGAGCCGACAGAAAACAAGCTGAGGTGTTAGACTGAAATCAATAGCCATGGCAGAGGAAACAGGATTCATTATAGGAAGGATAAAACTGATATTACCCAACCTAGCATATAGTGTATGTAGGAGAATTAAGGACTTTAACTTTCCAAGTGCTGACAACAGAAAGGAGGATTTGCAATAGATAAAGTCAGCTTGCATAACTCTATAAAGGCTTAGATAAAGGGGGAGAAAAAAACCTTCTTCTTTCACTGGGTAGCTTTCTGCACGGCTTCATTTCTGTTCCATCCTCTGTAACATAAGGAACCACGTTGCCCGGTTTGGGGAATTAGCTTAGCTTATGTTGGTCTCATGCCCAGGTGAGCTAGCCCTCAGAAGTGAGGCTGTTACTTTGCTCAGTTGGTGGCACTTTTGTCTCTGAGAACAAGGAGTGGGTTCTTTGAGTAGGAGTGGTTTTGATGTGCTCTGAGTTTCACAGCTAGGTGAGGAAAGGGCACACAGATGCCAAAACTATTTCTCCCAGTATAAGGAATAAAGCTTTGCGTAAGTGTGTGTGGTGGTTTTTAACATCCATATGCTTCCAAATAGTTCTGCTTCCACAGGTAAATCTGCTGAGCAATGTGAAGGCCTCTAGCATCTGCTGTGCTTAATCCCATAATAGCCTCCCATTTGGCTAAGAAAGCCATTTACAGCTCCTTATCTCCAAAGAGGTGTGAAAGCACAGGTGGCAAAGGATTAGGTGGAGCAGGAGAGAGGCAATAAATGCAACAGTGTGGCTGGACAGGTAATAGAGTGCACTTTAAAAGGCAAGGGGAGGAAAAGAAGACATTAATCCCTCCTATGAGGGCTCAAAGGTCTGAACCTATTGGCTGAAAGCAGAGCCAGCCACTTGCCTAATCGCTGGAGGTCTCTGTACCCATCACAGATGGATGGTGGGGGGAGATGTCCCCTCTCTTCCTTAATGTACTCCCTACAGTGGTATATGTCCAGGCCCCCCAGTATGCAGCTCAGAGCAAGGAAGATGGATGGTGGCTTTATACAGAGGCTGTAGCTAAGGGGTATGTCAGAGTGATGAATATTCCCAAGACTCGAACTGTCTCAAAAGAAAGTAGTGAAGAAGCTCCCCTGGGCATGGCCATGGGTCAAGGAGGAGGAGAGCCAGTGCAGGAACACTTAGACTCATTGTGGGGTGGCAGAGCACCAAAGAGATGGAGCTGCACTGGAGAGCTGGGGTTTTGTCCCCTCCTTCCAAAAGGGCATTTGTTATGTTGGTAGGGATGCTGGTGTTAGGCACAAAGCAGCATGATTTTAAAGGAGAGGTGTTGCTGAGCCATCCTTGGCCACACCTGTAGCTATCCAGCTTCCTTCTCCCAACCCTTATCAGTGTGATAACTGGAATTAACTGGGAAGAGCTGGCTCTGAAAGCCTTTACCTGACAATGGCAAAAATTGGTATCCTGCAGTTAAGCCTTTTTCAGCTTGTTGCATGAATTGGAAGCTGTCATTCTTGTGGGCATCCCAGGGTGACATAAATCTGGCCCATGGCTGGTGTGTGCTGCTGCACAGCAGGATGCAGCGCTGTCCCGTGAATAGAAATGCAGAGGTGGCTCTCTTCCTTCCCCTGTCCCTCTATGGACATTCACACCAGCAGAAGCTCAATTCTAAAGTCCTTTGCCTGCCATATTATTCATCCAGTTTCTTCATCACTCCTGTGTTGCAAGTGTTACCTTTCCTAGGGACAGGGGTGATGCAGCATCCTCAGCTTGTCCCCTGATGATTAAAGGTTTCATGCTTCTGACAGAGCAAAGCAGAGGGGAACAGGGTGCATGTGTCTTTAGACAGAGCACAGAAATCCTCCTAGTTTCCTCTGAAGGAGGAATAGATGGGTGATTGAACAGAAGAACCCCGTAAGAGGCTCGCTGCTCCTGTTGGACAGATTATACTATTCCTCTTAGGGCAAAACCCTCTGCAAACGTAGGCAGCAACCATTCCCTCTGCGCATGTTGAGCCGCAGGCTTCTGATTTTCTCCTTTGGCCTTTTCATTTCACAGTGGCTGAGGATGACATTTCCAAAGCAGCCTATGGAAATCAGATGGCCACATCACAAAGGGAGGCGGACCTCAGCTCAGAAATAACGCTTTAATGTGTTATTGGTCCATGTATAACTGCAACCATCAAACATCTGGCCTGATCTCAGCACTCTTCTACCCCATCTTTAAACCCTCAAGCCATCACAGGGGCTTTTGGGATCTATTGTCCCATGCCATGAGAATGCGTGGCTTAGAAAGACAGCATTGTGCTATTAGCTGTCTGTGGTCTCATGGAGAATCCCAGGACTCGGGGAACCTGGGAATGGGAACCTTGCCTGGCTTTTGCTGTGTCTCACTTTGTTTGCCTGGACAGGGATGATGAAATTTCTTCTGCAGTGATTCCTTTTGGATATGTTAAGATTTCGAGATGAATTGCATCATGCCATTCCTAACTGCTGTGAAGTGCACTGGGTTAGCAAGCACATGTTTGTTCTAGGAACGTTTAAGCATCTAACACAAGGTTTGGGATGGGGATTTTGTACCCCTGTGCTATAAATGCCACCCAGAATTAATAATGAACAAACCCAGTGCTGCTGGATGCTGAGGAGGAGAAGGAAGCAGCTGTTGTTTGTTTGGTTTCTAATGGCTCACAGGAACAGGAGGCCATAAACAGTTAAATTTCTCTTGACAGCTGGGGAATGCTTTGGATGCCTAAAATCAGTGCTGTGGGTTCCTCAGCACCTCCGCGTATTTCCCCTGCAGGAGCTGATGCTTTGCTGTCCATCGCTTTGCTGCTTTGATCAGAGAAGGGATACAAACGACACCTTGATGATTACTCACATTTTCAAATGCTGTCCAACAGCAATAACTGTCACCTTTCATAACAGCACACTGGGCTCCCGTTGCAGCGCTTCGTGGCTTGCCCATGTCTCCTGTAACGACTGAGCCCACGCTTGCGATTCCTTACAGCTTCGGCTCCTTGGAAGAGGTGGGTGAGGGAGAGGGTTTTTGTAGCTGGTCAAGTGATTTCTGCTCTGTGAATGCAGTCACACAACAAAAATAAGAGCTGCTTTGAGAAGTAAGGAAAAAGCTTGGGATCAATGGGATGCGCAGCGTCTTTTCCCTCAGGGGTGTTGAGTGCTTCCGTGTGGTGGTTATCAGTGAATAAATGAGTTGAGGTCAGCTCAGTGGTGCTAGAAAAATGCCTTTTCCTAGTTCATGCTGTGATTTACTTAGGCCCCTGCACCTGGACCAGGGCAGTGTTGCTTAGTGGATGTGTATTTAACAAATGAATATTATGGATATGTTTCAACTTGACTGAAAGGATTCCTATGTTAGCGCTGAGGCTGGCAAATTGTTTCTGCTGGGGAAGAGAGGCAGGGAATTTGATGGTGTGTGGATCCAGGCCTTTGCAGCTAAGGAAGCAGTACCAGTACCCAGTAGCTGTGGGGCTGACTGTTCCTTTATGTCACAGTAAACCTAGGGCACAGGAAAGGAGAGTCTTGGAAACGCAGCTGCATTGTAGATCCCAATGCAGAAGTGAGAACTGCTGGGAATGAAATTCAGGTTAAAAACTACTGTTGTGATTGCAGGTCACAATACCCTGGTTTCAGAACAAAGCTGTGCCACGTCAGGCGCTGCTTGGGAAGTATTTCAACCCCATTGTGCTAGTGTCTGCCCCAGCTGGTCATGGTGCTCTCCATGTACTGGGTCATAGCAAGTGAAATGCTTGGTTACTGGGTATGGAAGCTACCCTATGCCTTCCCCTGCCTTTGGAAATGCTGGGTGAGATGGCTCAAGCTTCACAGATGCTTAACTTCCATAAGAGAGAGGGTATGTTGCAATGTGGCTCATGGGAAATGGGGACTGCCTGCTTTGAAACCAACATTCTCATCTGCCTTCAGTCTCCAAGACGGTGTGTCCTGAGCAGGCTCCTGCTTTGACATTTACATCCTCTGTGTCTGCTGCTTCTTCCCTCGCTTGTCTCTTTCTTCCCCTTTTGGTTTCCTGAGCGTGGTCACCCAATTTCTCACTCCTGTGAGCAGCTGGGGCTTCTGGAAACAAATTGAAGTGTCTTCATTTTTAAGAGAAGTGATGCATTGCACCAGCCAGCTGCCCTTCCTCAGCTGCTCCCTCCTATTACACAAGCCCTGTGCGTGCACACACACCTTGACAGATGGCGATGCTCTGAGGAGCTGCTTCAATTTTTACTCTTTCCTATAATCCAGGGCTGGAGTGCCAAATACTTGAAAGCTGCTGCTGCTCCATAGATCACCCCAAAGCATTGAAGTCCAGTGCAGTTATACCACTCTGGAAATGCTATCAATCACGGAGGGAAAAGCATCGAGCGGCAAACTCCTTAGTGCCCAATGTACCTGGTCATGTCAGAGACAGATGAGGCTGCAGTGGTTTGTGGGCGCATCTTTTTCCTCTTCTGTTTCCCTAAATCCAGTATCAGAGCTTTTCTGATCAAGGCAGCATGCTTGGTGCTTTTAGGCTTGGTGGCTGCCTTTTCTCCCTGTCCTGCTCTTGGCTTCTCTTCTCTAAGCCAGTCCATACTCTGTTTGATGAGGGGCACTGTGTTTTTATTCTTCCTGTACTGACGCAGTTTCTCAGCTGTATATTCTTTCATGTGTAACAGCCACTATGGTCTCAAGTATCAAATGCCATTGTCATGAACCAGAGGAAGACCATAACATCTGGTAGGTGGTAGTTATTGTCTCCCTCCCTGTGCAACCTGTTTTCAGTGCATCTTCTCACTTAAAAAGCTCTTGCTGTGGCAGCCATCTCACTGTGGGTAATGCACAGCAGACAGGGAAACTATGGTCCAGCTACAGTTTGTGTGCATATGTATTATAGCAGCACTGACAGCCCCTACCAGAGGTCAGGATGCCACTCTGCTGCACTGCATTCAGACACCATAATAAGAGCACAATGTGAGAACAACAGAAAGCCAAAACAGAGAAAGGAGTTTTCTTCAGGTCAAAATGAGAAGCAGAAATTGAGAGGCTGGTACCCAGTGTTTCATTCCTTATTGGTTCCTGGCCATGTTGGACTCTGTATGAGCACGGATGCAAAGACCACGTATTTGTCCTGAAGGGTGCTAATAAAATCATGCTCTTAGCTGTTGCAAATCTGCCTGAGTTGGTAGAGCAGCTCTGTCTTAAGGCATAGTCGGGATAGTTGCTTCATAAAGAGCACAATGGATTAAGTGTATTCAGAAGTCAGACCAAAGCCCCTTACCCTTCCTATTTAACTGTGCTGGAGAATCCAAGAGCTGCTATTAAACATAACAGGCATCTTTGCACAGAAAAAAAGCCAATCTACTGTGCAAATACACACCTCTACACTGTATATTTCCTGCTTTTCCAGCTTCCCCTGCAACCACTCCTCCAGTCAAAGGAAGATCTCTGCCCTATGTCTTCCCACACGCTGCTAGAGGATGCTTCTCTCCTTTTCCCAAGCCTCATGTCTGAAGCTATGTCAGGCCAGATGGAACACAGGCAAAGGGAAAACAGCTTGGCTCTTACTGTGCTTGAGTGAATAGGTGTCAAGCAGATTGTGGTGGGAAGTGATGCATTAACCAGGTGACCTACACAGTGGCAACCTGTTGCACTTCTCTGGGCATACAATACCTGTTACACAAACCTTAGGTAGGTGCAGAAAGGTGTAGGACAGCTACAGGCTCTTTGCTGGAGAATGCCTGAGGATATTGCTGAAGGGAAGAAACCAGTGGTGGTAACTTACATCTTGGCCCTTCCCTTCTTGTAAAGGATCCTGCCCCAGTGTCCAAGGCCCTGATGCTCCTGTATTTCCTTTGCCCACATGTATTGCTTTGCTTCCAATTCCTTTCATAGCTGTAGCTTGCTCCGTGATAGGTTAATAGCATATTAACACTACCTCATAGGAGGATGTCTGGGATAGCTTTGAGTCAATTCTGAATTATTAGAAAGAGATTTTAATAGCTGAATCACTTCTCTTGGCTGCTGTGATGTTCATGGCATGTATTGTTCGTTCACGTTAAACAGCAGTGTATAAAAGGCCTCCATCTCTTTAAGTACTTGTTATTCAAGTCAACAGTACCCTAGTGGTGCAGAACTGGATCCAGAGATCATTGTGTGCAGTATAAATAACTACACAGTAAAGCCACTTAATTAAGAACTGTCTGCGCCTGGTAGCAAGAAAGCTTTGAGCTGTATCAGAGTATGTACAGGGTGACCAAACAATCTATATCAACCATCAAAAAATTCCTGCTGGATTTAAATAGATGTAGTCTTCCTGTCAAATGCCATGGCTCAGGCTTCTCAGAGAGGTCAGGAAGGAATATTGCCTTGTCCTTCTATGTTATTCCACTCTTGTCCCCATCGTTTGCTCTTCCCATGCATGTTATACACTGCAGCATCAGCTTAGAAGGCTCTTCCGACACCAGCTCACACACTGTGTAACATCTGCGTTGCTTTTGTTTTTAAGTATGAAAAGTATTGAAGAAGGACTTTGCTATAGAGACAGCGTTGTGTTCCCTTATTTTGAGTTGTGTCTTCCAGCATTTGCCCATATTGACACCAATACTAATTTCAATTAGAGCAAATATCAGAGACTGGGACATTCAGTCCCCTCAAACCCTTCCAAGTTTCATTTCTCAGCCCCAAAGCTGAGCGTTTGAGAGTGGACCCCTCTCCCTACAGTCTGCTGCCCTAAGGTCCAGGATCATATAAATCTACATTAACTCTCCGTACTGCACCTCTTTTCCCAAGTCAGACACATGAAAGTCATCGTTAGTTGACTGTAGAGTTCAGCTTTTAGCGAACAGGCATACATTTGATTGCTCCTTTGTCTTTACAAAGGCAGCAGCAGGGAAGTGGCTGAGCAACTAATGTACTTGTCTGTGTCGTTATGAAGTAACCATAAATAAAACGGATAATAAAAGCAGTCTTTTTTACTCTCTCTTTTCAAATAGTGACAGGATCTTCCTGGAAAATTACCTTTTTCCCTTTCTTTAGAGTACAAGTTAAAAGGGTTTGGTATTTCTCAACATCTAATAAACAACCACTTTCCCCTCATTTTCCATCCACTGAAGTAGAGGTAATGAATGCATTTTATCACTGTCTCCCAAGAGAAGATAAAGAATCAAGGATCTAAAGCTTTAGATTTTCATAGATGGGAAGTAGCATTGGAATAGGGGTAGGCACATTCCATTCCCACAGCCTGGCTGCTATATGGGAGATGTACATGGCAATCCTAATCATCCAGTAAAAGCGAACCAGTTTTGAAGATGAAGAACATGTATTGTTCTCCATCAAAAATGGGATGCCATGAAAAATTGCCTTTGATGTTTTCCTGCAATATAGAGGATGCTAAATATGTAAAGAAATACTTCAAGAGAGCTAAATACTCCAAAAAGTACTGTCTTGATAACAAATTACACTACTAGACATGTGGCTAGAGAGTACAGAGGAGGCAGGTTCAGAGAGAGAAAGCAGGCATAGCTCTGACACAGCTTCTCTGGTTTCACCACAGAGGAGTTTCTTAAACCTTTTGTGCTGCTGCTCCCCATCTGCAACATAGAAATACTGCTCAACGCATGGTAATTGAAAAGATGATGATGGTGTCCCCTATGCATTCCCAACATCAACCATTGCTCTGTAATGGTTTTTCAACCAACGGACTCAGACTGTACTGAGGTTCTTTTATTGACGCTGAACAGGGGGATAAGCCAGGGTGTATTTTGGGGAGGGGGAGAAATCTGCACTAAACCCCTTTTGCTTGCCTGCAGCTTCCATCTCCCTTGGGAAATCCTTATCTGTAGAAACTGAAGAATAGGAGCTCTCACTGATAAGAAGGGTGAAGCAATTCTGCAACAAAGGTTACTTCTTTTCCTAAATGGAAATGTGTTTATGAGCTGAGAAAAATGATTTCTGGCAGTTCAGCTCAAGGCAAAAAGAAAAGAGATAAAGGGATTGGGTGAAAAGCTGGCGTTTGGTGCTATCCAAGGTCTGGAGAAACCATAATCAATGAATACAAAGTTCAACCTCGTTTCTTTCCTGAGGGCTTGTTGAATGAGGCTATCAGGGATTCCTCCTGGAGCTTGCAGGCACAGAGGTTCTGCTCTGCAATCAAGAAGTAGCAGGAGTCTTTCTCCACAGCCATACAGGCATATGCTGTGAGCTTTAGAGCTTTGCTAAAAGTTCCTGACTGACATTAGGTATAGCCTCCAAGGGAGACATGGCTCTAAATCACAGCGTCCCTTTGCTACTCCCAGGTTCTCCCCCAGAAATGGTTGTGTTCCTATGGTGGAAGAGGTGTTTCTTCAATCAGCAGCTAAAAGGTATTTAGGGTTTTGTAATGCACTGCCCCACAGGCCAATTCCTGCTATGGAGACAAGGTTTCTAATTCAGCTTCTATATCCACCCACCCATGAGCCTACTGGAATGGTAGCAAAGGCCACCTAAGGTAGAAAGGGGTGGCTTTAATACCAATCTCTTTTTTACTTAGGAATAGGTTGAGGAGCAGGTGATAGACAAAACTCCTGCTCAGATTGTCAGTGTTGTGGAGCAGGGGTTGTTTTTCAGTGCTCTGTACAAGGTATGTCTGTGTAACACTACACGGTACAGATGCATAATGTTGATGTCAGGTGGACAGCTTTAGCCACTTTATATCCTTGTGTTCTCTGGACTTTGCAAAGGATCTTGGTGGCTAAAACAAGCAAATTAGTGACAGGAGGGATTTATTCTTGGTAGCTCTGTCAGATAATCAAGTTGAGGGCCACAACAAAGGTGCTGTGTAGGGAAGAGTCCCTTCTCTAGTGTTAGTTTTCTCCTTCATAACAGCACCTTGAACCTAATCTGTGCCGAAGGGTGCTGGGATCTCCTCTCCTTTTCCCACCTTTCTTGTTCCCAAGCACCAGGAGGCAGGTGGCACTTTTACTGATGACTGACGTATTCGGAGAATGGAGTGACAGATTACAAATGCATTGGTGGGAAGCCGAGTTGATCTTTCAAGGTAAGGGTATGTTTCCCATCTAGGAGCAAAATTGTTTCTATGTACCAGTGTATCAGAAGAGACAGGCACGGCAAAGAGAGGAAGGACCTTCTGCCCTACAAGCTGAGTTACCAGGGCCTATTTAGCTTTGTGCATCCTTCCAAGCACCAGTATAAGAATAGGGAAGTGGTGACAAAAAGGAATCAGAGCCATTAGAAAGTGTGAGGGGCTGAAAGGCTGTGCAGGGATTGCTACCTATCTATCTATATTCCTTTCTCCAGGGTATATAAATATATGAATATCTATCTATTTATGTACCAGAACATTTCTTTGTCATTGGGATGTTAACAGAATGATTCAATGACTTAGTCTTCAAATAAGAGTCCCTTCAGAAGAGGAGCAACCTGAGTGCTCCCAGGGAACCACAGTGGGATAAAGTTGTGGTTTAGGACAAAGAGAAGCTTGGTGGGAATTGAGGGGTTAAAAAGGGATAGTGGGGACTGGGGGAGGAGATCTTAATCACCAGTGTTGTGGTGCCAGGCTGGGCTCTGCTGCTTTCAGTCATATGAGGGTATGTGTGTGGCCAGAGGTGTTGAGGCATGGGTTTAGTCCCAGAAGCAAGATGTGTTGCTTGGGGTCATGGGGAGGGAGTAATAAGGAAGGAAGAGGATGACTAAGGGGCCATGAAGTTTGTATCTCCCTGTCCCTTTCTTTACTGTGACAAACCAAAGCAGGAGGGATGGGGACCTCTGCAGGAAAGAGACAGCCGCCACTGCTGGTTAAGTCATGCATCGTTTAATATCTGGCCCTGACACTGGTCACTGGGGTGCTTTTGGGACTCTGGCTCTGAATGAGACATCTGGCAGGTGGGCAGTCAGCAGTGGAGCCTTTTGGATGCTCTTTTATGCATGCTCTCCATCAGTATGGTTAGTTATGTTCCAGTGCCCCGGGCTCCTATGGGCACTAGCTCTCCATCATGCTAGCATTGTATCCAAACAGAAGTAGCACAAAGGCTAAGGAGGATTAAGTAACTTAACTGGGATCTTGCAGGTCTTCATGGTAGAGCTGGGAAGGAAGCTTAGACCTCCTGCTTTCTCTCTGGTACCTCTAACTGTCTGAGGAAGTATGAGTCAAGTGCACAGCTGACCTGGTGAGACATCAGTCTCAGAGTCCCATCACGCAGCTGCGCTGGTGCAAGCACAAAACCAAGTCCATCAAATTCCTCCCTGTGTTTGAAAACAGACTTGACCTTGATTCACATGTCAGCCTTGCTGCTGAAGGGGATGGTAGGAAAAGGCTCTCTTTTCAAGCCCAGCTTCCTCTGCCGACACTGTAGCTTTCCTTTAAGTGGAATGGTTAAACGCATCCTTCTAAATAAACTCTGTGGCCTCCTGCGAGGGACAGGGCTGTGGCTGCTCACCCCCTTTTCTGGCTTTGCAGCATCCTAGCTACATTGCAATGACGTTTGTCAGGCCAGTGTTGCTCAGGGCATAGCTGTGATTCCAAAGCTCCTTTTCTGGTTAGTCTCTCAACACTGCCACAGGCTGTGGCTCCTCCAAGGCATTGGCCTGTGGCCTGGTAGGATCAAATTGACATGTCAAGCCCAATAAATCCAGAGGCTCTGATGCTGAATAACTCTGTTGAGTGACCTTGGAAGCCACTGTGGGGAAAGTGGCCTCTTACTGGTTTAATACCACTGATAGTTCCAGGTGAATGCTGTTGAATTTCTCTTGTCTAATTAGCCAATGTATTCAAATCTGTTGCATTGTAAAGTAGGTTCCATCTACTTGGTCATTGCTAAGCTAGCATCTATCAGGAGATGGGATATTAAGATCAGAACATAGGCAAAGCCACATTGCTATCCAAAGGCCTTCCAGTTCATTGAAACTTGGGATTTTTCACTAAAATCTGGACAAATAGCAGAGGCAGAGTGCCAGATAAGAATGGGGGAAAGAGCATCCTTGGGATCCTTATGACTTCCTACTACTTCAAAGCAGAACTATTCAGTGGGTTTATTTCTGCCTCCTGCTTGCAGTGATCAGGGCTCCCATTCTCCAGAGCATTCATCAGATACTTATTACCTGGAGTCTGAGATTGTGATGGGCACATTACATTACCTACATTATGCCTTGTCCTCTCAATTGAATTTTCACTAATGCTCTCCTTTATTGGCAAGAGACAATGAAGTTAAGGTGTGCTGTCAAACTGAGGTTGTTTGCTTGCCTGATTAACCATTGCTGTCCTCCACTCTCCACCCCATATTGAGCACAATTACTAGTTGTAAAGGCAGATAAATTGGTGGCTAATCTTTTAAGGAATGCGTATGATGTTAAGCCTCATTGCCTGCAAGCTAAGAGCACGCATGACTGACACACAGTAATGCATTAAGCTGTAGAGATGCAACTACAACGTTCAGCTCCATGTTTTGCCTTTCAAGGCCTGCATGCCCTTGAAAAAGAGCACTTGGGTTCATGGCTAAAGCAGAGGCAAGAAGGGTTCAATGGGTGTGCTTTGCTGTACAGCTGTTGTTCAAGTCATCTCACTCCTCTGCTTCATCTTCCCAAGGCAAAATGCCATTGGGAGCCAGGAAGGCGCTTTGAGGTACAGGGCTAAGTGAGGCTGCAAGATGTTGACAATATCTTGTTATTAACTGTGGTATGTGAGTGTGTGGGAAGGAAAATGAGGTGTGTATTTCAGCTGCTCCTGCCTTGCTATTGTTGGCTGAGGTTGTGATACTTCCTGATTGTACTTATCTCTATAAACAAAAATGGTATTTAACACAGAGCGTATCTCTCATCTAATCAGCTTCAATAATGGGGAGATAATTATTGCAATTGAAAGCTGTGGAGTGTAACTCCCTCAGTTTATGGCTCTGGAGGGGTATATCACCATGCTATAGGACAGAACACAGGCTTTGTCAGCAGCCTGTGAATGTGGTTCTGGCTTGAAGGACCATGAATTATGTCTGGCTTTCTGAAGCAGACCCAGTGGGAGAGCTCTGAGTATTCATCTCCTTTCTGGAAGTAAAATAGCGCACTGTCCACAGATTAAGTAGCTGCCTGAAGAACAGCTTTAGCTGTGAGTAGGGAGTAAATGTATTTTCCTACTTTCTCTGCTGAATATTAATGCTTCATCCCTGGAGCAGTGGGGTTTAGCACAAGATCTTTCTGCAGGAGTCCTGTTTGGGTATACTGTAGCACAGCTGATAGCCCAAGCACGAAGGAAGAAACTTGTCAAAGGTTTTACTTACAGTTTTGATGAAAATAGAAACAGGCATGAAATGTTTTGGAAAACGTTTGGAATAGGTGCTTCCCAGCAGGTAAACCACTGAAATTGAAAGCTATAGATGCCTAAAAGCAGGGCAGGTCAGTGTTTAGAGGAGGTGCAAAGGCACTTTGCTACCCATCCTTCCACACCTGCGGAATAGCCACAGAACAGAAGCCATGCCCTTTGCCCAAAGCAGGGATATACCTTTCCTGCTGTCTGCATTCAGCTCCTTTTGTTTAGCATGATCTGGAGGGATCATTGCAATGCAACAGCCTGAGCACATCCATTTCAAGGCAGCACAGTCCTGGGGAAACATTCTGTGTTGCATACCTGCAGCCCTATGGGCATGGGGGCCTGGTGTGTGTCCCTCTGGATGCTGGTGCCTTTGGCTTGTAAAGGCAATATATGGAAATGTAGCACACAGCTTAGGCCCTGAGCACTTCTTTAATCCTCTTCAGTAACACAGGAGCCATTCTTTCTGCATAACATAATCAAATTTCTCTGGGTTTATCTGTCACTTGCAGACCTTCATCACCCTTACCTAGGAGCAGGAGGAGATATCCCAGTGACTTGTAACACCAACCATATCCTATTGTTCCCATTTGTTTGCTGAGCAGGAAGGTGAAGAGGCATAAATATTAAAATATACCTATTATACAGCCAGGTCTCCATTGATAAATGATGTATAAAATCAATTTACAACCTAGGAATAGAAAGCATCCATGAAGTGGTTGCTAGCTCCAGGTACTAGGAAATTATTTCTCCATAACTTCCTCTGACTGGAGCTCATTACACACTCTGTCCATAGAATGATTTTGTTGTTAAAAACTGTGTCACTCAGAGCTTATTTATTCCCTCTCCTTGCAAAGACTTTTGGAGTGCCTGCTGCCTGTAAAGCAGAGAGGTACATTGCTCTTCTGGGCTAACCCTGCACTGCCAGTCTTGCGTGCCTCAGTGCCTCAGCACCATTTAGGCTGTGGGAGACGTTGCTCTGGTAGGGCAGGATGAAGAAAATGGAGAACCATTGACATCTCAGATGCTGATAGCTTCATGGAGGTGAATAGTAGTCCCTCTTTCTTCTAAAGGATGATGTTGAAATTTAACCGCTTGGTTGCCTGCTCTGCTGGATGACACTCACAGAAGGGAAGCTATCTCCTGCCCAAGTGTAGCCTGGAAATAACATCCCTTTCCAGATTGTTTTTGTCTGGGTGGCTGCTTTTCTGTGAGGTTTAGGGGAGAACCTTCAATTGGAGGAAGGAGCAACACAGGAGATTTCAGAAGTCTGGAATAAAGGCATCTTCCTCCTCCCCTATTAAACAGCTAAGCTGAGGTGAGATTTGGCTGCTTCCACAAATTCTCTGGGTATGCTATGCAGGGACATAAAGAATCAAAATCGTCTGGCTCTTATAATGGAAAGATAGTTTGTGTCACCAGCTTTACACTGTCTCAGTGCTGACCTTTATGTACACTGTTTTGTCAGGGTACCTAAATGACCCAAAAAGGAAGACGTTCCTATCCATCTGAAGGCATACCTGATACCTAGCTGCATTGAATGTAGGCTACAATGTCCCATCTCTACTCAGCTCCCAGATGCCTACTTATGAACCAAGGTGGGAGTTTAAATTCTTCTCCCTTTACGGGAACATCTACATGAATGGATACAGACAGACATGAGCTCATTCTGCCCTTGATCTGATCTGGCTGGATGCAAGCCAGCTCTGGTGTCTGGAAAACATGTAGTTACATCAGCTAGTAAGGTCTTTTGAAAGAGAAGGGATGTATGTTTGAGCATGGCCCGTGCCTGTGTGGTGATACGGCTTCTAGCCCAGCTGAAGATGCAAACCCTTCACAGTCCTGTCTCTGAGATGTTCTGCCAAATCCTCCTGTGTGTTTGCGAGATCTTTACTAAATAAGGGTGAAAAGAGGCAAGCCAGATGGTGAGAGAAGCAGCAGTCTGAGGTCAAACCTGCTTTACAGAGAGGGATGGCTGATCTGGTATTTTGGCAGGAACAAACCAAGGCATAAAAATAAACCCGATGTGAGTCAGCACAGTGTCCTCTGAGGGAGGCCCCATCAAACAAACCTGTTGTCTGTTTTGGCAGGTACACAGATCTGGCTGGTACGGGCAGCGGTGGTGGTGGCACATCCTTAGTTTCCTCTAAGGCATTTCACTTGGTATCACCTGATATTCTGATTAAGAAAAACTTTCATGAGATGGAATTAATAAGCCTCATGTTCGATGGATGAAAGCGTGGCTCAGCAACAGAGCTCAAAAGGCAGTTGTTCGAGGGACAGCATCAGTGAAGAAGGCTGCTTCCAGCAGGTTCCCCAGGGATGGATTATTTTGGTCCAAGGCAATTAATTAAGATACTTTTATGAATGGTTTAGCTGATGATCCCTGCAGTTTTCTGGGCTAGATTGCAGATGATGCAAAGATTTGTAAGTGATGTAGTTACTGTTATAACGTGAGGCAAACTGCCTGGTTAAATGCTTGCAGTCCAACAAATTGAGCTGTAGCAAGTAAAAGCATCCAATGCATCTAGGAACTACAATTCTAGGGTTTGGGACTTAGTAGTTTGCCAGAGATAGACCTTTCCTGCCCTGCTGGACAATGTTTTAGCTCATCTGCAGCACTGCTTTTACCAGGTACATGTTGCACAATACTCTGCGGTCAAATCCTCTCTCCATACAGAGGAATGTGATTGCACCCTGGTTTGAAAGCATCCTGCCTGTAGCAAAGCTAATTGGTGTGAGCAAGGAGAGAACCCAGCCTCCTGAACAAAACATCTTCAAAATGCATCAGTTCAAAGTGTTGGCACCTCTGCAGCCCCTGGAAGAAGCAGCACAGTCTGTGGCGTTTTAAAGGGACATTGTTGTGAATAGACCATGCCTGGGTTAGCAGAATTTAATCTGGTAGCTTTGCAAATAATGTTTTTATTACTGAGCCAGTGGCAAAATGCATCTCTCGCATCTTGAGTCATTGGTTTCTATATAAAAACACCAAAGCCAACAAAACATCTGGTTAAATGCAGCAATAAAGGTCAGTGATTTAAAATCAGTGCAGGCTCCTCATCTTTGTGCCCTACTCCAGGGGTGCTTTTTGATACCATAGGCACAAACTGTTCAGACAGTTTTGTACTGAGATACCTCCTGAACAGCTGAGGAAACAAGGGCAGAAGAGGAGGACTGAAAGCACAGATGAAACTAGAGCTTATTGGCCCTGGAGTAGTCCATCATCAGCCTGTCATCACACCGATAGAAGCATCTTTTGGCTAAACCTGTCCTGTTCCTCTGCTCTTCAGGGACCTCGTGTGCAGTCAGAGGGTTAATAACAAGGAAGTGGCATAGATTAAAATCCAGTCTCAACTGAGGGGTGCAACTGGTCCTTAAAACTCCTCTGTTACGATCTCATTCAAGGGTCACAAATGCACGGGGAGACCCTCCATCCTCCTTTCTTCTTTTTCTCCTCTGAGGCAGGGGTTCATGGCATTCACCTTGTTAAAAAGCCATTATGCTGTAAAACAATCTCTCTCTTAATAACTATATTAATTTTAAATGCCAGAGATATAGTCATAAAATTCCTTTGTAGGTTGTTACAACCATAGAGCCCTTTATGTGGCAGGCTAGCAGGCTTGAGACTTCTCTCCAGCCCCTTCCTCCACTGGTACTGGTGATAACTGTAACGTAATATTTTACATCAAGCACTGTGTTTGAAAAGGTCAATGGCTGACATTATTCATGGAATGGGGGGAAAAGGAGGAGGGAGAGAGATCTCCCAGCCTCTTGCTATGGAAAGTTCCTTCAGTTCTGTTGAGGGGCTTTGGCACCTCCTGGAAGGAAATGGGAGTGGGGTTTTCATGCAGTGCCAGCAGCTCAGGATTTGAAAGTCAGCAAAGGCATCTGAAGATGCTCTTCAGAGCATCTTCTAAACTCCTAACAGCTTCCCATGTGCTTGCATTTGCAAGGGTCTCCAGGCTGTGATGCTGAACCGCTCTTCATTGCCTAAACTGCATGGAAAATGGTTCCCTGATGGATTCCATTCCTGCTCTTGACTGTGCTTATTTCTGTAACAGTGGGTAAACTTAAGATCAATTGGATTTTCTGCAGATTTTTGAAAGCAGAAAGGACATTAAGAGTCCGGTTTCTGTATAGCCATGGCAGGAAACATACCTTGTTATACCTTGATAATCTTGTAATGTTTCCTTGACTAAGAGAGTTTTGGGTTTGGTTTTATTCTTTTCTGTATTTAAGATGGAGATGGGCAGTTTTGGTGAGGGACACACACACAAATCCCCATTTTCTGCTGGAAAAGTATAAGGCATGTCCTACTTCCAGCCTGGAGCGCTTCAGCGATAAGGCACTAGGTTTTGTTATGCCTTTGATAGATTCAGAAGACCTTTACTGTCTCAGAGGTGGGTTAGAAAGACCAACAAACCCATTCACTCTGTCAACAGGCACATAAAACCTGGCTTTGGTTTGAAGTTCAGCATCCCTGAGGCTGGTATTTAGTCACCTACAGAGCAATGTGGTCTGGACTTTCCCCCCTGTGTTTATGAACTCAGGGCCTCCTTGTACCTTTTTTCTTATGGGGCGTAGTAATGTCATTCTGCAGTCAGTATTTACACAGCTAACAAAAGGGTGGGTCAGCAGAGGAAAACAGGCCTTTTTCACTCTCTTCTTCCCCTTAGAAGCACTTATGAGAACTGATGCTCCAGTGTTGGAATTTCTGGGGTTTGTGAGCATCCTGTCGGTTGCTCATCCCTAGCAAGTGAAGTTAATTGAGGGTTTCAAAGCAGAGCTGGAGTATAACAGAGTACCTGGCACAGCCTACAGGTATTCACAGCTTTGCTATGAATCCATCACTCAAGTGCCCTTTGCTGGCGTCTATCTTCAACATCTCATCGCTTACATTCAGTTCCTAACTGTCAATTTGCTGTTTGCTGCATGACCAAAAGGGAAGGGCAGAAGCCACCTAATCAAGGACATAAGGTTGTCAAGATTCCTTGGGAATTCAGAGCAGTCTCTGTTCAAGTCAGTTTGTTTTATGACTAGGAATGGTTTCGGTAGGTGAAGAGTGAGATGCGGTGTAAAGCTTCAAATGATGGCTGTTCAAGAGAATTCAGGGCTCTGCCATTGAGCGTGCCTTCCCATGGCACAGTGCCACTCAAATGACAATCAGCAGTGACATGTACATACGTGGCTGATGCATGATCATACATCAGTGGTGAGGCAGGCAGAAAAAAAGGGTGAAATACAGTGTTCAATCACAGACACTGAGTGCGTTGTGTTCAGCAACCCTGAAAACAGTGTCTGTGCCTTAAGTGTTGTGCACGGTCTTTAAGAGTTGTCTGGCTTGCAGTTCTCTAGGAAGGAGTTACTTTAACCATCTGTGTTTGCCCCTTTTCCTAGGCTTTTTGCTCCCTTTAGTACATGGCCTCAAAGTTAGCCTGGAATTTCAACTGACAAAACTTACCTGGATTCTTTGCAAGTACTTTTGTCAAGGAGAGCCTCACCAAGTCATCTTACCTGACTTCCTTCAAGTGCTCAAGCTCATTCCAGCTTCAGAATGTGGCTGATGTCTGTGTCCCTTTTTTTTCCTCCTTAAATCTCCCCCACCTCTTGGCCCAAAAAAACCCAAAACCCACAAAATTAGGTCTGGATTTTGGGAAGAGGAGAGTCCTTTGAAAGGCAACATTGGGTGAGGCAGGAAGAGACCAATATCGCATGCCTGTTTGACACTGCCTCTCACCCCAGAGAGAATTGGGTCATTTCCAATGGCTAACTTGGCTCTGCTTGTCTCTTCTCAAGCTGCTGGTGGTGGACAGGTAGGAGCTGAACCAATACAGCACAGGCTGAGCTATCCTTTCCGGAGCTCTGAAACCCACAGGCAGCTGTAAGGGTTTGAGAGCAGGAGGCTCAGAGCTTGCACTGAGGAGCAGTGATTGCATGCAGTGTCCCAGCCAGCAGCCCCTAGGAAGAGAAGCCTGGAGGAGCTGCAGTCTTTAAACCAGTTTAAGGGGATGGGAAGGACATTGTCCAGCTCTCATCTCTAATGGCTTTCACAGGAGCAGTCTTTTTCTCCCAGCTAAGGGCAGTGGGGTTATTTCTATGAATGGTGTCTGGTGAGGAAGAAAAAAGCACCCAGCTAAAGGAAGTCAGAGGTAATATTTTTCAATCTGTGAGTTATTTAGGCTTTGTGTGTCCTTTGCGAGACTCAGAAATCCTCAGTATCAGGTTTAATGGCTTAAGGGCTGAGGGAAGAGGTAAATAATTCTTATGTTTGATATAGAGATGGCTTTCTCCTTGTTTGTCAGATATGATAGATGTCACCCACTGGTCACCTATTGTTATTCTGTTGTTGCTTGTCACAGTCACGCCTTCCTTTGAGTTCTATTCTTCTTTATTTTTCCCTCTTTCTCTCCTGGCACTGGCCTTCCAAGTAATTTATGTATGACAATATGAGACTAATTCTGTTATTATGTCAAAGGGAAATAGAATCTGGGGCTTTAGAGCTGCATCTGGGAGAAATCTTCAAATGAATCTGGAGTGCAGGAAAACTGTGTTCGATTCATTTTCTTGTCACACTGCCTGGCAGATTAAGTCATTATGAAGGGCTGAGAGGAGGAGAAATGAGGGAAAAAACCACAGGAGCTGGCCTGAGAAATGAAAGGATAAGGGGGAAAGGACAGAAGAACTGAAGGCAGAAATAGAAGCAGCAAACTTGAGGTGGCATTGTCCAACTGGGTAGCCTTGCAGAGCCACCCTTTGACCTGACAGAGCTGTCTATGGGTGATGCATCATCTCCTCGTAATGCCAAAGGAGTAAGCTCTTCCAGATCACGGATGGGCTCGGTCATTCCGTGAAGGCTTCTGTCCCTTTTCATTGGCAATGGGTAACTCAGGTATTCCCACTGAGTCTACTAGCTGAAGCGAGATGCCTTGTATCCTATATGTCGTCTTATCTTTTGCTACTCCTATTTCTCATCCTTTACTTCACATGCCACTGGGCTGCGAGGCAAAGAAAGTGAACAAGCCTTACCTGGGATCTTGAATGATGCAATGCCAGTTGGGTTTTGCTGTATCTCTGCAAGTGGGAGCAAAACCACAGCAATTGGTAGGACAAAGGAAGGAGCAGATTTAGGAGATCCTTGATGTCTTTTACCAGGTCAGTCATGCTATGTTCAAACAAAAAGTTAAAGGAGAAAAATTCATCAATGGTATTTTATTCCCAGTGCTCACTGAGCTGGACTTTCTTTGATGTGCCTGAACTGCAGCTGCAAATAACATTTTTACTGTGTGTGTTAGAGAATATTGAGGCTAATGCAGTTCTGCTCCCTGCTTCATGTTGCTTAGGGTTAACTTGCAAAGGAGTGCGTGCATGCTTAATTACTGTGAGCTTGTTTATGGCACTGTTTGCACAACTTTGCCCCCCAGCTATTGTAGAGTTCTGCTCACCCTGTGTGTACAAGGACTGGCAGCTTCACCACCCTCCCACATCTCTCCCATTCAGCAGCATCTATCACTTCTGTTCCTGATGCTGCATTACTATTAATTGGCTTGTGTAATCTCCGAGATTGTTATTTATTAATAGATTGTTCTGAATGTAGCAAAGTTCATTATTTAAAGCAGGAGAATGAGATCCAGAGGAACAGATGGATGCATGGACCTATCAGAAGAAGCACTAGTTAAAATTCTAGGCGTGTGCTGAGCCTTGACAAAGGATGGAAAACAGAATCAATCATCATTATCTAGGAGAAAAGCCATCAGTCTGTGTTTAAAATAAGCACTTTGTGTATTAAGCCCACAATGCCAGACATCCAAGAGTTTTGACTGGTAGCTACAGACCCTGAGGTTAGGCAAGCAATGAGGGGGCACTGCTGGGTGCACAAAACAGCGGAGGAAAAGGAAAGAAGATGTGTAAGACTTGGAAACATAATGAGAGTTGGGGTTGATGTCCCTTCACTTCTGACTGGCTGCAGACAACAAGATTTGCTTATGTCTGTGTTTGGTTAAAGTCACCTCTGAAATGGTAGTGCTATTTAAGACTAGCTCAAGCCTTTCAGATACCATCTAAGGGACCGCTTTGTGCATCAGCCGTAGAAAGCAGGCTTGGAAAAGACCCTTAATATTTATCCTAATAAAGGAATTTCCCCATTGGAATGATTTGATTTCCCACCAGACTGCTCAGCTGACTGCAAGGTGGATTATCAATGGAAACTGATAATAGCCTGTAAGTGCTGTGAGGGTGTCAACACCAAACAAGGGAAGTGTCAAATAAAAAGAAAGGTAGATTTGAGAACTACAAGGAAGCGTTGAGTCAGTCAAGCCTTAAAGATGGGCGAAATGAGTCCTAGCAAGACAAAATTACTGTAACACTGAGTTGATGACAAAGATTAGAATAGAATGCAGGGATCTTAAGTACTAGACCGTTTTCTAAACCCTGGTTCACATCATGGTTTGCTTAGGTAAGTTCTGGTTCTTGCATAAACAAAAGCTTTATACCACAACAAATGAAATGTATTTCTTTTGGACCTCTGTTGTGAAAGCAAAGGTCAGTTCCATGGTGAGCTATTGCTAAAATTACTCTAATTGCATGCAATTTCCCATACGTGAATTTATCTCCCATTAATAGGCCCTGCAATATTCAGCTATAATAGTCATGCCAGCAAGCACTGCTGCTCAGAGCTGCCTCTCAGTAATTGGTTAATAGTAGAGCTGTTTGGTATATAGGTAGGTTTTTGCTGAACCTAAAGCTTATATCATGGCTGTTCCTCCAGACAAGGTTATTTCTGGCTGTGTTCTGGCTGCACTTCTAGCTTGAACCTGTGACATGTACCTGGGCCAATGCAACATAAGGCACAGTTAGCTTCTGCTTTCTTTTCTCCTTGTTTGGTGCTTGCCTTCACTGCAAAGCATGTGTTTGGGACTCTTCGCATGCTCGTGGCACGTTGGCAAGGGGGGTTAGTTAACTCTCAGAAACAGAACTCGGACCCAGTTTCTATAGCTGTCTGAAGACCTTTCTCTGAAAACCCTTCAGCTTTCTTCCAAACGCTGAGATTTCCTGGCATGCAACCTGTTGTGCAGAAACACTTCTCCCTCCCCCAGGGAGTACTTCTCCCTTGGAGCCATTTATAGGTTGGTAAACTCTCCCTGTCCCCTAACGCTGCCGCTGTTTGAGTTTGGAGGGCAACAGAAGATTAGTAATGCACAACTTCTCTTGTTTACCATCTCTTATTGAGCATAGACAGATTGCTCTTCAACTCCAGGTCTCTTTGTACCTGGCTTCCTTTTCTTTGCACTTGAGACCTCAGAAAGGGAGGAAATGAATAATCCTTTGTGTCCTTAACATCTGCGTCTTCTACAAGAAAGGGGCTTGGGGTGAAGAAGCTTTGTGAGCCTTGTTTTCAAGATCCTTCCAGAGCTTCTGTAAGAATTAAGCTGATGGATTCAAGACTGTCAGATCCATCAACGCTTTTGCGAGACGTGTTGCAGAGCACAGCAAAAGAAACCGATAGCTGGACGTGTGGGATATGAATACTGAAACAATTCACTGGATGTTTTCTTGGTCCTTGCTAGGGGCAAAACTGCCACTGCTTTTCATGAGTTTTGTCTGGTATTGACTTCAGGGAGTGTTCTTGCTTGGGATGGGGCAACAGAGGAATAACTATTTGATACATAGAAGACATTCATACCTCCCTATTTTGCCAGTGATGCTCTTAAAAGAGCCTTTCTGTTTCCATAGACTAGATGAGAACCCAGTAATGAAAGTTGAGTTGTGGGACCTGTTGTGTTTCCTCTAGGAGATCCCATGTACCTACTTAACCTGCTTTCTTGTGTATTATCCTTGCCAGCAAGTACTACTTATGGCTGTGTTGGTCTGGTTCGGGAGAGCTAAGTGGCAGAGGAAGACTTGTGGTACAGGCAGCAACAGTATGGTTAACCTGCAGCCTCTCCCTAGTGTTAATTCAAGCAAGGTTTGCATTTGTTTCGCACGTTCCTTGTGTACCGCTGCTTGGACATACTTGCTCCCTGGTAAATAACTGAGTATAGGCTGAACAGGGAAAAGAGTTAAAGTTATGTGTCCTTAAATCCTGATGTCAAGACTTGTGGCCAAGCTAGAAAGAAAGCTCAGGTTTGTACTGGAGGAGGAGGTGGTTTTTCAGGGCTGGTTTCCATGGAGGTGGAATGAAGTGTTAGTGGAGTGAGTGGTGCATGAGCTGGGGATGAATCCCTCTCATGAACAGTTTGTCTCACCTAAGTGGGATTGGGAGCACAGTTTCCTCAAGGCTTCTTTTGCCTTTCAGCAAAGCCATCCTAAAGCAGTATCTGTAAATGCTGCCAATCCATCATAAAGGTAGTGGATCAACCCAAGTTCTCATATGTCCTTGGCTCTCATAAACCTTGGTCCTTGGTCTTGAGAGATGGGACAGTTTCTTCTCTTCAGCCTCCTCTCAAGGGGAATTTGAGCGGGACTGGTGGGGGTGATGGATAGTAAGTTTAGAAAACTAAATCTGAGGGATCAATAGAAGCATATACAACCAATGCATCTTCTTGTCTGTACAGCACTAAATCAAAAATGATGAATGGCAGGCTTTTCAACCTTGGCACCTCCAGCCTTCCCCAGTAGAACAGCATCCAGTGACTGATACGGATTATGCTGCTTTCTAGTGTATTTCCTTTGCTTTCCTAATAATTTTGGCATTGAATCATGATGCTCTGTTTTTAATATCCTTTCCTTCCACCAGTGCTACCTACCTCTTCCCTATGTAATTTCCATCTTGCAGGCATACTGCCCATTTCGCATTCCCTTTGCTCATAGTTTATTCAGGCAATCTATTGCAAGCTGGGTTCCTCCAGAGCTTACACTGGTTTGTATATTTCTTGCTTTCTGAATGAGTTACCTCTCCTGGGGGCTGTGTTCCAGCCCTGTGAACAGTCCAGGTATGTCAGGAGCTTTGAATGCCTCTGGTTGTGAGCTGACTGCTACTGGTGCTTGTCAGACCCAAGTGGATTGGGAATGCATGAACATGTGTGGAGAGGGTGCTGATGTGGCACCAGCTCTGGCAGCCTGGGCTCTGCAGAACTGCTGCCCCAAGGTCAGTAAATGGCACTAGCTCAGTGTTTTTGAATCAGAGCAGGAGTCCACAGTCAAGGCTCAGAGACTGACCGCCCTCTTGTGCCTTTTCAAGGTCATTTACACCATGGAAAGCAAGCACCTTATTTTATTGCATCACTTATTTATAATAAATAATCTCAGTAGCAGCTAAAGTGACGCTGATCTAACGCTGAGGTGTCCCTGGACCAGAACTCTCTGGATGCTCCGATGGGAATATTCACATCCCCTTTGCACGGCTTGGTTGGCCCAGCTGCAAATGACGAGTGTCTGCTTTCATTCTTGTGCTCTTGATGTAAACCAGCTCTAAGTTCTGCCCAGTCAGTAGACCTATGCCGCTGTGACAAAGCATGCAAGGTTACAGTCAGAACATGAGCTTGCTAAGAACCTTGTGGAGTTACTCTTAAAACAGGCATAGACAAACGTATTTGATGCAGAAAGCTGAGCTGTTGTATCGGGGCTGAAGTGGCCAGAAGCAAACAGCTGAGGGGCTTAAACAGCAATAACTGCTTTGTAAACGTCAGATCATGCATAATGAAAAGCTGGTCCAGGCTTTAAGAATCATATGGGAAATTTCTGTTCCATGTCTGTGATTACATCATGACTGCAGCATGAAAGCAGCGACAGGATTCTCATAGGCTTCTGGAAGGGCAGAATTGAAGAGTATCTTAGGACACACGTGCTCCAAAAAATATATCATAGGATGAGGATGTTGAGAAAGGAAAAACCTAATTCAAAGTCATGACAACAGCACACCCCTTGAGAGCATGCTGAAAACACACATCCAAAAATAGACTCCAGTGAGTGAGACAATAATGGAGCGAATTGCATCTTGCTCTGGCTCTGAATGAGAGCTTCTAGAATGAAATAGGAGAGGCAGATGATCTGTGTTATCTATCAACTCAATTGGTTTGCGTATCCAGAGCTTGGCTCTGTAATAAATGGGAATGCCACTCATCTGGTTTTCTGGTCTATTTAGAATATTTTTAGAACTCTTTCTGAAAAATACTCTGATAAATCTCTTGAATTTCCCTTTGCTCACTGAGACTTAAAGTAACATTGGATTTAATTATACTGTGACTGGAAGGGATGTAATGAAGGCAGATACAAATCCTTGTGACAGGTTAAAGTGGCAGCGAGAGTAGTCATCCATCTAGGAACTGTAACGGTGAGTAGTGTAGTAGGGCCTGAGTCTTTTGCAAGCAAAAATGGGGTTTTGCTTCCAGCATAGGCAAAGCAGAGGAACTGATGTGAGAACCCTGGGAAGATGTGAATGCAAAACTATCCCAGTCGGGCCTGATGTGCCTTGCCAGAAGTTACAAGCAAAGCTGATGGTACCCAGAGCTCAGCTTGCAGAATCCTAGCTTAGGGTTTCAAACCCTTTTCCTCATGTTCTTCAATCTAGGAATGGGCTTCTCAGCGATAATATAAGCTTTATGGAGGCCAACAAGATTTCAAGGGCTATATTGTTTGGGATGCTGAATTTAGGGCTGGTGCTTGCATCAGGTGGGATGGATGACTGGGAAGATGCCATCTTCCCAGCCCACATACACCCAACAGTCTCTTGCCTGTGCATGCTGCCACCTCTTAACACTGCACTATGGATGCCAGTGTAAGTAGCTGTTGCCTTATGGTCCCTTTAGTGTGTCTCCTGCAGTGCTTTGCAGCCCTAAGAAGATAAATGTTTGTTAAGCTGCACCTGCTTGCTTGAATAATTCCCCACAAAAGGAGGCCACTTACCAGTAATTCATTACCAAGCCTTTGTTAGCATAAACAGGGCTGTGAGAAGTAAGCACAGATTTCCCTGTTCTTTACTGTTTATCGGCTGTGGTTTCTATTAAGAGCTATCAGTACCTCTTCTCCTCTCTCACTTTCCCACATCTCAGCTCTGTAGCATAATCTTGTCATGTTGTGGACATTTATATCTGCTTTCTTGGCTTGTTTTTATGCTGTAGTCTAAAGAGACAAAGCAAAACAAAGCTTCCTCATGTGGAGGAAGGCAAATGGGCAGACTGATCAGGAGCGCCTGGCAGAAGGCACAGAGCTATTGCTCAGCATTTCTCCTTCTGTTCCATAGCGTCTCTTCCTCCCACCCAATGACACCGACTGAGCAGTGGAGAAGGAAAAGGTTAGAGCCTTCAATGCCATGAGCTTGCTCCATCAACCTGGATGGCAATTTCCAGAGAAGGCATTTTGTAGCTGGGCCACTGGATGAAAGATTCTCCTTCTCTATAAGTTCCAAATCTATTCCTTTTGGTCTGTTACAACTAGAAAGATTTGAGACTTTCTATGTCCTTTCTTCCCCATGTTCCTATGTGGCTGCTGGACATTTAGGGGAAAGAAGTGTCACTTGAGAATAGGATCTGGTGGATCTGTGCTAACAAGATGAACTACAAGTTCCCACCAGCCATTCTCGCACCATGAAGTGTCAAGAAGGAGATTGGGAGAGAAGCATTTTCTGTGTCACGCTCGAGTTTTCCTTACATCAATTAGTTTCCATCAGGCTTTTCTGAAGAAGAATTGAGCTTTGAAATACATTGGCTCAAAATTAACTCAAGTTCTGGGGAACTGAGGGCAGGAAATTAAAAGGAAAACTTCTGATGCTTTCTGCAGTGTAGTTAGGCACGTAATTAATTCCTTGCATCTTTAGAAGTCCTTCATTTAATTTTTTCCCCCATTTTGGTCAAAGTTGGCTTGTAAATCTTACAGAATGAATACTGAAGAGAGAAACTGTGATTATCATCCGCTCAGTTCTGTTGTTGCCTCTGGCTGCAGTCTTTCAAAGCTGCAGTAGGTATGTCCTTGACTGAATGTTATTCTTGAGATATTCATGGGGGTTTCCTTACTTCTTTTGCAGAAGGTTTATTGGCACATCCCATGCAGTCATTAGCTAGGACATATGCAGTGCCTAAGCTATGACCTGGCTACAGTTCTGCAGTTCACTGAAGTAGAGATCTCCTGCGTGTAGACATTCCTGCCTCCAATGTTTGTGCTGGGATCTCGGGTATTAGTGGATTTACAAAAGCAGCGATGAGTCATCCTGTGACAAAGAGCCTATGGCTTCCACAGGGAATCTCCTGTCATCACACCCAGGAGAATCACCAGGAAAAACTCAGCTTTGCTTTTTTTGCTGTCTTTCTGGTTTTCAATTCTGAGTTAAACCTGTAGCAAGAATACTAGGTGCTACTTGCTACCTAGGGCTGAGAAGTTTCCATACCAAAAGTGGTTTTCCGTATCTTGCTACATATCTCTGTAGACCTTAAAGAGTGAAGCAATTTTTGCTCTTATCATCTTTCTGAGTTGTGCTTTTTCCTTGTGCAACACATTATTCTACGTACCTTACAAAGTTCTGCTCTCCAGTCATGGCAGTGACTGATCTTAATGGGGAGAGTTCAAATTAATGTTGCAGTAAACCTCTCAGGGAGAAGGCAGCGTGTGGGCAAACCAAAACTAATGCAGTGATTCATTTCCACTTGCTCATGAACCATCTCAGTGCTTGTAAACCAAAGATGGGTATTTAGTAAATAATGTTTGCAATCGTTTGAGAGGTAATTGCTCATCTCAGGCTTGTGTTTCCAGCTCCCATTGTCCCTAGTTTAGTGTTAAGTTAAAAGAGCTGCAGCTCTGCAACAGATAAGATAGGAGAAGGGTTGTTGCTTGTTGTCCTTGCTTTTCGTTTAATAGGGTGCTTAAGTGATGTGACTTTAGCCCCTCACTGGTCAGGTGCTGCTTTGGCTGTGTTGAGAACCTGGGGAGCAAGGGATCACTTTGGGGTGTCCTCACCACAGAAAGAGAAGTGTGACCTCTAACAGCACCTTGCAGGGAAGGTGCTGGCAGACAAGGGAGCATTGGCTGCCCATCCTTCCTTGGGAAAAGGTGTGTACCACTGTAAAGACACAGTTGACTCACCCCGGTCTTGTCCAGTTTAGTGGCCTTTTGGAGAAGAAGCTTGACAGTATTTGGGGTCCTTGTTTCCCAGTCTAGCAGAAGCAAGGTCTTGCAGTGAGCATTAATTGCCCAGCTTCTTCTACTCTAGCCCAGTCCCAAACTGCATACAACTCAAAAGAAGGTGTTCGTTGGGTAGGAGCAAAGGATTAAGTATAGTGCCTGCAGAATTATACGATAATGTAATGCATCTTATTCTCTTGGAGTTATTCATTGTAGGGAATCCAGAAGATTAGACGTTGTGCTGCCATCTTCCAGACTCACCAGGAGACACAGGGTCTCTCTATAGACGTGCTGAGACACTATCAAGTCATTTGATTGTGAAAATGAGTATCTTCAAGACTGCTGACTGCGCTCTTAGGCTAGAAGAGATGAGTTTTTTCAGGATGGTAAGAGTGGCATTTGTAGCCTGTTGGGGTGAATATGAGAAGTTGCATTCCCATAGCTTACTGACCACTAGCTCTTCAGAAGGTGTTCAGTTTTCCCTTCCGTAGAATGGAGCCATAAGATTTCAGTTGTGTTTGAAAACCCTAGGTTAAAACAGGGAAGCACAAATCAGTGGTATGGTGAGGGATACGGAGCAATATAATTGATATTCTCATCTCTCAGGCAAAATGATTTAGTGTTTTGTTTATTAAAGAGCATGGAGATTTATAAACTTGCAAAAGCAGACTCCTTCTGGTGCAAGTTGACACTGTTGTTTCTGTTTACATCAGCTGTGATTTTGGGCCGTGGTTGGCTTTCTGTAGCTTATTAATAGGCTTCTGTTGACCATTATCATTTGCATTAAACAAGAATTTCTATCTAGTAGTCCACATATCTTGAAAGCCGTTCTTTACCTGAGGCTGTGTTGATAAAACTGATTAGGGAAAGGAAGGCAGGCAGGAAGAAATGTGCTCATGGTGAAAAGGGCAGTACATCAAGCTGAAATTAAGGAGAAATGCTGAGTTCACAGAACGTATCAGGAGTTATTAACCTTTGCATGAAAGCTGTACTGCGCAATGGCAGGAAATTTGCTTAAGCTGAACTTCAGCATCTCTCTGACACTGTCTGGCATATGGGAAAAATACAGCAGCAGCACTGATAGTCTGATTTTTACTCTTACTTGACAGCTTCATTCAACTATTTCAAAGCACCTTTACCATAATGAATTTATCCATTTATCCAGAGCTCTTGGCTCTGGTCAAATCTTTACCAGGCGACACGTGACAGGTGAATTTCTCTGTACAGTGAAGTCTGCAGTAGACCCTTGCAGCATGTGCATAGATGCTGTATCAGTCTGTTTCCTAGCATACATATCTGGAGGCACTAAAAGAGGAATATCCCCTTTGCCTTCTTGCCGGCATCAGTCAGTGCAGTGAGTAATCCTGCATTTCCTGTCACAATCCTGAAACTAGACATGCTAAGGTGGTCAGATTAGGGTCTATCTGCACCCACAAGGGACACAATCAGCTTTGGTAACCTCACAACAAAACCTTTCAATCCTGAAGTTATTTGCGGTGTTCTACCCATTTGGAAAGCAATACATATATCAGTTCTGTCATAGAAATGCCATCATGAAACCAGAACTTAATCTGCTATTTTGAGACATGCACAATGGAAAGTCTGGGTCCTTTTGAAATGAAATGTGTTGGCTTTGGATGTTTTTCAGTGGTATGTTTTTGCCTTTCTGAAAATAATGTTGTTTCCCTTCCTACCTCTTCCCCTGAAGCTGCATTGTTAAGTTAAATAAAATAAAACCCATGCTTTTCAGAAGGAATATGCTTCCAAAACCCCCTGGAAATTAAATAACAGCTTGACAGTAAAAGGTTGATGTATTGTTTGACATCTAGGATGTAGGCAGCTACCTAGATGTGGTGTGTGTGTTGGCTAAATCATTTTCTGTCACTTCTCGGAATATACTGTTACCAAAGGCGACATGCTCGGTAAACTAAAGCATAATTATTCTGCATCACCATCTAGAGAGCATAGTTAGAGCTAAGCCTCTCTGTTTTCACCAGTAAATGATAAAACATAATTTTGATGGGAATCCTTTCTGGTTTTAGTGCTATTTACTCTAAAGCAGCTCCTATTTATAATATATGCACTAATATCACATCTGCTTTGTCCATATGGGAAAGAACTTTCCATTTTTACTCCCCTTCCATATGGAGCAAGAGGCATTTTGGGGGGGGAACGTGAGCAGGGTAGAATGGGGATAAATGATAGGAAGCCCCTTTATTGACAACCACCCTAGATATTAAATGTTCTGGCTTGATCCAGAGCCGGCCTGTTCTCCCAAAGGGAGCTGTGATCTGTATCTCGGAAGCATTTGAATAGGAGCAATGACAATGCGTGTACATTGTAATGCAGATTGTTGTGCATTTTGATAAGTTGCTACAGGAATCAGTGATGTAATGACGGATGCCAAGCTTTGTTCCAGGAAAAGGCCTCTGTATTTGGCTGGAGTACATTATAGGACTACTTTTAGCTGCTTAAGTCAAGTCCTGATGGCCAAGATTTCTCTTGGTGGAGCCCACAGTTGCAGGCTGCCTGGGATCCTTTGGTGAATAATGGAACGTTTTCCTGTTTTAATCAGATGCAATTTTGCAAATGGTTTTTATGATTTAGCAAGTCCATTAAAAATGACATTTGTTCTGCTCTGACACTCCTAAGGAGCTCCACAGAGCATAAACACTGGAAATTACTGGTAGGGGAAGAAGGTATTAAAATTCCCCAGCCCTTGTGTGCTTGTCTGAGAAATTCTGCTACCTTGTATGGTGCCAGCTTGGAGCTGAGCCATTTGATTTGTCTCAGTTTTCTATGTGCATTGACTTGGGGCAGCTCCAGGCTGCCGCAGAGACAAAACATATATATTTATCATGGTGTGCCTCTCATATGCTTTATAGAGCTATGTCTTAAGGCTGAAAGAGAGGCTAAGTTTAGCTGAATTGAGGCACCTGACCATTCGATGCAGAAAGGTTAGTAAATATAGTGAATCTCATTCAAGACGTGTCGCGTAAAACAACATATGTACCAACTGGTCCTTCCCATTATCTCCTATATTCACTAACTGAATTCATTCTAGCTCTGTATTAAACTCTTCCAAGATTTGCACAATACTTAAATCCCATTCATATTTCTGTCAAGTCCAGAGAAGTTTCAGAATGGAGATGAGTCCCTTACCCCATATTCTCCATCTACCCTCATTTCCCAGAGGAATTACTGGGTTCCTGGAGTTCAGCTCCTTTCTGTTCCTCCAGGGATCCTCTCAAGAAAGACTACCTGCCCTGTCACATTTGAATATCAGCTTGGCACTAAAAATGACTATTCTAAGTCTCTTTGATACAAAGCTGACATCAGCATTTCAGCTGTAACTCCCAGCTTTCAGGAAGCATATTATTTCAGGCTTGCTCCCTTGTCCTATTCAGACAGTGGTATGAAGTTCCTCTGGCTGGGGCAGAACTTTCCAACGCTCTCTGGAAATATATCAAATGAGCTGGTTTTTCCCCAACTGTCACTTTTGCACTGGTTGATTTTGTGCATTTTTAAACAAGTTTTCTGCGTCTAAATGCAAAATTATGATGGATTATTCCAAGCCATACCTCTCTGGGCATGGAAGACTACTCCGGAGTTGCAGCTGTCACAACAGGCTTTGCCAGAAAGGGGTCAGAGTGGGTTTTTCATAGTTAGGCTTTCAATGATTCCTCTGAAGTCCATTCCATGCTTGCGTTGGAATGGACTTCCTTTTTTCCCCTGCAACCACCAACCACATGCTGGGCATTTGATGCTATTTCAGACTTCTTTTTTTATAAGCTGACACAGTAGGTGCTTTTACTTTACCAAACTGAAAAACCCTCAATCAAGAAATATCCAATATGAGCAGGAGATACCTCAGGGGAAACCTATGCAGGGTAAATTGGTTACTGCTCAGAAAACTACTATAGTGGACCTGATTACCTAGTAATTAGCCAGAGCAACCTGCTCTTTGCCACCTGGAGAATATGTCCCCTGCTAGTCCCAGCTTTGAGCATGCCATTTGTGTTCAGTCCTGCATCAGGCATCAGTTTAATGCCTCACAGTTGGCTAAGTGTGCCGACTGGCAGTGACATTTTGCAGATATGCTCTGTTCAGTCCAAACTGATGTCCAGCATTTCATCCTATTTGTATCTGCCCGTCTTCTCTTTTCCCTTGTAGAGGGATTAAAGTTATTCGTTATAACCTGTGGGATTTATCGTCAGATCTTTCTGAATGTGAACATAGCTGCAAGTCAGATTTCTTATGTTGGTTTCTAACTGCAAGACTCGAGGGTTGTTCTTGCTTTCTCCTCTTGAAGGTTTAACTATACCCACCATTAAAAAAAGCCTAGCTGCTGATTGTATAAAGGCTTGGTGAGCAGTAAGAGTGTTGCTGTAAATGACCAAGAAAGATTATTTCTTGTGCAGAGGGAAGTGTTGGTCATACCCACAGGTCACATTGGAGTGCTGCAAGTCCGGGATGGGCATGATTTCTCTGGCAGTTGTGTGTCCGTCAGGAATGAATCTATTGTAGGCACTAGGAAATCTTCAGTGGAGATCTTGGTGGAATCTGAAAGTAGGAAGCACTGGGAAGAGACACATTGGTATGCAGGCTACTGGTTCAGCTTACCAAGATAGAGGCAAATACACAGTTGGGGGAAACCTGACAGTCTGGAACCTTGGGCTTTGTAGAGGGGGAAGGTGATGAAAATTGAGTCAACCTATTGTGAGACATTGAAAAGAGAACGTTTGACTCGATTGGGGATCACGGAGAGGCTGCAGATTCTGATTGAAGGGCAGGGCAAGAAGAGTCAGGAATCTGACTGCATTTGAGATGCACAGTGAACTCCAAGGTCTTGTACAGCTCTCTTGATGCTGTGATGTGCCAGATCATGTGGAGGAAAAACTGCTCTAACAACAGAAGTGAGGCTGGAGCTGAACCTACTTCCAGAGCAAGTTCTCTATGACTCCTTCCACCCTGCGAGGGCTTCTGCACCTTGCAGTTCCCACCCGGACCACGAGCAGAAGAATTATTACTCATTGTTATGCGTTGCCAGCAAGGAAATGCACATTACACGCTACCTACCTTGAGGGCAGTGTCACCAGAAACTTCACACTGCTATTACACCTGCTTATGTGCCGCTCTACGTAGCAGCAAACAGCAGGATGTGCCTGTGATACCTGCAGCCTTCATTTGTAGTCCTAGAAGCTTTAGAGAAGCATCAAGAGCTAGATCCTTGGGCTGTGCAAATTGGCTCCATTTCACCAGTGAAGTCAGTAGAGCTGTTCTGTTAAAATACTTGAGAAAAATCTCACTTAACTGCTCCCTAGGGCTGTATTAGGTGAGCATCACACCATCTTTAATGTCTTTCTCCTCCCTCCACCCTGGTAAGACAAGAGAGTGTTATTATCTCCAATTTTTCTGATGGGAAGCTACAGTGCCAAGCTGGGTTTGGGCAGCTTGCAATGTGTCTGTTGTGAGTCTCATCAGACACTATCCACAGCCTAAGGCACAGAAATCCTCCTGCAAATCTTATCTGGCTGTAGACCAGGCTCTGATCCTCGAAGACATTTAGGTGCCTAATTTCTACTGAGACATTTAGAAGCTTAATCTATTTAAAGAGGTGGTTCAAAGTTGCTACCTGAAATACCTCATTGGGTTCTTTATCGAAGCAGGGAGCTGAACCTGGAAGTTAGGATTAGCAGAGTAAACGCAACCCTCCCTCTTTGCTTTGTTACTAGAGATTTTGCTGAATCAAATGATGAGCCCCTCTGCAGCGCCAGCTTCCAAGCCTGATGGTGGTGGTGACTTCCCCTTATTTAGAAAGGACCTTTCTTTCCCTTTTTCAGAAACTGAAAGCAAAACCAGCGCAGACAGGCAGCCAGCATTTCCACTACAAAGGCTTCCCCCTCCTCCTCCGATTTAAACCATCACCACAACTAAGCAACAGAAACAAGCAGATTGAAAACCTAAAAGCTGTGTGATGCTTGATGTCTTGTAATGTGTTAACAAGCCCCAAATTTACACTGTCAGTAAGAAACCCCAAGGAAAAGTGGAAGTCATTCTAACCAAGGGAGTGTCTCCCATCCTGCTGCTCTGGCTTTCACGTCTAATTTTGGCAAACAAAGTAAACATGGAAAACACAGTGTTTGTGCAAAATGCTCTTGCAGAAAATACGGACTTATTTTGAGCCTCTTTTGAATTTGCGTCTTAGGTTCTGATTGCACAACAAAGGGAAAGTATTTTATTGAGATCAAGGCTGAAAAGGAATTGCTGTTTTCACTCAAAAGCGGTTTGACTCCGTGGTTATCTTCTCATCTCCCATCAGTTTTGAATTCATCTGCCATTTGAGTGGTCAGATCCCTTGGGTTGCCTAAGAAATAATACAATAAGCTTTTAACATGAGCTGTTCTGCTCTAGAGGTGCCACTGTTCTGGAGCTGCAGGTCCATGTTGGGGTACCACAGGGCTGGTGGTGCCAAGTACGGCCACACTGAGTGTGTTGAGAAGCACATCGCATACTTAGAGCAAAATAATTACTTGTCCTCTGCATTAATCTGAGTTTCCTGCTCTGTTTTTCCTGTGTGGAAGCATTCATTGCAGGTTAGGAAACAGGCACTTTATTGCTACTGCACGAACACGGTGCATGTGAAGGCACTTCCTTTGATTTCTGCACTCTTTGCTGCTATCATTCTTAGAGGCAATTGGAAAGGGAGAGAAACGGGAGGAGGTACAGAGGGACCCTCTTGTTCGCAGTGCCATGAATGAAACATCATAAAACATGCCTACCAACTGAGAGAATCTATTATCAGGGAGCTGTCAGTCAGTGGCAGAAAAGTAAGGAGAGAGGAGAGAATAAACAGTTTAGAAAAGGGGCAGAAGTCACTTTATAAAACCCTTAGTTTAAATAATGTTTGCTGAACTATTTGGTTGGGTTTTTTTTTTTCCTCAAGCTTAAAGAAAAAAAATATTGGTTCTTTTTCTTCCCTTTGATTCTCAGTTCTGCAGCATGTTCACACCTTCAGTTAAGGAAGGAAAGGAGAAGAGGCACCTGAAAGGGTTGGTAGATGTTTGGGATCCTGAAGGCATAGCGGTTGTCATTACTCTCCAAAGTCAAACATGACTGCCCCCGAGCTAATGGACTGGTGGAGTTAAGTGGCTGGAAGGGAAGATAAATATTCAGGTCTTATCTTTAATACAAAAGTCTATGAACAAAGATGACATTTCCTGTGTGTTCCCTGTGCGTTCAGCTCTTCCCTGTATTAATGTCAATAGAAAAAGAGCTTGGATGTGCGAGAGAGCTTGACCTCACCACCTACCCTTCCTTTTTGTCAGCGCTTACTCCAGGTTCTGAAATTGCTTGGTTTGAGTATCGGGAGTGCAATAATACCTTCGGATATTAATCATCACAGGTGCATAGGAAATAAAAGGAGCAAAGGGACCAGAGTAAAAATGTAAACTAAGTTGGCAAACCTTTTGGCTTGCCTAAATTTATCACATTGAACCTCCAGTGCTGTCCTGCATGTGATCTGGAACTCCTTCCCATTGCTTTCATGCTTTCCTGCCTTTGCTAGGAAATTTAGTGGTGGGTCTGTACAATTCAGTTGTTTTGCTTTCAGTTGTGTTTTCAGCTCCCAGTCTGCCCATTGGCCACTTAAAGAGCAGTCTGGCTGTTTGCATGTCGCATCCCTTCCCCAAAACCAACAGAGAATGCCTTTTTGTTTGGTTGGTTTCAACCAGAATCAGTCATTAGATTGCTGATGTAAGGGGAGGAATCAAGATAGATTCAGATGGGACAGAAAGGGGGGGGAACGTTCTTTTTCTCTATTTTTTTTAATGTTCTTCCTTAAAATGATGGCAATTTTCTCCAGATCCCAGGACAATCACTGAGTATTGGTAGGTTTGTTGCTGACTTGAAGACCTTGTGCAGTTTACCTCCTGTTAACCCTTGCTCTCTCATCTTCCCCTAGCCTACATAGGAAACTCCTCTGTCTGTCTGTACTACCTTTCTGCCTTTTCCTAACAGCTCTTCCTTTGTTTTCCAGGAGGTGAAGCACCCCTCTTGAAGATACAGGAAGCTGAATAAAAGGCATCCTACAAAGGAAAAAGAGCAGAAAATACGGTGCAAAATGAAGAATTTAGCATTACTCTGTTATGGGACTGCTGTAGATGGTATCTGTTTTACAGCTGTGGTAAATCAGGTGGCTCTCATGGGCTGCTGGTTGCCTTTGCTTTATTCAGATTGCTGGATACAGAATACACCCTGAATCAACTGTGTCATCTGTAAAGCTCCAGGCAGTCTGGGAATGGACAAGCAACACAAACTCCTCCACACTTGCATTCTGAAACATCAGTGGCAGCAACGAGGTCAGTTTTTCACCTTGTTCATTTATTGGTGAGATTTTGGGTCTGGAGATTCTTCTGATAAGTTCCTGAAAAATGCAATAAAGCAGAAAGTGTCTGGGAGAGAAGGTGGACAGAGGTGATTCCTATTTCGTTTTCTTATCCTAAGATTGGGAAGGAATGAAGGAAATCTTGAAACAAAACGTTATGATTGCTTTTTCAGGTCTCTCTAAAGCTTCAGTTCTGTGTAGGAGATCATGAGGAGGCTAGATTGGTTCTTTTATTTAATCCAATCAAATTCATTTTGGGTCCTGATTTTGCAGTGCAGTGTGAAAAGATGACTCTGATACAAGTCTGTTATTACCTAATTGCTTTTCCATAAGGCTTTCACCTGATAATTCAGATATTGTTACAGCCACTGAAACCTGATAATTCTTCTATACTGAAATCTGCCTATATTTATTATTACCTATGCTATGGGAACAGCTTAAGGATCAGAGGGAGGTTGGGTCCTCCTTAATGACTACTATAGCGGTTACATAGTAGGAGATTTTGGGCAAGAGAAGGAAGGCACGAGGGAGTGTGTTGCAGAGGAAGAACATGAAGCCACTCAAACTTAAGCAGTCTGAAGGGATTCTGCTTCTTACTATGGTCCTGAAAACAACAGCTAGTGTTTCGTACTAAGCACTATACAGTAAGAATGCTCAGTTTGGACTTTTAAAGGTCTCTTTACATAAGAATCTCTCCTAGGCTTTCCAGGCAAGCTGAATCCATTAGGGAAAACTTTGCTATCAAGGCAGTGCAAGACTGAAGTTTGCTACTTCAAGGTGCACTGTTGGGAAGGTTTGAGAGATACAGAGCCATAGCTGGCCTGATCTTTTGGTGGTAGTTGTCCTGCTCTGAGCAATAGGATGGATTAGGTGATGTCTGGGGGTCTTTTCCAACTTTAGGTGACTTTACAAAATGCAACAGTGGTTGCATTTAGCAGTAGGTAAAAATAATATCATGCAAGAGACCACCTCACTGCCTAAAAGGGGAGATGTCAGTCTCCATCCAGATCCCGATCGCTTTCCCTCAGCTTCAGCGCAGCAGCTGACAGGCACCATGGGTGCCTGCAGCGGTGCGAGGAGGAGGAGAGATGGGCACTCGGGGAGCTCCTCTGGTGATACAGTTATTATATGCTCGGTTACCAATCACGGATTTCTCTGAATCCCATGGCTTATGAGTAATTTCCACTTGCACTTTTAGTCTAGCAGCCAGCATCTCTTTATTCATGTCTCTGTGTCACTTCTTTCCAAGAAGTGGTTAATCACCAGTGCTCTGGAAGATGGAGAGGATTCGCTCCGACTGTGGCCTGTTGTGTGCCTTGCCTCCCTGCTGAGCTGCCATCCAGAAAACTATTAGGGCAAAATAGAAGTGCTTCAGAGAAGCTTTCTTACCCCTTCTCTGTAGGCCTGGGTACCTGAAAAGATGAGGGTTTCATCTTAAAATGACATCAGCGGAGGAAGGATGCTGTCAGGAGAGTATTGCAAGGTTAGAGAAATGACAACAGAAGGCTCTTTCTATACGGTGTCAGTGATCTCTGCAAGCTCTTATATCTCTCTTAGAAATCAAATGTAAAGCTGCTACAGCCCCTGTCTCTGTGTATGTAACCCTGACAGATCTCCCAAAGCAAACTTGTAATTTCTACCCTTATTCCGTAATATTCACCCCCAAAATGTCAGCCTTTTCCCTAGCACATAGTAAAGGTTTAGCAGCATACGGCTGGAGGGGATGCTTCATGTTACTGAGGCTTTAGCAAATTATACTACAGAGCGTTAACTGCTATGCTATAAAGTATTATCATAATTAATTATAACTAAACTGCAGTTGTCAAATGAACAAAGTACATTTCATGATGCACTTTTCCTGCTCTTTTATTGCTTGTCCTCTTGCTTCTTAAGCTAAAAATAATCAGCTGTTTGCACTTGGGCATCTCATTATTAGAGTGAAATTTCCACCGCAGCAATGGAGTTGTAGGGAGGTTTGTGTGTGCCTGTATCATAAAGGAATGTAGTAATAAATATGAAATGATCGATGTAAAAAGCTCAAATGATATTAACTTTGAGGTCAGGGCAGCTTTCTTCTTTGGCCTTTATGCAGTAACTGAGACCATCTAAGTGTTAAAATGCTGGTAAGATGGGTTTGTACTATTTTATGTCTGCTTTTGTCAGAGGTAGATAAAAAGAAAATGAAACAAATTGTGAGAAGCTTGTGGGCAGCATGTAAGAAAGAACATTAATACATCCCTTGGGATACGAGACCTTGTGCAAGATAAAGGAGACAGGATCCTTCTAGAAAGTCTGTAGAATGACCTTCCCAAGGTCTCTGAGCATGATCTTCAGCTTCCAAATATCGGCAAAGCTTCACTGAAGAGGCTGGGGTTCATCTGATTTATTCAGTTAGAGCTCATCCAGCAATTGTTGTAAATAGCTGAGGAGAAAGTTATGCCTTGTTTTAGTCGATTTGGTGGAAATCATCAGGCTGTTAAGTCCCTTTCCATGGGTGTGATTGAGTTCACCTTGTTAAAAATGGCCTCATTAGCTTCTAAAGCAAAAATTGATTCTGAGGACTAATGTGACAGAACAGGAGGCTGTTGTGTGCAGAAATCTTCAAGCTAGACACATGAAAACCTTCTTTTTGAGAGCGTGACCCACATGAATGTACATACAACTAGCAGGCATGCACAAATAGAGGATGTGCTTTCACAAGTAGTTGCCTAAGCATGTAATATAAGGCTATGCAGCTATATGCTATTGTACACTTAGAATCATAGAATAGCTAGGGTTGGAAAGGACCTTAAGATCATCCAGTTCCAACCCCCCTGCCATGGGCAGGGACACCTCACGCTAAACCAAATCACCCAAGGCTTTGTCCAACCTGGTCTCGAACACTGCCAGGGATGGAGCATTCACAACCTCCCTGGGCAACCCATTCCAGTGCCTCACCACCCTCACAGGGAAGAATTTCCTCCTTATATCCAATCTGAACTTCCCCTGTTTAAGTTTGAACCTGTTACCCATTGTCCTATCATTACGGTCCCTAATGAAGAGTCCCTCCCCAGCATCCCTATAGGCCCCCTTCAGATACTGGAAGACTTGACTTGACTTGACTAGAAATACCCAGCATGTGGCAGAAGGAATGGAGATCGTGACAAAAAATGCCAGTAAGGTTCACTGGAGCTACAGCCAGAGTGAGATTTTTCTGTGCAGGCTGCAAACCTGATCCTAAGCCTCAGGGCCTGCAAAACTTGCTCCAGAACTTAGCCTGGTCCAGAGATGAGCCAGGGGCTGGTGACTGATGCTTTGCCCCTGTTTAGGAAGGAACAAAGAGACTTGGCTGCTTCTCTGTTGTTTAATGTCACTATGTGTGTGCTGTAATTTTCTGCAAGGCAGATGCTCCTGTCAGTTGTGTTGTTTCTGTGCCAAGATGTGTGTTACCTCTGGGAGCCCTTAGGGTTCCGTTTACCGGAGACAATGAATTTAATTAACAGCCTTTTGTAGGTGTGCTGGTGGAGGTTCATGTAACAAGTGTGTTTGGAAGCATGATGCTTGATTTCAACAGTCATCGGTAAGCAACAGGCAGGTTAACACTCTCGGCCATGTCTTTCACTGGTATTAATCAGAAAACAGTCAAATTGTGCCAATTACCCTATATAAGGACCCAGCTCCTTTTATCTTTTCTTTCATATTTGCTCTCTCTCCACTAGGTGTAGAAAACTCTGGTTTTTCATGCATACCAAAGTCTAAAATCTCGAACCACATCCTGTCAGCATGATTGCACATCGATTGTTCATCATCTTTCATGTAATAGAATTAGGTCTCATTAAAATAATCTCTTCCCCTGAGAGCCAGGCTTGTTCAGTCTCCTTCTGTCTCCCCAGTTTACCCCTTGTTCTAATTAAAGAAATCTGCCATTTGCATCCATGCCCTCCTCCTTGGACGACAAGGAGGAGAAAGATGGGAAGGATCGGTTACTGTGAATATTGCTTGCCGCTTTAAATAGGAAACCAGCACCAGCTATTCGAATACCCTCTTGTTTTAGCAACGATGGTTCTGTTGGGTTATAATTATCCATGGCTTTCCATGCCACTCCACCTCGGGGTCACGGATCATAGCTTTGGAGCAAGACAACCTATTCAGCAGAAAGGTCAATCAGCTAGTAGAAGCCATTTCCCTTTCTGTTCAGCTGAAGGTAAAAGAAAGTGCTCGAGTTGGTCTGCATTTCAATGAACTCCATGCTGAGAGCTGTTTCAGCAATTGCTACTGTGCTACAGAAAACTGCCTTTTTCGTTCTCAGAGCTGCTGAGGTGCATATGGGAGAAACCAGAGAATAAATTAAGGACTTTGCAAAAAACTTCTAGTGACAAAAGGGAAAAACTTCAGGCAAACCTTTGCTTTGGGGGTGTTGGGGAGCTGCTTGGTTGTTGCGTTAGGGCAGATTTGAATTCACCTTCATTCCTCTGAGTGACTAAAATGAGGGGGGAAAAAAGAAGCAGTATTGCGTTTTTCTGTTTCACCATAATTATCCCTGAAGAAATATGCTTATCGCATGGCATGGACTCAATTCTCTCATTCTTCTACCACTTCTATTTTGGGCTGCCTGCGCTCAGGCTCACAGCCTGAACAAGAGGATTATGGTATTATTCAGAGAACAGCAGCAGCTGACTGGGACTTGGTAGCTTTTAACCATTGACCAACTTGACTGGAGAGTCGTGGCTGCCTGCTTGTCCCAGGCTAAACTGGAAAGGGTCCTAGTTAGAGCCAAGGAAGTTGTGGAGGAGTTTGAGTGGTTTTTAGCCTGTCACGTGGGCTTCTGCTGTGAAAAGGGTTCAAACGTGAACAGAACTGAGTGACTCCAATAGAAGAGTCTTAATGGAAGGGTAGAAGGCCTGAAAGAAATCCAAATGTGTCAGAGATCAAGAAACCAGTGGGCAGGGCACGTAGTCAATGTGGAAGTTAACCCCATAGAGGAGAGCTGCGTCTTGAAAGAAGTAAATCCCCAAGTTCAAAGCTTTCCCTAAAGTTAGTTTCTGAGCTGCAAACACATGGTAGCACAGCTGAATTGGGATTTTGGTACTTCAAGGGCTAGGAGCCACAAGCTTTATGTTGTTCAGGATGACTGTTCTGTTCTCAGCATCTCTGTAAGCTCACCAAGCTTAGATGCACCACAGTGAGAACCTGAACTCCCTCTGACTCTGGGCTTTTCCCTGATAGCTGGAAGATACCCAGCAGTTAGACCTTCCTGTGCTAATATTAGCTAGGGAAATATGGGACTGAACTGGTTGAGCATGGTTTTGTTATCCTTCTTTCCCCACTTCCCTTACCATTCTGCCATAAGGCTTGATGAAAGAGTAGAAAACGCAGCTGGGTTCTGCCCACCACAGGGTTCATTTATTTTCATAAAGGAGTCAAGTTTTCATCTACAGACCATCAATATTTCAGGGCAATGGCAAAGCCCAGAGTGGGGGAGGAGAGCTCCCTCAGTCTCAAGGCTCTTTTCATAGTTAAAAGTTCACCACAGAAAATTTGATGCTTAATAAATTGGAGCCTTCTCTGCTTTAAATCATTTTTACAGCCATTGCAGAAGAAAATATAATTATTACAAACTGGTCATTTGATACAGAGAAATTTCATTAAATTGACTTCATGCTGGAAGGTTTGGTGGGGGATGGAAGGGTAGATGAGGCAAAGACCTGATAGAGGGGTGGGAGAGGAGTCTCTTAATTACAGATTGATTATTTCTTGTGATTGAATGTAGAACATAATCAGTTCATCCTTTCTAGTGGGGCAGATGGGAGCTACTGGGACCTTTTTGTCTGCCTTGAGTTACAAGTGTGGCACGCTAATGGTCTGGGGATGCAGGGAATAGCCAGTAACACTGAAGAACTTGCAGAAACACATTTAGCTGAAGTCACGGCTTGGGACTGCTTTTTTCTCTGGGAGTCAGTCTGGGCCAGCAATTGAATTCAGTGTTGTCTTATCATCATACCTTTATTTCTTCCCGAGCTAATCCCATAGCTCTTGTACACCACAACCAGTCTGCTTTGCAGATGAACAGGGGAGATGCTTGAATAGCCATATCTAGACTAGCTTTGAGTCAGCTGGCTCAGATACTGCTTTGCAGTATCCAGGCTTGCCTGAGAAGTTGGAAAGCAACGGTCTCGCTTGCTTGTGCCAATCCCCTTCCCAACAAGGAACTTCTTGAATCTCACCTACTCTCTAATTTCAGCCACCCTCACAGTAACATGTGTATACGTATGTGCAAATGCAGATTAAACAAATAGACAAGATGGCTGTATCCTGAAATGGGGGTTTGTTTTAAGGTGGAGCCTCAAAAGGAAAGCAACTGCCATGTAAATTAAAGCTTCACTATCATTCCTGAGAAAGGCATCTGCAACTAAATGTGCAAAACTCGCAGGCGGAATGATTGCTGCTAAGGGTGATGAGATTTATTTTTTTAACCTTCTTTCAAAGGAGAGGAATATTGTGTGTTTTGACATCGAAATGGAGCAATTGTTTTTGGAAAATGATTTTTCTCTAGTTTTAGACCTTTTTAGTGATTTCTCATCTTGGATCCTTAAAGCAAAAAAAATTGCTGAAATATGACAAATTGATAGACCATAATGATCTAATCGTGTGTGATGTGTTTCTGAGCGAGAAGGAGAAAATAAGAGCAAGAACAGCATTTTAAGACAGTGATTCCTGGACATGTAGATTGTCTTTCACCACCATTAAGAACACCACCAAGTGCTTATGCAGTATGTTTTCCCCCAGGAAGATCATAAAACTTTTTGTAATCCTGATTGAAAAAGGTTGAGTATTTATTTAATGGTAAAACCAAATGGCAAGGAAATGAACTTTTTTTGTCCAATTACTAACACATGCTCAGGATCTTAGGCAACAAAACCCTATTAAACAATTAACAGAGGCTGAAGCACTCAGCAAGCCCTAAGGGAGCCATTATCTTTCATTCATGGGTTAACAATACATTTGCTTAACTTATGAACACAGCAAGAAGAAATAATAATTGGGGGGGGAATAATTGTAGTGACAAAAATAAAGGTTTTGGCAGTTCTGAATCTAGTACAGATACTTCTGTTGACTGAAACTGTTGCCTTAACTCACCCTGGGTTTTTGCAGTTATTTCCTGCTGTTTTCAAACTGTTCCCTTCCTGTTTCTGGCTACGTTTCACAAGGAAACTGAAATGCCATCCAGCTTTGAGGCTGAACTTTTTGCCCCATTTTCCGTCTGAAGTAACTGAAATAGAAAAGTGGTTTGCCCAACATCGCAGCAGAAGGAACGTGTGAAATTAGGAACAAAATCCCAACCAACCAAAACCAGCTCCTGGATTCTGGTCAAAAGCAAAGAAGGATTATGTATTTCAAGGATTTGTGTTAGCAGAGGGATACATGCAGTGTTGCTGGGAGTTGTTTGAGAAATGCTTCTGCCTGTTTGAAGTGTTCCTGCCAGTTAAGAGCTGACAATGAGCAGTGAGGTTTGGATGGTCTTTTGTAGTGGTGGGTTACACTGTGAGGTTGCGTGCTTCATGTTGTACATACGTTAGGTATGTTGTGTGGATCTTGTATATGTTGTATGTGAAGCAGAAATGTGGGGTGTGTTACTCTTATTTAGAAAGGGAAATAAGCCTTTCAGGTGCCTGAAAATGTACCTTTTTTCTTTGTGAACCTGAGGTTATAAACTTCTTTACACTGTTGCAGCTTTTCTATAAATGGTGGCTTTTTGACTTGTGGTGTTGAGACCCAAAGATGATGGAGGAAATGGGTTGTGTGTTTGCTTATCTCTCCATCAGAGAACCAGCAGTGGAAGAGTGGTAGGTCTTATACACGTAACTGCACATAGATGTGGCTATGTCCTTTCAGCATCGGTACCCTGTACAACTGCATTCCTGGAGACATGGGAAACCTACTTCCCAAAGCAGTTAGGGCTGCAGTGAGCCAGGTCTTTCTCTATACTGCCAAATCTTGCAGATCTCCTCCTGCCAAAATTAACAGCTTCCAGTCTTGGCCCAGTCTTATGCCAAGTGGATAGCTTGCAGGATCCCGCCTGATTTCATGCAGGACTCAATACAGGGCAATCTGTTGAATGCAAGGGGGGTTTGAATTACTTCCAAGCAACAGAATGTAGTTTGGATAAGCAACTCCTAAATGTTATAGCTATTTCAGTGATCAGTTCAGGCCCTGAAACCCAGATGGACACTCGGGGAATCACAAAATGAGCATAACAAGAACAAAAGCCTTTCCTGGAAGGAAAAGTCTGGAGAGTACCAGCTTTCAAAGCAGTTCACATAGAACCGGACACAAAAGGTTATCTGGATGGCAGGGTTCACACAGGCTAATAGTGCTGTGTACCAAAAAGGAAACATAAAAGGTCCCACTTGCTCCCAACAAAATCGACACGCACTTTGTGTTTCGTGTACCAGCACTGATGCTACAGCCATCATAGCAGGGGGATAGGTGTCAAAGCAGTCATGTTTGTGTGCTCTGATCTGCCGTAGTGCTCTGTTGTCTGATGTTCAGGTTTCATCTCAGCTGTGACAATCCTATCTGATCATTAATAATACAATAATGAAATAGCAACTGGAGAGACACTTGGATAATCATCTGAGCAAAGGCTCATTAGTGCTGCAGAACAATCACTGCCGTGTAATAACAGATCCCAAGAAATTTCAATTAAAGCTGGAACTCCGTTGCAATTTCATTTTATTTCCAGCCAGACAGCGGATGGTGTAATTGCAATCAGCCAAGGCAAGGCAAGATCCTCTAACTCAAACCTTCCCATGGGGCAGGAGGTGGGCTGCCTGTCTGGATTCTGGGTTCTTTCCCCCCCGCTCCACTTCAACTTCTGTTTGCCCTATAAAGGTATATGCTGTTCCCTGCAACACCATACTCTTTTCTACTGCAGTGCTGATCTGAGTGAGTGGGATGTTGCACTTAAGGAAAGCTCTTCCAATGCTCTGATGCTCTGTAAGGCAACATGTGGACGAACACACAAGTATCTGCTGTCATTTAGGGCTGAAGTCAGGAAGCAGAGGCAGATAGAAGATTTTCAGTAAGATCCAGGTTTGCTGCAAGCTGAAGTCTAGAATTTGGCCCAAAATGTGTTTTAATATTGTGTTTGGAGAGGGAAAAGTGGGTTTCTTTTGTGTTCTGTCCCTTGATTCTTTCCACCACGGTCACCTGTGCTTGCTCCATCAGAGAGCTGCTCTTTCATTTGTCCTTTTATTGCTCCGACTTGCATTTTGCAGGGGCAGATATCAGCCTGCCTGGCTGCCCTGCAGTCCACCTAGATTGGTGTACTTTGTCCTTGAGCAAGATAGCTGTGTCCTCGCTGATACAAAGCAGCGCTCACCAAAACCTTTTGTCCATTCAAACCTGTGGGTATTTTGCATGGATATTAGCTGGCAAAACTCCAATGTGAGTAACTGTGTCCTGCCATCTAATTAAAATGCTTGTGCTTTCATATAGATGTTGTATTCTCCTTTACTTCCTGGCCTAACCCCTTTTGCCTTGTCTTTGTGTGCTGTTCTAACCAGCCGCTAGGCTCTGCCCTTGGACACACATAGATATGAGCTACGTGTGTCTATATGATTATATATTGCCTGAAGAGTGGGTTTAGTGGGGAGGAACACAGCTGTTGTCCACAGACAGCAGCTAGATAGAAGTTCATGAGGGTTGAATGCAAAGAAATGATGACTGCTATGAAAGTATAGGTTTCTCTCCTTTGTCATGGCAGCCCATGTCTCCCTGCAGGAATGGTCAGCACTGCTACCTTTACAGCAGTCCCTCTGCTCACGTCTCTGTGCCACAGGGGTGCTACTTGGAAAGGTCTCTTGTCTTCATGGAAGAAATCAAGGAGCATAAAGGCAGCCACGTGAGAAACACTGCCTGCCTGACCCAGGGACTGAGGCCATGATTCACTGTTGAATCAGTAGCTGGAGGAGGCTCACAGCAAACTTGGGGAGGAGAGGCAATCTGAGAAGTCATAAATATCTAGTTTTATTCGAGACCTCATAATTTTATGCAAACAAAACGTGATATCTTCCTAGAGGTCTACTTAGTCACCTGTGGAGGCAGCTACTGTGAGCATTTGGAATAGCAAGTGCCTTTTGTTTTAATGGTGCATCAGAACCAGGGGTTTTTTAAACATTCATTTTCCTGTAAGCAGAAATAACTTAGTAGCACAGAACAACAGGTCAATGTGCATGCAGCAGGCAGCAGTATTTAGCTTTGATCTTCTACGCTTTGGCTTTTATCTGGAGATGCATAAAATCAAGTCTCTTGGCATCATCGCTCCCTGCTCTCCATAATCCATAGAATAATTGTTTACACCTTCTGCTCTTCACTATTTGCTACCATCCCTTTTTGAGGTAGGCAAGAGCTGCATAGATGGACCCACAGCCTGACCCAACCCAATCATTTCATGTTGTTGTGGAACTGGTAGAGGGGTCAGCTGAAATACACTTGAGGAAAGGCTCAGGGTTCTCCTGCATGGTACTGTGTTAGAGATGGAGCTGAAAAGGAGCTCAAAAGGCTAAGAGACAGCCATTCAAAACTGGTGTTTGTAGGGACTTGAGGACTGTTAGAGAGGAATGTTTCCATAAAGGTGAGAGCACATCCACTGAATTCTTGCTTTGTGCTCAAGAGGAAAATATTTATCTCTTTTCCCTTCCTTCCTCAACTTCAACCCTTGCCAAGGTCCCTTGGGGAAAATTCCTTCCCAACCACAACTGTCTCCGTCAGCTGCACCCTCATAACCTGGAGGGAAATTCCATTCCAAGCGCAGATTTCTGCATGATTCATTTCTGAGGTGCTGGACCCTTCCCAGCTGTTTCCACCCACGTCTCTTACAACCTGTAGCTTTGCAACTTAATTCTTGCTGGTGTTGGTCTGAACCGGTTGCGGACCTTTCAGCGCAGGCAGAACGCACCGATGCCTTGTTTCCATCAGCCCTGCCAAGGTGCTGAGGGACTCTGGCTCGCTCCCATACATTGCTGTCCGAAAAGCTTAGAGGTGTGAGACAACGAGAGGAGACAGGATTATATGACAGTTGACAAGGAAACATACTTCAGGGAAGGGAAGGAACAACCTGTGTTGGGTGGAAGAAAGAGCATTCCAGAAAGCATCCTGGCAATACAAGGAGCTTTTGGCATAGCAGATTCATTGAGGCAGGGAGTGGGTGCCAGGGATGTGCTGCAGAGTGAGACTGCATTGGCTGAGGAAACCCAGACTCTGCCTCAGATTGCCTTGGCATAAGCGGTGATGCAGGACTGCTTTCCCCACTTTTTATGCTGTATCTGTCCACTTCCCATGCCAGGTGAAGCGGTGTGTGTTCAACCTGGCTACTTAATCATATCTCCCTCAGACAGGTTTCTCCTCTTATGTTTTGGCAGTGCTTCTAGTGCCTGTCATGTCAATATTTCCCTAATTTGAATTTATATGAATATTTGTGCAAGTTTATCCGTGTGTAAGTGCATCTGCACGTGAGATGTATTTAGTTTGAGAGGGATGTGCAAGTGTTTACTAACAGCCAGGAGTGATGAACAAGTTGGTACACCCATGCCCCCCATCATTAGATCAACAGAACTAAATCCTCCTACTGACTTGTACAGCCCACAGCCTGTTGGCGTGACAGTATGTTTCTTGTCCTGATTTTTCCAATGTGATAGCAGCTCCTGTTAAGCTCCACAGGTTGCTTAGCACCTCTGAAAATCAAGCCTTAAACAAACACTCCAGTGACCGTATAAGCAAGATAGTTGCACAGCTTCCTTGCAATGAGATTCCCCTGGCACCATACCTATGGGCATAAAGTGAGGATACTGCTGGAATATCCGGTGCCTTGGGTATGCAAACTTCCCTAAAAGCTTGATGACTGAGCTAGGAAGCAGTGGCTGATGAGAGCACTGAGATAAAGGAAGGCTGAGCCAGTGACGTTGGTGAACATTGGATCAGCCTCTTTAGATTTGGCAAATGGGAGCCACACAGGAATTTGTCACATTCTCTGCTTGATCCACACTGAAGGCATATGTTGTTTGGAACAGGCATTTAGACTGAGCTTAGTCTGTTGTCACCCTGTTGTGGCAAAGCTGTTTGCTCCCTGCAGTCTCCTGAATGCTGATGGCTTCGCACTGGTGTGGTCTGGCTGTGCCTTCATCCCCATCGATGTCATGCTTTGTGTTGCTTTGTGAGATTTGTCTTGTACTCAGTTATTTCTCTAATTAGAGGCTGATTTCCTCTCTTTTGCTTTGATCTTGCTGTGGTCTGCTGAGACCATCAATAAGCTTAATGGAGAAAATGTGCTTTTTGGGGGCTTTGGGAGTTTTTTCTTTCCTTTCTTTGAAAGGTGTTTTTTTTTTTGGGGGGGGGGTATGGAGGAAAGAACTGAAGGGGAGAAGGCAAATTATCATAATTTTACCTGTCTTGCCTCTTCCTTATCGAGATCTTGAGGATAAGGGTGAGAATGTGTTTCTTGTTCTGTCCTTTCATCTCCCTCTATTTCTGTCTGCAGATGACTGATCCTTGGTCATCAGTCTCATCGCAGGCTAATGGCATACCCATAATGGGGCTCTGCTTTGCTCAGAACCCAGCAAAGAACTTGAGAGCATGTCTCCTGTGTGGAAATAGGTCAAATCCAGATTTGCTTCTAGAACACATGAATGCATTGAGTTATTGGAATTTACACCAGGGATAGATCTGTCTCAGCCATATGTCCCAGAGCTAACTCGCTTCCCTCCCACCTTTTGAGACTGCTAATGAAGCGATATCCCCTGCAGAGGAAGCAGTATGCTAAAATAGGATTGTCGCATCCCAAGAGAATGGGCGGTAGAAGCAGAACAGAAGGAGGGAGAAGGATAATGGAAATCAGTGTGCGTCAGGACCTGATCTATGCTGTTACAATCAATAGGAGTTTTTCAGGGCCGTGAAATTTGAAGTCCGGAATGTATTCAATCAAGTTTTTGAAGTATCCAGGTTCAGGAGTCCTTTGTTGCATAGTGTGGCTTCCAACTTTTCTCTGACACATAATTTACTTTGAATAACCACAGCAGAAGCTGGGACAGCTCAGGAATTTCCCTCTCCTTGCTTATCACAGCACTCTGGCTGCCTGCATCCCATGAGCCTGCTGCGGAGAGGAGGGGGTCAGGTCTGTCTTTAGTGAGGGGTGATGGAGGATAAGGAACTTGACTGCTCCTTGAATGCAGGTACTCCTAGATCATCCTGTCCTAAGTACTGTCATTATGATAATGAGGATTTGTTGCCCTGATCTTCCTCAAGGAAGAGTAGTGAGGAGGTTTGCCCAAGCCATGGAACTCCCAAGTGGTCTGCCACAAACACAATGTTCTCTATATCAAGTAGGGTAAGGCAAAGGTAAAAGCATGGCTCCTAATGGATAGCCTGGTATGGCTGGACATTAGTGTCTGGTTGCAGCTGGAAAAACTGCAGCATCTCACCAGCTTGCAAGCCGAATCTGCATTATAACCTTAACAATGATGAGGGTGAATGAGTTGCAGGTATCCTTACCCAGAGGTATCACTGCTGCAATCAGTGCTGATGTGTGATGCATTTTCTGTGATTTTAGAGTTTAACGGGAGTTTTACTATAGCTAGAATGAACATTGTGACTCTCAGCTCCTGATGTAATTCAATCAAAAAGGAACCAACAGGGAGGTGGGGGAAAAAAGACATAAATCCTCAAATTCCATATAAAAATAGATAAAAGCAACTGGCTTAAAGGATTTAACAGAGGCTTACTTAAGAACTTTCTGGGGGTTTTTTAAAGGAGAAGAAAAGGAATTTAGCACACACAAACTCTTTCACTGTTCTCATCCAAGGGTCATAAATTTTAGTCCAGGTCCAGATCAGAGCCAGATTCAAAGGTCACCAACAGGGGGGAAATAATCTGAATAGGAGAGGTGGGAAGGCAGGTCAGCTATACAGTGTCCCCAGCATCCTCTAATCACATTTCCCTCTGTTTGCCAAATATCAAACACAAGAGAACATTTGAAATAATGCATCCATTAAGGTACCTTCGGTGCCTGTCAGATTTGCTCTAAGAGGATTGTGCTTATTACACAGTGGTAAGGTTTTTATATTCATAAAATTCCTTCAGAGCAAGCAAAATAAAAAGAGGTAGGACTCAAACATGCCTCTTTCCTGCCCTGGAATGGGGCTGGGCAAGCAATTAAAATTCTGCCCTGTGCTAGCCTTCAGCAAAGGATTCTGTGATTCTATGACACAGGCGAGAACAAGTTGGTCTCGACCTCTTCAGTTGTGCTTCTCTCTGGTTTGGGCATATCCCAGGAGCAAGAGGCAAGGTTTGGAATTGTAAGGAAAGATTGGCAGTGTCAGGGATGTGTGAAGCTGCTCCTGTTCCTTGTTGTGTAGGTAATGGACTAGTGAGAGCAGTAGCTTTGAGAAAATGGAGGAACAAGAGCTGCCTTATGGGAGGACAGCTGGAGCATCTGATGTCTATAGCCTGCTCCTTTTCTACCTCTCAGCTTGCTCCACTGCCATCTTCTGATCTTCCCCTCGTTGATCCTTTCTTCATCCCCACGTCTTTGGTGGCTACCTTGATTCTTGTTTGTAGTTTCAGATGCTCAGTCTTGATCTTGACTTCAGATGCTGGGCTCGAACTTCAAGGCTTGCCCACCTGCGCCCCGGACCTGTACAATGGCATCTCTCTGATGCTAGATGAGACAAGTCATCCATATCACAGGTTAGGCAGATGTTCTCCCTGGCATCCTGAGATCCTTCAAAGAGAGATTCTTAAAGTGCTTTGTGTTTTTTGCTATGAACATAATCGTGCTGAACATGCACTAAAAAGATGAAAAGCTCTGACGATGAAAAGCATTGTAAACAGGGGCTAAGCATTTCTGCTATAGATCAATGAAAAGCCTTTTTCTGTGCGAATAACTGTTTCCCTGGGAGTCCCTGCCTCACACTTGCACCTCTGCCACTTTGGACAAAGACAGAAACAATCTCTCCCTCCCTCTTGCTTTTCTTATTCCAGCCTGAATCTGTCAACAGATGAGTGTTAACATCCTACATGGGCAGGAGTTTTAGTTAACATAATGCCTTTTTCCTCATCATCACCTTTTTCATTTAATCTTTCAAAGTCGTAATTATCTAATATTAATGTTCTCATCATTACAACATTCACAGGAAGACAGCAGGTTTTTGTCCGCAGAGACAAAGATCTCTGAAACGATTAGAATCGTTGTTCAGGATTGATTTCATCTTATAGTTGCCCTCAGCCAGAGGGACCCATCTGTTTAAAAATATCTGATACTAATTACCTAAAGAGCCATTATTCAGCTGGAGGATTGAGTGAAGTTGTCCTTCATACATCATATACACCTACATATAGTGTCAGGCTTTGTTGGTTTTGTGTGTCTTAAAAACATGTTGTGGTTCAGCCCCACACAGCCACTCACTCACTCGCCCCTCAGCAGGATGGGGGAGAGAATCACGAGAGCTCTAAGAGAAGGTGGTGGCCAGATTTGGAGATGGGTAATGATATATTAAAGACAAAAGGTTATGGTCTGGGAAGCTCTGGATAGGGAAGATGAAGCTGCCTTCTTGCTGTAGATAGTTCATAACTACACAGCCTTATTGTGGGTCTTAGTTTTAGCTGCCCTGTACTCCAAGAGCTGTGGAGAACAGTGTTATGAGCTGACATAAGGAAATAAGCCAGTATAGGGAGGGGGAAGCAGGATGCGGGGTTTCTTTACCTTTCTCCCAATGGAAGTTAAAAATCCTTCCTAGAAAAGAACACACAATCAACAAACCCCAAACCCAAACAGCAGAACTTGACTCCTGGCTAAATCCAGCTCCAAATAGATGTTTCGTATCTCCCTCAATTGCTCGCGTTACTCCATATGGCGTGCAGCCCACACACTTTCTATGCTAACTGGGTGTGACGCATTGCTGGGGAATGTGAAACACGACAGTGGCAGGTATGCAGGTCCATAAAGACCCAGTTCCATTGGTTTGCAGCTGAATGTAACGCTGCCGTTGCTGGGGAATAGCTACACCGAATACGTTTGATAGGAATATAGATGTGCATCAATAGAGATATGACAAATCCTCTCTTCTTTGGGTTTGATTTATCAGAAGACAAACACTTTCTACAAAAGTTCATTGGGTATTCCATAAAAATATAGGTAATAAATGTCACCTCTTTTACATGAAATAGTGAATTATTTACTGGAAATAATGACTTGAAAGCTGGGTCTGTTTAAAACCTCTTGACATACTTAGCTCACCCATCCTAAGCATTTCAGAGTTTTCATTTGAAAAGAGCAGCATTAGGAAAGAGCCGGTTTCGTGCCACATATTAGAATAGGGCCCAATGTACAGCTGTGGTCATGGACTGATGCAAGCTAAAGCAGTAAAGAACCTTGGCAGCTCCACAAGTTAGGAACTCTGTGCTGGAATTAGCAGGAAAGTGAATAGTGATGAATGGCAGAGGGGAGTGCTTTGGAGTATGCTTTTGTTTGGCTTCCTGCTGCTTCTCTGAGAAATAGGTTTGTTGGAATTGTTCTGTAAACAAGCACGTACGTACCTGGGATGAGGTGTGCTCACAGCCAGTTTTGGAACATGAAAAAACATGGGGTTAATGTTTTCTGCTGTCAAAAATGATTTCTGTTGTGAATGTTTTCCTGTATTTTACTTGATTCTCTCCAAAAGAACCCTCTTTTCCTTAATTTTTATCTCTGCTCTTTTCTCTATGTTGATGTACAAGTATTTTACTCCAGGAAAATACCTTTGATGAAAAACCTGTCGACTTCCATGTTCCTTCTTGTACATAATCTCTCTTCTCTCTCACCCTCAAGGTCATGCAATAGCTTGCATTCACCAAGTCAGAGGCGTTATGTAGGATTAAAGCAAATGGGAATGAAGTCAGGAGCTGTACATGGAGAGGTGTGTCCGTGGATGCTCAGATACTCCTGTTTAGGACTGGGTTGTGCAGATGCTCAGAAACATGCATCACGAGTTGTCCCATGAGCATCAGTGGCACTGTTCATCATGCTGCCCTGGCTCATTTGCCAGCACAGGTAGACCTGTGGTTTCTGTAGGCTGCTGGGAGGCTTCACACTCAGAATTTATTTGCTCCTGACAACCTCTGCAGTATTCCCTTCCAAATGCTGCTGTCAGGGTCCTGTGCTGACCGTGTGATGTAGCCAAATATCCATCTTCTTGCCATTCCCCAGCACAGCAGGGTCAATAATTAAAGTCCTTTATTCTTATCCCTGACATAGCCCAATAGTGGAAGTAATTGTAGGCTCCCAAAGGGCACGTGGAAGTCTGAAATGGCTGCAGGTTCCATTAGTTTCCTGTGTGTCATCAAGACAGGAGCAGGATGAGCCTAATTAAGCTTAGAGGTTCAGAAAATGGAAGGAGCCGATTTTTTTCCCTCTTCCAAAAGGAATTCACTACCAGCAACATCTGTCTGATAGGTTTAAAGGGGAGAGGAAGAGAGATGAGAAATGCTGGACGATTGGAAACTGCTTGCTAAGGACAGGAGGGAAAGAGGTTGAAAACAGCAATGTCAAAGTCCCTCATGGCAGATATTCCCATCAGGGTGACAGGGCTGCTTCTCAGTTTGCAGCCAGTTTAACTGCAGATAGGGTGGGGAAAGCTGCAGGCAGCTTCTGCAGCCCAAATGGACTGAAATGAGCCATAGGATTTTGGAGATACCTTTTCCTGTCCCCCCCCACTGCAGAAAGGAAGGAAAAGATCAGTGGTTATCCCAAAGTTTCATCAAAAAGTTCCCTTTCCAGGTCTGATTTCTGTGACATTGACTTCAGAGGCTTAGGAGGGAAAAAACAGAGCAAAACTGAAACTCCAGGAGTGTCTAGACTTTCCCTCTGCTTGGAGCACTGACAGATGAAGATTTGTCTTGCTCTTGGGATCTATATATCTCTAAACTAGGACTGTAAATGCCCCAGCCTGATATTTAGGGACATTTTTGTACCTTAGTATATAATCTTAAGTGTAATATGATATGGAAGATGATGCTCTTTCATCTGAAATGATCTTTAAAAGGTCATTTTTCTGTCTTCCTTTTAGTCCTCCCTGCAGTTCTTATTTTCTGGGCTCCTTGTGAAAATATAATGGTGGTGTCTTGTTCAGACTCTGCCTTGAAAGGAGCCAGGTTGTGTAGGCTGCTTGTTGCCCTCCCTGCTGCCCTCCCTCTTTCAAAGCTTCATGGCTCTGCTGGATAGAAACCTTCCATTTCTCAACCTAAATATGTTCATGGAAACCTTATGTGTACTCATTCCCCCTTACATATAGCTATGCCTGTTGTCAATTATTTAGCATTTTGATCATAGTTACTATCTGTGCATGATTTGTGATCTTTTCCCTCTTTTAAATACATATACACACACCGTGCTTCCTTGCTTGGTCCTTTCAGTGTGAATCCAATGGGCAGTGTTCTGAGCCTGCATGCAAGGAATCTGGAGCAGGGGAAAGCAAATAGGGGAAAACTATGTTCTCAGGTGAGACATCTTATTGTGGATGCAAGTGCTCTGCTGTCCTATTGCTGCTACTCCCATCTCTCTTGTTAGTTCAGAGTTCAGGCGTGTTTTGCAGTAACAGCCCTGAAGGAACAGCAGCAGCATCACTCTGAGCAGCCTGGCCACCCCTGGAGAGAGCTATGGGATTCTTTCATACAAGCCCTTAATTAATGAGCTCAAGCAGAGAAGTAGCAAGTTAAAGTGCCCTCCTAGCATTTTGTTTGTCAAGTCCCAAGAAACTCTCTAGAAATCCAGTAATAAGATGTGAGTTCTTCTCTTTCTTTTGCTGGAGAGTTTTTCAAGACACAGTTGATACAAAATCATTTGTTAGCAATAGAGATGCTCATGGTCCCTCCGCTGTCACCAAAGCAGAGGATATTATTCTGATCCGAAGGGGGCACTAGAATGTAATTTGAAATCCTGACGTATGAGAGCGGTCCCTAGAGCTGCAGCTAGCCTTCCTTGTTGTGAGTATGCAGCCATGCATCCTCAGCCCCTCGGCATCCAAGCTGCTGCTCTTTTACAGCTCTTCTCTGGCCCACGCTGCAGTTTATTTGCCATGAAGATCTGATCATAGGGAATAAAGGGAGCCTATATCCCTGCCACCCCATGGAGGTGGGTGCTGCGTGCTTGGACTGCAGCTACAGGGAGAAATTAGAAAACACCTTGAGATACCTCATCCTGCAGTCACATTCCAGGAGTCTGGAAAGCTGGGATGGCAGCACAGCCTTTGTCTTGTGGTTATACTCTTTCCCAGACATCTGCCGGTGACCACCATTAGAGACCAGGAGTGGGATAAATGGATGTTTGTCTCTTATGTTATTTGTTGATGGTATTAGCGCAACCAGTCAGCTGTAACCTCTGGGCAGATAAAAACCTCACTCAAGCAGCTGTCTGGGAGAAAGCAACCACTGAGGTGTTGCCAAATGCTTCTGTTTCCTTCCCTGTAGTTGTTTGAAGATTCTTGTCAACTGCAAGAATGAGGAAGGGGAAAAAGTTTAATTTGCATCAAAATGATGTTCAGTATCTGGGTCCCAGTATACGTTACCAGCACAGATGCTCCTCTGCTGTTCTCCTTCTCTTGAATGGCTTTCAGGATTAAATTGGGAATTGGGTGATTCACAGTATTTAGAGCCTATTTGGTGAGGAAATGAGCAGGACTTTTCCAGGGATGTGTGAGTTGAATCCACACCTTCGTCATCTTTGTTTCCTTAGGTGATGTAGTGCCAAATGCCCATCTTTTCAGCAGTGTCTCTACTGTGCTTGGCTTGCAGCCTTTAAGTGGCTCCTGCCAATCATCCCAGTCCCTCACTGAGCCTAAGAATTCCCACTCACGGGCACACATGCCCACAAACCCCTCTCAGTGGATGCCTTGCTTGATGAATGCCAAAGTTTTGCTTTACGTGTGAAATACTTAGCTAAATTGTTTTGTTGCTCTCCAAATCTCACTGTGCGCTGTGAGTTGGAGGACAGAGGCAGAAGGGGATGAAACACCTTACCCCCACGGGAGAGCAGTGAAAAAGGCTTTGGTGTGAATGCAGGTCAGCTGGTTTGCTTTCCACACTACTTTTCCATACAACAAGCTTAACCCAATAGAGCCTTGTCCTACTTATTTCAGGAGTGGAGGAGCTGAAACATGCAGCCCGGCCTTGCAGGGATGATCTTGTTTCTATCAACCGTCAGCCCAAATCTGCTGGTCAATCCCCTGTGGATTTTGACATGATCCCCACATGCTAATACTGAAGCCACATCTTCAGAGACCTCCCAGTCAATCTCTGGAGCTTTTGTCTCCCTTTGAGACTTCTCTTTTTGGCTGCGCACCTTTGTTATTTCTGCATGGGTTAAAGCAGTAGGTTGCTTGTGTAATAAACAGAGGGACATACAGTATGGGAGACATCTGCTCTTAACACCTTCAGCTCTTCCTTTTAATTCAGACATTCAGGCTAAGCATAACAGGTTTTCCCTTCTGAATTCATGCTACGGCTCAGCCACTTAAGAATGTTTGCTGGCAGTGTGACACCTTCCAGACAGACACCATGTTCAAAGATGCCACATGAACCTTCGGCGGCCACAGATGAGATCAGAGACAAGAAATGTCACCAGGCACAGACTTTCTCCTTCTCCCACCTGAGTGCTACATTAAAAGTCCTGTTGTTCAAACCTGAAAGGTAACAGCAGGCCAGCCCTGGTCTCTGCTGAGACAGTGTCTTCTGAGCAAAAGGAGGGACTGGTTCTGCTGAGCCGACTTTAGCTTTGCCCTTTTCACGTTGCATTTAGCTCAGCAGGGTTTTAGGTTTTTGTCACTTTTAGAGTGCCTTGCCTGAGAGACCTTTGTCAAATCCTTCCTCCCTAGTCTTGAGAGGACTGCGCATCTGCAGATCATGTGCAATGGCAGGAAATAGCCAGGAGGAATGGAGGGAGCAGCTCAAAAATGGGATGGAAAAAGAAGGTGGGAGAATGGGATTTCCCAGCCAAGGCTACTTAATACTAGAGATTGAACCAAATTAGTTCCTCTCCGGTTTACTGAAAGGCACCAAAACACTTCAGCCACATGTGCTATGCAGCCAGAGAAAAGATAAGATTTCGGTAGTGCATATCTCTATGACTGGGTATGAGGCTCTGAACAGGAGCAGTCCAGCGCAAGTAAAAGCAAACATGCAACCCAGAAGGGTAAAGCACAGCTTGAGTTTTGTTTCAGCATTGCAAAATGGAGTGGAGAAAGGGAGATGTATTTCAAACTCTTTGACATTTCTAAGCAAATTCAGCTTCAAAACCCATCAGAGGATGGATTCCCTCCTGCAGCCAGCTCTAGAGAGGTACTGTTTGTTCTGAGGATGACTTTTTGTAGGTCTCAGCCCATGTCGTCTTGTTCGAGCTATAAAAGGACCTAACAGATGGGTTCATGAATACATTTAGCTCAGACATGAGCAGGTTTTTATAAGCAGTGATGTAACAGGAATGGATGAAAAAAAACCAACCAAACCCTTTGGTTTTAGGTGGAACTTGGCCAGCTTTCAAAACAGAATTGTTTTGCTTTGGTGCTGATATTTGTATTTTATCAGGTGAAAAAGGGGAATTTCAATCATCTCACAAAGAAACAGCCGAGATTCTTATTCTAAAACTCCAAACCAAGACATGTCATCATTGTCGATATTCTTTTACACCTCCTGGCCAAAATTAACACAATTTCACAACATATTTTGATTTTGGAAGAATGACATTTTCAAAGGGAAAACAGTTCCATTCGAGTCCTCATTCATTTGATTCGGAATGGATTTTGGTGGCAGTTTGATCCACTCTTCTTTCTGTGAATACTCTGTGATTGCAACTTTCTGAAACATGTCTATTGGCAACACGATATTCCGAAATAGTTTCTACTGATAAATCTTGGTCTAAAGCTTGTCAGTTCTTTATAAGTGTGTTTGGAGCAGCTTTGATTCTTGTCTGTGGTTACACGGCATATTTTAAATCCCTGATTGGATAAGCATAAATCACAGCATCAGATTTCCTGTATAAATGTTTATGATTATGACTCTCAGAATTTGTTTTTCAGTGATATATCCACTTCAAGCCCCGTGCCTAAGACACTTTTTCCCCAACAGTTCATTTACTATGTTTCTTAAAAAAGAACAGCAAAGATGAAGAGCCTCTGGGCACTTATCTTTAGAGCTTTTAGCCATTTTCTCTCATGGTCTACATTTGTTTGTTACTTATGCCTGTTGTGCTTAATTTAAATTGAGATCACAAGTGCTTTTTAGCAGCACTTATCTTACCATGTGTATACACAGTTCCCAGCATAATAGGAGCCTAATCTGGATAACGTTTTTTTTTGGTGTGCTAATAAATAATGACAATGCGAAAACAATATTGCATCATTACCGTAACGGATGTGTTGGGATATCAGATGAGCAGTCACCAAGATGAGGCACTGTCTTATTGCCTGAGTCTTCTTACAGTTACTTAACTTGAAGAAGGTGCCTTCTAAAGGTTTTCTTTAAGAAGTTGTTCTTAATTTATTATAATTATTCATCTTTCTGACAGAAAGATATATAAGGTTCTGTCAGTTAAATGTAAGGCTGAATTTTTTTCATTCAAGAGTGGAATTAGGGATATTTGCTCCTCTGTCACTGTCATCACACTCAGATTGATGGCTTCTTTAGTCTGGGACTTGCAACACCAAAAACTACTGCTGCAGTTGCTGAGGACAGAAAGCTAATCATTCCCGTTATGGCCAGGAATGAAATTATATGAGGGCATTCCCTTCATCAACAAGGTGCCACGGATAGGAACAAATCCCTCTGAAATGAAAGTCAGTATCTGGGCCAGCTTTTCTGAGCTTTGTACCAAGTCTCTTGTGCTTAATGTGTAGCCTAAGGTATGAGTCTATATCCGCTTTAAACCTTTTATTCTAAAGATGTATGTTCTGCCTCTGTGAACACTCCCTCTTTTGGGACAATCCTAAAGTCTCTGTAATACCTCGTGCTCATGAATTCCACTGCCTAATAGTGCTGTATGTGAAAAGAGTATTTCCTCCTATCAGTTTTAAATGAATAGCCTTTTAATCTAATTGGGTTCCTGTATTATGAAAAGTAAAACCAGGAGCCTCCAGCTGACCTTCTTTGTGCCATTTATTACTTTACATGCCTCCGTCATGTTACCTTTTACTCATCCTCTTCCAAAACTAATCTAGCCTTCACATTTTTAATGTCTTGTAATACAGAAGCTGTTGCAGTCTTCACATAGTTTTCCATATAGGTCTTAGATCATCAGACCTGCAATAGGTCTAAACAAGCTGATGCCCTAAACAAGCTGTTAACACTGAAAACTATGGCAAGCATCTAATGAAAATTATATAGGGATGCAAGGAGTTATTCCAGCTTTCTGGATCACTATGATGCCACAGATGGTCTTTCTGTTAGTCTTACAGTCTAATACACTAAATCTTATTAATAAGCATCTCCTCAATTGAAATCAATGATGCATGGCATTACCTGACATAAATGAAGATTTGAGAGTGACCTATGGCCACAGATCAGCTAACAGGGAGCTATCAAACTTACAGTGCTTATGTACCAGAAATAAAGGCCTGTATGCAACTTTGCTCGAGTGCTTTTGAAGAATAATATTAGCCAAGTGCTTTACCATAGCATAACCTAAAGGTCAAGCTTAATGTATCCAAAAACATTTCTTGTTCCGGTGAATGCCTCGCTGTTATTTCCAAAGTAAGAAATTAAATTGCCCTTTCTTTTCCCCCTCTGCATCTACAAATCCTTAATGATAGCAGCAAAATACAGAGATTCATGGAACTAATTTGTGACCTGTTTTCCTGGCAGGAATGTTCTTGTCCCACTACCTCAGAACAGCATTCGATGCGCTCCCTGTTCTCTCATTCTATTCCCAGTGGTCTTGTATTAGAGGTCCTTCTAGTTGAGACTGAAATATATTGTCCTCAATTTGCATTTTAGTCTGGATGAGCCCACTGTATGAAAGTTATTCCAAATTTAACCATTCCCAATAAAGTCAATGGACTTAGTCCAGATTTCTAATGAGATAATTGGTATTCAAGCCTGGCTAGTTTCCCAGACAAATAGCCTTAGAAGATCAAACCATTGGTCTACCAGAACAGTATCTACCTCCCACAATAAATTGCTCCAGATGCTGGAGAGGAATTCACCAGTGGATAATTAGGACTGTTTGCTCATAGGGAAAGTGTGTTCCTAACATACACCAATTAGAGGCTGGCCTGAGTGCTGAGACTTAAGGATTTACATCCTTTAAAAAAGTAGGAACAAAACCTGATTACTGAGGTCTATTCCTTGGTCTTTCAGTCATTTTGAGGCTTAGTGCTAATTGCATAGCATTTAATTGTCCTGTATTATGTGTAATCCATTTTTTTCCACCGATCAATACTGTAACTCAGATAAAAGATTGGGAATCAGATCCCGAGCTACAGAAAGTTTATCATTACGCTATTGATTTCTGTGGCATCGCACTTAGCTTTAGCAAATGAAACTCTTGTCCATATCATGGAAAAATATGCTGGTATAAAATAGAATAAATGAAAAGAGTAGAAATTGCACAATGAATTTAAGTAACAGTTGATACATTTTTTGTGTGGCCTTTCTGATCCAAACAGGAACTGTTGCATTGTAGCAGCAATCAGCATTTGGCATACCCCCAAAACTCCTAACACAACAGCAAACTAGAGCCTTCAGGACTATTCATGGCTCTTATTCATGTAACCGTGGGCATAACTATGAATATATGTGTGTGAAAATGCCATGTGTATGTCTCTGTGATGTATATGCATCGTTATCAGATCCCAACAAAACATTAGGAGACTGCCCTTATTACTTTGGTCACTAATTACATACAAGTTGATTGCATCAATCATCTCGCTGTGCATCCAGCTGAGGCCAGTTTGTAGCTATTCACATGGTGATAGAAAGAAGAATAGGAAAACAGTTAACTGAGAAAGCCTGTGATTATTTTGCTTAGCATGCTGCAAAGGTATACTTTGCTTATGTGCCTGTTCCATTGGTGACTCCATAATTCTGGCATGCGGATGTATTCATTTCCTCTCCAAGACCTTGTCCTCGCTCATGCATACCAATCTATACTGACTCAAAGACATGAATCAATGCTTGCATACGTGCTTAATATCTGCTCCAGGTTTCTAGGAATGCTCCTGAAATCACAGTCATTTCATACAAGGAACCAACAGGAATTAATGGCAGAACTTGGACTTTAATGCTGTCACGTGTACCCTCCCTACAGTGCACTGATGGGTGAGCACGTACACACTCTAGACTTTTATACAATATATATGCACACACACACAGCACAGAAGCCTGATTTTGTGTTCACACTAAAATTGGGCCCAACCTGGAATCCGATCTTCGTACTGCCACAGGTTGTCAACAAGGCCTTGGTCCTGTCATCTTGTGTCTTCAGGGCTTTGCTCCCCCGTGATAGTACAGTGTCCTGTTTCCTTATGCTCCTTAAGGAAAAGGGTCTTTTCCTTACCCATTTGTAATATGCTTCAGTATAAAGAGGCCATAGTTTTAGCTTTGCAGGTGTTACAAATGTGCACCAACCCTTCTATTTGCCTGAATTCCTCTGCCCACTGTGGTCTCCAAGCTGTGCTCTCAACTATGGCGTAAGGACCCATCCCAATACTGAAATACTTTGAGGTCCCATTGGCTCCTGCTCTCCTGTTGAAACACTGAAAGAATTATTATGTTGTGATTTTAAAAGGAAATTGAAAATTCCCTCTTTACTGCCTTCTAAATGAACCTTATAATTCCTTCTCTGTCTGTTAGTGACACTATTCAATTCTCTCCCTGTCAAAATACAGTGGCGAAGAGCAGGAGTGCAGTCAGTGGCAGGAAGGATTTATCACCCTGTCTCCTGTGATCGGCCAGACACCTGCCTGCAATCTCGTGTCATGCAGAACATAGGGAATAACCCATTTGACAGACTGAGGAGCAGCCTGGGATGTCTTGTTATTGCCTTCTGACTTGCTCTGTAATTCCCCCTGTCTGGGGCTTGCATTTGCTTGCTTCTTGCTCTTAGAAAAGACTATTATTTAGATTTGGAAAACTCATTACAGTGTTCATGTCTGAATTCCCGGGTTAAGAAAGCATTTAGTACTTTTCTGCCTTTCTCTGCTATAGAACGGGCTCCTCTTTCATACCCATTGTACATCTCTGAGAGAGCCTGGTTACTCTTGCATACAGAACGAGCATCAGGCAAACACACCACCTGCATATGATCAATGCAGATTTTCAGTTTACACTAATATGACACAGGACCCTGGATTAGAGGAAATCATCTGCCTTATCAGATACTGCAAGTATGCAGTCCCATGACAAATGTGTCCACAAGCATTGCGAAAATCTCTGTATGCACAAGTCTTGGAAGCGTTTCCCTAGGATATGAGTACGCTAGGATAATACAGTTAAAACGAACCCAAAAGCTCCCAAGCTAAAGCAACCTGAGGGAAGAAAGCAGAACAGATCAAGGACATAAATTTCCTGAGTCACTGAAATCGTAAGGAATTTGTTAGGCGATAAATGATCCTATGTGGGGTTGAACGCTCGGGGGTTCTTGCCTTACTCTGCTTTTTCTTGCTTTGATTACCATTCATTCATAAGAATGCAGCATGGAACGGGTTGGAAAGCAAGTGTGTCGTGGCATTTAGGTTATTAAGGAATGCAGAAGTGAGTTCTGCAGCTCTGGCTGCCTTGACCTGGGCTTTCTTTCCTATTTCTTCTGTGCTCCTTTTCTGAGGCATGAGCACCGCTGAATTTGGTGGAAGACAAATGGGACCCAGTTGGTCTCTGGTGCGATGTGATGCTGTACGGAACGCTGTCAGCGTGGTGTGTGCTGCAGGGCTTGGCTTCATCAGCGGAAGGCACAGTGGGAAGGGTGGCAGCCGCCTGTGTCTCTCAAGTCTGGAGGTTAACAGTATGATTAAAATATTAAGAAAGCAAGCGTCATCGAAGTGAAATATCGTGGCCCTGCCAGCATAAATCCCTGTGCAGCTCCTAGTAGTATTTGACAGTTTCCTCCAGAGATCACAGCCTCTATCTCTGCAGGGGAAGTCACTCACCAGGATAGCAAATGGAGCTCGTCAGACTCATTTGCTGCTCCCTCTGTCTGCTTATGCCCTGCTGCAGTCCACTTGGCATCTGCTGAGGGAGTCTGGGGAGAGGTCTTCATCCATTTTCCTTGCATGTGTCAAAGGTGGGCAGGTCTGACTCGCACCAGAGGCTGGAGAGGAGGCTCCTCTGCCCCACAAGCCATCCATTCTGCCATAAGCTCTCTGCTTCAGTATCACTCCATAGAAAAAAGGTAGAGGTAACGATATGAAATCCCTGTTTGTGTCCCTGGGACACTGTCTGTGAGGCTAAAGCTCTTCTCTCACCAGAAAGCATGGGCTGGAGATGGTGAGGTGATCTGAATCATGAAGGTCTCAGGACCCAGATTCCCTTCTCCTTCACTTAGAGATGCATGGGAAATCAGAACTTCCTTAGTTATTCAGGTGTCCTTTGTCACAAGGAGTTGAAGCGTTAAAGCAGGCTTGAAATCTGGAATAGTCCCCAAAGTACACTCCTAGTTTTGATAAGGCAAGGATTTAAAAGAGAGAAGAATACCTGAATACAGAGATTTTGGGCCAAGTTAGATCTCAGTACTGTTGGAGTTGGTGATGTTGTTATAACGGGATTACTGTAGTGAGTTAAATATCTCACTTGTATAGTGGTTTTGGTTAGGAGCTTTTAGTTCAATCCCTATGGTGGATTAAGTGCTCGGCAGGAAGGGGGTCTTCTCCTCAGACAGCATAAATTAAATATGCTCGGAGATAAAGAATGAACACAGGCAGAAATGAGTCAAGGAGCAAGGGTAGTTTATCATGACGGGCTAGAGATGCAGCCCCCAGGTAAAGCTGCTGCTTCACTGGTTTCTTTGCAAGGATGTTTTTCTGGAGCTCTGAAGGGGAACAGGGATTTGTCTGTGTGCATGTTTGCAGGTTGTTGCTTTGGACCATGCAAAAGCTCCAAAATGCCAAACAAATGATATAATAAGCGTCTTAGGGCTTGGCAGCACTATGTCTTTGGAAGACACATCAATAACTCAGCAGCCAAGAGGTAAAGGGAGGACAGGAAATGAGTAAACCAAAACAGCTGCTTGTGTCAGCCTGGCTGGGGGACTAACTTCACACCAACACTCCTGATTTAATCCGTAATTAAAACTGCAATTGAAAACAGGGTTTCCTGAGGATGGGTGGATCCCATAGTGATCATCACATCCTCTTGGGAAGCAGCAGACTCAGTGCTCAGCCTCTGCCAGTGCTGCACCAGCAAACAGAAAACTACAACCAACATCTTTGTTCCAAAGCCCCAGGGCAGGGATTTGGCCAGCTGGCAAAGCCGAGCAGCGGTGTGGCTGGCCATAGGAGTATGGAGCCCAAACAGGAGCAGGTGCTTGGATGAGCAGGATGGAGGTGGAGGTAATGCCAACACTGCTTTTGTGGTAGGGCTGGTGACCTCGCCTGGCATAAGCTGGGGTCAAATCAGGCCTAGAGTTTATTTAAGCACTGCTGAGGTCCCATTCCATCCCAAAGGCATTTGCTGAGCAGAGCAGGAAATGAGGCTGGCAGGAGGATGCAGTGGAGGAAGGAGCAGGGCTGCCTGTTTGGCTTGTTAGTATAGACATGATGGTCAGAGGGAGGAGTGTGCTTCTGAGCTTAGTCTTGGCTTCTATGTGCTGGTCAAGAGTGCTGCTCTATTGCACTGAATTCTTCTGCTGGTCTTTCCCTCCCTCTTGGAGTAGTTTTTCTCATCCTCTTTCTTTCCTTCTACCATTCCGTGCTTAGACAGCAGTGGCAGGCACTGGAAAGGAAGACAGGTTGAAGTGCCTGAGGCTCTGTGAAGCCTCTTCCTGATGTTGTCAAGAGAGGGGAAGCGAGAGCTGACAGGGTCTGTCATGGTGAGGTACATCCACTGTGACAGGCAGTGCCTCTAGTCCTCCTCTTTGGGAAAGCAGAAGGAGGGATTGGCAGGCTTACACAGTGCCTGATGTGCCTGACCCATCAGCATCTCCTCTTAGGAGCGGCAGAAAACCAGGAATGGCCCCTTGAGGGTTGGAGGGAGGCAGGAGCCAGCAGCAAAGCCTCTGCCAGGCTGCTTTCCTTGCTTAACACAGAGCAGCAAGCACACAAGTCCTTGTATTCACTGCCCCGCTCATCCCTGTGTCCAGGTGAGACCTGGAGGTAGCAGCTGCCCAACTGGTGAAGGCGACAGGTAAAGCTTGAGAGCTAGCAGTGAGGCCAAGCGGTTCACTCCCGTACGGAGCTGTGGTGCCTGCATGTTGTGCACTGGCCTGAGAGTGGAGGGATACAAGCTCCTGGTTTTTGCACCCTTGGAAAGCAGCCCTGATTTCCAGGGAGCTGATGGCGTTAGTCATGAACTGCTCATTTTCTACCGGAAGAAATAAATTATGCCTCCCAGGAAATTCCATCTTCTCTGTTCCTGCCTTCCCAGGAAAAAACCCAGGCAACAAAACCTGTAGCCTTCAACACTTAATGCTAATGCCAGTTTGAGAGCAGGGTATGCAGATGCTACTCTCGGCAGTAATGGGCAGCTAAGAGGTTTTTTTTAAAGACCCAGGACCTCTCTGGATTTTATTATGGGCTCTAAATATGATACAGTTTTGCTCGTAGAGAAATTGCAGCCTATTCTGGGTAGACAGTGGCTTTTCATTGGTAAGTGTGGCCTCTTCAGATCTGTGATTCTACTGTTCTCACAGCCACACTAATACTTGTTATCTAAGGATATTAAAGCATCTATATTTCAGTTAATCAAAGCTTATTTTGCAAAGGCACAGAGAGAGGACATGGCTGTGAGTTACCTTCAGCAACACACTACCAGTCTGGAGAGGTCTGCAGGTAACTTGACTGCCAATGCACTTGGCTACGTAATGCTCTAACTCAAGCAGGGTCCAGAAACTGGGGATACACGTAGCATCACTGCAAATAAAGACATAAATCACAAAGAAGGTGTTTCTTTGATCCTCATATGGTCTAATTGTAGCTGAATACTTGTCTAGGGGCTTTTCTCCTCTGCCTTCCCCAAGCCCCAGCTGCAATCTCAGTTTAACAAACTGTGTCTCAGTGTACGGTTATCCCTTCCTGTCTGAAAAAGTCTAATTGGTTGTGAATAATACTGTATTAACTCTCCTGGCTGGATCAAAAGGCTCTTGCATGCCTCTCCCCCATCCCCATCTCCATGGAAGGTTTTGTTATCTTGTGTATAAGCAGCAAACACCGGCAAGAAATTTGCATATAAATAACCTGCCAGCACAGAAAGGCAGCAAGAGGCACCTGGTACCTGCTACTTTTATTACTCCAAAACGAAGGAAGGTGCAATCAGGCCACTGCCATAGGCAGCTCTGCTGCATCCCAGATTCACCGCATCCTGACCCCATAAACTGGAGTATTACTGTATAGACTAAGAGTCTGGAGATAGCTGGTTGTGGATGAGAACACAGGCTATCAGAGCCAGAGTGAAACGTCTCATCTGTGGGCATTGGGATTAGCAGGAATTTAGTGGGCTGATGGAGACCTGAGCCCCATGACTGCAGATTGCTGGGCTGATACCAAGGGCTGGGTATACAGGGAAGAGAAGGATAGGAGACAAAAAGTGCATTGCTCATAATGTGGACACTGAGGGGGTGACCTTGGCAAGCCAGGGAGAAAAGGAGAAATTAGGAGAGCCTGGGGTGGAGGATAGAGCAGGAAATCAGTAACATCCTGGACAGGGATGATAACAGGGAGAGGCAAGAAGCATCAGGGTTACTAGCTCAAAGGGGATGTTGATCCTGGAACAGGCTGGTGAGGAATCAAAGGGGAGATAAAAGGTGTTTGCAAGGCATATGAAGCTTTCTTCATTTCACGCACCCCCACTTCCTTGTAAATGGATAATGGAACAGGAGCAACTAATATAATGTCAGCCAGGGCTGGAGTGCACGTCTCAGCAAGAAGAAATAGAACCCAGGCTAATCTGGCTAAGCGTTCAAACACATTCCTGCCCAGATTTAACAAGTGCACGCACACATCAAAATCTATGACAAAAACAAAGGCATTAAAAGAGAATGTGGTGAACTGGTGAAGCAAATAGTGAACTGCCTGCAGATAGGAAAGAGGGCAGAAGCACAAGAGAAGCAGGGAGTATAGCGCCGTACCTTGTCCAAAGCGAAACTGGGGGTGAGTCAGGCAAAGAGCTCATCTCAGGAGGAGATGAACCACACTGAAGAAGTGTCCATTTCTCCCTGCTGGTTTCCAGTCACTGGATAAGGTGGTTGTGCCAGAGTTATCTCCACTGGAAGGGCTGAACCTTGCCCTTTATGCTTACAGTACTATTTAAGGGGCAACCCAAATTCTCCTGTTCACCTGAGTGGCTCCCTCTGTTTCTGATCAATGTGAGTCCAGCCCTTCTTAAATGGCACTGATTTCCTAGCTGTGCTGTAACCCTTCCTCCCCTCAGGGAGGCAAGGGGACTTGGCCAGTCGTGCATGAGACACTTGCACGTCCTGTGTGGCATCCTGGAAGTGCATCCAGGCATTTCTTAGTCCATGGCTCATTACAGCCCTGAGACCAGGGGCAGCTTTTACCTGGCTAAAGCCCTGTGATCCCTGTCAGAGCTTTACTGCATACAGTCTCGAGGCTATTCCTCAACACCAGGGAAAAGGGGTGAAAGTCGAAGAGGACGTGAGATCTAGAGAAAGCTAGTATGTCGACTAACCTTCAGGGCTTGTTCTTGAGCACTTCTTGCTGTTATCCAGATGGGACTCGTTCCAAGTGGATGTTAGTGTAATTCCTGAGGGGTATTAGCAGCGCTGGATCAGCATTTTAATCTTCATTCAATTTCTTGTATGGCCTCTGGGGACCATCTCAGAGCTTTTAGAAGAGGGAGTAATGGGAGATTTAAAGAGATGAAGCGAAGGCAAAGACTGAAGGGACTGGCTGTGCCAACCGGGAGATGCTGACCCCCAAAAGGGGAACTTAAACAGAAGTTTTCTCAGCAATGTGGCTGTGTGCAGGGTGGCTGGTAGCTATTATCAGAGTGAGGATCATGCTGTAAGAACCCGCCTAGCAACACGAGGCGCAGACACAACTGTACGTGCGGCCGAGCCCCCCTGCCAGCTCCTGCATTCTGCACTGCTCAAGGAAGAAAACTCCATGCCTTCAAAAGCAAACCCCAGGTTGTCCCAGATTGGCAGGAAATGACTCATTCCACAAATGCAGTCTCAGAGTGTGAGTGCAGCATTCAAGTTCGCATCCAGGTATGGCTGTGAGAGCACTAGAAAATCACTTGGAGTTCTGCGGGGCAGTGCTGTCAAGATCGCAGATGCTCTGCTTGTTCTGTGTTTGGTCCAAGCCCTTTCAAGTGTAAAGAAATACTAGTGCTTGTCATCTCTAAGCGAGGCCTCTGCCCTGTGCTGATCAGTCACAGTCCATGTAGAACGGCTGTCTTGGGACAGCAATACTCAGATTCTGCTGCGCCTGCACCGTGCAGCCAAGCAGCAATAGGCTCAGTTTGACAATCTCCCCTGTCAGAGTGGTACTAGACAGAGAATCACACAGCCAAACATTGACTGACAGGCAGCTTGGGCAGCACTTACCTGGGTTTCAATGGGGAAGTCACAGCTTTGGGTATGTTCTTCCAATTGCCTGAAGAGCAAATATTTAAGCTCGAGCCTCTGGTATTTAGCCTTATCAAAAGGCTGGCTTTCTTTGGCAGTGCCCAAGAATTCTGCTCTACCTATTCCTATTTTACATAGTGCTAAGAAAAAACGCATAGGAAACGACAGCAGAACAAACCAAATCCGAAAATAAGCTCCTGTCCTTGTTTTTGTTCTGTTACTGGATCCCTTTGGCTGTGTTGTTTTACAGTGGCTGACGTTCTCTCATGGGCATAATCATATTGATTACATTAATATTATTGTGTAGGATTAGCAGTGTTGTTCTGGTGCTTGGGAAAACAAAGGCAAAAAAAGCTCTGCTGGACCAGGGGCAACTGAATAGAAGGTTCTAGTAAATAAAAAACATGGGTCTGTATTGGTCTGGCTTGTTCTCTAGGGGGGAGCAAAGTGGTGATGGAAGTAAACAGCCACAGCAAATGTGGAGGTCTGTGCAGTAGAGCAAGTCAACCTGATTCCCTTTCATTTCTGCTTTGCTTCCCTTCCTGTGTGCCTGCCTTCATCTTGCTGTATATAAGTTTTAGTGTATCCCTAGCTCCCACCTTGGTGCTTCTATTCCACCAGGGAGTTTTCCCATCAGCATTGTAAAACGCCTCATTAGGAAGGAAGAAGGCAGAGCAGGCTTTGCTCAGACAGAACCTGGGGGTGTGATATTGGCTTTTCTTTTGCTCTTCCTCAACTCAGATGCACTAGTTTCATCCATGATATTTTGCTTGAATATCAGTCTATTTGCTAGTATCTCAGTCTTTCAGATATGGAAGGATTTGTATTAATACCCTACGCCCTGCACATTGAACTAAATGACCCTAAAGGCAGTCTGTCCTGTTTCTCCAACACAGAAAGACTCACAAGACCCAGGTTAATAAGTGCTTTTCAGTATCTTCTCCCCCATTTAGTCTCCCTCTTTATTGATCTGTCAGACACTGAGCTCATGTTTTCAACACCCTGTTGCATGTGAAGGAGTTGCTCAAACTGCCATGCTGTCGATGCACTAAAAAAACCTTGATCTGTTTGTCTAGGGGATGTAACTGTTTCTCTTAAGAGGTTCCATGCAAAACTTCACTTTTCTCCTTCTTTCTTTCCTCCGTACTGGACTGAAAGAGTTGATTTCATCACATTTAATTTGCTTGTTTTCTCTTTTCTTGTAGCTTTACCTCCACAAATCATGTCTGTAGCTTGAAAATCAAGAAGAAACACTCTCTAGCTCTCCCCTTGCACTTCCATTAGAAATTCTAAAGGTTCTATAGCCTTAGAGAACGGCCTTTTATAGACATGAAAAAGAATTGCTGATTTATTTATTATTTATAAATCTCATTATATTTTAACTCCAGGGGGTGGCAAATATAGGATAGACTCCTTCAAACAACACGTGGGCCCTCCAGTGGTGCTCACCATGTCTCTGTGCTAAAGAAGGGAGGAAAACAGTGGTCCAAGCAGCAACGTGAAGCAAGCACAGATAGGCTGGTGCTTCATGGAGTCCCCAGCAACTTGTTCAGGAAGAGTCATCATAAAGAGAGCTCTCTTTACAGGAGTTGATGGAGATCATGCTCCTGGTTAACAGAGTTCTCTAGCCATTATACTTGACAGTGGGGACCTGCTGTGGACCTCTAGGGTGCTGATGTAGCAGAAAACAAGCAGAAGAAACAAGTGTTGCTGCTATAAAGGTGCAGTATTGTCCTGTTATGGGACAGAGCTAGGTATATAATACAGTGACCAAGATTTGCTGCCTCCCCTTCCAGGAAAACAAGCTGTAACTTTAAAGCAATGGGAAGGAAAAGATGTTTTAGGCTGCTGTGGCTTATGTCCTTCCACACCTCTGCTCCCCATCTATATCCTTGGAGGGGGGGGGGCACATGACAGGCTTCAGTCTGTTTGCACCTCTTTTACTTTCTTCTATTGTCCTGCTGAGTGAGCAAGGACAGGGGGAGCACAGAAACGAAGGCACGGATTTAAGTCAGGACTGAAATGTTATTTGAAAGGATTTGCTCACCGTTTCATTTTTTGTTCAATGTATTTTTATTAACAAGTCTATTCAATCAGAACTGCAACTCGCTGCCTCCTGCGCCTGGAAGGATCTGTTCTCAATGTAATTTGTCAGCTGGATTCCTTCCCAGTCATGCTCCTGGTTTTCCTCAGCTCATTCTGAATCCCCCTTTTTTCATCAAAAGCAGATACTTCCTATTGTGGGGCACAGGGACACCAATCATCATTTCTGTCCCAGGCACACACACGCATACATATATATGGATACACACGTCCCCTGCTTCTTTCTTTCCTTTCTTTTCTTTCTTCTGATCTCAGCTTTTAATTGAGTTTACAGTTACTCCCTGACAACATAAGACATGAAATTACAATCCCATCAGCTACTTCACAGCAATCAGTTGTGAACATGGGCAGTTCCCAGCTATTAGGGCTGTAGCAATAATGGCAGCAGGAGGATACAATGGTAGCTTTTTTATCACCCAAGCAGTGAGGACTGGGGGAGTTTCTGCCCCTTGATATGTAGAGGGGAGACCACCCTGTGGAGCACCCGTTTTTTGTAAGAGAAAATGGGAGCTGATCTGAAAGACAGAGCTTTTAGCAGGAGTGATGTATTGAAACTGCTGTTTGGAGCTACAGGATAAAAGGGAAAAGCCCAAGCAAGGTGATGACTGCTGCTCTTTAACTGTGCAATAGGAAGGTTTTTAGGAGGAGGGCTGTATAAAACCCTGTCTAGTATAGATGCCCAAAACCTTGTTATCCTGTGCTTATCCCATCATTCCTAGGGTCCTGTTTAAGCAGCAGCAAGACATATGGTACTCCTGTCACAATGCTGATGACAACATAAATATAGTCCTGAAGATGCATAGAGGAGAGTAGTGCCTTGCTGATTTAATTTCCGACATCCAACCCTTGAAGCCTCCACTCTTTCCTGGGTTTAGGGGTTTTGTGATGACTGCAGACAGGGGAGCTTTAAGAAGAGGCAGTTTTCTGCTGATTGTGATTCTCTATCACAGTTTTGATTAAACTTTTCCAGAATCCTGCTCATTACCATAATTTGGGTGGATTTATTCTGTGTCTCAGCAATACATCTGATTATTTATGGGAGCTCACGGCCGATTACAATTAACTTTGATGAATGCAAAGTTTTCTGGAAGAAGGAGAATAATACCCCCTCCCTTAGCTATAATTCGTAATGCAGGTTAGTTTAGTTTGGGTGCAAATAAATAGAACTCGGTCATAAAACATCCTGCCTCAAGGCAATGGGAGAATCTTTGCTTTATGCCATCAGGTGGTGTAAACCAGAGTAACTTCAAGAGAATTCAAAGCATTGCACAGCCTTGATGCAATCTAGTCCTTTATCCTTAATCTGGTCTCTGCTGCTTATCAGAGCTTTACTGGATGGGGCTTGATTTGTGTGAACCGACAATATGTACATAGGTGCTATCACATCCACACCAAAAGGATGGGGTAAGAAAAGTATCATCAATGGAAATGTCCACAGCAAGCAGAGGCTGTGGTCTCCAGAGAGGCTTTGCCTGGGGAAGCAACTCTCTATCCAAACTAAATGAGAAATCATCTTAACCTCAAAAGAGAGAAATCCCGTGCCTGAACACAGAGCAGCCTTGAAACACAGTAATACCCAGGGAGGTTTGCTATTGAAATTCTATGGCAAGGGGAAAGACAGCTTCTCCTGAAAGCTCAGTAAAGCACACCACGGAACCCTGAGTGCCACTCATCCCTTCCAATAGGACATGGTTATGCTTCTGCCACTAACAACAAACCTGCGTGTGCTTTCAGGTTCAGCTGCCTTATTCTGCCCTCACCTAAACCTCACCACTGCCTTCTGAGCAGAGGGTTTATTTACCTGAGGAGAGAATCTGGCCAGTTCTGCTTGTGCACAGCAGCCTGCTTCAAGGTCTGTCTGCAAATCTGCAGCTGGCTTGCAAAGGGTTAGAACAGCACGTTGCTTCCCCCTATATGAGCTATAAGGGTGGGCAACTGCACTGAAACCCAGTGCTTGAATCAGATAGTTGCATGGCTCAAGTTTGATTGCATGATGGAAACCAACTCCGTGTCCTGGGCAGCTCCATAGTCTTCTGCCTTGTGAGAAACAAGGCGTCATGTCTTGCTTGGCATGAAGGGGATGCTAAACAACCCCTGCCTGTTATTGTCTTGTTTCTGCTGCTGTACTGAGGATAAAGATCCTGCATGGAACATTTTATCAGCTGTAGTAAATGTTCATTCTTTATTAATTCTATTTGGGATCAATAATTGATGTTGCTGCCTCCTTTACAATTCCCCTATTACAGGTTTAGTACTGTGCAGCCTAAAACTTGCATGCCAATTACAAGGTTATCAGCCCCCTGTGACATCCTGCTGGTAACAAAGCAGGGTAGGTTTGCTTCTAACCTAGGGGTGGAAAGGTTTTGTGGTCTCTTATCAGCCCCTTGAGCCAGCGCATTTCCCTGAAACACCTCGTAAAAATCAAGGTAATTTGCGTGCTGCATTTTAAAAAACAAATAGGGCAAGGCTCGGGAGCCAGAATTTCCTTAGTTTCTAGCCATTAGCTTCTCTTGTGTTAGTCCATGGCACATCAGGGTTCTTTCTTGGCTGCTTTTTTGTCTAATGCATTAAGCAACAGGAGAGAAACCCTAAGCTTATAAGTTTATTTCTGTACCAGACACGATGCCAGGATGCGATCTCGGTGCCAGCAGCACAGCCTAATCTCAGCCACACCATTCGTGGCTGTTGACCCTGTTGTGGGTAAAAAGAGACTTTCAAAAGTTTGCAGGGTATCAGATAAAAGCTCAGTTAATACCACACATCTCAATAGCCCCTTTCATGCCGGAATGGCAAATGGATTTTGCACACGTTGTTGAAGCACGCTTCCTTCTATCCCTCAGATGTAGATGTTATCATCCTTCCACACGGCAGGGAAGCAGGCAGGGAGTTAGAAGAAAATATTCTCAATTCATCTCTTTTCAGATCATTTAATTTTTGTGCTGCCTTCTCACAGCTTCCTCTTCTCCCCTTCCCCTTTGCCCTTAATCAAAATCAAGTCATCTGATTTGATAGAATTTGGTTTTACTTTTGAATCTGTGAAGATGCAGCAGCAATAAACCCAACCCTGATACTGGGACAGATATTCAGCTGCCAGGAAGGTAGATGTAGCTGCTCGAATGTGTGGAGAAGACAACTCAGGTTTACCCTAAAGGCTTGTTCAGGCATTTTTCTCTCTCTCATTTGTTATGCTTATATCATGCTTTGGGGGTAATCCCCCAACGTTCTTTGCTGAACATTCATGTTAGTTGGTGTGGTCCTTGCTACTGAACCTGCTGCTGGGCCAGGAGCTTACTGATTTATGACCACATCCCTACTAATGTGCTTGGAGCTATAGTGGTTGGCCAACACTCAGCTCACAAATCCAGCTGAGAAGCTGTCGTGCCAAATGCCTTGCATCGATTACCGAACTGGCGATTCTGTGGCTGCATCCCAAAGTCTGCTCCTCCTGAGCATGTCTTGGCTTCTCTGCAAGCCCATAATTTATCTGAGCCGGGAAGAAACAGCCACATTTGCTCCAGGTTTGCTTCAGGGCTGCTTGCTTCACGTTGCACACGCACAGGAGACAGCTCACGTACGATCTGATTCTCTTCCCCTCAGCTTTGTCCGCATGTGGAGACAGCAGCTCACTGAAGCTCTTAAAACATGGGTAATCCGAGTCCCTGTACAACCTGCTGGATACTCCTCCTGCCTCTGTTGTATTTGTCATATCCCACTGATGTTTCCACTTGAATGTACAGATTCTGCCAATGATATTCCTTCTTTTGGTATCCAGTAACTTCTCTTTGGATTGTATTGTAATTGCCTAGCTCCTGCCTCATGTGATCCAACACATCTATGGACTGAATAAGGTTTTCTCTCTTTGCCCTATATTTGAGCCCTGCATCATATTTGAGTCCATAGCATTAACTGCATTAGAATTGCCTTGGCCATCCTCAGTCTTTGCAAATAGGCTCCTCCTCGCTTGGGCATTCATTTCTCTTTGGTTTTGCCTACCGAAAGCGTAAATGGGATTATACTGTAGCTCTGCAGATAGTCACAGACCCAAAACATGAAAACAATGGAGCTATCTGCCAGCGTAAGTGAATATGGGATTCAGAGTCTAATTAGATGGGGAGGCTGGGAACAAATATGTGAATAACAAGATGACTATTGTAAGAAATATTTTTAGCTATTTGTACTGCAGGGTTTCTTGGTTTGCTCTGGGCCTGTGGGGTTTGTCTCTGTGGTTTCTTAGGGAAGAAGAGAAAACGCATGCAAAGCAAGCCATTGTTTGTTTCAAACATGCTGCAAAGGGGAAGGGCAGGTAAGCATCACTCTGTTAAGAGGAATATGAGGGAAAGGGGAAATAAGAAGGTCTTAAAGGTGATCAGCAGTCTGATCTCTCTGAACAGGGTGCACACGGACATAGATGTGGTGCGACTGAAAGATACACAATGCAAATACATGGAACAAGGGGGCTTCAAACCCTCAGCTGCAATGAACCCAAGCAATGAGACATGTTTTTTTTTGGTTAGAACTAGAAATGCCTGACAAGAACAGTTGAACAAGTGATGCTTAAAATAATGGAGGAAGGAAAAATAGGCAAGATCCTCAGAATGCCATAGAAATGCAGTGCTTTCTGGTGGAAACATGGCACCTGGAAAGACTTACAAAGATACGTTTTGGACAGTGGCCCCTTAGTGAAGTGCTCAGATTGACCCAGGACAAAGAGCATCCTGCTCTGCAGCCCTGAGCTGAGGCCAAACAGGCTTTTCTTTGAAGTGCTGTACAAGGCTGCTATGAGGTGTGGTAGACAGCCCAGCTGGGGATTTGGCCATTGCATCAAGTTTACATGGGACTCGGGGGTTTAAAAGCTGCTGAAACAAAAGCCCCAGGCAGGAACCTTGTGTTCTATGGCAGGTAACAGAGTTTGTAGCGTGCTGATTGGCAGAAATAAAGGCAACTGGTCTTACTGGTAATGCAATTGCCATTTAAGATCAACCCAAACAACCCATGAAAAAGAAGTTGCCTAAAGGAGAGTCTGGCCTTTGAGTAAAAGCTGAAGGAAATTACTGTGGTACCTCAGGGGAGACTCTAAAGAACTGATTTAAAATGGGTCAGAATAGTTCTTAGCACAAATTGCCCTGTGTAATTTCTTGTCTGCCAAATGCCAGCCTATCTCCACTCTCAACTCCCTACATCTCCAAGAACCTTTCCTCCCTCTTTCTTCATCCTCCTTTCCTGAACTCTTAATCCTTCTGCTTTAAATAGAAAGCATCTTTCCCTTTTGCTGTGAAGTACAGACTTACAATTATCCATAGGGAGGAAACAGCCACTCGCATGGAAGTGAGTTTCTACATTGCTTGAGCTTCAGCTCTATCTTTTCCAGGGACCTGCTTCCAGGCTGGAAAATGCTGAGCAGCTGAAAAAGCAAAATAATAAATGCTCTGAAAAGAAAAAGATTAAAGAAAATAACATCCTTTGAGCTGGAAATTTGATTTGCCCCATGGTATACCAGACATCATCATGGTCTGTTTCAGTGCACAGGTATCACGAGGAAACACTTGGAAGTAGCTCACTCAGGTTTGAAGTTGAAGCAGAGCTCATAACCTGTCCTGGATCAGTAGCTGGTAGGAGGGCAGCTTGCCACAGCTTGATATGACCTTTTCTTGGCCATCTTGAGGTCTCTCTGCTCTCACAGAGAGGAGATTCAGCTTCTGCTTGCTACAACAATTCACGTGAGGTGAGTCAGGCAATTACCTCCTAGATGACTGCTTGTCTTGTTTCTGGTGAGCACAATAGGGATGAAGCCAGCCCACACAAAGCCTTCCTTACTGGTTCTAAATGGGATGTGGCTATGGGGCAGAGCTAACCCAAACCATTCCCAGTGTTCACAAGGTTGTCAGCTTACATCCAGCTGGTGCCTGCTGTAGTACTTTCTGCATCTCCCGGCCCACAGCACCATAAGCTCTGGGAAACTGATGCTGGGGCACCAGCCATGACAGCTACATTTTTCTTTAACTCTATACAGAGGTTTGGGAGAGCCAAGATAAATAAGATGTGCACAGGATGAAACTGAGGTATGGAGTCAGGAAGCCAATCCCTGTGCCTGAGTTTCATTTCCAAGTCACAGTGGTGATTGCAGCTGTATCATTTCCTATCTCCCTCCCACCATAGAGGCAGGGACCTCAATGTGGGGAAACTATGACAGGTCTTCTCCATCTTTTTCAATCTCAGGATCCCCTAGTTTGTGTCAGGGGGATGAGGAAATCCACAGACCCCTTGTGTCACACTGCCTCAGTGGCTTTTAATTCCAACCATGTAAAAATGACTCTAGCCTTTTGAACACACACTTCTCTTTATTTCACCTCTACTCTGTTGCTGTAACATGGGGAGGTTTTTCTCTTGGCGTTAAAGCCCTGCTTCCTGTGGTTTGGGTGAACCACAGGCTCAGTGCTGCACTGGGTAACTCTGGCATTAACTGGTTGGCAGCAGAGCCACAAGAACCTCAGTATCTTGTGGTGCTAACCACAGAGCCATGCCCTCTCCCTTTGGAAGAGACCTTGCCATCACTACTGCTTCAAAAGCTAATCTCTTGACCCTTCAGCAGCTGTGACTCCTCATCCATGAAGACCTGGCTCTCTCCTACCTGTTGCTCTGATAAGAACCGGGTGGCTGGGTTTCGCCACTTGAGCTATGGAGGGGCAGGGATGCAGCTTCTCCTCCTTGCCATGGCTGCAGCAGAAGGCGAAAGGCAGTAGGTGGAGTGGGAGCCTTAAAGACATTTTGCCATTAAGTGGTGTAATTTAGTCTCTGCTCTATGTTTTGATTTTGCCCAGCTGTGTCTGTGTGCATTTAGATTAATCCTGTTAGCTGGCAGGAGCAGGGCTGCCTGCTGTTTATCAAGAGTGCTTGTGTGATTTCTACTTGATATGCAGTTGTCTTGGAGAGGAACTTTGCAGCCTTGCTCCTTGCTGTGGCTGGGCTCTTTTAAACCCGTCTGGGTGTCAAAAGGAAGAGCTGCTGAGGGCAGGCTGCTCTCTGCCTTGAGACTGTCTGAAATAGGAGGGAAAAGGACCAGTGCCTTGGTCACACAGAGGGCACTGATGTGTGGCCACTGAGTTTTGTTAGATACCAGCCAGTTTATGTGCTGTCACGTGGCTGGTGTTGTGACTTCTCCACGTTGTGCTTTAGGGGCTAGAAATGAACAGAAAAAGGCAAATGCTTCCTCACCACAAGTGACAAGAGCATCTTAGGAACTGAAGAGTGTGGACTCCGTCCCTCCCTTTGCCAGGGAAAGCATGGACTGCTTTCTGAAGTTAATTGCTCCTTTAACAGATTACTGCTCATTAGCCAAGCCACTGTGACTCTGCACACACTTAGCCTGTCTTATCTATGGAATGAGAAGATATTACCCTTAGAAAAACTCCTAACAATTAGCATAACTGGGTTGACTGGTGCTAACTCTATCAGCTTATGATAAAAACTGATGCCTTATGTTCCTAACAGCCATAATAATAAAGCACCATAGTATAGCACGCAGGTTTGAACTCCTACCTGGCTAGTTCAGTATGGAACACCTTGCCATGTCTTAATGCAAACTGTGGTAACAGAGATGGGAGCCCAGAGCTGCTGTCCCAGGTCTGAGAGATGAGCTCTGCGTTTTCGCTTGCGCTCAGAGGTTTGTGACCTTGCTCATGTATTTCATTAGTCTAAGTCAGTCCTTTGGCCTAGACCTCTTTTTAATTCTACATATCCCAGTGAAACGGTGCATTAGATGTGATGGAAGTGGAGCATCGAGAAAGGTTCAGATAGGAATTAATCATCTCTCTGAGTAATGCAAACACAAAGTTGTTATGTTAGTTATGAAGGGCAAAAGTCCCTTATGCCTACTGAATGTGAGAATACGCTGGGGTGGGTTTTTTGACCTTGATTATTTCCCTCTGCTTCCTGTGCAGCTGTTCTGTTAGCAGAAGTGCATGGATTTGGGAATATTCAGTTACTGCATCTCCCAGAAATTATTTTTCCTAAAAGTGTATCAAATAATTAATGTGTCAGATGGGAAAGTTTTCTTTTCTCTTATTAATTTTCCCCAGAAAACATGTTACTCTGTTTAAGTTCCTCTACTTCTTTGATCGTGTGCGTTATTCCTTCTTTCCACCATCTCCTGAGCATTGCACACAATTTCGGCCTATGTGGTTCTTGTCCCACTAAACGCGCTACACCAGAGCAAAAAAGGTGGAGGAAATCCCTGTATCCATCACATCCTCTTTCTCCTTTGGCAAGACCAAGGTTCCCAGTGATGCCAGTAGTCTCTTCAGGTAGAAGTTGGAGCTGTGCTGTAATCCTGTGTTCCTCGCAGTACTAACACCCTTAATCTGGCGAGTGGTTTTCAAATGTGCTATGATGTTGTTCTCAGAGAAGCATTTTGATGAGATGAGACTGTAGAGCTCTTTGCTACCACATTACTCCTGAGCTAAGGGACAAGTGGATTCAAAATGGGATTAGATATGTTTGAGGAAAGTAATCCTCTCCTGGCTGGAGATTAGACCTCAAGTTCCTGCCTTGCTACAAACTCCTTTTATGACCTTAAGCAAATCTCACCTTCTCTATGCTCCTGTTCCCAGTGGTCATAAAACGGGGATTCACACTTGTGTTGGGATAATAAATGCATCAGAAATCCTGATGCTGATGCTCAGCTATTATAGTAATAGGAAGCCACATCAGATATGTAGTTAATAGGATTTAAAAATACTAAAAGTGGTATTAATTAAGGGCATAAGCTAAGTATTAACTGATGCGGTCATGAGGAAATAGCTCTCCCTAAACACAGTTTATCACACATCTGTCTACTGGAATCTTCATCGAAGCATCTGGTACTGTCAGACAGGTTTCTGAACCAGATGGACTTGCTCTGCAATTCAGCCTAACGTTGTCTTTGTTCTTGCATCTCCTGACTGCTTCCCCCCCCCAGAGTTTCCATTTTTCGTTTGCTGTGTGTCCATAGGGATTGATTACTACAGAGCAGAATCTATACCCTATCCATGTGGAAACCCGATACATACAAAAAGCTTGATTGGGACTGAACCTTTCTTTTTTTCCTAATAAAACTGGGACTTGTAAATGAATATTGCTACTTGGAGTTTGTTCTTTGGTGATTTAGCCAAAATGGAGTATGATGAATGAGAGGGAGAAAGAGCTACAGTTAATGTGTTTCTTTATCTTGGAAACACACGGCAGTACAGAAGGGTCAAGGTCACGAGTCTGTATCATTGCCCTTTGTCTGTCTGCATTAAATGTGTGTGTCCGGTCCCTCTTGCCTTATCTTCCCCACCAGGTCACCACTGCAAGCCCAGTCATGTGTATTTGCTAGCCTAGCCAGGTAGCATCTTCTGTTGCCATCAGACGCCCTGGAAGTGAGCTGGCTGGAGGGTGTTTTTGTGGACACCGATCAGTTCCCACCACTTACCGAAGAGTTTCCTTGCTGATCACTGCTGCCAAGTTTGGTAATAGGTTAGGACAAGGAGTTGGATGCTCTCAGTGAAAATCCTTGGGCTAAGTAGAGCCAAAACTTGACGGACCAGAACCTCAGCAAAACAGAGTGGAGAATTCAGCATATGCTGCTCCTGCTGTCGGTGGGGAAGCAGAATAGAGGCAGGTCTGATAAAGCAGAGTCAGGCTGGGAGACCCAGGGCACTGCTGTCCCACCCGCCAGCTCCTGATGTGCCTTTGACATTCCCAGCATCAGCCAGCTGAGTATCTTGCCAGGAGGAGCTGTGTAGTGTATTTTAATTAGAGTGAGAGTAAATTACATCGGACTATGAGAACCCGACTTTTTCACAACTGCTTGGGGAAAATAGAAAGACTAGCATTTTCAATTTAAGGTTTAGTTAGATAATGCCTGTTGGTGCCAGTAGATTACAGAGTGGATATTAAATCCTCCAGGATTTGCAATGGGAAAGTACTCACAGAATCCTTAAGCAGGCAGGAGAGCATGGCTATGGAGCTATCGTCCCCTGGAGGTCCTGAGTGGAAAGAGAAAATGTGAAGTAAATCCTTCCTTTGAAGGAGGCTCCACATAAAGAGCACACATATGCAGGCTGTGGCCTTTAAAGGTTTCCCCGTTAAGAAGCTTTCTTCCTTCTGACAGCAGCCAAATGGCATGTGAAAAGGTAATGGGGTCTGTCAAACTGCTGGAGCAGGGAAACGCAAGGCTGGACTCCTGAGTGCTAATGCCCTTGCCATGGGGTTTGGGACAGGTCTCTCCCAAAGATCCCACAAAAAGACCTTCTGTGCATGCTGTCCTAAGGAGCCTGAGTTGCAGGGACTCAAAAGCAGTTCACAAGGAACTGAGCTGAGCTGTTTAATAAAACCAGTGCAAATTGATGCTGCTGATGCAGGCAGGGGCTGATGAGCAGCTCCTGACAGCAGCAAAGCAGGCACACCTCCAGAGACTAGGGATCTGTTGGCTTATTTAGCTCCAGCTTCAACAGGGGCTGGGGCCACCTAGGACTTGTCAAGGTTTGCCTAAAGCTCATCAAAATCAGGCTAACCAGGTTTAGGGTACCAGCTATAGGAAGATTGTCCAACACTGCAATCCAAGGGAGACTGGCTAAGGCTGTTGTAAAGCATCTGTATTAGGCCAACCAATAGGTGAGGCAGAGCTTGATGAAATCTGCCTTAAATCCCCCTTGAAACACAGAGTTCAGCATCAGCAGCGCAGGAGAAGCTGCTCCCTTTGGTCTGTGCCTGTGTCTCCTGGTGAGGCCATATTTGCTTACTTTCCCAGGGAGAAAGTGTTGAAACCTCGTATTTCCAAACCACTGAAGATCTTGTAATAACGAGTGATAGAAAGGGCAAAACGTTTATCCTTCATTACTGCAACATGCAGGAAGCCTTGTCTGACAGTGCGTAGCAACTATGCCAGCCAGGACTAAATATATGATTAATGGAAGTATGTAAGATTACTAGTTTAAGTGCAGTAAAATGTGCAAATTAATTACCACAGCTATCCATGCATGTTTTATCTGGCTTAAATGGTTTTTATTTCCCAGCTTAAGGACAACATTAACCTGAAAGGGGTTTCCTTGCAATTCTTTCTGTTTAGAATGACTTAAAAAATTCTTTCTATTGAGTTATTTAAGAGTTGTTTCAAAATCCAAGTTAGAGGATTTTTAGCTGGGGTAAAAAGGAGCATATTGAACCAGGTTTGTATTTATTGTTGGTTTATGGATGGGTGTCTGTGTCGAGACATGGGCCTCGCTTGTACTGGGCAGCAGAGTGTTTTCTATCTGTCAGCCTGTGAGCTATGGTGAGCTGGTCCAGTGCATCACGGTCTGGAGGAAATGCTTTGTAAAGCTGCATCATTTCAAGGTTTGTAGCCTGAAAAGCTCCAAGTCTAAAGATCAGATCCTTAGCAATGAGAATTCAAACGCTATCGTACTCTTTGATTGAACATCCCAATAGTTTTATTAAGAACATGTCCCTGTATTTTACGCTTGCTAATTAGGAAATTCAAAACCTTTATTTCTGTGCTATCTTTGTGCAAGAGAGTGGCAAATTTATCTCATTAAAATACTGCAAAACCTAAAAGGTTCACAAGCAATTAGATTTTATTATTATTGTTTATGCCCCTGAAGAATTGTTCATTTAAAAACTTTATGGTTGATATGTACAAAGATAAAACTGTTGCCTGTCTTGCTGTGGTGACAGAACTGATTGAGTGAGCTGAATGGGTGATTAGTGAGGATCAGCTTTTGGAGCTACTTGCTTTGCTTCTTCACTGACTGCTGAAGCCAATTGGCATCCAAGAAGGGGGTCTGTCCCTGTGTTATCTACGTTTACCTTGGACTAACACAGATCACACATCGTTCTAGTTCAGAAGCCCGCAGTTACAGATAGCCTAGTAAAATTCAGCATGAGCTTGCTCTTATCTGCTTGATAGTCAGTGTCAGTCCTTTTTGATTACCAGAAGGCTGTGATTACAGGCAGGTAGCCCATTGCACAGGACCATGCCCTGCATCTCGGCAGCACGGCAGCAGAGCCAGGCTCTGAAGCACTGCGGCTCACTGAGACCGGCTGCCTTGGCCTCTACAAATTGCTGGGTGTTAAAGAGGTCTCTCTCCTGGTTTCATCAGCATCCAGGCCCTCTAAAGAGGTGTCACAGCTGCTCACTTCTCCCTCTGAGCCACACTGACTGTACATTTTGTCACCGAGCCCAGCTTTGGGTGTCCAAGCATCCTCCATCCTTCTGCCTGGACCAGAGGGACCCACCACTCCCACCCCTTTTCCCAGAGATCTCATTGGGATGGAGAGCTCATGCCTGACCCCCGAGCTGGGCATGCAGCAGCGCTGAGCTCAGGCCACACTTCCAGGCTCTGAAGTTCATTATGTGTGTCTGGGGCTGCTCTGACTAGACTCCCTAAGCAGGCATCCAGCCCTGCAGCAGCGAGGTTCATTACTCCATCCCCATGCCACCGGCACAGCCAGTCCTGCTCACTGCCTCTGACTGCTCAGGAGATGAGCTCCATTATCCGTTCTAGTGTTGCAGAGTCCAGGAGTGCAGAGCGTGCTTGTAACTTGCTCTTCTCATGCTTAAATGGTGGAACTGAGACGTTTGCAGCAATTTCAGGACAGGAAGAAGATTTCTCTTTGATTGCTTTTTAATCACAGTAATAACAGTAACAGAGGCAGTGAGTGGAATTGATGGGAAAGAGCTGAGCTCTGTTCCCTGGTAACTCCCATGTGGGGTAAACAAGGAGGATTTACTGGCTTCTCAAGTGAATTGGTAGTATCCTTGCTCTTTGTGAATGATTGTCAGCAATGTCTGGGGAGAAAGTGCTGGTATGTGGTACCTGGGAGAAGAAATATGCCAGGCATCCTCTGGAATGTGTATCTAGGGTATATGAATAAACCTTGCCTGCCTCTGTTCTTATCCCCACAGATTCACATGTGCAATTGCACTTTTAAGTGGCTGTCAGGGCTACATCTATGCATGTCTGGCCCTGAACCCACATCTTGAGCATCCCGCAAGAGATTTATTCTTTTCTTCAGAGACAAGAGAAGCCGTGATACAGGCAAGCAATGTGAGGTGTGCAGAAACGGAGGTCTGGTTCTCCACAAGGATTCAAGGGGATATAGGGCCCCAGTGGTGCCCATAACCAACCTCTCAGGGAGACTCAGGTTCAGGCTGCGGCAAAACAGCACCTCAGCCTGTGTCCTCTTAGCCTGGTCTTTTCCAAGCTGATTTTGGCCAGCACATGCATGAGCAAGAGCTTTCCTCAGTGTGAACTGGTGAGGTTTAACTCTGGCAGGGGAGAGGACTTGTTTGGGAAATGACCTAGCTGGGAATATCTGCAGGGTAGTCTCAAAGGATTATACTCCAATTGCATCCATCAGTCTGACCTTCAAGGATGTGGGATGGTTTGACATGACCTTGACTCATCCATAAGGCTGTGAAAAGAAAGCCTCTAGGAAAACGGGTTCTCCAAACCCTTTACTCGCCTGAAGAGGCTCTTGAAGGGGCTTAACTTCACTGAGGCTCTTGCAAGCACACAAACACCAAAGACAGACCTCATCCCCATTGGTTTTGGTCAGACATGGAGCTTTCTCCTTTATTTCTGCAGTATGTTGCACACGTGAAGGGCCTCACTTACATCAGCGCAGTCGTGTCCTGTCTGAGGAGGTGGAATTCCTCTTGCTTTGCTGATCAAGACAAACACGATAAAAACAGTTCATGCACAATACACCTCGAAGCCACGCTGTTGGTTCCCTAGTGAGGTACAGTGGGGCTGGAAGGGGGCTCCGGCATCTTCCCAGGCTACACAAATAGGGAGCAGCTCCATTCCTGTTGCTGGAATGTGCCGGTGTGGAAAGTCATGTGTGTATGGTCTGAGTGAGGCCCTTGAAGTGAGGAGAGGACAGGGAGCAAACAGGCTGCAGGGATGGGGCAGTGGGACAAGGGGACGCTCTTACGTCTGAGTGCTGGGCGAGGGGCAGTGCAGCTCCCAGCTGGCACTGCAAAAAGCCTTCTATAGGGCAGGAAAGAAGGGGTGGACTTTAATATCCAGGTTTTGGAAGAGGAGGGAAGTATCACACCCACGTTTTGGGAAATGAAAGGAGGCGGTAGAAGGTTTCACTGGGACATAAGGGACACAAGTGGTTGTTGGATGCCTGCTCAGGGGCAAAACAAGCAGTGAGATCTGGGGAAGGACTTATTTTATCCTTTCACACACATACTCAAACCCTTCAGTGTATTTCCTAGCAACTCCATCACAGTTTCCTTTTCTTCACATCCTTCCTTGCCATGCTATCCCCTTCCCCTCTCGTCATTTAGGAACAAAATGGTAAGAGCTGTTTCAGGTATTCTGGAGCAACCAGCTTTCTCTGAGGTGTCGCATTAAAAAGCACTATCTTTGCCCAGCAAGAAAGTCATCTTCAGAGAGTGAATAGGTGTGACCTCTCAGCAAGGTATTGCAAGCATTTGGGGGTAGGAAAGGTGGGGGGAAGCCATTCCAAAAACTGCTTGAACAGAGCAAACCATGAAAAGTAGCTGTTAGGGCTTGTTTCTCTGGCAGCTGCTCATCACTGTGTGAGGGCTCTGATCCTGCAATGGGCCATCTGCTCCCAGTGCCTGGCCTAGGGAGGTTTCTACACAGCATGGACCGAACCTCTCAGCTTTGTCCAAGGGGAAGGAAAATAATCTCAGTGAGATCATGGAAAGCTTAACCAGCCCTGGCTGGTTTGCAGGCTGGGTGCTGCTGTGGTTTGTCTATCCTGAGCAAAAAGCTATGGTACTAATTCTCATTGCCCATTGCAGAAAAAAAAACAAAAATCCGAAAACAAGCCCTAGACCACAATGTATTAATCAATTTTGGTTTAGGGGAATTAAAAAAAAAAGCCAACACGAAACGAAAAAGCACCCACCACCTATGGCATCTAATCAATCTTATGTTAGTAGGATGGATTTTCTTTTTTATCCCTGAATTTGAAAAGATGGCTGGGGGGGTACTTTAATGGGATAGAGAGCCTCTCTGCCCTCCACCAGTAGCTGGCCTTGGGCTGTAGCAGCTCTGACTGGGTCCTGTTGGATGGCTTTTTGTAGGCAGCAAGAGCTGAGCTGATGAAGGGCTCTGAGGAAGTGTGCTGCCATTGGCATGGGCTGGGGGGGGAGTGTGCAGGGGTCTTGGGGAGGTGCAGCACTGGACCTGATGCCAGTGAGAGCTGTTTCCCTGTTTCTGAGTGACAGGCTAAAGGGGAAAGGGAAGAGCTTTAGCCTGTCCCAGTGGCTGGCTGGGGCCTCTTCATTCCAGGAAGACCTTTGGGCCCCCCCAGCATAGGACCTTCATCAGAACTTAATGGCTATGGTCATATAAACACGCTTAGGACAAGGGGACAACTGGTACAATAGAGTTGGAGGGGTTGCTACCCAAGCATGCATGCTTCCCAGGAGAAGCAGAGCAGCTTGCTCTGCAGAAGCAAAAGGAAGGGCATTGACAGAGACGGAATAAGGAGGTGACAGCAGAGGATGGGGTTACGTTGTTAAGGCCTGCGGAGCTTTCAAGGCGATTAGGTGATTTGGAAAAAGTCCTTGTTTCCTCTAGTAAAGGCTATTATTCCCTTCTGCACCTTCCCTCTCCCTGGCAGAGATTAGAGCAGTAAGGTTAATATAGTAGCAGGTACATCCATGAAAATCCGCAGCTGAGTCTTCACTCCAAGTGCTGCCAGCTCTTCCCTAAATCTTCAGGACTCAAGGTGCCTCGTTGGAAGTGGCTCCATTGCCTTTGTTGACGTAAAAGGGGCGGTAATGTGACTGTAATGGAGAATTTGGGGCATGTGAGTTTGACCTACCTTCTTTTTCTGACCACCTATTCTTCACCCTCCTAAGTAGCCCAACCATACATAGCTTAACACCTTCAGTCTTTTCACTTGCAGAGCATCACTGCCTCATTTGACTACTGGAGGTGCTGAAGTGATCAAATGCAAGTGATGTTGCTTTTTGATTTATACACATGCTTTGCATGGACCTCATTCCTGAGCCAAATGAGTCTGTGCATCATATAAAATCTCAGACTGTGACTCACGGCTTGATGAGAGGCTTCTCGGAGAAGAGGAATGTCACCTTTATTTTTATGCTTCTGTCAGTGTCTTTTAATTGCTCACTAACCTGAGAACTCTCGGGAGGTTTCACATTTAAAGCCATGCACAGTTATGTGAGCAATCAACTAAGTCGCATGGTATTTATTCGTGCCCAAACTCTTGTGCATGGAAACCCTCACACAATGGTGTATTGTGTATTCACACCTGCACGTGTTTCAGGGCCCAGTACTGAACGCTTGTGTAAACAGAAGTGTAAGGGAGAGATAGCGGCAGAGCCTAAAGCAATTGCCATTTGCTGTCTTTCTAGCTCTGTTTACTGTAGTCCCGAATATCTCTTCTCCTCAGGACCTACCCCTGGAATTCCATTCTTATCTGCACCATTACTAATAAGCAAAGTTGTGCTGCACAGCTTAGCGTTGGCTTGGGATGATCACAAAACACAAAAGCCCATTAATTGATTGTGGTACCTGGTTGCACTGTTCAAGGCAAAATCTCTAGCCTGGATGAGAATACGCTTACACTGGTGAAATGGTGCCCACGGTAAACAGGAACAGCTGTGGTTTTGTAATGCCTTATCTGTCTTAGGTTTGACCCACTGCCCAGATCTTGCTTACAGAAGGTGGGAGAGAACTCACAGGAACATTCTGTGCAATGCTGTAGTTAATATGGGGCATGGCAGGAGGCTGGAAGCAAGGGCAGAGCAAACCCAGCCCAACCCGTCTTCCTGCTCAGTGCTGACTCCCCATACCTCGTGCTCAATGTTCCTTTTTGTTGAAGCTCTTTTCATTTTATGGCTTTAATTTCCAATATAATTAAGATATGAAAGAGGGAGGCTTCATTTTAAAGGACTCCCTGTGGGTTAAAAAGACATTCCTCCTTAAACAGTATAGTCCTTTGTGAAAATTCGTGTTTACAGACACTTTCCGAATGTGTATTACTTAAATACATATTTAAGACTCTTTAAAAGGTCGATTATTGGCCCAATAGACCATAAAAGCTCCTGCAGAGCTCCTGCAGTCCAGAGCATGTATTTCTATTTTGGGACTTTTTTTAATGCTTATATTTATCAAGTCAATTGTTAAGTTCAGGCCTATCTGGTGAATATAGACTATAAAACCAAAATAACCACCACAAGTGTATGCATGAGAGAGAAAGGGAGAAAGAAAAAGCCTGATGGCTTGATGTGGCAGAAGTTATCCAGGCTGTCTCTATGGGGATTAAGGAAAGCATGGGTTGTGTTCATGAAGCACAGCATGCTGCCTGTCATGCACCAGGATGCTTATCGCTAGGACCACCCTACTCGCATCCACCAGTGCTATAGAGACTTCACTTTCCTGACCAGACTTCCCTGTATACCACCACCATTAGGAAGCAGGTTGGTATCTAAAATCACTGGGAAGATCCTCCACCTGAGCACACACATGATGAAGCAGATGATGTTTTACAAAGGCAGTGATCAAAACACAAGACAGAAGACACTACAAAACCTTGCTGTTCCTAGGAGGTACATTTTGCTGTAGCACATCCAGAGACTCAAGGCTGGATTTTGTGAAACAGTCTACCCAGGTACATCCCTTTCACAGGCATTCATCCCCTGGTAGGGCCTTGAGAAGTTAGTACAGACTAAACCTCAGTCCAGCCACTTTCTAACTGTTACGTGTTTCCTCTGCTTTCTTCCTTCAGTGTGGGAATCCTTTCAGTTCTTGACCCTCTGCTTCTTACAAGTCTTATTTCCAGGAAACAGTAACAGTAAATAATCTTTCACAAATGTAGAATCAGAATTCAAAACACAGATTTCATCCGTGGAGACGGGGGGCAAAAGCTTGACGATCTCAATTGAGGTCATGCAAGATCTTAATGCAGCACGGTGTGAATGGACGTTAAGAAAAATAGATGAACTTTGTGTTTCTGTGGCTATGCATTAACTGCTTGTTAACCTTGTGTGTTTGAGATTATAAGACCTAAAATACCACTATTCTCTGCCCCTGATAATGCATTGTTACGAGTGACTTACAGATGTTCTAGTGATTTATGGTCATAGTCTGACCCCTCAGTTTTGATATCGCATCTGTGCAGTGTAGGATGTAACTAGCAAGATACCCTTATATGGTGTCACTTGCACAATCTGTGCTTTCTAGATGTCATGGACCAAGGGTATATGGTATCCATGCTGGGAGGAAAAGTACTACAGATTGCAGCATGTGTGCTATAGTATTTCTATAGCTTCTACAAGCCTGGATCAGATTTTAGACCAGGGCAAAATACCTTCAATACGTCATTTTGAAGTGTAGATTATTCCTACGACCCAGAGCTGTGGTGGCAGTGGTGTTAACCTGCATCCCTCTGCGGATGCAGTTAACCACAGGGGAAAAACAATAGAAGCTGTGCCTTGGAGCTTTCACATTCCCATCTCCAAAGAACCCAAGCCCTGGTCTCTTAAGTCTCAGGTATCCCTAAAGCAGATAGTTGTCTTGCTGAAGCTGCGCACATGCTTTCACACCAAGGGTATATTTCTTACCAAGACAGACTGCTTAGAGGATTTCCATGTCTGTGGTGTCACCTTTGCAGACTGATGTCTCACTATTGAAGGATAAGCTGTGACAACACAAAACAACCTGTTATAGATCAGTCCCTGCCACCATCCCCGTCTCCCCTTGCGAGCGTCAAGATGAGTAGCAGGACTGGAAGTGCCACGTAATTAGTATTGCATTGCTTAACATTGAAATGCAGCCATTTCTGGGGTGTGGGACACAGCAGCCATCAGACAGATCTCTATTCCACCACCCAATCAGTTAGGAAGAGGAAGCAAAGAAGGTCTGCCTAATTAAACTGTCTGAGGAGTGCAGAGAGGTGGAATGCAATCAGTCCAGTTAAATTTAGGCCAAGTCCCGAGCTAAGCATTCTGACTCTTGCAAAGAACACTAGAGGCTATTTAATTACCGCAAGGATCCAAGGCTTGGGTTTCATGTCAGAAATTAATGACAGTCCCTCTGGCAGTGTGATAAGTCCTAACCCTCTTCTACCACAGCAGCTCCATTCTGATTCAAAAATAACACCAGCTCTGCTGAATCACAACCGGTTCCAGCCCTATCAGACAATGGCCTTTCCCCACCATCTCCCATTCAGAGATTAATCAGACCTGGCTCTGCTTGGCAGGTGCTGATGCTCTTGGATTCCACCTCTGGTGCCCTTGAACTAGTGAGCAGTGAAAAGAGGATTATGGGATGGTGAATGGGGGATTCTGGTTCAGATGAAGGAGAACGGGCAGATACTGCACATTGTTTTAAAGGTTGTGCTTAGTGGCTATTATTCTTTCAGGATGATAGCTCTTTTAAAACCCTGATGAAGCAAAAGGGGTAAATGCCCACAAGCATCGCCTCCCATTGTATTTGCCTGGTCTCTGTGCCTCTAAAATCACCTAAAATTCTCATCTTTACCCATTGCACACAAAATTTAAGACCACTTCAGCTAGATATCACTAGATATAACTTTTTAATGTTTTTTTAACACTCTTTAACAAACTCCTGTTACCCTGGCTCAGCAGAGTAAGTTGCTCGTGTGAACATGTGTGTATCTAAGAGATTGACAGTCAGGACAGGAGATATGGGCTAGGTGCAGGACTGCTCCAGGCCTTCTCTGGGGGAGCAAGAAGAGGATTAAATGTCTTATCACCTAAAAAAAGGGCAAGAAGGAAGGGATAAAATACCAAATGCCTAGTACCGGTCTTAGTGAAGAGGCTCCCATCAGACTGTTTGCTGAAGTCACCAGGCGGATTCTGTCCCACCGAGGAGAATTGAAAAGGCAGCTTAGTACCATTGCCGACTGGAAGATAGAAGAGGTTGTGTTAGTCCATGGTGTTGCACGCTGCACTGGGGAAGCCTAAGCATTTCAAAACACACCCTGTAAAACTACCTTCAACTGGCTTGAGGGAAATGGGAACTAACAGCTTTGTCCCTTTTCTCTTGGTAAGAAAAGGCAGATGAGTGCAGTCAGTTGTGGGGTCCTAGTGTACACAGTGTGCAAGTGTGAATTGATCCCAGTGCTCCAGACAGGCAGGGAAGAGCCTTTCTCTTGAGAGACCCAGAGTGCAGGTGTGACTGAAGAGCAACAGCTCCCTGGCAGGCAAACTGCATCTCCAGAGACAGGAGTAACAAGGCAAAACCATGTAACTGCCAAAGCTCCCTTGCCTCCAAGCAGTTGAGGCTTTATTCAAAGCCCATAGAAATTAAAGCAAGGCTTCCCCTCGTTGGGGTCAGGCCCCGGCTGCCAGAATGAATCTGAGAGCAAGGATGATGAGAGGGAAACAGCCCTGCCTGTGGCGTGAAAAGCAGGAACAACTTAGGTGTGGTTGTGAGTCACCAGAGCTCCCCCAGGTAGAGCGGGCATGGATGCTTGTGGGCTGCCTCTGAATGAAAGGCAAGGCAGGACCCTCTGAGCATGAACAAAGCAAAGAAAGAAAATACAGGCAAGGAAAAGGAAGGTGGGAATCTGGGAAGAAAAGGCATGACTCGCAGCTGCTGGGGTTCTTGATACACTAGCTCAAAGCATCCCCTCCTCATCGTGCTCGATGCTGTACAGTCAACTTTGGGCAGGCTCTTATAAGCTAAGCAAAAGGTGTGTGTTTGATGGAGAAGAGCTGCCTTGTGCTCCTGAGACTGGCTGTGGGTGCTTGGAATCCACCACATCCTCCACTGGTTGCTTTGGATGATGCTGGCACTCCTGTTGATGGCACTTGGTGAGGAATCTCAGGATCTTTACAGATTGGCATCTGTATTTTCCATCTTCTTCTTTCACTGTCTGAACAGTGAGGACAGGGATGCCTTTCCCTCCTGTATACGTTGGATCTAGAGCAGTGAGATCCTGAGTTTGGGTCTATGCAGACAGTGCTGATAACCCAGCTAAGAGATGGATCTGTGAGACAGTGAGTGACAGATGACAGGACAGCTGAGAGGGGAAGCAGAGGTTTGGTTAGGCAGCTAGAAAGCTGTGGCACGGGGGGTTAGATCCTTTCACACTCAAGTCGGAATTACCCGTACCAAGTGTTTCCTCAGTCGCTTGGAAGGAGGAAAATTCCCATGATCGTGGGTTGAAACTGGCTGTAAAACAAGAGCATCCAGTTCAGCAGTTGGCTCCTGATGAGCTGGCTCAAAGGCCTGTGCCTGGCACTGCTCTATGGAACAGTCCCCACCAGTCTGGAAAGCAGCCCCAAACCAGAAATCTGGGTCCATGGAGGGGAGAAAAGCCTGGTCTTTTTTTCTCTGGGTTCTAGGGAATGAATGATGGACAGCCTTCTCATTTAGAGAACAAAGCACTAACCACCATGGAACTGTCTTTAGCTGCACTAGATTGCCAACTCAGGTTTGTCTACTCAACATGGCTCTTCTGCAAAGAGTCGTGCAGGCAGAGGCTTGGGTTTGGAGCTCAAGGAGACACAAGAGAGGAACATTTCCTGCTCCAGCACACATTGTCTCAGCCACTCTAGGGTTTCACTAACGCATCATACTGTGATGGAGACTAGCGCTGTTGTACCCCTTTAGTGAGGCACTGGACTCGCAGGAGGTGGAAGAGGTGAGTACTTGGAGCTGTTATGCTGCCATCCTGTGGCCTGTTTCCTATATAAGCAATGCTCCTGTTTAAGCAGTTGGCTCTCCCTCTGTGTGCCCGAATCCCTTCCACTCTTCATCCAAAGACTTCCAAAGGCACGAGGTGATCTTTCCAACCTCCTCCTGGCTCTGGCCAAGCTGTTTGCCACATCAGGAGAAGAAAGCTCAGTGGAGAGGACAGAAAGGAGTGCCGAGCAATGGAACAGATTGTTCCTCTGTCTTTTAGGCAGCATTTGAAATCTTTTATGTCTCCCCTCTGCCTCATTAGGACACCCTGCAAGCGGATGCTCTGTGATACTGTTTTTAATGACTAGGGCAGTAAAGTCTCCTTGAATTTAAGCAGGGCTTAAAAACCCTATAGGTTCAGCTCAAATCCAAGCAGTTTCTTAGTGTGGGCATCTGTGGTTAGCACAGAGCACAGCTTGGGTAGCCTTCCTCAATGCAGCCAACACGCTTGCCACTGTGGCTTCAGGCAGGATTTGCAGTGATCCAACCTAGCGAGAAAAAGGGTGTGTTACAAAGCTATCATGAAATATTCAAGGATATTGTGTACTGTGCAATGCAAAGGGTGGTCCTCTGTTTCTTAAAATCCCGTTTTATGGAATTCCTCAGAAAAGATGCAATGGGAGGCATTGCTGGACTTCTACACGACACATAGTGCACAGAAATCTCCAGAGAGTTAAATGATTATGGGTACATCACATTATTCATCAGATAATCCTTTGCTAGGCAGCATGCAAGCTAAATGGGTCATGTCTCCTGTTTGCCTACTGATTCATTCCATTCCCAAGCACCCCATCAGTGTGGTTTCAGCAGCTGGCTCCTTTCTGTCATGCCTGAGTCCTCATCCTGGCAAGAGAACCCTGTGCTATTCAAACCCCATTTCAGCAGAGATTGTGCTTAGGTTTTGTTTTTGATGAAGTGACTTTGTTGGTAGAAAACATAGAATGAGGAGTTTTGGAAGGCAACCTGTCTGTGCCCTGAGGAAAAGGTAGATGTGCGTAGGCAGAAGTGCTCCCCCACTATGTGTATACTCAAAAACCCATTGCTGGACCAGTGGCCCACTGGACTGCAAGCTGCTGTACACTATGCTCTAGCTGACTGCATCCAGCAAGTGTCCCCACTGGCTCCAATAAAGAGCATTAAATAAGATACCTTCTATCTAGCACTTCCTGTTCATCCCTCCTTTCTCTAGGCACATCCTTCAGGAAGCTGGGATGCTGGATCCCAGCTGGGAGCCAGTAAGCCCCTGCTCCTAGGTCTTAGCAATTAATTATCCAGGGAGGAGAAGAAGGAAGTCCCTGCTCTGATCTGGAGCAGTGAGCAGCTAGGCCATGCCATGCAGTAGCACTGTCACAAATTGGTTTTCCTTTTGCCATGTCAGGTTTCACACACGTGGGAGCAGTGATGGCAAAATAGCATTGTCTACTGTGTTCCTCCCATCATACCCTGCCACACTCTTCTAATGCACGATGGGCTGTTTCCACCTGAACCTGAAGTTGGGTGGAGATGGGTTCAGACCATGCAATTTTAGATCTAACTTACCGCCAATCCCTTCAGGTTGAAAAGGGTTTTGGATGCACGGCTGAGCCTGTGGTCTCTCCTGAGCATCTGCAGCTCCACTTAGCAGAACATGTGTTTTCCTGACAGCACGGGGCTTGTAAAGCTCTGAAGCAGCTGGGGCAGCACAGCAGCTATAACCATCCGGGCAGTGTTTGGAGACAGGCTCCATGCAAAACAAACCCACCACTGGCAAAATGCCCCCCTGCAGTCTCTGATGAGGAGCCTGTCTCCTAACTTGGGGAGCCTGAAGGAACCAGTCCAGCTAAAGTCTTGCTGATGCTCAACTGGGAATGCTGCCTCCGCTCCAAAGGACATCCTCATCCCCATGGCGCCAGGCAGGGCTGCCAGAGAGCTGCCAGGCATGGGCTGGGAACAGTGGAGAAGGGCAAAGCGGAAAATACAGACAAAGGGCTCAGTGTTGGGATCTGGGTTATCCCCATGGAACCCTAACAACAGAGCAGGCAACGCTGCGCTCCAAATGTGCCTTCAGGGGAGTGCCAGGGCTAACTGCTGGCATATCCCTTCACACTGCCCACCAGCTGGCTTTGCAGAACAGCAGCTGTAAACACCTGGCAAATCCAGGTCTAGAGCCCAGAGGAAATCTGGTTACTTATTTTGTGCTACCCTTCCTGGTTTTGTGTTTCTAAAGGCATTGCCTTGCTTAGGCTTTGAGCACTCACTGCTTCCCAGTCTGGAGGAAGCCAGGCCACCATTAGGGTGCCATACCTTTGGGAGACAGGAACATGGAAAATCTCTTCAAGTTGTCAGGCTGGTTCCACTCATAGTTATTCATCATGTACCGGTGGTCACCTGGAGAAGCAGAGGAGGGCATGAGCTGGAGGTGGCTCTTGAGTGATCTTGATATAGGGACGGGAATAGGGGGAAGGGGATAACAGATTGGAATTGCTTCTTCAAGTGCTGCAGGAGAGACGGTTCTGCTCTTTGAAAACAAGTTTATCTGTTATTTCTTAATACCTCTGTGGGGCTATTTGGCTGGGAGGTAAAGCAGTGCTGTAGCTGCCCAGAGGTCCAAGCTGGGAGCAAGGAGAAAGCTCCCTCAGAGCCATAGCATAGCTGAAGCATTTGGCCATTCAATAGGTACTCTATCTCCTGAAAATCCGTAGGGAGATTTGAGGGTGAGGCATTTTCCTACCAAAATACTGCCGTGTGGCTAAAACTGCATCCCACTTCAAAAGCAGTGGTTTGGCTTCTTTTATGTGTTTAACCTATGCATAGTGCTGGCTTCCAACCAGCAGATCTTGAACTGCAAGTGCTACAAAGCTCAAGAAAATCAGTGTCAGGAGAGCTCAGTTGCTTTCTTCGGTTTTTAAAGCACAATGCTAAACCTGAGTTGCAAACAGCTCTGACTTCCTGGGCTCTCGGACAAGGATGTTTGCTTCAGGCTCCATGCAAAGTAGATGAAACCTACCCTTTTCCCAGGTATTACACAGCCTGGTCTTGGTTTTCTGACACTGACCCACAGGATCTAGTTCTCTATCAGTAGAGATGCTCACAAAAATACTTTCTTTTAAGGCCTCAAGTGTTCTATAAACCTGTTATTCTCTGCAAGGGGGTGAATTTGTTTCCTGTGTTTCACTAGTTCCATTCTTTGCTTCTTAAGTGATTGAACAAACTTTTATATGATTTCTCCCATTTATCTTTGTGTTATTTAAAATCCCTGGATGTTCTCTGATTATTTTCCTCCTTGCCACACTACTAAGTAGGTACCTGTTATGACAACTAAAAGAAAGTGGATTCCCTTTGGAGTCTGCTATTAAGCTGGTTTCGTTCCATTAATACAATATTTCTTCCTGGGAAGTTTTTTACACTAGAAGATCAAGCCAGTTGCAAATGAATTTGTTGCAGTGACTCAGGGGGAGTCTGAGTTAATTAAATCCATTAAGTAATTGCAGAGTTATTTCCTTGCAGTCACTAGATGCAGAGTGCTGTCCTCTTTCAAGTGTAACTGTGGGTTGAAAAACGGAGAGCTCTGAAGCTTCTGAGACTCACCTTAAATAACATTTCCCAGCTGAGTGGATACCATTGTTGTTCTCATTAGGCAGACTCCAAGCTGTGTCCATTAAATCCCTGGTAAAGTTGCCCTAAGTGCCCACCTTTCTGGCAGTAGTTAATTGTTGCCCCACTCGTATTTTGCCACTTGAATCCCACAGATTGCCACTTGAATTCCACAGGACTTCTGACATCAGTAATATGGAAGGGGCCCCGATTAAGAAGGATCAAGAAGTAGTCAGTTTTTATCCAGAGCCATTAGGACTGAACATACGCTTGTTGGGTTGTACAAATAGCCAAGTCAGATATATTTGCTTCAGGACTGGCAAAAAGAGAGCACTGAGAATCCAACAAGGTACGTGGCAGCGTTAAATGTTGGAAGATGAGTAATGTTCAGTTTCTGGTGCTACTTGAAGGGTAGGGAGAGCTAAAAAATCCAACTCTAGCTATGTATCATGAGCACTTTGAACTAAGAAGTTCAGTTCTGACCAGAAGAATCTGCTCCATCTAATTCATGTCTAATGGAGACTGACAGCACTAGATAAACATTAATGAACTGTTTGCAGTGCAGGCTCCTTGGGGCCAGGGGCTTACTCTTTCTCTCCTTAATGTAGGGAGGCAGCAGGCTGTCACTTGATGAATACTAGTGATTCTCATTACAGATCTAAATGTATTCTGGCCCCCTGTCACCTTCAGTCTTACTGCTCTAGATTGTGAATGCAGGCAGGCTGATTCACAAAACCCAGGCTCTGAAAAGCATTGCCATGTTGACCAGTAACTGAACCCACATTGTTCTGACTGCTATGCATCTTTTCAACAGGCTGCTTTTTGTCTGGGTTTTTGGTTTAGAGGATATTTTTTTGGTTGTTCCTTCCCTTCCTCCTTTATCATATCATCTTTTGATGTGAATTTGTCTTTTCTGGAAGGAAATTGGAGTGCTTTACATGGCTGTTGCCCAGGAAGAAGGTGGTGTATTAATATGGCAGGAATTAGTACTGTGAATTTGCATGAAACATCAGTGGTCTTGCAGGTTTGCAGCAGAGTTCCTCAGCTGCTTGTATTGCATGAACTGGACTTGAGATTATCCCTGCATCTTTCTGAGTCACGCATCCTCCTGAACAGCAGGGTGCAATTTATCTTCATGTTACCTATCCAGCTTCTTGACCTTTATTGTTCTGGTATCTAGGTTCCACAATTGTTAATAGATTATATCCTTATAGCGGCCTGGTGAGATAACTATTAATTGCAATCCCTGTTATTCTTAGTTCAGGAGGTCATCTTTTGGGAATAATTAACCTGCCCAAGGTTACAGAAGCTTTTTGTGGGAGAGTTAGGAAGTGAAACTCGGCTGTGGAATCCCATTCTAGTTCCCTGTCCCCCTAAAATTATGTGTAAGCTTGATGCAAGACAAGTTCTTTCTGCAGAACTAGTTGGGAGACATGGAAAGCAAGACTCGGAAGACTCTTTGCAGGGCTGTGGTACTAACCCATTACTGGTAGTATTTCTCCCACTAGGTCTTTGCTTACTTTCTGCTCTATGAGAGCACGCTGATCACACTTCATCTCTGACTCTGTGCTAGGCTTTGCCAAGGGAGGGAGGGAAGGGGTAGATCTCAGATACTCTACCATTCTCCATGTGGTTCCTCTCTATGAAGTTGCGGCCAAGGTCTGCCTTGCAGATCTTCTCCACGTGCCTCATGCAGACATTTAGGAGGTCATCTCTGAGGAGTCCCATAGATGGGCTCATGCTCTCCCCTTCGAGCAGCACACTGTACGTTGGAAGAGATGGAGGGGGGACGTAATTCCGCATCAAAGCACCAAACTCCTGCCAAAAAGAAGGGAAGAGAGGTTACTGAGGAACATAAAGAGCTGGAGGTTAGATCCTAGGAAACTGGCTATTATTAGGCTCCAAATAGTATGAAGTGCAAAGGAGAACAGGGAAGATGGAGGGGGCAGACAAATGTTCTGCCTGTGAGCTCCAGCCACCTACAAAAGCACCAGGAGGTGGCACGCAGAGGCTCATTCTTCACCTACCAGAGCAGAGACAGCTTTGAATATCAGGGTAGGTTCCTGCTGTAAATGTGCATTGAACTGGTGGAGATAAACGCATCTTACACCAGCTTGGGATTTGTCTTTGGGACAAATACTGTCTTCACAGAAAGAAAACTAAACTGAGATCTTGGTTACCTGCAGGAAGAGCACGGAGTCACTGATCTGGTGGATCTGCTCCCTGTTCTCCTTGTCTTCCCGCAGAAGCTTTGCCCTCTCTTCCAGCTCATCCACGATTTCTTTCACGTTCTCTGATGCAGTCTTCTCCCTCTGATCCAGGGCAGCCTTCACTTCATCCCTCTGCCTCTCCAGGTCACGGATCAGCTCTTTGAAATGCTGGTCCACTGTTGCTTTCTCATTGGTGGTGTAGTTCTGCAGAGGGAAGGGTCAGAGAGAGGAGGCAGCAGGAAAGAGGCAGGAGAAATAACGTGTTAAACTTCTCAGGGAGTCATCTGACAGAGGGAAACAGAGTAGGGGAGATATGTCCAAGCATTCCCATTTAGACTGTGACTACAGAGACTCTGGGTATGTAAGTCTTAGCACCAGAGAAGTAATACTTGTTCTTGCAATAATTGCGTGTATGTAATCTAAAGGGCACGCTGTCTTCCTGATTATAAGAGCATATATTTCAGTTCCTGAATTGCACTCCTTGGTGATATTTAAAACCACTGTTTAACTTTCTAAATCATGGTTCTGGCTCCTCAAGAACTTGAGGACCAAATTCCCACCATTGCCAAGGGTGAAAGGTGCTAAAACACTTCTTACAAACCTCACCTCTAGGTCCCTCTGAAACATCCCTCAGAAGGACTGTGAATGTAACTCCGTTCAGAGTTAAAATTTCTAGGTCAGGTTTCCAATAATAATAACAGTAATAATAGTAATAATAGTCATAATCGTAATAATGGTAATAAAGCAGAACTGCCAAGACAATGTACGTGTACCACATAAAAGGGAGAAGAATGGCTTTGCTTATTAATGTTATGCAGATTTTCTGGGGTGTCTTCAAATTGTGTTTTCACTCCTCCATTCAGTTAGGGTATAAATGACAAAAATAACACCACGACTATAGTCCAACCCTTAGCGTGATGAAAGAATAATAATAGAGCCCTGTATCTGTATGGAAATGAGCTGTTCCACCATAAATCAGGTGTTTGCTGGTGTGACTGCATCTTTTCTTGTTGCCTTATCTCTGTTTGGGCAATCCAGAACCCTTCTGGAGTTGGTTTGTGTGTGTGGTCTAGCAGCACACCTTTGTTTCCGAATCAGCCTGGCTACCAGTGATAGAACTCTAAGGGACCGAAAGCAGGGAGGTGCCTTGGATCGTTTTGTAACAAGGCTCTGCTGCCTCTTCTTGATCTCCTGCAGGGTATGTTGCAATGGTAATTTAGTAGGAGTTGTTGTTTCCAAGACTTGGCATGAGTGAATTTTGGAGAGTGATGAGAGAGAGTGAGGATAAGGGACGGAGTGAATAAGAGCTGGCTGTGTCAGAGAAATTGGGGAAAGGAGGAGAGGGATGTGAGAGAGTGGAAAAGAAAGCGACAAGTACAGCAGAAAGAGAGATGTGAACTGAAACAAATATCCCATACGCACCTTGATGCGGTCTCTCTCCTTCTGCCACTTGTCGATTTCATCTTCTACCTCAATGATCTTCAGCTGCAGTTGCTCTTTCTGCAGTGAAAGCTCAGCCTGTGAGGAGAGGAGAGTCTCATGAACTGGGGCTGAGGGTGGCCTACTTCAAAGATGCTCTGCTCCCACTTATGCATTTGGCCCTGAACAATAACAGCTGGGAGGTACAGGTTCCTGGCACTGCTTGAAATGGAGATCATGTGCTGACACTGGACAGCATCCCAGAGCTTCTCGCTGGGTCAAGACATTCAGCTCCCTCAGCAAAGACAGCAGCAGAAGCACCCACCTACTAGGCTACCGTCATGGTGCCGCTTTTAATCACATTAGAGTCATTAGCTGGAGGGGGAAGAGGCCTGTTTCAAAATTCAGCTGTGTATGCAGTGAAGGGCCCATCCCAGGGTGTGCCTCTGCAGCAATAACAGTTTTCATGTAATTACGGAATGACGTTTGACGGGTGTTGCAACAAGAGGACGATGCCTCCGGCAGGAATTCTGTTTAGACAGGATTGTGGATTAATTTGCTCTGAATTGAGAGCTTTCATGTTATGATGAAGCTGGGGAATGCTTGGAAAAAATAAAAAACAGAGAAGGAGGAGGGAGGAGGTGTAGTCAACCATTGCTTGGCTTAGATCAGCAACTTCACCGGGTTTCATTTGCATTTCGTTTTGCAGCGGCTTCCCAGAGAAGCTCAGACCAGACAATTGCATGCAAGGCAGTTCATAGAACTGGAGCCCATGGAGGGCTGGGCAGCTATGCACTGATGTAACATGCCGGGTGGTGTGCATGCCATGTCTCTGGACGTTACTAAACAGGAGCTGGCTGTTTGGTAATGCCTTGCGCCGTTAACTCTGGGCAACCCCTCCCTCGGTCGTTCACATTCACCACGTCCCTGCCCAACAGATCATGACAAAGCCTTTGTTTACGCATTTCAAGACCTTTCTGTGTTTCATGTGTGTACAGGTTGGTCACAGCACAACTGTAACTACAGGCAATCTGGCAGTGGAGCACCTCTCCCAAGAGCTGTTTAGGAACTATGCAGTTTGCAGGAATTACCTGTGCTCCATGACCGAGCTGGGTCACATTGGGAAAGTCCTGCAAACCTGCTGTTCATGTGGGATCCTTTGGCAAACGGTTGTATTACCCAAAAGCACTTACATTTAGGCCAACAGTTAGAGGCAAGGGAGATAGGGATGGATAAATCCACTCCTGCAGCAAGTGACACAGTGAGGTCTCCCTGCGGTTAAAACACAAGTGGTAGTTCCCACTGCTTTGCTGCCATTCAAGAAGATAGCACAGCATGAAAACCTGAGGCTTCCCTTGTGATCGTGGTTCCCCTTGGGGTGGGAGTTTTCAGGTTTTCAGTTCTCCATTCAAGGAGTAGAAAACAGCACCACACGATGAAGAAAAGCATGCAACAAGCTGTCAAACAGCTCAGACCAAGGAAATCAGCCCATCAGGGCTCTTGTCTTGGTGTCAGTCACCATAGTGTCTGAACATCCTCTTAAGTTTGAATCATGCACAGCTGCATCTGAGAGCCATTGACTTTAGCTGTTCCAATTTAGCAAAATCTCTATTTATAGAGGGAAAACAATCTGATAGTTGTTGTATTGCCTGATAAAACAAAAGCAAGGGGGAACAAAAAAGGCAAATGTACTCAAAGGTATCTCAGTGCCAGAAGAGCTGCGTCCTCACATTGCCATTGTGATTGTCCTTGTTTGTGGAGAGCACTGGCCCTCGAAATACTCTCCATACACCCTGACAGCCTTCAACAGTCAAGTAAATACCATGATGAGCTGAAGCTCATATTCTACAGGGGTTCAGAGAAGATGGCATTAATTGTTAGCAAAATAAAAAGCGCATCTCCTGGGCAATGGGAGGTCTTCCTTCCTCCTCACCCCTAAATATCAGGGCATTCCTACTACAAGAATATGAGTGAAATCATACAGAGGAGGAGTGGAGGGATTTTTCTGAAGACACTCTCAAACACAGGGATTTGAAAAGAAAGGTAACAGGATAAAGAATCAGGTGGTGGATGGAAACATGTTGATAGCAATATTATGCTGTTATAGTACTTTTTAATTAAGATGGGTATCAAAGGAGTTTTGTAAACTATTACTTGCTCAAAAGTGATCCTAACTCCTAACTTGCAGTTATAATATCCCTTCACCCAGAAAGGTAGTTTGGGTGCCTCTGGGATGGGATGTAACAACTATTTAAGAGCAGACCCACACTACCATTTAGAGTGAGAATTGTGATTTGCAAGTGGAAATTACAGAGGTAGTTCCAATACCCAGAATGCAAACACCACAGTCACCCAGGTTCAACATGGGTTAAAACACCCATAATGAGGGCAAAAGGAAACACTAGCACAGACACCAGCAAGGGAGGTGTTCCATTGCACAGTAGTACAAACATTTAAACATTAAGCATAAAAGATGCTAAAAAGAGGCTCAGGGAGGCTGTGGAATAGTGCAGGAACTGGTGATGTGGGTACAAGGAGGCTTATTCAGTAGGGGTGCTCTAGAAATGGACCACAATATACGGGGTTAAGCGAAAGTGATGTTTTTAAGGCCTTGATCAGTCTGGCACTGGTTGAAAGATTGCTTTGGCTGTCCATGCACATCCTGTGTTACGTTTACAATAGGCTGGCTACAGGTACTAGGCATTGTCCACTTCTCCACTTTATTCCCTATCAAGAAACTTCTCTCGCAGCTTTCTTCATATTTCTCAGATTTTCCAGGGTCAAGAACTCCTGATCCCCTTATGTGATGGACCACCCAGAACAAATCCATTGGGTGAGACCTGGTGTTCAGGTGGTGATATAGCACCTCCACCCACTGTAAGTGTAGAAGTAACAGTGAAGAAGCTGTAGGAAATACCGGTTTAGAGCATTTGGTTTGACTACAGCAAACTGGCACTGAGAGTCTTTGAGCTAAGAGAGGATCCTCTGTAAGAGTCTAGGTTAATTAGGACAGTCAGGAGGCCTAAGTGAAAGTTCAGAGTGTACATCCACAGCTGAACCCAGCCCTTGTGCTGTGAAGGACCTAGAGATTATGGGTCTTGCATCACGATGTGACTCATTTTTGCAAGGCAGCAATACAAGCATCATCATGCCTTAATGCTCTGGGAACCTAGGCCTTGAATCAGGGAACACCCCTGTGTCACCAGCCTGGGAGAGCTATGCTAATTACCTGACAGCAACAACCAGATGCAATAATGAAGCTAGAGAAGTGTTTAAACCAGTTGCCCTGTATTAGAAATTGCACGCTGAGAAGTCAGCAAGCTGTTTGGGACGTTATTTCTGCTGCTTTTGCCATTGCAGTTTTCTGTCTAAGCTTTTGTTAAGCAGAGGTGGGTGTCAGGGGGCTACAGTCTCTGTAGATTCTGCCAGCATCCTGCATTAATGCCACTAGTCACGACATGAGCGGAGGCCAGGAAAGGCTCTCTGCTTTGCAGCGTTTGAAGGGAATTCCTTAATGACAAACTGGTGGGTTTCCCCTGTGTTCTGCCCTCGCTGCAGCGGCACTAATGCAGAATGCAGGCAAACAGGCAGATCAGTTGGCAGCAGGTCAGCTTCCCCAGCCTTCCAGCTAGGAAGAACGTCCTGCAGGTAACTTGCACCATCACTGTGGAAAGAGCATCTACTGTAAGCTGTGTCCACAGAGCAACCACAACTTGTGTAGATAAGGTCTCATGGCCACATTGTGCCCCTAACCTTGCATGAGTGAAAAGGGCCAACACACTCGTGTTTGCTCTCTATTCAGACAGTGAAAACAATACAGAGAGGGCTCAGATGGAAGCCCCTCTGGGTGCATGTCTGTGGATGGTTGACTCCAAAGCCCAAGTTGTGAATTCTCCCCTTTTAAAAGTGGCTTTGTTGAAAGCAGGAACACCCAGGTCCCGTTTCTGCAGAGCAGTTCTCTGCTGCCTCTTTAAACCTGCTCTGCAATGTGAACTTTGCTTTCAAGGTAAAGAATTAAGGAAGAGAATCAAAGTGCTTTTCACTAGAACTGACCTGACGTGCTGAGTACTAAGGCTGGTGCTGGATAGTAACGACAGGTTATTTACAGCTCTGTGACTGGCAGGCATATGTGAAGTTGTTTCATTTTGAGCTTAGGCCTGTAAAACAGGTTTTGAATGAAGGATCCCCTTTCAAAATGAAGGATGCTGTCCAAAAGGGGGGCTCTGGCTCTGCTGATAAATCAAGCTGGCCAGAGGGTTTTATTTGGGTGTACAAGCTGCTATTGACAGTTTCCGCTTTTCAGCTGTGTGTGTGGTTATTACCCAGCCTCACAGCCTTTTTCTTGGTTGTCTCTTGTGCTGATTCTGGTGGGGGTGTTCCTTTGCTTCTAAATCTGTAGCAGGAAACTAATGCAAAGTGGCTCTGGGGAAGGCATTAAGGGTTTGCTGGGTAAAAAAACGCAAATACCATTGTGTGGAAAATCAGGAAAAAAAAGACTGGGATTCCCTGCCAAGCTGTCTGACCCCCTGTGCCTTTCACTCTTGTCTTGTCAGCACACCAGGAAAAGGGGGATGAGTGCCTCTTACCCCAGGCTCCTGGAAAGTGGAATATGCTGCTGCATTCTCCCTCTGTCTCACAGACAAAAATCAGTCTTTCCACTGCTTGCCTAAATGCTCTAACTAGTAGGTGTCTGTTTACTGGCTTGTTTGCATTCCTTTTCTCTTAAGCTGTACTGTCTCTGTCTGCACTGTGGAGCAAGCAGTTACCTAATTTTACACAAGGATCTTAAACTATCCCTTGCTTTCCCAACCCTGAACCGAAGCACCTTTCTTCCCTACAGGCCCTATAACAAAGGTAGACTCATGAGAGAGACTGTAACCTGCATTAATTCTGCCATATGAAAGGAATAGATCTGCCTAAAACAAGCTTGTTACACCTTATTATGTGACAGTGCTGAGCACCCAGATTGAGGGTTAGGCTTAGGTGCATCGCAGCACACGCACATACGTCCCCCCACACCAAGTTCTGCTGGAATCCTCTCCAGGTTTGGAGTTGCAGCACAGCCAAGGACTGGGAAACCTTTGCAGATAAACCTATTGTTCCTTGACAACCCACACTGTGTGAAAGGGCCTCTGTAGATAACGCTGTGTTTTGGTCACCAGCCAGGGGTACAGTTAGCGAATTTGGAGGTACTAAAGCTACCCTAGAGATGCTTGGATGCAAGCTGTAAAATGGGTCAAGGATGGGGGGTGACCTAGAGTGGGGTTTTCGTTTGTTCTTTCCACAAAGGCCAGCAGCACCAACCATACTTTGCCACTCTTCCAATTTGTGGTCGCATCCCGGTTCAGCTGATTTGCAAGACTGGAAAAGAATAGGTGGGGGAAAAAAGGGACTTGGAAATGTTCATTCCTCTTTCTGGTTCTTGCTAAGGCTCCACCTAGGGTGAATAAATCGGGGCTAGGAATAAACATTTGCAAGCAGCAGCTATCCTGCTAATTGTTTTTGTCTGAGTGAATACTCAAGTCACAACATGATCAAAACTCGTTGTCAGGAGAAACTTGCACATGTGTATGATTCATGTTGATAAAGCCCTAAATCCTTTAGGCTTAGCAGCAGCAGAAACAGCAAAGGGCAGCACAGGAACTGAAGCATGGAGCTAACAAGAATGGCAAAAGGATTCTGAGAAAGAAATCAAACATCATTTAAATCTTAGGTAAAGAACAGCTCCTTTAAGAGCAAGGTGTCCTAGGTCCATCCAACCACAGGAAGAAGGCTGTGACTAGCTCTGGTTCCTCAGGGAGCAGCTGTTAACTTCGGTAGAAACAGCTAAGAGGAATTGGACGACCTGGCAGACACCAGACTCAGCTTTATGAGAGTCAGCATATGCTATGTTGAGAGCCGACATCAAAAACACAAGAATAAGCAATTATGAAACAAACAGCAGGCTAGCGAGCCCTGCAGGAATTTCTTTATGAAAGACTGGTTGAGACATGGAAGAAATGTTGTCTGGTTTCAGTAAGTCTGCAAGTTGGAGATGACATTGCAAGAAGAGACAAAATACGTGCACAGGAAGACGGAGGGAAGCTCTGCAGAAGGTGTTATTTCAGCCTTATGAGATACATCTTCCTACCACCTTAGAGAGAGTTCAACCCTTCTTCCAAGTTAAGGATAACTCTGGAATTTCTAGTAGCGGGCACTTTTATTTGCCTGCTCACCACATCAGAGCACTGTGCCTAAGAGTAGGGTTTAGCAGATCTTACTCAGTGCCCTTCCAGTTTCTGTCGTGGACTGGCTGTGTGACTCTAGGCAAATTGGCTTACATTAGCATGTCATGGGGCTCCTTTCTGTAATCTCTCTTGTCCTGCCTGCTTAGAAGGTTTTTAAGCATGCTCTTAGTATGGGGATGTACAGCACCAAACACGGTGAGACCCTGATCCTTACTGCATCTAGTGGACTAATCATATGTCCACCCAGAAATCAAACAGCATGAGACTTGAAGCAAACAAAGGTGGAAGACTTTTGATTAGTGAGCACTGCCCCACACACCAGCCTCATCTCCTTTGATATCCATCTTCTAAACCTATTTTAGTAACATGTCAGAGGAAATTACAGAGTTTTGTATTTGCACCAGGGATTTTTCTTCACCTAAGCTTCAAAATACTCTTCCCATAGGTGCTCTTGGCACTACTATATCCGGAACAGAAGAGAAAAAGCAAACACCCATCATCTCATTCTAAGTAGCTGAGATGGCGATTTCCAATAGTAACCTAGCAGCCACCCCTCCAGTTACCTGCATTCTGGAGGTCCTGAACTTGAGCCGTGCCCACATTTCTGGCTGAGTGGATCACTAAGCAAAACTTAGCACGTTGGGCTTTGCTTCAGCTTCTGCTGAAAGTCAGTGCTGCAACCAGGGGTGGAAGCCAGGTTCTCCACTCCGTCAGTCCAGTGCTATGCTGCTGTAACCAGCCATTAGAACAATGACCCCATGGCAGCAGAACCGAGGCAATACCCATTCTCCAGTAAACGCTTCCCATCCACCACCCCTGCATCCCAGAATTACATTGCAGACATGATTTGAGGAGAGACTGGAAAGCAAAATCTGTGGTGTAATATTGAGGTGCATTGGAAAGACTGATGGCAACGTGCAATAAAAAGAGCATTACCTCTTTTCCTGCTTTCTCGATCTCCACTGTCACTGTGCTGTGGTTCTTGTGCTCTTGGAACATGCAGAGGTAGCAGATGCACATCTGGTCCGTCTGACAGAACAGCTCCATGGTCTTCCCATGCACAGGGCATTTTCTTGCTTCAAAGTCCCTGATGGGGTCCAGGAGCTGGTGGTCCCGGAAAGCTGCTCCCTCCAGATGGGGCTTGAGGTGCAGCTCACAGAAGGAAGCCTGGCACACCAAGCAGGACTTCACAGCCTTTTGCTTGTTATCAATGCAGGAATCGCACAGAACATCCTCGAGCTTCACCCTGGGCCATGACCCGGCTGCTCTGTCAGGCTTGTTGAAGGGGGGTCTTCTCAGGTCGCCTGTCTCTACCAGAGGGAGGGAAGTTTTCTTCAGGTCCCCCATCTGCCCCCCAGAGAACAATGACTTCCTCCCTTCCCCTTCGCTAGGCAGGAAGCTCTTTTTGGAATCCAAATTGAAGAGGGACTTCCTGAGATCGCCCTTCTCTGCAAAGGAGAGCGGTGGTCTCCTCATCTCCCCTATCTGTCCACTGGCATATTGCATCTTCTTTGAATCTGCCGAATCCATGCTGAAGTAGGTTGATCTCTTCTCGTCAGACGACTCCACAAACTGAATGATGGGCCTCTTCCAGTCACTCCCGGAGAAAAGGGAGCTCTTGATTTGCCCTGTCTCCAAAGATGCGCTGCCGGTGCCCTTCAGAGCTTCCTTCTCGCCTCCACTAGCGTTTGTGTTCTTCTTCACTTCTTCTTCCTTTTTGGGGGCAGATGGGCTCTTCACATCCTCTGGCTTCCCAGTGGTACCATTTGTCCTTGCTGCGCTCCCCGTTTCCATCGTCTGAACAGGGCAAATGAGCTTCACCACTTAATCTATCCTCCAGTTCCTGCCTCTCAGCCCCAAGTGGGTATGTCTGCCCAGTCGTTGTCTCAGCAAGGAATGACGATAGAATGCTGGAAAGTTTCTGCCCAAGTGACGCACCTGGAGCTCCAGCAGGGAGGAGGAGAACGCCTGGATTATGTTGGGGAGACGCAGGGAGAAAGAAAGAAGTTACCAGGGATCAGAAGCTACAGCTGTGCAGTTAATTATACAAGGCAGTCCACACCCAGGAACATTCTTGTCTAACCAGGTTTGGGAGGAAGGGCTGTTTATATACATAGAAATGTGTTGGGTTCTTTAAAAATCGTTTTCATTAAGATGCAGCAACCAGTTCGACCGCTTGTTTCAAAAATAAGTTTGCTCCTTGTTGCCAGGAGCTGAGGTTACCTCCTCGCAGAGATGGGCAGGGTCGGAGAGACCATGAGATGCAGAAGATGGGTTTGTTAACTGGGTCATACCCATGCACAGAAATAATTATGGCTGTAATTAAAATGAACGCCTAGAATAAAGCATTCTTAAACTCGATTCCCCTGAGGGCTTACTGCATTCAGTAGGACAGGGAGGGGAAACACAGGGATAATACTGGGTTTAAAAGACCCTATTACCTTTATATTTATTTTGATGTTGGGTTTGTGCAAGGTCCGTCCATCCAGACCTAGAAATAACCCATCCAGGGAAGAACACAGCCTGACCTGAACTTAAAATGGGCTAGTGCTGTTTTTCCCACAGGCCATGTAATCTCCACTAATGTGATGAGTAGAATAAAACCCCCATTCCCTATTTCACTGTACGGTCTCGCTGAGGGAAGGGTTCAGGTGTACCTGATGTAGCTCTTCCCATAAATGTCTACTGAACTGAGACATACCTGTAATGTACCTGGAAGGAGAAATATTTTACAGCTAAAGAGGCAAAAAATATTTCTGGCAAGAAAAAAGAACTGGGAAAGGGTTTTAAAAATAGATTTGTCTCCAGTAGCTGTATTCCTGGGAAATGTTCAACTTGTTGGACTCACAGAAGATTTTAGAAGAAAAGGCTTCTTACAAGCACTGTGAATGCCATCATCTTGAAAAGAAGGAGGTTGATCTTCCACTCGTATCGTATCAATTTAGCATAGATTATGTTCTGAATTTCAGAGAGATTGCTCTGAGATTAATGCCCTGGCTGTAAATTAACCATGCCTAAGATTTATGCTTAATCTAATTGTCACAGAATGCAATGGTGGTGTTGCTGGAGAATATGATTTTCCGGCTTTAATAATGTCTCCTTTTAAACCTGTAACAAAAGCCTGGCTGGAAGTGTCTGAAGTACTGGAGGTAAAAAGCCAGGTTTACATTTAGCACCACTTTTTGAGGTGTGGAAGAAATAGAGGTGCAACCCCAACCAAGAGCAGCATACATTTTGGGTCTGATATGAGAATGAGATAGCCAGGAAGCGCCTGTCTAACAGATCTAGTTTCTAAGGGCTTTGTGCAAAAAGAGATAAGGAAAGAGAAAACATTCTCCTCTTCAACAGAAATGTGGTTAGGGCCCCTGGCTCATAGATCCTGTCCCTCTTACAGCCTGTATGTCATTATAGCTCTCTATAGATGAGAAATGATTGAGTATACAGTGGTTTTTTTGGATAATAGTTGTTGGAAAAGGCCACACCTTCTTCAGTAATTTTGAATGGAGAGGTTTTTTATTAAGAGGACCATAGTCTTTTGTGAGTCATTCCTCATTCTATGGCATAGCAAAGGGCAATGCTACTTTTTCAAAACAAATTTCATACAAGGAAGGCACTGATTGACAATCACGTATTTCTTTCCCCCAGCTTCCTGGGCTGAGCTGATCTTCATAGCATTAACAGTCCTGTAGATCTCCAAGTGATTAAAAACCCTGGAGGGTGGAGCTGCCTGTTCTCATGTGTACAGAAGAGAATCAGCAGAGCTTTTCCAAACTAGCATTAATACTTGAGGAAGAAAAACAGCTAAAACTTAAGACCTTATAAAATGTCTAACTTGGAAGAAGGTGGCCTTGATTTCTCTTGTTTTCCTGGCAGGAAAGATTGTGAAGATTTTGGAATAGGCAGTCAAAAGATTAAGGACCGATTTTTTTCATCTTGGTTTTACTGATGCAAATCCAGAGTAAATGAGTTTAATCCTGTTACTTGAGGCAGGCTTGGGAGTATCTGGACCCAGGAGGAGGTTAATTATTGATTCTCCTCTCCATGCAGAGGCACATATAGCCTGGCATCCTGCAGTAAGTCAGGTTATGGCTGTGCTTTGCCTGACCTACCCTGATGCCAGCCATGGTATTAGCTCCTCCATTTGTCACAGTACTGGTGAAGTATGGCCATGCTTGGGATGTAAGATGTTGTAATGTTTATCATCTGCTGCTCCAGTCAGAATCAGATGGGCTGTTGTCTGCCTTTAAAACATTTGGTATGTTCCATAAAGTTGCAGGTCCTTCTTTGGCTTTTGAAGGGGTGGCATCTGTCCTTGCTGTTTAGTTTTGGAGTATCCTCAGCTTAAATGCTGTGTCAGACAGAAAGAGGGAGGTTGTGCATATACGCACACACAGACTAATGCAGCCAAGTGCAAACTGGATTCCTTGAAGGTCTCCCACCCCCTTTTGGCCTCCCATGGCATGTCAGCCTCCCTCCGCCTGTCATCCTCCCAGCCCTGTTGTCCTCTCATCCCCTATCAGTATCAGGGACACTTTCACTGGTCCCCTTTTACCCTCAGCTCACTCTCAAGCATCCCGCGTGCCTGGAATTAGTGCCTTGGGCATGTCCTGCTTGCAAATACCTGTGACAGCGTGGCAGGCCCACATGTGACCAGCAAGAGCTAAGTGCATCACCTCTGCTGCCACTCACCCTGCTACTTTGATCTGTAGCCAAAGGCCAAGCCCACCTTTTCCCCAGCCTCTTTCTGCACTTCATCACACCTTATCGTGGTGGTTTTTTTCATGACAAAGGACTGTTTGCTCATGTCTCTCTTGTTATTTCTGGCCTGTCCTGGGAAATCTGCTGTTCACGCCTGTCTGAGATTTGAGGAGCACATGGTGCTTGTAACCACTGCCACTGCTGGCTAACTCTGCCTGGGAATCACAGGAGGACTACAGCAGTTAAAGGGCAGTTTGTTAGTTAAAGGGTAGTTTCTCAGACAACCTGTGCTTCGGTTCCCAACCCTATTTAGAAGACTTGTGCACACACGTGTATTTCAGGCAATTTAGAAGCCAAAGTACAGACTGGACGTTCCTTTATTGTAGGCTTTATCTTTCCGCCTCCCGGAGGGAGGTTCCTGATTTCTGTAGCATGAGTTCACACTTGTGTAAGCATCTTCTGTGATTTCTGTGCTAGCTATCCCTACTTTTCCCGCAGAAGACAACTGTCTCCTATCTAGTGCACTGCGTCAAGCCGATCACACAATATGCCCATGTCTATGCCTCTGACTCAGAGCATCCACCCACGTTTGGCATCTGCAGTGCCTTTCATCTGAAAAACTCGGAGCGTTTTTCAAAGGTTCACAAATTAAACTTGACAACACCTTCACAAAATAGGTCTGGGTTGCTAACCCCATGGAGCAATTAGAGAAACTGAGGCATGGACTGTGGAACCGCCTGAAACGGTGCAGGGAAAAAGTGACACTTTTTTTTGCCTGAAGTTGCTATGCAGCCTTTTTGTTGGTTCATTCTCTTATTTCTAATGCTTGTGACCCCTTTAAATCCTCGGTATGTTTTTGCTGATGCTTTTGTTCTTGTTTTGAACCTGGGTTTTTTTTCATTGTTAACCAGTAAGTTTAAGTACTTTATTGCTTGTACTCAAGTGTTTCCATTGTGTGATGTGCTCACAAAACTCTTCGTGGCTAGAAAGAATTTCCCCAGGATGGAAAAAGTGAAAATATTGGGTCCATTTCAAACTAAATAGAATAGAAACAGTTAAGCCAAGCCTGGGGCACTCCTTTAGACAGGCTCCGGAGCAGAGTTTCAAACGCCAGTGACTGATGAAGTCATGGGGAGTCACAGAGAATTAGATCAACCAGCCCGTGATTCACTGGCCCTGGTTCTCACAGTAACTCCAACCAAACTAGGAGCAGGGAACCTGCCTACTAATTGCCTACTCTGTGCTCTACCCACTAATCCACACTGCCTTTCACATCCTACATATTTTCAGTCCTTTCTCATTTCTTGCACCTTTATGTAACACAAATCCACAGCCCAGAAAATGGTGTGCTGGCTATTCCTGCTACAAGAAAACACAGGAAATCAACCCATCGAGCATGTAGACACCGTTGAGCAATGCCCATGCATTAACCAGCTCCCAGGGTAAGAGCAGAGCAGGCAAAACAAGTTCAAGGCTTCGTGTTGCTTTCACACGTATCACATTCAGTCAGCAATGCATCCAGATAGATCAGCAGAGCTACCCTGGTATATAGGGTTAAAAAACAATGCTGCAGGTGTGCTTAAAGCAGATCTACAGATACTCTCAGAGCTTCATACAGGTGATTTATAGAAGATAGACTCAATTTATATGGCATAAAATTACATTCAGGTACTTGTGACAACATGGGCTCACCGCCTTCATGTGATACTCAGCTGTGTGTTGCAGGGTAGGCGATGAAGGGAAGGAAAACAGAACCAAGTTGTTTGGGGGATGCATTTTCATGCTAGGGAGCATGCATCGAGAGCTCAGTGAGGATGGTCAGGACCTGGCTTCAGATACGAGGGTGTGAATTCTTGGGGTAGCATGAGCCTCTGAATAGCTCCTCCAGGGTACCATGACAGGACAATCACAAGCTTCCCAGGGCTTATATCAGGCCTGCAGGCTATGAGCTGGACCACGGGGAATCTTAATTATTGGAACAAGTTACAGGCACGATGTAAGTGCCCGTTGTGTAACAACGATACTCAGTGAGCGTGCAGGAGGAGGGTGAATCACGGAAGGAGTGAGAGGGTGTGTGACAGGACACAGGCATTAACTGGAGGATATGTGCTGCCTGGGGGAGGACCCCTTTCTAGTGGTTATGCTGAGTCTTCAACTTTGAAAGGGCTGAAGGGGAAAATGACTACTCAGCATTAAATTCGTAGGGAGGACAAGGAAGGGAATACCAGCTAAGGAGGAACATCTGTTTGAATCAAAGGGCACTTCTCATGTAAGATCAAGCAGGGTAAATCTGTTCATGTAAAAATATAGGCTAGAAATTAGAAGAAGATTTCTAGACATCACAGGGGCATAGTTCAGGCATGGCCTTTGAAACAGTCTTGGGCACCAGGATCTGAACTGTATTCAGCTTGCTGCAGTCATCAACACGTTGCCTAACTGTATGGATGATACTGCATGCCTTCAATGTGCTTACAAGGCTTGTTGCGCCATGTCCAGTTTGGTTTTAATTCATTAATTAAGCCTGTGTTTCAAGGCTTCTGCTGGTTGCCTGTAGAGGCCAGGAAGGATTTCCTGCTCCCACCCCCCTTCTTTGATGATTAACTTGGTTTCTGTGTCGTTGGTTTTCAGTTTTTGTTTTCTTTTCCACCTCCTTTTCACGCGCTGGAGATTGGCACAACCGGAGATGGGGAGCTTGGGTGGAGCTGGGTGCACCTCTCAGGTGTCTGCTCAGCACAAAAACCCCATCTCCAAATCTGGGATCGGGAAGGAATATTCCTTGGTTGGATTGGCAATGGCCAGTGGAGCTGTGTTACCTTCTGCTGTAGGCCAGCAGATTCCTTTTTGGCTTCTTGGCAGCCTGGGCACAGTCAGCCTCAGTAACCACACGGTTGTGATTTCATGGATGGTTCCACAGGCAAACTCGGGAGACTGTGATTCAGTTCTCTGTTCTGCTCCAACCTGTTCATAATCTTCTCAAGTGCTCTGGGATCTCCAGGAACAAAGCCTACTACAAGAGATAGATATTATGTATGTAAAATTGACAGCTTGTATCATCTCATGATTTTGGGGCTGGAGAAGAAGTAGTAAAACATTCCACGCTTAGCAGCTGGCAAAACAGGATTTATTGATACCCAAATAGATGCAACAGACTATACTCCTTCCAGGAGAGATTGGGACCTGTGGTATAGGTGTTAGCACACAGCCCCCAGGATCTCTTAGTGTACTCTTCTGTGAGGATGCTCTTTTTTAGCTTCTGATGCTTGGAAACAGTAACTTTTAGCATCATTTGCTGTTGTCCACAGCAGCAGGTCTCTGTAGGTTTGCATCTCAGCAAGAAATGCTGAAAGGCGAAGAAAAAGGACAGAGAGCTATTAATCAAGTCTCCCTAACACTCAAACTACTCTGAAATCACCTGTCTTTGGCAATATCAAGCCAAGCTTCCCTCCAGGCAGTGCTTGTTTCTAGCAAGGGTAGCATGGAGAGCTGTGCATGGAGAAGCACCCCTTGCCATGGCCTGCCCTGGAGACAGAAACTGTGGCTCTGTCCCTCCTGAGGTGTCTCCAGGTCTGCGTGGCCACTGAGCAACCCAGCATGATGGGAGAGCAGGAGTGAGAACGGGGCGAAGGAAGGGGTAGATGCTTCTTTCCCTGTCCTTCTTCACAGTCCAGGCGCTGCTGAGGGGCCCCTGTGCTTGTTGGATCAGCTTTAGGTCAGTGTCTTCCTTGCTAAGAGGAAGTGTCATCCCTCCTAAATGTTCCTTCACCTCTTGCAAGAGCCTCAGTGTCTCAAGTCAGATCCCAGCTGAAGGCTCAGAGACCCTTCTGCTTAGAGGGATGCTGCTTAGAGGGATGCTGCTTAGAGGGATGGGGAGCCCGCACCCACCCAGGGCAGATGTGGAAAAGCCCCAGCAGGCAAGGTCTTGGCTGCCCATGGCTTCTTCCCTGCACAGAAACCTCCATTGGAGGCTTTGCCCATGTGAGACCTGCTGCTCCATCACACCAGGAGACAGCTCAGCACTTGGGAAGCTGCAGCCTCACCTCGCTGGGCTTCCCTACCTGCCAGGGAGGCTTTAGGGCAGGCGGTGGGTGGGCCCCGCTCTGTGTCATTGCTGGGTTCCTGGAAATCAGGAGTGCAGGACAAGGGGGAAGCCTGAGGAATGAGGCCACCACGCAGGGCAAATGAGTGAGAGCTCAGCTCTTGCGTCTGGTTGTTCAGAGGAATTCTCATTCTGAAAAGCCCCTGGGAAGTTCACTAGGAAAACATGTTGAAACAAGGGCGCTTATTCACTCTGTGACTGAGCAAGACAAACATCCAGTGCGTGTGTGTCTTGATTTACTCCCCTCTTCCCCTATAAATACTGAAGGAAAAAAATATGACAGCAAAAGAAAAACGAGGCAGAAGTGAAGGGGGAGAGACAAAGAAGAGGGAAAACACTGGGAAAAGGAGGAATGAGAAAGATATCAGAACAGCCCTGGGAGAGAAGTATAAAACCTAGATAAGAGTGAACTTGGGGCCTGAGCCTCCCTTGCTCACTGCCATGAATACAGGATAACGTGACAGAAGCTGGGTCAGGACCAGACCTCGAGGAGGGTTAGCATCCACCACTCTTACTCATCAGGAGCAGTGCTGCGCTGCGTGCCTTGCCTGGACTTGCTTGCCCTTGGTCAGCATTATCCCTCTGTAGCTGAATCCCACCCTCTGGTTTTAGGGTGGTGGCAACTGCCTGGTAAATGACTTTGTCATGCCATCCCTATCTCCAGAGGACAGCAACAGGATCAGCAAGGTGCAGGGAAGCAAGCAAGGCTGCTTTTGTTCCCGGTAGCAGTACAAAGACTGTATTTGGGTTGCTGGCATTCAGATGGAGATGGGAGTAGAGAGAAGGCAGTCCTTGACACAGCTTGTCTTCCTCGGTCCCTTATCTGCTTCTGTCAGCGGCCGCTCAGTGTCTGGGGCTTGGGAAGGGATGTGCCATTCAACAGGAGCATGTGGACACTGGCCCTGGCTTGCACAAATGGGAGTGAAATTTGGCATGCAAAGAAAGCAGCGTCTGATGGAAAATGTCTGATGTTTGCCTTGGAAAGGAGCTGGGGAAATGCTGATCACGGTAGCTCTCACGTCACTGGCACTGAGCTCACAGTCCTTCAGCACCTGTTTATACCTTCCTCCAAGCCCCACTGAGCTCCAGGCTCACCTCTCATCCTGCCATCCCAGCTCTCTGTTCTGGCTACTGCCTCTCTCCAGATGTATCCTCACTGCTCTGAACAGCCCAGAAGAGTCCCCTGCACCCTGAATCCCCCCTCACAACCACCCTCTAACCAGCCTCCATCTTCCTGCCAACTGGGACTTCTTTGCTTCGCTCCTATGTGGTCTGGTGGCAGAAAAAGCTGTTCCTCTCTCCGTCTTTACCCAACAAAGCAAACCTGTGCAGGGTTCTCTAGCTCCAGAACCCTGGACCTGACTCAAAGTCAGGGGAGATCATCCTCTTGTTGGTGGCCCGTGCACGGCCACCCGCTGCATCCTTGCCCATGGATACCTGCTTGTCCATCCCATCCTCTCGCCTACCTCCCCAGGGCAGGGCTTTCTATGTGGCTAGCATGTGGAGCTCTCCTCTGGCCTTGGTGGCAGCTCTGTCACTGCGGTGCCACTTAACTGTGTGGTCAGTTAAGTGCCCATAATAAGGTGCAGGGTAGCAGGCTGGACATTGGCAGTAGCAGCAAGGGGCACAGCCTCAGGCCAGGCATCTGCCACACTGCCTTGCATGCCAGCCAGCACTGTCACTGCTGCTGGCCCTGCGGAACAGGAAGGGCAGTGAGGTTGGGGAGCTCTTGCAGCTGCATGTGAGCATTGGAAGGTGCCCAGCACCCAGAGGGCCCAGAGCTCCTGCATTCCTGACTCCCCACCTCGCTACCTCCTGGCAGAGCCTGCTTCTCCAGCACCGAGCGCTGGCAGAGAGGCAGGATTTGGCCTCCTCGTTGGTGGTATAGTTGTGAAAGAGGGAAAACTAATGGGGGAGATTCCCAGGCAGCTCTGAGCCATGTGCTGGCACTGCAGCACTGCGGGCTGCAGGAATGCCAGGGAGTGGAGAAAGGATGCTGCTTGTGCATGGGCAGGGAACACCTGGAGCTTGGGCAACTCGGGGAGCTGCCCCTGCTGCTCCGGTTGGCTCCATGCATGCGCTAGCTGCTGGCCTTTGTTACATTAATTGCGTTTAAGTTTGAGGCTCCATCAAGTCCAAACGCAGCCTAACGTAGCGTCATGGGGCTGGCTGGCACCCAGGAAGGAAAGCCAAGGGGGTGGAGGAAGATGGGGTGAGAAAGCTGCAAGCCTGGGGGAGCTGCAGCTCTCTTCTGGTACAGGGAAGGGCATGCTTGCCCTTGCCTCACACTCCCTGCCTGTCTCCCTGCACCCTGGCAGCGATGATCCTGCCTTCTGGGCTGGCTGGCACAGCTTTCTGGGGTAAGTTCCCATGTCAGGGGGGCACAGTGCCACCCAGGGCCACCTCACCCACTTGCTTGTACCTCTCCTGGAGATCCTGGTCCCGTGGCAGCAGGGAGAGAGGCATCGTGTACGTGTGGACACACACGAAGTACATGTTGGTTCTCGCTGAGGAGGGTGCATGCCACCCAGCACCCTGAAGAGCTGCTGACTTGTAAAAGGGTGTTTCTGGTGGTTGAACATCTCTTGGACACCGTGGAAGGTTCCCATGTCGCTCGCTTGGCAGGCTTCAGTGCACAGCTTTTCCCAGACTCAGTGTTCGCATCTCTCTGACCCATCCCCATGCCCTGCACCGTACTGGGGAAGATGTGAAAGTCCAGCTTAGATGTGCACGGGAGGTGCTTATTCCTCCCCACTCACCTTCTGCAGCCACATGCCTACACCATGCTCTCCTACACAGCCAGCTTGTGCAAGGATGTGGTCTGGGGAGGATGGCAGAGATGCTGAGCCCCACTTTCCTCCTCCTGCGTGATTTCCGTGGTCCTGGGGTTTGTGTGCGAGCACTGAAGATGGAGAGGGGCAGCTCAGGGCGATGAACGGTGGGAGAGGAGCTCGCACCGGGGGTGCCATGGGGTGAGCATCCTCGGGGCCCCCTGCTCGGTACGGCTGCCAGCCGCTAGATGTCCCCCGTAACCCGCACACGGGTATCGGGAGCGCCGCGGGGAACGGAGCCTCCGGAGCGCGGGCATGGGGGAACCCGCTCCGTGTCCTGGATGGGTCGGGAGGAGGAGGAGGAGGAAGAGCCTTCCCCGAGGCCAGGGGCAGAGGACAGGACCCGAGCTTTACTATAGCTCATTTCCAGGCTTTTCTGTGCTTTGCTAGAGAGTTAAATGCACCGCCATTGAAACGCAGCCAGCCCTCGGGAGCAAGAGAGCTGCTGAGCCAGGTCCCGAAGCACAGAAGGAGCAATGATCTGCCTGTGTTGGAGCCAGCCTCTCCTTGTGCTGCTCCCCTGGTCCATGCCTGTCCTGCCAAGGTCCCTGACAGGGCGGGTGCATCCATGATTAATCATCAGGAGGTACTCAGCTCCTTGGGGGGTTGCCCAGTGCCTCTTCCTCTCCTCCTCCCTGCTGGAATGCCCCAGCTGCAGGGAAGGGATGACTGGGTTTACAGCAGAGAAAACATCCCCGATTCCTTCCTGGGGGAGAAAAACATAATCCTGGGAATCCCAGCTTTCCCAGTCCTGCTTTGCTGTCCTGGGAAGACCTTCTCCCTAAGCGGCCTGAAATCAGTGCTCAAGAGTAAACGCTATTGCCTCTGGAGGGTGTCAGCAGGGTATTTCCCAAACATCTTGAATACAGCTTGCAGCTTCCCCATCTACATACACCCCCCTCGTTCGAGTCAGCTAGTTCCCCACACTATCTTATCAGCACACTCATTATCCCCTCAGAAACACAATGTAAACATCTCCAGCAAACTGCTCTTGATGGCAATTTCTTTGCCAAATAAGCCACTTCCCCGCTTGAGTGATGGTTATGAGAGCGGGTTTCTGTAACTGCTGCTGTTTGAACAAGTGAGGAGTAAATACAGCTCCCTTTCTGGGAGCACACACGTGCACCTGCTCTTGTGGAGTTTCATCACAGGCAGGGCTAGGAAGGTGTCTGTGGGAACTGCTCATTAAAATACTGGCAGCTCATCACTGCTGCTTTGTTCGGTTTCTAACCTGGAATTTGGCTGAGGGAGGAAGATAACACTGGCAGGAGCTGCCAAGGGAACTTTTACAGTCCAGGCTGTCAGACAGTTGGGTTTACATCTTATTCCAAAGGATGGCACCTCCGCTGGCACGGCATCTCTCGGCAAACACATCAGGATACTGACACGGGCTGTGTTGGGAAGAGATCGGTTGGGCTTGGGGTGGCACAATTGCAACGCTGGAGCTGGGGACCACTCAAAGAGCAGAATACTGCTGTGCTAAGCAGCAGGAAGACAACAGAGCACTCACCACCTTCAGCCCTTGCCTGTCTCTGCTTTCATTACCTGCCATGGCTGCTGTGGGATTTAGAGCAGTCCTCAGGCTGCTCTACCTCTCAATGGGTAACGCAACTGGATGCAGACAGGCTGGGACCTGTTGGGGATTTCAAGTGCTTCCTGTGCTCTTCTTCAGCATTTTAGCTCAAGCACAGCCTAAGAAAGCCCCTTCAGCTTTCCATGATGTTTACTCCTTCACTGAGTGACCCAGTCTTCCCCCTCTGAGCCTGCACAATCCGGCTGGAGCTGAGCCCTTGGCTGCATTGCTCTCCTATTCAAAGAGAGAAAGAGGGAGGATGGGGACAAGGGAAAAAAGCAGAAACTAAATTAGTCTCCCAGCTGGTAGCTGAGCTTCCGTGCAGTGATTCCAGAAGCCTGTGCAATTCCTTCTCCCATTGTAAGGCTTCGCTGCAGACCCTCGCAGCTTGCTTCAGGAGCAGCATTCCATTCCATGAGCACTGTGCTAATTCTTCCCACAGTCTGGCTTGGGGTGGCTTTCTCAGATGGGCGCATTCCCACCCTGCTCTGCTGTGTCTCTCTTCTCTCTCAGCCCATATTTCACCGAGATGGGGTTTTTTTCTTCCCTTCCCCATGTAAATAACACCACATATGGCCACAAACGGTATGTTCAGCCAGCGGGGCTGCTTCTGACAGGAGCCAGTGCTAAACTAAGCAAACAGTATCGTTCAGCAGCCTGGCCTGATGCCCACCTTAGCAGGCTGAAGTAATCCATTAAAGAGCAGGGAAGGGGCAGAAACATGAGGAGGTGAAACAGAAGATTTTGAGTAAGGAACTCAAATACAGATCAAAGAGGGAGGAAAGGAAATCCCTTTGGCGTTCTGCACCGGTTATCTTTGTTTGCTTCTTGCAGGGATGTAAGGACACTGGAGCAAACTTCTTTGTTGCTTCATGAGCCCTGCCACACATTACAGCAAGGTACTGGTGCGTGGCATGCTTTGTACTCTCGCCCTGTGCCTGCATTGCTTCTTTACACTTATGTATGTAGTAGTTGCTGTTATGGTAGCTGAGAGGAAGACTGAACAGAAACAGTGCTCTAAGCATAGAGCCTTGGTTTTTAACTCTGCTTTTTGGAGCTGGAGGAATTAGAAAGGAGAAAGGAGAAAAAGCTTTGTCCATTCTGTGCTGAATCCCAGTTTCAGTGGATCCCTACTTCAGGGAACTGCATTTGATCCCGGTCTTGCAGTGTGCCCTGCTTTCCAGGCAGCGGATACATTGCACCATGCCCTGCAGTATCTGTCTGATGAGGTGCAGAAACAGCAGGCTAGCTGGAAACCTTGCTCTGAGATGGGATGTGAAATAATCACAGTTCCCTAGGGGTATATGTGGTAGAAGGGGCAATACAGAACCTTACGGCAAGGAGTTCTATGTCCTGACATGCCATAAAAGGGATCTATTAGACTGAAGATCAGTGGGGGAAGAGAGATGGGCTGGTCCTGGCATTGTGTAGATTTCCAGGGTCAGACTGGGACACGGACAGAGTCCATTGCCTGATACAGAGTGAAAGTGTGTTCTTCCTCAGGAAGTGAAAGTCTCTCATTTAGCATGAACAATCAGTGTCGTTAATACCAGTAAGGAATATATTCTGGCACGTGATAGAGGGTGAATCTCTTCACCAGCGTCCACTGAACCAGTGAGGAAAGGTATTGCCCTGGCCTGGATTTTGATAAGCGATGAGGGCACCGTACTGAGAAATTCAGCCTTGGATGCAGAGATTAACTCCTGATTCAATTAGATTGAAAGGGAAAGATAAACAAAGCTTGCAAATAAGGTTCTGGATTTCAAACAGGCAAATCATTGTTGGCTAAAAGAAATCCACAGGAATGAAAATTGGACTCGGGAGCTCAGGGGAGACTTTTGCAATATTCCCAAGTCAAAAAAAAGCCCAAAGTTTAAGCTGTTTGAGATGCAGGGGGTGGGGGCACCTTCCAAGGGAGGTTTCCAGTTCCAGCTAAATGAATAACCACCTCAAAAGGATGCTAACAGCCACCAGAATGCCTGCAGGGGATGTAGAAACAAGCCAGATCAGCAGAGAAAGCAGCAGCTTGGAGGTTGGCGTGTGGAGGAATCAATGAGAGCTGTCAAAAGCCAACCTGGCTAGCCTTGCAATGGGCGTTAAAATAACTAGCCCTAAGTTCCTCAGGTGCAGAACAAAGAGAGCAAGGAAGGAAGGAAGAAATGGTGATGCTCTGCAATCAGCATGGGGTAGAGGTTAAGGAGGGTCTTAAATATTGCCTTGTTCATGATGACTTCATCATCAGTGGAGGAAAGGGGTGAATGAGGGGCAAGTGAAGGTATTCAAGGGGAAAATGACAAGTTCCTGGTAGGAACAGGATTCACTTTCTGTGGGGGAATGCCTTCTCCTCCCTGGTTCTAGAAAAGCAGAGGAAATCACATCTCTTCCATCGGGGTTTTTAACAACCCCGTGTCATCTCATTTGGTGCAGTTATCACAGGACCAAAGCACCTCATTCAATACCTGCAAGTAAAAAGGGGACTGGGTTGGGAGAGATTGGTGTAGTGGGTTACAGAAACGCCACCTCTTTCCTCATTCGAAGAGTTAAGGCTACATGTGAATGGAAAATGAAATGGGTTATGGCTGCCTAGGAGGGACAGTTGTTTTTCTACCTAGTTGTTTTTCTTCCCTAAGATAAATCAAGTTGTAGATAGAGCCTGGGGAAGGGAGGGGGGGAAATAACCAGCCTCTCTGACTTGCTCTAACATGAAGCTCAAGCTATTTCAAGGAAGCAAGTGTGTGATGTAGTTTCTCCTATGACTCTGGGCAGATCCTTTCCTGTTCCTGGAGGAGGAGACCGGGCTCCTGAGAAGCACTGCTGCTGATCAGCTTACATGCACGCCTGTGCTGGTAGCAGTGGCCACGGAGGTGCTTTACCCTGGGGTCTAATTGCATTGGGCTCCCAGTTGAATCACTGTGCTGCCCGTTCCTTCAGCAGTGCCTTGTCCAAGGCAGGGTGAGCAGGTTGGACTCAATAGAGGCAGCAGTGCCCTTCAGTGTCTGGAGGTTTCCTAACTGCACAGTGAAGAGGCACTTCAGGCTCTGGTTTATGGGGGTTCCTCTTGGCTCTCCTGCCACTGGGCTGTGCAGCCAGGGGCATGCTGTGACCCCATCTGAGTGCAAAGACGAGCGAGGCTGGAGGGATGCCAACTATCAGTGCTGTTACTGAGGTCTCCTCATCCGCCTCACTGCACGCACTCTCACTGCCCTAAGAGCTCACAGTAACTCGAGTCTGTCCTTCCCCTTTTCCTTACTTCTCTTGCTCAGGCACGTTGCTGAGCAGGCCAAAAGTCAGCGCTGCTTCGGGAGGGAGCCCCTCGTGCTCTCAGCATTGACACAGGAGGAGAGGAGCCAGCTGGCAAGGAGAGGAGCCTGGGCTTGGGGAAGGGATGATGAGAGGAGGAGAGGAAAAGCTTAGAACCAGGGACAACGCTCCTTGCTCTGATTTGTGCGAAGTCTCTGTGCTGTCCGTTAGCAAATTCCTCCTGCATTTGCCTCAAGCTACAGCCTGGAAGCAGGGGAAGATGAAAGAGAAGGAAGAGGAGGTGGGAGAGGGCCCAAGCCTTGCTAAACCAGAGGGATGTGAAACCCGTAGCACTAACCGGCTGTCAGCAGTTTCTTACTGCTCCCTGCCACGTAGTTCTGAGCCCGGCAGCGGGGTGAGCTCACAAGAGAAAGGAAGGGGAAGCAAAGGAAGGCAATGGAGATGGGAAGGAGGGGAAGGGAGATGGGGATTAGGGGCCAGTGGGAGGGGATGCTATGGCAAATAGAGCTAGCAGTTTCCTCCAAGCCCTGAAGGCATCTCAGGGTCCAGCAGTGGGCAGGAGCTGCAAAGGACTCCCTTAATTCCTCTCTTTGCCAGCCAGGAGTTTCTCCAGGGCTGCCTTTCTCCTACAGACAAAAGCTTCCTCTCTTCCTGTTGCTGTCCTGGTTGGCAGGCAGCAGTTTGACTCCAGTGCTTGCTTTGCCTCTTGGCACTGGAGCAGCAGATGGGGAGATATTGTAGCTCAGTTGGAAGAGTCTGTTCTGAGTTTGGGGTTTTGCTCTTTTATTTCTAACCACAGTTAATGTCTCTAATGCTAAGCTAGGCTGCTCATAATTCTCCTCCAAATCTTGCACTAAGCAGGCCCGCTCCTGCTCTGACTCAGGGTAGGAGATGTTCAAAGTGCTCCTGCAGGGCAGGGGAGGGGGTTGGCAGCTCTTTGCCTCATCATCTCTTGCAAAGCTCTTTATTGACCTTGCAGCTCTGCACTCTCCTGTCCACCCCAGAGGGTGCCCTCTGCCTTCCCCGCACCTCCCTGAGTCACTTCCTCAGTTTGGAGGTGTTTTGAGTGGGAGAGCACACCTGCTTTCTCCCCGGATGCTCTGTATGGACCCCTACGCTCTCCAGCAGTGCCAAACAACGACCAGGTCAGTCCGACCCATCCTCAGAAGGGCTGTGAATATTCATCACCAGCCCCCAGAGTCAAAGCATTCCCTAAAGCCCGGTACAACCACACGAGCTGATCCCCACTGACATGCCTCACCTACCAGGATTAATCATTACCCCAAATGTAATGCTTCCACTAACCCTGAAACTGCATCGGCAACGTGAAAACCTGACCGACTTCAGTGCCACACTAAGCAAGAGCTCTCCTGCCCTTCGCTGTCCTGCCCTGGTTATCACATGGTGCATTTAATGCTTGCGTGGCACCAAAACCTCTGCCACTGGTGCCAGGGGTTCCCTCTGTGCTTCCACTGCTTGCTGGTGCACGGCAGGAGGCAGCCAGCCTTGCCTGGGACTTGTGCTTGCTGTCACCATCAGCATGACCACAGCAGGGGGACCAAAATGATACAGCCTGCGTGCATGCTCGCCACATCTGCCCTGGGTGGGATCTAGCTCTGCGAGCTTCTCCATCCTCCTGGCTGCTTCCAAGCACGGGAAGGCTGCCCGGCATCTTCTGCTGTCTTGCTGCCCCGCTGGTGGCTTTGGTGGTGGGGGAAGGTTTTGCTCCAAGGCAGGGAATAGGACTGCATCTATTTGGAGCCTGTGTTTTGAATGGGGCCCCTCTTTCTGACCCCACCTCCTTTCCCCTTTTACGAGAAGCTGGCCTCTTTCAACTGACAGCAGGGCTTTCCTGCCAGGCTTGTTAGCTTTAGCTGGAACAAATTTCCTTTGAACTCAGCTTGAATTAACATCTCCATGGCAATAGGATCAGGGCTTTGTCTCTTGCAACCTGCCTTTCACCCTCAACAAGAGGTTCTACCAGGAGGTGGGAAGGGAACGGTATTGCCACCCTGGCCAACACCACCACCTTTTCCTGGGGGAAAGCAGAGGCGTTTGCTGGGAGGACAATGCAAGGATGATTCTACTGTCTGTAACTTCCCTTGGGCAGGGGAGGACTGGGGATGCTGCAGCAGATGCTGGCAGGTCCTCGCTCCCTTTAGATGAGCTCGCTAACAGAAAGTGCCAGTGAGTGGATGTGTGTGTTGGGGGTAAAAGGAAAGCAGCTCCTTTCACTTCACCATAAACAATCACAAGCACAGTCCCCCTGGGACTGGGTTTCCCTGATGCTGAGCCAGTGCAGTGGAAGGAAAACAGTGCTCCCTCTTTATTCAAACCCAGCATTTTCCTTTCCGCCCCGCGCTCTCACCCCATCTCTCCTGCAGCCACTCCATCTCTCCTTCATCCCCATGGTTTGGGAATCTGCTGCTGCTGCAGGAGGTTGGCTGGGACACTCTCCCATCCCTTCACGAGGTTAGGTGAGGCACAGAGCACATCCTACCATAGTACCTCTTCTCCCCTGCAGTATGAAAAGGCCACAAGTAAGTCAATGACCATCTGGCTGTTTCCTTATCAGATGCTCCTCCTTATTCCTCCCCTAGCTCCCCCAGAGGGAAGATCCCCCTCTTCAGGCTGTTACAAAACATGACCTTTCCAGTTATGTTAGCTATGCATCAGCCCCAACGCAGGCACCAGATAAAGGGCCACTTCATTCCCTCCCTGTCTCACTCCTACTCCCAGCCCCGGCCCACGTGGGTCTGTCTGTTTGGCAGTAGTGGGCTCTCACTAACAATATGGGGTTTTTTCCTCTTGTAGAGCAAGAAGCTGGTTCTGCAGCCAAGTCTGTAGGTGGGAAATAAAGAGGCCTTTTCCTTTGAATGCCGGGTAAATTCTTCACAAGCTGCCTCAGGGAAATCAAATCTCAGTTTCTTCTTTTGGGGGGCATAACGGGGAGACGTAAACACTGCAGCAACCGCTTCCCTTTCTCCTGCTCCTCCTCTTCAGGCAGTTCCCTGCTCCTAAATACCCAGGGAAGGCAGTGCTCTTCCTGCTCCCCACATCATGGGATGGGCCGCAGGTGCGTGGGCAAGACAGGGAAGCCCCAGACAGATGTTGTGTGTCCAGAGAAGTCGAGGTCATTGCAACTGTGGTCCCCCGAGAGGCTCAGGGAGCAGAGCAAGGTCTTCTCCATTGCGGTATGCTAGCATCAGTGGGGTGCACGAGGAAAGGAGTGCAGGGGCAGCACCACAAGGCCCAGGCTTTGCAATGCAGTTGCTTATTTGATTTCCTTCCCTACCTCTTTCCCCCCCCAGCGCTGTTTCTCCCTCCTCGGTGGAGTTGCTGCAGCTGGATCACAGCAGGCAGTTTTCATTCCCTGTTAATGAGAAACTCCTGCACTTTGTCCCTTGAAACGGAGCCATGCTCTCCACGTGATGGCGGGGAAAGGCTCCAGCTAAGGTTACGGGTGAGAAAGGGAGGCGAAGGGGTAAGCTAGCTCCCCTCATACACGTGGTTCCTGTGCGAAGGGCTGAGCTGGGTGGTGGGAAGGCACCAGCTGAAAGCCAGTTGCTGGGGGACTCAAAAGCCTGTCTGGCCTTACCCTGCTGACCCTGCGCTGACTCAGCGGGCTGTCTGGATCTCTTCATGCCAGGGATCAGGAATTCATCCCCCTACACTTCCCACCTCCCCGCCTCTCCATCCTCAGCTGCGATTAGCACGCAAGAGCCTACATGCATGTACCAGCCTCCACACTCCTGCAGCCGTGAATCATAAACCAGCGGGATGGCTTCCTGGAGCTGGAGACCAGGGGTCATTCCTCATCCCCTGGTGCAGCTGGGCTGGCCTCTTCCCATGGGAACAGCTTTTGGTCAGGGCCAGGAAACACTCCAGCATCAGATAGCTGGGGCAGACCTTAGGACCCTAGGGCAGGAGTGTCAATGAGAAGGAAAAGGAGATTTCTTTTCCACAACCCAGGCTTTGCTGCCAATGGTTCCACAAACCTGCTTGGCATCACCAGGGATGCAGCTTTCCTCCCTCATCCAGCCCCGGGTTGCAAAAGCATGCTTGCAGGGAGTGGACCCCCTCTGTGCAGGGTACAGCATGCTCTTCATGAGCTTCTGTGCTCTCCTGCCTCTGCTCTGAAGGGGCAGAGCACAAAGTGCCAGGCTCTGCCTCCCTCCCGCTGGGGTTAGTGCCTTTTATCTCAAGCAAAAGGTATCTCTTTCCTTGCTAATATAGACAAGAGTGCCATGACCCTTTTGTGGCTCCATCCCAGTCAGGGATGCTTGTTCTCTTGCGATCCTGCCCCACGAGCTGTGAAGGGAATATAATGTGATTTCTCCTACGGTGCTGAGAGCCACTCAATTAATTCTGGGCTACAGGCTCCCTTCCAGCAGCACCCCATGAGCAGTGGGATGTATGCCCTCAGGCCTGGCGCTCCTGGGGACTCGCCTGCTGCCCAGCCTGGAAGGGGTTGGCAGGGCAGCTACAAGCAGGACCATCTTGTTTTGTCCTTAGCCAAGCACTGAGCTCCATGCCGCAGCACCCTGGGCACACAAAGGGGACTTGCCAGTCTTCCCAGCAGTAGTTCTGTCTTCCTCCAGCTCTCGTGCCCCCTTTCTGTTCTCTTTCACACTCCTCTGCTCCCATGAATCGCTATGTAATAGCAGGCTCTGGTTTTATTCCACCACATGACTGCAAAGACGCATCCCGAGCTCCAGAGGAACAGCTCGAGCCAAACCTCTTCACACGCTGGGGTATTTGAAACCCACAGCCCAGCCCTTTCACGAGGGAGAGTTGGGAGCTCCGGGATTTTGGTATAGGATGTTTCCCAAATCTTGCTGCTGATCTCTCCTGCATGCCACAGAACGGGAAGGCTGAAGCATCTCGCCTTTGATGCAACGGAGGGAAGAATAAACTTCCCAGCTCTGAAGCTCTTGCATTCCTGCTTTCCCCACCTCCTAATGGGGGGGAGGCAAAGCAACAGGAAACTCTCAGACAACTGTGATTTTTCACTGGTAACTGCCCGAGCTCTGCAGCTGCACTCAGAGCTGGGTCATTCCAATGGGCTGTGGGGAAGGGCAGTTTCCCATCATGGCCTTTGGGAGCAGTGGTGGGGGAAGCCCCATCTCTGAAGGAACTGGGGGAGAGGCAAAACCAGAAACAGACCTCGGAAAGACTGCATAGAGACACAGCAAACGTTCCTCTAAGTCCTGGTAGTGTGCCCAGCCGGTGGGATGCCACCGGTCTGAGAGCAGGATGGGGGGTATAAAGGGTCACCTGGAAGAGTTCGGTTTCCTTCGCTGGCCTGGTGCTTCTCACACTTTAGCAGTCCCCAGCAGTGCTGGAACGGAGGCAGAGATCTTTTATTTCACAGTTCTTTAGCTCCATCCCCCAAACGCCACATCAGCAGCAAGCTGCAGGATGACCTCAATGAGGAACAGATTGTCCCTTGGCCTGCCTCCATCTCACTGCCTGCGGGGACATCAGGCAGGAGGACCTTGGGGAAGGAAGATAGAGATGAGGGAGGGTGGATTGTTTCCAGGAGCCACGCGCAGGGATAGCAGCACCCAGGAGCTGGAGCCAAAGCAGCAGCAGGGTTTGGGAGCTGCAGGAGCTGGCACAAGGAGGGCAGGGGGGGTTCTTTCCATCATCTCTTTTGATGGCTTGTTGGCAGCCCCCAGCACAAGTTAGGACAGAGCTATGATCAACTCTAGCACTATAACCTGGACCCGAACCAGCTCTACCCCTTCTTCTCCCCCATTGGAGCCCACAGCAGGGAGTGAGTGCCGCCAGCCTCACTTACAGTTAGACCCATGGCTGTGATGAGAAGAATATAACATAACAATAGCTTGCAAAGCTATTTCCAATGAGCTTTAAGGAGAGCAAGATTAGGTGACACTGAATGCAGTGCATCTGTCCGTGCACACAGTGAAGAGGCATTTTGGTTAACTTGGGGTTTTTACAAAGCTATTTGATTCAGTGGGCACATCAGTCCAACAGGCTGCCTGATTCTGCATTAATGTTCCAGGAAAGCATAGGAAACATTTCCAGCTACATCTGCAAGAGAAATATTTGCATTTCCCTCCAGGCTGATTTCTAACCCAAACTGGTGGGGTTGGGGGTTGCTGCTTTTCTCTAAGTGTGCACAAAATGGATGTTTTCCTTTCTTCTGGAAAACTTGAAATTCAGGCCGCTGCAGATGCTCGAATGCCAAATTGCATTCAAGCACGGGAAAATGTTGAATTCGTAAGCATAAAACATATGGCGCTTTGCTTTGGAATAAGATTAGAAGGGAAGAGCTCAATTGTAAAGCCGAACTGAGGATGGTTTGTTATTCAGAATGAAAAGGCAGAGCTTTCTTTTAGCTAAAGGGAGACAGAATTTTGAGCAGATCTGTTCTCTGAAAGTGATCTTTTTTTTTCCCTACAGTCAAGCAACAGCCTTATTAATTATTTGTATTGGGGTCATAGTAGCTCAATTATTAAGTGACGTACGTGAAAAGCAAAAGATCCTTTATGGGAATGGAAACTACCAAGGAGATATTTGCAGTTTAAGGGGAAAATAGTAACCAGTGGCTCTGTGCAAACACAGAAGGTTTGGGACAGTTTGGCCTTTAATTACGGGAGGGAAAGGGGGAAGGAGGGGCTTATTGTTCATAACTGAACAATTTTGCTCCGGGCTTAAACTGATTCCGATCTCTCTTGACTGTTTTGAGAGCCGACCCTCAACATGGGGCTGCCTCTCCCAGCCCACATTGCTGCGTCAGGTCTGATGGAGTCAGATGAGTGCATTCAACTGTGCAAGGGGATTATGCTTGTTCCCATGAACTCCTGCTTAACTAACTACCCCCCAAAGCTCCCAGGACCTTGGGCTGGAAGACTCAGGGGGTTCCTGTGAACAGAGCTGGCATTATCTTCGCTCTGTTACATTTACCCAAAGCAAAACGTCCCCATTTTCCTTTCATGCCATTCACATAATGTGGGTCAGAAGCGACTCGAGTGTTGTACTCAGAGAAGAGCAGCTTTCCCGACCCCTTCTGCAACTGGAGATTGCCCTGAAGCACAGCACCTAATTAACCTTGGTTTAGTCTTTGTAGCTGCAGGTGTTTGTGGCTCGTGATCCTATCCTGGGCCCTCTATTCAGCTCTTCTCATCTTCTGTATTCTTCTCAAAATGTCCATTTTATAAATCACTTTAATTAGGTTCATATCATTCTATTTCTATCGCTTGATTTAGGCTTCAGATTGCTTCCGTTACATCTTATGTGTTGCTTTGGTTTTATTTATGGTGCTTCTGGTGCATTTGCATTGCTTTCTTTAGATGGATATCATTTTGGCTGAATTTACAGTGTATATCACTTTAATTAGATTTATATCCCTTTGGAGTTTGAGGATTTCACTTAGATTTATAGTATCGCTTTTACTAAGCTTGTCTTGCATGGAAGATTTGCATCCTTTTTGTTTTAAAGGATATTGCTTAACTCAACACCGATGTTGCTTTATCTAGACTTTGGTCAGCATCCCAATTAGATATATGAAGCAAGAACTCACCACCTGCTTTTTCCCCCACTAATTTCCACTGGGATCATTCCAGCACAAACTGTGCTGATTTAAATTAACCTCTTCCAAGTCAGCACCAGCAGGAATGTAATGGAGACCATCTCACTAACTGGATTCCTCAGAATACCCAGTGGAAGTCCAGTTAGTGAGATACCATTTTTATTCCTTTCTTTCCTGTACACTAAATATCACACCATCATAGGGAAGCTGAGCACACTTTCCTGGCATGACAGGGAACCAGAACTGTGCTCTCCCAGGATGCAAGACTCTGGGATCAGCGTCCAGTTGGGTGACATAGGCTCCAAGCAAGTCTTCTTGTCCAAGCAAGTGCCCTAACCATGAAGCAAATGGGAGTTGAGGAAGCATTTCCTTCTCCACTTTACTTTTTCCAGGAAAATACTCACATATCTCAAGGAATGCTCAGAGCTGCTAACCCCAGCCATAGTGGCATCCCCCTCTTCAGCATTTCTACTTGCTGGTACCCCTGAGATGGTATCTGTGCAAGGGAAGCAGGCACCAGGGTGAAGCCATGCCCCTTCAGTCCTCATTTTGAGCCACGGTCTTGCAGGACATGAAGCTCCAGTGCAAGAGCCTGTCCCCCAGCATCCCGGCCAAGATCACACCCGGAGGAAAGCCACTTTTAACAGCCACAGAGGACCTGGTTTTGTATTTCCTGCCCAGCTCTGATCATACTGGCATAAGAAATCAGCTAGAAGGGATCTAAATTCATGTGCTTTGGGGGGAAAGCCAACCTCTGAGTGAGATAATCGCATCCTCCCCATCCCTGGAAACGGCAGTGATTACTGCAGGGCAGCTTTCATGGGACAGGCTCAGAAGACTTCTGCAGCGGGTTTGAATAGGATTCCTGTATTCGTGTGGCATTTCGGAGCCCATGTCAAACAGGCCAAGAGTTGGGTTCAGGAAAGGAAAACAGCTTTTCACCTACCAGTGCCTTCGTCCTGCTGCGTCTTCTTTGTCTCTCTCTGCCCTCCCCCTCTTTGTGTTTATTCCCTCTGTGAACAGGACAAACCCTATGAGGCATGAAGCAGTGAGGGAGGCCAGGAATGTGTTACAGAAAGCCTGTTGCTTGGTAGTTGAATCCAGATGTTAAAGGAAGGAGCAGAGTTGTGAGAGCGGGACAGAAAAAGGCTGGAGCAGGAGAAAGTAAGGAGCACCAAGCCTGTGCTCCCCATTACACCAGTTGAACACAAAACGAGTATGAATTCATCTCTTCAGGTACAACTTCTGTTCTGCCTCCAGAAGCTGCACCAATAGGGAAGCCTGCCCAAATCTTCAGTGCAAAAGAAAGACTGACCCTGCAAAAACTACTAAATTCTACTCCCCTGATCCAAGAGGAGAAGGCATCCACGGCCAATGCATCACAAAAGCAGCTATTGCTCCCATAAGGAGCTATAGAACAGTGTCTATCACGAGGGAGAGTTTCCCAAGCGTTTCTTAGTAGGTCCCAGATGTACACCATCAGCTTGAACTCTGAAGTCTCTCCCTCAGACATACCAGACTTTTCCACACGATCCTTCCAGCTCTCGTGGCCTTTCCAAGGAAGGGCAGCCCAGATCTTGACTACTGTTAGTGGACAATCCCCACTAGCTCCCATAGTTGAGGATTTGTCTCTTATGGGATCCTTATCTGTACTGTGCCTTCACGGGTGTTATATTCTGTGGCATTTCGCTATCCTACCCTATCTATCACACAGACCACAGCAGGAGCAGGCTCATGCTTTTGAGCCCCTTCACGTGAATATATCCAAAAGAAAAGGGGCAGAACCCCTTCTGTGCAGGCGAAGAACCTCTCCAACTGCTCTCCTCCCCCTTTCCTCTGCCTTTCTCATCCTCCCTGCAGTTGCATCCAGCCTCTGAATGAATGAGCATGGGATCTCAATTAGTGTGCATCTCATCAGGACATGAGCATCTCTGGAAGAGAGTCTGCATGGGCTGTGGAGGTTGAGCACTCAGTTAACTTCCCAGTGCCCCGCCACTGGGGCCTCATCATTTAATTACACCCAGGCTGCTGTACTTCTCAACCTCTTAATTGCCCAAGACAGAGAACAGCGTCGTAAACAGGTCAGAAATAGAAGATGATAGGCATTGTTTAAAGAGAGTAAAGCTGTTTTAAACACCATTCAGAAGCTTGGTTTATGTAATTGCCAAGAAAAGGAGGGCATTCAGGAGGGGCAGCAGGGAAGACTCAAAAGGGACGCTGAATAGTTTTTAATTAATGAAAAATGACTTGAAGCCCCATTCCCTTCTGTAACAGTAAGATCTTTACTGAGCACCACAACACAAATACTTTCCCAGAGCTTCAGATCAAGCCATAGGTCCTCTGTAGTAATACTCCTGATAATAGCTGGGATTTAGACAACAAGCTGGGGACTAAGAGAGTAAAAAACATCCAGTTAACTCTCCCAGAGCTCTGTTGGCTCTGCAATGCTGTGACCAATAGTAAAAAGCTGGGTTTTGTGTGTTCAGATCCCAAAAATAGTTGCCCTGACTGAATCCTTCAAACAGCACTGATGATTCTTTCAGTTTGGCATGAAAATGAAGGGCGGAAGATTAAAGAGATGGAGGCAGAACATTTGGGTCTGATCCCTGACCACAGCTGCACCAGCTTCAGCTGAGATTAACACCAGTGCAACCCCACTGGTGCACCTTTCCTGAGAGCCAGGGCTTCCTAGCTGCTTTGTGGCTTCTTGTACTGCATTTCTGTCCCACAGATTGCGTGATGCCTCCAAAGGCAAAGGCAGCTTGAAATGGCAAACAGGAGGCCTTTCTGAAGAAGCAGAGACAACCTGGAGGCCCTAGAGCTTCTTGGGAACCACTGTGGTTGTTGATTCAGCATGCTGTCTGAGGGGAACCACGCCGGCAGTGACGAAGCTTGTCTCCACAACAGCAGAGTTGTGTGGGACTGAGGTCAGGTGCTCTTCCCCACTGCCCGGGTACCAGGATTGTTTCTTAGAATAAGCAGCTCCTTCGGAACAAACATCCTCACTCTTTGATGTGTTGGTGGTACTGTTGTTGTGGTGTTTTAAATACCTTGGTCTCATGCTCATAATAAGAAAACTGCCCACAAAGCCTTTCAGTAAGTTGATGAGAAAGTAGCAGTCATTATTACTGTCCTCCATGGGAGAGTAAACTTCAGATGCTAATGGCCTCTAGAGTATTGACTGATTACTCACATTGGGGTGAAACAGCAAGGGAAAAGGGCTTTCATTCTCTCTGGTCTTAAATGCTCCTGTATTCAGGGGGTTGGTTGGGCAGAAAGCATCCTAGGCTGCGTAAGAGAGAGTTGCAACAGTCTGATTGTGGATTTCTTTGGGATGGTGAGGAACAGGACAGATGTATTCCTGGAACGGACGAAGGGAGACGATGGTGCAGGTATTTATGCATCATCCAGTTTGACAGCCTGGACGCAATAGCAAGTGGGTGGTAAGTGGTGAAGACAGGGTGGCTACAAGCATTTTTGTTTGCCTGGTGTATTTGCATGCAGGAAAAGCAGGGCTCTTGCATGCAGCTTACCCACAGTGTGGGATGCTGTCGGACTTCTCACGCTCTCCGTTTCTGTTTATCCCCTGCCTGTGAGGGCTCTAAGCAAGGGCTGTCTTTAAGCCCAGGTAAAGATCCTTCCTGTTTTTCCAAGGTGCTGATGTGACACTGAGCTTCTCTAAATGAAGTTTTGAGGAAGAGGGAAGGAAGGTTTGTAGCTTGGCCAAACATCAGCGGTTTTCCCTGGGGATGACAAAGAATTCATCTAAGGCATCAAGGCAAGCCCTGTGTCAGATTGTAATCCCTGCTCCCACGCACTGCCCTGCTGGAACATCACAACAAAGCACGGCACAGAGTGTTTTAACAGCATTTTTTCCCCCTTAACCTTGCTCTCAAACATGGCTGAGGTATTTTAATGGAATTTTCCTCCCAGGAAAAACACTGCAGTGTGCACACGCAACAGAAACTCTTGGCCCAGACCATTAACAGTCAGTAAAACTAAATGTAACTCAGTAACTCAACCTGCAATGGGAACATCAAACTGTAAGGCATGTTTCACCTTTCCTGCAGTTCAGAGAAGAGGTTGTGTGCACGAAGAACTGTCCCACGCTAGCAAACGGCAAAGATAAAGAGGCTGAGCGACACCAGTAAAGTGCTGCTTGGCCACTCACTTTGTCCCAGAGTCTTTGAGCTGTGCTTGCCATTCAGTACATCTCCACTCGCCACTAACCCGTTCAGAGTCTCTTGCTGGGATACTGACCAGCAGTGTCTGTCCATTTCCCTTGTCAGCTTTCGGTCTCTTTCAAATCTCAGCAAAGCACTCCTTCCTCATTACTCTTCTGTTCTCTGCTATGTGCCAAAGAGCTACTTGCTCTTCAGTTCTGCTCGCCTGCCACTGTTTGGAATCTTAGCTTGGCAACACGGGAGGAACGCTCCTGAACTATCTCTTGCAGCCCAGGATGCAGGTACCCAGTGGGCACTGCTGAAAGAGTGTATTCCTACAAATGTGTATTGCTGCAGAGAGGACAGGCTTCTCCCTCCTTGTGCTTCATCACATCACGTCCAGCACAGAGAGGGGACCGCGCTGTGCTCTGGTGCTTGGGGCTCAGCTGCAAGCTGATGGACCTGAAGTAGCCCTTGTGCCACAGGGAAGTGGATTCCGGATTTGGGCTGAGAAGCAAGTACAGCCCTATGGACTGGAAGTCTTCCAAGGGTTATTTGTGCCCACTGACCTCATGGCACTACTCCTTCCAGCCCCTGCTGGGGTCCTCCTGTCTTTATCCTGAATTAATACGCTGTGAGAGGGGCCTTCTTTGTATGTTTCTACTTTGTGGGCCCTTCCTCTCTTGCGTCCAAGCTGAGCCATTTCTTTTCTCCCCTGTGTGTACCCCTTAACGTTTTCCTCTCCCCATCTCTCATTCTTAGCACTGCCGTTGTCCTGAAGGGCATTTCAAGGAGACAATTTGAAGGAGGCTGCGAAAATTTAGGGTTAAAACTTGCGTGAGGCCCCACAAAAAGCACTGTTTGGAGAAGAGTGATCTCTGCCTGGAAGCGTGGATTTAAACGGTTGTTTCCTCTTTATTTCTGTGCTCCTCCTCGCAAAGCTCTTTCACTGAGAGCCTGATCTTGCCTGCCACAAGTGACCTTTGTGTTTGCAGAGAGACCTTTTGAAATCAAAGGGGCCCTTCACGAGCATCTGCCCATCTGGAAGTGATTGCGGAACCGGGGAGGGGGTGATGGTGGTGAAGGGCAGATCGGGAGCCTTTCGACTGTGACCTGCAGAGTCTGAAGCGACCCAGGTCCACACGCCTGGGGAGGACCACCTGAAGTGGCCCACGTTACATGCTCAGGGGCAGGAACACATCCAGCACGGGTCGTGGCAGCCCTGTAACGGTGCGCTGCCTGGGCAGTCATGTAAATGGCGTTTGATTCACTACAACCGCACGTTTGCACAGGCGGGAGAGCCGGGCTTTGTTGTTAACGCTGCCCTCCCTTCTCCTTCCCGACTGCAGTTTGTAGGAAAACACCCAAAGCAAGCGCAGGGCTGCCCCGAAGCTGCCCGGAGGGGACGTCTGTCTCCATCCTCCCGCCGCACCCAGCGGACGGGAGGGAGCGGGGCCGTTGCCCTGCCCGGAGCTGCCTACCCCGGCCGTTTTGCGGGCTCTGCCCGCTCTCCCTTCCCCGTCCGGGCGCAGCCGTGGGCCGGCGCTGGCCCTTTAACGGCGGGGCGGCGCGCTGCCTCGGTGGGGCAGGTCCCTGGGCCTGGGGAAGGAAGTGACGGGCGGGGGGCGAGGGAAGAGCCCGCCGAGGGCTTGAATGAAAAGGGCGAGCGGTCTCCGCGCAGAGCCACCCCAGCGGGGCCGGGGCTGGGGCTGGGGCTGGGGCTGGGGCCGGGGCCGCGGCGGGGCTCCTTCGCACGCCGCCGCCCGCCCCATGCCGGCGCTGCCGTGAGCCCGCAGCGGCCGGCCCCGGCTCCGTGCCCCGACGGGGCGGGCGGGGATGCGCGGCCCGCGGCACCGGCTGCCGGCGCTGCCCGCGCTGCTGTGGCTGGCGCTGGCCCCGCTGCCCGGCGCGCCCGGCCCCGCGGCGAGGGCTGAGCTGCGGGTGCGGGTGCGGCTGCCCGGCGGGCAGGTGACGGAGGAGAGCCTGCAGGCCGACAGCGGCTCCGACTGCATCAGCCTGGAGCTGCGCACGGCTGACGGCGCCCTCGTCACCCTCACCGCCGACTTCAGACAGGTAGGGCTCGGGCGCCCGGCCCCGCATCCCCGGCGAGCAGGGTTCCCCGAGGAGGATGTGTGCGCGGGGAGCCTGCCTCCATCCGTGGTCCCCCAGCCCCGAGGAGGGATGCGGTGGGGTAAACCCGCAGCGCTGTCCGCCGGTCCCGTCTCCCACGGTGGTTCCCCGAGGAGATCAAAGGCTGCGGTGTGGGAATGCTGGCGCATCGCACCTCGGGGGTCGGCAAGAGGATCGGGTCGGGGCTCCGCAGAGTGTGTGCTTTCTGTGCAGTGAGCGATGGTGATAGCGGTACACGAGGTCCCTTCGGAGCTGGGACTGACTTGGAGCCTGGGAAGACCCTGGCTGAGGGATGGAGGGTCCCTTTGCTTGTGCAAGGAAAAGTCCATCCAGCACTGTTTGGGGTCTTTCTTTGCAATCTCTGCAGAGCAGTTCATGCATGTTTAGCTCCAAGCCTTTTAAGCAGGCTGCTGTTACACCTATACCCTGGGCAGGGAGTCTCTGCGGTGGGGAGACCCTTCTGGATGGGGTTTTGATGCTCTGATCTATCTCCAGGACATCTCTCTCCACGATGTGCGTGGGATACAGTTAGTTCCTTAAGGGGACTCCCACTGCCTTTGGGTGCACGTGTGTGTTTGTGGTGTGGGAGATGCTTGACTGAGAGCAGTCTGTGGGACTGACAACAGCCCCCCCCATAAGGGAACCTTTCATTCTGGCCCAGCATGCAAGAGATGGCTTCCCTGCAGGGAAGTGATACCTGCTGAGCTGAAGCCCAAGATCCCATTCTTCTCAGCAGTAAATGGTAGCTTCTGGGCCAGCCTGGCATGCTTCAGAGCACACCAAGCCTGGCTGGGTGCATCAAGCTTTATATTGCTTAGGGAAGAGCTGTTTGCCCCCATGTGGGTGGTAGGGATGTCCGGTGACACAGAGGTGTTACCTTGCTCCAACCCTCAATTCAAAGTGTTTGCTCCGTGGACTTTGGCTTGCAGCAGGAGGAAGCTCAAAGCCATGAGATGGGAAGGCGTTGTGTCCCTACCTGTTGTGAACCTTGGAGCCTTTTGCCAGGGATGGTTCTGGTGCCTCTTCTGCTTCCAGCTACACTCTTTGGTCCCAGTCTCCTTGCAAGCCTCTTGGATGGTCCTCTTCCAAGTGGAGGATGCAGGGGCGAGCCCTCCTCTTTGTGAGATGCTAGCAAAAGCCATGGTGATTTTGGAGGTGATGGCAGTGCTCTGTGTACTGCAGCACACATGCAGGAAAGCAGTCCCATGATTCCTGTTGAAAAAAGGCAAGACATGGCACATCAGGGAAGCTCAGGGAGGGAGGAAGGGCTTTTAAGGCAAAACCTGCATACTGTAGTGTATTCTTGGCCAAGGGAAATTCAAACTCATTACAGTTCCTCTAAGTAGGGCCTCTGGGATCAGTGGGATGTGACAGAGGGACTTCTGGTGTCCTGAGCTGCTGATCATTTCACTTCCTTGAGCTCTTCTTGAGGGGAGCTTGCTCTCAAGTCTCATCTACAGACCCAACAGAGTGTATGTTGGCTCTTATCTCACTCTCATTCTTATTATAGTTGAGCTGATTCTAGATGCTGCTTCTCTGAACATCTCTTGACTTGAGTGTGTTAAATCCTTAGCTCCATGCATCCCCTCAGCTCCTGCTGGCAGGACACAGGAGATGGTCGCTGGAAGGCTTGGCAAGCATCAGGCTCGCAGGAGTCCACTGCTAATGCTCAGTTTTAGAGCGACTGTGTTCCGGTTGTCTCTGTTCATTGGCTTTGCTGGAAAGTAGCTGGAAAAAGCTAGAAAACCCATAAAGGACTGAGGAGATGAGTTTGTGGTGCAGTGAGTAACGATGTGAGCAGGCAGCTGCCTGGCCAGGCTTCCCCTGCTGACCTGTTCTGGCTGCACGCAGGCATTTCCCTGCTCTGGTGCTCATCCCTCTAAGATTACACAAGTGCTGCTCTCCAGAGAGAAGGTCTTGAGGCTCTTAGCCTGGGTAAAAGCAGCTGGGGTTGTTGATCTGGCTTTCCCAAGCTTGATTGTGTGGTCATGCTGCGGCCAGGATGCTGGGGTTTTGCACAAATGATTTTTCCACTTCTCTGGCTTAGAACTGCAGGGGGTTAGTCCAAAGGCAGACCTTCCCTTCTCCTCTGCTGGCAAGGAGTTGCTGCCAGACCGGAGAAGAAAGGGCTTTGAATGAGATCACAGCACATTGCTCTGCTCTGACAGTGGTGGGAGCTGGGTGGGACTTGAGCGGTGGCTGAGTCTCCCACAGAGGCTGGGATTTTAATTGCTCTTCTACCCCTGGCTCTGTTCCAGAGCTGAACCTGAAGGGTTCGTGTCCTCAGAGCACCCCAGTTTTGTCCTCTAGTGCGGTCAGTGGGAGCCCAAACTGGGCAGTGCAGTGGTGAAGATCACTTCATTTCTCATAGTGAATGTGATGAAAGCGCTTCTTCTCTTCCTGTGTAGTGTTGTCAGGCATGAAATGCTTTCGAGTGAGGGAGACAGCACCCCTAAATGTTGCGTCTAAGTTGAATAGCATGATCTTGCCAGTTGTTCTGCAGTGGCCTGCGAACTAAGTGGGTGGTTATAGTCCAAGGTCAGCACAGAGATATAGAAACCTTTCTTTCTGCTCTTGATGGCTGGAAAAGTTGTGTTGGAAACACAAGGGAGCAAGCATGGGTAATGGTATTTTAACACTTGTGCTGCCAGTCCTTTCAGTTTCCTTGTTAAGAAAGCTGCTGTTATGTGATATTCTGGTGGGGGCTGTTTTGAGAACTTCTTTATGCCTGGGGGTTCTGTCATGTTAGGTGCTAAATGACAGATGAAACAGGAAAGCATCTGTCCAAAGATTGTATCTGTGTGCTTTGGAAAGCAGGCTCTCTTCTGTAGGGATACCACAAGTATAAAAGAGGGTTATAAGTGGCCTCTGACAGTTACCTGTAGTCATCACTCAGGCTGTGGGTGCTGAGCGTGAGGATGCTTAACTAGAGGATGTTTTTCCAAGCATCTCAGAGCAACGTGAGGGTTTCCAGCTGCTCAGTTCTTGTAAGAATCAGGGTCAAACCTTATTGCTCCTGAAAATGTGGGTTCCCCCCCCCTCCCAGCACATCCTTAATTCACCTTTGTACACACTGTGATATAGGAGGCAAAACAGCCAAGTTTCTTCATTCTAGTCAGTTCTAAGGGTTAAAACCGTGACCCCTACCCGTTCAGGGCAACTCAGCTGGCTGTCCGCCCCCAGCGTGGATGCAGTAACACATTCTCTGTGTTGTACAAGCACAAGGACATTCTGGCCAGCTCTAACTGCTCCCCTGGGGCAGTGCAGCAGGGCCCTGACCACAGCAAACGCTGCTGACCTGGCAAGGAATTGGCCCAGGAGTGCCAGTGCTACCCGGTGCCCCGAGCAGCACATCCCCTTTGCGTGTATCCCCCAGTCAGAGCAGGCATGCAACAACAAAGCCTAAAGTGGTCCCACAGCAGCACTGATGTCCTTGGGGAGGGAAATTTGGCAGGAAAGCAGAATGGGTTGCGGGGAGGAAGGCATTGAAATGATTTATTTCCCTGGGAACTGGTTTGCTCCACTCAACATGAAGTCGAGATGCTGGGCTCAGATCTAGACCACACAAGCTTGTAAGTCTCTACTGGATAATGGACTAGAAATGGAGGTTGAATTGTTCTCGCACCCCAGGTGACTGTCTGGAGGGAAAGGAGGTAAGGAGTTCAATGAGTTCCCTGCTCCCCCATGCAGGCTGGTCTTTGCAGGAAGTGCCTTTGGTGGGTGCAGGCAGCTTGAGCTGCGCGCTGATTTCCTTTCTGCTCTAAGGAAAGAGGAGCTGCTCTCTGCTCGCTGTGAAGGCCAAGGCTGCGGTTACCTCCAGTGCCATGCTTAGAGCAGGGCTGCAGAACTGGTTGTTCTCCCTCGCACCAAGCGTGTGTCATCCGAAGCTGCACAATAGCTGTAACTGTACCCGCCACATGAGCGCGGGTCAGGGCCAAGGACTCTCATCGCCCCCATGATGAGCTCATCCGGAGAGTCCCCGCATTGCAAAGGCAATGTTCTGCTGGGGCTTGTTCCCTGCTGGGAAGTTTTGCAGAGACCCAGAATTAAAGGTGTCGTTTGTTGCCTTGGCACTGGTTCACCCCGCTCGTGCTGGTGGGGAGGGAATGGTGCCCTCTCTGAGCAGGAAAAACTCGGTGGCTCTTTCCGTGTGAGAAGCGGGACGTGGTTTGGATGTGACAGGCTTTGGGTCTTGCTTCACCTGAGGTTGCACAGTCAGGGCAGGGAGAGCCGGGAAGCTAAGGAAAGCCAAACAAGGCTTTGCAACATAAGGGTGAAGCAGGGCTTGCTTTAGGTGTCATGGAGTGGGACAGCAGGACTGGAAATGCAGGAAGAAGCATCCTTCCATCCCCTACCGATGAGCGTATCCAGCAGTGATTTTTGCACATTTTTTTTCCTATATGTATTCAGAAACACTTAAATAATTAAAACCTGTGTCTGAGTTCATCACTGAAATGTTACTGAATCCTTCTGTGTACTGTAAGTGGCACTTTGGGACCTGAACCAACTTGGGAGGGAGCTTATCACTGCCTGGACTGTGCCGGGACAAACGAGGGAAGGCTGCAGAGCAATTTTGGGTCTGCTTGCCCTAAGTACTACATGGAGATAATCGCTATTTCATATTTGTTTAACAAAACGAGCCTCCTTGGAGGTTTGCCTCCCTTCTTGGTAAAGGACAGAAACCCCCAGCTGTTGTTTGTGGGATGAGACCTGGCAGCGGTTTGTCCTTGCCACAGTGGGATTGCGAAAACCCTTCCTTCCTTATAGGCACCGATTATTTCTGCTGCAGGCTTTTGGGTGGGATTGAACCTGGGAGCTACACCCCTGTGTTCAGGTAGCAGAAGTATGAGCCCTTTGACTTTGCTCTTTGGGCTGGAGCCTTTCTCTTTGACCCTGACTTCTCGGTTCACCCCGGTGATGCCAAAGAGCTGTGATTCTCAGTCCCGTTATTTATCTCTTTATCAGGAGGTGAAGATCTTCCGTGCCTTAATCCTAGGGGAGCTGGAGAGGGGCCAGAGCCAGTTCCAAGCACTCTGCTTCGTCACACGGCTTCACCGCAACGAGATCATCCCCAGCGAGTCTATGGCAAAGCTGCGGCAGGTAAGAGGCACCCCAGCTCCATATCCCAGTGCATCCAGGGTTTCTGGGTACCCTTCCCAGGCAGCTGCCTGACTGTTTGGCTATTAGACCTACCTTTGACCACTCCTCCTGCTTGAGAGACTCTGTATTAAACTAAGTTTGCCAACAGTATTGATTCTGTTCTACTAATGTACTAGAAGGAGGCATGATTTAGTTCAGCCTAGTCTGCATCGAAGGATAGGTGCATGAAAATCTCTGCCCCACACTGCCCAGTGAAGTAAGTACTGATTCACTGAGAAACAAATCAAAGCAGAGAGAAACTAGCATAAGTTTCAGCTTCAACAGAAGCTTAAGTGCCTTCCATCCAGATAAGATGCCGGTGCATTTGCAGAGCAACATCCATTTGCCCATCTTGTGTTGGCATGAAATCACAACATGCTGTAAGGAATAATTGTTGCAGCCAAGATTCGAGTTTCCTTGTTTTATCCTCTGCAGAAGAATCCCAGGACAGTGCGGCAGGCTGAGGAGGTGCGTGGCCTGGAGCATCTCAGCATGGACGTAGCTGTCAACTTCAGCAAGGGGGCCCAGCTGAGCTCTCACATCCACAATGTCTGTGCGGAAGCCAAAGAAGCGATTTACACCCGAGAAGAAGATGTCAAATTTTGGCTGGAGAAAGGTGAGTTTCCTTCGGTTTCATTGGCTCTCTGCTGGGATCAATCCTGCCAGGTTTCTGGTGATCAGCACAGATCACTTTGGCTTCTTTCTAACTCTAACAGTGGATAAGGCGTGTACATCACTTGCACGTCCCATCGCAGTAGTCTTTATGTTAGTGTGTCTGACTTGTTTTGGTGGTGCTCTCCTAGTGAACCTAGTTAGGCAGGTATCTTCAAGGTAACCTTTCACCTGGTCCACCACCCAAAGGAAATATGTTCTTAGTGCATTTTGTGTATCTTTTGGCTTTCTTTCCCCAGGGCCCTTTGTTCTCCCATGGTTTCTCTTCAGCCTCGTGTCCAAGCAGCCCTTGTATAACCTCATTCTATTCTGCGGCACAGACGGAGCAGCGCTGGCTTTGGTGGCTCCCACCTTCTGGCAGTGCCCTGACCAATGTCTCTCTGCTTTCTCCTGCAGGGGTGGATGGCTCCATGTTCGAGGTCCTGCCCCAGACGTCAGATCTCCCTGACCTGCAGCGCTGCAAGCTGTGCGCAGACCGCTGGAAGCCCTGCATTTGCAGCTACACGCTGAGCATCGAGTGGTACCCATGCATGCTCAAGTACTGCAAGAGTCGTGATGCTGGGGGCAAGGTTTCCTCTTACAAATGTGGCATCCGCAGCTGCCAGAAGGGCTACACCTTTGATTACTATGTGCCACAGAAGCAGCTGTGTCTCTGGGATGAGGAGACCTAGCAGAGCCAGGCCAGATCTTCCCAAGGGGCAGCTCATCTGCCCTCCTTAGCCACCATTTGTGATGCTAAGGGCCTCCTGGAGCTGGCTGCTCCAAAGAAGGAATACAGTTCACAGTGGTGCCTTGTACCAGGAGAGCTCTGTATGTGTGCCTTTCCTTCTGGCCCTCTGTGAATCCCTCCCCACCTGATGCTGCCTCATACTGTGACAAGCGGGCTCAGCTCACTGTGTTGATGCTCTCCTGCCAGCTGCTGGGAGATGCTGCTCCCTGGAAGAAGCAGGAGATGCAGGTTTCTAGGGTGAAGCACTGGGAGGGGTGTGTGTTGTCCTGCTCTGCAGTTAGCCGATGTGAAAGGGAGCAGCTCTGATCAGTTACCAGCTTCAAGCATCCTGATGAGTGGTCAGGGCAGGGAGACAAATGGTCTCGATGACCTGGGTTGTCAAACATCTCTGACACCGAAGAAGCCCCTTCACCATCTCCTGGTGACACAGCAGCGTTTCCCAATGGGAAAACAGCTGATCCAAGGGACCACATACCCTGAACAAGGAAGGTACGAAGCCTACCCAAAGCAAGAGCCTGCCTGTAGCTTTTCCTAGTGCCCGACTGGCTGTTAAATCCTTCCCGTGGCTAGAAGATGTAATGGGAGGGATACATCCCAGCGATGACATTTGGCCCTAAAGGGCTAGTAATTAGGGCTTTAATTAATCCCTTTGTAGACTAGTGAAGGCCCAACTTTTTGTGTTGGTCTTGCGACTCTCCCACTGAGAGAGAAGCATCTAGAGAGACTTGTGGCTACCATCACAACGCTGTGGTTGCAAGGGGGGCGGGAGGATGGTCCCAGGTGGGTTCACGCTGTTGTTTTGAAGAAGGCAGCATTCTAAACCTGCGTCCAGTTTCATGTCCTATTCTGCCAGCTATTCACAAGAAGCTCTTAGGTAATTGTACTGCTTTGCTGTGCCTTGGTTTCCCTTATGCATAGAGCAGGGGTGACACCGAAGCTGACCTTGGCCCTGGTATATACCCACAGGGCATCAGGCGAAAAGCACTGCAGAAGTGCTGCCTGGCTCCTGTATCCCCTTCCATTCCAGTTAGAACAAGCATGGTGGGGGGGAAGGAGGCTGTTGGGGTCCTTGTGTTCCCCTGTACCTCCGGGTGAAAAGCCTTCACAATGTGCCTTTTTGCCTAAAACACAGACATTTTTGATGAAAAGATTTGGTCACAATTATTTTTGTATTGATCACTTAACGGGGGAGAAGGGAAAGGTATTTTAATATTGCAACATGAAGTAAAATACACTTGAAATGATTTTTTTTTAAAACAAATTATTTATCGTTTGTAAGGTTAAATAAACTGATTTTTTTTTTTTAATAGGATCCCTGTAGTAAAAGTTTCTCTGTGCATTGTAATCTGTGTGGGCTCCAGTTGCTTGGGCTCTTGGTCAAGAGTAGTTCCCTTATGGGTCAGTCTCAAGCCTCATGGATTGGGGGGAGCCTCCTGCTGGGTCAGCCCCACAGAAGGGAGACAGCTTTGACTCACCTCAAGCAACTGATGCAGCTTTGAGCCCAAACTCTGGTAAGTAAAAGACCAGCAGTAGAAGCAGGTCCTCGGGTCACCCATTGTGGTGCCTGCTCTTCTCTCCAAGTGATGTGGGAGGGGGTCCCATGAGGGGCTATGATGCAGAGGTGGCTGGAGGCTTGCCTGGGTCCTGCAGGCTCCATAAAGTATTCTCTGTCTATTCCTCTGCAGCTATAGCTGAGGGGAGATGAGGGCGGCAGTTCTGGGCCAGTGAAACGTGGAGTGCTGATTCCCCCTAGTGTGGTGAATGCAGAGATGGACAAGCCCTGCTGCAACCTCAGCCCTTCTCTGCTTGAGCCACCAAGGCAGCCGATCCCCTTACTGTGATTTCTGGGGAAGCTGAAGTAGCTTCTTTATCACTTTCACGGCCAGCATTTACAGGGTATGTTCTCTGCTGCCTCTGTCCTGCTGCAGCGGGACATCATGGGACTTTGTCCCTGCTTTCTGGAGTTAAATCCAGCTGTGGGGGCAGATGGGCTGCAGTCGGAATGGGAGAGGATTGCAGGGTGGCTGTGCGCCTTTCCCCTGGGAGCCCTGTGGAGCCCATTTCCGCTGTTGCCTCCTGTGCAGGGCTGCTGGGAGGGGATACGAGCTCCCTCTGGGAGCATTGGGTCATATCCTGGCGAGCTTGGATATGCTTATTTTATAGCAGTAAGGCTCTGGGGAGCCTGGACTGTAGAAACACCTCAGTCCTTCCTTAGTTATTTTAGCAGCACCGAGCTGAAGTATTCCAGCACACCCTGGTCAAGCAGCATGGTGCACAGCAGAACCAGACCATCACCTCAGCTCTGTGGGGTGATGGAGGAGCCTTTTATGAGCTCGACCCATATTCAGCAGTGCAGGTTGCAGGGTGTTTCGAGCTTTTTCGTGCAGCAGAAGCCAATGCTGTGTCGTGGGGGCTCTGGGAGTAGCCGGTAAGTGAAGGACATGAGCTCCAACTAACGATGGGCAGTGCTGAGAGTCGATGGGGAGCGCTGCCTGGGATAGGGAGCCCGGGGGTGCAGTTTTCCCGTCCGCCACAAGTGGGCGCTGGCGGAGCGCGGCGCTGCGGTGCGCGCTGCCGGCGGAGCCTTACCCGGGCCAGGGCGGGCAGAGCCGGGTCCGCAGCGCCCCGGTGCAGGGGTGCGTGTGGTCCATGCCCCGAGTCACAGCGCTGCAAGGTCTCCCTATCTCCCCTGCTTTGCTGTAAGAGAACCGCGCTGCACTGCGTGTGCCCTTACAAAGAGAAATCCCCCTTTTGGATGCGCTTAAATAACACCCTGGAAAAGCAGCTGTTGCGAGCAGAGACAGGAGATCTTCCTGGCACGGAGAGAAGGCGCAGTTGGCCGGGAGAGCTGGTATAAATCCTTGCTGCTAGGGAGAAAGTGGGGGATTTTGTAACGTCTTTCTGCAGTTCACGTTTCCAGGGCCTGTCCAAAGGCCATACCCCATAAATCAAGTGCTGTCTGCAGAGCTTATCTTCCTCCAGGAGGGGAATAAACACTGGCAGCAGGAGAGCAGGAGCATACAGACGGTGAGGATGAGAGGGTAGATGAGTCATTGATGGCCATGGCAAAGTAAAAGAAGCAGTGCATCCGCTGGCATCTGGGAGTGACCATCTCAGGGAAAAGCAAATCTGCCTTTGCCTGGAGAAGGTGGTCCTATTTCCACAGCAGAAATGAGGATGTTGTGATCCATCCTCTGTTTGTTTTTTTTTTCTCTGGGTAGCAGAGGTGTTTTGAGTAGCTTGATAAGGATGATGAATTCTCTCTTGCCTGCATAGCATGTCACTGAAGCCAAGAGTACGCAGGTGAAGGGCTTTTCTCCCGCAGCTTTTGTGGTGAAAAGCGATTAAATACTGATTGTTTCACTGACCATAAGGTAAAAGTGAGCAGAACCAGATCGCAGCAGCTACAGCGAGGGGACGGAAGGTTCCGCTCGTACCTGGCTGCCCCCCGCGGGGCCAGGAGAGGGCACTGCGGCCCTGGCAGAGCATCCCCACCCGGAGGGTACCCGGACTCCTGTCCGGCTTAAAGTGCCACCGGGCAGCACCAGACATCCTGGGGCTCCGGGACAGGCTGCTCCGCTCGGGAGCAAGGGAAAAACACTATGGAGCAGAGAGAAAAGATGGGAGTAAAGTGTAACTCCCCTTCGGTGTACAAAAGGTGCTCTGATGCAGGGGGGAAGGAGAGAGCTCTCGTGGTCGCCAGCCTTTCCAAAGCCTTTCTCTTGTGCCCTAGAAGCCCTTCAAGCTGGCTGGAAGCCACCAGCAAATCCGTGGTTGACGCAGTGAAGACACTTGATCGCGTCAGCCTTGGAGATGGGGAAAACCCAGACGTGGGGGGCATGCTGAAAACACTAGAAAATAGGCCCAGGAAGGCCCCGAGGATCAGGGCCTGAATGGCTGGGGCTCCACCACAGGCTGGGGATTGGTGGCAGGAGTCCAGCCCTTCCGGCAGCTTATAACAAACCACCCCGTGTCACCTTTGTGCTTCCTGGAGCAGCACTGAAGCAGCCCTGCGCCCTGTCCTGCAAATGTTAGCCTGACCTGAGAACTTCCCTTCCTCCCTGCTTTCCTTCACCTCCCCTCCACCTTTTCCTCGTTAGAGCTCTGTTTAACACAGCCACCCTTTCCACACGGCACATTGCCCTCTCCTGAGGATGTCCTGTCTGACCAGGCAAGCCGAGGGCAGGCACTCCAGCCCCATAACTGGGTCACACTGGGTTGGAGGTGAGGCTGGAGAGCCTGCCCGCCCACCCACCCACCCATCTCTTCGGAGAAACCTGTCTTTCCAGGGAGGGAGAGCAGTATGTGGGAAAGCCGAGAGCCCTGGAACGTGAATTAGCCGGGGAGAGATGAATGTGTGATAGCTTGTACCTGGCAGCTACCGATGGAGCGTGTTAACGCTTTCAGCAGCGCCGGAGCTCAGGTGTTTAATGCAGGCGTCCTGCTACCCCTGGGAAGATTTGGGAGCATCAAGGTAGCGCACAGCAGGGACGGTGCCTGGGTTAGGCAGGGTGACTGCTGGTCACCATCCCAGCACTGAGCATAGGATGTGGGTCTGGCCCCTGGTGGCTTTCTCCAGAAGAAGCCAACGTTAGGGGATTTTCCCCCCTGGCTTCCCTGGAAGTCTCTTAAATACTGCAGCTTAAACAGCATGGAGCAGGAGGAGAAGGAAGAGGCTGCTACTCTCCTATACTCTAAGGATACTGATGTACCACACGGAGCACAAAGCAGGAAAGGGGAGTCTCCATGTGCTGATCCTAACCCTGCCACGTGTCTTTAGCCAAGTCAGGTTACCTGCCTGCTCTCACCTTTCCTCTTCGTGCTGCTTGTTTCACACAGCATCATTCAGGTTCAGCCCAGACTTAGGGGATGCAAAGACTCAGCCACACAGGTTCACTGTGAGCAGACCCTGGGGTTTATCAGTGGCCACATTCTGCTTACTGGGGGGGGGGACGGGGACTGTTCCCACAGCGTGCACACCTTCCCTTGCGGGTGCTGCCCATCCTGGCCGGATGCCTCGGCCTCTCTTACCCATGCATTGCAAAGGGCAGAGCTCAAAGCTTATCCACGAGGGCACAGCTGGGACGCAGCCCCTCGCTCGCAGCCCAGCAGGCAGGTGCTGCGGGGTGTATCTGTGCAGCTGAGGGCGGGCAAAACCACCTTCCTTCCTCCCTCCCCTCCTTCCCACCCCACCCCACGCCCTGGTAGCGCTGCAGGGACTCATCTATTCCCGAGTTACTAATATGCAAATGGGAGCTTTTGCATGGGCCAGGCGCCAGGCTGCTGGGTGTCAGGGCACCCGAGGGAGCCGGAGGTGGGGCGAGGCGTGGCGTGGAGCCGCATGCTCACCTGGCCCTGCATGGCAACAGGCAATGGAGCTCTAGGTCCCTTCGGGAGCGGACCCACGCCCGGTTTGAGAGGCAGCGGGTGGCAGAGGAGGGAGGGCAAACTGGCAGCCCCTGGCAACCTGGGGCTGACGGCAGGAGGCTGGGCGCACCGCGGATTTCCCTCCGCCAGCAGGATGGTGAACCTGGAGTCCGTGCACGCAGGTAAAGAGCACTTGAGGAAGGAGCGGGCTTGGAGCTCGCCGTGTGGCTGAGACCGTGGGCTTGGGCAGGAAATGGGGCTGCTGTGATTCCTGTGACCTCCCCTCCCTTCCTTTCCCTCCTCTTCTCTCCCGCTGGAGTGCCAGGCTAAGTGCCCGCATTCCCACCTGGGGATGGATGCTGCCCTGATCCTACTTAGGGGGCTGCCAAGCCATGCCCACGATGTGGGCGCATCGCTCACGCTGCCAGCCCTAACGTGGGTCAGGGAGCAGAGCGCAGAAGTCTCTCGGGTACCTGGAAAGTGAGCGTGTAGTGCCTGACCTGTGGGATAAAGCTGGGAGGAGTGAGAGGGTGTGTGTGTGTGAATGAGAGTGAGATAGGACATGGGTTGGAAGGGGAAAAGTTAATGACAAAGAGGGAAAAGGAGGGAGAAATGAATGAGGAGGGAGCTGTCGGAGACTGGGCTGAGTGAGGAACGAATGAACAGGGATACTCAGGAGGACAGACTCCTTCTAGGGGGTCTGATCTGGAGATACGGCTTGGGTAGCCTCACATCTCCTGTGAGCAGACCTCCCCTATACAATCAGCTGGGGAACCAGAGCAATCACTGCCAAATCCTTTGGAGACTGAGCAGAAACAGAGTGAGTGAGCTTAACTTCTGCCCCAGCTCAAGCCCCTGTGCTCGAGGGGAACGACTGCATCTCCGGGTATACCAGGGCTGAGGATGATGCTGGGGCAGAAGCAGAGCAGTGGAAGCAATGAAGGCCAGATACTGACAGCCCCTTCTGCGGCAGGGGCAGGCAGTGGGGTGTTGGGAGCCATGTACCCTGCTACTGACCTATGTCCAGTGCTTTGTGCAGCACAAAACACTGCGTGTTGTCCCCAGGTTTGGAAGGGAGAGGGTGGATACCTCCATCAGTCTCGTTCCTTTTGTGTACCTATTGGCACGCTGCAGTGAAACTCGGGTATTTGGTGGTCCTGCTGCGAAGGGGAGACCCAGGGGTCCATGCTCAATGCTTGCAGCCCCTCAACAGGCTCTGCCTGAAGGTGGGCTCGTGGACAGGCCTGCAGGGCAAGGGAGATGCTGCAGAAATGCCGTCACTTAACAATGTGTCAGCCTGCAGAGATGGCCAAAGCCCCTGCTCCATGGGTGCGTTGCAACCTCCCCCTGGCTCTGGGGTACCAGCAGCCCCTCCGAGGCGACCAGCACCCCACTGTGCAGGCAGGCTCTCTGTGCCAGCCATGGGGAAGGCAGCAGGGGAGCCCCAATGCCGGCCATGAGCAGAGGCTGCGGGAGGAGTGAGGCTCGTGGTCTTGGCTCGGCGTGTGAGCCCGACTAGTCTGAGCACCTGCGCTGGGTGTGCTTGTGTGTGCTGTCTCTCGGGGACGCATCCCCCGCAGGCTCCTATCCACCCATCTGCTTGGCTTGTGGGCGACTCTTTCTTCATGAGAAGATTCCCCAGATCGATACTGTGCCCGCTGTCAAAGCCAGTGGCATCACTCCCAGGGTGGATTTGGCCGGGAGCTGCGCAGAGCCGGGTGCGTGCTGATCTTCCATTCTCCCACATCATCCCACCCTGCTGCCTTCCAGACGGGCATCAGTTTTAAGCGGTGTTTTTGCATGGAGGGACACCAGGTTGGGCCCAAATTCATGTGCCAGACCCTAGCACTGATGGTGTGTGTGTGTGTGTGTGTGTGTTTCTTCACCCTTCTGCAAAGGCAACTGCCATGCTCAGTCCTGGAGTCCCTAAGCAGCAAGAGCTTGCAGAGGTGCTGCTTCTTCCCTGCCTGTGAAGACACAATGTGCATGGTGAAGGTGGGCTGCTTGGGCGTTGCATGCCCTGCTTCCTGCTCAGAAGGTTTCCTTGCAGCAGCATTACCACCACCTCCTCCCCAGGCATTTGGGTACTTCACCTCCAGAGGGGCTTGGGCATTTAAAGCACAGAAAATTCAAATCAGCTTCAGGTCTGAAGCCAAGCTGAGCTCCCACCACCAGCAGCTTGCTTTTTCCCTTTTAAAGTCATCAGGCTGGTTTACCCTAGTGCCCGTGTCTGAACAACCACTAGGATATTCCTAGGGCTTGGGAAAGCTTTATTTGCTGACAGCGTTTGTTTCAGCAAAAATAGAGATGCAGATCCATCCCCAGAGAAGTGTCTGCACTGGTCTGGGTGAACAAACCAGACTACCCCTACTCCAGGTATGTTTGCTAGCTGAGGTAGAGCAGCACATTTTTAATATGGCCCAGGCCGCAGTGGCGGCTCCTAATAGCTCTGTGGTTAGGACTTAGGCAGGCCTAAGTTGCTTTATTTTTCCCAGAGATTTTTTTCCTAAGCCTGCTTATTCCCTGCTTGTTGCCAGCCCTGCAAAGCTGCATGGAAGGAGCCTGCATTCGGGTGGGCTCAAAGGCTCACAGCCTGTCTCTTGTCTTGAGGCAAGATGGAAGGAACAGTCAAATCCAGGTGCATCACTCTGTCCTTGTTTATAGTAGAGGACTGTATATGTTGGGTGTATATATGAGATATATATACTGGGTGTCAATAAATAAGGTGTTGCCCATATATTGGCTACACTTGTATTGGAAAGTGGTTCTTCTGTATGCCTGCTTCTTGTTCTTAAGGATCCCTTGGAAGGTGATGCCTTCACTGCTGTCCATAGGCGTACAAAAGGTGGCCAGCCCCACACCACTGAGATCAGGCTCTGATCAAAAGGGTTTTCTTTTGCTTGCTGTCGTTATTTGTCTTCCCCATGGTATTTAAACTGCAATAACTTGTGTACCTAGGAGGAATATGTGTGAAAATAAACTTCTGCTCTACATATGGGAGAATCAGAGCATATCTTGGTTTGGTTCTTTCTCACTAAAGCAGGCACTGAACTTCTGCCTGGCTCAAGATTTCTCTTCCTCTATTTTATGAGAATCAAGCTTTCTCTTTTAAGATACTCTTTGGCACCAAGTATAACTTTGCGCTTTGTAGATTGCCTAAGTTAGGGTCCCTTGGCAGTATGACAAGACCAGAAGATGTTTATAGCTGATGATAATTACTCTTCCTGCAGTAGAAATGCTTAGAAGCCCCACTAAATTTTCATGTCTTAATTGCAGAGGGTTTATTTGAAGGGGGGGGAGGAGGAGGAAAATCCCACAAGTCGCTTCTCTCTCCTTTTCCACCTTGCTCCTCAATGCAGGAAAAGAAGCTTGTTCAGTATGTGAGTGTTTCTGCATTTGGTCCCTGGTATAAGATCTTGTCTTTTCCTTTCTTCATTTGCTGAATAAAAACTTTCAAACTTCAACCAAAGCAAAACTTTTTCCATTTTGGCCGAAAAAGGAGCTATTGGTACACTGGGAAGTTTGATTAGGGGAAAGGAAAACCTGAGCAAACAAAACAGAAAGGCCTGCCTGCTTTAGTGTGAGTAATAGAGGGAAATAGGTATAAAAACCTATAGGATTCTCCCCACCCTTTTGGCTGCTAGGAAATCAGACAAGCATCTCTAGGAAAGAGGAAAAGGTTTGCATGATGCCTTTAAGAAGGCTTCCACCTGCCTTTTCTACCCCGGCAAAACCACAGCAAACACCGGTCCCGCTTCCACAGTGTTGTTATTACCCGATGCAAATGGGGTGAGCTCTGTGGCAGGGACTGGCTGCAGGAAGCACATGCAAATCAGTTAGCTCTTCAGACCAAAATGTTATCTTTTGGGGGTTTTATTCCCCAGATAGCCGGGAAAGAGTTAAAATCCCCATGGGAAGGGTAGGAGAGGTGAGGGGGGTGTCCTGTCCCTCTCAATTTGAATAGGTATTCTTCCTTCTCTCCCTGGTGTGGACTTTGACTCTTAAAGAGGGGATGAGCAAGCTAGTGTGAAGTTGACTATTCCCACCTTTTCTTTCAGCTGTCCCCGAAGGAGAAAGTGGCCCCGGGTGTGGTGGCGGCCATCACTTCAAGGGTAAATGACAAACCTATTGGCACTGATAAGGATGGGGGGAAGCATGCAGGAGCACTCTTCTTGCTCCTGGGCTGGGGACAGCGCTTTGGAGCGAGGCAGCTTCTTGGTGCTTTGCGAGGGCTGTGAGCACAGGTATGTGGGAGAAAGCAGGGTAAATATTGTGCACATAGGGATCAAACGTACCAAGGGAAACAAGCTGGGTTTGCAAAGGAGGAGAGGAGAAGAGAGACTTCACTACCCTCCCTAGAGCATCTTTCTGAGACCGGTACTCCATGCATGTGCTTCATAGAGCACCAAGCACTGGCCTGGCTGAGCCATCTTGAGGGACAAGGAAAGGATGTAGAAGGGAAGGCTGAGAGGGATCCATTGCCTCCACAGGTGTGAGCGCAGCATTAACCTGGGAGCCACACCAGCTGGCTTGGGAAGTCTATATAAAGCTTAGGGGAGAGGTCTGTGGGGTTGAGAGTGTTCTCAGTGCTTTAATGGCTCCTCATCCCTTGTTCAGGAGAAGAAGGTGGAAGAAGAGGAGAAGGAGAAGAAGGAATGTAAGAAGTGAGAGCAGAGCAGCAAATTGGGGAGGGGGGAGAGGGATACGAAGAGCAACAGGAGGGAAAGTGCATCCTCGGAGCTGATGAATATTCTAGTGACTGTATGTTGAGGAATCAGAAATTTGAAAGTCTGATGGTTTATTATAATTACACATTCATTTGTGCTGTTTAGTGGAAGCCACATGTGCCTGTTGCCTGGGACTGTGACCTGTTATTAAAATCAGTTGTGCCTCCTTTTGCAGAGATCAAGATGAGCGGTGATGCAGCAGATTCCACAGATACTCGGCATGAACCTGACCAGGTGGAGCCAGGTAAGGAGGGTCTGGGATGTGGGGAGCAAGCAAGGAGGGAGGGGAAAGCAAAGAAATGGGGGGCATGGGTGCTGGAAGTTTCTGCCTGTGCTTTGCTTGACTCCTGTTGCTGGTACATTGAGCTCTTCCAACCAGCCTGGGAGTTGATCAAGAATGTGCTCTGGGCTAGGATTGCGTTTGTATCTTGATCAGCATGCAAGAGCCTTCTGTAGCAGCACTGAATCAGTTTGTGCCTCAGTAATGTCCTCTGTGATTTTAGCATGGAAATATGCTTATGGCTTGGCAAAGGAATAATGCTATTGAAATAGTCTTGGTCCACTCTGTTTGGCACAAACACCTCTTCGTCTTACCCAGGGTTCATATCAGGAATGCTTCTGTAGACAAAACTCCCTGGGGACTAAGCCTTTTTTGGCCACATGTATGTAGAAAAATGGGAGGGATTTGGGGAATATTCAAATCCAGCCAGGTAGTTCCAGCAAAAATTTATTGCTCTTCACCTTGAAGCATGATTGGGTTTCTCATCTTCATTGCTCCCACCCGATGGCTGCTCAGACTCTCACTGCTCCCAGGCTGGAAACCCCAGTTTTCCTTGCATATGTAAAGCTGAGGAACAGGGTGATCCTTTGAAGATGATAGTGCTGGTGTTAGCACTGATTTCTGCCAGGTTACCAGCCAGCTTCTGCATTGCCACAAGGTGTGATACACACCAGGAAAATCAGTTCTGTCTTTTCTGGCATCACTTCTGACTGCCTCCACCTGTAATCTGTGAAATTACAGGAATATAATTTCACAGAGGCTCATGGTCAGATTCCTTTTTAGGCAAATAAACAGCAGTAAGAAGTATTTTTAGCACCCACTTGGTGTAAGAAATTAAGATTATTAGAAACCTTGTGGTTTATTATAGGCTTGGAAATAAACACCTTCAACACCAAAGCTGGTAGAGATAATGTAGAAGGATCATTGTTCTTTGAGTAATGAAGAGCCCTAAACCTGGGGGGGGGGGTGTGGATGTGTAACAGCAGATTAACATGGAATGATTTTTACTGTTTCTCTTCTGTCATTTGAGATTACTTATAAATAAAGAGACCCTGATAAAGGCAGGGAGCTCCAGGAATGTTTTAATGAGGCTAAAACTGCCCCTTTATTTACACCTTACACTGAGGACTAGAAACCCTCTGTGCTCTTAGCTATTAAGCTGTTATTTGACATAATCTAAGGTAGAGATGGGACCTGGTTCTATTCACGGCCATGAGCTCTGACTGACTCTGGTCCGGTCAGCTTTTGTTCAGGGCTTTCAATGACTCCAAACCGTCTCTTGAAGGAGACTGTTTCCGAGCCACTTAGCAACAAATATGTCCCCAACATCCCGAGCTCTTTAAAACAAATCCTGAAGTTGATGTCTTTCCTGCGTCTTGGCATGCAGAATTAATGGATAGCAAAGCTGAGTTAAGATTAGGGAAAGCTTCCTCGAGAGACGCATCAATGCAGTGGGAGACTCTGGCTGCTGATGTTGCAGTCAATAGTGTTAAATAGGTGAGAAGCTGGCACCCTGGTTGATTGGATAATGTGTTTTTCAGCTTAAGCTTCCCAGAGAGCCATTAGTGTTAGCTGTAGCACCTCTTTCGGGTGGTAACCGAGAAAAGAAAGCAGAGAAGTTGAAGTCAATTTGTTTTAAAATAACAAAAACGTTTGCAGCAGCATTCGCTCTGCTCCAGGAGCCCTCAAATCAAGCAGGGAAATCAGAGCAAGTCAATCGCCTTCATTTGCACAAGAGCCACACTTCCCTGCGGACTGCTACAAGGAACCTGCTTAAATTACTTTGCCTGTGAGTGGTTGATCCGTTTGGGATCTCCGGAGATCACCACAAGAGCTTTGGCTATGATGAGAAACTCTACAGGCAGTTACGAGCTGCTTATAGGGGTCTTTAGCAACCAGCACAAGCGCTCCTGTCCCACAGCAACTCGGGATGCTCGGGGCAGGACCACAAGCTCTTGCTCAGCAGTCGATGCGCTGTAACCTGGCACATCAGCCCCACTGGCAATCCCCACCAGCCAAGCGCACGGAGGGTCGGCTTCCTGCTTTACCTAAAGCCTCTGCGCATCATCGTCAGGCTTCGTTTTTTTCTCTCCTCTTCCCGACCATTCTGTTTATAAACAACAGAGCCCTTTGTACTGCACTTCCCTGGAAGTTTTTATTTGCCCTTATCCACGTCGGTAGAGGAATATTTACTGCAACACCTCCTAGTTCAGCGCTTTGTTTACTAGCTTCATGTGGGAAAATCTCTTTCCCAATGACTCCTTAATTGAAGACCCGTTTCCTGATGCACTGGCCCAATCCACACAGCTTCCCCGGGACTCTTGTTACCCCCAAAGGAGAGGGCAGTTTACCAACCTAACAATAACAGAGCTTATAAAGAATGGAAATCCTTCGAGGTGCATATTTACAAGGGCCTTTCATCACTAAAAGATGCAGACTGGCTCCAAGAAGAATTAAAAAAGTACTGAAGGGAGCTGGGTGCCAAAATGCTTTTGTAAACCCAGCCCTTGATCTAAACCTGATGCCTGAAGATCTGATGGGAAGTGTCAGTAGTCAAAAGCATAATCTCATCCTTTCATATCTCCGCCAGTTCTAGGCTTGGGGAGGGGGGGGGGAAGGGTAATTTGGGGCATTGTTTTACTTTGAAAGTGTTTAAAATAATAGCGGGGGGTGTTCTTTTTTAGAGAAAATTGGCAAAACGGTTCATCTTTCACAGGGGGTTAGGAAAGTTAAGGGTTTTTTTTTTCTTTCCATCCACACCAATTCCACAGGAAAGGCTTCAAAGTTGTTCTATTTAATAAGATGCTCTCCAAACCCCTGTCTTTGCTTGATTTCACCCACCCCTCCATGTCTACTGGTTACAGTGAAATTTTGCCATTTCACAGAAAACAGAGTGAAAAAATATATATATATAAACCTAAGGCATATCACATACCCTAAACAGTCCTGTAAATCAACTCTTCTTTGGTGTTAACTCTGCCTTTGTTATCAAGGTACATGATAGGCATGAGCCCCTCCTGCATGGGATGTAGGTTCAACCGCCTTCCCCCATGGCCCAGGAGCTGTGTAGGTCGGCCCCGACGGGAGCACCGGGTCATCTCTGCTGTTTGAAGGTCCTTTTCACCCTGTCCTGTGTGGTGCCAACCCGGTTTAATGCTCGGCTGTGGCTGGGCTCACAGGCAGTTCCGCTGACTCCATGGGGGGTAATGACAAGCGTGAGTTTTCTACTTGGCTCGGAGCTCTTTTCATCTTTTTAAACTGATGAAAGCCCTGCCAGCGAGTTCTGGGTTGATTTTTTTTATGGGAACTGTGGGGGCTTGGCACTGCAGAGTGTCGCCCCTGGTCTTCCAGCCGAGAGGCAGAGATCTCCCCCTTCTTGTGGTTTATCTAAGCGCTCTCTATCTGATGCAACAAAATGCTGAGGTGGGACTTGCCTCTGTCTGTCTGTTTGTTTGTGTCAGACACTTGTTCCCCGTTTATCTGCTTGATCAAAACAGGTTACACCAAGCAAAGCTACTTCCCTTTGATTTCATCTGTTGAGGCTATGGGGGGGAAGCCAAAAGGGCGATAGGGAAGCTCTTCAAACACAACCATCGGTAACTGAATAGCTGCAGGCGCTCCGAACATCTTCTCTCCCCACCCTGTAACACGGGGAACTGGCCAGCCTGCCAGGAGCCCAGGGCGGGGTGCGATGGGCACCCCAGCACTTGGGGTGTGTATGTGTGGGTGCAATATAGGGCAGCCCCACAGCACTATTTCTGCCTTGGGAGCAGTCGCTATCACTCCTCGGGTTGGTGGTGCTTGGCTGACCCCATGGCTTTGCTCAGCTCTGGGATCCTGAAGAGCAGCAGCCAGGGAGAGGAGTGGGGTTTCCTGGGGAAGGCACATGGAGCCAGAAAGATGGGCTCTGGTGGCCATGGTAACGGGGTTATATAGCCCTCACACCTCTGGTAACCTATCTGAGTGCATTGGGAAGCAATAAGGCAGATGCCTTCTCTCTGACAGTAAGAAAGACCCTTTCCTTTAGATGCCCAGAAAATGAAAAGGGTAAGGAGCTATGCATCCTCTCCTATGGTATTGCAAAGTGTCCCTTTTGGACACGATGCATGTCATTCTTCTCACCCTGCATCCTCAACTTCAACTACCTTGTGCCTATAGAGGGATGTCAGCATCAGATACTTTATTCCTCTGCTGCTGCCAGACACCTAAGGTCCCATGGCAGTGGAGGAGAGAGCCCAAGGGCAGCTCTTAAACTGGACACCAGAGCTTCCTTCCAAACAAACCTCCTCCCAGTGCTCCGGTTTCTTTGTCCGTGCTTTTTGCATTAAATCCATACCAGGGCAGATGGAAAAGCAGAGACCATGTCTCAGTCTGTCTCTCTGCCGCAAACTTAATTAAGTCTATGTCTGTTCCTCGGCTCCAAAGTGAACGTCCTGACCTCTTCTCCCACCTCATTGCCTGGGTGTAAGCTCTGTGATGCAGGTGCTGCTCTTCCTAGGGATGGGTGCACAGCTCTGGGCAGAGCAGAGCCCTGTTCTGCCCTGGGAAGGCTGTTCATCGCATTCCAATTGCAGGTGTTGGGATAGGGTCTCTCTAAAGGCAATGGCTCACGCTGGGACAGGGTATGATGGCTCTGACGTCCGAGTCAACTTCCAACTCGGGCCAAAGGAAACATGCACAAGCGAGGGATGTCAGACTGAGCAATGCAATGGCTTGTGTGAGGTGAGCTGGTGGGTGCGCAGGGACACTCCTTGTCGCAGGCAAGCTTAAAGGCTGCAACAGCTTGAGCTTTTCTATTGCCTTTTGTTACTTCTTCATATGGGGCTGGGAGCACGTTGCCAGCCCTAAGCCTTTTGAGGAAACTTGGCCTTCCCTGGCCCCACACTGAGCCCAGTCCTTGGCTACGCCTTTGCTCTCCCTGGTGAAACTTCCCTCAAAGCCTCCAGGATTTCTCTTGTCTCTTCCCCCTGCAGCCATGCACAGCCCCAGGACAAGCCCCGGATAAATGAAAGCAGCAGCAGTTGGGCTGGAAACAGCTGGTTGCTATGGCAATTGGGCCTGCTTAGGATTTGCATAAGGCTGATGATTTTCATAGCACAGCCACATTTAAGGCGAGCAGGAGAAATTTCCATATTCCCAGCTCCGAGTCAGTTGGGGCGTGGGGGAGGCCAGGAGGGGGGGTATTTGAAATTCAAATGAAGGTGATTAGGGTTTGAGGTTGGGTTATTTTATATTTTATATATTTTATTATTTTTTTCCCCTTAAACATCCCATTATGGAAGAGGATAAAAAACGATGGGGAGGGGAAAGGGGAACAAAAGGCTGGTTTGACTTGAATTAGAGGGGCAAAGGAAGAGCTGGTCTGATCTGCCTCTTGCCTCTGGTCTAAGAGAAGAGGCTTGCCCTCTCCCAGCACCTGCAGGTGAAATGTTTTCCGTGGGAACAACTGCTGCCCTCGGGTTTCCTTCTGGAAACTGCCCCAGTCTCCCACAGTTGCTTGTCCTCCTTTCTCCCCCCTGCTCCACACGAAGGGTACGTCGCACTTGGAGCTGCAATGGGACTAGAAGATGGGATTTCTTTGAAGCACTGCTGACAAAGGAAAGGTGTTTTTGTAACCCAGGGCTTTCCACCCAAATGAAACACTTGTCTTTAGTGAAAGCTTCCCCTGGAGTCTGTAGCTGTCTGACTGAGTCAGCACAGATTCACTTTTCTCACTAACCAGCCTTAACTTTCCCATGGCGATGCTCTTGATGCCCCGGTTTGGTCTGGTTTTGTCTTTAGAGAGAATGGTTAAGATGAAAGCTGCAGCTCCATCCGCCTGCCTCAAACTCCCCATCCTGTTCACACTTTCCCCTGCTCCCTTTCAAAAGCACTTAAGCCTTGGGAGCAGCATCCCAGCAGGATCCAGGGAACTGACTGGTGTCTGCTCAGCTGCAGTTTCTGCTTCCACTGGATGCAGCTGGAGGGAATTGGGAGCAGCCACTAACATGGAGAGAAGGTGATTAAAGTGAGCTCCTTTCCCTGCTAGTTCTGGAGGAGAAGCTGGTCTGACTGCTGGGAAGAGTAGCATGAGGGCTATGACTTGGGATTTGCTTGAGTCTCTGAAGCGAATTGAAATTCTAAGTGTATTTGATGCTGAGCATCTTTTTTGCTTAATAGAATACATTATTCTCAGTGCAGGTGAGCATTTTGCTCCATCTCCAGTGTGTGGGTCAAGTGTTTTTTATAGTGGCAATAATTGTGGCTGCTCTTTACCCACTCATGGGTGATCTTTTATCTTCCTGTGTTGTCTGAGGCGAGAGATTTGATTCTTGTCTCAGTTTAACAGCTGAATTTCTCAGCTCCTAGAAAACATACATTGAAAGGCACTCTGCATCTGGCCTGCTTTGCCAGTCCCTGATGGTGTTGTGCTTTATCAGCTGGAGTGCTAAAATCTTCAGGATAGGTGAGATTCATCTTAATTTTAGATATTCAATACTTTGAGGCTGAAGTCTGACCTGCTCACCCTGGGCTCCTTGTACAGTCAATGATGAAAATAGGTATCTGCAGAAGGTGATTCATCTCCCTGCCGTCTACCTCGGGGGCAAGACGAATTGCCCTCTGGAAGCGCCTGCTTCCTCTCCATGGCTGTAAAGGGAGCCTAGAGCAATTGGCTCTGAATTAGACACCTAAAAGTTAGACATCTAAGCCCAGGCAGCTGCATCCCCTGCCTGGTGTCTGCCTGGCACTGTTCCTCCATCGCCGTTCAGCTGTTCCGAATTTCCCTCCTAGATGCACGCGGCACAAAACTGATTCCCTGTGGGAATTCCCCAACACCTGTTCAAGATTGAAATCACCTTTTAATTCCCTGTCCCTCTGTGCAGCTGAGATCAAACCGTGGGGTGAATTAAGTGTGGGGTTGGGTGGGAAGGGGTATAAGGTTAGCCTTCTGGTTTCAGCCCTGTTTTTGTCACGGGGTGAGAAGCCACGGGCGGTTGTCACTCCCTATAGGTGACATCTGCATGTTCCTGCATGTGTTTACCTGGCAAAGATGAAGGCGCATTGCAATCCTGATTTTACTTTTCTCCCGTTCCGGTGCTCTTATCCTCAAGCGCTGGACTGGCTCAGCAGCTTCCAGTGGGAATCGTGTCGGTTCTGATAGAGCACTTGCTTGTCTTTGGTTTTCAGAGCAAGCACCGCATTCCAGGCGGGGGGAATGGCAGCGGGTGAGGTGGGGGGGGAGCTGTCCGGAACTGTTCTGCTGCTCCCATCCCCAGAGAAACCTCCCCAGGCAAACTCGCACCAGATCTGATGCCAGTGCTATGCAAAACAGCTGCCAGGTGAACCAAGGAGAGCAGCAGAGTCCTTGCCTGCTGTGCTGAGCTTATCGCTGCCTTTTTCCCTCCCCTGTCCAGAACACATGTAAAGAGGGCAATGAAGGCTTCTTTGATGGGGAACCTGCTGGGAACCGCAGTGCAAGGGGTTCGGAGTGATCCTTCTCCATTTAAATGCCAGGGCTTCCCCTGCTTGGTGGAATTTAAGGAAGCGAGGACTGCACCTAGCAGATATTTTGGATCCATTGTGCCTGGCTGGTGTAGCAAGAGGCAAGTTGCTGGCTGGTGTGAAGCTCCATTAACAGTAGTGGAGTCCTGGCAGTTTACAGCAGCAGAGAATCTGCTGCCGCTTACACGCTTTCCTTTCTTTTTATCTCCTGGAGCTAGAAAAGATTAAATCTTAAGTGCAGATCCTCATTGTTTGAAGAGCCTGCTCCTTTAAGGAGAGAAATGACTGCTTCAGTGCGAGTCCTGAGGTGGATGGAAACTGTGAGAAAACGAGTCTAATTTGATGATATTTGTAAGAAATTTTACTGATCTAAGAGAAAGAGCAGAATTGTTGTCCCCACTGCACCCAAACCTTGGCTTGCAGCTGGAATCCCTTCAGTTTTGCTCAAACTCAAGCTTTTACTGAAATAGACGAAGACAAGATTTGTTTGCAAATAAATCTGTGCACAAACACTTCTGCTGAAACATTGAAGACATTTGTGTATCCAGCTGCTATTTACATAACCACTGGGAACAGAAATAACCTCGCCCCGTTTTAAGTATCTCACTATTGGACATCTAAGGCTGAACTAGTTGCCCCTGGGTCCCTTTGTAGTCAATGGAGAGAAATAGTCATCTCCAGAGGGCCATTCATCTCAGCTTAAGATAGGCGTCTAAGATAGGTCAAATGAATGGCCTCTGGAGGTGCCTATTTCTTCTTGCTGTCTACCAAGACAGCCTGGGGCAGTTATCTCAGACTTAGACGCCCAAGCTGCGACTGAGTTAATGTCATTCTCCATGCATATTTGCAATAGGCTTCACTGTCACAGAATACCTGGCTGAGATGCTCCCAAACACCCCTGGTGATCTGCAGTGGGATGTGCAAGAGAGCAGAGGGTAGGACTTGCAGGAAGCTGTGTCTGGCCTTGTAGGAGAACAAGGGAAAAAGAAAGGCAGAAGCCTGTCAGCTGCACATGCTGGTGATGGGAGGAAAAAGTAAGAGATGGGAAGGCTGGAAGAGGAGGAAACAATACGCAGGAGAACTTGGATGTGGTGTTAGCAGTGCAGAGCAATGCATCTCTGTTCCAGCTGTGTGTCTCAAGTTCCAAGGTTTGGGGGTGTACGATAGTGACTCAGAGCCATCAGCACTGGCACCTAGGGATTAACCTCAAGGTCTTTGGATCTTGCCTCATCAAAGCGCTGCATTTGAACACGAGCAAAACTCTTGTATCCGAGAAACCAGAAGATAACCTTTTCCTTCCTGTTCTGCTTTAGCGCCTGGGAACTTTGTTTCCTCCTTCTCTTCTTCTTGCCTTTCTTCCCTTTAGCTACAGCCTCTAGATTGCATCAACCCGCCGAGGGTTTCAAAGGTAGAAACTGCAGGCCTTGAAGATCCTCACACCGTCCTGCTCAGGTGTGTGGATACTGATTGCGATCATCTATTAACGCTATCAGCATTCCCATCGTTCTGTGTGCAGTTGTTGGCTCTTGGGGCGTAGAGCTGGAACGCAATGAATGAACCGATTCCCCCGGCAGGAGCAGCTGGAGAAGGGTGGTCAGGGAGCAGATGGTTACGGTGAGAGGCATGGAAGCGCAGGGCAAGTTGGAGGTTGTAGCAGAGTAGGGAATTACATGGAAGGAGATAAAGACCTGAGACTGGGAAGAGGAAAAGCTTTGAGAAGCAGGTCTGGAGGAAGCCAGGAAGTGAGGGCAGGCTCTAGCACAGCAGAAATGCAGACAGGCTGGGGGAGAAGGTGCAGAGCTGGATCTAGGTTGAGTTGCAGATGATGAGAAGATAGAGGAGATTTCAGAGCTGGGGGGGAAACAGCTTGTTCTGCCATGAAATAGTGCTGTGGTGTTGCTTGGAGGAGAAGAGCTACAGCTCAGCCTCACAAGAGCAACAAAGGCAGTTCAGCTTCCACAGTCAACGCTGCTAACACGTTGAAGATTACATCTCCAGAGCTGTTTCTAGATAGCAGAGAACAGGGTGCCATGAAATCGTTATGGTTTGACTCTAAAACATTTTGCCATCTAATAATTGCACCAAGCATGCTCCCCCTCAGGGTCAAAAAGAGCCATGCTGACTTGCCTGGGAATATTGTATATGGTGCAAGCTGGAAAACTGTGTGCTAATATAGGACAGAGGCTTGTTCCATTGAAGAAAGCAAGTCAGTGGGAGCGCTGGATTTGCACCCCTGCCTTCACAAGCTCTATTAACCACTTTCCAACTTTGTGCAAGCGAGAAATGAACTCCCGAAAAAACATGATGTGTTGAAGCTTGATCAGATCACAGGGCATGGGCTATGCTTTATGGGGAACGTTATACCCAAAGAGCAGAAGGAAGAGGCCCTGGGGGCTTGTGCCTGTGGGATGTGAGCAATTTCAGGCTGTTTACCACCAGCTCAGTTGGATTAGAAGAGAATGACTTAGGGAATGGATTGCAAAGGGAAGGGGTTTCTTGGGGTTGCCTTTGCAACTAAAGAGGCTTCGTGGAATCCCTTAAAGCATTCATATCTATGGAGCATACAACTTTTCCTCTGTGATATTCTTGATGAATTTGGCAGGTGTGATGGAAGGGGGGGGGGAATGTTTATCATCAAAGGGGAATGAGTGAGGGCCTGTGCGGTACCTTCAGGCTGAAACCTGTCTGATTTTTTCCCCCTGTGCCTGCCAATCTCTCTTGGAATCAAGGAGACGCCTCTTGAGCACAACCCCACGGCACCCTCTGTTCCTTTAGATATCCCGTAATTACTCAGTGCCACATGGGTTCCCGAAGATCCCTGTTCACAGCCTCGGCCACCTGTTTGCTAGCTTCTCCCACAGTCGATTCTTCTTTTATGTACAGTGCCATGGCCATGGATTTCCCTGGGTATTTGTATCGTCCTCCAGCTCACCTCTGCTGGAATCTCCCTTGCAGTCAGTGAGCTTTCCCCCACCCTCACTGCTTGGCCAGGTATCTCCGGGGCAGAAGCTCTTCTGTTTAACTTCAGCAAAGGCTGATACCTCCAAACGTTGCAAAAGCTGCCTTTGTATTTCCATTGCTGCCTTCGCGTTGATTCCACCTTCCTCCTCCTCCTCCTCTCCTTGCTCTTACAGCAAACTGAGCTGGGCCAGCCGTGTGTCTTTGATTATGTGTGTTGTAAGTCGGGGAAAGTTATATCAGTGCTGTCATTAATCCTGAGATATCTGTTTGTTTCTTGTAGGGAACGAACAGAATGGGCTGGACTTTAACAGGCAGGTAAGACGCTCCCTGGTATTCTCCTGCTTTCTTGCCTTATTGTTTTTTAATTGCTCATCTTGCTGAGTCTCAGGCAGCTACTGCTAAGAGATAAAACTGTTAGGTCAGAAGCTACCATTAAAGAGACCACATAAATTCTTCGCAATTCCCCTTGTGGGATAGGATGACAGATTAAACTCCTGGTTTCCAGGCCTTCCTATTTCACAGAAGTTCAGTTAATTATAGAGTTTCTTTAAATCACCATTTGCTTCAGGCTTTTTCTGGCTTTTTAATTTTTCCCATTGTCATTTAGAAACCAAAGGGACCTCAGTTACACTGGCAAACGTGCAAATCCCACCCCAAAACCCCATGCGTTTCCACTGTTTGTGACAGTGGCGCTGAAAGCGCTGTGGTATGTGAGCCTAAGAGCACAGGGCTGACTCACAGGAGTATCAGCAAGGACTGAAGAGGAGGTGGTTTGAGGTCTTGGAGTGCACAGGTCAAGACCAGGCCTGCCTCCAATGACAGATTCCTCTATGTAAGACAGTGGGGAAAGGGACAGCAGATAAAAGGAAGTGTTTCTTGCAGGGCAAGCGAGCCCTAATTGCAAGCAAACATGTCAGGGACCGTTGTCTTTGCTGTGGTCGTTGTTATCCTCCTGTTTCATACAGCTGAAAGCAACCCCTGTCTCCTTGAATGCAAAGGCTTCCTACTCGCAGCAGATGGGCAGCTGAAGCTTCTCACTGTGACTTCTCTGTCCTTCCAGCTTGCCTTGGTGGCTCTGGTCTGACAGATGTCAGCAAGCTGCTGTTTGTTTGTTTGGTTTGGCTGCTCTTGGCTTTGGGTGGGTCGGAACTTCCTATCAAAGGTGTCTTAACACGTTCAGCCATCTTCCAGGTTTTTGGAATACCGAGCTGAAAACAAAAAGACTTGTGTCTCCAGCTCTGGGGATTGCAGAGCCCAGAGCACAGGCTTTCTGCACGCCAAGAGCGGAATCCAATCTGCTTATAAGTAGTGATAAAAGAAAATTCCCCCAAGACAGAAATAAGCCATGAAAGTAGAAGATCGCTGCATACTGCAAACTTTTCCTATGGCAGCACCACAAAGATGTTAGAACTGGAAGCTGGGCTGAGGTTAATCAAGGAAACGTTATTGACTGTGGTGAAGCAGTGCTGATTTACAACCGCTGATGATCTGACCCGTTGTTAGAGGTCCTAGTCCTCTGCATGTCACTGAGTGAGCAGATGGGGCAGACAGCTTCAGTAGGGTCTGGGCCAGACTCAGCTTCATAGAAATGTCCACCTCCCAAAAAGAGATTGGGGTTTTGTGACAGCCTTTTGTAGCATCCACTTCTTCTCCCCTTCCACCACAAGGGTGCTACAAACTCCCTTTCATTTGTGCCTGGTTGTGTCACTGAGCATCAAACTTGACTGGCGACCTATTGAGGTTTGAAAAGCAGAAGCCTGTGAGAAAGCTTATTTTAATGTTGTGTTCTTGTGTTGTTTGGGGTTTTTCTTTAATCTGGTTTGATTCCCCACATGAAGCGTTCTTCCAGCCATGCCAGGGCTCGGGTTGTAACAGTCCATGCGAGTGGACGCAGGCAGGAGCAAGCAAGGCCATGGGTAGACTTGAGCCATTATGATTACAGCTACTTGAAATGAGCAGGAGCCCAGATGCACATGGGTTATACACTCACGTTTCGGGTTAACCTCAGCTATTGGTGAATTCATCTTCAATTCACCAAGCAAATTTCAAGTGCCGAGAAAGAGGAAGAGGGGAGACATGGAAATCTCAGAGTGTTTTTGTGTGAGATCAGGTGCTGAGCTCTTTGATTAGGGGGTGGAGGTTGGTGGGGTTTTAATTTTGGTTTGGGGTTTGAGGTCGGTTTTGGGTGGCTTTCTTCTTTTTGTTACCTTGCAATTCAAGTTCTCAAACTGAAGCCCAAGAAGTATGGTTTGAAACCCAACTGCAACCCGAATGCAAGAGCTGCTGAGCTCTCTTTGACTTTATTTGGAGTGCTGGGCGCTAATCCCTTTGAAGATCATAAATCTCACATCGTTTAAGCCTCTCCCCCAGTCTTTGTAGATGGCCTACATTTCAGGTCTGTTTCCCTCCCATGTTACGCTCCAGGCGGGAAGAGAAGGGTGGAGTGACCTGGTTAGACCCCTTACTTGCCTACCAATTCCCTGCTGTGGCTGCTCTCACCCTGAAAATGGGGAGGAGGGAAACTCTTGTGGAGTTTGAGGTTTTCAGGCAGTTTGTGGGTCAGCCCTGTGCTTTATGAGAAAGCTGCCTTCTGATCCCTCAACCTATTTGGCAAACGTTTCTTCCCCCCCACCCCTCCACTCTTCAACCTCTCCTCCCACCTGGATGCAACAGTAATTTGTATGTGAATGAGAGGGAAAGGGGTGTGTGTGAAAAAAGCAGCATCTTCTGCCTTGCCTATCTGGTTTGGCTTTTCATTTAGCGAGTCTAATGCTGTTTGTTTCCTGTTTATATCAAGGGAAATGCAAAGAGATAGTAATAAACTTTCACCTTCAGTGCTGGCAACCTGGAGAGGGCCATCTGCTTCTCAATGGTTTGGGATCGTGTCCAGAGCATGTCAGGAACAGAGCTGAGGAACTCGGAGATTTACTCAGAGTCTTGCCATGAAAGGACATTGTGTGGGACCAGGGGAAGGTCGGACTGAAAGTGTTGAAACAAGAACTTTTCCCTGCTCTAATGTGGTGATGCCGCTGCGGTCTGGTTTGGTTTATCTCCCCATTGGTATATGCAGTGTTGAGCCTTTAAGGAAACAGTGCATTGTTTGTTTTTGTAGGCTGCTCTGAAGAGAGCTGTTCTAGAGACCCAGGTAATTCATCTTGTGCCCGCAGTTCATATTGCCTTCTGGAATACGCATACGGAGCTAAAGATGATGGTTTTGGGAGACGACAGGGCTTGTGTGCACGGTAGCCCAGCACATAGTGCTGTGCATCGGTCTGCAGCTGGAGGAGGAAAATACACAGATGCTGAATCACTGACTTCTTTTCCACTAGGAAGTGATGTGTAGGATCGTGTCACCTGTCGGTCCTTGCAGCAATGCAGTCTCCGAGAGGAGAGCTAGGGAGGAGCAAAGGCTTGGATCTCCCCTACTTCCAAAGAAGGGAATGAGAGGTGCTCTCCAAGCCCCTTCATGCTCTCAAACACTGTGTTGGAAGAGAATGCCTGCCCTGAAATCAAGCTGACAGGTTATGTGTGGCCAGGGCAGGAAAGGTTTAGCAGGATGTGCATGTGCTCTGTATCCAAATGTGTCGTGCAATTTCATTCCAGCAAAAGGCTACCCCTTGCAGACAGGCTATCATTTGTTTAATGCTAATGACAGGTTTGATATTTGTATCAATGTGAAGGTGATCCTGTGTGAGGCTTTACCGTATTTAAGACAGACAAGCAGGCGTTAATGTGCTTGGCTAGTCCAGGGCTGGGCTTAGCACAGCTTGAATCTTCCTGTTGTTTCTCTCCTCCTATTAGTTTATTGTCTTCAATTTGCACCAGTTAGGGGATTTAAGAGGGATGTACATCTCTTTCCCACAGGTTTCCTAGAAGTAGGATCTTAGGATGGATTTACCTGGGGGAAGTAGGTAGCTTGGAGACGTCTTGCTGGGGCAGGAGGGGTCTTCAGAACGCAAACAGAAGCATCCTGAACAAAATAAGAAAAGAGGATATGCAATTGAAGTGGCCTCGTGTTTCTTACACACATTAGCTCAGCACTTAGTTTTGCACATGGGGTAGCAGTGAGTTGTCTCAGGTCTTCATAGCTGATGTCCTGTAGAAGCATGATATGAGAAATCAGAGTGGGCGAACTGCACCTGAGATGTAAACTCACTGGTGGCTCTTTTTCAGTGCCATTACTAACACTCTGCCCCTGTTTGGTACTTTCCACCCACACGTCTGAAGGTTCTTTGCTGGTGAATTGAGAATCCCGGTGCCTCTGAAGGTAGGGAGGTGTCTAAGCCTGCCTTACAGATGAAGCAGACACAGACTGACTACCTGGCTTTTCCCAAAGATGCTGAGTACTGCGATTGCTGTTGAAATCAATGGATGCTTTATAGGAGAGTTGCCTGTGGACATTAAGGTGTATTGTAATCCAGGGACCTGCTCCTTAGCAGTGCTGGGACATGGACTCTGATTCTCTGATTCATAGTCTTGTGCTCAACCACAGACAAGTTCTTCCTCCCCTCCATCCTTTTGAAGGTGGAAAGAAGGGCCTAACTTGCTAGGTAGTTTGTTATTAATATCTGGGATGCAAAACTCCCTGCAGATTTAATTTTGCTCAATCAGGGCTTCCCTTCCCCCAGGGATCTCTCTCAGTTTTTCATTCCACTTTGTGTTCCCACCTCCCCCTAATCTCATTTGTTCCCTAGATGTCATTTCTGTTCCTGCTTGGCTTTTCCCTGTGGGTAGTTCAGGTTTCAGTCTGCCCTCCAGATTTCCATCCCAGTCCTGTTTTGCCCTCCTCTCAAGGGGAGGTTCACATCCTGCTTCCTTCTCCCCTCTGGGGATCAATTCAGATTTCACTCTCTCTTCTTCTCTGCATCGCCTCGGGGTATCAGCCTAAGCCTTGCATCTGTTTTTCATCTCTTGAGCCTTCATGAACTGGAAATCAGCCCGGCTGCCCCATGTCTGCCTTGACTGACACTGCAGCTAAGCTGAACACTACCTTGGCCTTTCCCTTTTGAAGTCTCCTTGCTCTGTCCTAGGGACAGACTGATTGCATAAATTTGTATGTGTGTTCTGGTTCTTCATTGAAATGCAGCCCTTTGGGAAAGCATCAGAGAAAGCCCTGGCTTGAGGGAAAGTCCTCTGTTTCTATATATGGCACTGTTTTGCTTAGGACAGATATGTAAAAGAACCCCTTCTTCAAGCTAGTTTTGTTCTGGTGCCTTGCAGAGGCCCTCAGATGAGATGGCTGGGAATGAACTCCAAAACAGGCCACTGAGTCTCTAGGGAAGCTTATGAGGGAAAGGGGGATGGAAGTAGGAAGGAGGATTTGGCCTTTTAAAACCTCTTCTCAAGAGCTGGACTGAGACTGCTGGTTATGTTAGCCAGTGACAGTTGACAGCAACCCAGACTGGCTTCAGACATGGCTGGGTCCTTAAGATCCAGCTGCAGTCAGTTCATAAACTGCTTTCCTGCTCCAGGCTTAAGAGCAGCCTGCGTTCATAAGGCATTTCCTACACTTGTGGCCTTGGTCCACTGGCAATGTATCCTGTACAGCCATTTCTAAGCTATCTTAGAGATGAGGGAGAGACAGAGACATCTCTTTGTGCAAACTCCCTGCTCCAACAGGGCTTCTATCACCCTTTGGGAGATGTTTTCTAAGCTCATAGGGGACAAGCCCAGGACGGACCTGCCTAGGGGGATGTAACAATTGTGTCCACAATAGAAACTAAGCTCAAGGCATGGTTGTCGCTGTCAAACCACTACTGAGGTTGCCCGGCACCCTTTTAAGCGGTGACTTGCACGAACTACTGTGCACGGAGATGACTCTTGTGCCTGCTGGAGAATGGCTCATCGGTAATAAGGAGAGGACTCCGAGTTCTTGACGGCCTTTCATCTGGGGAGCCCCAAGAATTCAATCACAAGCCTGCACCACCCAGCAAGGGTGGGGCCCTACACCCGTTTTGCAGAAGGGCAAGTCATAGCACAAGAAAGTGAAGGTGATGGGGTTTCAAGAGAGGCCTCTAATTTTGGAAGCCTGACATCAGAGCGCGCTTTCTCCCTTCCCAGAGGGGCTGATCTGCTCGCGCTCCATGTGAAACCAGTGGGGTGAACTGGGGCAGCTCAGCCCCTTAGGAGTCAGACATTGGGTTTCTCCTAGCAAGAAGCCCTCTTGCCTTGCTTCCCAACACAGGGAAGTTGCCCATAGCTAACAAGATGTGCCAGAACTGGCTCTGAGCTCCCTCTTCCCTTCAATACCTAGACTTCGGTCCCTCCACCCAAAATGAAAACCTGTGATGCTCCAGCAAAGTTGATCTTTCTCACTCTCCCTTTCTTTTTTAATTATGTTACTTGTGAGTATTTAATGCAATCCCTCTAGCTTCATTTCTTGTGTCCCACTTCCCTGGGGCGCAGCAACTGGTGCCAAAACTACTGGGAACCAATCAGAGAAACCTGCGGAGCTGGGATGGAGCCAGCCCCAGTCACGGGAGCCGTCTGATTCCAAGTTAATTCCTTTCAAGTACGGGATGTGGTGGAAAGAGCCTTGCTAGAGAGGGCTACCTGCCCCATGACTCATTAGGTGGACATTGCACTGCCCTCCTCGTGGATGACTGAGCTGGGGACATCAGTACTGTACAGCAGGGAGGCAGTGCCAGGTATTTAGATGTTTGGTGACTGGTTGGAAGCCAGAGGGCACAGAGAATCCAGAACAATCACAGTTTCCTCCCTCTAGAGAAGAGATCCATGGAAAGGGGAGATTTTTTCATGCAGGAGAATGGTGAAGGGTCTGGGTCTGGCCCCAGAGAAGCCCAATAAGGCAGCTTTGCTGCTGACTTCAACAGGAACGTGATTAGGCTCTGGGGAACCTGTGTGAGCATGCAAGAGGGCATGGGAGAAGCCATGAAGGCTGGTGTGTGTGAAATCGGATTGATAAGGAAAGGGGCAGGGATGCAGCCCAGGGTGGGAGCAAAGAAGATAAGCACAAAGGTGTAGGCAGAGGTGGAGCTCTGGAGAGCTTTGGGAGTTGGGCAAGTGAAATTGAGAGAAATGCAGGGAGCAGCGCTGCAACGCATGAGAAGGTTGGGGCAGAAGGGCAGGACCCCTGGCCTGAGGATGGCTAGGGAGGAAAGGGCAGGGAGAGTCCTGGAATGGAGACATGAGCGAGCTGGCAGCCTTAATGGTGGTAAAATTGCTTTCCATGCTTTTGTTTGGAGGTTCTCACCGTTCTGACCAAGACAATGGGATATCCTCCTCCCCTTCTTAACAGTATGTCCAGTTTGGCATGCCCACAGGCCTTTGCAGAGAAGGTGCCCCGTGCCCAAGGACGAACAGTAAGAGTGAAGATGCTGCAAGTGGTTGCTTTTCAGTGTTTTTCTGTGAGTTCTGTGCTCCCTGGACACAGATCACCTTCCAAAAGCAGTAGTTAGCTCCTGCGCTCCTGATGCTCCTGCGGAGGCTGCAGTCTCTAACGTGGAGAGCAGCCCTTGGTCAGGATGCACCTACTGAGCAGGCGCTGATACGAGCGTGGCCATTCAGGGCAGGTGCTCTTCCCACCTCTGGTTTTGGTTCTTCCCCTCCCTCGCCCAGCACCTGCTTTTGAAGCCTGTTGTGCTGCGTGTGGTCACTTTGAGGCTTATTGCCGGCACAGGGGAGAGGGGCAGCTTACTTCTTTTCCCTGTTCTCTAACTGCAGGAACACTAAAGGGATGCTGCATCAGAAAGCCTGTGGATGCAGAGCTCAGTGTGGTTCTCTTCATTTTCTTTGGGGAAGCATGTGGCTTGCTTATTGTTAGTTTTGATTTCCCACCCCCACTTTTACTTACAGCTAAGGCACAACTATTCACGTCCCGAGCTGAAGCTCAGAGGGTAAAGCATATCAGATCAGGCCTCAATTAATGAACTCAAAAGCCTCATATAGCTGCGGTGCAGGTGTGTTGAGGGTTAGGGATTGCATTTTAATGTTCCAGCGTGCTGTCATTGCTGAGTTTGAGGATATAGTCTGTTAGACATCCAGCATGAGATTAACTTCCCTTCTGTCATGCTGCCTGCTCCTGAATAATCCCCCCCTTCCCTGTGAAAGCACATCAAGTGTTATAGGGTGAATACATAAGGGTTTGCTGCTTTCTCCCTGCGAGTCTGTTCAGCCTTGCTGTATGTGCAGGATAGTACATGTGGAAATTGTAATTGCAAGCCCATTATTATTATTGCTATAATTTATTGTTAGTGTGTTTTTTATTTTATGGTGCCCACGTGTGCGGGTAATTCACGGAGAAGTACACTTACGCCATTGGAAGGTGGGAAGGCTTTAGTTAAGTGCAATAGCCTTGGATTCAGTTTTCATACCTGCTTCTGTCTTAACGCTTCCTCCCTTGACTGCAGGCAAATCAATTTGGGCAGCTTCAAACGGCTCTGTTGTATTGAATGGTGCTTTGGGAGTGACTGAGCCCTGCGCTGTTTGTTTTCAGTGAGGGACAATTGGTTCAAGACCTAAAGTCTGAGTGTACCTGATCCTCTGCTACGTAGTGAAATAGGCTTAGCACTCTGCAGGAGGGGAGGAGGGACAGATATGAGTAAGTCAACCTCTTAAACAGATGTGAGTTGCTGACTATGAGATAAGCCAGATATGAAGGCAGATAAATATCTGTTTCAAAGAGGCTACCGTCTAAATAGAAACTACACAACAAATACGATTGTCTTCTATCTCACACTGATGACCGCAGTTGCTGCCTACTACCTGGTGCTGGAGAAGGCTGACATGGCTTTAACGGCCCCACTCTGGCAGGGTATGGAGATCTCTTACCTAGATCTGGGGCACGCATCCGAAGCTCTGGGTGCTGAATCAGTCAGTGGGTCCCACCTTTGTGAGCAGGATGACGGAGCAATGCTTACATTACATCAGAAGTGCTCATCCAAAGGAGCTGCATTCAAGCTGCCTGCTTTGGTGTCCAATAGGTGAAGAAGACCAATTCAGATTACCAGTGAGCAGTGTTTAAACTGGGTTTATAAGAGATGGGCTGCAACCAGCATCCTGCCCAACCAATGGGATCTGACCATCCGTTCATTGAATCGAATGTGGGTCAGTCTGTTGGAAGGGTATGGCCTTCCACGTGGTGAAATCAGAGCTGCTAAGGTGAATCTTTGCAACTTCCTTGTGTAAGGCTGGCTTTGTACGGCTTTCAATATGTCTGCAGGATGTTTTCATGAGCCCAACGCTTGCCAAAAGTTCACAGATCAGTTACAAAACAGATGTACTTTTTTTTTTTTCCCTCTCCCCTTCTTCCTACTGGTAAGGAAGAGTTTGTGCAGTAATTGCAGGCAGGTTGGGAGATGTTTTCTTCATAATTCTCCTTCTTATGAAATGTTTATGAAACACCTTCCACAAATCGGTTACGCAAGCAGGCTGAAGAGCTTTGATCACTTTCCATCACCCTCAATATGTTTCTTAGTTTGTTTTGCTTTTTGTTTCTGCGTTTAGGCCAGCGATAGGGAAGAAACAACCCGTCCTTGCCCAGGCCCAGCAGATGTGCTAGCCAACTAAGGAAAGGACTCTCTTTCCACACAGTCACCCTTCCTGTGTTTTTCACTCCCATAGCTTGAGGGCTGCTGACCCTATTTTAAGGCTGCGAAAACATCCACTTGAGATTTGCAAGCGTGATTCCTTTCCTATCCCAGAGCCCTCCTTAGCTCTGCGTTCCGGTGCCGCCACCTGCCGTTACCTCCTCGGGAGGAGCTCGGAGCTGCTCCCGGCCCTGCCCGGAGACTCCCCTGCAGCCCAAAGGGAAGAAGGTGCCTCTGAATTCGCAGCCAGCAGCCCAGGCTCCGCACCTCGCCTCAGCTGTGAGCTGTGAACAGGATGTGCTCGCGGTGCGCTACCTGGTCCCGCTGCTCTCCAAGCTTCTCCTTAGATTGTGTTACATCCCCAAATCGAATTCAATGGGAAGAAACTCAGATTTGCTCTCAATGACTTCTCGTTCCCCATTTATCTGGCCTGATCGTCACGTGAAGCCAAGGTCCTGAAGACCCACAGTGGGATCCAAATCACTCTTGCTCGCTTGCAGCAGGGTTCTCATCACATCCCTACGTGAGGTGATTCTGTGATAATTTCAACTGGGTTTGGATCCTTAAAGAAGACTTTTCTCATGCTTGTAGCACATGCCTGCAAATCTGAGGCAGATGCACTGGGAAAGGAGAAGGCAGCTCCTCTCCTTGTTTTATTAACTGGAAATTTACATTATTTTAAGGGAGTCTCATGATATTGAGAGGCCTCGCCCACAATGTGTGTGGTTTTTTGGGGTTTGGGGTTTTGGTTTTTTTAATGTACATTTGGTAATACTGCCGGTTTAGCCAGGGGAAAAAAAAAACCAACAAAAACGAAGGTGCAGGATTTGCATAAACCATCCCAAAAGTTTTGGATATACCCTGAACTTTTGCTAATGAACAATTAGCCAGCTGCAGACCTGTTGGGGAGAGGAAGAGGAGGGAGAGGTAAATTTGAGCCCGAACCCAATGAAAATAGGTGCAGGGGAGAAGGATTTGTCAAGAACACCCAGGTTCCCGCCCACTGCGCAGGAGGGAGCCAGAGAATTCCAGGGATGGGGGAAGGAGCAGTGGGAGATGTTGTTGTTTTTAAATCGGGAACCGGTCCTTTGCCAAACCCACCTCCCGTTCTCGTGTTGTGCGATGCTGGGATGCAGCTACACACCCCTTTCACCCTGGAACCCTTCCAAATCATTCCGCTTGGCAGCTGTAAAAATTGATTTCAGTTTGGAAATGGCTTGTGCTTCTTCAACACTCCACTCCTATTGGGATCATAACTTAGGCGGGATCAAGTGCCTTGTTGTCTAAGACGCGGATAACTCTTCTTTTTGGGACTGTTGAGGCTCGGATGACTGCGTTGTGTGAGGCAGATACACATGAATTGCAAGGAAGGGTAATTTATTTTTTTCACTTTTTTGGCTCGGAGGACTCCTTTTTAACGCGCCCTCAGAACGGAAAACGTGCATAAACCCATTTGCCTGCAATGACTGGATGGCTCAGGGGTAACGGTGTATCCTCCTGAGCCTTTTGTCTAACATTTAGCAGCTTTGACACTATCGGCATCGATAGCGATCAAGAAGATCTTTCCGTCTGATTTTTTTCTTTTCACCAGGCTAAGAGGGATGATCATGCCAACCTGAAAGGTAGGAAAGAACTGGAATTCGTAGCATGGGTAACTCTTGTTGCAAGGAGCTGGTAGGATTGCAAAACTAGTTTCGGCAGTGTCCAGAGCTATAGTTGTAACGAAGGGAGATGTTGCAAGTCTCTTCCCTTTGCAAAGTGCCTTCCAAAGCGCAGAGGGTGATGTTATGTGGCCAGCTCTCAGCCGTGAGCCTCTTGCGATGGTGTTTTCTCCTTTGCTCCTGTGGTGGTTTGCGTGCTCTTCTGCTTGAGTCAAACTGAAACAAAACGTCCCTCAACCAAAAATACTTGCTTGGGCCATTCCTTTTACAAGCTGAATTTCTTGTCCCCCTCTGCTGGTAGGAGGTTGCATGACCTAAAGCCCACAGCATCACGAAACCCCGGCAAACGTGACCCTCGTTGCGGGCTCTGGAGTAATTTGATGTGAGATGCTGAGGTTCAGCCATAGTAATCAGAGTGAGCCTAAGCTGCTGAGCCCATGGACAGGGTTTCCAAGCCTTCTCCTTCCCGATGATGTCCTGCTTTTTCCAGCTTGTGGAAACCGAAGCTGTCTCTTGCGCTAGAAGGGCTTAGATGAGGAATGGGATTCATGATGTTGTTCCATGCAGTGCCATGCTTAGGAAAAAATTGAGCTGAAGTCTGGAAATTGTTTGCTTGATCTCTTTTAAAACAAGATGTGTTACAAGAGCTCTCTGTGACTTTTCCATCTCCTGTGCGTGGTAGCTGTGCATAGAAACTCCTCATACAGCTTTCAGGAATGAACCTAAAACCTTCTAGAACCACCCCAGCTGTGTTCCCTACAGCCCTGGTCCCTGGGTAAATTCTTCTCTTCAGAATGTGGACTCAGAAGTCGTGATTTTCTTGTGGACTGGAATCTATCCTGAGCATTAAAATAAGTCAAGCTTTGACCACTGGACCATCAGTGAAGTTTTCCAGTTCTTTCTCCACAGCCTGTTCTAGCTAAGAAAGCAGCTTTTCCTTTGCCAGATGAGTACAGGTTTTGTCACTTTCTGATAGAAGCTGAGCACAAATGTTTGGTGCCTGGGGTGCTGCATTTTCAGATCTGGAAGATTACGCTGCTTTTTGAGGTCTTTTCCTTCATGACCTTTCCTTTCCCATTATCTTGTACCATTCTCTCCTACCTCCAGAACAAAATGAGAGGCTATGTGTAGCCAGCCCCACCATCGAGCTGTGAGTCGTGATCTATAAAGGATAATAGCTTTGTGTCTTCCTTTATAACTCCACAAAATAACTCAGTGTTCCATCTGAGGAAAGCGCTCACATGCTTTAAACCTCGCTAAGCCACTGGGACTTGATTACTTCTTGGAGTGTTTTAATTCATGTATTTTGATAGAGCGAACTGCGAGCCTTCCCTTGGCTTGGTAGAGCAGGAAAACTATGTACATGTGATAAACTGGAGAGCCAAAGTGGGGGAACAATCGTGTCTTACTGCAAAGCCAGGGATGGAAGCGGTGAGCCCTGACCTTTAACTTTCCCCTGAAAGGAGCCCCTTCCCAATCCTTTCCTGCCTCTCATCCTTCTAGGCACCCCACACCGCCTGCATCCCCTTGCCTCTGCTCCCTAATGCTACAATTCCATTGCTCTTTTTCAGATTAAAACTGAAGACCTCAGTGACTCCTTGCAATCTACAATCCCCCCTAGGTCAGGCCACCTTGTGCAGGGATCATCAATGATGCCCGGAAGCCAAATTGCAGGGGTAAGTGATTCCAGTGCTTCACAGACTCCGAGATCTGAAGTGGCACTTTGAGGTACTTAGTATTTTGACAAGAGGAGGCTTCAGGGTATGATGGACACTGAACTGGAAAGGAGTCTGTTGGCAAAAGTCAGTTTCCTCCTCAGCCTCTTTCTTTTCCATAGAAGGTTACACATGGGTTCAAAGGTAGACCGCACATGTACTTGAAAATGATTTCCTTTGAGGGTTTACTAAATAGGTAAACTCAGGAAATCTCTTGAACTGAAAGTAATTGAAGGCTGAGACAACACCAAGGGGAAGTGTTAGATATGCTTGCTTTCTCTTTCGTGAACATCTGGTTAATGCCATTGCTGGAGACAGGATGCTCAGCTAGAGTAACTCTTGATGTGAACCAGTATATCCATCCTTGAGTGTATTGCCTCAAGTTGATTTACACCCAGAGAAGAAATTCCTTGAGGGATGTTTTCCTAAGGTAAAAAATGGGAGTTGAGCACTTAACTCTTGTTAAAAGCTAGTGTGAGTTAGATGCCAGAAGGCCACGCAGCTGCTCAGCAATCAGTAGTATCTATCTTCCCTATTCTTTTGCAGGGTATTCAGATCCCTTACAAAATCTGGCACTGTTCAATTTCCCCAAAGCTTCAAAACAGTTCTTGGGAAGCTCAAGGAGCTCTGATTGAGCAATGAGTTCCTTTAAAAATATACTTCTAAAGAGTTGGTTTTACTGGAGCATCTGCATGTGTGTGCCTGTGTCTATCCCAAGCAAATGCAAACTCTTATCCCCTACTCCCAACAAAGGTTCTGGGGCTGGGACCCCACTAATGTGACAGAGAGTTAGCATGTAATCCTAATCTCTCAGGATTGCCTGATGTGATGGATGCATATCATTTCCTCTAGCAAAGATCAGGAAACACTTTTAGATCTGGTCACTGTGTTCATTACAGTGTATTTGCTGTAGGTGCAGTGAATCGGGCTCTCTTGGGCACTGCTTCTTTCCCATGCCAGCACACGGCTGCCTGGGAAAGCAGCCTTCCATGGAAAGCAGGCTCTCGGTGAGATGGGACAGTCAGTTGCGCTTCCCTGTGGAATTTTAGGGAGTTCCCTCTCTAAACCACCTGGAAGAAACTGGAATCCCAAAGGTTTCCCTGTGATTTCTGACAACCAGGGTTTGATTGCCAGCACCTCTGTATGCTGTATGAAGAGCAGACATCTGAGATTTGTTCTTCCCTTTGTTTTTCCCCCTATAGGATATGAGCTCTCTCCACACCTTGCAGCAGCTTGTATTGCTTCCTGGTCATATGCAGTCAGTTCCCCAGTTTCTTCTGTCTCAATCACAGGCCGGGCAACAAGGTAAGAGCAATAAAAGCTGAAGGGGTGTTGTTATAAGCAGATGCTTATCTAGGGAAAACCTCTCTTCTCTTTGCTGTTGCTTTTAATCTGGTCTGTTACTTTACCCAAGCATGATGGCGTCTTTACCCTGTACGTTACCAGATGCTGTTTCCCACACCTGGGATGATCCCGTACGCGTGTAGTTGCTGCGGGAAGGGTCCAGTCCCAGAGATGCTCCTGGCACCTTGCGGCTTGTGTACACCAAGAGTGCCACCTTGGGGCCGCTCTTTGCAGACTTGGTAGGGATCGCACCTCTGGAATTCCGGCTGGCTTTCAGGAAAAGGGCAAGGAGCCTGCTCCGTGGGGAGCAGCTGCAGCCTGCCTGGGCTGCCAGCATCGCTGGGTTAGCACTCTTCATTTCATGCAGAAAACTGATGAGAGGTTGAGTTGATCTCAGGTACCTTACAGAGAGTAAATCCGTGGATGGAACTGAGCTGCTCTGATGGAAGGATGGCGCTGGTACTAGAACAAATAGGTCTAACCTAGCCAGGAGAAACCCGGGGATGAGAGCTCAGAGGTTTGGAGTTGCCAGCAGTTGTTCCCAAATCTTGCTCCAAGCCATGGAGGAGGACAGGAGGCAGAACTACTGAAACCCAGTGTAATCAGACCCATGAAAGGGATGAAAGCACTGCGGACTAAACTCACTGCTAGAGAAAGTCTCTGTGTTTCTGTTTATACTAGCAATTTTAATGGCATTTCTCCAACAACGGGGATACAAGCATGCCATTGATAAAGTTTTATGCTGCTTGTAGACGGACAAACATAGGCCTTGATCCATAACCTGACAGACAGATGAAAGGGGACGTGGGTCCTTTGCTCACATTCTTGATTTATTCCAGCACAGAGGTCCCTCCACGTGACCCAAAATTCAGATTTAAAACCTTAAAATCTCTGCAGCTTGACTCTACTGATACATAAGCCCCAAAAGAAAATGTTTGTTATAGGCAGGTGGGAAACCTATTTGTCTTTGGCAGCATAAAAACTCTATTCTCAGCCAAATGATGCTGAGTGCTGTATAAAGAAACTACTTGATATATATTTCCCAATAATCTAGTATTTAGTTAGTTTGAATGGCAGGGTCAGGATAATCTTTTGCTCACTGCTTGCTTTCATTCATGTATAATAGGAAACATACTGCAAAACTGTTGTTTGTGCTTATAGAGTGAGTTTTTTGTGTTAAGTGACTTCTTTTGGCAGCTATAACCCCTGAAACACATGGACGCTTGCTTGGCCATGACCCTTTTTGGTTCCAGACATGATAAAGACTGGATTTTCTGGCTTTTTGTGCAAAAGCACTTCCACTGGACCAGATGATTGCCAAGTTTTAATGACCCTTTGCCATGGGCAATCACAGCCAGTGGGGAGTGAAAGTGAAGGCATAGACTGTTTCTTGTGGAATTAGTTGTTTGCTACAGATACAGTGGAGCATTCTTCATACCAAAGAGATGCATGGAATATTCCTGAAGTTGTCCTTCAGGCCATCATGGAAAACCCTTGATGTTCCTGAGGTCTGACTGGTGGGTACATCGGTCCATGGGTTTCATGGCCAAAGGGACCTGGCTGTGAGCACACATCTTGGTTTGTTTTTTTGTGTTTTCATGCTGGTTTTAAACCAGATCTGTCCCCAGATCTGATTCATTATGCTCTGATGTGATTATTAAAGCCCTTAAAGCAGCTAATGCTGGTGCACCTAAATAAGGAGGTGAGAGCTCTGTACTGTGAAGATGGAAGCAAGCAGCCAGGTAGATGCTGGGAATACTGTCAGCCAAAATATCGCTGCTGAAGTCTTCATCTTAGCAAAACACAGCCTTGGTCCCATCAGCTGTCAAACCGGTGATTCCTGACTCCAGCCCATCATTTTCATTTGAGCTAGAGCTTTCCTTTTGCAAAGGTGTTCAATCATGATTTTAAAGACTCCAAATGACAGAGCATCTGCCATGTCCCTAGGCAAGCCATTCCAGTGATTAATTACCTTCACTGTTCAAAATGTGCACCTCATTACCAGCCTGCATTTGAAATTCAAAGTTGTTCCAGCATTAGAGGAGGCTTATTGAAGCTCCAATCTAAATAAATAAATGGGATCCTGCACGTTCAGATCTAAATTAAAAGAGGGAAGTCAGAAAGGGGGGAGTGATTGATTCGGGAGATATTTTTCCCAGTTCTTTTAGCAGGAGTCCATAAATTTGTATAGCTTCCCTGTGACTGTCAGTTGCAATCAATAGAACATATTGACTGTTTCAAGACAGGTAATAAATCCTTGCTGAATTCTATAGGCTTCACTCACAACAGACTTGAAGAATCTGACTGCATTTCTAGGGAACTACGCTGCTTTGGTCACTCCTTAATCCTTCAGGGCATTGCTTGTAAGAGATACAGGCTTGTACTAGGCAGTTTGTCAACTAAACAATTATGCAGTCTCCATAATACTGGGTTTTGTTAGTTTTATAGATTCCCCTTCTTTTTCCTTTTCATCATTTTCTGTCAGCTTATATATTCCAACAGAAATTCAATTTATTTGAAATACAGTAGAGCAGAAAAGAAAGGGTCAGATGGCTTCAAAATGATGCTTCAAAATGAAATGTAGAGTAGGAAGCAAAGTGGGGTAGGCTCATGAGATTAACTTTTAACAAGATCAGTGCTGAAAGCTGGAGTCAGAAAAGCTTATATTGGAAAGAAGATGCACTCTTCTAAAAGCTGCAATGATTAAGCACTGGGAGAGATCACTACTAGGGGTGTGCTGCTTGGCATCTGAAATCAAAGTTAGGTGTCTATGTAAAATGTCTGTGCCTTAGTTCAGCCTTAGATTAACTAGCTCCATGCTGGGATCAATGGATACTTTCCCTATATCATTATTGCAGTAATCCCTTTCAGGCCAAGAAGCCATGGGAAGAACCTTTTCTTTCTCATAATCCAACTTGGAGCCATCCACATTTGTAATGGCTGAAATGCTCATATTCTGAACAAGAGCTAACTGATGTTTTCCACTGAGAGCTTCCTGAGGCGCTCTGGTGCCGGGTGATGTTCAGCTGCCTAGATGCTGATGAAGGAGCTGATCTGATCACATCTGCCTCTTTTTGTCTCCTCAGCTTTGCAGCCAAACATCCTCTCCTTCCCTCAGCAACAGGGCAGCCTTCTCCTCTCCCAGCCAGGACCCAGCCTGGCATCACAGGTAACTTGCCCCAACATACAATCCCACCATGAGAAGCACCCATCCACAAAAGGTGCCGCTTCATTAAGGACAAATGTACTATTCCGTCGTCGTGACTTTATGCATCTTCATTCTAACAGGCTGTGGGGCGTTCTGGCCTCCCTGGCTCATCCGTTGAACCCCACCTGGATGTACCCCAGCATTTGCAAGTGGCAAAGCACCTAACTCCATCAGGAGCTTCTGAGGAGCCCAGTGACTTGGAGGAGCTGGAAAAGTTTGCAAAGACTTTCAAACAAAGGCGAATCAAATTGGGGTTCACGCAGGTGAGCAGCCCCATCAGAGGGAAGAGCGGTGTCTCTTGTGATGTGGACTTGTTGGGCTGGGGGAGCTTGTGGCAGAGGCATGGGTGCACTGGGGGCTGGGTTAGGTACAGTTTGGCTTCCTTTGGAGAATCCCCTTCCAAGCACATAACAGACAAACCCTTCCAGCTGCTTCATTACCGTGATCTCATTACTGAACCTTCTTCAATATAGAAAGACTCAGGGGTGTAGGGTAGATTCCCATGGGAAAAGAATACACTTTCTTTGGAAGGCAGGCCTTGGAACTCAGGCTGATTCTATTCTGGAAGCAACCTGAGAGGAGGGCTGGCAGCAGGAAGCTGGGAAGACGTTTTCTGAGCTCACGTTGTGATTTGCATCTTCCCTGGCAGGGCGATGTTGGACTTGCCATGGGGAAGCTTTATGGCAATGACTTCAGCCAGACCACCATTTCCCGCTTCGAGGCTCTCAACCTGAGCTTTAAGAATATGTGCAAGCTCAAACCGCTGCTCGAGAAGTGGCTGAGTGATGCAGGTAGGTGACATCACGTATATCAGTGCCATCAGCCTTGGCCAGGATGAGAGGATCCACCCGAGAACCTCCAATGAAAGCCAGGGAAATCAAAGCTGGAGCTAAGATCTCTCAATATCCATAGCTGAGTTGGTAATAGACTACTTTGTGGATCACACAGCTGCCTGGATATCAGACCACATCTGTCTTTTCTCCCTGGCAATATGGGATTCACATTGTGATTTGGTGTTTGGGCCGGTCACTTCCCGCATCACCTCTTGCTCTGTTGCATGGCCTGGGGTGAATCACTGGGCTGGTCCATTCAGTCCCTCCCTATGTAAACTACCAGAATAGGAAGGGACTCCTAGGAAAGTGCTCAGAGATCAGCCCTTAGGCAGCAATTAAAAAAGGAAGGTATTACTGCAAGGGGAATCCCCAGTAGGAGCAGGATTAGGCTGATGTCCTCTGCTGGCTGCAAACCGGTCTAGGAATGGCATTAGTCTAATGTGCTTCACACAGCCATTTGGGAGGTGACCAATTTACCAAGCCAGGAGGTGTCTCAGCTACATGAGACCTGATCCATGGGGTTTAAGTCAGCATCTTTAACTGTGTGAAATTAAGGCACTGGGAAATGCCTGGTCCCTGTCGGAGGAGGCTGGAAATCAAGCTGGAAAAGGAAAAATAGTGTGTTAATTAAAACTTTAGCATTCCTATTTCTTTCCTGATTTGGACACCATCATTGATGGATTTGGGACTGTTAGAGCCATTTAAATCAACATCAGAGGAAGGACACAATGTAGGAACATTTTACTTACTTTGAGAGGTGCTATATTTCACAGAAAAGCTCAAGGAGTGAAAATAACTCATCGTCTTCTCAATGACCTCCTTCTTTCCCCAGAATCTGCTCCTTTAGATTCTTCCATGAGCACTCCCAACTCCTACCCCTCAGTGAATGAGATGTTTGGACGGAAAAGAAAGAAGCGAACCAGCATTGAGACCAACATTCGCTCCACACTGGAGAAAAGATTTCAAGATGTGAGGGGAAAATCTTTCCATGCGTTGTGGGCTCTCTTTGGGTTTGGCATTTGCTAGGTCATAGTAGCACTGAATCCTCAAGAAGAGAGGTCTCGTTTGTTTGCTTGCTTTGATAGCAGGTTAGAAGAAAGGGGATAACAGGAAAAGTGTCAAAACCAAAGAAATCAGATCCCATTATTTCCTTGATAAATGGAGTTTTAAAGGAATTAGTTTCATCCCCACAGCTCCCCATTCTCATTCACTGACCAGTGCCATAACCAAAGCTGATTTCCTGCACCCTTCTCTCTCTGAGTTGTGACCTTGTACCACAGGAACAGCGCAGCCACGTAGTAGCATGGAAAGGATGCCCCATTAAGCAGGTATTCTGAGACCCAGAAGTAGCTGCTCCATTAATTGCTGCTGAATCACTTCACAAGTGGAGCCTTTTAGTTTTGAGGCATCAAGATTTTAAAAGAAAAAAAAAAATCACTGCAGAGAGCAAACAGAGCTTGAAATCAGTAGCACTAAACTGGGCATTGAAAAATGCTCATCAAAACTGGGTTTGACCAGCCCTTGTTTTTCTTGGTTTCTCCTTCATATCTGATCATATCACAATTCCCTCTAAGACTGTTAATGAGAACAAAAGACACTCATTGTCACATCTTTATCGGTACCTCTTTTTTTTAGCTAGTATGAGCCATTCTTTGCAATTGGAGAACTGTCTTGGCATCTCCATGCTAGGTATTTTTGACCCTTGAGTTTCCAACTCAGATCAAAACCCACAGAGCTAAATGCTGTCAAATGCAGCAGACAATAAGTGGCTCAGAAGAAAGGATGAGTACTATTATTTCCCTTCATAAATGAGAGATGGAGGAAGAAAGAGAATAAAGTTGGAACTGTTCACCCTGGAGAAGAAAAGGCTGCATAGAGACATCATAGCAGCCTTCCAGTATCTGAAGGGGGCTGCAAGGATGCTGGGGAGGGACTTTTCATTAGGGACTGTAGTGACAGGACAAGGTTCAAACTTAAAGAGGGGACGTTTAAGTTAGATTTAAGGCAGAAGTTCTTTACTGTGAAGGTGCTGAGGCACTGGAATGGCTTGCTCAGGGAAGCTGTGAATGCTCCATCCCTGGCAGTGTTCAAAGCCAGGTTGTATGGAGCCTTGGGTGACATGGTTTAGTGTGAGGTGTCCTTGCCCATAGCAGGGGGGTTGGAACTGGATGATCTGAAGGTCCTTTCCAACCCTGACTATTGTATGACTCAATGAAATGGCTTTCTTGAGATGCTGCAGGTTGGTGTACAAACAGCACTTGGAGCCTGTGTGTCCTGTGTAGTGATAAGACCACCAGCAGCCATAAGCTTCCCCCCAAGCAATGATTTAGGGTGCTGTTAAGATCAAAGAGTGTGGTGCCTTATGCAATAACAGGTCCAGGTACTGTGACTCACCCCCCACTGCTTCCATGAGACTTGATGTCGATTCAGAGGCACTTTCTGGTTCACAGGACATAATCTCCCACCCAAATATTTGCCCTTTGATTTAGAAGCACATTTTGTCCCCTCCCCAGTTTACAGCCAACCCCACCCTGTTGTCCTCTGCCTTTCCACCCTTCATTGATGCTGTAAATTACAGCTCTTTGGGACTTTCTTTAACCTCTTGCCCTTTCTCAGCAGAACCCCAAGCCCAGTTCAGAGGAGATATCCTTGATAGCAGAGCAGCTCTCCATGGAGAAGGAGGTGGTTCGGGTCTGGTTCTGCAACCGGCGTCAGAAGGAAAAACGCATCAGCTGCCCAATACCATCCCCCATCAAATCACCTATCTACAACTCCAGACTGGTGAGGGGCTTTGGATTAAGGAGTTCTACATTCCAGCTCAAACAAGAAGGGAAAAGGGAGGGGGGAAATGCAGCAGGGTTTGCTGGAAAAGGAAACGGGACATTTCCTTGTACACACAAGTCCCTCAGTGGCTGGCAAGGCCGCTTCACAGTGCAGTGGGTGACTGTATCTCCAGGAATGTGCAGAGAGAAAGGTGGGCTAGCCACGGATTGCACATATAATCCACGTCACAACCTGAATGGAATCTCATGCCCACACTTACAGAGCATTTACCTTTACTCTATTAGTGAACAATAGGAAGAAAATGCAAGTTTCCTAGAAGGTCAGTTTAATTGTAGGTAATTTATCGGAATAGAGGTGCTATCCCAAAACTTTCAATCCTGAGATTGGTAAAGAAAAGCTTTCCAATGCCAATGGAGAAGGAATCAGCATTCCATGGAATAACATCCAATCATTTCAATTTAGTTCTGAAATGTAATGGTGACTTACCATGATTGTTGGTTTATATCTGTGCAGAGATGCTGAATATACTTAAATAGTGCTAACTGTCCTCTCCTGCTGTGCATTCACACTTTGGCAAGTCAGGAAGGAGGAAAAAAGGAGAAACTATTGAGAGATGGTGAAAGCGTATCCTTGTGACCTAACGTCAGTGGCTACTGTGGATAACAAGCTACTATTGTATTTCTGCTGCTTAATAGTTGCTTCCACATCTAAAAGCAGCAGGAACCTCCCTACGGTGTTTAGTGCTGAAGCACATGCGAGTGGGAGGCAGAATACATATTTGCAAGCAGTATTTTATCTTGAAATCTGGGGTTTTGACTTCTCCATCAGAAGGCAGGAAAACATCACAAGGAGCTTGGTCACCTGTTGCACAACACATTGGGTTCACAGTCACAGACACAAAACGCTGCTTGCAAGCCATGAATTTCTGAAGCAGCAGCTTTGGTGAATAATTTCCCTGTGGATGCGTTGTGCAAAGTGTGCCTTTTGCTCATCAGTCACTCTGAGCAACACGGAGCTCGAGTATCGTGGCTGAACAACGAACGCCCCAGGCTCGCTTTGATTGCAGGCACCACATTACTAATTGTCACCTGAGAGTTCTCACCCATCAAGAACTCCTTGAAGGAAAAGGGATGATTTGGGCTCGAGACCCGGGTGAGCTGGGAAGCTTCAACTGGGGACATCCAATGTGAAACACCCAAAGGGCAGCAGCTCCTAGCAACCGGATTTTGTGTTTTCCAGGAAGTTTGGGTTGTGTTTGATAATTTCAGTGTTTTCCATAGCTGATCCACAAATTTAAACATATATATATAGACTAATACTTATTCTGGTTTCTTTCCATGGCCCTGGATATGGGAATGGTGCTTTTACACTAGTGTGTGAACAGAAATATCTCTGGAAGCTTCAGATGTGGCTAAGAAGTCTACCTGGGAGCCCACACACCTAAAGGGAATGAGAAAGGAGCGGTGCTTTGTGATCTGTACCCTCACAATGGCAACTGCTTACTCTTTGCTTCTGTTTCTCTCTAGGTCTCTACCTCAGGGTCCTTGGGGCCCCTCTCCGTCAATCCAGTGCATAACACCATGCCTGGGACTGGTAAGCCTTGAGAAACCTGCCTCACTCACCATTCCTTCCCTCCTTCCTCTGCTCCAGCTCTCTGACTACTTGGTTTCTAGGTCACATTTGCAGGCCACTTAAGACCCTTGGGTTTGGCCAGGGAAAGTACCCCCATATAACTAGTGTACACGGGATAAAACCAGCTGAGTCTGTCTCTTGGCTGGAACAAAGACATGGGAAGTTTCCCAGGCATGATAACATTCCCAGGATAATCCTAGGCAAATTTTATTGGGATGTTTAGGTTTGGGAGCCAGGCACGCCTAGAAGCCAAACAAGAGGAGTGCTTGGGGGTAGGTTACTGGTTACTGCCTTTCTTCAGCAGAACATTGTCAGATCTCCTTTGAGAAGTGTGATTCACACTAATAGCCATCAAGTACTACAGAAACAGCAGTACTGGAGCCCACCCTGTTTCTCTGTGGCTGGGGCACGGATTTTGCCTTGCTGCTGCAGGGCAGGCAGTGAATGAGATGAGCAACACGATGGGTACGAGATCTGATGGGACCATTTGGGCTTGGGCTGTGCGGGGCAGGAAAAGGAGATCCCGGTTTTATTGTGCTTTCTCTGCTACGCAGTAACATCATCGTGTTCCCCAGGGAACTCCAGCAGGCCCTCGTCCCCTGGCAGTGCACTCCATGCCAGCAGCCCCGGCACAGCCCAGAGCAACTCCAAAGCTGCAATGAACTCTACTGGTTTCAACTCTTCAGGGTAAGGCACTGGGGGGGTGACAGCTTGCTCCTTGGCAAAGGAATTGGGGGGGATTGGGAGAAAAGCAAAGGGATCTTAGAGAAGAATATGAAAGCCCTTAGAGAGTCCAGCAACGTGGAACTACATGGTGGCATGCTCTTACATAAAGCTTCATATCTAACCTGAAGCTTCTTGGGATACGGCTCTTTTTCAGCTTGAAGACAAATAGTAAATCAAGTTTTTCCTAAACAAAACCCTGTGCTGGTTAAAAAAGGATGGACTGAATGGAAACACTGTCCTTAAGGACTGCCCTAAACTAGCTCCTTGTGTGGAGGAAGCAGAGCAAAGCTTATTTTGCTGGATAACCCCCTGCACAGCCACTTTCCTCTCCTGCAGTGCCACCCAGTAGGATAACTTGGGACTGCTGCAGAATAACTATTCCACGGTGGCAGATGAAATAAGAGCAACGATTTTCCTCTACCTTGCATTTAGAGGTTACAAAAGCTTTAAGCCACACATACAGGCTCAGAGCACTTGTGGTTATTTCACTGAACATGCCTCTGCTGCAGTCTGAGCTGCTCAGGCCTCTCTGCACTTGCAGTTCCTGCTACATCACATAAAGAACGCTGTGTTAATAGGAAGGCAGCAGGGAGCAGAGGGCGTTTACCTGTAGCTGCTGGGCTTTGAGTCATAGATCATCCTGTGCTGTGAATCAGACCTTCTCTTACGTGGAGGAAGTCCAACAGCCAGGTAATATGTGAAATCCTGAGCACAATTGAAGGTGTTGCTTCGAAAGGCAGAGGTTTTTCTATAAGGATCGTTCACTGGCTGCCAAGTTAAACTAAGGTTACAGAATAATAACGCCTTTTATTGCAAAGGGATGCTGTTTAACAACATGGCAATTGTAGCTCTGATTCCCTATGTTGCAAACAGATCTTGGTACCGATGGAATCAACCTACCTACCTCCACTGAGATGACTCCTCCTCCACCATGTGTAAAAGGAGCTTCTGACTTCTAGCTATGGACCAACTTCTCTAGGAACAATGCTTGGGGCAACATCTGGTGTTCCAGTGCCTTCAAAATGCTGCCAAATGAAGGTCTTGTTTAAGGGAGCCCATAGCAGCAGAACTCTCCAGGGACTCAAACTGCAGCTGACCTTCCCCAAGGATTCTCGACGCCATCAGTGACACTGTAATACTCCTCCAGGCATTCACTTCAAGAACGAGCCCTTGCTTAGCACTATTAGCATGAAACACTGCCCTCTGCTTGCAAATCTCTGCATTCACACTGGATTGCCTGGCAATCTCTGATCTGGAAGGATTTCTATGTCAGGACCCTCTTTTTCCCCTCTCGCTCATTTCAGAGCTTCCCATAAGAAGGGTCTATCATGCTGTTACTATCACGCACACATACCATAAACCCCCAAACTGAGCCGAGGTTACCCAGTTCATTTCACCAGAGACCTGTGTCTAGCTGTGAGCCTTGGTTTCCAATAGACTCCCAAGGTTGATGGCACTGTGCTTTACCCACTACCAAACTTGCTTCGCTTTGAGCCGTTCTGTTCTCTTTCTAAAGGGGCTTTTTTTCCTCCCCAGTTTTCTTTCTCCTTTTTATTTTTTTTTTTATTAATATTTTAGAGCCTTCTTATTTTTTTCCTTTAAAAAAAAAAAAAAATGGTTGTCTTTTGCAAAATCCGTGTCCAGCTCTTGTTATTGTTCACAACTGGCCTCAATGCCCCACTGGAGGATGTCACTGTTTGCAAACCTTGGGTTTCTGACTCCATTGCACACAGAAGCAGTTTGCATTGATTTGATGGGACAAGGGTTAGTGTTGACCTTCCCTTTTGCTTTCATTCATCCTTTGGCTTCTCTCCGATACCAAACAAAACCAACCTGGAGCAGAGGTGTGCCTGTGTTCCGGCCTTTCCTGAACTGTAAGTCATGGAGCTTGCCTGTTCCCTGCAGCATGCTCTTCTGGTGCTGGGGGGAGAAGTTGTATTGCTGATCTCGAGGTCTGTGTGTGCAAGTGGTTCTTAACTTCATGGGATGCCAAAGTGTAGGAAACGTCACCTTTCACAGTGCATTACCAGGGAAATGCAGTTACTTTGCAACTGTCCCTCTGAACAGAGGTGGGTATTTAAAGCAGACTTGAGTGCTACCCGTCCCTGGTCAAGTTGTCTATGGGTACAAGTAATGGATTCAGTGGAACTAGAGTAAATGAGTACCTGATATTGTAAATAGATATTTTTGAGGAGCCTTTTTTTTTTCCTGAGGACTTTTTTTTAGGCAAAATGTGAGCTTTTTTTTAAAGTAAATATTATCCTTTTTCATTGCTGGGGGGGGTGAAATACTGATGTTTCTTATCCTACTCATCATGATGAATCATTGCTATAGGGAGTCTGTGAACCTTAAGAGTGTATCAGCTACCTTCACGCAAAGTATTGAGCCCTACACGCACGTTGATCTAGAACAGCAGCTGTTGCTTTAAGTAAGGTTTTGTTACAGAAGCAGACACTGATAATGACAACTGGAGAAGATAGGGTAGCATTTTTGGGGAAAATAGAAATGAAAAAAATCTCTTTTTTTTAAATAATAAAATTGGGGTTTATTTTGGTTTTGTTTTTTTCCAAAATGCCCTAATACAAACAAGGGAAAAACTGTATTTCTGCTTCCTGCCTTCCCCATCACCACTCTTTCACCTCTAACTCGAAACACTTTCATCGTATCTGTTTTTTCAATGGAAACATTAAAATTAAAGGAAACTTCTGGTTTGGGGCAACAAAATCTGGTGTGATTTAAAAAACATGCTAAGGAAAAAAAAGACATGCAGACGGGAAGTATTAGTCCGACTCTCCTGGTTGCTATGGCCCTTCTTTCTGCCTTCCTTTCCTTGCATGCTGGCTGGGTTGATTTCAAGCCTTGTTCTCCATTGCTTTCCCACTACATATAGAGATGTGTAATGAACTATTGGAATATAATCATTGTGAAGAGAAGCTGGGACAGGTTCAGTACAGCCACGTGGGTGGATTCTCTTGGCAGTGTTCTTAAGGTTCCTATTACTGTCTCTATCAGGGACTTCCTTGTGGGAACTTCCCTGTCTTCTACAGCTAGAGTGACAGGAATTAAACATGACAGATTCTTCTATGGTGTGCCTTAATGACAGGGTTCTGGAAGTGAAAACGCATTCTCCTCCAGCCAAGAGAACGATCCTACAACAGGATTGTAGTGCTGCAACAACTGCATTTAAGCTCAGCTACCTCTTTGCTGTTTCAAAACACCCAGGGACTGGAACCAGTTTTTATTCACACACAGGATCTTTGTTCCTGGAGAGAGAACTGAGGTTGCTACTGCACTTGAGTATTTCCCCTGATTAATTTCATATGAGCCTCTGCATTGAACTGTCCTGGAGGCTGGTGGGGTACGACCTGTACTCATGTGCAGGTAGAGGGGGTGGAATGGGAATTCTCCTGTCTCTGGATGGCATAAAACCCACAGCGGATTAAGGTGAGCCAATGCACATTGACGACTCAATCATGCCTTCCCCTGCTAAACCTGGCCAGGGACCATTGCTATGGGCGCTTGGGGGGGAGATGCTGTGAGTCCTGCAGGGGAGGTATAGGTGAGAGCTGGCAAATTCATAACCCCTGCCTCAAAGAGCTGCCTTTACTCTCAGGCCTTTCATTGAATCACCTCTCTTGAGCTCCTGTGAGGGCTGGCCAACACTGTGGGAGGAGGATGGAGGATGAAACGAATGATGTCTTTTCATGCCAGGACTGAGGAGTGATTTGCGTGTGACTGCTCACCGTGCTGCAACGCTATGAATAAAGTCAGGAGGACTTGGATTTTGACCAAACAACAGCCCTGGCCAGGGATGAAAAAGAGGGGTGCCTGGTGCTCTGTAATTATAAAGACCCCCTAAGAAGCTTCCAGCTTTTCAAGCAATGATTTTACAATCCTTATTCAAAGCCGCTACCATATGAAAAAGACACGAAGGGATCTTGCTCCAGCCTCTTCCTCCTAAAATATAGATCTTCAAATTACTACTCTACATAATGGACACAAGTACATCACAGGATGGCACACTGCTAAGACAGTTACACTTCCTTTCCCTCTTCTTTCTCCCCCTTTTCTTCTCTTTTCCTTTAAAGATTAGCAGACAGGAAGAACAGATTTAAACCACCAATTTGTACCTTTGCACAACCCTATATTATTTTACTTCCTGCATGATCTTGGGCAAATTACTTAATCCCCATTAGATGATAGTGTTGATAACCCATCCTTCCTCCCAGTGCTAAACAGCATAGTTGAGGGATGATGAACATTACAGCTGATTCTGCTGCCAGCCACAATAGAATACCCTTCCTACACTGACCCTTAGTAAAGTTCTAGTTGCCAGCTCATTTCTCTTGTGACAAATCACAAGTTATTTCATAAGTATAAGCGATAGTTTAAAAGCCCAAAGTCACCATCCTTATAGCCTCATAGCCCTAGCATTCTTGCGTTAATCCTATAGCTGAAAGCCAAGCTGCAACTTGGTGACTGATTTCACATTCAGTTTACAGTCTTACTTCAACTCCTGCTTTCGGAGCCTCTTTGTCAAAAGAGACCAAAAATAAAGTTGTGAAAGGCAGCTCTTTGCAATTATAGTTGCTGTACGTGTATACACGCTTGTAACATAGAGAAGATGCATCAAGATCATCTGGCTCTTACCAGACAAGGACTAATCAATGCAATCTTCAGAAATCCCTCTAAGTAATTGGCTTCCACCAAAGCAGCATTTCGTACATTTGGGGATATTATTTCTGAGAGGTGGGAGGGAAATTGCAAGCGCATTAAATGCTGAGTAACGGTATCTGCACATTAGTACCGCAGCTGAGCTCAAAGCCAAGCTGTGCCAGGTGTTGTGCAAACACACCACGAGAGTCGATCTCCACTCCAAAGTTGATAAACACAATAATGAGGCGCTCAGATTGATTGATAAACTGGTCCTGAAGAGGGAAACAAACATTAGCAGCTTGTTTGCTTGACAAGAAGCTGTAGTTGGAAGGGGTACCCCTGGCTTCTAGGAACACTTCCAGTCTCACAGGAGCATCTAAGGGAATAAAAACACACGGAGCAGGAAATTCCAGCTTTCCAAGGCCAAGAGTCACCCTCCACAGCCATAGAAAAACAATGCTGGGAACAATTGCTCACAGCAGATGTGCCTCATAGTGGTTATAAGAACTCACATCATCTCCTGGCCAACCTGACTTGCTCCCAAAGCAGCCCTGGTGCCTGAACAGTCTCCATGCTCTCTGTCCCTGCTTTTCTCTTAAGGAGAAGAGCTCCTCCATCATTAGGACTCAAGCATCAGTGACGTGAACCCCAGGAGCAAGTGAAGAGAGAGCTGTCAGCTGAGTCCCTGTCTAAAAGACATCTCTGTGGGTCCCATCCCAATTGCTTGTGAGTATACGGGGTGTGATCCCATTTGTCTTTCATCTTTATCTGTGGTCTGGTCATTCACAAGCTCGCTGGAGAAATGAGCCAGATCCCACTCGGCTCCAAAACCAAATCAAGGACATGGTGGGAAGCTACAGGCTGGCTGTAGGTGGATCTCTCTCTAGTTCCTGCTCTCCTCAGCCAGAGACAACTGAACTGACATCCTCAGAATATAAAAGAGATAAATGCTCCTGGCTTTCCTCCCTGTTGACAGATGCTGGAGTGCATATAGGAGATGCACTCCTATTAATAACTCACATCAAGGGTGGCTTTTCTGCGTGTATGCACATGAGGTAGGAGGTGGGATACCCAATACATCTGTGATGCTCGGTAGTGCCCAAGTTCAAGCAAGACTGGGAAGGGCTGGAAAATGAACAATTTGCTGTTGTATTTAATGTATTTTATTGTTCTTTCCCCTTTCTTCCTCCTCTGTCTTCCCCCTGTGAGGCAAATGACTGCAAGCTGGGAGAACAGGGCTCTGTTTCTTGCCCTTCCCATTTTTTTTTCTGTGGCCTGAAGGGAGACTTTGAGCATTTCTAAGTGTCTTAAGTGATCCCATCAAGTGCTCTCATCATTGCTGATGCTCACAGCCTTGGGACTTACAATCCTGGTAGAATTAGCATAGAACCTACCACTCCAGTACAATGCCTTTGGTAGCTAAACTTGAATTCAGGCTCACTGGTACAGACGCCAGCAGGGACCCATTGCCTGAGCTGCAGTGGGGTCACTGCCTGCACAGCCCATGGACTTGCTTCAGAGTGGGGCTGAAATGCGGGCAAAGAAGAGAAAAATAGGGAAGTTTAGCTCAAACATAAGATATAATCTACAATCCAACTAGAAGCATTTTTATAACACAGAGAACCATCCTATGGAGTGCAGCACACACACATCAGCCTGAAGTGACCATAGATGAGTTATTGGTTTCACTCCCAGCATTAGGAGCTCTTCAGCTGCAGAGAAGGCTTGGGTTGTTTCGGACACACAAACTGAATCAACAGAAGTTATGTGGTGCCAACCCCGACCTTGCTGCAAGGGTTTAGAGGCAGCACAGCCCTTCCCTGGTTACTCAGTCCTGCCCCTGCCCGTCCCTGCTGCTCAGCCCCAGCTCAGCTCCACGCTCACTCATCCTGTTCTGCTTGTTCTGTGTCACATCTCCCCGTGCATCCCGCACCACTCCCCAGCTCCGGACCCAAGCAGTCCCAAACTGCCTCAGTCTCCCCTCCACACAGTCGGCACAGGATAACGCAAAGGTGGTCACCGCATTCCCACCCTCCTTGCTCCAAATCGGTGCAAATTTGAGGACTGCAGGACGCTTTTTAAACCAGCAGAAGGACAAACGCACACATCTCCCTCCTTTGCTTGATTCAGCTTTATTGTCCACTTCATCAGGGAGAAGGACATTCACCCAAATTAAAGCCTGGGGACTCTTCGGAACGCTCACAACTGGGCGGGCTGAGGCTGGGTGGAGGTACCAGCCCCGCTGACACTCTCAGGACGGGTCTTAACTTCTCCTCCTTAACTTCTCCTACCCCGCTTCTCCCTTCCCTGCCCCGGGGCACGCAGCTCTGCCCCTCCGACCCCTTTCTGCCTCCCGGGGCAGGTAAGCGGGGCACAGCGAAGGGCGATGGGGAGCGGGGAGCCCTGCCCCGGCCGGGGCGGGGAGGGGCAGGTTAAAGCCTCCCGATGCGCGCTGGTACCGCCTCCTGCCCGGGCAGCGCGGAGCCGGAGCGGGGCAGCGGTAACCCGGGGTGAGGAGCGAGCGCTGCCCCGGGGCGTGCGGGGAGAGGGCGTCCGGATGCCCCCAGGGCGAGCTGCGCTTTGGGTCGGGGGTGCTCCGGTCTTGGTGTGCCCCGTTAGAGGCTTGGTAATGGAGGGGGGCGGTTTGCAGGGGAATGGTGTTAGAAGAGAGCATCATGCTCGTGGGAAGGGTTTTGGTGGGGTTGTTTGGTTTTGCTTTGGTTTTCCACCCCTGCGCTTTCCGTGAATGGGGCGGGGATACAGATGGTCACCCCTTGCTGAGAGAGCTGCAGCGCTCATCGTGTCCTCGCTCTGCGTTCAGCAGGATGGTTTCCATCGCTCTCGAGGTGAGCTGCAGCTTTGTTGCTTGGCTGTTTCTGTATGCCGGCTGCTGCTCCTGGAACAGGGGCCGTTCCTACGAGTGGAGCTGTCGCTTGGTCACCCTCCTGCATGGGGTGATTGTCACCTGCCTCTCCGGTTACGCTGTGTTCTTGGATGGCCCCTGGCCTCTGACCCATGCAGGTATGTTTGGAGTCTTACCCTGACTGTCGTTGCCATGCAGTGGGGACACCTCTGGTTCTGCTACAGGTGGAGTGGGGAGCAGATTGCTTTTGCTGCCTCCTATATGTATGCTTTTGGAGTGTGTTTGGGGCAGGATTTTGTTTAACCTCCCCCTGCTTCTTCTCCTCCCACTTCTTACTGTTAACCTTTTCCTTGTTTTATCCATGTACATATTGAGAGCTTCCACGTTGGCAGCTTGAGTTTATCGCAGCATTAGGCGTTAACAGTGTGTTGAGAATAGACCAAGTGCTGTTCACATCTTTAAGGGTATAATAGCTCCTAGCATTTGGCTGTGGGGTTTTGTTTGCTGCTTCCTGTAATTAACACTCAGACGGTTCTGCTGATGGTGGTCAGGCTTTCCAACCCCCCTTTCTAAGAGAGAAAAAGCAAACCAGAAGTGTGGAGGGATGGGTGGCCTGCCTATGTCTGTTGGGCAGGCTGAAGTGTGAAGGGAGAGCAGAACCAGGCCTCCAAGCTTCCAGCCTGGCTGCTGACCCATAGGAAAGCCTGGAAACTAAGGAGGAAAGAGGCATGCTCACAATCTGTATTGCTCCATATCACAGAATAATGTCTTCAATCAGACCCCAGGCTTATGTACATCTTTCATTTCAGGTTCACCAAACACAGCTCTTCAGATCCACGTGCTGTCCCTGACCTTGGGTTACTTTATCTTTGACCTGGGCTGGTGCCTGTATTTCCAGACAGAGGGGGACCTCATGCTGCTCCACCACACGCTGAGCATCTGCGGCATGATCATGGTGTTGGGGCTCGGGAAGTCTGCTACAGAAGTCAATGCTGTTGTGTTTGTGAGCGAGATCACCAACCCTCTGCTCCAGACCCGCTGGTTCCTGCGGGAAATAGGCTGGTACCACACTCTCCTGGGAGACATTGTGGATTTCTTCTTCGTTTCCCTCTTCCTGGTGCTTCGAATTGGAGGAGGGGCTTTGATCATGTATGCGATGGTGACATCCCCTGATCCCAGCTGGCTCCTCAAGGCTGGAGGCTTGGCCATGTACGTTGTATCTTTGGGCTTCATGGTTGAAATCTGCCGCTTTGTCAGGAGGAAGATGATGAAGAAGAATATTTCCTGGGCAAGGCGGAGGAGTTCGAATGCACCTGTGAAAACTAACGGGCACTTGACAGCTCATTAATGGGTTGTGGATAATCCCCTGGGATAGGGTTCTGGCTTATCCCTATGAAAAGAACTCCTAAACCTGACTGGAATTGACTTTCTGGCACTGGCTATGCCTGGAGGAGATGAACCGGCACTAGGAACACAGGGAAGCAGACAGAAGAGGGGTTTGAGTGCACATCTGCAGAGTCTGGCACGTCTACTGACCAACACACTTGACTAAGTACTTGGATGAAAGCCTCTGAACAAGACTCAAGTGCGTGCAGGGTATGGTAGAGTTGTCCTTTGCCTGTGTGGAGTGATGGTACTTGAGGTGAGGTAATGTTTTACCTCATTGCTTTTAATGATACATTTCTTCCTTTTTTAATACTTGTGTTCAAGCAGATACTGATCTTAGTGCGCTGTGACTTCACTGGGATTGACTCAAGCTCTTGCAAACAAGAGTCAAGAATTAGACTAGTGCCAATAAATTCCATAAGCAGGTATTCACCTAGTCCTGGATTGCTTCAGAGAAACCAAACAGGCATTTTGTGGGTGAGAGAGAGAGAAGAGCCCCTCTCTGGATGCTCTTTCTGTTCTGGGTTGGCTCAGCTGCAAGCCACTTAAGCTAACAAGTGCAATAAGTGACTGTATTTTCAGGGCTGACAGTAACGTTTAGGCAGATCTCAATGCAACATCTGTTCCATACCAGCAGGCCTTGGAGTATGGACCAGTTCTCTTGTTTTACCTCTCAGAGTGGTGTTCTGACATTTCCCCTGGGGTTTTAATGTGAATTTCCCTCTGTTTAAGGCTGCAGTTCAGGTTTACTCTCCCATAAAAGCCTCGCTTACAGCTGAGAAACAAATGGCTTTGTGTTGCCCTCAGGCTTAGGAAGGCTGGTTGCCTTTCCTTCCTCATTTCAAAGACCTTGTTTAGAGGAGCCCCTGAAACAGCCTGCGTGTGGCTTTTGCTCAAGCTAGGTGTCACCCCTGCTGCAGAGGGGAAGGAAGGGAGCAATGGGAATACAGCTGCTATGGGGACACAGCCTTACTAGCTCCTCCATGCCTCTTATCTCACTGCCTTTGGCACTGCTCAGGGCAGATATCTGCCTTGGCTGGGGGTTAGAAGAAGGTGTGTGGAGAGATTAAGAAACGACATGAAATAACCTTTGCCATGCCCTGTGGATGCACTGCAGCTGTGAATGCAGGGAATTGAGCAGGCTATTGCCTATAGAAAAACAGGAGCCTTGCTCTTGGGGCCTGCGTTTGAGGTGTGAACTCTTGCCAGAGTCACTGTGCTCTTCCAAAAACTCCTCTTGAGTGATGAGACTTCTAATAAAGCTGTGCTCTCTTGTTCAAAAGAAATGGTTGCTGTAATGTTCTTTTGTTCTGGGTCTTAAAAGTTAATGAAGCCTGAGGAAGAGAGGCTTGAGGGGAGCCTAAGCATGCTAAGGCTAGTAGTCACTGACCAAGCTCTGGCTCATGCCCTCAATGCAGTTCAGGAAGGAGTGAGCTGGTGGGGAAACAAGCACAGGACTGAGCCATGTGCTCTACAGCTCAGGTTTAAGGTGTGAAGAATAAATGAAGGTCAGCTAAAGCTTAGATTTGTGACTAATGTACCCATAACCTGCCTCAGCAATGAATTATATCACAGGGAACTTGAGAATAAGCCATAAAACTGGATGGATGCAGGGTCAAAGGGTGACTTAAATTCTGATCATGTCCTTCATGTCAGGTTGCCCTTTGTTAGCACCAAAACCTCTCTGTTGCTGTGCTTCATCTTAGGAATGGCCAGTTCAGAAGGCTGGGATTGCAGGTGGTTTGTCTGTGCTGTATTTGGAGAATATAGAGTTATGAGATGTCCTAAATCACTGCTGAGTGGCTGTCTGGGGTGGAAGTGGGCCTGGGCTTGACTTCCAACATGGAAACTCTCTTCCTTCACCTGTGGAGACAGTAAATCAGCACACACAGCTCACATGCAAACCCAAACTGATGGAAGCTACCCGGTGAGATGCAAAGGCAAGTGCCCTCAGGTGGTCATGCACCACGTCTCACCTAAGCTTAGTTTTAGCCTTAAAATGGGATGCTAGAAAAGCATCTGGTTCCACCCTTGCTATCCCATTGGATTTCTTATTTGCTAATATGTCAGAGAAATGTCATTTTTAATACAGGTGCCTGGTTTTTACCTGTCAAACATCCTTGAGGGCTTTTACAGTCACAAAAAGCTGTTGGGCTCTTGTGTGTTTCCAGCTCTTGTGTATTTCCTGTGGGACAAGAAGCTTCCCACTGTTGGCAAGCCAATAGGTTCAGTGTTATAAGTTCTCCTTAGAGTGAGTGCAGCAAGTAGAAGGAATGTACTGCTGAGGGAGGATGCAGCTGTACTACACCACGTAGCAGCGTGCAGATAACTGTTAGCAGAGGTTCCTGGCCTGAGCTCTTTTGCTGAATGCTGTTTATCTACAGGCAAAACGCGCCAGTGCAACCCAGCCTGCCTGTTTAAATAGCTGACACTGCACAAAGCAAACAAGGAAATGAGTGTGCAAGCTGCCCCTAACTTCTGGTACAATCCACTTGCTACCTTGCATCTCACTAGATGCATGTTTTGCACATTGTACAATCTAGAACTATACCCCCCCCCCCCATTCTACCTCAGACATTAAATGGTCTTGGTCTTGATAGGGCTTTCAGAGAGATCTGTAACCATCTCCGTTGTTCTTCCTGACTGCTGAGTTTCTGTGCTATGGGTCAGTGTTAGCCCTACAGCTTTCTGTCTGTCAAGCCCTTGTCTTTATCCTAAGCTAAGAACAGCTCCATCTCGATTCTTACTGATGCTGTTGGAGGGGGCTGGTGCCTGGTCCAGCAAAAGTGGAGGAAAAGAAGATGAAACCTAAGATTTGTTAGAGAAGCAAACGTGCTGTTAATGCTAGTGAGGCTGTCGTGCTGAAATAGTTGAAGGATGAGCATCTTGTAGCAACAGGAACCTGTGCCTGGCCTGAACTGGAAAAATAAGATAGAGAGATATCCAGTTGAAAACAGCCTTATTACAGGTACTGCAAGAGGCAAGACAAGATACTCCCATCATCTGTATTTCAAAGGGTAGAACCTGACAGGATGAGACAAAAAAAAACCCAAACTGTTGCTGGGAGTGAGAGATTGCTTTGATTGCAACGTAACAAAGGAGCGTGTTGGCTGTGGAGGAACTTTTTTGCGATATACTTTAGGCTGCATAAGCCCTAGTTTTTGCTACTTCGTGGATGTAGATGAAGGCAGTAGAGAGAAAAGATGTGGTTTAGCACAGAATGCTTGTAGCGAGAAGAAATCGCTAGGCTTTGTAACTGTTGCACAAGCATTGGATGAGAGGGTATGTCCAGGGCAGGGCTGTGTGCTTGCACAGCCGGCTGAAGCTGCGTGCTGCGCACTGGTAAACCCCACGGGGTATGTTTGTTACCTCGAAGCCGGTGCTATAGTGATGCAGTGTTGCGAGTTGCTTCGCACCAGGCGCTGGCTGGCTGGGAGGAAAGCAAGCCCACATTTGCCGTGTTATCTCTGCGACACGTGAGATGACTGAAGCGGGCCATGGGTGCGTGGGACTAACATCCTGTGCCCACAGGCTAAAGCGATGCTCTTTACATGTGCCCAATGGACACATAACCTGCACCTTGCTCTGTGAGCAACCGGGCGCTGAACCGCGGAGGCACCTGGAGACCTGCGCGTTAGGGCTCTCGGGGCCAGCCCCGATGGTCCCCAGCCCCATCCGTGAGGGATGCTCACGGAGCCGCTGATGCCGGGCGCCCCTTCCCTGCGCTCCCGCGGCCGCTGCCGTCCCTCCTCCCCGCCAGCAGGTGCCCCTCGGCCGCCGCTTCCTCTTCCCGGGCGGCGGAGGCGGCCCGAGCAGCCGCGTCCGTGCGGTGGGTGCGCGGGGAAGGGCCTGGCCCCGCTGCCTCCCTTGCGGCCTGCGGGGACCCGGCCTCGGCATCCGCAGGCACCCGCAGAGCCGCGGAGGCCGCTGGAGAACAGCGGGGCCGGAGGCGAGCGGCGGAGGCCGGTTGCAGGTGATGCAGGGGAGCGGTACGGGATGCGGGCTCGGGCGGTGGGCGCAGTGTCCGTGCTTTGGGGCACGCTGTGCAGGCTCTTTGGGCTCCTCTGGTTTATAGCTGCGCCCCATAAAGCCGTAGAGGAATAACGGTGCTTTGCTGGAGGCGCCCACCTCGTTTTTAAGCGCTTGTGGGGAGAGCAGGGCTGTTCTACACCAGGGTTTTAGGCACCTGTAGTTATTATAGGGCCTGCTTTCGCTCATGACCCCGTTGCTCCTGGTGGTAGGAAGGATAATATGATTACTAAAGGATATTGCCCTTTCCGGTGTGCAGGGACAGGCGTAGCTCACAGGTGCAATGTATATATGTAATGTATGCGTGCAGTTGCATGTGCTAATGACAACGTTGAGCTTTGATGTGCAATTAGAAGATAGACCCCTTTCTTTCCAGGGGATGGAGAAACAGGTTTTGCACCTCTTCCTCCCTTTTCTCGCATCAGAATTCTTCCTGCCTTATCTGCCCTGACTCTGAATGCATACGGACCTCAAGTACCAGGGATGTCAATGGAACGCTTGGTCAGAGCAGTTAATTACATCCTTATTTCATCTCCCCATGTTCCCAAGGCCCATTATAACATAATGGTTTTGTTTACCCAGCCTCCTAAGTAACTCCTGGTCAGACTTGCAGTGCCCAACCTTCCTGTTTGGCCTGTTGCAACTTTGACTCCTCATCAAGCGTGGTCCTTTTGGTGTTCCAGAAGGACCTGGGTGTGAATCCAGTGTGCTGGTCAGCAGGTACCAGCAGGACCAGTGGCACTTTTGCTATTACTCAACTGGAAACTCGCGCATCCCAGAGCGTGACTCAACTGCTTTTGATGCGCTTCCCTGAATGCTCAGGAATAACGAGACACATCTTGCATTGCATGGAAAGGTATTGCAAATATGAATGAGATGTAGATATTATTGTGTATTTGGGGGGCTTTTAGCAACTGGCTGCTGAAGGTGGTGGGCTGCTTTATCTGATCGCTGGTTGCTGGGGGGTGCTGTATTCTAATCTGAGCTTTGACCTATGTGTTTGAGTTTGAACTATGTGTTGTTGTTGGAAGTTTCCTGGGGAGAACAATGGGGTTTTGCAGTGGTTTTTCTTCCCAAATTGTCCCAGAAATGTGCTGGGGCTGGAAAGTTAAAGTTCAGTAGCAGGAGGAGATGGCAATGCCTTTTGTGTTTCTCTCATTAGCATCTGGTGTCGCTGCACTGGCAAAATTCATTAGCAGTGGACATAGAAAGAGACTGTGGTGTTTGGGTTTTATGGGGGTATTTTGTTGTTTCAGGAGAGAAGGAGCCAAGAATGAGTAGGTCAGGTGGGGCAGCACAAGCAGACCAGTCAAATGCAGATACATAGGCAGGGAGCTAAAACGAAGAGGCAGGCCTAGCTCTGGATCAAAGCTTTATTGCTGGATGTGGTGCTCCTCAGCCTGTCCCGCAGGCAGTGCAGATGAGCACTAACACATCCCAGCACATCCTGCACTGTAGACTGGTTGGAGAAGTCTTCCGAGGTGCTCTACCAAGTTGTGGTGTGTTTTCTGTTCAACCAGGTAGGAACTCGCTGCCTCACAAGGCCATTGCTTTCAGTGCGTCTTCCCACAGCTGAGGTGACACTGGTGGGGGCCTGTTTGCTGGAGGCTCTATGGTGAATCTGCCCTGATTGTCAAGGATAGGCTTCTTTGATGTAGGCCTTTTCGCACAGGAACTCTTTGTCAGGAGCAAGCAACAGCATCAGGAAAGTGCTGGGGTGGTTACGGATGAGATGCTGCACTGGGTTGTGCTAACACTGCTAGACCTTCTGATCCCTTTTGTCTTTCTGTTCCTGTGGCAGGATGCTGTTCCCTCTGCCTCTGCGGGTAGCCTGCAGTCTGCTTGCCTGGTTCTCTCTCTACACTTGGTTCTGCCATCGCTACAAGCACCGGAATTACGAATGGAGCTGCAGGCTGGTCACTCTGACCCACGGCATCCTTGCTACCTGCCTCTCTGCTTACGTTGGCTTTATTGATGGTCCCTGGCCTATGAGTCACCCAGGTAAGTAATGCAAGTTGTGGTCCCAAGTCCCCCAGTGTGTGATGGCACAAAGGAGGGTCCTCCTACTACCTCAGTATCCAGCCCACCTGAGGAATGATGATTGTGGTATCTGAGCTGCTTTGTAATGGAAGGTACTGGAGAAATGGAGAGACTGGTACTGTATTTTGGTAGTGTAATGGTCTTCCCCAGCTGCATTCTGGCGGGGTGTTTGATCACGTTGTGTGGCTATTACATGTGTGCAGCTGTTAGACTAACAACTACAGTATTGTGATTTCTCTGACTTCTCCATCTGAGCTGTGATCAGTACAATCTAACACCAGTCCGCCAACACTGAAGGTGAATACCCCTTCCTTGTCTCAGATGCTGCCTGCTTGTTGCCTCCATGTTTTAAAGCTCTATCTGATGTCTTTATGTTTCAGGATCACCAAACACAACTCTCCAGGTACATGTGCTGTGCCTTAGCTTGGGCTACTTCCTCTTCGACCTCTGTTGGTGTGTGTACTTCCAGACGGAGGGTGCCCTGATGCTGGCCCACCATCTGGTGAGCATCTTGGGTATCACAGCATCGCTGGCACTCGGGGAGTCAGCTGCGGAGGTCAATGCCGTCATCTTTGGCAGTGAGATCACTAACCCGCTGCTGCAGGCTCGCTGGTTCCTGAAGGAGATCGGGTGTTACCACAGTTTCACAGGTGACGTGGTGGATTTCTTCTTCGTGGTCCTCTTCACTGGGGTGCGGATTGGAGTGGGGGCCTGGCTGATGTACTGTGAGCTTGCTTCTCCCAAGCCCAGGTGGTACATTAAGCTGGGCGGCGTCATCATGTACGCTGTCTCCTGGGTTTTCATGGTCAGCATCTGCCGCTTCGCTCGGAGGAAGAGCATGAAGAAGTACCACGCCTGGAGGAGTCGGAGGAGTGAGGAGTTATACTTGAGAGCTAATGGACACCTAAAAACCCACTGACGGGATGCTGAGTAAAGACTTCCTCGAGTTCGCAGTCTGGCAAGGAGGGGATCGTGCCTGAAATGCCACTGTTGGGAGAGGAGCCAACACACGTTAGCAATTCTGGAGCCAAATTTATCCCTGGCATAACTCCACTGAAATCCATGGAGCTATGCCATGGATTCATTGGATCTGCAGCGTTTGGCCTGGCAGAGGTTGGCTCAGTGTCTACGTAAGCATACACTAAATGATATGAGTGAAAGAAGGGCTAATTTTACTGACTAAACATAACCAGTCCAGCAGTGCAGGTGTAAATAGTAATTTTCATAGCTAACTCCTTCAGCACTGGTAGAATCTTGGCAAAGAGAGGACATAACACTAGATCTTCACATTCAGAGTCCTGTACAGTCTAGCCAGTTAGAGTGACTCTTCATAGTGTTAGGAAGAAGCATCTTCTAGTGTTTTGTCAGAGTTGGGATTCCTGGCTCTTCCACCAACTTGTTACGTGACCTTGGGCAAGTCATGTAACTCTAACTCTGTGCCTCATTTCCCCATCTGTGAATTGGGGGTGATGGAGCTGATCCATCTGCGTTATGCACTTTCAGATTTTCACTTGAGAGGTGCTATATGAGTGCAAAATGAGGGTTGGTATCTGCACTTCATTCATTATCCCTGTGTTTCCTTTGGGAGAAACTTATTTTGGTGGTTGAGCTAGAGTGTGGCTCTAGAGAGAACAGAATTTTAGGTAGGTGGCTGTTTCCTACCCTGATTCCTTTCAGTAACTTATTCAGTAGTGTCCAGGAGCTCTCATCAGCACTGGCACCTTGCAGGACTAGGTGCTCTGTGAATACACCCAAAGACACAGTCCCCAATGCAAAATGCTTTTCTGACTCCTTCTCTCTTCATCCCTCACTGTTAAAACTCCACCCACCCCTTCCAAATACTGCTGTTAGCTCCTTGAGTGGCTACCACTGTTATGAGAAGCTCAACAAGCGTGTTTCCTCAGATCCAAATTGGGATTTCGGGTTGAAGAGTGGCCAACGCACATCTTCAAATCACGGTGGCTAAGATGGAAAAGCTACTCGGCTTCAAGTCTGTCCCGTGCCCTGTTCAAGACAGAGACTTACCTAAGGCTATCCTTATCTGAATTGACGCCTTGACCTCTTGTTTTTGAATTCACTTCTGTCTCCCTGATTGGATCTGTGTCTCTTTATAAAAGTGGGCATTTAGAGCCACTTATTTACATTTATAGGCATTTATTTGCAGCCAATTCTTAAAGGAGCTAGAGGTACATAATCTGGCCTTTTTTTAATCAGAAAAGTGAACCTGACTGGGAGGAAAACTCAGCGTTACTTTCATCTGGTCCCATTTCGAGGGAAAAACTGTCCCCTGGTTGGCAGCTTCTGGTGTTTATTTCACTGTGTGTTCTTAAGTGCTGTTCCTTTGTTACTGCTCTCATCATTATGATCATTTTATTTTGAGCCTCAGCACCAGGCCTGCAGTACAGCTCAGGTGCCAGTTCTGCTGTGAGCCTTGCCTGCTGCAGCCAAAGACCCGAAGAGCCCAAACCGCTTCAGATTTAATAGAGCCAACTGATGGGTGAGTTGGTCCTGAAAAGGAAACTTGACTCATTTAGCACAGCATGGTGATGGGACTATTGGGCCTTGAAAGGAGACAAGAAGGGCTAGTTGGGGTATGCTGGTTCTTTCCCAGCAGTGCTGCTGCTGTTGGGCACGTCAAGGAGCCTTTTAGCCTCAGCTTACCCACTCTATTAAGTGGGTACAACATTACCTACCTCGTGGGGTGTTTTCATTTGTTAACACTATGCTACCTTTGATGAAGGCTTGGTGGTCTGTGTCAAGCTGTGCTGTCTAAAGGCAAAATTGCTTTGAGCAAAGCACTTGTAACAGTGACCCATCATCAGCACTTTGTCACCTGAACATGGCACTTCCCAGCATCTGGCTTGCCTCACGAAAGCAGGACTCCAAGCTGTTCTGCAGTGGTTCTGATGGGTAGGAGTCTAAAGGAATAAGCTAGGCATCTGCATAAAGATCAGGCATGCTGCTGCTTGTTCAGGTGGACTCCCAAGCTGAAGACAGGATGTCCAGTGGGTTTTCCCTAGTAAGGATTACAGTACATGGAGCCAAAAGCTCCATTAGGACTCTAACCTCTGCTGTGCAGCTTACCGCATCGTTACTTCCCTGCCGTGGGGGCTGTACAGCCCATATCTGCCCACGTGAATAAGGATGTCAGCGACTGCAGGTATCTATGAAACAGCTTGTATGAAGATGTTCTGAAAGACAATGGCCCTTAATGGCTGACTTCTTCCCTTCTTTGAACTGGGGGGAAGCTTGGCTGGAAGAAGTAGAGCACTGTGGTCAGTGTTGAGGCCTTAGAAGTTAAACAAGGGCACCAGAAAACAAAAAGAGCAATTGGGAATGGCTTTATGAGGCAGAGCTAGCAAGGACGTCTCAGAGTAAGGCCTCATAGTCAGGTAGTGGGCTCCAGCATAGAATCATAGACCCAGAAGAAGTGTAACTTTCAGGCTATGGAGCACATGGTGGAACCTGTCCTCAGGCTAGTCCATAGTGGCTAGAGCAAATTGTAAAAGGAAACTGTGGAACTAGTGTGAAATAATAACTTGTGTTTGAATTACTGTGTAATAGCAACTAATGTTCCACCAGTGAATGGTGTAGATGCTTTGTATTATGTTTTATAAAATAAAGATTATTTAATTATATGAGATATTTGGGTTTTCTCCTTGTACGTGGTTATGAAGTTGTACTGTGCATTACTGGATTGTTGGCATTGTCGGTGTAAATGAACAAAGTGATGCTTGGTGGATGCTTTTTAGGGACATCTTAGATGCCTTAACAGGCAGAGAAACCACCCTGCAAGGTGGTCTCAGGGTACTTAGTAGTTTGGTGTTTGCTAATGGGTGCTTTCAGGTTGTTAACTGGCTGAACAGGGTGCATTTCTTCACTAAGGTTTGTTCCCAGGCTTTTCATGTGCCTATCCTCAGGCAACTCATGGAGTTGCCTTTGTTTTCCATGCTGTGTATGCTAAAGGAGAGGGTTCTCCTGTCTTTCCACTTTTCCCTTCCCAAGACAGGTTCAATACGTGCTCTTCTAAATCCACATAAAAGAAGGTGTTAGCTTTTACTGCCTTTGTCCTGTTTCCCTCAGTTCCAGGGGGAGTTTGGCAGCTGGTGACTTGGAAACATAAGGGGTCTTTGGCAAAAAACTTTTAAGACTGAACCGAATAGATATGGAAAAGCTTTTGCAAAGTAAAAGCTGTTTGTTGGTAGCCAGTTCTGTATGGGAAGCAGAAGGTTTCTGTGGCTTCTCAAATGCCTCAAAGTAGAGGTTTTCAGCAATGCTTGTGTTGCGGTGGTGTTTGAATTGTGTATTGTGTCAGAAGGTTCAGATCTGTTCAGTGTAACTGATAATCCTCAGATGTGATGAGAAATAATGTTATTCTCCATCTCTTTAGGTCTTTCCCTCATAACACAGACCTTTCTTTCTATAAGCCCACCTTGAATCAGAGGCCATCGATTCTAGCAGAGAGCAAGAAGGAAACTCATGGCAGAATGTACAGCAGCTTCATTTGTCTTTACAAAGGTAGCTCCTTTAATGATGCTGATATGGAAAGAAAGCTTAGTGCCATAAAAATGCTGACTGCAATGTGGATTATCCAGGTTTAGGAACTGTAATAAGCACTCACAGTAGAAGCTCTGATAGATTAGGCTGTGTCCTAACAGTCATCAAAGCATTGCATTTGTGTCCCGGTGACTTAAAAGCATAGAACAAACCCTGTATGGGTTTCCAGCATTGGCAGTGAACTGAGAATGAGCTACCTGTCTGTATGTAGAAAATCATGTGCCTGTTTTAAGGTGTGAGATGGCAGACATCCATTGGTGGCTACTGAACTGGCCATATTGGTTTCTGAAGCAGGTTGCATCCACATAATAGAGAAGCTGGTTAGCATCAGCCCAGCACCTCTAAAATGCAGTAGATAGCCAAGCAGATAGTCTGGATTTGATTCAGGATATCATTACTCGCTTCAGCTCCCTCAAAGGTAGAATCTCAGCAAATAATGAAATCCCACAGATACTCTCAGCTGGCTCAGAGAGATCTCATACCAGAGCGGCTCTCTGAGTTCCCAGGGATGAAAGGATGCTGAACTAAGAGGCAGCCATTAGTGCTTAAGTGAGTTTGATTGGTTGGAACTGCTGGGCACTACAAAAGGTCAGCAGGGCAGGAAGGTTTAAGTTGTGCTTAGCTTGAGAGGAGAACCAGGTTTACCCCAGTCTTGACACAAGGTCAGGGTCCTGTTCATTTTCCAAGAGTCACAAATTCATATGCATATCTGGGAAAGGAGCTGTCTGTTAGCCTTTCCTCTCCAGCTGTGCAAGGCATGAAGGTTGGCTGTTGCCTTCTGCAAGCAACTGACTTCTTTTTGCTGGAACCGAGTTGGCATAGCAATTTATGGTAAGTTTGAATAACAGTCCAAAATAGTGGTGCATTCTGTCACTGATTTTACATTGATTACTTGCCAGTAGCAGAACTTAAAAGACATTATCCATAAATAATGATTAGTGCACCCCAGCTAATAGCACATCATACTTGACTTTAAGCGCACAGTTCTACAAAGCTAGCTGCGCTTTACTGGGGGTCTGCAGGAGATCTATTGCACCCACAGGTAACTTGCTCCAATGGCTCCTATCTGACACGATGTGAAGGGGCCGGGGTGCCTCAGAGGTGCCGCACAAGACTTTGCCAGCAGATGGCAACAGCTCCTCAGCGAGCACAGCTGGAAAACAGCAAGAGGAACCTCAGTGAAGCCTTTCCCTCTAAGCCTGCGTTTACAGGAGTCCCATATAAGGCACCTCCAGGGAATCTGCCCTTTTGGTGCCATCTTTTAAGGAAAACCAAGAAGCTGCACTTCACAGGAGGCAGCCTTCTTTGATTCAGGGTCCTCCTTACTTGAGCTGCTTGGGTGGTAAAAACCAGACTGGTGGGGACACTGGGGCTTTCCTTGGTGACACAGACTGGTGAGGTTAATGCGCAGGTTCCACTTCGAGATCTATGTCTGTGTGACAGTACTACATGTAAATTCAGGCTAAGTGATGACTTTAGAGCCTATCCCCACCCCCACCCCCCCTCCCAGTTTTAATTGCAGGGTGTAATTGCTTATTGATTTCCCCACCTGGGACTTCACACTGTAAAATTGCCCAAGCAGAAGTATCATCAATAGGCCTCTATATTAACAGCATTTGCAGAAAAGAGAAGCAGTTGTTATTCCAGAGTCTACTTTTGAATTGTTTTATTAATGCCTTTTTATTGTTGCATTAAACGTTGAAATGGGAGTGCAGTGCATTAGGAGCAATAGTTAACCTATTGGGCCATTATGGCATAGGGGTTTAATGCTTCCTTTTTGTCACTGGTGTCGTTTTGAGTGATGCTTCTTTTGACAGTGCTGAGCAAATTAATGACAAATGTTAATCACTGCCACTGCACTGAATTTGATGTCAATTTACTGCAGCAGGGCACAAGTTTCCTTCGTGCTTCTATATTTCATTTTCTGTTAGGTCTTCCTCCAGCTAATTGTTGTTGTCATTATGTTGTCATGCACAATAAAACCTAATTAAAGTAATAAAAAAGCATCCAGCCCTAATATGCAAGTGAAACCATCCCATAAAACAGAAGGCCTTCCAGGAGCTTTCCTTTCTCAAGGCACAGTACTTTATGTTCCCCAAGTTAAAAGCAGGGAGGGATTTATGGCAGAGAAGATGCAATAAAAAGATATATAATACATATAAATAGATGGGAGTATTAAGTCAGAATGAGAGGCAGTAATGGCTGCATGTCGTGCACTCCCAGGCCTCTATCTTTCTCAAAAGGAAACCAAAAGAGGGAGTGCACATATCCTGTGTATGTATGTCAAGCATCATGTAGAAAATGATTCCATCCCACGCTTCCCCCTTTGCACTGGAGTTCAGCAAACCAACAAATTCTTCAGGCTATCAGTCAGTCTCCTGGCTTCCTCATTCACACTCCCTCCACTCCAAGGAGGAAAACGCTTTATGTTGGAGAGCGCTGGGGTCCTGAGCATAGCTGCAAGCAAGACATTGGTCCTGTGTGCTCAATGATGTGTCTGGTTCTGGTTTCTGAAGCCTGTTTTTCAGACTCTGTGTCGTGTCTTTGAGGAAGTACAGCAAGGTAAGATTAATTACAGGGAAGGAGGGTGGTGTTCTGTGTGATTGGGATTAGCTAATAAGATTACTTTGGTCTGCTGGCATTTGGTAGGAAAGGCTGATGTTCCTCAAGTTCCTCTGCCCGGGTATTAATGCTCATCCTCTGTGGCAGCAGAGCCATCCTGCTCTCCATTCCACTCCTGAGTACTTGTGAGCTCTTCAGTATGGAAGCTTCCTGAAGTTGCAGTATATAGCTGTTACTCCTGAGTGGTTCAGAACAGGAGTGCCCGACTGGAATCTTATTTATGCCCTTGTGTTGGCAACGAGATTTTGGGATTAGGTCATGCACCTCGAGCTTGGCCTCTGAGCTGCTGAGATTTGCTTCCTGCTTTGTGTGCACTGCAGGAAGCAGGCTCTGCTGTTCAAACACATGTACGGTCCGGATAGGTGCTTCTGTCCAGAGCTGTGTTGTGTATGGCACAAACAGCAGGGAGTTACAGCACAGTCGCTTACCTTCCTAGCAAGGGAAAGCCAGACAGTGACACTGACATGTTTAGATGCTGTCTAGCAGCTATGGCAATGTGCAGTTTCATCCCTCCCTGTCGGAGGGGGGATTTCACGTTTAAGGGAGCAGGAACACCTCTTTCTGATCCCGGATTCCTGCTGACCTTCACGGGTGAGAAAAATTCCCCGCAGAGATGCGTTGTGGGAATGCCGGGAACGTGAGATTTGGGACGGCGCTGGGAAAGGCCTGGGAGCGAACAGTCGGTGGCTACCCGAGACTCGAAGTTAATGGATTAACTTGATGTTCAGTGTCTTCCTGTTCTAAGTTCCTTCGGTGTCCGACTTTCCACCCGGCACAGGCACTCCCTGCCCTTAAGAGCTTGTGACAAGACAAAACAGGGCTGGAGATGGAGCTCCGGGAAGGAAGGGAAGCGGAGAGGGAGGCTGTTCGGCTGGGTTACAGCAGGCCGGAGGAGGAGTTGCTGCTCCTATGGGATGGGAAGCGAGGGAAACATCCCGCTGGCCTGGAAGAGGCTGCGCGGGGAAGGGGCAGGATGAAGAGGAGGGCGGCCTGCTGCCGGCGGAAGGATACGGCGGGCGGGGCGGGCTGAAGCTGGGCCCGGCTCGGCGCAGGCTCCGGGGGAAGCGCCGCTCCCGCCTCGCAGCAGCGCAGCTGGCCCGGAACCGGGCTGGGAGGAGCGGAACGAAGCGGAGCAGCGGCAGGAGCGGGTCGCGTCGCCAGCGCTCGCCGAGGAACTTTGCCCCGAACCGGGCCGAGCCCGAGCCCCAGCCCCGCGGCGGAGCGCACCGAGCCCGCCCGGGGCCTTGCCGGCAGGCCGGGCCGCCGCGCCCCGCTCTAGCTCGGGCCGAAGACGGGACAGGAGGAGCGGCGGGGCATGGACCTGCGGGCCTAAAGGCGGCGGAGGCGGGGGCCGCCCTTCCCGACCCCCCTGCGGGCGAGGCGGGCGGGGGGTCGGGGCGGGCCGGCAGCGGGACATGGGCCCCTGCGCGGCCGTACTCAGGACACCGGCAAGCGGCGGGGCGCGCCGCCCGGCCCCCGCGGGAGAGAGGCCGTGAAGAGCGGCGGGGAGCGGGCACCCGGTCCTGCCGAGAGCGAGCCGGGGAGCGCCGCAGCAGCCGGCCCGGCCCCGGACCGCCCTGCGCGGACCCCGGGAGTTCCCCTCCGCGTCGAGGCTCCGGAGCGGCGAGGATTGGCTGCTTCGGAAGACTTTGTGGGCACGCGTTACTTTTGCCTTCTCGTTGGGCTTCAGGGAGCATCGAAGGGAAGAGCTGCTTGTTTGCCTTTGCCTTTTTCCTCTTGAACATCCCCCACGCCCCGCTTCCGTGGTCTGGATATTCTGAGGGACTGCAAGAAGAAAGAGTTTTGCGGTTGTTTTGGTTTGTTGCTTTTTTTTTGTTTCTCCTCCCTGCCGTCCTTGAACTGAGTTTGTCCTCTGTGCATGCCTCTTCTGGAGCAAGGCTGGATCCTGAGCCTCAGTGCATGTGAGGGGCAAAGCCTCCTTAATATTCCTGCGGTAACTGTAAGATGTAAAGTGGATAATACGACTTCTTGCCAAAGGCTCCAATGAGTGGCACACAGTCCACAATCACGGACAGGTCAGTATAAGATGAATTTTCTTCTTTAATCTTGCCATTCATGAAATGTAGCATCTTCCCAGAGCTCCTGTACTTTGCCTTCTGACTGCAGTGACAGCGTAACAGATAGGATCCGAAAAGCAGGGATTAAATCAGAGTTTCGGGGAATCGGGACATAACCCAGGGTAGCTGCGTGTCAAGGTTAACTTTGAAACGGGAGTACTTCAAGTCCAACAGCTTTCAAGCCTGCCAGGCTTTGTGACAACCAGACGTTGCAATTCAGCTTCCAGAAAGGGCTGGTGCTGGGAGGAACACCAAAAGCGAGAAGTTAAAGATTGACAAGAGTTTAGGATACAGCCCGAATCTGCTGTAGAAGAAGCCTTTGCTTCTCGTTAGGTCAAGCACGGTGGCCTGCCAAAGAGAGGTCACTTCAGGTGAGGGCAGGAGGGGTAGTTGAGGAGCAGGAATGTCTGCTGGTATCTACCTTCGCAGTAACCTGTTCCTTGCTTTAGATAAACCTGCTCCGGCCTCTGGGCTTCTCTGCAGGTGCTGCCATGTGCATTTCATTACCAGGCTGGGGTTCTATGGGGGGCTGCTTCAGAGGCAGGAGGAAAAATGTGTTTTCTCTTGCAAGATTGAGCAAGTCAAGTAGGAAATCTCTTACATGCGCTTTTGAGACAGAAAGACGGAATTAATCATAGAATCATAGAATAGTTAGGGTTGGAAAGGACCTTGATATCATCTAGTTCCAACCCCCCTGCCATGGGCAGGGACGCCTCATGCTAAATCATATCCCCCAAAATTAATGTCTTTGATTATGTTCTTTTTTATGTTTTATTGTGTTTATTGTGAATTATGTTATTAATGTATTATGTTGTTATTGTGAGTATTTGGTGATTATGGTGTGAATGTGTGTGACAAAGGCCTCCCTGCTTTGGCCTTTCATGACAGATACAAGTGGTTCTGGCACAGGAGAGAAGCCAGGGCAGGGACAGAGAGGTGATGCTTTTGGGTGCCTGAAATCACCTTGTAGACGCCGAGTGTGGGCAGGAAAGAGCACAAGTATAGTCCTTTCTTGCAGTTAGGCATTTTCATGACTCTACAGTTATTGACAGATAGTACAGTGCCTGAGTGGTGTGAAAGGCCTCTACCACAGCTCAAAATCATGTAGTCTGTATTTATGGCTGTGCTGCTCATAGAGTACCAAGTCTTTGCAATGAATTGTATAGCGTAATTGAAGTAGCAGAAGAAAACTCCTAACTTCTTCTTTTGCAGTGCATGTCCATCCAATTCTTCTGTACCAGACAAGACGGTGACAGTAAAAAGGAGGCGGCTTTTCAGTGGCTTTGTGAGAATTTTGCCCTGTGCTTAAGGGTCTGTGTCTTATGGCAGGTTGCACGATATCGGAAGGAATGACAGGATCTCCTACCTAGAAGCAGTTGGGCAAAGCATGGAAAGGAAAAACACGAGGACAGGGAATTTAATTTGCTTCTTAGTAATACAAAATGCTTTCCATTATTGAATTGGAACAGCCAAGTTGAAAATGTAGCAGCGACAAAAAAAGGTCTCATTTCCTTTTGCTTTTAGTCATGTCAGGAGGATGTTTCTCTTCGGTTCACTGAGGGTTTGGTTCAAAAGACCTGTCTCCACAGCCCTCAGTTGGAGCTTTCAGGGGTGTGTGATGGTTGGGGGAATGCAGAGAAGCAGGGCCTGGTCTTGCCACTTCTCTTCACCTCTGGCCTGAAGGAACCCCAGCTTTGGGGCGTGAAGGGAATTCAGTTGTTGTGGCCCGTTTATTCCCTGGCTGAACCTTTCAGCAGAGCGCCGGATGTGGTGGTGATGTGTGTTCTCATCCTGCGGACATCTGCTTACTCGTGTCTGGAGCGAGGCCGCTCCTCTGTATCTACAGCATTGTGCAGGATCTGGAGGGAGTGGCTTTCGGTCCCTGTTGTCCTAGCAGTATGTTGGCCCAAAGCTTCCTTTCCCATTAGGCCTAAGAAGCCTCTGTATTGCCTCTTTAAATCCAGCTCTTGAGCCTGGAATGTAAAGCAGGTGCAATATAAATAAGGTCGGTGCTTCTAGTGTCATTAGATCTACATGGTATCAATCACATGACATGTTCAGTTCTGTCTGTATTTATCAGTGACTTTCTTTGCTGGGATCAAGTTGGGAACTGCCTTAAAGCAGAAAAACCCGGCTTGCATCTCTGCCAAATGGTATTATGAATATAACAGGGTAGCATAGGCCTGCATTTTTCTCCATATTAGCTTTACATAGTTGCATTTTACGTATGTGTAAGTGCTTAAATCCCTGTTACAGACAGCAAATATTTCCATTTCTGTCCCTTCAGTTTAAGATGGAGATCATACCATGTGTTTTTAAAGCTGTTTCACATTTCCCTTGACCAGGTTGCACTTGGCCCATCCTTTACATGTTTTGTCTTTTATGTTCTTGTTGGTGATAGCATGTACGGCGTAGAAGCATATATAAATCAGAGGATGTGTATGGATGGCCATTCCTAGTGCTGTTCTGCAGCCAGTATGATGGCCAGTTCATATCTCGTGTGTCTGGCATTATTTTCTCCATGGACCAAAGCTTAATTAGTTAATTTTGATAATGGTTGTGCTTCATCCCTGAGTTGGATTCTGTTACCCAGCTGGCTCATGAAGCAACATCATTTCCTTGCATCTTTTTCCTCCAAAGACTGAATGAGGAAATACCAGGTAATAAAAAAAGGTGTAACAGATGTTAAGACTTCTTAACAGTCTTCTAAGAGTGTAATGAATGTTCAGCAGAGTTACTGAAGAAGCATCTGACATGTGCCATTCCGAATCAGCTACTTAGCACTAGGAGAAACTAGAAGAAAGATTATCTTGCATTGTAGTACTTGGGGTTTAGAAATTCATAGGCAAAAAGTGGTCCAGGATAGCCATGGTGTCCTGCATGGCTTCTGGTGGAATGGGACACTAGGAACTCCAAGCAGTGAGATTGATTTCCCCCTTCTTTCCTTCAGGATGTTCTTTTACTTTGTCAGCTGCTGCTTTTCATAATCCTGCTGCCCAGTGGACCCTATCAAACAATTCATCTTCAGCCTTATTACTCTGCCACTTTATGTTTGTAAACATTTATACCCTCTTAATTTAATCCTCTCTTAGTTATGCTGTAGTTGTTTAGGGGCCACCTTAGGTGGCATTTATCTTGCTTAACTCACTAAGTCTTTGAGGTAGACATCTCTGTCTGAGCTGTTTGTCTAGAATGCGTTTGTAGTTTTAATGGAAGAAAATAGGCACATCTAGGGGACCATTTATTATTCTAAAGGAGGTATCTAAAGTTGGTGAAGTGAATGACAAAATGCCTGCTTGGCTTTACCTCTGGATTTAGGTGATACTTGCCATTATCTTTTGGCCTGAAAATATCTAGTGTAGTTCTGCCTCAGATTCCTGCCTGGTTACTACTGCTGGATCAGACAGACGTTGCTGGATGCTGTCAGTGTGAGGGGTTTTGGAAGGGGGAAGTTGGACTGCAGGGAGCATCTGAGCTGAGCTTCGGGACCTCACTGGGTGGCTGGTATGGCAGAGGAGGTGTTTTCCTGTTCCTTCTGAGCGACTGCATGCGAGTGCCCACATTGACTCCCCTTAGAGCTGTTCTGGCCCGGAGCGCTGGGGCAGGCTGCTGGCTTTGGGCGTTGCTCTGTTCTGCCGTTTGTGGCAGGCGACACATGGCTGAACGAGATAAGGGGTTTATTCTTTGCAAGGACATGCTGGAGCTGGGATGAAATTCGGCCATTTGCAGGCTCTGGTTGGCCACGAAGGGATGATCAGAACTCTGCTGTATCCTGTTATGACACTAAAGAAACATTTGTGTGCGAGTAATTTTTTGTGTCTCCCAGTTAACTGTATTTTTCTTCCTGTAACCATTCCAAACCCGCTGCAGAGTTGAGCAATTGCATGGCTACAGAACTAGCTTTATGCTGCTTTCTGTTTATTAAAGCACAAGAAAAGAATGGAGGCTCTTGCTGCCTTTTGCAGTACCTTGTTGGGGAACTGACTCTTCCTATGCAGTTGCTTGCAAATGAGTTTTATTTATAACAGTGCTGTAGTTTCTGTTGCTATGACTGGAAAACAGGAGAGGTAGAATTTACACATAATTACCCTTGAGAGGTTTTAATTGCTCATTTGCTCCTGACTTGGTACCAGAATAGACCCTAACTGTTCCTTACCTGCTTAGATGCACTTTTCCTGTCTTTGGCTGGCTGTAAGTCCCTGTACTAACTGGGGCTTCTTTAACTATATGGTGAGAAGAAAAGGTTTATTTTTTCCAGCAGGGTAAGGATAAGAACTTCATAGAAAGTCACACCTTAGTGTTACTGAGTAACTAGATGTTGTTATCACACATTCATTTAATTAGTAGAGTTTGTAAGGTCTAATATTTACGTGGGCTGCAGCACAATGTCTGTTTCAAGAGACCAAAAAGCGTTAGAGTCGTCGAGGCAAGTCTTGTGCTTTCCAGTGCTGTGCCTTTACTGTGTTTGCAAATCAGTAGTTGACGCAGTCTGTGCATAAATTCACTTTTGTGTTTTGCTTTTATTGAAGCTGTCAGAAGAGAGCACTGTCTGTGATGTTTACTGTTGGCTAGGAAGCAGATGCTCCCAGTTCATGCTGCATAGTTTATTAGGGCTTTTACTGGAGACAGAAGTTGAGGTGAGCTTGATTTTCTAGTTTTGAATAGAGCTGTGGGCGTCATGATTATTTGGGTGGAGGCAGGAGTGATATTTCATCTGTTAGCCCAATTGTATAATTCTTTCTCTGCACATAACTCCTGTTATGGCATTTATTAGTGTTTCGAATGGATAGATTAGGAGCAGTACTGGGATGTAGGCTACTTCAGTTTTAGACTTAGCAAAAACCTTGGCCACATCTACTCCTCCCCTTTGCTCCTGTGCACGATTGTTTGCACATTGGAGTGCTTTCAGGTCACTGCTCAGTTTAGGTAATGCCTACTGCTGTCCTGTTTAGAGGTGCCTGAGAAGAACCGTGCGTCTTACCCTTGGAGCAGAAGTTGCTGAGGTTACTGGTGAGCTTTGTGGGTGTTCAGTCGTGATCTTCTCAGACGAGTCTTTATAAAGCTGGCTTCTGTACTGATGACACAAGAAGAGTTTCTCGGTCCTTGAGGGTGACAGCATTAAACACAGTCTTTCTAATGGAAATTAGAGTAGTCTTCTGTTTGTCCTCAGAACTATTCTTCACCATATAAAAGTGATTTGGGCACTGAAGGTTATTTGTCAGCCTGTTTGTGAAGGTAGCATAGAGTGTTCGTGTATTTGCCAGGGAATGCGGTACAGACACCTGGACCAGTTATTTTACAGATTTGATGACTGTATCCCAGCATCTTTTGGTTATCTCAAGAAGTGAGGTCTCCTGCTGAATTCATGCCTTAAGTGTTTTGTGTGGATCCTGTGCAGTGAGTAGCTTCAATGCCTGCCTCCGTTACATTCATCAGTCCCCACCCTGGCCAGCCCAATGCTATAGCTTGTAGTTATGCAAAGTGCCTCAAAGAGGAGCAGTGTTTGCTTTGGTCTGGAGACTGAATTCTCCACTTAAACCTCTAGGTGGTCCTTCTGGGTCACTGGGGAAGTATGTTGGCTGTGCTGCTTGAAAGATAAGCTTAGGCTCTTGCTTTCAAGGCTTTATCCTCCATGTTTCTCATTGAATACCTCTTCCTTCCCTCAGAAAATTAGCAGTAGGAGACTTAATAACAAATCCCATTTGTATTATCCTTGAGTTTTTAGACTGAATGATGTGAGATGCTAATAAAATGGTTCTTACAGCATTCCTAAGGCTCTGCAAATACTCCTCTGCCTAAGCACTCTCCCTACTTTCACTTTAGTCCTGGGATTTTACCTATTTTGGGATAACTAGATCTTCCTTGTGTAAGAGATGTCAGTACACTAAGAGAAAATGGACTTGCATGCATGCTTTCTGGTAGGTGATCTGATGTTCTGTTTTGTGGCCCTGTTCTGGATGATTATTAGGTTTAAGGAACAGAAGTGTTAGTTCATGTCTCAGCTTGATTAAACTAAGGGTCAGGAGCGTGAATGTAGATAATGCCTTAACATCAGAAGAGAGGACTCAAAATAAGGACTGGGGAAACAGTAGCAAAGTAATTGGTAAAATGAAAAGAGATGTAAAACATGCAATGTTTGATCACGAATGTACAAGGGGTAAAATACAAGGCAGGATACATACAAAATAGGAGCATAGGAGCATCACACTTGGAAAAAGGCAGGAAAAAACAAGGTTTACTCATTTCTCTTTTGAAAGAAAACATGTAAAAATAAATACATTGAAAATGACAGGAAAAAGCAGTGTCCTTATGTTTCAGATGTAAGCGAGAGTATAAATAGCCAAACCAAAACAAACAGTGCTCAGACTCTGACATTCACTAATCGTCTGCTAAACATCACTTATGCTTTGTTATTCCTCTGCATCCTCTCCTTGAGTATTGTGTCTGTTTGACTTCTGAGACCAATGGGCAGGAACCCTTTCTTGCCTAGTTGCACCCAGTCTGATGCTAAATAAGAAGCATTGCTGTTTACATTTGTGGCAAACACTTAAATATTATCTTTGTGGCTATTTTAAGCTTTGTTTTGACAACACTGGAACTTCTGGGCTCTGGGCTCTCAGTTGGTAAGGTACTTCATTAAACTGCTCTGGCACTGGAAAAGCAAATGGATGCTGTCCCTCCTGAGCCATAGCATGAAAGTTACTGTACCTGAAGTGATTTGATTGTCAGCTGTCTGGATCATTGTCATATTAGTCACTTGGATACTGTCAAATGTCCTGCTGAAGATAGGCAGCATCCCTTGCAGGACCGGCATGCTAACAGTCTGTGCTGTCCTGAAAGTGGCACTGGGGTTGCAGTGCATCTATGGGCTCAGAAACACTAAACCTGTCATGATCTGGGAGCAGGGCTATGGATTGAACTGTGTGAATTGAGCAGAAGTGTCTCTAAAGAAGCGTTGCAGTGTCAATGCTAGAAACCTAAGAGAGAATCTCCACATTATGGGAGTTCTCCATAGCTCGCAGTTGGTGCAGGAAATGTGTATGTAAGGGCAAGACTCAGACTGGTTTGCATCTGCTCTTGAGCACTTGAAATACATACTGGAAGTCTTGAGAGAGACTGATGGAAATCTGAATTTTATCCAAGAGCCGTTTCTCCTTGAAGCCATGAGCAGCAGCACAGCTATTCCTGTTGATGTGAGAAGCTGATCTGGAATTTATTTGCAGGCTGTGAATCCTGGTTTATGGTGTCACAAGCAATCATTTTATCAAGAGCTTGGGTGACTTCCCAAGAGGAAGCAGTAATCTACGGAGAGTTAGATACTCTTATATGGAGTCCTGAGTGAATTGGAGTGCTGGAAGGGGATTGGGAAGCCTAGGTGGGACCTGACTTGACCTGAGCAAGCATTTCCCAGTGTGGAGGAAAAGACCCATCTATTTAATGAAGCACTAGACTGATCCGAGACAGGTACAGGATTCTGAGTCCACCACTCCCATAAACATACAAGCTTCAACTTGCAGGCTTACCTAAAGTATCTGATGGCTGCTTGAAAGTCTTTTTATGCTGTTACGATAGTGGCTGTTCGTGTAGCTTATTGGCAGCACATCAGACAAGGCGTCTCCTCTCAGTACTCCCGTGGCACAGAGGCACCATTGCATGCTCCTGTTTGTGCCCAGATGCAAAGAGGGTTCTGATGAGTAGGCTGAGATCAAAGCTACCAGAAAAGTGTTGGAAAAAGAGGAAAAGAAGAGAATTGAAGGAGGGAAGCTTAAATGAGCGAGGAGGGAAAAAAAGGAAGTAGGAAAAAGCTGCAGTGTAAGACATGAGAGAGTCAATAGGAAATGAGTGAGAGAAAGAGAGAAATGGGAGAGGTGGTGGCAACTGCCAGATAGGAGAGAGGTTTCCTGTCTGCCAACGTGCTCTGAAGGCACACGTCAGCTGTGACGGACTAAAACCCTGACAAGCCAGGGCTACAACTGTCTTGAGCTTTCAGTGGAGGACTGAAGGTACCCATTTGGTGTCTGGGAGTAGCTGTTTCTTGAGGAGGCTGTGCAGATACTGTTTGGGACCAGAAAGTTCTTTCAGTTGTTGTAATGCCTTCTAACATTTTACTGTGGTTTGAGTGACAGCGAGTCCCATACAGCAGTATTAGAGCCACGATGATAGTGATTCCTGGTCTTGTGTTAGGTGGCCTTCGAAGTTGGTGCTTGCAAGTAAGAAAATAGTGTGGTTTTGTGAGCTGTGTTGGTAAGATGGCTTTTTGCACCTTTTGACTAAATGTTATGGGATGTCCCAAATAAGCTGTTCTTTTCAGATAGTTTCTGGGTTTAAAACAGTGATTTTTTTTCCCCACTGCTGCAGACTGCTCTGTAGTCATCTCGCCTAGCTTAGGCAGTGTTAACAACTCAGTCAAACAACTAACAACCAAGTTAACAACTTTGACTGGATGTGCAGGGGGAGCTGTAATAGAGAGAAGGGGAATTTCGATGAAGTGAACTCCCCAAGTGTAAGGGAGGGTGGGAAATGATGGTTTATCAGAAATACTTGCATGTCAAGGCTGCAAGTTCTTAGCTGAGAGATCTCACAGCGATGAAGTGCAGCTCTGCAGTTGGCAATTTGTTCTTGTTGTCTGTTGAGAGGCACAAAATGATAGGTTGTGGTTTGCCCTGCGTAGTCCCTGCGGTTTCAGTAGCGGAAGTGGTTCATGTGGGTGCAGATCTCATCTTAGCCAACCGACAAGCTCAATCATTTTGGCTGGTGAAGGTGGTGTGGGGATACTGCAGAGAGAGCCGTTTGGAATTGTTGTGGGATTTGCTTTGTTGGGAGGATGCGTCAAAGTCTGCAGGGCACTGGTAAAACAAATACCTTTGTCATGGTCTTCTCTACCCTTGAATTAAAACAGAACCATCAGTAGTAGATGAAAATGTCTTGCAGGAGTTCAGGAATGGGTATATGACCTAAAAGAACTTTCCTCTGTTACAATCTCATGGAATCACTTCAGTAGCGAGTGTCTTGGTTTGAGAATACTTCATGGTTGGTAAGTATAACGCTGCCAAGCACTGCAGCCCTTTGAGCAATACTGAAAGCCCCGAGTTCTACACTCGGATATGTCAGGTCTATGAAGTTATGTAAAATATTCAGCCCACTCACATTATGGAAATCGTGGTGAGAATAAAACCCTGTAATACTCGGGGGAAGAAGGAAAAGGGGGGAAAAAACCCAAACAAAAGGCAAGCAGATTCCTCTGTTCTTCCAGTGTGGAAGATGCAGGAATGTTGGTGATAGCTTTAAATGCTAGAGGGTTGTTTAGTTTGGAAGTTAACCAGTGCAGCTTCAGCTGTATGTATTGCATAGCAAACCTTGACCTTCTCTCCCTTTTCCTTTTAGTTGACGACTTATCAGGTTTTACACTCGTCAGTGAGACATTAACTGTATTTTTCGGTGTCTGCACCTGCTCACCCACGCCTTTGACTCCCCCTCCATCCATGGGGTATCTGCCTGGGTTCTGGCCCTTGTAAGCCAGGCACATGGTCCCCTGGTTTAGGCCAGAGAAGCACTTCTTTCCTGGTAATGTGAAACGTGCCTGCCTGGTTGTGAGAGGCAGTGATGCTGCCTGGTGGGTGCCAGGCGGAGGGGAAGAGTCCCTGCAGTCTCATGGTGGCTTGTCTTGACAGTTAACACCAGCCTTCCTGGAGGAAGCTTTTTTCTGCAGGAGAATTCCTGGGTCACACGTGAAGCAGATAATGAAGTTTAGCTGGCAGGGGGAGAGGAAATAGCCTTGCCAACAGGTTTGAGTTTTGGGCAGCCTGCAGATCCGAGTCGTCTTGATGGAATTGAGCCAGATAGAGAGAACCTGCCCCTTTTCCCTTTTCCCGTCCCTTTTTTTTCCTGGTAACTTTTATATCCTCATGGCTCTGCAGGTACTGGGAGGCTGCTTCACTGAGCCTGCCTGCAGTGACAAGAACACCACAGTAGCTTGGAGCATGCTGAAAATCTTGCTCCATCTGTTGCTCCTCGCATGCAGAGAAAATGGCTCCTTCAGATCTATAACGTGCTTCTTGGTATATTGATGGGGTTTGATCATTTCTTGCATTAGAAAACGGCTGCAGAAGCTCACTGAGGTTTGTAATTGGTTGTGAGGACAGGCACACGCTTCAAACAAGGACTGTTCTGTTCAGGGGCCTTGTTTGTTTAAATCCCCACGTGAAATCTCTTCAGCTTCTTCTCAAAGTTGTATTTGGATCGGTTTGCCAGGGTAGTAAATTTGAAATACAACGATTAGCTGTATGGCAAGGAGAAGCCTACTGAAATATCTGGGACCTCAAAATGGAAAGCTTGTTTCCTGTGGGATTTGAAGAAATGCTTGCTCAGTCGTGGTAAAACCAGCAGCATTCCTGAAGGTGGTCGCATGCTCCGAGCTCTGCATCCTCCCTTTGTCTCTGGTACCTCTCCAGCTGTGCGTGCACTGGGTATAGATGTCAGGCTGCATGAGTCTGGCACAGGAATAACAGATCTGTGGGGCAGCCCTTTGTCAGTGACAAATACTTCGGTTGTCACCGTGGCCCCAGGATCTGTTTCTCATTGGCAGTCAACCCAATTCAGTTGCGTGATAATGTGTAGGAAGAAATGCCCAGTAGCAAATGAATTTTGTCTTGTAAGATTGCAAGCCATCTGTACTCTTCCCCCTCCTCTCTCTTTTCCATCACGTGGAGATGTTTGCTTTAGATTAAAGCACTTCTGTTGGTTGGCATCCTGGTGGTTTCCATGCTGATTACACATATTCCATTTCAGAACCCCAGAAGGCAGAAAACACCTTGGGAGAAACTGCCTTACTGCGTGCTGTTCACAAGTATCAAGATGACCCTCTTTCCCTTCCTGATTTAATGCACTGAGTACAGTGACAAGTACTTAATATCTCCGTTTGCAGGTTTCTTACACATCATTTGTTACTTAAACTCAGCTGTTGGTTGTGGTGATAACACCACATTTTGTTTAATCCTGCGAGGATGTTTGACTGTGGACAACTGCTGATGGGTAGTGAATGTGTTCAGTTAAGACAGTGTAGTGGAAATTGGAGAGGGAGGTCTGTATACTGGCATTTGGAGCGTGCCTTGGTACAACATTGAGGGAGTTGTGGCTTCTTCCGAGCATGGAGGACTGTCTGATCCAGCTGATGAGAAGTACAAGTAAATTCAAGTTTTTATAGGTAAGCTGCATGCATTCTGTGTTGAAATGGAGATGATAATACTTAGTTCTGTATACTTGACCATCAAATCTTGTCTGAAAAGCAGCTGCAATTACTGTGTAATAATTTGCCTGGTTTTAGCAATATTGCCCCTCCAGAAGCTAAAGCAGGGACTGTCTTTTGGGGCTCCAGCCATGCTCAGCTTGTGAGGAAATACACCATCATAATTACACAGGTATAACCAGCTGTGTGAATGCTCTTGTTCTGGACGGTTGAAGTAAGAGGCAGATGCGCTGGTGTAGCTGCAATGCTGAAGCTTTAGCTAAAACCTTTAGTTTCTCATTGCCCACCTCCTGACCTCTCACATGGCTTTGATATTAGTGTGCTGTAAAGCATCATGATTGCTGGGAAGGGGGAGATGGAGAGCCCTGGAAAAGATTGTCGATTATGCATTGGCTTGAGGGCAAAGGGGAAATGTCAATAGTACAGACTCTGAAATTAATTCTAGGGGAGGTAACACAAACGGGTGTTTGACTCGTAGACAATGTCTGGAAACACTGGGAACTCTCAATACCAGTGGTATTGAGTGGAACATACCAGTGGTATGTTCCTTGTTGCACTGAAGCAATGAGGGGATGCAAGTATGTTCTAGTGCATTAAAGGAATGGATTTGTGCATTTTCAGAGGCTGGGGCTATGCTTACAGGTACTGCTACCTTGCTGCTTTCAGAATTTGGGAATGTAAGGCTACAGATGCGGGATACATCTGTATTCCACATCAGATCAGTATCTATAGCAGTAATGATAAAGCTGGTACTGATTTGCTTATGGGGTCAACATTTGATGCACATCATGTCCTTTAATTATTTTATGTTTAACGTACTGTAAAGCTGGGCTGGGATGATGGATACAGTGAGTTGAGAGCATCCTGCAGAATCCCCTGGAAAGGCTAAGTAAAACTGTCCCTGCATGCACAGTTCTCGATACCTACTGAGCCGTGGGTAGAGGTTTTTTAAGCCTGAAAGTAGTTTATTGCTGAAAATGTCCAGCTTTAGAGTGTACCATAACAAGGTATTGAGTGCTGAAACAGTGTTCCTGGTCTTTGAATTATGGCCCAATTTTAACAACGATGTTCAGCAGTTTGTTATGAATGAAGGAGATTTTGCCCTAGAAAATGGAGCATCCTTCCTCTCATTTTTCTCTCTTTACAAATTGTCAGCTATACAGTAATTACTTGTCTCTCTCTCTTTTGTATGCTGCTTTGGCACTGCCTCAAGTTTGAATTTAGTGATTGGCATAAATACCGTATTTTGGAGCTGGTCTGGGGGGCTGCCTCTTTCCTTCTTGCTTTCTTCCTCTTTTTTCCGTAGCAGTCTTACTGGAATCGCTTGAACTTACTTCAATGACAGGATGAGCAAAACATTTATTTAGATAGGCTGTTCTGAACCGTTTAATGCCTTCTAAAATTGTTCATGGTAAAAGATGAAGGAAGGAAACAGTATGACCTTTTAAACGAAGCTCCTTATATCCTATTTTCCTATGCCAGAAGTCAGCCCAGACAATGAGAGACTGAAAGCATTTGGGTTCTCTTTCAAAAAGGTTCTTTCACTTCTTGCTGTGACGGATAGGTGGTTGGTTTTGATGTGTCACAGACTGAGCAGACTTCACAGCTGGGTTTTACTGAGTGTCCATATTTGTACCTAGAACTTGCTTGCTTTAATTACTGCCTGTAGCTAATTGTCCGATAGCAGGAAATGGTGGGTCGTTCTGTGACGTTTCCCTTTGGTGAGCACATTCTTCACTTCAGTAATACATACTATCAATAAATGCTTACAATTAACAATTGAGCTTCAGGTTTTAATGACTTCAGGGTTCTCTTCTTTTGAAGATGATTGTTTTAAGCGCTGCGTTTTGCTTAGGGTTAATGCAGCCATGCATTAAAAGCAGACAGATAGGGTTCAGTCTTGTAATGATTGACTCTGTAATGTGGGTTGCCAGTCTAATCCTAACTTGTGCTGATATGTGCTTTTTAGCCAGCTGGCTGGAGCCCGGAAAGTGGGTTTTGTTCTGAGGGGAGCTGGGGGTTTTGTGTGGTGAATCATTCAGTGAGGTGTATAAGAAGTCTGGTTCTATCTCAAGCAGTAGAGAGCTGTTACATTTTCTTACCCTCTGCCCCATGGTTTGTGTTTGCCCACCCTGCTCAGTTTATCACTTTCATGTCTAAATCATCCTTGCTTTTTTCCTTGTGGATAGTACTTCTCTGAGGCTTGTCCTACATTTGATTTGGTATCCTCTTATTTCTTCTCTGTTAGTTTTTAATTCATATTTTGCCCGGCATTCTGCAGATGCTGTCCCTTGAGTTTCACATAGTGACTGCTGACGCTGTGCCCAGTGGGGGTATTTCTTAGGGGGTCCTTGTCTGGTATCTAGGATCCTAAAAGCATTTGGTTACCTCTCGTGTAGTTATAATGCTCTGAAACCAGAAAACTTGCAGGTCTTGTGGCTTACATGTCCATTGCTAGCGCTCAAGTTTAGCTTTCCTTCCCAAGTATGTTATACATGCCAAGTATCTGTACCTCACAGAGTGCCACGCAGACTTCTCTTATTAGTCTTTTGAAAAGGAATTATGGTGGTGATTTAAGATTGAATGGCTGAATGCTGCTCAAATAATCTGGATAGTCTTTCTATTTCAGCAGTTGTTGAGCTACTTTTTCACTGCAAGAATAATTTCCTGTTTCTGTTTCCTAGTTTTCAAATGAAGTTCCAGTAATTTAAGGCACGTTTCTAAGCAGCTAAAATAATGAAGAGTTGGTGTATTTGGAGCAGTGTTTTAATACAATTATTACTTTATCTGACGTAAGCTCTCCTTAAATCATCTACTGTGACTTGCAGAAATTCCTAAGAGGAAGCTTCTGTATCTTTAACTTCCTCTGCCCATTATGTAATGCACCATACTTCAGATAGTGAAATGAAATATTAACTCGTGTATTCATCAAGTTGTCTTCTGTTTCCCATCCAGCAGGCAAACAGAAGATTTAATAGTCGTATGGTGCTTGCGATCGCTGGCATTTCGGGCCAGTAGAAGTTTATGAAAGAAGGCAATCTGTGCTGTGAAGGCAGAGAGGGTGAGCTTACCCACTGCGCATGGCAGAAAGGAATCGTCTGCAGGCGGTGGAGCAAGTGCGGGTGACAGCTGCAGGTCGGGCAGTGTTTGTGTGCTGCTGCGGTCAGAAGCTGCATTGGAGGATCAGTATCAGTTCTGTGAAGACAGAAGGTCAAAGACCAAGATGTGTCTTAAAGCAAAAACGTACATGATTTGAAAATAAGGCAGCATAGGCATAGGGATAAAAGAACAGGTATAGTTTATAGCTCTCTTGGTGATAAGGGAGAAGTGCTGATGCTAATGAAGCGAGAGCGTTCTGACCTTTTTTTAGGGGGGAAGACACTCACTGTACTTTCCTAAAGAGAAGTTCAGTGCCTGCAACATCCTTGTGACTTCTCAGTAGGTATCTGCATTCTAAATAGCGGCCTGCTCTTTTTGGACTTGAAAACAGCCGGATGTTTCTCAGATGGCTGAAAGATGCAGGTCAGCCTAGGTGATGCAGGATGCAAGAACCTCTGAGTTCTTGCAGTAGCTTGTTGAAATATGTCTGATTTCTTGTATATCTTCTTCCCTGTACTGTTATATTTACTTTCTCTCTCAAAATGCATAGGAGTCTTGCTAGTTCCCACTTATTTAAGATGCTTGGGATGGATTTGGTGGCTTTGTGTAAAATATGAGAAATTAACATCCTGAGCTCAGAATGAAAGGGAGAGAATGAGGGTCACTGCTTGTAACATACGGCTCTATAAAGTATTAAGGAACTCTGATGGGGGAATAACCTTTCTGCTTCTTGTTTGTGATTTTAGGGGCTGAGGAAGTGCATTGGCAAGCTATTGGTATACTGATGTAACGTGTTATAATGTTAGATACTCATTGACAAAAAATGCATGTATCCCCCTATCCCACATCCTATTTCAGACTGGATTTCTTCATCCTTGCCACTTCGAACTTCCCCCAGATTGTGAGATTTGCCTCTTCAGCTGAGCTGCAAACGGGGTGCTCAGTGTTTGGTGTGTTAAAGCCTTAGGTTTTGTTGCAGAAATTCAACCAGCAGCAGTAGTGATCAGATGCAGGACTCTTCTTGCTGCTCCATGTATTTTTTTCACAGGGGTGTGGGCTCCTGTCCTTGGGGACCACTTCGCTTCCGCTCTATGGAGCTCTGGGAAGCTGTTCTTTTCCCATGCCTGGCTCCTTATTGGGGTAAAGGTCTGTGAATTCTGCATAAATATTTACCATATCCCAGCCTAACCAGCTGAGAGCTGCTAGTACTGTTACTGAGCAAGAAGTTGCTTGCAGGGCATGTGGTTTGTATATGGGCAAGAAGCAAAGCGTTCCTTAATCAGTAGAGTGCAAGGGAGGGAACAGGGACCAGGATTGCGGGCACTTGAGGAGGAACGATGGAACAGAGAGATTGGAAAATTCTGGAAAGTGAAACCTGAAATACGCAGGCTTGTAACTTGTGGTGTGGTAATTCAGAAGCACTGATTTGATTTAATTGTCTCACATTTTCTTACGCTACTTCTAAAAGGACAGATCTGGCTCCGTAAGGAGCAGTTATCTACTGACTTTTTTACCATCTTTCCTGTGCTCTTAGGAGAGATGTCACTTTCCACATCATTAAAAAAGAAATCTCTTTTGTGTGTTTTCTTCCCTAATGCTCCTTTCCTTCCATCGTCCAGGTAACTGCAGAAATCTGTGCATTTAACATAGCGACACTACAGTCCTACTTCTATCTTTGCTACCTCTAATTTCTTCTCAAAACCTGGTTGCACCAGACTTGCTTTTTTTTGGTCAAAGATTTAGTGTTATTATTATTTTCCTCCAGATTGTTTTCTTCTTACGTCCTGTGGCTGAGCGAGTACCGAGGGAAGGAAATCTGGGAAAGCAGAGTAGGAAGCAAGATATAAGCTTCCATTCCTGGATCTCTCTTGTTTTTACACTGTTTCCTGGCAGCTGCATTGGTTTGTACTTGAAAGGAATGCATTGTGCTGCTTTTTTCCCAAAAGCTGGAGAAAAAATGTTAATAAAAATTACTACTTAAAAACTGTAAGTTTTATTATGTGCATAAGCAAAAAAAAACCTGCCTCCAGAAGTCAGGTCTTACATGACTGGTCTGTGTAGTCCTGCAGCGATCACACTGGATAATAAACCTGTTAAAAATCAGTTATTTATATACCCTTCCCCATCGTAAGTAAGAAATCTTTGCCTCAAGTCGTGATGCATAGCACCTTTGTGATATTTTGAGTCTGGGCATAATAAGCTTCAAAAGGTGGCTGGTGTTTTAGCAAGCAATGGTCTTTCAGCAGTTCAGTATGGAAGGAAAGAAGCAATCAGGACTGGCCCTGCTTACTTATGCTGGAGCCTTCCATATGGCTTTTTTGCAGTGTGAAAGAAATCTTAGAGCAAGAAATGAACAAATGAAACAGGCTCCAGAGTTCATTCTCATTGTACTTTTCCATAAGTGCTGTTTCCGTACCCTGTGCTTAAATCCCTTTTTCTACTTGATGCTTTTCCCGATAGACTGAAGTTTCATTTGGATTCCTCAGAGTGTTTTTGACTTTGGAATAATGACGAGAAGGCTGCAATATCTATTTCTGGAGCTTTAAGAGTGTTTCATGGTACAAATGCATTTCTTTTTCCAAGTGGTGATGCCAGGAAGAGATTTTTTTTGTTGAAGGGGGATTGAAAATGTCCCTTGTGGAGTAAAAGCATAACCCAGCCTTCAGGCGTATTCCTGTTGCTGTCCTCCATTTCTTCGCTGACCTCAGAGGTTTCAAATGAAGTATTTTACATGCAAATTGCAAGAGAGGATTTTGAGTTTTTTGGGGATATAATAAGGAATCTTCTACAGTGTTTGCTCTTATGATTAGAGAGCAACTTAGATATTGTAAACTCATGGTATTTCCCTCCACGAGGGCAATATGCAGTGTTATTGAAGGGTAAACTGAGGCACACAGCTAGGGAACGTGGATTTCCATGGAGGGGGACAGATCTGGGTCTGACCATCCCTTCCAAGCACTGCTTGTTGGAACGTGCTGTTTGGACTGCTGAAGTTGGTAAAGTTCCTCTGTGCAGTGAAGGAAATGGGAAACAACAGTGTTTTAAGTAAAATGTAGTTTAGTAAAGTAAGGATATTGGCCTGCTCATCATGTATTATCACGTAATACACTGGGTATCGCTTCATAGAGGAGCATTAGGGAGAAGCATTAGGAAATACTTGGTTTTAAAATGTGATCCAGGTTTAAAAATATCTCTGTTTTGACACCCTCTTTATGCCTTAGCACTGGCTGCTCGGTGCACGTGATTCTCACTCGGGCATGAATAAACTGGGTATGAAGCTCTGCTCTGGGATTTGCAACGACTTTTCCCTTGCTTCCTTAACTCTTTGTGATTCCACGTTGGCTTAAGGAAAGTACTGGTCTTATTTCTTGTTTTCCTCCTGTCCTTTGGGTCGTATACCAGGACTCTGTAAGGAAGGGCTGTGCTGGCCTGTGAGTATCGGAGTAGCTGGCTATGTACTGGGCTTTTTGCTTTCCTCTGGTTACCATTTTCTTTTTGAGAGCTGACATTTTCTTTTTGGATTTGTGAAATTCCTAGAAAATGAGGAGTTGGGCAAACCTTTCAAAATACAGACCAATGAAATGCAGCTTCCCACTATTTAGAAAATGATAATGCATGCCACTGGAAAAGATAGAAGCATGGAAAATACAAGCTCTAGCTGGGAAATTATGGCATGCTTAGAACCATGGAGCGCAGAGATATAGGGGTAGGAGCTGATTTCTTTGGCTTCCTGTCTGCTGTGTAATTGTAGCCTTGATGCAGTTGTGGCTTGGAGATTATATTTGGTACCAGCACGCATTGGACTGGGAAGCACAGAAGTTGTGGTGAGTGTAAGTCTAAAATATTTGGTCATGAGAACTAAGGAAATGCAAAAGAAAGTAACTGCTATTAATGCATTAAGTAGTTTGCTGCAGTTTTATCTTTAATAGGCCCCATGATTTTTGGGGGAAAAAAGTGTAATTTTCTGAAGAATGGTAATTGAAATCACCAAAAATTATATTGGCAGAGTTGGAGAGCTTTTATGGCAAAGGCTAAAATAGAGATCTTACTTTCTGTCTCCTCCTGCTGTATGTGCAGGCTGGGATGCTTGTTAATGGAGAGCCAGGCATCGCAGTGCCTGGGGCATGGTTAGAGCCCTGGGAAGATTTACATTAATCAAACACAAACAGACAGTGTAGCGTGAAGAAATTTCTATCCCGCTAGCACTGCTCACCAACTTAATTAGGTTATTGGGGCAGAAAAAGAAAACAGCCCCTTCACCCTCCAATCCTTCTTCCCCAGGGCTTGACCAGTCAGACAAGCTGGAAGAGCAGTAAGCTCCTTGCCCCCCTGTTTAGACCTCCCACTTTCTTTCCCCGGCTGACAGAAAGAGGCATGCTTTCATTCTCACCCTCTTTCCTGCCCTCTTCTCTCCTAAAACAATCCAGAGGCTCTGTTTCTCTGAGCCTGTGTGCTTTTCAGGTGCCGCGGTGGTCGGGTGTTTTCAGGATGCCTGAAAACAAAATACGTTATGTGGCAGAGTGTAACAGGCTGGAAGTGGATCGAAGGAGAAAAATCTCTCTGCCCTATGCCTCTCCTTTGTTCGTGTGTCTTGTGTGATGCAGTTTCTTTGATCAGTGATCCCATTTAATAACATGCATGCACATGCATATGTGTATATAGACATGTACATACATATAGTACATACAGAATGTAGATATCTGTGTATTGTGTGTGCATAAATACATATATAGGCATATATTGTTCTGTCCCTCAGGAGAGTTGGAAATGCTAGATTTTAAAATCCTAGCTCTCCTCTAATTTCTCGTTGTATGCAGTCTCCCATATATGCATATGTGGGATGTACGTGGATGCTGTTATCTGTGCGTCCATTAGCAGCGCAGCTTTGGGCCACAGCTGATGGTGGTTGGGAGGAGGTGGGAGAAAAGAGGTGGAGTTTCTTCCCTTCCCTCAAGTGGCCAGTGAAACAATCAGGCAGATGCCTCTCAAGGACATCGGATAAGCGTGAAAAAAAGAGAAAGCTTCCAAGAGGGGTAGCTTGAACTCCTTGGAGAGGACTTGGTCTCAGTGTACTCCCCCTGGAAATGGGCCTTTGGCATCTCCCTGTTCAGATGACTTTGTCTTGTGAAACAGGTAATATCTGTCTTTGTTCCTACTCTGTGACATAGAAATATACTGAAAGATCTGAAAATAGCTTCCTTTAATGCAGGGAAGAGAAAAAAGGTTTTTCCTTTAGTATGTGTTGGTGAAAGGGTGGGTGGGGGAATGTTATTCTAATTTTTTTCTCTTTTAATAGCTGCTATGTGAACCTTTGTTACTCTCCTATATTTTCATTGTAAAAACAGACAATTAAATATGCTTGCTGCAGAAATCTGTGCCTTGGTATTTCAGCTCAAGAACAAAGGTTTTGACAGCTAGGAAAGATGCCTCAGATGTAGATGCTGGCAGCACTACCTTCTTTCCATTTCCCAACGCTGAATTGCATACCAGCATGTTAGCAGAACCTTCTCACCAGCTTTTGCAGTCTAAATGAATGTGATTTTCAATGATCTGATATTTTTATGTGTGTTGATGTTAAATTACCCATTAGTGTTCAAGAAACCATCTTGGAGTGTTTTCAGTGGTGTTTTCTTCCTGAATGTGTTTTTCACTGATCAAATCTCCTCCTTCCCCCCCCCTTTATTTTATTCTAAAGTATTCTAAAGATTAAGCAAATTGTATCAGTAGAGGGTAGTCATAATGATGGTCTGCACAGTACTGTTGGTGCAGAACTGAGACAGCGTAAACCTAGGGATAGCCATTGAGAGACTTCTCTGTATTTGCAGTAGTTTCTGCTAATGTTGGGTATGAGGATTAAACGTAGAAGGGCTGCGAGATGCTGGTTGCTGCTGGGGAATTTGGTTTTTGCATATACATGTGGATGTAGAAAGTGTATGTGTAAAAAGCCTTTTTTTGAGTGGATGTGCTATAAAGTGGACAGATGCTCATTCTCCAGCGCTGTAGATGGCTCTCACATAAAGAGGTAACTGTCTAAAATACAGAGTGACAAGTTACTGCAAGCTCTGCTCTCACCAAAGGCAGTGAGAATGGGCAGTTCTCAGTATTGTGCCTATATGAGGAGGAGGTACCAAGAACTGCTCGAAGTGAAGCAGGTGGGGAAATCAAAGCTGGTATTGATATTTCTCATAGCTAGGTTATCTCTATACTGCAGCCACATGTCTTGAGGAATTCTGATGCCATGGCCTTATAGCAGCTGGTAGGTTTCCTGCTTAAATGTGGTTTTCTCTCCTTGTATTTTTTAGTTTAAGAGACCCAAGAGGAAAATACTAATACAAACATATTCAGAAGTCTGTTAATAGCAATGCAGTTGACTCACATACTGTTCTCAGGATCTTGAGCCATTTTACAAGTACCATAGCTTTGCTACTGGCTTTTTTCTCTTCCATTTTCTAGTAGAAGAAAGAGGGCCTAGATTTGCTGTGAAATCCTAATCCTGTGTTCTGCTCCAGTCCTTTGCAGTTGGTCTTGCTGGATTTATCCTGTAATTTAGATGAAGGGGGAAGACGAAATGTGAAGGAGCAAAGCATGCCATGAATGCCTGTGTAGATTTTTCTCCTTCTCATGCAATGTGTGCTATGTGCATCTTTTGTCTTGTGCTTTATAGGCGAGACCTACATTTCAGGGGAGAAAGAATAGGTTTGCATATCACAGAAGACTCTTTATTTTTCTTCGACCATATAAATAACTAAGACAGCTTTAACTTTAGTACCAAGTGTTGCTAATCTCTTTGTCATTCAGTTTACATCACATATTTCCCTTTTTGTAAACTTTGACAAACTCAGATGCATGGTTGAGAAACTTTCCATGGTTCCTTTTAAAACATGAGTCAGTGCTGGGATAGAAACCCTCTTGGGAGATGTTGAAGCAAATAAGGTGAAATAGTCAATTAGCTGCATATTTTTTGTCTTAAATAGCTCAGATTTCTGTTGCCTTTGGTGTTTCCCTCTACATGAGTGCAACTTCACCAGCAGAATTAGCTAGATTGGAAGTTGCGAAGGATTAAGAGCTAATAATACACTCTACAGGTTAAGCAACAATGTGGTAATGATTTCTTGGTCCTCTCTCAGCTTTCCTCTGTAAAATGGTGTATTCAGTTTTTCCCTGGTGTAAATTAGGCCACTGGGAGCACTTTGCCTTTGGGTAGTTTAAGACATATTAGCTGTAAATTAGTTTATTGCGGCTGGCAAATATTTAGAAGCTTTGCAGAGGTCATGAGGGTGAATGCTGTCTGCACATCCCATGCAGAATGGGTGGTGTTTGACCAAAGGTCCACGGCTGGGTGGGAGAAGGAAAGGCAGGGCTGAAAATGCTTTTTTGGGTGAGTGCCTCCTTAGCTTTGAACTGATAAATTCCTAGTTCTGATGAGCAGGCAGGTCCTGGGTTTGAAGTGTTGGCGTTGGATTTCTAGACAGGCGAATATGACCCTGAAAACAAGGGAAGTGAAGGAACAACGCAGCCTTCTTGGGTCTTTGAAACACACCTTGGAGGAATAGCAAATACATCTTAATGTGGGTGCTTTCTGCACCCCAGCTACATGTATTAGTTACAAGCTGTAGAGGTGGGGTGCCCCTGTGCCAGGCAGCTGTACTCCTTACTTGCCAGAGATGTGAACTCTGGGCCAAATATTCAAATGTGGCTCTGAACCTTGTACATATATTTGCAAAACTTAAAGCTGGGTAATTGGAGTTAGTGTTAGGGTGCTTTGAAAGCTACATTTCCAGTTGTATTACGTGCACAGTGTGTTGGTTTTTCTTTTTCTCCTCCCTTTCTAATTGCTGTCTTTTGCTGTTTTTAAGAACTGTTTCCACACTAGTCTCGTTGCTGGTTCATAACAACCACAAGCTAGGTATGGCATTAATAAGGAAACTAGGCTGTGTGCCTAATGACATGCAAACACTGCTTGACACGCTGGGGCACCACGAGTGATCTCCGGGCCCTTGTGCGTGCGGCGGGTGAAAGCAAATGCCGTGGCACTCGATGGCTGTAGGTTGCTGTAGGGAAATCAGATTCTCCGGCGCAGCACTCTCCTTCCTTTGTCTCTTGCTTTGATTTTTGTGCCTCGAACTCGAAAGCTTTTCCAGACGCCCGTGTAGGAGGAGTGGTGGTGGGGAGGCGGGGGGGTAGGGCTGCTTCCATTGAGCCAGTTCTGCGTTGCAGTTATTGGCAAGCAAAGCAAACATTTCATTTCCCCGTAATTAGCTCCAGTTTAGGGAGGCAGGTTCATTTGGACTGCCGCACCCTGTCTGCGCAAGAAGCCTCCTTGCTTCGGTTGATTCCTTCCATAGAGGAGCAGTCTGGGGGCAAAGGGAGTGATGAAAATGAGCTTCAGAAAGGAAAACTGCATTGGAGCACATGTGTTCTGTGCTTCCCTCCTCCCCCTCCGTGAACAGCTGAAGCTAAGGTTGCCAAGATGATGTGAAAATGTGGAGAAAAGGGCTATTTCGGAGCTCCTTTAGTATGGCCAAACTGTGGGTATTTCAGCTGCTTGCGTTTGCTATGCTTGGGAATGTTTATCTATCGCCTGCTTAAATAAGTGGGACAATTGGGTTATGACTTTGAAATCACAAGGCTTCACTTTTCGCCTGAACCTGGTCAGTTCTGCTGAGTGGCTCATGCAATGAGAGCTTGCAGCAAGTGAACAAACAGTGGGCGTTTCTCTTCTGCATGCTGCAATTTTTGCTATTATAACAGTTTCTGCAGGTCTTTTTCAGTCTTTCTGGTATTTAATTCATTTCATCTTTTTCCATTTCAAACATGTCAGTTTTTCTTTTCTCATGGTGGAAACGGACAGATTTAGTGACTTGCAACCAGTCGTGTGTGGAAAGTAGGAGGAAATCACCTGTGATTTGACAACCTCTGTTCTTCATCGGTTTCTGAACCGAGTTTATTCCTGCTCTGAACTCCATTCTGTGGGCAAACAGCATCCCTATTGCTTAAATCTTGCTTTTAGGCTGAATGTCAAAGCAGCATTGGGGAAATGAGCAACTTGGTTTTATTTATGTTCTCTGCCACTGTCCCCCCCTCCCCAGTTTTAGTTTGCTTCTTCCCCGTTGTAGAGATACTAAACAATAGGTGTCCTTGTCTTAAAAGGCTGTAACTTCAGGCCCTGTAGATGGAAAGCTGATGGTTCTGAGCCTTGGAAGTCAGTCAGGAGTGGAAGAACAGTACTGGCTGCTGGAACTGTCTCTGTCCCCTCCCCTTTGTAGAGTTTCTGCAGGGACTAAAAGTTCTTGCAGGGTCCTGGCTTCAGCAGCAGAGCAACACAAAGGCCACATTGAGAATAGCTGCTGGGGAAGCCCTCCTTCCTTGCTTGCCCTGTAAATGCAGTTCTTTCTCCATGAAAAGCCCTGACATCAGCTCTTGGAAAAATCCAAGTGCTTGTGTCATGGAAAATAGCTGAGGCACTTGCTTGGGCTGGGACTGAATGACTGAACTGTGGATGAAACTTCTCGAGAGATGCTTTTCTTCTACCCTTTCCAGACATTACTGTTCATAGAGAAATAGAAACCCTTTCCATCTGGAAGTTTTACAGCCAAAGGATGCTAAGGAAAGAACTGCAGTTGGGTGTAGTGTATTCAAAGTACCCTGCTTGTCATTTTTCTTCATGGACTTTCATTTCATCTGTTTAACAGACACTGTTGCAAGCTCCTTTTAGCGCTGGTCACATCTACCTGTGAAGGAGTGTCTTCCACAGAGAGCAGTGTTCATTTGGATACTGCCAGTATCATCAGGAAATTCCATGCACCGCTCGTTCGGAGGCAAAATCTCCGTGTTCTTGTAATCTGATTTGTGAAGAAGACTTCTCTTTTCTTGCTGCCTTCTCTTCATCCCTCTCAATGAATCCCTCACCTGGAATAGCTCTCCAGTTAACTGCAAGAATGAAAGATACATCTATATTTATATAGTTATATATTTATTTTAAGCTCAAAGAGGAAGCATCCCTGTGATGGCAAGTAGCACCAGTGGCATGGTCTTTCCCTGTGGAAGTACCTTCCTCTTGCAGTCCTGACCTTGTCTTCTTAGAGGCCATCAGAAACCTGCTAGATTTCCAGGCTTGTGGAAAGGCCTTATTGTTTTCTCCCTTGATTTTTATCAAATTGATCTTAACCTAGTTTGCACCAAGTGCTTAACTCAGCACTGTTGGTTGCTATAGCGCTGGTCCCTTGCACTGATCATGATATTGATCCATCGGGAAGTGTGTTGACAGGCTGTATTGACTACTCTGCCTTTTCTAACCTAAAAGGAGGATTGAATGGCATATTCTAGTCATGGATAGAAGCATTGGTGGGCCAGGAAAGCAGTGCAACATTGACCGAGTTGGAGGTATTTATTACGGTAAATTCAACTCTGGAGTCACTATGGATGTTTAGAAGGTGGAGAACTGCGTGGAGTTGACACAGAAGGTGTTATCTCTATGGGCTCTCCAGTCACTTCACTATGTTCCGTCTCAGAAGGCAGTAGCTAGGCCTGTTCACAAGGCTGTCAGTAATGTAAGGCTAATAATGCCACGAAGGATTGTTCCATGAGTCATTGCGTCAGCTGTGGTTGCTGCCTTGGCCTCCTACAAAAATAACATGGAACCTTTTATTGCCTAGCTCGGTTTCGCCTCCTTGTGCACTTGCTATGAGTTCATAGGATCTGTCCGTAGGCTCTGACAGCTCCCAGGAATCCACGCTGTTTGCATCTCATCTTCAGCCTCGCTGCTTCTCCACACCTCACATTGCAGTCTGTTGCCATCGGTATGCAGTGGGGGTTTTTTTGAGGAAGAAAACTCTGTGGTTTGCTGAGCCTTATGTACTTTGATATGAGGAAAAGATGGCATTGCATAAAACTGCTCTTTAAGTGGGTTAATGCGAAGGAAAACAGACTTGCTGCGTTGAATCAGTGCTGTCCACAGAATAGCTGATGTGGTTCCAGCTGCTGTTTGTGGGCAGTACAGTGAAATGGCAGACTTCTGTCTGCGTTTTTTCTTGGTTGCTAATAGTTGCCCACTTGCTGCATCTGTGTTTCTCTCTATCCGCCTGTCATTTGCTATCTCATCAGTTCCTTTTACTCAGCCGCTGTCCTATACAGAACATGTCTACCCCTTTTTGTTGTGACAGAAGACTGCCTTTAGCTCTATATTAAGGTCACGTTGGTACTGCTTTTGTTCAGGTCATGTCAGCACTCTCCCATAATACCTTTCTCAGGGCTTTTAAGCCCTGCAAAGAGCTGCTCTGGTGGATATGTGCATCTGCAAACTGGGAAACCAGACCTTTTGTTTCCTTTCTTCCCATCTCTTTCAAGATGAAATTCTGGGAATTATCTGCAGAATGGCATTTAAGGCATCCATGCTTGCTGTGCTTTCAAGGCACTTAGTTAAACCTGCTAGGTTTAGACATTTAGACAGAAAATGTAGCCTTTTTTCTGACGACTGTCAGTGCAGGGTGTTGAAAATGAAGCTTAATGGGTGCTGAAGGAGTTCTAAGCACTGGATGCAATAGAAGTAGTCATGAAATTTAACTGTCACCCAAGAACAGACTTCAGCTCTTCGAGTTATAGGCTCTGATTGGGTATGTATGAGCAAGAGGAGAGTACAATCCGGCTCAGCCTTCCAGAAGCGTGGCTGCAAGTTACACAACTTGCTTTTTCCCCATAATCCATGGAGGCGGTGCTGGCAAAAGGCTACTCATTGACTAATTTACTTGGTGGAAACCTCCTGAAGCAGGGTGATGTCATTTTAGGTAGACATAGTTTGGGGTTCTTGTTGAGGGGGGGTGGGGTGGTAGATCAGACTTTGACTTAACCTTTGGTTTTCCTCTTGTCTTTCTAAATGTGTCAGAAAGAGGAGTGAGTGAAGCTGTGATGTTTCTCATCTCTCCTGTGTTTGGGGTGGTTGGGGGGTGCGTTTGCTGCTTTCCTTTCAGATTTAGGATTCTGGAAAAGGGTTTGCCTGTAACAAGCAACGTCTTATTCAAATGAAGCTAATAAAGCAACGAAGAAGCTTCTATTGCAACTGTTCATCTCCTAATTAAAGATTAGTTCTGTCAAGCAAGCAGTTTTTGGCTGTTGTCTTTTGTATGGGTTTCACAATATTTCTTACTCATCTCGGCACGAGTTGGAGTAATTTCTACTTGCACGGTGCAAACACACACAGGCTTCATTTCAGGCATGTGAGTAGTTCTGCTGAAGTAAATGGGACTAAAGTTAGGCACATGAATAAATATTTCCAAGGTTGGGGCCCTCTTCTGAATCTAAATATTTTTGTCTTTGATCAGTTTTTGAGATAGCAGCTACTTGAGTTCTGGCAATATTTTAGTACGGGAGGACAAAAACCCAACATGGTTATCTGAACGCTGTGCTATTTATGGTCAGATATATTTTCAACCTCCTGGGCTAGAATGGAATGCTTTGTACTGTTGGAAGCTGGGAATCCTTCCTCGCTCTGCTGTGTTTTGACACATTAGGTCTTAAACCTCTCTTTTTGGCTGCAGGCACTGGGCCCGTCCTGAATGGTGCATGCATGTGTGAGCTAACTTGGAGAAGTATGATTTTTAATCCATGCTGTAGGTGTATTCCTCTCCCTTGGCTTTACGCTAAATGGATTTCCCTCATGCAGCATGACGACCGAGACATACTTTCAGTAATTTGATGCATTTAAATGACTTAAATTATTTGACCCAGTATTTTAAAGACAAAATGCGACTTGGCTTTTTGTTGGTGCCGGTATTTGGGAGAGTGGAACAACTTGTTTGGGAATGTGCTGATGTTCATCAGTTATCAGGCAAAATGTCTACAGGGTTTTATCGTATAGCCTCAACTTGCCAGCTAGATTTGGAAGTAAGTCTCCAGCTGTTAACCGCACCCTGCTGTGCCTTCAGCTTGCATGGTGTTTACAGCAGTAGGTGAAACACGTTTTGCATGTTATACGTAGTGCCGAATACTATAAAACGGGGGGGGTTTCAGTGCTACTTCCAAACTTAATGCTGTTTCAGAGTGAAGACTGAAACGGAAACAGTTGCTGGGTAAACTCATGGGAGCTCTTCTGTGTTCTTTGACTGCGCTCCATCCACTTTTGTTCTGCTTTCTGCTGTAGCATACAAGTGATTCGGTGTTTGGGAACTGAATAATGTCTTCAGCAAATCAAGAAATGCTGGGTTCTCCTCAGGCAGGAGACTGGAAAACGGGAAGGAACTTCTCCACCGAGTGCTCCCTGCTGTCTGGCTAACCACGGATGTTACATCACAGTTGTAGTCTTAGCTCAGCTGACTCTTCCATCTTCATCATTCCTGTGATTTCATAACTCGGTGGCCTGGAATAATTTCAGGTCTGGGAGGAGAGTTTTTCTGGGGGATCTGGGGAGCTTCATCTCCAGCCTATCTGGCCAAAGCCCATCCCTTCCTGCAGCATTGGCTTAATGGAATACTGCTGAACTAAAGCATGTGGAGCTCCCTCAGCCTCACCGCCTCCGGACAACACACTGCGTGTGCCCGAGAGGCTTTGCTGCAGTGGTGACCTGCTGCCTGCCCCGCTTCCCCACCGCGTCCCTCCCTCCCTCCCTGCCTTGCAGAAGAGAGAAACACAGGAAGCTGGCCGGTGGCCAAGGGGCTCCAGGGCTTCCGGGAGTCATTCCCAGTGTGCCGCGCTCCACAGCAGCGGGCCAGGGGTTTGGAGGGGATGGAGCACTGTGCTTCTGATACCCCAGGTCTGCGCTGGGGTGTCCCTCCCAATGGTTCTCAGCATCACTGCAATGGGGATGCTTCAGAGCTGGCCGGCTCCTGGCTAGTGCTGGCTGTGTGGGCTGAGGTGCAGTTACAGCACAGTTACAGCCTCAGACTGGGAAGCTGGGGGGGTTTGGCACCCACACAGTGGGACTTCTATGGTCAACATTAATGTCGAAGCACGGAAAAAACTCATGATGATTCCAGTGCCGTTACATATGAGAAATTTCAGGGTTTTCTTTCTAAATAATTGTCAGAAGTCCATTATAAGTAGGAGGATTTTATACAACTTTCTAGACATCTAAAATAGAACGTTTGCGCTTCATCCTTGAGCAAATAGCTCTGGACCAGCCAAAATGGTACACCAGTGAACCGACCTGATTTTACTCGTCAACGGTTTCTTTTGCTGCAGGAGCGTAAGCTTGGAATTCTGGGTGCCTGATAAGAAACACTATGGGATGAAGGTTTTCACTTAAATGCTTCATTAAAACATTTGTTAGTATTGGTAAGACTCTATGCAGCTCAAAAGTTCAAGTGCATTAGATAAAAATAGGGGTATAATTAATCTCAAGCACCTTTTCCTGCCTCAGTGGAGGGACGATAGATTGTCTTTCCTGGATCCCTTCTTCTCCTTTTTTGCTTTTCAATGAAACACTTGATTACTACTGCGTCTGTTCACTGTACAGTGTTCAGGTGGGGTAAGGTTGGCCTGAGATGACTTGCTTGCTTTGCTTTGGGATGCATGGTGTCTGTCTTGCATAAAGCAGTGTTTTACTGGCCAAACCTTGTAAATGGGAGGGCTGAATGCTAAAAGGATCTGGCTTTGCAGGTAGAGCAGAATGAGGAGAGGCCTGAATTTGAATCAGAGTGGATTTCCCAGGCTTCTAAGATTAAAATAGTGCTTTTTATGGGGAGGAGTAAAGAGGACTACTACTTCTTATAGGGTCTGTATGTAATCTTTTCCTTCAATTAAGTAACCTCTATACTTTAGCTTGCTTTAGCTTTACCCATAGGTTGCTAAGGCTCATGTAATCGAAGGCCCTATTTATCCCCTTAATTTTGAAGCTGTTACTGAACGTCACCTGAATTCGATGCTGTTATCTAAAAGATGGCAAGTGCCTTGATGTGTGTAATTATTTTCAGTAATAGTCAGACAACATTTTAATTTCACTTGCCTAATGTGTCACCAGGTGTTCGTGTCAGAGTTGCCGTGCTAGTGCATGTTTGCATAGGGGATTGGCATGTGTGAGCTGGCCAGCGCTTTGGGTGTACACGCATTTCATGGACTCCCTATTATTCAAAGTAAGGGATTAAGTTGAGTACTTCTGCTGTGTATCCAGTTATGTTTTTCAGGTAATGGGAAGGGACTTACTGTAGCTTTAAGACTGTGCTATTTCTGGCTGTGCCACTCGCTATCTAGTTATCGAGGAAAAAGGAGTAGGTGAATAGGTGAACAAGGTGCCCCTCCTTTGGAGAAAGGAGCTTAAAACATGAGGTGTGCATTTGGGGCAGTCATCTTGGTGGTGCTCGAGGAATCTGCTGTTGTAATGCTCTGAAATGCTCTTGGAGAATGGGTTGGTTCTGCGTGTTGGACCAGTTGTTGGACAGGGTCATTGCTTAAGCTCAGTTGAGTATGGAGGTGGTGTGTGGGGGACAATCCTGCACTGATTGTTGTGTCGTTCTAACAGGCTTAACATGGGACTGGTGTTTTTTACCAAATAAGTCTGCTTAAACCAAGCTAAATTAAAAAAATAAAAAGTATTAGATTATAGGTTTCTTTTTGCTGCAATTTTTTTCTCTGCCTTCCTCTCACCCTCACCCCATTGCTTCTTGGAGAATCTGTATAAATAGGAGAAACGCAATGCAGCAAGGAGAACTAGAATGTGTATAATAGGAAATTATTAGCTATAATAACTTTGGATGTCTTCGTTTAGAACAAAAAGTGACTTAAATTATCTGTCCTTTTACACAGCTCTAAATTTTTACATTGCTTTCCAACCGAAGGATCTAAAAACATGGAACAAAGAGGAATGGAGCTAAACTTCTTAAGAGTTTTGGGAAAAAGCTACTTCTGCTTTATGAAAGCAGAAGTTGGTGCCTTAAGCTGGGTGGTATGCGCCTTGCTCTGTCATTTTTATATGGTAATTCAAGAGAAATAAAATCTTGGTTTCAGAAGTCTCACATCTTTTCCTTATTTAAATGCATATACGCTTCCTTCTCCATGTAACTGGATTTGTGTTATTGTGTTATCTCTGTGTCCTGGTAATAATATTTGGAATACTTAATATAATTTCAAGTTAACTTTACTCTATTGTGCTGGTCTCAAAGATGGCAAATTCATAGTTTCATGTAAATAGTAAGATCTTATTAGGAGGAGATGGCATCATGAGCTCCTTTATATATATACCACAGAACCCACATAGGAGGGAGACAACTGGAATGTCTCAGCTATAGGAGGATTTTCAGTTGGAGTTTGGACCTTCAATAGGTACCAGGTACTCACTCCATCAGCAGGACAAAGAAGCTATGTTAATTTTTAGTGTATGGAACTAGTTGTAAGGAGAGGAAGGTGACCCATGAGCTGCACTTACGTACAAAGTGCGAGCAAGCTACTAGATGCTGAATGTGAGCTCACAGATTTCTGTTCTTAGTTCTGTTTGAAACCTTAAGCGTACTGATAATAATTCTTTACCCAGTTGAATCAGTTGTAAATGGACTAGTAATTAGCTGAGGTAGAAGAACAAAAAGAGGCTTGTTCTCTTGTGAAGGTATTAGAGAAGTGTAATATAACTGTTTGTATATTTAAGCATTAGTGTTGATATCAGATGTAATCCTGTGGAACAAAAAAAGGTCACTAAACTTCTGTTCTTTTCTTTCTTTTCAGGTTTCCTCTCAAAAAACCTACAAGGTGAGTTACTGATGTTTGACTTTTTTATCTGTATTGCAAGTTATGATACAGCATTTTTGAAGGAGGAATGCTTTTAAGAGAAAAAGAAAACCTAAAATGTACACAGATAGCAGTACCCATTACGTGTGTAGGAAATTAATATCCAGATTGGGACAGGGTGCCAAAAATATACTTGGTGGTGCGCTTAAAGTACATGGCATAGTGTTACCACTTGCATTTCTGTTATGGACACTGGCAGGTTGTCTTACCTGAGATTTGAGATGGTCAGAGAAAGTGACACTCTGTTACTGAATGATGCACCAACGCTTCCTTTGAGGGGGTATTCTAAGTGTTTAATTTCTGCATCCAAAGCTCATTGAGGTTTGCTGGGAGAGGAGGTGGAGTGAAGATTTCAGGAGGTTTCCCAGTTCTATGGAGCTTGCATTTATTTTGCTTTGAAAATGAAACATGGCCTGGTGTTGAATAGGAAAGAGAATGCGCTTACTATTACTAATTTGGAAGGTTAATGACACTGTTACCTGGATACGCTCCCAAGGATGGTGAGGGAGATCATTTTGCCGCTTGAATTCAGTCTGGGAATAAATATTTTAAGTGAACTTAATGCATGTGTTCCCATCTGAATTCCTCCTTAGCAAACAGAACTAGACGAGGTTATTTCCAAGCTCCTCACCAGTTAGGCAGTGCTTCTGCGATCCGGTAGTCAGGATCCTCTGCTTTGGTTTGACACAGACACGGCAGCATTCTGAGCAGAGAGTCTCCAGCTGACAAGAAGCAGAAGGTCGAGCGCTGCAGTAGTACCCACGACTTTGATCCCACAGGTAAAGTCCTAAAACTTCACAGGGGAAAATCTGAACTGCGAATAGGGATTAAATCCAAATCGTGTCAACAAATGTGGTTTCCCCACTTGCGTCGTTCCGCGATTGCAAAGCCTTTTTGAAGCGTGTGGGCATTGAAATGCATATGGGCTTGCTTTTAAACATGCACATCTACACAGCAGCTGTTAACTGTGCAAGAATAAACCTAGATCAATGATACCAGTGAAAAATTGTCACTGCTTCCTGTTTCAGAGAGGGCCGGCTGAAATTTCAGTAGGCAAATACTGTCATTAGTTGTGGGTAGTTCTTTTGGCCATTTTACTTGAGTTCATTTAGATCATTTAGTTCATGGAGCTGTTACAGGCTCAACTAGGACTGGTACTCCTTGTTGAGGTTTTGTTGTTTGGGGTTTTTTTTAGCCTTAGTGGATTTTGATCCTTCTCTGTCACTTGTCCAGTGACTTTGTACTTCCCAACATGATACATTTGAAGACAAAACATCTAATTTTAATGGATATGCTCTCCTATGGCTTTTTTAACCTTCCAAAAGGTTTAATTAGGGCCAGTTCAGTCAGCCTGTCCAGTGCTGGCTTGGAAATTAGGATGCATGCAGGGAGTCTTCATTCTCTCTCTGAAACACTAACCCAGTGACTACTGTGTGTGTTCATGAAATGCATGACAGGCTCTTGTCAGAGCCTCCTGGCCCCATGCAATACATGTTTTTCATGTCTCTGCATTGTGCTTTCAGCCCAGTCTTTTCCCTGGGGCTTGCGGAAGACACGAGAGTTGAATGGAAGGGTGGTAGAACTTGTAGAATGTGTTTTTTTGCACCAGACACTTGAAGCTCATGTTTATAAAACATCCTGTTCCTTAATGCTTTCTGCCACCAGCTGCATGACTCCTACCTAGCGTGCACAAAATAGATGGGCTTTTAATGTTGGTTAAAAAAAGAATCCCATAAGGGAGAGCCCCTGAATTAGTGCTTGTCTTTTGCTTTATCCTTGGGAAAAAGTGATGTGAGACTATTTCAGGGTGGGAAAAGCTGGGGGAGGTCTCAGGTTATGAACCTGTTTTGTAGAAGGAATTTGTTTTCTTCAGAACCAAACTTCAGGAATCCTCTAATCTTAATTTGATGGAAAACACTGCAATTTGGAGAGCTGTTACCTGGCGCCACTGTTAACTGTGCTTGTGAGCTGGTCTGAGAGATGAACTCTCTTATTTATAAGGGGGGGGAAGTCAGAATGCTGAACAACAATGCATATGTCAATCGCTTACTCTGGAGAGAAACATTTCCAGGGTTTCTATCCTGAGACTGGTTTTTATCCGGAGTACCTTTTGTAGGTCACTGCAGAGAACTTCTTTTATTGTGTCTCACATTCTGCGATAGATTCTTCGTGGTGTTACCTGTGTCTTCATGCTCGTATTATTCACCCCTCATTCCGAGTGTTTCACCTATGTTTTGTGCCCATCTTATTTGTGTTTTGCACGATTTAACCTAATAAATCAGTCTGTGTTTTTCATGAAGTTTTTTTTTTTTTCTCATGTTTGGTCTCCATATTTTCTATATCTCTCTCTCCTTTTCTCCTGCTCTCGTGCAGATAGCTCCTCCAAGAAGACAAAGTCTAGTTCAGAGGAGAGTAGATCCGAGACGTATGGTAAGCTCAAGCAGCTGCTGCAGCCTCGCACCTTTGCAGTCTGCTCCATGCTTTCTGTCTGTGCACCCAAGGCTTTTATCCTTTACATGATCCGCATGGTTGGCTCTGCAGCAGGGAGTGGGAAACTGGGTTTAAATGTTGCTTCGGTGTATCAGCTTGTAGTTTTTGTAGTGGCTGGAAACTAACCTGTACATGGTTCTGTTACCTGTTGAGAGTTGGGAAGCCTTGCGGAGGCGGCTCTTTTTGGAGATCTTGTGCCACTGGGTGTTTTTGGTATTGTATGAAGAGACAGCTCATGCCGGACTCCAGAAGAGTTTGTGGTTGTAGAAAAGCCTGTGGAGGTTAATCTGGGTGAGCCAGCAATTCTTCTTCTTGCTGTATGGGCAGAGAATCTCACGTCATGTTTCACAGAAGTGGAAAAATGCATGTGTAAATCTCAAAAAATGGAAGAATATGAACCTCATTCACCATTCTTTGCCCTGGAGAGGGAGTAACTTCCCTCACAGTCCTGTTGTTTGGTGGTCTTTTGGATCCTACCAACTTCTTAAGGCCCCTAAGACCTAGTCTGAATCTGGCTGGTACTGCTACACTTCACGTTTCTAAGTGTAGATGTCCAGCTCTGTCTTGACGCCAGCCATGAGTTGCCTTTTCATTTCCTGGGGTTTTAATTCCTTGATATTTAAAACAGGCTGTAATACTTCCTGGTTTTCCTCTGAGAAAATCACTTGCTGCATAACCTGCTGTGGGTTTTTGGACAGATGCAATGACTCTTCCAGTATCAGCTTTATCATTCCACCAGAATAAAGCTACCAGGTGTTAATGGCTGTGATGCAACTTCTTAAACCACCCATGTAATACCCAGTGATGCTGTCGTAGCTCTGGTTGAAAGGAAAATTAAAAGCAAACAAAACCAACCCCAAAACCCTAATTCCAAAACCCACCACCCCTGAAGAGCATCTTCTGAACCAACATAGGCACGTTTGCAAACCCCTTTTAGTTGGTGCAGTTTAGGGAGGTGCAGTCTGTTCCGTCTGTGAAAATGAGATCTCTTAACTTCCCCTGGAATTTTGAACCACATACTTTTCTTAAGGGAAAAAGAAAATATGACAGTCTTGTTCCTCGGGGGGTGAGACTATTCCTTCAGAAACTAAACAGGTTTTGAGAGTGCATTGCTTTGCTTCAGTAGAGCTGGAAACCTGTCCTGGGGAGACCTGGCTTGCTGCAGCTTGTACGTCTTCCTCCCATGCTCAGAAACAATGAACAGGGAAGTGGCCTGCTTGAAAAGCATTTTAAGATGATGCCTCTGATGAGCTTGTATTGAAGCCTTGGCCAGTTCTTCCCCTTGCCAGGTAGGCCCTGGTTAGTGACAGCACAGTCAGGTTGACTGGATCCCTCTGTTTTGGGCTTGACTAATTTTTGCCGAACGCTGCTTACCCATAATATACTGGAGGTGCTGTCAAGCTATTGTAGGTTAATTACAGGAAACATTTGGTATGCTTGATGGAATGTATCTGTGTTTATACTTCTCCCTCAGTCTGTACAGTGTCCTGGTTTTTCATGTGTGGCAGAAAGAAACATGACTTCCTAATGTAAGCCTTTGCTTCCCCCAAAGTTTCCTGCAGATGCTTTACCGTGTCCAGTATCTATGGGAGCAGTTTCCACTCATCCTTCCTTTCCAGTGGCCTTCGCTGTGTTGGAACTCGCCCTGCCTTTTTTCTCTACCCTCTGCTTTCCCCAGGTTCTGTGGTATGTGTAGAGAAGTGTGCTGTTTGCTTTGGATGGGACCAAAGTATTTGAAACCCTACAAGTAGAAATACTGTACTGATAGGTTTCTCGCTGGTGACTGGATGTTAGCTGGCTCTTTCTTTGGCTAGCCATTGGACAGTGAATAATAGAGAAGTCTTGAATGACAGCAGCAAAAGGAGGTGTGGCTTTTGTCTATGTGTTTGTTCTTACCTCTTGGAATTCTTAATTAAGGAGCAAGGGACCTGAATTTCTTGAAGTATGAGTGGCTTCGGGAGGGCAGAGTGGTTAGGTAGGGAAGTTGTTCCAATATACAGAAGCTGATTTATAGTGCCATGAAACTTACTTCTTCCATGCACCCAACCATCTCGTGTCTGTGTATTTAACAAAGCTTAGATGATCAGGAGAGTGAGTAGAGTTTCAGATCTGCTGTGATTTACTAATGAGTCCCATAACCTCCCACAGTACTTGATACCTGTAGAACTCCTGTCTCTTAAGTGAATTTAGAATTGAAGGGTAACAGTTAGTCTTCCCTTTTCCCTTGTTTGCTCTGCAAGGATATCTTCCCTTATATATAGTAACAATCAGTTTCTGGTCCAAATAATAGACTAGGTGGTATGCATACTCTTTCACACATTCTTAACAACTCTGGGGATAAGTTTTTAAGTCTTTGTGTTTGAAACCCCAGATTTTGCTCCTGTTGAGATATTTTGGAAGTGAATTTACTTCTCCTGTTTTATTTCTTGCAGTTCTTGTCACCCTGTGTCTTTATGTTGTGGCCACCATTTTTGCCAGACTATTAAAAGGACTCTTGGGAGCCCCTCATCACTACCCTTATAATAGCCAGAAAGGGCTGGGAGTGCAAGGGGCACTCGACCACAGGGGTTGAATGTGTCGTTGCCATGGGAGCAGATAGTCCTATTTATCATGGGTAAAATACATGGTTCTCTCTCTGAGAAAGGTTACCAAGCCTTGTTTTATGCACAGTATTCAGTGCCATTGTTATTAACAGTTTTAACTAGGCACTGCACTGATTTCAAACAATATCGGTTTTGCACTGACTTTACATGTCCTCTGTTACCAGGTTAGTGGAAGAATCTGAGGAATGCTGCCATTATGGCAGTTGGTCTGAAGACCACTGTAATCACCAGACCCAAGTGAAATCCAGAATTTCATCCTATGAGATGTTTTCTGAATATAAGCTGATAGTTTTATGTACGTTGTGGAGCAGCGTTTCTGAAAGTATTTGATAGAAATAAAGCTTCCCAAATGAAATGAACCATTTGGACACTCTCAAAAACCCCAAGGAGTTTGTTTTTGTTTATTGAATGATTCATGTCAAATCACTATATTAAACTGCATTTTCCCATTGTGGCCTCATGCCTCCAGGGAGGTTATAGTTCACGAGTCTCCTCCCATGCTATGTCCCACACAGTTTGATCAGACGAAAAGCTTCATTGTCTTATGGGAGATGTAATTCAGGTCTCTGTTCACTCTAGTGAGTCAGGTTCAGAATGGACCCCTGCTCTGGTTGGTGTGCACTGCTAGAGAAATGAAATTTCCTATTTTAGTGAATAACTTCCAGATACTTAGGATGTGTAGAAGTGAAGAAGGTGAATGGTCCCTCTACTAGAGAAGCTCTTGGACAGTCAAAATGTATCTGTCAAGACTGATACAATCTTTTTTACAGTGGTGTCAGTGACCTTGAGAAGGTTGGGCTTTACCTTTCCTATTAACCAAAAGGCACCCTTATAATGGGGCTGGAGAACTGAGAGCCATGGTGTCGCAGAGGAAAGAGTACCACCTATTGAAGAGCTTATCGCTTGGCTTTTCTTGCAGTTCCTGTTGTCTGAGACTGGGCATTTCTAACTGCTTTCATTTTTAATCTGAAACCTCTTGAATGGCAGCACACAGCAGATTTGCTGTACTCTTGGCTTGAAGCTATACCAGTGAGTTTGGGGAATTAGACATGTGGTCTGATTCTGTGTACTTAGAACATAGTTAACAGGGATGTCTCCTCGCTTTATGCCAGCCAGATACTGTCATGTGAAAGTGAGGGTGGGAATAAGATGGTTATTGATTTGAGTACTGCCAGTGAGGAATCTGTTGACCTTGTAATGTTAACTGTCGGGGGGAAAAAGTGAAATATCATGGTAAGATACTTCAAAATGAATGACTCCATTCATTCCCTCTGGAGAACACTAGGAATTGCAACATGAAAGCAAAAAAGGGGAATGCAGAGCTGATTGCTAACATGGGCTCTTCGCTGCTGCCCCAAATTCATAGACTTTAATTAAAGTGCGTGAAGTTGGTGTAGTTACTAATTTAATACAAGGATTCCTGTATGTACTTGTGATACCAGGCGTGACGGTAGCAGCTATTGGAAACTATACATTGTGTGTCATTGAGCTCTCAGTGGTTTGTGGCTTTCCTTTAAGTTCATTCCAGAGTGCCTGATGAGGTGTTCAAGGCACAAGATGTGGGTTATGAAAACATTGCTGCTCTAGTCTTCAAATTCCACTCCTATAAGCAGATTTCACATTGAATGTATTTTACTTAAAGAACAGAAGTGGGGAAATGACACATTGGAGAGGGTCACTGCTAGTTTTGCCTCACAGCAGAGTAAAAGAGAGCATTTGAAGGCTGCTCTTTTTTGTCTATGTGGTCCAGACAGGGAATGCTATCAGAGCTGATCTAGTTCTGCAGGTAATACTGTTATCTTCAGAAAACTTTCAGATAACTTCATTGAAATCACTATAGAGCATGGTATCTCCCAGCTGGTCTGCCTGGACCTTGTTCCAGCCTTTGCTGTTGTATTAGGAGAAGGGTTAAGTGCCTGTTTCTTGTCTGAAAGGGAATAAATGAAGGGAAAAAACCAATTATGGACTAATTTGTGTTCACGTCCTCATTTCTCTTGCCTCCCAATTCAAAAATGAAAAGCTGGTCTTGGGTGAAATTGGGATGTGTGGTGTGAAACAGCTTCATTTGATTCTAAGAGTATTCTTGGAACTTAAATTGTAGGGTCAGTATGTGTTGCACATCCTGCTGCATTGCCACTACTTTGGCATCAGGTTCATTGGAGGAGGAAGCTTATCAGTAGATTCAAGGGTTACTGGTGCTGGAAAAGAAAGAAACTCAGTGGAAGGGCACTATGCAGGGCTATACTGTGCCTTTAAACAGGGACAGTCCTTGTGAGTCAAAAGATTAGTTAGTGCCTTACTCATAAAACCTGTACGTCTGGCAGCAGGATTTAGAAGGAGCTGTTTTTATGGAATAGCATGTGTTCTCTTTCCCACACCCCACCCTGGGGCATCATTCTTGTGAAGTGAGACTTAAAGAAGCTTGGTCCTAGAGAAGAATGGGAGGTACAAAAGGGAGAGGCATTTTAATTCACTTAACTACATAAAGAGGGTGTGAAAGGTGGTGGGGTTTTTTCTTCCTCTGCTTTCACCCTGCATCCATTCCATCAGCTTACTACAGATAACTGTATATAGCATAATCTGCCTCTACTTTATTGGCAGAAGGGGAGGTTGATACTATGATCAGGCTGGTGCTGAAGTGCTGGAATACGACCTTTTCCACTACTCCCACACCCATTTTGGTATATGCTACACTGGAGGAGTACAGGGCTGACTGGGCAGACAGTATTTTCACTTAAGGCTTCTCATTTCCATTAGGAGTTGCTCTAGAGAAATGAAAGGAGCTGTAGTGGTGCGAGAGTAATTTAAGACCTGTGTATGACTCCACACTCAGTTACAAGGAATTCCTTAAAAATGACTGCAGGAAAGACAGTCTTGCTGGGACAGCATCTTCACAATTCCCTTTGCTCCTTCTGTCCTGAATGAAACTGGTGCACTTTTGGTATCTGTGGAGAGCTCCAGTTCTTTCTCGAGACACTGGTGTCTGAATTGAAGAAGCAAAGCAAGCTGTTAAAAGTAAGGCTGATGTTCAGTTCATTTTCAGGTGAACAGTAGACATACACAGCATTGCACCTTTTCTAAATGCTGCACCTGCTAGGTACATTTATCTCTGCAGCAGTATTTATGTTCCCATTATATGGAGTAATCCTAACACAGGGAAACAAAACAAGTTACCTTTGATGTCACACAGCAAGTTAAAGGAGGAACAGAATCAAACTTGCATCTCCTTGTATTTCGGCTCAGTGGGGAGCATGGTCTTGATCTGTTCAGGGTAGTAAGCGTGGCCTGTACTTGTTTACTGCTGCTGCTCTGGTTGTGAGCGATAAGCTCATCTCTGACAGAAGATGCCCCAAGATGAGCTTTTTGCTGAGAACTGGGAGAACTTTTCCTGTTTAAATCTGTTTCAGTCCAAGCTGCTGCTGATGGTCTGAGCAATTTGTGAGTTCTTTAATAGAGCAGCTTGTAAAAGATGTTTGGTGTTTTGGATGGTGTACTGGACCATGACAGCCCTCTGCTGTACTTCGGAGACCTATCCAGACAAAGGGAAGTGATGCTCTTTGGTTCACGCATATAGTTGCTCTTCCTTAAAAGCTGCTTTTGCCTCAAGTTGTGTCTGACGTGCCAGAGCTGTCTGCATCTTTGCTGTTGTATATCTCTGTTTCATGTAACTGAAGCAATAAGCTTGACCTGTCTTGATGTTCCTATCTGTTTCTGGACTGATGCCCTGTTTCTGTCTCTCATATATATTTTCCCCTCTGTTGTATTACACCAGTTTCTTCCAGTACTCTGTGATTATCTAGGAGGATAAGGTTTTGGACTGATGCCTAGCTTGTGTCTCTTTGTATTTCTCTCCTTCTCTTTCTTCTGCCCTTTCCCCACCTTTCTTATGCAGGTCTTGTTCAACGGTGTGTTGTTATCCAACGGGATGAAAACGGTTTTGGGCTGACAGTCAGTGGAGACAATCCAGTCTTCGTGCAGTCCGTCAAAGAAGGTAAGCAGGCTTGCTGGATGTTCCAGCCAGAGAACAGCCTAGAGGGTTTTCATGTGAATTGGAGAAACATGTGCATGTACTGGAGGTGAAAACTCCAAATGGCCTCCTCAAAAACGGGATGGCTGTAGCTTGAGGAATAGATGTTCAAGGACAAATTGGGATGCAGTGAACTGATGTGTTTGGAAACTGACCTCTTGTGTCTGAGCGGAAGTAAGTGCGATGGGATTGTGGCTTGATGTAAAATAAGAACAGAAGTGCTCTGGTCTGGGTACTCAAGAGATCTTCATGTGATAGAGGCAGGGGGAGTTTGGGTGAGTGTGGGAAATAGCTTTGCGTGGAGCTACAGAAGTCCTTAAACCTTCTTTGTTTTGAATGCTTCTGTTGAAATTGAACTGAATGATTTCTTGCCTCTCTAGATGGAGCAGCCATGCGGGCTGGAGTGCAAACAGGGGATAGAATTATCAAGGTAAGGGCATTCAAATCATCAAAGAAATCTGGGTCCTTTGTCTTAAATGATCTCTCCCTGTTCTCTTTTCCTCCCAAACAACTAAGAAATAAAGTCAGTAACTAAAAAGATATTTAAACTATTGCTGCAAAATGACGGTTGTGCTGCAGTCGCTGCCTCAGACAGAGCTGTGAGTTCAACTAAGCATTTGAATTAATGCATTAGCTACTCTAATACATTTTCTTCCTGGTCAGAGGTGGGTTGCTAATTTCTTTATGTGTTGCTTGGTTTGCTTTGGGGGATGTGTGTATGGTTTTCTTCTCGCAGAGCTCTGCTCACTGAGATAAAGTGTTAGAAGTTGGTAATGAATAGCTAAACACTGATAACTTTCCCTTCCTCCCTGCCCCAGGTGAATGGCACTCTCGTAACACACTCAAACCATTTGGAGGTGGTAAAGCTGATCAAGTGTAAGTAATGGCAGATTACTGTTTCTGTCCCTCTGCTCCTTTAAAGCACGAAAGGCATAATTATAAAGGGCAAATGACTGATTCAGCTGTCAAGTGAGAAGGATAAGGTCTAACCATGCCCCATGCTGAGAGATAAAGGATGTGTGTGAAACAGGAAGTGAAATTGGGGTAATTTTGACATCTCAAACTTGAGCTTCTACATGCTTCTGCAGCTTCTCCTTGGGTTGGTGTTTGAAGTTACCATCAAACCTTGCCTGTGAGTCTTCCCATCTTCTGAGTCCATGTTAAATACCGTAGCTATTCAGACACCCCTTATTGTATGATGCCTTCAGAGTACTGGTGTTTCTAAAGGGAAGTACCTTCTTGGTTGCTTTTCTTGTGCAAGGAAGAAGGTGGTAGTGGTTCCTTCCACCCTAGCAAAGTTTATTTTGTGGCATGAGCGTATGTATACTGTAAATGCAACCTGGCAGATGTAACCTGCTGGGCTAGAAATAGGATTGTGTGCTTTTCTGAAGTATGATTAACGTGAAAGTTTTTGGATTACCTGAGCTTTAATCGGAGGTCTCTAAAACCGAGCTGTCAGTGCTCTCAGGATCTCTGGTTTGAAGAACAGATGGGTGAAGAATGGTCTGAGTTTGGTCTCTAGGGCAAAATGACAAGCAGAGAACCAGCAACCTTAGAAATCTGCAAGCGTGTCTTGTTCTTGTTCTCCCTGCAGCGGGTTCCTATGTAGCTCTCACTGTCCAGGGGCGCCCACCAGGGTCGCCTCAGATTCCGTTAGCTGATTCTGAAGTGGATCTGGCAGCGTTTGGTCATATGTCTCCCATCATGACATCTCCCCATTCGCCTGTCGCATCAGGAAATGCGGAAAGGATTACTAGCCCAGTGCTTGTGGGGGTAAGATTTAAAGCTCTTTTTCTGAAGAACAGCATAGCAGTGGGAGAAATGTAGTCACAGATATGTTTTTTCCTGAATTGTTTTGCTTCTTGTAGGGCTTTTCAAAGCCTGTAGTCAGGAAGTGGATGAAAAGTGGGCATATCCATTTGCCTTGTCCTGCTTCCCAGCCCCACCAAAAAACCCATCTCTTACTCTCTCCGTATCTTCTAGGAGGAGAATAATATTGTCCACAACCAGAAGGTGGAGATTCTGAGAAAGATGTTACAGAAGGAGCAGGAACGGCTGCAGGTACTGGAGTTGCAAGAGCTGGAGAGGGGTGGAGCAAAGTGTGATGCAAATAACAAAGATCAGTTGTTGAATCACTCCTTAGCAGCATCTTCAACATTCCCACGCATTGCTTGTGTTTCAGCTTAGCTTTTCCATATCCCAGCCTAACACCAGAGATCTAGTCATTTTGTGAAGTGGCAATGTACATATCCCTCAGTCTGATCTAATCCATGGGCAAGTAAGCATCTTTGAGGGATTCCAGGGAATCTCCAGAGTGTGGTTATTTCTGTGTGTGGCACAGGAGAGAGAGGGGAGCTATATAAAATGGCCCTTCTGATGCATCCACTTAGTAGGTGTGCAGATGTGCTGTCTATTGGTTTAAATGTGTCAGTGGGGATTGTAAGCAGTAGCAGCTTGTAGTTCTAAGCTTTGCTATCGACCAGATACTGAGCAAAAGGCCTTAAAATTGTCTTTCAGTCTCTGCAAGAAGAGTATAACCGATCACCCGCCACACGGCTCTTCAAAGAGATACAGGAAGCGAAGAAGCACATTCCTCAGCTGCAAGAGCAGTTGTCCAAAGCCACAGGCTGTACTCAGGTAACAGAATGTGTCAGGCTTCTCTGTGCTGTGTTCCGGTGAAAATTCTTGGGGGATGATGATGTTGTGGGCAAGCAGGAGCTCCCTGCCATGTGCTTGTACAAGCAAATGGCACCCTCTAGAGTTGAGACTTGTAGTTAGGCTTGCAGAGGTTGTCAAGTGATACAGTGTGCAATGTCAATATGTGAAGTAGGCTTTAAAATGGACTTTCAAATCAACAGTGAAAAAGTGCTTTTAAAACAGTAAGTGCAGGGTTTAAGGATTGACTCTTGAAATGTTCTGCTTGCTCTGTGCTGTCTTCCAACTCACTTTATCTTTGTAGGATGGAGTCTTGTCCTCCAGGTCTGTGACGGACTCGCTGCAGATCAGCGAAGTGGAGGCAGAGAGTGGGGATTGTGTGAGCAAACTAGATTACAGTGGTGACAGCCCCTCCCGACCAAACAGTGACATTACTGATGTGAGTCTTCAATAGCTCCATGACTTTGCTTTTATATGGCTTGGATTTAGCTTTCTAGTAGAGATTCTTTGGGCTTGTGTTGTCTTGTGTATCATACATATGTACTCTGACTCAGTAACACTGTATTACAAGAACAGGCTTTTCAGTACACATCAAAATAAATTCACAAGAAAACATACCATATTGGACTTCTCTTAGGATTGGGGAAGAAATAGTGTGGGGTTTGGGTTTTTATGCAGGATTAGATTTTCCTGGCACAATCCCTGAAACCAGACAAAGAAAGATGGATGCCAGCATCTTTCTCAGAACTCAGAGGTGCCAATTAGAGCATCTTCTAAGAGTATGGTAATGTTCCAATTGTGGTAGCTGTGATTCAGATCTAGTCAGTGGGCAAGTTGCCATGAAACTGGGGAAGAGCCTTACTTGTACCAAATAAGCTTCAATTATTGCCAGCAGTAAAGGCTCTTAATCTGTTCACTCATTAGTTATCAATCTGTGTGCTCGTATGGTCTCCCCATTGGAGTGCCTTAGCACCTAATCCTTAATTAGAAGTCACTATCTGATTAGTGCAGAGCAATTGAGACTGTGTACTTGCGTTTTGGCCTAAATTTGTGGTTTAACTTAAGGATGTTGGAGCTAAATTTGTACTTGTGTTTGGAAGTAAAAGGAAAGTGGGTCAGGTACACCTCTAAAATGTGAACATGTGGGGCTGTTTTGCCACGTTCCAGCTCCAGACCTGACTAGATATCCCCATGTTTGTATATAGTAAATGCAGAACAAAATTCACAGCTCTCTTCCAAATCAAATTCATCCTGTTAGTATTGTGGATGGTATGTGATCGCTGGAGGTGATTGGCACACCAGTCAAACGCCTGGATATTACTGTAGAAACACTGAAGATAAGCCAACAGCACATGCTTTTTGCATGTCTAACAGTCCACTCTGACAGAAAGGAGAAGTTTTGGTGGCTGAAAGACATAACTGTGCAGTTCTCATTTTCCTGGATTTGCTGGTACTTACCAGAATTGAACTTCCTTCTTGTCCAGAGTCCTCGCAGTGGCTTGAAGGAGCGGGTTTATCCAGATGAGAGCCCAGAAAAGACTGAGGTTCAAGATACTGTGAGTACAAAACATAAAGTGTCACAACAGCATCTCCTGTAATGGGCCCATTAAAACCTTGCCGGGTTTCTCCACTGTCTAGATGAAGCATGCATAAACTTTGGTTTAGAAATTAAAATGCAATTAAAATTGTGCAGGGAAAGTTAATTAGCTGAGTAAATGTTTATGGAGCTTAAGAGCAGGCACATTTAGAGCTGTGAAACATACCATCAGCAGTAAACCAGCTGGACCTAGAACAGGTAGAGCCGTTGTACATGCTTTATTCCTCGAGTCCAGCAGTAAATGATGAAGTCTTTTCTTTAGGATATTTGGTCATTATGAGGCTGGCATTGTCAGTTATGGGCTCAAGATTAGGTAGAAGTGAAACATAGCAGAAAGTGCAGACCTATCTGAACGCATTATCTTCCTTAGGATGGCTTCTGAAATGTTTTTCGCCTCATCTGCTTGACTTTCGAAAGTCGTATTTCTCCATTTGTACTAAGATGGCATTTGTCATATGCCACATGCTTAATGTGCTCATGTCTGTATATGATGCAGTTGGTTTTGAATCATCTGATTTAATCTGTTCCGAGTGCTTGTAACTTGGGAGAAGCATTTGTAAGGGGATCTTGTAACTGCAAAATTGGGCAAGGTTGAGTAAAGACAAATGGATTGCCACTGGGTTTTGGGATCAGTATTTCTAACTTGGTAAAGAAGTTGTACTGTGCCAAGAGTGAAATCGCCCTGTACATTTCTTCCTTCCCTTCCCTGCCCTTCTTTTCCCTTGATTCTGACTCACCACAGGATTCCCAGTCCAGTGTTGGAAGTCCTTTATCCCGAGTGGTGCCTCAGATCATTGGAGCAGAGGATGATGACTTTGACACTGAACAGGAGCAGGTGGGAATGACTTTTAGCCACCCCTTTCCTCCCTCGACCAGAATTATTCATTCAACAGTATGCCATCTTTGATATCTTCTGTTGCTGTCACAGCAATATAGCTGCCATGGCTTTTGACATACTTATGTGGAGTTATTTTAGCTGTCCTTTGCTCTGGATTATATTTCATTATACAGTACTCAGTGCTTGGGAGCGCTTTCTGGGATGTGAGAATGGCATCACAAAGGGTCTGGAATTGATCAGTTTTAATTAAATGAGGAGCTGAGCTATTGGAACAAAGCTTCTTGGGTTTTCTACCAATGGCTTTCTTGAATAATTGAAATAGTTTCCGTGCCTCTCTACAGATTAATGGACAGTGCAGCTGTTTCCAAAACATTGAGCTCCTGAAATCTCGCCCAGCTCACCTGGCTGTTCTTCTGCATCATGTGGTGTCCCAGTTTGACCCTGCAGCATTGGTAAGATGATCTGGAATTGCTGTCCTGGCCCAAATTGGTAATCTCAACCAGTTTATCAGGATTTCCTTATTCTTATATAGCATTGTCAGTGGCATGGCTGTATCGGCAAGGAGAGAAATGCAGATCCTGTGCGGGCCTGAGAGTATTTCAGATAAATGAAGAGAAGCATGAAAAGAGCCTCCCTTACATTCAGTTGTTTACAAATAAGGATTTAGCTCTTGAAAGCATTTAATTGTACCCTGAGGAGGTGGGATCAGTTTTCTATGGGGAAGGTCTGATCCCTTTTCCTCTCTCTTCCTGCCCACCCTCACCCTTCCCTTCTCTGCTGATTACCAGGGCAGCCAAGCTGGGGTTACCTGAGCCACCCAGATGGCTCAAAGTAGTTAGGAAGAGTTTCAATCCACCAGCACTGAATTCCGTGAAATACTTGAACAAAAACTCGGAGCTAGAGGTGTTAGAAGAGTTCTCGTGGTATTGCTTAATAATTTCTTCCCTTCTGTTTCCCACAGTTGTGCTACCTTTACACAGACTTGTACAAGCAGACCAACTCCAAAGAGACTCGGCGTGTCTTCCTTGAGTTTTACCAGTTCTTCTTGGACCGAGCTGCAGTACGTTCCAGTTGTTTCATTCACTTTCAAGCTTATCTAGCAAGTTGACTTTTCCCCCTCTCCACTCTCCTGAACTGGAAAAAACTAAGGAGTTATTTAAGTCCTCCAAAATAAGAAGGTTTTCTTGTTTAGATGTTGCCAGTGAATGTGGCAAATTACAGCCGTAGGTGCCTGGTAACTCAGTAAATCACAGGGAGTGTGTAGTCTGGTAGAAGAAACAGGTTTTTAATACCTAAGCAAGCTCTAGCTGTTATACATCGTCTTTTAGTTAATAATTGCTGCATATATTGATGTAGCTATTACAAGGATTGGGAAATCTTGTGTATCTGTTGGAAAATCTGAGAAACTTCTATGCTGTCTTAAATTGGTCTACCAGATAGTGTAGCAGAGGCTAGAACCATGTCTTTAGGTGAAATAATCCTTCTGTAATATAATATATATTCAAAATGGGAGTCTTCCCCCTTTATACCATCAGGTGTTCAGGTTGAGTGACTTGAGCTTGTGAGGGGATTTTCTTGTGTGTTTTGTACTGTGTGTTTTATTGGGATGGTGTTTGCTCTGTCTGTTCTCCCAGCTGATCTTTTCCTTTGCAGAACCTGAAAGTTCCAGTTCCAGATGAAATCTCCTTAGAACTAGGTAGGGGTGCTCTTGCCTTGGTTATCTCTTCCTGTGTTTCTTCTGTCTGAGGCAGTCCAAGAGAATAATCTATTATCTGTTCTGATTTACAGACAGAAGAAGGCCAGAACTCCTTCCTGAAGAGCTTCATCGTCAGTTTATACAAACTATGCAGGATAAAGTCTGTCCAGAAGTTCAGAGGAATCTGGAAGATTTCAGGTAACAGCAGTTATCCATGTAGATTTCGTTTAATTCATGCTTGCCTACAGTCAGCATGTTCTGTATAGGGCAAGTCCAAACTCAAGGGACATAGTAATTCATCTTGGACTGAATAAGTAGGAAGATGCCACTGGAGAGGGCCTCCAGGGTCACCCTGTGACCAATTCTTGAATGGTTTTTGACACTGTGTTCAAAGTAATTGCAAGATCAGTTTTAGAGCTTTGATTCTTCAATCCTTGAGGCTGTTTGAGGCAATTTCAGAACATTGTTTCTCTAGGTGAGATGATATAAATCCTTTGTACCAGTTTTGTTTGCTGTCAGCTTTTATCTTCGTTATTATTTTTCCCCCTTTATTTTCCTTTTTCCCTTCTCTCTCCTCTTTGGGCACAGAAGACTTCACTTCAGAAGGTTGTCATGGGCATATAGTAGAATTTGATAATTAGTATGCCCTTTCATCTGGAGTTGTAAGAGCTCAGTGCCAACATGAGACATTAGACCAAGACACGTGTTCATTTATACCTAAAAATGTCTCATTTCAAGTATATGCTTCAAATACACAACCTGGGATGCGGCAAAAAGAGTAACTACTTTTTCTTGACCCGTGCAGTAGCTGCCTCTCTTGATAAATACCATACAACATAGTTTCTCCAAAGGCCATCTTAGCTGTTTTACAGTGAGCACAAATGTTACGAAGAAATGTCAGGACTTCAACGTTTCCGTACAGAAACCAATAATGAAACCTGTTTGACATTCAGAATGTCAGGAGGTTGCTTTTCCTTGTTACAGGTCAGTACTCAAGTTCAAGTGGTGCTTCCCTCTCCTCATTTTTCAGGCAGAAACGTAGTATGGGATTGACCCTGGCAGAAGGAGAGCTAACCAAGCTGGATTCAGAGAGAGTTCGTGACCGGATTGCAATGGAGAAGGAAAGAGCATGTGCAGAACAGATTATTGCTAAAATTGAGGAAGTCTTGTGAGTAACAGCAGGTTTAATTGTGGGGGTAGAAAAGATTCTACCCTGAACTTAAAAACAGTAAAGGAATTAGGTAATAGAAGCAACTTGGTGTCACTGCATTCATATTGTTTCCCCTGTTTGCTATCAATGTATGTTTGAGTGATGATAGCCAAATGTAAGCTAATATTTAGGTAAATTAGGTATGTTTTCAAGGAGGCTGCTGTTCAAATAGCAGAGGTAATGTTGTCATTGTGACCTTCTGCATTACTAGATCAGAGTCCCTTTCAGAACCCATGTTTTACTTCTAATGTAAGCTGAATGAGCCTTCCTTCCCCATACCAGTGCCTGGGGCTTGTTGACATTCGAAAGGATGCTTTGAACAGAGCAGCTGATGCTCTGGGTGGGTGTGAATGGGTGTTAATTGGTTTTTGAGTTTCGTTTTTAAAGTCTTTCTTGTTTTTAGGATGACATCTCAGCCTTTGGAAGAAGACAAGAGGTAATAGAGCTTGCGTAAGAACCCACCCCACTGCTGGCTCTGTGTTCTGCTGAGCAGCATAAGACAGCCCTCTGCTGGCTATAGCCACAAACTCTTCTTTCTAAATCACCTGGCATAATTCACTGGAACTCAGAGCATCAACGTCTTGCTCTCAAACTCTTCTGATTCTGAAGTTTGTTGCCTTTGTTTCAGATCTGTCACTGAGAGTTTGGGTTTCTTTTGGTTTTGCCTTGTAGCTGTTTCAGTCTGGTCTGTGTATGTGCCTTGTCTTGTTCAGTTTGTATACAAACTGGGTAGCTTTTACTCTACTCTTTACATCAGCCATACCTTTTACTGTTACTAAGTTTGAAAAATAACTCAAAACTATAATATGAATGCAAGTATGTATTTGGTATATCATTTTAAGACCTGTGTACTGCTCAAAATTAATTTACCTCCTAGGCTTATATACTCCATCTTTTGCTTACAAGTGGAACAAATGCTGGTATTAGCTGTCTTTTCCATTGTCTGTAATAGTTTGTTTCATATTAAAACCCCCAAAACTTGGCAACTTCTTTTAATCTAAAAATAGTTAATTTCTCAACACAAAGTTTGCATTTGACATTTCTCCTTATTCTCCATCTTCTTTGTTTTTTATGTATTGGGCAGTTCCACAATGCAGTATGTGATTCTTACGTACATGAAACACCTGGGAGTCAAAGTTAAAGAACCTCGGAACCTGGAGCAGAAGCGTGGCCGTATTGGTTTCTTGCCAAAGATCAAGGTAGTAGTGTTGTGACCAGAGTGCATTTGTTTAAAGCTGTCCAGCTTGTGTGCTTTGTTGGATTTCAGGATCCACTTCTGCATGACACATCGGAAGTTGGTATGATTTTACAGTCTTCATTGCAGCATCAAGAGGATCTTGGGTTACTGAGCTGCACAGAAAACCTAAGAGCTGAAATTGGGCGCTACATCTGTTTTCAGACACGTGAATTAGAAAGGAGTTGTCTTCTTTCTTCGGTTACCTGTAGGCCTAAATTCTAGCTGCTTGTTTTTCACATTCCTAGCCCTGTTAAAACTTGGGGTGAGAAATTTTTCTTACAATTGATACAACCTTGAATCAGATGAGTATCTATCTCATTAACGCCAATCTGGCTGTTGGCCTGTCTGCTTTAGTTTTCTTCTTAAGAAACTTGCCCAAAACCTCATGCTTCACAATGCAGGAAAGCTGCTCTTCCTGCCACCCACGCTTTCCAGTTATATAATGAATGTTGCCACTAAAACTCCATCTCTGTGGGTGTATTCAGTTGTCTCCCACAATTATGGGGGTGTCTGTGGTCACAGTAGCTACTTATTTTCACCAGCATTCCAGCTTCTTTGGTAATGTTAAGATTGCCACAAGCAGTTCTGCACTGACAGTGCTAAAAGGTTAGTTCAGGCATTCACAACCTTTCTGAACTGGTAAGATATGTTGCACTTCTGTCTCCCAGATAGGAGTCTGTATGCTTATGGAGGCTTGGAGCCACAAGATGCTGTGCCCTAGAGAAACAAGGTGATAGTGATCGCTCTGAATTAGTCTCGTACCCTAGGGAGGAGAGTGGGTCCTGCTAAGTTAAAAGCAGGGTGTATGTTTTTGCTTATAACAGATGTATCTCTTCAGGTACTGTGGCTCCCTGCTGCTAACCATGTTAAGCCATTCATAGTGTGTCCATAGGCTGTCTTTGCCTCTGATGCTGCAGGATGTTGACCTCTCAATAACTTAACTAGAAATAAAACTCTCTTGTACCAAACTCCTCTCAGTTAATAACTGCATTTGAAGAAATGAGTGACCTGTTGGTTTTGTTTTTCTGCAGCAAAGTATCAAGAAAGAGAAAGAAGGAGAGGAAAAAGGAAAGAGAAGAGGCTTTCCTAATATTCTGGGCCCACCAAGGAGACCGAGTCGACATGATAGCAGTGCAAGTATGTAAAACAAACAAATATATGTTCCTAAATATTAATCTGAAAGCCAGATTATCTGTTTAATAATCCATGCTGTTATCTGTTTAATAATCCATGCTAAGAGGACTCAGTAAACTTTTTGGTTGTAAACATGTTTTTGAAGGCTAATTTTGTCCTGAAATGCTGCTTCTCCTCATCGCTGAAAACAGGTAAAAGCTTTCAGTGGTGTAATGGCTCTGTGTTTGTTCAGTTGGCAGAGCCATGGAAATGCAAAAGCCCCGCCATCTAAAGCATGTACCTCCAGCATCTTCAGTTAGCCCAGAGCCACCAGATTCCAGCAAGCTGCGCCAGAGTGGGTCCTCCAGTGAAGGAGCAGATGGGCCGTACCCACCTGCCAACCCCATGTCTCCTTTGGCAATGGGTCCCTTTTCCTCTCCAGAGGGAAGCAAGGACAGTGAAACAGGTAGGATGTTACTAGCAAAGAGGAGTGATTCAAGATTGTGTTGTGAACAGGATATACAAAGCACAGTTCTGCTCATAGAAGCCTAGAATGGGTAGGGTTGGAAAGGACCTTGACTTATGCAACAAACATGGCAAATCAGGGAACAATTTTATATCATTAAACATGATCTTCCTTACCTCAGTCATCTTTTCTGGCATATTCTCTGGCTCAAATCAGGAAATGTTATCAAGGCCAGAAATTGTTGCCAGATGGATCCTCTTAACTGTGGCATCAGATCATCTAACAGGAAAAGAACACAGTCTGAGGTGCCTTGTTCTCATAAGCACAAGTCGGTGTCATCTGGAATCACCCAGGAATTCAATTCTTCCAGCTCTAACCTGAAATGAGGCTGGGAATCCAAAGGCTATGAAGAGGCCGTGAAGTTCTCCAATATGCTCTATTTTCTTGACATTTTGTACTTGCTTTCTGTTTAGGTTTGAAGCAGACTGGAGAAGCTCCACCTGCTATTGACTGTATGGAAGGCACACCCCGCACACCTAATAATACCTTTGAATTTCCATCTCCTTTGGAAAACTTGCAGGAGGAGGAGGGAGAATCAGAGAGGTAACTGTGCTACTCTGGTTGCTTGAGCCTTGGATGAGAGTTGGTGTGACAGTGGCTGCTGAAGCTTAGTCCAGTCGTTTGTGTTAAACATCACTGGTAGAAGTAGGCAGTAGTGGTCTATGTCTGCTACTACAGTAGTACTAGACAGCTGTGTATCAGGGTGAAGTTGACAGATGGACAGCGTGTTCTACTTAGGAAGTTATGCCTTTACTCTGAAATGATACGAAACGTCTGAGTGGGGTGCAATTCTTGCATAAGCTTCCCTAATAATGTCTTTTGTTCTTTGCAGAATGGTTGACATGGGAACACCAAAGCCTTTTCGCAAGTGAGTGTGCTTACAGATGTTCAGACTTCACTGAGTTTGTTTAGATGGTAATAGGTTATAAGGTAGAATGCAGTAGTGTTCGTTGTTCTGAGCCAGTGCAGTTTTCTGCATGATCATTCCATTTCCTCAATAATGCATATATGAAATGAGACACTGACATCCATATATAGGACAGGTGGAGTGAATCATACACAGATAAGCCCCGTGATCTATGAGTGAAGTGTTGTGATTGTTGTATCTGCTGATTTGAATTGATGGATTAAGGAGCTGAGATTTCCATGTTTTCTTTTTAAATCTGTGTATTGCTGTTAGCTCTGTATCTGCAGTTAGATGGATGAAAGAAATCGTATCCTATCCTTTCCCCACCTCGATAATTGACTTATTTTATCTGTATCACTGAAACCAGTGCTACGAAAATACTGCCAGAACAGATATTCACTCTTAGTTGTTCTGTAAAGGGCAAAATTAGAAAATATGCCTATAGGTTCAGACATCTGACAGCCTCCAGCTATTGTGGAGAACATATTCATAATGCTGTACAGCTGTTATATACACTTAGGTTTTCCTCTTCTTTCTTCCTTACATCCATGCCTAAAGTGGGAAGTACTGACGTATTTTTTCATGTTAGGATGGACAGTGTTGGTTTCGCAGATGTACAAAGTGAAGACGAGCTGTATGATTTTGACGTGGACATGGACCCCCCCAACTGGCAGCAACTTGTGAGCCGGGAAGTGTTGATGGGGCTGAAACCCTATGAAATCAAGCGCCAAGAAGTCATTAATGGTGAGATGGCTTTTGATTTTCTCCTAGCTCACCAAGCACAAAGTTGAAACCAGTCCTTTGGGGCTCTGAAGTTCTTAACATTTGAAACTAGGTCTTTCTTCAGTGACCTGCTCCAAGTGGTAGCCATCTGTTACTTCTGGAAGAGTTCATGTGTGTGAAACTTGGACATGTGACTGAAAAGTATCCTGAGATGAGATTGATCCAGTCCTTAGAGAAGAAATAAACAATATTAAGTGGTTTGACCCTGAAAGGCCAGTTTGCAGTATCATGTTCTGTAAAGGAAAGCAAGAGGCACTGCCTAGACTGTTGGAAAGCACATGATGCAAATGGAAAGCTGCTACCAAACTTTCTCTTCAAAGCTTCATCTGATTTTCAGGTCTTGCAGTCCTGCAGAGCACTCTTTGTGGCTGTATGAGCTGCTAAGAGCTCACTGTTTGTTTGGGGAGAATGACGAGGCACGAACCAGTTGTCTTCTCTGTTCTTCCAAACATGGAAGTATAGCAGAGCGTGGCTCTGTTCTGGAGCAAGATGGATTATGGGCTAGCAAGTATTCATGAGGGAAGGTTTTCAAAGTTCATACTTCTGACTGCTGTTTGCTTCATGTTTGGACCCATGTTTCCACACCTCTTTAAGCAGGTGCTTACACTCCTGCTTTCCTCTCTCCAGAATTGTTTTACACCGAGAGAGCTCACGTCCGTACGCTGAAGGTTCTGCATAATGTCTTCTACCAGCGTGTCACCCGGGAGGGGATCCTGAACTCCAGTGACAAACGGAAGATCTTTTCAAACCTGGAGGACATCCTTGGGCTTCATGGTAATTGCGGCTGAGGTGATAACTAGGTGATACAGAGCCTTTCAGCTCTGTAGTAGCAGCTGGGATCCTGGATGCAAATACCTGAGAAATTTAAGCAAGTGACCCTCAAACAAGAGGCAACCTCATAAACCACTTCAGCTGAGAAAGAATGCTACAGCTGTTCCCCTTCCTTTTGCACACAGTTTGTTTTTCCATTTCTGATTTACAAAGATATCTCGATAAAGAATGCATGTGCCCAGTGTTTCAGATACTTGCCTTTTCTTATCTGTGTGCACAGACTCTCTTGTGCTGATTCAGGCTTTGATAAAAGGAGCAGTGCTTTGATGAATGGTCTTTATGGGTCAACACTGAAAATGTTACAACTGTTGGTGAACAGGATATGAAAACAAACATGGAGAGGTTGATGTTTTGCAGGTGGTTTTGAAGGATAGCCCTTCCTAATTGGGTAGCTGAAGGACTAGTCAGAATCAGGTTTGGCTCTGCCACTGAATAGTCACTTGTATCATTTTATGCAGGTGGATTGAAGTGCATTCAACATTATTCCTGTGTTTTTAGAAGGCAGAGATCCTCAGAAAAGATAAGATTGGGAAGGTTCTTAGGGGCCACTTGATGACAGGGGAGGCAGAAGTGCAAGGGAGTTAGGCAGTGCCTTCTTAGATACTCTGCCAAATGTATTAGGTCGTGGGACACTTTCTTTTTTAAAGTTAATTGAAGTCATTGCAAATCTACTCTTTTCCTAGAACAGCTTCAATTTTAAAATAATTGCTGAAACTCAAGCAAACTATTGGAGCAGTATTAATAAAATGGACTTCTTTTGTTTTTAAGTTGCATTGAATGATCAGATGAAAGCCATCCGAAAAAGGAACGAGACATCTGTTATTGGCCAAATTGGGGAAGACTTGCTTTCCTGGGTAAAATACTTTATTGCTTTTTTTCTACTTGAAAATAATGTTTCCTAGAATGGCAACCAGAGCCAGAGGTTAGTTGTAATATATATATTAACTGGGAAGGTTATTCCCAATTAATAGGAACTAAAGGCCTTAGAGCTGTCATTTCTATGGAGCCATCACTGGACTAGAGAATGAGGGTTGAACAAAAGCAGGAAGAACTTGCAGGGTTGTCATTTGACTCGAGACAAGGGTAATTTAAGGAAGAACAAATAATTTCCCTGTGCTGTGTGGGTAGAGTAGAAAGGTAATTTTGGAGACATAAAGGTGAGAGTAGGATTTGGAAGAATGTAATGAGACAATTTATTTCTGTAACACTGAGATTTAAGTCTTGTGTTGCCTGTGGTGCAATTAAAGGATAGGTAAAAATACCTGTTTCCAATCCTGGAATTCATATAGCTGAACCTTTTCTGGTTTCTTTTATGAGCTCCAAATGACAGGAGCAGGAGTGATGTAGACCGTTTAGGAAAAGCAAATTCTCTCTTGGGAATCTCCTAGTTTGCTGTTTGTTTTCAAGCCGACTTAATTTAGGATTGAAGATTGATTTGCTTATTCTTTTGAGCTTTTCATGCCGAAGTCTCTTGTGGTGGTTTTTTATATCCCACTGTTTGTCTAGTATTCCAGAAAAAAAGAAGGGAAGAAAATGAAAATCAGATGTGGTTGGTAAAGAAACGCCTCCAACCCTTTCAGTTCTTCTGCGTGTTAGGGAAAAGCAAGAAACTACTTGCTGGGGCAAGCTAGACCTTAAGCTAATAGTTATGTGCCCTTGCATGATGTTCTGGCCAAGTGGATGAAACAAAAAGCCACATTCTCTAGAGAGTTTTCAGGAGTTACTACTCTCCATCACAGTCTGGGTAGCAGAAGGGGAAGAGTTGCAGTTTCAGTAACAGATGAACCATCTGTTACCTGCAGCACATTTCTCAGCCCTGCTTATGGCTATCGCTTCCCCTAGCCATGGTTTTGTAATACTTTTCGTTTAGGAAATAAGAGGATATGTTATATTCTGGTTTTTAAACGTAGGTGGCCCAGAGAGACAAGATGACCTTTGGTGCCCAATTCTCTGTTAAATACTTGTCATTCATCTGAGTGCCATTTTCGCTGCTCTCCTTAAGGCTTACAGTGGAGACGTGGCCCTGTATTCTCCCTCTAACTCAGCAGTGCATTGGTGGAAAGGTTTGGATGTGCTAGAGCTGGGGACAGGAGAACTGTAGAGTTCAAGGCGTCAAGGGGTTCCTCAATACATTAGGAAGGCAAGGCCTTAGAACCAGGATGGAAATTACTTCTCATGGCTTGCCAGCAATTCCTTTCTTCCCTGGCAAGACCAGTTGTGCTACGTGGCTAAATGTCTGTTGAATGCGGCACATGCTGAACTCGAGTCTGTCTAAATTTGGCTTTCTTTGCTTTCTGGCACAGTTTAGTGGACCAGCAGAGGAGAAGCTGAAACTTGCAACTGCCACTTTCTGCAGTAACCAGCCCTTTGCTCTGGAGGTCATCAAATCACGCCAGAAGAAGGACTCTCGCTTCCAGACCTTTGTGCAGGTGAATTGGATGCAAGGGTTTTGAGTTGCCTGAGGATGTGGCTGGTGGCCAGCGTAGCATAATGAATGGCTGTAGATAAAGTTGTTATAATTAATGACATCATGTCTGACATTGTCTTCAGATTGGGATCATTTCCAGTACTGTATTTATCTCTGCTAATCATTTCTGGAGGGAGGAGCCTTTCCTTCTGGGGAACACAGAGTGTCCTGATAGGGTGCAGGGAAGCACATGCTGTCCCAGGCAGGAGATGGCATCTCACTTGAGGTAGCTGTTTCCCAAGGATGTATAATCTGTGGGAAAACTGCTCATTTTAGTGCAATTTTCATGCATGTCACGGGCAGAAGGCAGATGATATGCACCTATTCTGCCTGCCAGGAAAGGGGCTTGAATACATGTGGCATTTGGAGGAGAGAACGTTATCTTCATTACCACAAGCTGTGAAAACTGGTAATACAAGGGTTGAGGTTACATTGAAAAATGTACTGGAGTTTTGCTATAGTGTGAAAGCCTACACTGATGTCTTCCCTGTATGGTGGTGATTGAGATTGATTGGAGATGGTACCAGGCCCCTGTGAAGTAATGAGGGAAGGAAGCTGCTGCTTTTGTGATGAGCCTTTCTTATATGTAATTGCACATGGAGAGGGGATGTGTTTGTCTGAATGATAGATCTTGGCATTTCTTGTCTTGTATTTAATTACTGGAAAGTGAAGTAATAGATGTTTATGTGATGAATGGATGTTACATGTTCAGGTAATTACGGCCTTAATAAAAATGACAAATGCAGATATTGTGCTGTTTAAATTTAGGATGCTGAGAGTAATCCCCTGTGTCGACGGTTGCAGCTGAAGGATATCATTCCCACAGAGATGCAGAGGTTGACTAAGTACCCCCTTCTGCTGGATAACATTGCTAAGTACACAGGTAAAACCTTTCCTCTAGGGTTCGTGCATGCATCTCAGCAGGTTTTCTAGACAAATATGATTCCAGAGCATATCATAGAATCCCAGACTGCTTTGGGTTGAAGGGATCTTAAAGCTCATCCAGTTCCAACCCCCTGCCACAGGCAGAGACACCTTCCACTAGAGCAGGTTGCTCCAAACCCCATCCAACCTGTAGGGTTGCAATACAGTAATGGAAATGTAGTTTCAAAATGTCAGAGGAGGGGAATGCTGAAGTTTGAAGAGAAACCAAACCATTCTGCTTAGGAAAGTTACTGGCAAAACAACTTGATTTGCTATTAATTTTTGAAGAAGGAAACCCTGAGTTTCCGACTGTCTCCTCTCCACACTCCAGTTCCTAGCCTGTTCTAGTGTTGCACTATTAGGGCTATTAATGGTTTTTAATGATTACAAGAACCAAATGAAAGTGAAGAAACATTTTCTCTGCTGTAGAAGAGCATGTGACAATGTCAGTGGCTGGAATTAGATTCAGAAGAAAAAGAAATGGAGGACAAAAAGAGCGGTTATCATGTAACTCTTCCTTATTACGTGCTCGTAGCAACCAAATCTTTAGGAACTGGCTGAGAGGCATAGTTGCATTTGTGCTATTGTTTTGAATAGTCATTAGCATGCCTGTTCTTCCTGTGCTTTTCTAGATATATTTAACTCATTTCAGGAGTCTTAACGGAAATAACTAGAAAGAATTCAATCACTGCAGGTGATAATGTATTTGTTTCAATAAATTGGTTTTCAATAATAAATATGCTCTGATAAACATTTTTTCCTGAATTCGGGACGTTAAGATGGCTAAATCAAACTATTAAGAGAAAACACATTGAAGTGAATTCTAATTTCCATGTAGGTGCATTGGAGAGAGAAAAAGAATAAGATGTTCAATAATGTAAATCTTTAATCATCCATTACAAACATAAAAATGTGAAAAATGAAGAATCTAATAAAAACCGATCAAGTTATTCCGTTGCTTAAACAAGCTTGACTAGACATAGGGCATACTTCTGAGCAAGGAATTAAAGAAAAGAAAAGCATTATAGAACCTAAGCAAAACTCCTGTACTGTTAAGGCTTATGGCAAATCAACATATTTCTTTAAGGAGAGAATAAAAGCAGGTAAGGCAGAACAAATTGATTCTTCTTCTTTAAGGTCAATAATGTCAACTAAGAATTCGAAGCAGACTGAACTTGGAAAGCAGTACTTTCCTACACAACAGACACCAAGAGGATGCTAACGTAGCCCTCCTTCCTCATCTGCTGCATCTCTAAATCACTGCAGAATGTTTTAATGTTCTTGCAGAAGGTGAAGCCTAGCTAGGATGTGTTACTCTGAAAGCTGTTTCCACCATAACAGGAGAAAATATGATTTAATACTACCACAAAATAGCTTTTCAGGTTCACTAGCAGATACCTGCCGCAGTGTAATTTCATTACTCATAAAAACTATAGTGCATTTACAAGTTGACTCTAATCATAATTAGGAAAGCATGTGATACTCCATTATCCTTGATGTACTTGTTTATTTGCCTGTTAACTCAATCCTTAATGTGGCATATGGTAGTGAGAATGGATGGGGTTCACCTGTGTCTTTCTGTGTATGATCAAGTGATGTTGGTAGGAAGGAGAACTCGTTTGGTCTTGCTGTAAAGGAATAGTGGTTTTTATCTTCAGGCTGCGTAAATGGTACCTTTTTCCTAAGCAGTTAAAATAAATACAGGCAATTTAATTGGAAAATGTTACTGGGTAACACATTTTTTGGATGTTTTGCCTTACGTTTCTTTTTCTTTCTTCCAAAATAAATGAGTAAGAAGGACTGGGGGAAATGCAGAAGCCAGTGGTCAGTTGCCACATCGTGGGACTTTGGCTAGCTGGCTATGTGTGATCTTAACTATCTACCCCAAGACTCTCTTTGTACCATGGTGGAGTAGTGGTGACCTTTCAGATTCCCCTGAATACTGCTCAAATTGATGTTTGTGGAGTGAATAGTTGCCACAAGCCCCTCAAAAAGGGAAGAGTGACAAGTCCTGTGCTTGTGCAATGGTGCTAATCAGAGGCCAGTGCCTTGTGCAGGGCAGAATGTATTACCTCCTGTCACAAATCTGTTTATGTCATTTCAGCTTTGAAATGCAGTGCTTTTGTTGGTATGCTATTCTGTGAATTTGAGTTCTTTCTCAAATTTGAGGTCAGCAGACTGCACTGGATTTCTGCCTATTTCAGCCTTTATTGAAAAGCATTCTTTCATTTCCTTTTTCCCTTGCAGAACTGCCTGAAGAGAAAGAGAAGGTGAAGAAAGCAGCAGATCATTGTCGTCAGATCCTTAACCACGTGAACCAGGCTGTCAAAGAGGCTGAGAACAAGCAGGTAGGAGGTGAACGGAGTGAGCATCAAGGCTTGGGGAGAAGAGAGTTGAAGGGCAACAAGCTCTTCAAGACCCCTAGAGTCTCTGTACTAGTGACTTTATATTGTGCCTTAAGATGTTTTGTGGTGCAAGTATTCTTGTGAGAGGAGGAATCCTGGGCGTTTGGGAGTGTGTGGAAGTATTAATGACTGCCTGCATTCTGATGCCAGTGAGTTTGACTAACCAAAGTGACCATCTTCACTGCATTTTCTGCAGCATTTGGAAGATTACCAGCGTCGTCTCGACTTGTCCCCCTTGAAACAGTCTGAGGATCCCATGATGGATGAGTTCAGGGTGAGTGACAGCACTAAACCAATCTCTATGTAAATCATGATTGCAGCCCTGTTGTTCTGTTTGTGGCGCTTTCTGCTGTAGTCTTCTGATGTACAATCAAATGGTCTTTGGAGATGAATATTTCTGTACAAAACCTAAACAATTAGTCTCAGAAATCTGAGTTTTGTTACCTGCCTGAATACCTCTGTGAATATAACAACTTGGTTCTGCATATAGCAGTGTTGATGAAGCTTGTAAACTCTCTGAAACAAACCTTAATGGTTCTCAGCCTAATGTACTCTATCACATAAAAGATATCCAATGGACCATAAGTTGTCTTATGGATGTATCTCTCAAATGATTGCAAGCCTTTGTTGTGCTGTTGGAACTAGGGAGGCCTCAGAGAGTTGCAATGCAGTTAGCTTTGTAAGAGGAGCTTGTACACAGGCTGATTTGTATGCAGGATCCACAGGTATATCCAAATGAAGTCTTGAGTCCAGTGCTAAAAGCACAGTGTTTGATGGCCCCTCTAAATTCTTGCAGTTACGTTAAAGAAGTGGTTACTTGCTCTCGGCTGCTGTTAAATGGAATGCTCCACATCCTTGGAGCAGCATTTACTGTGTGTCTTGTATAGATTCCCTGTTGTTTGTTTATCACTCGTCTCTCTTCCCCAAAATCAGTAGGTAGCCAAAAAAATTTTATATGAAGACTTTCCTGTAAAACTGTGTCATGGATCCTTCCACAAATAAACCTGCAAGCATTTTAGTTAGGAAATGAAGAACTTGCTGTCAGTTATGAAATCTTGCTGTCATTGATTGTAGACTCTGAGACTTGGAAGGAATGACTTGTGAAAATTGTCACTTCTACTTGCCTGCAGATCTAAATGTCACAAGCACTGAAATGACTGAAGAATCCATTGACATTATAAAGTCCACCAGATCATTGGGATGATTTGTATATCATTTGTAGGCACACTTGACTTGCAAATCGAGTGCTGAAGCCTTAACCAGTTGCAGTATTAGAACTGCTAGCTTCATTGGAAAAACTCCTCCTAGCAGTCAGATAACATCCTGATGCCTTAGTATTTTTGGTAGGAAAATTCTCTACCCTGTGACTCCCAGCATCTGCAAAAGAGCAGTGAAAGAGGAACAGTGATAACGCCTGCCTCTCTCAAGATTTTGGTTTACAAGCATACCCTTCTTCTGATGCCCGTTTCTTTTTCCAGGCTGGGTTTAGCTGCTCATCTCCAAGCTGGAGTGCCTATCCTAGCCTTCCTTCTGACGTTTCCATGCTTTACCATTGCTTGCTTCCACAGAAATTCCATAGTGATACTCTTTTTTCTTTTCCCTGGTGACAGAACTTGGATCTCACAAAGAGAAAAATGCTTCATGAAGGACCTCTAACTTGGAAGGTTAATCGTGACAAAACTATCGGTGAGTCCTGTCCCATCAAGTGACTGACTTGGGTTTGTGTGGTTTTGGTGACGAGGAGAGAAAGAGAAAGCATTTCTGCCGTTTCCTGTTATGGTTCTTACTGCCACCTGTAATAATGCCTGCGTGTTGCTCAGAGCTGATTAAATTATTCTTGTCAATTGTGAAATGTGCTGGAGTGTCATTAAGGCCATGCAGGGACACAGCAGTCAGTCATGAGATGATCCAATTCCGTCTGTAGCTTTCTGATGTAGTTTTCATGAGGAAAATTTGCAAGCTTTGCCTAGAATGGCACAGCACTGATTACTGCCTCTGCATGAGTAATCAAAAATGCAGCCTTTTTCTTTCTGCAGGGGTGTGATACGAAACTATGAATTCCTTAACTCATTCTGGGTTCTTTTGCACCCCATGCAGATCTCTACACCCTGCTCCTGGAGGACATTCTGGTGCTGTTGCAGAAACAAGACGATAAACTGGTACTGAAGTGTCACAGTAAAATCTTGGCGTCAACAGCCGACAGCAAACACACCTTCAGTCCTATCATCAAACTGAACACTGTTCTGGTTCGTCAGGTGGCAACAGGTCAGTCTAACCAATTGAGAAAGCACGAGAGGAAGCCAAAAATGAAGAGAAGATCAGTTGAGGATAGGTGGTTTTGCCTAAAATTTCAGAGTAGAACATGAGAAAATGTGTAGGCTTAATTCTTGGTAGTCCAACGTCTTACTTTGTATGTATGAGCTGTTTGACTTCTTTGCGTCAGTAATAGGCATGACTTGAGTTTTAAATAGACTCCTAAATTAAAGTACTCTGATTGTAGTAGATGAAAGGTGCTCTAGAAATTATTAAGAAGGAAAAGAGGAGAATTAAATCTGTTTCAGAATGGTTTGGGCTGTAATGGCTGTTTTCTTTCAGGACTAATAGGCAAATTTCCTGGGTAAGGCAAGATTTGATGTTTGCATATTATCGCATTGGAGGGTTATCTCATTGACTCTTCTTCTATTGCTTCTGGATGGGGGTATTCCCAGTTTTGGGAATTTTAGGAAGCTGTGTGGGGCAAGGCATCTAGCTTAATTCTTCCTTCCCTGTGTTGCTTCAGATAACAAAGCTTTCTTCGTCATCTCCATGTCAGAAAATGGCGCTCATATTTATGAACTGGTGGCACAGACTGTGTCAGAAAAGAATGTGTAAGTAATTGGTTCCGTTCCATCTGCTCCTTGATTTGTGGTCCTTGAGAGATCTTTTACATCTGTTCGCCTGCAGTAACGGTGCAGGTGTCTGTGAATTACCTGAGTTCCTTCTCTCAGCATAGCTGGAAATGCAGCTGTGTTGGCCTATGTAGGAAGTATCCAAGGATAGTCTCTCCCAGCTTACAAGAAGCAGGGGGGAGGGTATGTGTAAATATATATGTATTTAAAAAGCCATCCTGTACATACACTTAGTGCTTCTATTGTTGTTGTTTGCTGTTGTTTGAGGCTCACTCCTGACCCTTTTTTGACTTTAAAAAACCTGTTACTTACCTTTGCAATTGTGGTCTTACGTGACTGACTGCGAGATAAGTGACTAAAATAATCCTGCATCTGTATCCTGGTGAGGTGAGCATTACACTGTTGTGCTTCACTGGTGGCTGCAAGGTATTGCAGGAATTGAATGTAACAGGATTGAGAAAGAAAGGAAAAATCTATTTCTGTTGTAAGAAGAGCAGTAATAATGTTAGCTGGATTTAAGAGGTGTTAAGCAGACAAGTATTCATTATGCTTCACATTTTGTATGTTTTTATTTGATGCTTCTGCTGCAGATGGCAGGACCTTATAGCTCAGATGGCAGGGACTGTAAAAATGGGGAATACCAGAAGAGTGATTCCATTACCACAGTCAGGACCTGGCGAGTAAGTAAAAGTAGCTGGAGGAAGAAGGGCTGGTTTTTCTTTGTCTGGTACCCATTCTCCTGCTCAAAGATTGCCAGCCAGAGCATGGATTCTCATGCAGCGATTCAGATCTGTGTGACTAAAAGAACCTGTTCATTCTTTACTCCCTGCAGAGAAGAGCGTGAGGAAGAAGAACAGCAGAAGCTCAAAGAGCAGCATGACATTCCTGCCAGTAGCCTACAAAGTCCAGGTAAAGCTCTGGTCCAGATGAATTATATCAGTAGATTCACGTATGGAGTGCAAATACGCCAAGGTGTACTCCTTGTGGATTGGGATCTCTTGGTAGCTTTGACATTCCTGGAAATAAATGATTTCATTACAAGTCATGTGGAGAAGTGATACCAAGCCTCTTGGAAAACGTATCTTTTACTGTTTCTATCTGGTTTATAAATTACTGGTAAAGATTCTTTTTTCCCCCTCAAAAGAATTGGCCTTTTACCAAGCCCATGCTCAAGGACTGTATTTCTCAGAGATTTCTGTGGGAAGCAGAATTTTCTGCAGTTTATCATCGAATTTGACACAGTTGTTTAACGTGAATCTATGTTTTCTGTTTCCTAGATAAAGATTTGGGCCTCGAATCTCCCTTAATACTGAATGCTCAGTCTTCTTCACTCATCATGTCTGAAAAGTCCAAGGTAGAAAGTCTCCTTGCATCAGAAGGACAGTTTGATAAAGTGCAGCAGGCAGACCTGACACTTAAAGATTCTTCTGCATGCTATGAACACACAACCACCAGTTTATCTTCCGTATCAGAAGGGCAGTGGGCACTGGATGCATTAAGGAACTGTAAGTATCTGTGGGCAGTGTCTGGTTGGGCCGTGGTGTGGAGATGGGCATTGCTAGGTCACCCATCTGAATCAATGAGCTAAAATAAAGCCCATTTCTATTAAATATCGATTCTCTCTGTGCTGTAGATCACAGCATAGCAAACCAAAGTGAATCTGACAGCAGGGAATTCCAAGTCCTGAGTTCATATCCTGCCCTTTCCTTTGGCTTTAATCATCTCATTTTCCTGTGGTTTTTCCCATGTATAAAATGATGGTAGTAATGAGTTGTTAATTACTGGCCATGAAGTGCTTTGATGACAAAATTATATTGCAACTTTACGCAGTGCTTTACAGTGCCATTGCTGGATGTTAGAAGACAATGCAGCCAGCCTGTGGGCTTATTTTCATGGCACTGGAGCCTAACAGGAGAGGTTTCATGAGTAGCAGAACATGATTTTGCATGGGATTTTGTACCATGCAAACATATGGGATATACTTGAGCTTGACAAAGCCTAGGTTCAGATTTTCTGAGGACATGGGATGTGGTTGGATATAATTAGCTCAACACTTGTGTGTGTTGTAAAGAAACTCTCCGGATGGACAGATTCTGTAATAGGAGATTTTGAATCACTTCCTCTGTTCTCTGGCATACCTCCTTTCAGAGGAAGGATGCAGAGCCATGCAACCTACTTGATCAGATCTAGTAGTGCAATCCCTAAATATAACTTCCTAAAATTTGAATGAATTCATTAATCCATGTATCTCCTCTTGGCAGTTCTGAAAGGACACGAAGTCCCTCAGTTATATGTGAAGGGAATAGTCTGTATTGCTTCTCTGTTATTTGCTTTTACCAAAATGCAGAGGCTTCGTCTCCTTGGCCCAAATTCTTTCTTCTATCTCTCTGTACAGCTAAAGAACAGTTCTCTGCTATGTGATAGCTCCCCTCAGATCCTTTGATCCGTTTATGTTTCTCCTTCTTATAGGATTCAAAGTGCTTTTCTAATTCTGAATGCTGTATGAATGTTCTTGGTACTTGTTTTCAGAGACCAGTGCTAAGATAATCTTAGTCTGTGGGGTATGCGAAGACAGTGCCCTAGCATCTCATGACTATTCAGACTTAAAAGAGCAGCCCTCCAACAGCAGCAGAATGTCACTCACATTTTGACAACAGCCTTCCACTTAGATGAGTGACTGTTATGCTGTATGACATCATAGCTTTTCCTGGGTGTTACATGAGCGTTATATGGTGAGAGTGAAGAGTGTACTTGTGCTCTTGACAGCATCGCATTTTTGTTTTCAACAATGTGTCCTTAATACGAAGTGTTGGGTTGGGATAATTTGAGAACTAAAGGAATGTGGGTTGAAGTTCAAACAAGCATAAATTTGCATGAAATTTTAGGGGAAAGTGTGTCTTCAGTATCCTTTTTTTTTTTTTTTTCCGATCTGTCATTTCAAAGTTGAGTGGAATATTTTCAATGTGTTCATTTCTCCGGTGGGAATCCCCTATTATGGCCACGGTTGGGGGGCTTGGGAAGAACCTGTGCACTCACCTGCACTCCAGCTCAGTTGCTGGGTAATCTCAGGAGGTGATTTTTTTTCCCCTAAGCAAGATGGAACTTGTACTGACACGTTTGCTCTCGCTTGTAAAATGTGCAGGAAGGCTTCAGACCTGATACACCTATTTTTATCCCTGTTTTTCCTGCCAAGAGCAATGAGAGGGCTGGCTGCTACGAGATACACCTCTGCGGAAGGGTAGCCTGGTTTAATGACCGTTAGGGAGGTTATGATCTGTGAAGCCTTGTGAACGTTCTCTTTACTTGCAGTGGGCTTGCTGAAACAGTTGTTGGTGCAGCAGCTTGGCTTCTCTGAGAAGGGGACCCTCGAAGACCGGCAGCGCTTTCCCAGGTTTAGGACCGTTTCTCAAGAAGCCCAAACGGAGAGTGGAAACGAGCCTGGACTGCAGCACCCTGAGAGCAACAAATTCCACCAGCCTGGAGCAGACAGGGAGCTTCCAAGAACCGGAACTAATGAGTCTACAGCTAGTTATGGCCTCCGGACTTCAGCTGAATCGCCAGCTTCAGGAGATGCCATGCAGCTGATAGAGAGAGACCCCAGGTCGAGTAGTAACTTAGCACTAGACCGCATGAGTATGAATCTGGAGATGTCAGCTGCAGAGCTGGAAGGGGTGGGTGCTGATGAAAGCGGGGAGCATTTTTTTGATGCTCGAGAAGCTCACAGTGATGAAAATCCATCTGAAAGTGAATTAATGGAAAGGAAGGAGGAAGAGGACGTGCAAATACGGATCTCAGGTGAGCATATTGAATTCACTCGTAGAGTGACAATGTGTCCGGTTTCAGTATTAGAGACTTCCTCTCTTGCTTATGTGGTATAGGACACTTAAAGTTAACTCTTGGCCCTTGACAGTCATTTTAGCCCTGAAAAGAGCTGTGCAAATATGTACCTAATTAATTCTCTATTTTATGACAGCAGAGGCTGAAATACTGTGGGGTTAATACACTGTGACAGACTGTAATTACAGAGGCACTGGGCACAATGCAAGCTCTTGACTGCAGTTGCCACTGGACCACTTTATCTCTCAAGTGTCTGTTAGGATCTGTATGGAAGACGTGTTCCCTGAAGGCAAAGTACTTCCTTAGTCTGTACACACAGAGTCCTCATGACTCATGCTGTTTCGGAGATACTGTGTTGGCTTCTCCTGATCAAGCTTCAGAAAAGAAACTTAGGGTTTAGCTTTGCACTGTAATTGTCTTGCGACCTCACCCCGGTCTGAAGCTCTTAAAAACTCATTGTTATTTTGAGTTTAGAAAACCCTGTGAGTTTTAATCAGCCAGCATGGTGACACTGCACTAAATTGAGGACACAAGTTGAGGTTTATCTCCTGTGCCTGTTGTAGTAGAAGTAGCTGCTAGTGGGTAGATTCTATGTAACTCCTGGTGTTGAGTCCTCTTATCATAAATACGCTTTTGTTTTCAAATTGGATTCTGTCATCGTGAATAAGCCAGTCTGTGACTGTCTGAATGCTGCCTTCCAACTCCATATTGAAAACAATTCTTCTTCCCCTGAATTACCAAGCTGTTTTAAATTATTAAAACTGAGTTAGCAACGCAAAGCATCTAATTTATTTGTCGTCTCTTATGCTGTTTACTTTCTTAACTGTGCAGGGACATCAAAATTAGATAGGCCTGGGTTTAATTCAGACTCCACATGGTAGCTTTGCTGGAATACTGTAGAGAAATTTAGCATAATCTTGGTGTTAGGCGCAGGTTGTGAAAACATTTCTATCTATAATTGCTTTGTCTTTCAGCATGTCATCAGCAAGCTGAGCTTTCAAGCTAACCGGTCTAAAAGCATCCTCAGTGCCCTAGCTAGCAAGTGGAAATCTAGCAGCCTCGATTTGTCAGGTGCCATTAGTGTAAGTGCAGGTTTTCCAGACATCATAATAGAAACACCCATTTAGGAAAAACAGGAAGGGGGATGATTAGCTCATTTTACCATGTAATTCTCAAGCTGCAGTCCAGAAACCTGCCACAGTCTCTGAAGCCCAATTCAGAACCAAACCAGTCTGGTCTGATATAATCACTATTCTGCTTAGTGTTCACAAATGCATTTGCTTACCCGTTTTGAAATGTCCTTGGAGGTGGGCCTCTCACCACTTATCTTTCTTAAAGCCTGCTTAAGCTGTCTGCTCTAGTTCCATGGTTCTTGGTGATTATTGAGCTGGAGGTGTTAGTAAAAAGCTGTTCTCTTAACAGGAAATTATTTGATCCTCGATGGATATGGAACAGTGCAGGAAAGCTCCACAGATGAGGAGGTCTCATCTCTAGTTCTCCAGTGCACCGCAGGTGGCCATGCCTCTTTGGACTCTGCACAGCAGCAGCCACTTTCCCCCCGGGACACCCAGTCAGATGGAGGAAGCTCCCCCTTTGCTGAGGAGATGATGGCCTCACGCTGGGGAGCAGTGGAAGAGTCCTGCTCATTTGTAGCAAGCCCTCACTTCTCTATAGAGTCGCGTGTGCAGATGATGCAGTATATTCAGAAGATAGAGGATGACCTTGAAAAGTTAAAGGTACGCTGCCTTTCTCTTTGCAGTATTGGGGTTTTCATATTCCTTGGGTTTTGTATCAGTAAAGAGCTTGGAAAAAAGCAGCCATGCCTTTTTTTTGTCTTTGGCTCTTATTTCTGGAGACTGTTAAAGCAGAATCTTGGTGGTGGTTTGTTTGCATTAAGTTGTGGGTTACAAGAGGCAAGTAGTTCTGCTAGAGCTAGCGGGTACGTATATTGCTTTGATTTGAACCTAGAGAGATTCCTGAGGGATGGGACAAAACTGATGCAAGTCTGCAGCAGTGGAGCTTTGAAGGGGCCACTGGCCTAAGGAATATGAATTCCTGACATGAAAAGACTTATCAAATCTGTCGCATGCTGCTGCCAATGTCAAATGAAGGTTGCAGTAGACCAATAAGAGTGTTTTCAGCTTTAATGATTTTTTGTATGTGATGGGGATTCTGTATGCATAATAACCATTGCTATAGAAGGTTCACAGCATCCTGATGTATGAAGCATACCAACGTGTTAAGTCAGTAGCTGGCCTTTAATTTAACTGAAATCTGAGAAGAAAGTGGAATATTGCATACAAATAGAAGGCCTGGTAAAGATGTTGACAAAGGATCTGTTGTGGGTCATGGTGCAACATGGGTGATTCCAGTCCACTCACCTGCAGCGAAACTTCTCTTTTCCCATCTGAAGTCCTCTTTGTTCACTTGGTAAATAGAGGAAAAAGCCACTTGAGTTTTGGGGGTTTTTGTTTTCTAGGAGGTTGAGGAAGACTACACCATTCTCCGACGCCAAGGGCTGGCTGGATCAGCCTCCACAGGAGAGCACTCAGGTATGCAACCAGAGTGTCTATAATTGGTAGCGTATAGCATGTTAGCTTCAGACATTAAACAAAGAGCACAAGATCAATTGTTAATGTTTATCACACACATGAAGAAGGTTTCACCTACTTCAGCACGGTTGAATCTGTTGAGTTTTATGTGCAGAGGAGCTTGTTCCTTCCTCTGAGAAGGTTGGTACAAGCAGTCCCACCCCTGCCTGCCAAAGATCTACATCTCAGGATGCCCGGCTTCTCTTTCAAAGAAGCCTGGATTGATGTAAAGTCCCAGAGGAAGATGTCTGCATGTGTAAAATGATTAAAATCTGTCTTCTTCTTTCTCTGGGGTCTCTGTGATGCTGCGTGAAGCGGTTGCCATGGGGCTCTTTAAACTGGCTTTAGGCATCCTAGAGAGGTAATTGCTGGAATTGCTGACAAAGGTCTTAAGGTTAAATGGGTGCGGTGTCTCTCGTATAACACACATTCTCTGCTAGTACTGGTGTTCTAGGCATTCATCTCATTGCATCCCCCCCTCACAACCCTTTTTCTCCCTCCTTTTTTATTTCCTCCTTCAGACAAAAGCTAGTCATGTTTTCAGGCATGGCTGAAGATTGGATGAAGAGCATCAGGACGCAGCACCCGCTGTCTTCCCTGTGGACTCTGAGCCAAGAGGGTTTGGACCATCCAAACGTGAACCATACTCTAGCAAAGTGGGCATGGGGTGCTTTTCCTGTGGGGCATCTGCACTATCTTGTCAGTGAGGGAGTCTATTCTATTCTGCTCCTCTCCTTGCTCGCAGAAATTCATTTTTCAGAACAGAAAAACCAAACCAAATGTACAGAGCTTTGGGTGTAGGATATAAAAATGTATTTAGACATTAAAAGAAGAAGAATCAATGTATTTATTTGACTTCATTCCGTGTATCAAAAGCACATTTTAATTTTTTAATCTGCTTTTTTTTTTGTTTGTTCTATTTTAATTGGGTAGTGACAGTTCTAGCCCTCTGCCTACAGTACACCCTGCCTGCCACTGCTCCTGAACCAAAGGTCAGGTCTGAGGGGAGAGGGTGTGCTCATGTGCAAGTGTATCTTCACTGGACTGGACTCTGCACACCCTGCTGGCAAGCAAGCTGCCATGCGAAGAGCTACTTATGAAGGTGTTAGGATGACTTGTGGCTGGAATTATCTGTATTCACCAATTGCATGGGAACTGCTCATGTCACCAAATGTGTAACAAGAATTTTCCATGCGCTAAATAGCCAGGCACTTCAGATGGGCAGACTTTCTTTATCCCCCTCTCCCATTAGGGGTCTCCTTTGTTGACATGCAAGATTAAACTGGGAGAGGAGAAAGATAGGTTTAATTTTTTCCTTGACTTTGTTGGCTTTGATCATTGTCTCCTTTGTAAAGTGATAAAAATACTTGGACCTGCAGCACTTTTGTAACTCTTCTCTGGATCAAAAAGAATAAACGCAAACCCAGAAGTGTTTCAAAGATATGGGGCAGCTCTGCCCCTGATTCACTACTGAATGAATAAGGGCTGCCATTTGAGTTAGCCACAGGTACTGCTGATTATAGGGCCAGTAAGTTTTAGTACCTGAAAGTATGTCTTGCTGAGGGCTTGGGGTGGGGTTGGGGTTTCTTTCTGGGGGAGTGGGGTTGGGGGTTTGATTTTGGTTGTGGTTGGTTTTTTTCTTTCCTGAACTGATTTGTGCCAATGTATTCTCACTGAAACAGAGATGTGCAGAACAAAGAAGGCTGAAGCAGCTCCCTGGCACTTCCTCAGGCCTGTTCTAATGGGTTTTGCTGTTGGAATTCCTTCCCAGTCTGGGACTAAGATACAGGTATCAGGCTACCAGCAGAGCTAACACTGGGCAGCACAAGCTGCCTGTGCTTCTGCTCTGGAGCTGGTCTTAGGGCAGGCAGTTCCTGCTTGGCATAGGGTGGTTCAAGCTGTCCCCATTATCAGACACTGAATAGGACTGCTAGTGGAAATCTTGTAAGGCAGTCTCTTTACACCCTCTTTCTAAGTGAAACTGTTTAGTGAACCCAAACTGAGCTGCATGCCAAACCTGTAAATCCCATTAACAAATCAGAACTGCCATAGTGTTGCATCACTGCATGCATCAAGAAGTGCTGAGAGTCTGTCGTTGGTCAGCATAAAGATCATACTCCCTGCTCCTCTGAAACACACACTTTCTCTTTAGCTACTGGCTAGAAATGGGTTCTGTCCTTTGTCTACTCACATAGGAAAAAAACAGTTCTTTTTTGTCCCATTAGAAACATGCAAGGGATAAGTTCATTTAAAGATTGACAGAGGTTGACTGGAGATGATTTTGGGCCTGATGTGGAAGCCAGAGCCATGAGCCCTTACAGAGTAGGGGGGAGTTTCTCTTGTTTCAAGAGCCAATTGCACAAAGTATTGTTTCTCACCAGCAGAGCATTACACTGCCAACACAAGCCAAAGTGTTCTCTTCCAGGCTGGCAGGAGCTTCTTCTTCCTTGGGACCCACCAAGGCCTGTCCTGTTGCACCTCTACGAGTATACTGTCAGTATTAGCCAAGCACTTCCATTCTTTCATGGGTGGTATCCTCCCTCCTCACCTTCAGCCATACAGTTCCTTTGGTTATAATCATCTGAACTCCCTGTAAGCCCCCAAAACTGCTTCATGCTGATGTGGCATCTTTTATGTGATCCGGCCAGAAAGAGAACTGGGCTATAGACTTGGTTTCTAAGGCACTTTCCCCCAGCTCCCCTTCATTAGCTGGATGATGCTTGCCTGGCTCTACACACTCCAGAAACAGGAGCAGTTACTGTGGCCTTCGCTGCCTAAAAGCTTTCCAGCAGGCTTCCATGGCTGAGTGAAAATGACCCTTGATCTCTATTAGAGAAAGCTTAGTATGCTAGAAGACCAGCAAAGATGGGACCTGTAAAGGCCTGGTTGTTTAATACTTGTAACTGAAGGCAAAATCCCTGTTTCTCTGATTTTCTCCAGGTATTTCAAGGTTCATGGTGAGCAACATACTGCACAAGAAACATATAGCTGTTAGCATATACATAGCCTATAGGTGAGCCATGGGGGAGCAGTCTGCCCGTGCTGCCTCTGACTTTTTCACCTTTGCATGAGCATTTTGTAGCATCATCCACCACTGCTTTGTTTCATCTGTTATAGATGCAGCAGCAGTGAAAAACCTGGGAATGCAGAGTATTTATGTTGCCATGTCAGCCTTACGTTTCTGTCTCCAGAGCCGCTGGAGTGGAATTTTCCCCACCAGCCCTTAATGCTTCTTTGGATATAATCCAGTGGGAGGTCGGGTGCAGTTCTGTCTCTGTCACCTCTCGAGGTGTATGGGGGGAAACATCCACACTTTGTGCCAGGCTGGTGACGATGGCAGGGAAGCCACTGTACCAGATGAAACGAACAGCCTCCAGAGCAGGAGGTTGTGGAGAGCTTTAAGGAGTGTTAGAGAAGACCAACCCATTTGAACCCAGTTGTACGGGCAATAGAAATGACACGCTGTGCTCTGTCCTGTTTGGTTTTGTTTCAGCTGGCCTTGTTATGCTACATTGACCATCCTCGCAAACGGGGCATTACCCCTCTAGACAAATGCTGGTGGGGTCAGGGAACCATTATCTGGGAGCAGTAACCTGAAATAATGGGGGATTCCTTTCTCTTCTGTAGCACATCTACTGTATGGCAGACCTCAGGCCATGTCTCACTGTGTGGAAGGAGCTGGAACTCAAATGCACTATTCAGGATTCTCAGTTTTTCCCCCCTTTAAGCCATAAGATTGTCCTTTCTCAAATTCCAGTTTCCAGTGTAAGGAAGCATTTTATTTTGCCCCTGGTTGGTGATTGAATGATTGTACATTCCCTTATTCAAACTGGGTGGCAGAGCAGGACAGTGTTCTCTGGTTTGTTTGCCCCAGCCACTCCTCTCCCCCAGATACAAGATGAGCAAGGGTTTCTTATCTTGGGAACAAAGAGGTGGTATAGCAGCCATCCTTGCATATCCTTCTGAGAAGTGATTTCTGCAGTTACGGGTTGATGGACGAGTCAGATGGGTACTTTCTGCAATGGGGAATTTCCTTCTCCCATAGGATAGGAGAGCGAGTGCTAAGCTGGTATTTGATCACCCTGGTTTCTTTAACATCCTATAGGTGGGATCAGAAAGAAGGATGAGGAATGTAGCTCAGAAGAGCTAAGTCGTCCAGATGGTTTTCAGCTTTCAGACAGCATTATGCCTATTTCCAGTGTTCTCATAGATACTCTGATTTACACATACTGTCCCTGTTATTAGAAGATGGGTCTGATGCTTCAGCACATGACCCTTGGCTATAATTTCAGTGCTTGGTGGTATCCAGTGTTTTCTCCCTCTGTTCCCCAAAGAAATTCCTTCCCCTCCCCAAAAGGTGCCAACTGACAAGCAGATGTACTGCAAAAGGGATACTGCAGCCAAAACACTGCTGTTTTCTTTTGAATTAAGTCTTGTGGAGCTCTCTTCATACTAGGATATTTTTATTTCCTTTGTACAACATACAATCATGTACTCGCAACAGAGATTTACTTTAAAGAGAAGAAAGAAAATCTGGAAGTATTCTTTAAAAAAGAAAGAAAATACACAAAAATCTTTATTAATAATCCTGTATTTTTACTGATCATGTTTGAATGTCTAAAAAGACTTTATTGTTCTAATTATCCAGATGTATGTTTGTAAAATAGCTCTTTTATGACTTAGCTGATAAGGTTGTATGTTTCTGGACTTAAATATTGGTCACTTAAAAAAAGAATCTGTTTTCAGGATCTGGGAAATAGAAAATTTAAGCGTTTCAAATATCATTAAATAAGCTTAAAGGAAATGAGTTCTGTCTGCTGGCTTTTTTGGGGGTGGTTTTGCTTTAATTGCCTGGAGCCTTTTGCAGGGCAAAGGAAGCTTTCAGTTGAGGCGAAGCTGTTGTTCCTGTTGCACATACGGGACCCCCAGTTCTCCCAGCTAACACAATTCCTATTGACCAGGTGCTCTTCCTTGAGGAGGGAGCAAGAGCCTTCTGCTGATGGTGCTGGAGATGCTCTCTTGTGCTGAGCCGTCCCAGACGACTGGCAAAGCAAGCATCCTCTGGTCCATGTAGAGGGGTTTTGTAGTTCCAAGCACTGACTGTTCCCTCCCTGCTGTGCTGTCTCCTCCTGGTTTCAGAGGAAATGTCTGGGCCACTTTGGTTCTAGCTGATGAGTCCTCTCTAACCATCTGTGGTTCCTCCCCATCCTAACCTTGGGAATAAACAGTGCAAGAAATGGGTGCCTTCCAGAGACAGACCCTGCTTAAAGAGCTGCTTCTAGCAGTGTGCCTTGTTTTGTGTGCCTTCTCCAAAGCTTTATGCCCAAGATGATCCTTTAAAAAACAGGGGAAGGGGGAAACCGGAGCCTCAAGAGATTTTAACCAAGTGTTAAAGATTGGGACATTGAAGGCACCCGGTTCCGGTGTTCACAGATGCTTAAGCACCTTGACCAGATCTCTGCTGGTCACAATGAGTTACTATGTAAAGTGCCTCCTGAAAGAATTGAAGTTCCAGGTCAGTAATCAATGCTTCTGCGCCCATAAGATTGTGGACTTGTACTTCTTGGCTTCTCAGTGGTGGTATCAGCATCAGTCTTGCACAAAGGCTATCATCTGAGATCTGCATATGGGGTATAATATAACGAGTATCGTGCTAATCCAAGGCAAAAGGAAGCTCACAAAGTAAGACCATAGCAGAAGTGTGTTGGTTTGGAAGCTGCCTTTTAACGGATGCTGGTGTCTGGTTCCTTGCCAAATGCAGCCTTCATTGTACAAGGAAGAATGTCCGCACGCCTTCCCTTAAGCGGTGACCAGTGAAGAGCAATTAGCACAAAACATCCCTACAAGAAAACACACAAATCTGCCACTTGATCTGAGCTGAGACTGATGTCCTTCACGGTGAGTGATGCCTTGGTTGTGCTTTGCACAGCTCGCACTGCACCTGTGGCCATTCTGGTTGTTCCTGCAGTTGCTGGGTTGGGTTTGCAAGCGGAATTCTACTCCTTGTAGTGAATTCCCTACTCGGGTACAACAGGCACTGTTTCATTCACCGCAGCGCTTTCTCTCCGCAGGTATTTCACTGTTTGTGTCGCTGGCAGCAAGGTAATGAACACTAAAAAGTCCAATACAGCTGTCACCGTTCATGCTTTGGCTCATCTCATCCCTTTTGACAAGTTCCTGTTCCCGTGCTCCAGCACCTCACCCGCTGTAGGGCTGGCTTTTGGGTTTCTCCCACTGTCTCGTTAAATCCAACCCAAACCATTATCCGATGACGTTCAATAAGTGGATTTTATTAACTTACAAGTGTATTGTTATGTTTAAAAGGGAATCTCTTTTGATGGGTAGGAGCTGTCAGTACGTACCTTTTTGACATGATAACACAGCTGAATATCTTGCAAATGTTTATCATTTAAGTCTTGCTGGAGTATTTTTCGCCTGAAGCATTGGCTGTTCAACTAAAAGGCTGCAGCTCTGTATCAAATGCCAGCCAGAGTCCGTTGGGTTTAAACGATGGTTTGCTTGTGTTCTGTAAAGTGAATCACCTTATACACGTCTTTGGGTTTTTGAACTTCATAGCCTTGGATTGGTTGGGTTTCTTCCAGCGAGTTCTTTCGGAGACTGGAGCGTCCACAGAGATGGGGCCTAAGCATGAAATGATGTGTGCAGCAGAACGAGACGCTTGGTTTTCCCCTCTCGATTGCTCTGCTTTACCAAGTTAAGAGTTTCTAGAAGATGAAACTTCACCCTTGTGCTTGGCCGCCCTTGCCTCTTCACTAGATATGAGCCAGGGGACAGGCACACCACGGTATTTGTGTATCGGGATGGGTGCGCTTGGGTCTTTGCATTTCCCTTCTTTCGCTGGATAGTTTTCCCTCCACTAGGATCAGATAGGAATTTGAAAGAGAAATGAAATGGAAACTTATGGTTGAAGGAGCTTAGAGATGTAGTCAATAGGGAGCGTCTCTGCTGGGAGTTTAATTCCAAGGCCTCTGTTTGTTATATAGTCTGCAGAGGATGCTTTACCTGAATCGCTACCATTTAGTGCTATTCCCTTCTTTAGCTTTTGACTTCCCTGGGTAATGTTGCAGTCACATTGCTGATAGACAAGCTGATAAAAACCAAACCAGAAAGCAAACTAAATCAGGTCTGTGAAGGTTGAGAGTCCTCTTCCGCCCCCCACTTCTGCAGTATGGATGTGAAGCTCCTTGAGAGATTATTATAATTGCTAATCTGAGCACCATTATGTTTTCCTAATGATGCTGTTCGTGTTTTGCCAATTTGGAAGTTATTTTATACATTCTTTACTGTGCTGCTGTAAATAAGTGATTCCAAATAAACAGCTCAGAAAAATCTGAGCTTTGTGTCTTCTCCTGCAGCCTGTGCCCTTGAATCCCAGCTAGGGATGGGGGAGAATCGTACTGCGTCTTTTAAGGGCTCTTTTACATACACTAGCATGGAATTAATCTCTCCTTGCTGCCTACCATAGGTAGGGGAGGAAGACACAAAATAGGATTGAGAGAATCTGGTTTCAGGTGGTCATTTCTGGGTTATTTTATGACGAGAAACAGCTGGACAGGCACAGCTCACACTAAGCTAAAGCTTGGATGTGTTTGTTTTAAGCGTGATGCATGTGAGCACGAGTATGGGACTGGTACCTGACACGGGCCTCTGTTTGAGTAAGATACTGGCTTAACAGATTTTCAACACCATTTTAGATACCTGTTCTTTAAAGGGTAGCTTCGGAAGGCAGCCACAAGTTTTAATGCTGCTTTCAGCTCTACACTGGAAAGGCTGGAGCGAGAGATGCCACGAAAGCAGGAAGATAGAGCTGTGACTGTGCGAGGGATTTCAGAGCTGGGAGTGTGGCAAATCAAGCTCCCAGCCCCATGCCCTGATGTGACCACTGCTTGGTTAATAGGGCTGGGGGAAGCATGCTCCTTGCTTGATGGCTGTGAGATCCCTCCCTCCTACAAGCGGGGAGCATCCATTCCTCCTCTCTCCAGATGGGAGTTTGCAGCTGCAACTCATCAGTTGGGCTTTTGGCAGAGGAAAGTGCCCAAAATATCTCTTGCTGCTTTCTTGCCCCAGTTTGTTTGTTTCCAGATGTCTGCAGCTTCTTCAGCTGCAGGCAGTGAAGTGTTTTCCCTGATCAATATTTTAACCTTCTTGTTGGTATTTACTCAATGCTGCTGAATAAACTGCATTAAGTGGAGCTGCGTGGATGAGAGAGTAAATCTACATCTCTGTCAGCTCTCTGGAGCTTCCCCAGTAATTCACATTATCTGGGGTTATCGTTAAACTAGGATATTAATGAGCGCATCTTCCTCGTGTCTCTCGAAGCTTCAATTCACATCTCACTCACGGTGCTAAGACAACACCTCCGTTGTGATCATGGAGAGGAAAAAGCTTTGTGTTTCCCACTTGCCAGCTCCAGTTTGAAAGAACGCCTTTAGCTTTATCAAGGTGTAGTTGATACAACTCCATCCATTTGCCTTTGACCTCCATGAGGATGATGAGATTCAACCCGTCCCTGTGGGCCCTCATTGCAGTTTTAAATCCTGCTGTGGAGGTTGCTGCTCCTCCTCCTTTTACCATTCCCTTTTAGAAGTCTGAAGTCTAATTAGCAGTGAGCAGAAGAGTTGCCCTCCTTTTCCTCCAGCAGTTCTGGTGTTTGTTCACTATGCAACACAGGAACTTGGTTATAGAACTGCCTGTTCCATGTTCTGCTGTGCATGTCCTTTACCCAGTGTTTCACCTCCAAATACTGACTTCTTTTAGCTCTTTATTTTGCTTTGGGTAACTTCTGTCCTTTAAGAAACAGGTTCACAGTGTTTTGCAAGCCACCCGGACCCATTCATCATCATCGTTTTAGTGGATGCGTGCAGCAGAAGTCAAATAGCCTCAATTGTGTCTTATATTGAGCTCATCTTTTCTCCTCTGCTATTTCTTTATTCTGCTATAATAAAAGTAGCCCTGTCACTGCTGAGCTATTGCTCATCTGTCTCCCTCTATAAGATGGGCTCTGCATCTGGTCTGGAGTTGGCAAAAAAGAAAATGCTTATGTGAGGTAGGACGGTATCAGGCCACCAGATCCCAGAAGTATTTCTTCCATGCTGCTAATGCTGTTGCAGCTGCAGTGGTTGTAGCTGTCCCCTGCCAGTCATACACATAGGACAGCTCATAGTAGCTTAGCCAGTATTAGTAAAGGAGCAGGGAAAGACTCCAGTTTTGGCTTCTCTTCTCAGTAAACCCTACCCTCCGGATGGCACATGTTCTGCACCAACACCTGCATCAGAAGCATGTGCTGTGGTGACTGCATACATCAGCTTCTCTTCTGGGGCTCTGCTCTGTACTTGGAGTATGCTTAAAAGACCTGGGGATTGGATTGTCAGATCTATATCCTTCTGTTCAGCTGACCGTGCTGATGCACACCATCCTAGGCTAAGCCTTTGTCTTCTGTGCTTTGCTTTCTTAACTCTCCATGGAAGTACCAGTGCTGGAAAACACTGTGCTGATGGGAAAAACTGGGATGGGATGCTTGGAGCTGGACTCGCAAAAGCATCTCCCCCTCTTGTCCTCGGACCAACCTCCTGATGAGATCTCTGAAGTCAGATTCATTCTTCATTGCTCCCTTTTCCTGTTTCTCACCTGCAAGTCTCTTCATCTTCTGCTTTCACCATGTCTCAGAGAGGTTGGTTTAGTGGGTTCGTGGTGGTTGTTCTTGGAGGGGTTTGTTTTTTGCCTTGCTTTTTCAATGACCGCTTTTATTTCCCTTCGGTGTGTGAATGGAATGCGTACCGGAGAAAACATCCTTTGATGGCAGGGATCACAAAGAAGAGAACACCAAAAAGCAGGAAAATGAAGGTGCAAGCGCAGATAAACACTGCAAATAATCAGTGCAATGTTTATATCACCTGGAGAGGGTATTTCTCCTTGTGAAAGGACAGGGCTGTGACTAAACACGCTCTGGGTTTAGTCCTGAGATATGCTAAGCAAGCCTGCCTGACCTTACTGAAGTCATGCCATTGCTCCAGCCCTCTTTCCCATCTCTAAAATGGCAACGCAGTGCATCTACTTGTTTGGAACTCATTTAAATGCTCTGATCTTCCAGGGTTGTGTCTCTGTGTGTACAGCACCTGAGAGAGTGTGTAATCAATCTCTTTTGGAAGCGTTAAGCACTAACTACACACACATATATATGTATTTATTTATGAGATTACGCAGTAGCTAAGGGAATGTGTTGCTTTCAAAAGTGGGAATAAGCAGAAGCGTAAGGATGGAGGCTGCTGAGAGGCAGGATATGGCCTAGAAAGGAACGAATGAGTGCCCAACTGTTGGTTTGAGCCAGGAATTTGGGTGAATGTGGGCATATTGCTGCATTTCAAGTTAAAAGGATTGCTGTGATTGTGGCAGCCGCTGTTTCAATGTCTGTAGTGCCAGCGTGGTAGCAGGGCTCCCACATCTCTGGGAAGCAGGCCTGTAAGGCAAGTCATCTCTGCATTCCTGGCTGCAGAACCAAGCAAGGCAGTGCCATTCCTGACTTCATTACAGCCTGTATCCTGCAACCACGTACGTGCCTGCTGCAGCGGGGTGGGGGGGAGTGAGACAACACAGTGTGTGGAGCATCCTCTTCAGATGGGGCTACCAGCATCCACCCATGGCCTTACATCAGGATTGCAGATACCATTTCTGACTCGAGCTCGTCTTCGATTCACACACATTTTCTTTTGCATGAAAAAGAAAGCAAACAAACTGTTCCACAAAATGTTCCTTATTTATCTAAGTCATCCTACTAACTTCTTTGAGCCATCTAAATATCTATATATAATTAGATGGGCTTCTTTATGTAACTGCCACAAGATAGTTACTCCGCTAACCGGTTCCTTCAAAGCTGTTCTTATCTATAAAATTATCTAATTTGGACATGTTCTATTACCAACAGAAAGTGGTTATGAACCTTGAAGGAAAAATCTGCCACACGCAGAATAGATTCATTTCTTTATATTTCAGTCAAATGAGAAATCTTGCCTTGTGCAGTGTCTTTTCTCCCCAGAAATCTCTTAGTCCTCCATGCATTTGACTGACTCTTTCTTACAGCGGTAACTGTTATTTACTGTTCTGCTGAAATACGGCCACCTATGAAGATAAATGTAGCAGTTGTTTAAATGATTCACGACTCAACTTCACGTCAGGTTGAGATCAGAGCCCCTCTTAGTGCAACTGAGAGGGAAAAGATAATGTAATTGCTCAGATATATCTAATGCCGCGAGGCAAGCGCTGTGGTTACTGATGGTGGCTATTTCCCCCAGATGTTTGGATCTGGAGACGTTACATTATTCCGTGGAACAAACAGTCTGTTGTTAGGGAAAAAGGGGGCAGCCTGATCCATATGCATCACTGCAGGCTTTATTATACTCTGCATGGGCACAGCTAGCAAAGCGGCCGGTGGGGAAAGCGTGGGTTTGGTCTGGAATGAGCTGGACCTGCAATAGTGCAGCTCTCTGTTTTGAGCTCTTTTGGACAGGTAAGTCCTTTTCTGGGACTGTCTCATTTTCCCTTAGGAAAGGCCTTGCCTGACCTAAGAGAGCATCTTCACAGTGGCTACCAGGGAATGAGCTTTCTGGTGCAGTGCTGAACTCCCTGGAGGGACAGGCGCTGCCTCTCTGGCTTTCTGATGCATCAGTGTCCCTTCCCTGTCCTTCTGTGCCCTGGGGAGTAAGCAGGATCCCAAACCTCCTCTAATCTTTACATGCAGAGTCTTGCAATAACAATAGTTCCTTCCACAAACAGGATTTTCTAGGCCATCCGACTCCCTTCCTTTTGCAGGCAACCGGGTCGGATACCCTCATTCATAAAATGACCAAACTCTATTCGAAATCCAGTTGGATGGCTTCCCTCTCCCCCGTCTCCCCACATAACACTTTGTGGCAGAAGGCAGTTTCAAACCTCTCCTCTTATGGTTGGAATCCCTTTTATTTCCAAACCGGATTTATCTGCAGACAGTTTCTACCCTGTTTGTTCTTTCAATTATCTCAAATGCAACGATGCCAACAGGTTTTAAACGCAACACAACTGCCTCAGAAGCTGGGGAAGGCAAATGAAGCTGGAAATAATGGGAATCCAGCTATCCTTGTTCAGACTTAGCGGTGAGACTTGCAGCAGGACAGCTTGAGCTTTTCAAGAGCAGAAGGAGAGGGGAAAGGGAACCTCTCCAAAGGCAGGAGATGGCAGGGTCATGAGGAGGATGCAGCATCCATCGGGACCATGCTTGCCAGGGATGCCCAGAGGGAGCCCTGCCTGGCTCAGGTAAGAGGCAGATTCCTTCAATCTCCCACTGCTGGCGCTTGCACAGGGGCTGCTTTTGGTCCAGAAGCAATCCCAGCCCTGGCAGGTAAACCTGTGTGCTCCTGTCTCTCAGAACCCATTGCTCTGCCCATGCTCATCTGTGAGCACGGAGCCCTGTTCCACGCAGCGCTGCGCTGCAGCCCAGGCAGTTGTGAACCGGGACCTTGAGGGCCACAGTCATGGATCTCCAAGCAAATGCAGCCCAGACGCAGGGAAATGCTCTTCTATCCTGAGGATAATAAATGCTTGGAATGGCCTGGCGGGCACGGTCACTGGTGCAAAGGCCCAGGGATCATTCGCAGAGGCATTGGCTTGTAGCTGTTGTCCTACGGGAAATGATGTGCGAAAGGGATGAGCTCAAAGCACCCTGTGCCTGTTACCTATGTATCTTATGAGTAATTTGTCTCTGAAGCAGAGGCGTTTCACTTTTTTCTGCTGTGAGGCGGATTCTTTTCCTCCAGCTTATTTCTTCTCAGCAGGAGGGGAAGATGAATTCCTGTCAAGGAGTAGTTCATTGCTCCTAATGCAAGAGTCCAATTAATTGATGGTTTACAAGCTTTGCTTTGCTCGCTCTTGAAAACAAACAGGAAAACAAAACTGCAGTGTAGCAGAGACGGCTGGAGCATTACAGCCTACAGGGACACCATGGCTTAGGAAGCTGGCCGCCTGCTGCTGCATTTCCCAGCCTTGCACTAGACGACAGGTCCTGTTCGTCCCACTCCTACCAGTTTCCCAGTGCTGGCTGATGTCTCTTGGCCAGCATTGTGTTACTGTGCAGGGCACAAGGAGGAGATTAACGTTGAACATGAAGATTTTAGGAGCTCTGGGCAAAAGTGTCCTTTCCAAGTAGTGAAGAAGGAGAGGACACAAAGGGAGAGGTAAGAGCAGGGAGTGCTAAGCAGCTCAGGATTTGGGATGTGTAGGGAGAGAAGGCACAGCCTTTCCCTCTCGGCAGTGCTCAGCCTTACGAGAACCGGTCACTTTGGAAGCAACAGTTCCAGTACCCCACTGCTCCCTGCCCTCCTGACCCCCTCCTCAGTCCCCTCCCCTTCCTGCATCCCTCTGCTCCCTCCATCCTGGTTTCTGCCCCGTTTCCTGCCATCCTCACTCTGCCCTCCTTCGATCTCCGTTCTCTAGCCCCTACTTCCTGCCCTCCCTCCATCCCACCTCCCTCCATCCCGCCCCGCTCCACGCTGCCCCGCACGCCCGCGGGGGGGGGCCCCCGCGCCGCTCACCCCCTTCCCGCGGCGCCGTGCCCCGGCAGCCGCCCCTGCAGTTCCCCCGCTCGCCGCTGGGGGCCCGACGCCGCCGCCGCCGCCGCGGTCGGAACGGGGCCGGAGCAGCCGCTGGCAGAGCCGCGCCGCCCAGCCCAGGTAGGAGCCGCCGCGGGGAGGGAGGACCGGGCACGGGGGGTGGAGGATGAAGGGGCGGCGGGGACCCAGAGCACCGCTCCCCGCTGTGGAGGCACCGGCCGCGGTCCCCGTCCGCCCCCCATCGCGGGATGCCCGGGCCCGGGATGCGCCGCTCGCCCGCCGCTGCGGAGCCGGGAGGCGCTGGGAGCCCCGGGCAAGGCTCGGAGCGGGGGGCGAAGCGGAGCCGGACGCGCCCATGCTTGCCGGCGGCAGCAGCCCCGTTCGCCCCGGTTACGGCAGCACTTGGTGAAGGACTTTGTTACCAGCCCTTGTGTGTGTGTGTGTGTGTGTGTGGAGGGGGGCCGCAGTGTGTTTAGCGTAGGAAGAGTTGCAAAATGTCGTGTTCCCCCTTTCGGGAGAGCTGAAGTTCACGGAGTGCGGGGAATGGGGGGCTCTGTGTGACTGCAACTCCTCTGGGTTACCTAGGAACGGTCCCCGGGATGTCTCCAGCGTGCGGTGGACACCGGGAGCGGGGCTGGCTGGAATGGATGCTCCCCGGGTACTTGCGTGTTGCTGTATTCTCAGCCTGCGTGCGACAGGCATAGGCGGGGGGGGAGATGGTGTTGAAGTGAGATTTTTCTCAGGCTTCGGATTGGAAAGAAAAGGTTCATTGTTCTGGAATGCGTTTCGCTGGAGTTGCGCTCGTGAATAATTTGTCTTGGGATACATGAGGTACTTGTATGCGCAGACGTGCAGGTTTGATGCTGGCGGAGACTCCTTTAATGAGCAAGCAGTGTTGATTCTGGGCAGTGGGGGGAAACTCCATGCAGCAGCCTCTTCCTAGGCCCAACTTTATTCTGTGTTGTTGATGCATAAACTCCGGCATAGCCTGCAGCTCTGGGAGCTCTGCGTAAAGAGATGCTGTGAGCGTTACTCAGCTCTCATCCCCCATCAGGCCTTTTCCTTTCCCAGCTGTGAGACCCCGAGGTTGTGCCCCTGGGGAAGTTAATTTAGCCCGCACGGGGGCTGTTTCATCTCCCACACGTGTGGCCTTTGCAGCGTGGTGCTGCTTCCCGGAGGAGCCGGAGCTGCTCCCCGCTTCCCCGGGGGCCTTCCGCTAGCGGGAGATGCCGAGGGGATGGCTCACTCTGCCACCGCATCCTGGGCACCGTTCCTGCCCGAGCGCTGCTGGGCACTGGCTGTCCCACGCCGCGGCAGCGGGAGGTTCCTCTGCTCGCCCCCAGCAGGACCCAGTCCCTTTGTCTCTCTGAAGCCTTTCCTCCGAGGAGCCGCATCCCGGCTGGATGTGACCGCCGCGGTTAGCCGGGAGGGAGCACAGCGTTCCCTGCTTCCCTGGACAGGCAGCCGAGGCTCTATAGCATCGCAGAGCGAGCGAGCAAGCAAGCAAGCATCCCCATGGAGTCGCTGGTGCTCCCGTAGAGCTGCCGGCAGCAGCTCCTGCCACAGGCTCCTGGGCGCTAGGACGTGTGTGCTCACAGGTAGGAGATGATGTTCTAACGCTGCTTTTCTGCCATGGCTTGCTTTAGTCTGCGTTTTTGCATAGGGGTAGAAGTGTGCTCTGTGGAAGCAATCTGCAGAGAGGCTCCCACCGTGCCAAGGCATTTAAAAAGTGCCTTGGTGCAAGTCTGCTTTAGTGTCTGTGCATATTAGCATGTGTATTTGAAGGGAACCATCTGGGTAGAGAAATATATGGTAAGCGGCTGAACCTTTCCCCGTTGGTTTCCATTTCGGGGATGGGTCTCATTAGCAGTCAGAAGTTGGGAAGTTGCTGCGTGGCTCTGTCTGGTTTGCAGGTGCTGCTTTCCCCACACCTGGTGTGAATTAACACCCTAAAGTGAGACACCTGTACCTGGGTTGTGGGCAAGGGGGAGCTGACAGCCTGTGCTGAGCAGGAAGAGGGCTTCAGAGTGTGATAGAGCTGATGAGAATGCTCTTTAAATGGCAGTTTGTTTTAACCCTGTAAGAGCTGGCTCCTGCGGAGATGATGTGTGTGCTCTTGGTGATGGGAGCAGCGTGAGCCCCAAATGAAGGGCTGTGGGCAGGCCAGTGGGTTTCCCAGAGTGGGAAGAGGCTGATGGAGGCATCAGCATCTCCTTGAGAAGAGTCACCTGTGAAAGGTTGGCTCTGAAAGGGGGTTTAGGGCAGCTGCCAGCGAGTGAGGGACCCACGGAGACAGTGCTGATGCTGTCTGCAAGTTTCTTGCTGGAGATTTCTTTTGCAAGCTGTGCAAGGAGGAGAAGCCAAACAGTCATGTGGGCTGGCAAAGACCTAACTGCTCAGGTGCCAAGGAGCATGCAGCAATCTGTGGGTGAATGGCAAACGATTCGAGGGAGCTGGTCCTCAGAGAGCTCATCAAAGGCACAGCAAGGAGGTGCTGCCTCCAAACTGGCTATTCTGGAAGCTACATTTGGTCAGGAAATCCCATCTCCAGCACAGGGGAGCGTGCTCACGCTGATTCCTTGGCTTGCTGCAAAGCGAGTGAACTTACAGCTCGCCCGGGACTTGGGGAAGATCCTCAGATGCTGACTGATCGCATGAGTTCTGATGGGCAAGCATCCGTCTGCAGTGTAGGATCTCTGCTTTGACCACGCTGGCTTAGGTAATGCTTTCTCTGGGAGCAGCAGCTGGTTTTCCACGTGAGATGAGGCCTTGGTCTCCTTTGCTGGGAGAGGAGCTGTGTGGTTTTGCTGGCTGTGCATGCGGAGAGAGAGCCTGTCCATGCGGGAGGGTGGGCTTCCATGGCAGAAAGGGGGAAAAGCAGGGGAGAGGAGAAGTGATGAAGGAGCAGGTACATGCTTAGACTCAGACATCACTGGGCCGTATGGACAGAGATACAGAGCAGCACCTAAGAAACTTTGATTTCTTTGACAATTGCTTAAGCTCTATTCTGTATTCAGCCTGCACTAAGCATCTGCAGATGTCTTGCCCTTTTTAAAGGCTTGCTGATGAGCCTGGGTTGTGGATATTGATTCTTTCTGACTTTGAGGGGGAAGATCTTCATGCCCAGGACTTGCTAGGGTCAGATTTGATTTATTTTTCATGCTTTAGGTGGCAAAAGGTGAGACAAAAGTTTTTCAAGCCTTCTCAGAACTGTTTTTCTGCCCTTATGTTTTCAGCATACATAAGGCTGAAGTATCTTTTAAAACAGGGAACATCTTGCTGTGTGTGAATAGGAAGGAACACCCTGATAACTCCCCATAGTAACTTTTTGCCTGATGCATGGGACATGGCTTGGAAGGATAATCAGTGCTGTTAATCCAACAGTGCTTTCTGTGGCCTTTGTTCTGTGCCTGTGGAAGGCTTGGTGTGCTGCTGGGGATGGATGGGGCAGTTTTAACGAAGGTGCAGCAAAACACAGTGAGGACCAGCTCAAACAGGATCATTTCCATGTTGGTCGACAGCGAGTAGCAGATGGGTAGAGCAGAGATCACAAACCTCAACCAGTTCAAAAGCTATCAGGGCAGTAAACCCAGGAATGTTTCCTGTACCTTGAAATGCTCACCTAGTGTCTATAGGAGCTAATGTAAATGAACTGAGCCTGGGCCTCCTTGGGTGCTTTTCAGCCACGTTTCTGCAGGTGCTGTGCAAGAGAGGGGAGAAAGGAGGCTCAGCTGTGATTTATCACCGCTCTCCTGCCACCAGCTTCTCTATGACTAAGCCAAATGAGGTGAGCTAGACACAGGACCTCAGTGTCTGCTCGTTGCTCTGCCTCTGTGGGAGACCTTGCTGGAGCTGGGAAAAGCCTCCCCGTGCTCCTGGATGCAGTGAAGCATCAGCAGCGTTGTGTAGGTGGTGTCCAGCACAGCCAGGCAACTGCAGGATGCTGAAATGGGCAGCAGTAGTGAATGGAGGCTCCCTGAACCCCAGTATGTAGGAGAAGCTGTGGCTGAAGGAAAAGTGATTTCCTTGTACCAGCATGTTGAGGAAATCCTTCCCACCATTTGCAGTAAATTAGCAGTGATTGAACTGTTTAAAGAGCAAATAATGACCAAAGGGAAAAAAACCTGGGTGTTGTAAATGAGTGGGACTGGGGATGGTTCATCTGAGAGCCCTGAAGTAAATAAAGTGTGAAATAGAACCAGCTGTTAACATGGAAGGGATGGTTCCTCCTCTTCCTCCTTGCTGGGAAGTTACCCCAGAGGAACTGAAGCGGTCAAAAGGAGCTGCCGGATACAGCAGGAGTTTTACCATGCAATGCCTTTACAGAAACCAAATCTGAGGGTAGGTGAGTTTTGCTTCTGTTCTATGCTAGGTGGGGGGGTGCTAATTATCACAGATAATGGGTCTGGAATGGATGGGTCTAACCTTGGGGGGTTAAATCACCATAGCTTATATGGGGAAGATGAGTAGGGAAGCCTGCCTTCCTAATGCTACTTGCAGCTTGGCAGGGTAATGAAATAGGCACTGGAAATGTACCTCATTTATTTGGATTTTTCATTAGACTCACCTGAAAGGGACTATTTTGGGAAATAAATAGCTATAGGGTAAGGGGCAGAGTTCAGTGCCAGCTTTCCTAGTTAAGCTGTGGAAAATAGAAGTGTAATGGAGGGGTGCTGATCAGAGCATAGATAGGTGGTTATGTGAAGGCTCCTCACACTGGGGCTAGGCTTATTTATTCTCTTTAATGATTTGGAGGTGGAAGCAGATCAGAGCTGAGTTAGAGAGAGTGAGAACAGAAAGGGTTTGCTTTAGCTGTTGAACATTTGGAAGGATTAAGAGACAAGGCTGATGGATCTGAGCGTGCCGGTGGTTCGGCCACTGTAGTTGGGGTATAACTCAGAGCATGACAAGCACATGAAAAGGTAAAACACAAGCACATCTTTTCCTAATGATGTAGCCAAAGTGCTTCTGTGGGATTCCATAGGAGAACATGCAGGGGTGTGATCCGTGTGCCCCTGATGAGGACTTGTGGCTGTGTGGGCAAAGGGGAGCCATGGGAGGTGCAGGTGGGCTGTGTGGTCCAGGGGGTCTGTGGAAGGGGTGTTTGCAGTGATGGAGCAGGGGCAGTCAGCTCTTCCCAAAGCCTCTTGTGTTGGGTTAGGGATTCAGTGCTGCTGGAGCAGGAGCTGTGGGCATCCAGATAGTGCTGCATGCAGCTGGGCTTTACGGTGAATTATGGGGAACTTTGCTGAGTCCTGGTGGCTGCCCCCCCCGGGTTTTCCAAGGGGATGGATACCATCTTACTGAAGGAAGAAGGGAGCTGAGATGTAAGCTGTCCATCTACATGAGTGGATGGACGCATCCTCCCCACATCCTCCGTGCCTCTTACCCAGAGACTTGGGAAGTGTTCAGTGTTGGAAGGGGAGTGTTACTGTTTGCTGCTGTCTCACGGTGGTGGCAGGGGGATCAGAGAGCCCAGAGGGTTCCTGTTCCTGCTCGATTGCAAAGCCCTGAGCCAGGTCTTGGTCAGGTGGCAGGGGAACTATTCTGACCATCCTTTACATGGAAGCAGCTGCATAATACATGCCCAAGCAGTGTCTTAACTGAGCACCCGGTGAGCCATCCAGCACGAGGGGGATTTTCATCTCTGCCGAGATCTCCCGGCTTCAAAGCTTGTGGAATTTATTTGCATCCTTCATGAGCGAGAGAGCCTGGCACACATTTCTTTTCCCTTATTCTCTCTGTTCCTCTCCCCCCCCTCCTCCTTCCCCACTCGCTTTTCAGTTTGTTTATTTGGTTAGCTCAGCATCAGCACAATGATGTGGAAATAAAGCAAAGGAGCTTCGTCTTGGCCTTATTGCGTATGCATAAATGGGAGAGATAGATCATCGTGGCAATCCCGAGCTAGGCTGCAGTTAATGGCAATTCTTCTGTGACCTTATAAACCCTGCTTTGCAAGGGTTTGTAATGAGTCTGCAGGAATTCATTCTGGGCACAAACAAGTCATCTGAGGTCTTAGACCCCGGGAGCACACGGTAATAATAATAATACTCATTTCCCACCCACTCTGGCATGTGCTCAGCTCCTGAAAGGTTTTGCTGTATTTAAGAAACAGGTTTTTTCCTTTCTGGGATCATCATATATTGTGTGTCGAGTTGGGGGGAGGATGATGGCTGGTGGGGAACAGCTCTTTCTGTGCATCCTAATGCCAGTTCACCTGCATCCCTTGGGAGCATCACGGTGGGTGCTTCCCATGGCTATGGATGAACTGTGTGATCGCACCTCAGCTGATTGAGCACAAAGTCAGCTCTTTCTCCATGGTAGTGGCTCCTCACCCTCACTCCCCTTCCTACACGGACATCTGAATCGGGTAGCAAAGATAGTATGGGATGGGTTGTTAAACATCACTGCCATGTTTTCTATTGCCTTCATGTTTGCTTGTAACTTTTCTGTGGAAACCAAGGGTTTTGGGGTGCAGCGACAGAAGTTGATGTTTTTCTGAATGAAGTGAGGTTTTTAATGCCTCTCTGGCCCTGCTCTGAGTGGTTGCAAGGCTCCTTGTCACTGATGTTTGAGTCTGTAGTGGGATTCATGTTGGGCATCAACCCCGTGCTTTCTCTTTATAGCATATGATGAAGCAGCCAATTGTTGTGTCTGATAGAGTCGTTCTTAATGTGGCTCACCTCAGGTGAAGAGGCAAGAAACGGAGCCACGGGCAGAGCCTGGCTGCAAACACACTAGTGCACTGCAACCACTGATCTGCAAGCTGTTAGATGTGCCAAACCTGCTTTTTTTCACCCCAAAATAGCTTGATCAAAAGGTATTTCGCTCTACCCACGCTCACTATTTGCCGTTGTTTTCTTGTTTGGTCTCGGCTTGTTTTCTGTTTCTGCTCCACCTTGTGTGTGATCCGGTAACATCTGGTGTTAAAAGATAGTATGTGTGCATGGGCAGCTTTGAAAGCAGGCTATCACATCTCTGTTTAAGCTGAAAAATGTTTGGGGCAGAGACTGTGCTAATGTTCACAGAGCATCTGGTCCTCTCCAGGTCCAATTCATCACTGTCTTGCGCTCTGCATTATTGTTCACACCAAGGGAAAGTGGGTGTGAAGCTGGAATAATAATGTTTCACACTTGCTTTGCATTGGTTTTGATATCCAGCAGCAATGTTAGCCTATCAGAGAAGGGGCAAGGAAATGGAGTAGTTGGAAGCTGAAAACAGAGTCTACAAAGAACACATTAATTCCCCTTACTGAGAACATGACCGCTGTGATTGATCCTCTCTCAATGTAATCCTCTATCAATGGCAAACTTAAACAGCAAGAGGGGATTTTCAGGTTCTAACTTTAAGGGTTCAAATTATCACTCAGGAAGTAGGAGGTGAGGGCAGCAGCAGAACCCTGTGCCCATGATGATGGCAGCTATCACGTAATGGTTCCCCCAAAGTCAATCTTCTGCTGTACAGGTCATCCAAATGCAACTCCTGGTCGGGCAGCGGTGGTAATCTGAATCTGGGAGAGCCCTGAGCACCATGTCTGTCGTACAAAATGCCTTGCTCACTTAAAAAGGGGTTGTTGGGAATACTAGTTGTTAAATGATGTCGCTTCTTTAATGAAACCTAATGGAAAGAATGTAATGCTGCATGGCCTATCTGAAGTTCTGTGTTTGGGAAACAGGGCCTTTAGGTACCGTTACTATGGACTTCTCAAGGGTCTTTAAAGGAGACGTATCTTCCTGTGATTTACACTGACATGCCTTTTGTTCTGTTCCTGCCGAGTGTTAAATAAGATTTAAGTCTCCTCAGTCACTCTTTAGTTATTGAAGAGCATCCCAGCCAACACAAATGCAAACAGAACTGTCTGGATGTTTGTTTATGCAACAGATCATTAGAAAGTCTGCAGGAAAAATAAATGTTCTGGTCTCTTAGATAATTAATCTGCATTTTAAGGATTGTCTGAAGACGTATTTGCAAGCTAGTCCATTGAGCTGCTGCTCATCGAGTCCATAATCCCCAGATTTAATAGTCCCTAAGAATGTATTTCCATAATACCCAGTGAACAGTTGAGAAATCTGCACCTTTTTTGTCTTAAGATGTCAGTGCTTGCACGTTTGCTGGGACGAATTTCTTTCTTGGTGCAAAAAGCAGTTGGTGTTAGCATCCAACTGGTAAGGCTGGGGATAGGGAGAGGGAAAGCTTCCTAATGCAGACCCCTGGGTCCTGATCCCTTCAAATGCTGGATGAGTTTGCAGTTTTGATGTGGCATGAATCTGCAATGTGCTGGCAAGCATTGCCCAAAGCACACCTCGGGGCTGGCTCCGGCTCCTTGTCCTGCGTGGGTCAGAAGCACGATGATGGCTCTAGGAGGAGGATCTGAGCTATGTCTTGAGCTGCATCTGAACCAGCACTGTGTGGCAGGGGTAGTTCTGTTGGAAGGGGTGTGAAATGCTGTAGTCCTTGTGTGGTAGATGGTTTCTGGCAGGAGCCTGGAGTGCAGATACCCTGGCACTGCCTGGCTGTGGTTGATGGAGCTGGTTTGGCTCCCAGGAGCTGGCTTTACTGCAACGGCACCAAGCAGGGTTTGGGACCTGCAGCTGTGTCGGGGCAATGAATGGCCTGTTCTGGCTGGGATCCTGACAGCAGGAAGCTCATGTATGGGATGGTGAACCAGGCTCTGGTTTTGAGGTGTCTGCAGCATGACCTGTGTTATCTGAGCCAGGGTAAGCCGTGTTCCGGTGCTGTGACAAACGTGAGGGTTTGAGAAAGAGCCTGAAGTGCAGTCAGGTTGTTTTGTAGTGGGAACTGGTAAATGTACAGACAGCTCTTGCAGCATCACTGGCATGTGATAATTTACTAATCCACATTAAGGAGGGTAGGGAGTAAAACCACACTTTGGGAGAGGAACCCCTGGGAGCTGCCATGCCAAGCTGAGAAGCTGAAGCTTAATTTCATTATCTTATCAATAGCTAGCTGGTCTTGTGGTGTGGCTTCTCAGGAGTGCTAATGCTATCTTTGGCTGTCTAAGCAAAGAAATAATGAATACAAGTAGGGAGATCATTGTGTGCAGCCGCGGTATCTGTACCTTTAAAATGATGTTGGCAAACTGGTGGGAGATAAGAGCCACAGGGATGGTGTGAGGTCTCAAGCATGCTGGAGACAGAACTGAAGCTCAATCTGTTCTTTTTAACTAAGATAAGGTTAAGGGGTGTTTTGATTACTGTCTGTAAGTACTTAACCAGGCGAAGGGACCTGTGCTAGCCAAAAGTACGGAGGCAGGATGTGGGTCTGCGTCTGGATGCTCCAGCTAGATAAATTCAGATGAGAGAAAGGCATGTTTTATTTTTGTACAGCTTTATGTTTAAGGAGAGGAGCAAATTACCCAGGACTTGGTACTTTGGCTGTTTCTAAATTGGAACGATGCATCTTGCAGAGTTCTTTTAGGTCAGCTTGCCGGCTGTGGAGTCGCACAGAAACAAAGGATGCTGCAACTACGAATCCCTTATGCCACCACCTGGGACATGTTCAGCAAACTCGGGGAGAGAGATTAAGAGGTATCATTACCATTCAGGTGGTGGCTGGTGTGTTAATTAGGGCACAGGGTATGCTTAGGAGGGTTACTTTCACCTAATACCCAGCTCCTTGCCAAACTTAAAGCTGCAGAGCAAGGTAGGAGTGGGAAGGAGCAGTGGCACGTTGCACCTTAAATGTGTTGCTCCAAGCCCTGTGCAACCTGGCCTTGTACATTTTTCAGCAGCCTATCATCCTGCAGCCTTGTCTTGTCTCCTTCTGTCCCTTTGACTTGGCCCTTTGCAGAATCAAAGGGGTATTTCCTCTCCCATGGTGGCATCTGAATTTCTCTCTTTCAACGTCTGATGTTGGTGCGTTGAAGAAAACTAAATTAGGGTGGTATCAGTACAAAGGAGCTTGCCATTAGCAAAAGCACATTTTGCTTAAGTTAGTAATATTGTAACTGTTAATTGAGTGTTCATTGATTGCCTGTCACCACATTGATGTCATCTGTTACTCTCCATTCAGGAGGATGGCCTAGAACTGATGAAGTAGTACAGCAGCTCTTGCACTGCTTAACTGTCTTGACTGTTTGTTGTTATTCCCCCAGTGATTCCATTTTAACAGTGGTATAATTAGCATCCTCTCCTCCTTTTTGGAGTGATCTCAGCCTGCAGTGCCATTCTTGTTCTCTCCCAAGTCTGTTTAATGCATCTATTCTTCAGGGGTTTTAAGTGGCCTGAGATAAAGAATTTAAGCAGGGGATGCGTTTGAACTCTGCCCAAGAGCTGTTGTCTGCATGGATTTAGGGTCTGAGTTTCCCCAGAAATTGCTTCATTTGTTAGAGGTTCTTTGTTGCTGAAGGTTCAATTATGGAAGTGAATAGTGTTTTATGGGAATGAAGGGGGAACCGAAACCTACATTGCCTATGGCATCTTTCACATAAATGGCTCCTTAGTCAAGTAATCATGGACAAGCCGTCCAGGGTATCTGGTATGTAGCAGTGAGGTTATGTGTGTGCTCATGTAGTGCTTTTCGCTGGGGACTTGTCAAAGCCTTTTCCAGTGCTTCAGTGAAGCCCTTTTCTGCCAGGTTTTGCAGGAAAAAATGTTTGTGTTTGGTGGGCTTGAGCACCATTGAAAGATTGATTAACCCTAAGTGAGAGGCTGTGATTTAACGTTTATATAGGGGGGAGGGAAGTTAATATTCTTTCTGCCATGCTGAGTATGTTTAAACTTCTGCTTTCAGCTTGTCTGACTTGGAATATCTCCTAACTTGTACAAATGATGGAACAATTTATTTTAGATCATGAGTTATGAGACTATTGCTCATGCACCCAGAACATGACATTCTCAATCACATCTTCATTGCGCTGGTAAGAAAAAAATGATTTCTGTATCTTGACATGCTTATCCTTTGGAGACTGAGTCAATTATCATATTGTGTAAGAATTCACTCTATAGCCCTTAGGTCTCTGGGATTATCATCATGTCAAGAAGAAAATCCTGCAGGTTTTATTCCATTTGTTACAAAGTTGGAGTGAATAGCACTAGTTGATGTCTGCAGGTGGCATTCAGGAATAGGAAAATGACTTAATAAAGGAGTCATGTTAAAATACATGTTAGAGCCCATTAGGTTCTAGGAAAGAGCTGTCATAGAGAAGCAAACATCCTCAAATAGCCTGCTTTTCAGTGTACAGTCATACGGACAAAACCTTAGAGGGACAGGGGGATTATCTGGTCAGCCTCTCTGCTGACTATTTATTACACTATGAATGTCACCCTATGATAGCAGTGATGCCACCCTGGGTGGGTATGGTAGTGTATGTGCATAGTGAGCTTGGGAAGAAACCTGTGGCAGGGAGGTTAAAGCCACAAAGAGAAAACCATTTTAGCATTCATTTTGCCTATCGGTTTTTGGCAGTGTTGAACCTTTAAGCTTCAAGGCCACCAGAACCAGGAACTGGCTTTTCGTCAGGTTAAGATGAAGGCGAAGGTTCTTTTGCAGGCTCCTGAGGTGCAGATCCAGGGCTTTTAGCAATGTGTCAGGAATCATGAGTTGCATGATGGAATCAGCTTTGTCTTGAAGCTCCTTACAGCCCTTAACTGAGGTAATTGATGGGATTTGTGCAGTGGTTTGTGGGGTTCATCCTGCTGCGAACTGTAGCAGTTTGAGTTGTTCTCCTCCCTGTAGACTTGCTGGTTTGGTCGGGGGCATCATACTGGGAGGCCTTTCCTCAGTTCTCTCTGTGTGTAAAGCATGGACAAGACTGCGCTCCTGCAGTGTGGCAGATGACAGCGGGTTTGTGCTACAGGAGGTGCAAATGCTGTTCTGACCATACCACTCAAAGCAGTTTTCTCCTCGACTCTATGTTGAGCAAGTTTCCAGTCACAGCAACAAAAATAAGAGTCCCATTCGCAGGCAGTGGTGTTAATACAGTGCAGCTGATACGCTCCATTTGCTTGCATAAATGCAGCTCTTAAGGCTGCCACATATGCTAGATAGAGCCTCTACCCCTCACCTGCTTCTTCTTGGAATGGCAATGTTTGGAAGGGATTCCCAAGACCATGGAGATGATGGTTGTATCTATGCATTTGTGCATATGTCAGGGCTAGAAACCCACCATTTCCAAGCTGGTGTGTATAGCAACACTTGAGATGGAATGCTCCAAATGCCGTTATACAGATGGAATTTGGGAACTATATACCTTGGCTCAAGCGCTCCTGTTTTGGTGGCTTTGTTTATGTGCAGGGTTTTGATTTTCCCATTATTGAGGTTGTTATGTTTTTATAGTGGTGCATTACTCATTGGCTCCTTTTATTCCTTTCAAGTTTGCCAGCCATGACTAATGAGTTTTGCTGCAGCGCTGCTATGGAGTGGAGACTCAAGCCTGGGTTAAGGGGGCTTTTTCCTTCTCCTTTCCCACCCCCAGGATTTGATACCGAAGAGTTGGTGCTATCAGTGGGAAGTTGTGACTCCTTTCCCCCGCCAACACACACACAACCCAGGAAGGGGTGATTTAGGAGTGCTAATGTGGTGTCTCCGGTTCGGATGTGCATGCTATGGGCTGGTCTTTCTAGACAGATTAATGCATGCCCTGGTAAAGTACTGTCCCCGTGTTATATCCTGCGAGTCCCTGGCTGAGGGAGAAGCGTGTTCTCTGGAACTGTTAGGTCTCATGATGGATGGCAGGAAATGTGCTACCTTTTTCCTGGAGCAGCGGCAATGAGGTTTCTAGTTCATTTTGTTTCCATTACTGGGGTGTTGATGCTTTAATGAAGAGCTCCAATCAGGTAAAGACATCAGCCTGGTGAAGGGATGAACTTCTGTTCAAGTGAGAAGCTGAACCTGTCAGCAATTGGCCTGGCTTAAAGTGTGAGGGTCATTATCTCCCTGAGATAAAGAAGAGGAGGGAAATTAACAGTGCTTTAAATAGGAATCATTCTGCCCTGCTCCTAAAACACAGCTGCTTTCTCTGGACAGCTTTGCCTTCCCTGTCACGGGGGTATTGTTTGTGCAGGAAACCCCTCTTGGTCTGATGGGAGCACTGGAGTAAAGGTGCTTCCCAGTGACCCAGAATCACAATGGATTGAGCTGGCTGAGCGGCAAGCAGCAGCAGCTGGTGTTTTGCTGGAGGTTTTGTATTCAGATGGCAGAGTGGAACATTTTGTGCTAGAGGTACCTTGAGCAGTTGGCTCTGGACTAAAATGTGGGCATTTTCTCCCAGTGGAAGACATTGGATCTCCGTTGGGGAAGCAGGAAGATGGGCTGTTGTCTGCTCAGCGTTGATGCCCGTGGGCTGGGGAAGATGAACTAGCAGAAAATGCAGAGGTTTGGAATGCGGTTGGTGCCGCATCCCTCGCCACTGTGCAGAGCCACAAACGCATGGACCGCCCTTAGATGCGGGGATTGTCCTTACCCCTTTTCTCCACAGTGGTGTTGCAGCAATACGGAGTGACCTGCCTGGGGCAGACCCCTGAGTTGAACACCTATCTCCTGACCTGTCAGAATTAGCCCTGCTCATCCCATAGCTCTGCAATGCTAACTCCCAGCTCCCTGCTGTAAACACGTAGTCACCGCTCTGAAATTAAGCTCTTGTGCTTGTTACTTCTGGCAGCCTTTGGCTAATTTTGTTTCATTCTTTCCCCCCTGCACTTCCTTCTCTCTGTCTAACGAGAACTGCATAATAGACTTTTAAAGGCCACTTAATGATGCAAACATAAAAGCACAGAGGAGGCATGGTGAGACAAAGCAGGGGAGCGTGCAAAGGGACAGGGAAGATACCAGGCTCATATCTCGTCTCTAAGAGCCTCCTGTAGTGCAGGTGAGTGTAGGAGGACCCCATGAGAGCAGGTGATAAACAGTGCCTTGGAGGGCTGTGATTACTGCTTTGCATGTAGCATGCTCCCCCCCGGGTGGCCCTGTGTGCATCCATGCTGTATTCTGGCTATTTAAACTTGCCTGTAATTCAGAGGGATGCTGATTGCCTGGGATCCCAATATGAAGCATTAAATGGTTGGGAAAACCTGAATTCAGTTTTCAACAAACATCTACAGAGCTCATTTTTATCACGGTAGACAAGCTGGGTTCAGTACCACTTGTGGTATGCTTTGGGGTCATGGTGGTTTAGAATCTTGAATGTTAGGACCAGCGAGTGCTGCAAGTGGATGCTATTTGAGTGGTCCTTCACTCCATCCTCAAAGAACAATGGGTATTCATAACCTCATAATGCTGAGATTTTGGGTCTGGATGGCCCTCTGTCGCCTTCCTTAAGTGTGAATAAATTGGGCTGTGGCAATAGGTAGCTTTGGACAGGCAGCCATTACTTAATTCTGATTAAAACTGGCAAATGCACTTCCTATCCCTAAAAGACCAAGGCAGTGGGAAACAGATTGAGATGCCTTTGTGTAATTAAATGAAGCTGTTGGCTTGTGTACTCGGTGCTCCCACTGAGATGACTGGCTTCTAATTCACTGCCCGTTTATTGTTCACTGCTCTCCAGATTCTCTGCCTGAACTTTGCCCTGTGGGTGGAACTAGTGTTAGCCTTGTTACAGCATCTAAACCCTCTAATTACTGGAGAAATGGCTTGCAGTGGAGGGGAATTATCAAGCCAGCTGCTGCGTATGCGTTGGCTTGGTTTTCCTCCTAGGTGTGGTGTGAATGTGTCTTAATTTAAGCAACAGGGAGCATGTAAGTGTGGCTTGATTAGTGTGTCTGCATGAGGGGTCCGGCAGAATGAGGTGTGCTTGTGTGCCTGCAGGTGTTTTCATGGTGTGTAGCCACTGCTGTCCAAGCGAGCTCCGAATTGGTTTGTATTTGGGGTATTGTTAGTTTGCAACCGAAATGAAGTAACATGGAATATCTTAAAAGGCACAGAGCAACACGGAGCCACCGGGAGCCCTTAGTGAATCCAAAAAGGCCTAATGATGACAGGGAAAAGTTCTTTATGGGATCTGGGAGCAAAAAGCAGGGAACAAATGGGGACATATGCAAAGGCACAGGATGGGATTGATCAGGGAAGCAGGGCTTGCAAATCATTGCATATGCAGTCCTTAGTATCTCAGGTGATTCGTTAGGGTCTGTTGTCCCATCCTTCTTGGGCTAAGTGCCTGCAAGAAGGGAAAAAGAAGGTTGCATGGACTAAAGAGAGATAAAGAAGCCACTCAAAGGGTGTAACAGCAGTATAAAGTGGTCTGGAAGAATGAAAGGGGGAAGTATTGGAGGCATCTGTCTGGATTCTAGCTACTTGCAGTCAAGCAGTTATTGGCGAGGTGTTTGGTGCTGTGTGTGAAAGCAAGCCTTAGGCACATAAAATGGGGAGGCCAGCTTGCTGCCGGGTTGTCTTTTGCTATCTGTCTATGAAAGTGATAAGCTTTTGAGTCCCGTGTCCTTGCTTGGAGGCAGAGCCAGCCAAGACATGGTAGAAAGAAGCTGGGTTCCGTGCAGGACCACACTCAGAACTGTCAAAGTGGGCTCTGGCCATGGGGCTGGAGTACAGCTCACGTTGGCAGAGCTGAGTGCATGGAAAGAAGGGGGCATGGAGGTGACAAACAAGGAAGATCTCCATGCATAAGGAGCAGCTGGGAGCAGAGAGGCTGCTCAGCAATTCTGCTTCAGTTACAGGTGTGAGATCGTGCCCGTTTCACGTGCATTGTGGTTACTCAGCTTCCCTTCTCTTTCACTTGCTTCCCACCATGATCCCATTTTCCCCCATCTATTACTTGGTTTAAAAACTAGCTTGTGTTGCCTTGGTCCCGATTGGCGGTTGCTAGGTCCCAGCTATCTGGCACAGCGCTGCTCTCCTCTCCTTCTGGTTTCCCAAGACTACAAGCCAACGTTTCGAAGTTGGGAGCTTAAGGCTGAACTCCAGCATCCACAACTGAGGCGCAGAAATAACCCTTTGAATGCTGCATCTCTGAAGGTAATTGGCTTGTCTGAAACAGAGACGGATGCTTTGGGTACCCAGGTCTGTGTGCTGGGGTCTGCCTTCTCTGTGGTCGGAGTATGAGGGGGAAAATGAGGTTGGTGCTTTTAGAGAGTGGCTGTTTCAATTTTGGTTGCCAGTTTGAGACTGTAATAGGCAGAGCTCCTATTTGTGCTTCTGTCTTAGCTGTGCCATATGCATAGGCTTGGATGGCGATACAATGACAGCAGATTTCTGAGCCGGGCTTGCAGAGGGCAGTTCAAACGAGACTGCCCATCAGTTCCGTTCTGTAATGTTTGAATTATTAAAGCATGGAAACCTGCGGCCATCTCAGCCCAGAACACATGCCCACAGGAATCAAAGAGAAACAGTCTCAAAGAAAGGCAATGAACTCTTCTCAACAGCATCAATCGTGGCAAGAAAAATTGAGGCTGGACACGAGGAAACCTTGTTGAACAGTAAAAATAGTGAGGCGCTAAAATAGATTGCTAAGGGAGTTTGCAGAGCGCCTGTCACTGGAGGTTTGGCAGAACAGATTAGACAAATGGCTTGGAAGGATTGAGTTTATTGGGTAGACAGGGGGACTAACGGAGCTCTTCATTTACTCTCTGTTTCCCATCAGTGTCAGGGCAGCCTGAACTGCCCCGTGCTTGGCTGAGGCTGTGCTTAACTTTAACCTTGGCTTGGCACCATCTGGTTCTGGGGTCTGCAGACCCCTGGAGGCAGGGAATTTGGGGTTACTTTGCTCTTTCTGAACCATAACTCTCTGAGCACCGAGAAGTCCGTGCCAAGTACTGACAGTAATACATGGGCAGCAGCCCTGGGCTACTACAAACTTCAGTTTAATTCATAGCTCTGCCAGAGACCTCCCGTGTAACCTTGAGCAAGTCATATTAACCTCTTGAACGTGGGTCAAACTTGAAGCAACACATAGAGGCATCCGTGCTAGGAACTTGAGATGAGTTATGTTCTTTTACAGTCCACGAATAGCAGAGAGAAAGTGGGAAAGATCTTGACATGTATCCCATGATTCCCGAGAGCAAAAGCAGGACCAGGCTTTATAGTAATTAATTGGTTTTGCACTGTCTCAACACCTCTGCACCCCTTCTTGTGCATGCTTGCGGGTGGTTCTGCTTCTTTCCTTTCAAGCAGTTTCTCATGTAGATCGGGATGGGTGTTAGATGACAACGTTATACCGCAAGACTTGCAGGGCCCTGGAAGAAGGAAAAATACCTTTGGAAAATGAAATATTTCTGATGAAAGCCTGATAAATCTTTTGCTATTTAGGAAGCTGCGGCATTGAAATTGCAGAGCAGGCAGCGAGGGAGCTAAGGCAGGGTGCGTGGCAGGGTTGGCTGGGGCGAGGGAATCAGCAGAGAGACAGAGCTCGTGCGTATTCAGACAAGTCTGTGCCCCGGTATGGTTTCGTTTGTGTGTGTAAGGATAATGGCAAGCTCTTAGTATACAATGCTGAGCCTGCTTGTGTCTATAGTTATTATCACTTATGAGTATTTTCCCTTTGCCTGTGGTTTGAGAGTGCTGAGAAGACTGGGGGGGGAGTCACCCGTGTGTTTGTGCCCTTTCCCTGTCTGTTTTAATCTATGAAATCTCTACCAAGATAAACTGTGGAGTGACTTGAATAGCTGATTGCAGATGGAAAACCAATTGACAAATATATAAGCATGGGGAGAGGGAAAGGAGGGAAATGCATGGGTCACCCGGTGATCTGCTGAGTGCCGGAGTCTAGTTTAGAGCGCAAGATGTGTGACAGGGTAACTTCTGACTTGGCCTCCCTTTAAAAGGAAAATCACAGGGTGTTTTATTTGATCTGGAGAGACTGCATTCTCTGTCTTAGCAGGCTGTGTTAGCACTCTCAATGTACAAAGCACAAATTATGCCCTCCCTGTCTAAGAAAACCACTCTGTTCAGCCTTTGCTGGTCTGCTGGATCCCTAAGGCCAGATTTTGCTATATAAAGCAGAAGACATCATTGTGTTTTATTTCAGACTGAAGTACATTCTCGGAGAGATAGCTGATGCATTAACCTGTCAAGCATCCTTCTTGCCGTCATGTTCAGTTGTATGCCTAGGCCCTCAGATGGGGAAAAACCTTTGGGAAACCTGGGTTATAAGCTCTGGGACTGCAGCGAGGGGTAAATAGATGATCTGATCAGGTCAGAGTCTCTGATCTGAGACATGAAGCTCTGGCTGGATCCTAAGGGGTGACTTAGAGCAGGGTGGCAAAGTGGCAGCATGGTATTATCCCCATTTCACAGGGGGACGGAGTGGCCGGTCCAGAGTCACTTGGGGTCGTCTGCAGCAGATGCCAGGAGCTGGTTCTGCATCTCCTGGTGCCTCTTTCCTTTTCCTGCTCAGCAGGAGCTCTGGCGGCTGAGCTTATCCCCATGGAGGGACTGAGCACCCCTTACCCATGTCTCCAGCCCTCCGTAGGGTGGTGGCAAGCAGGATGCCAGGCAGCAGTCCCTTCCTTCCCATGAAGCATGGCCTGGCAGCTCCAGTGCCTCGGTTACTCTGGCAACAAACTGCAATCAGACAGCACCAAGTAGCTGAATTCAGCCCCTTGTTCCAGGGAAAATGCTCTCATTGAAGGCGAGCCGGAGCAAAACCCTCCTGCCTTTATTCTGCTGAATGACACCGACATCCATTCGTGCACTTACCAGTTAGTGTGTGTGTGGTGGGGAGCAGGGCAGGAGGTGCCCCACAGAGGGGAACAGTGGGCACAGCCACATCCTAATCGGGGCCACCGAGCCACTCTCCCCATGCCGTGGCCCTGGCGCTTGAGGAAGTCTTGCAAAGCACTTCTCTCCCTGCCCATTTGTCAGCTTACAACGGTATCAAAGGCACTTGCGGCACTGGGGATGTGCTGCTTCTCTGGGATCCAGGGAGCTGCCCAGAATGATAATTGGGTCCTTTTTCATTGGTTTTAAGAAGCTAACAGGCTACTGCACAAAGTAATTAACTGGACAGATGGATACAGCAGAATCTGTAAACAATAAGACTGGTTTTGTTCTTTGAAGGCCTTTTCTCAGCAGAAGGGCTCCGAGCTGGGGTTAGCTTTCAGGAAAGCAGGTAAATCAATGAGACTTAAAAACTAATCATCTTGGTAGCTGCAGATGATGCAGGTGTTTGGTGATGGCTGGCCAGAAGATGGAGGGGAAAGCGAAAGGGCCGGGGGTGTGCGCATCACATTGTCTCTGCAGAGCATTCCCCCTCTGTGCACTGTGAAGGGGTAGTCTCTCACCAAACACGTGAAAGGACTGAAAAACTATGATTGTTGCAGTAGCAAATCCCACCCAGGGATGTTACCATTAGCCTGGGACTGTCAGTTCTCTTTCAAGTTGCCTGTAATGGATGATCAAAAATGCTGGGTTTGGTAGAGTTTGGTTCAAGAGGGAAGGCACGCGTTTCTCCCACATTTGCTAACTACTCCTTTCAGATGGCTGGGTCTTTCCTGTGCAATGCATCAGGCTTTTCAATTCTTGCTGGTTTAGTTATGTGTGAGGTGTTCTTTGCATTGAAGAAATGCTGGTCACTTGTTATAGCAGTAGCCTTTCAGTTGATGGCCTGTCAACGTGATACCGAAGGCAAATGAAATACAAGTAGAGGGCATGGCTGTATGCAAGCAGCTCATGCAGAGCTTGCTTGGGTGCCTCTGGACCGTGCTGCATTGTGCAAGGAGTCTGACCTAAACAAGAGCAAAGTACCAGTGTTGATTTATAACAGGCTTTTCGTTCTGTGTTGCCATCCGTCTGTCCAACAAGACTCGGAGGATGTTGTCCTCCAGCATCAGCATCCCAGGAGACGTGTTCAAAGTTAGGCGAGAAGCCCATTTTCCCTGACAGCTCAGTGTATATCACCAGAACATCTATCCTCCAGATGAAATATTGTAGACACCGGGAAGGAAACTTGCTGCTAACGTGTTCCTGTGCTTCCAGCCAGCAAACAGGTCTCCGGGCTTGTTGGCATTTCCAGCCCCCTGTTACTGCACGTGGAGGGTTGTGACTATGTCTGTGGTGCTGAGCGAGCATCCCAATACTGGGGACACCTTGCCCCCAAAAGAATGGTTTGGTTTTGGGAGTTGTTTGCTTAATTTATTGCTTTTAGCAGCCTAAGTGTGTTACGGTTATGTCACTAGGGCTGGAACAGTGTGCTTTACGGCATGGGTGTTATGGTTATGTGTCACAGTAAGCACGAAGTCACTGCGAAGATTCTGATGCTGCACCCAAAGAGAGCATCTCCCTCATCATCTACAGGCTCTTCCTTTAATTAGCGGGCAGGAATTGGGACAAATTGTACCAACTGCCTAAGTGGGGGCATATGGGGAAGGAAATGGCTTAAAATTGGAGTTGCATTAGCATGGCAAGCTTTATTAGGAAGAGAGGGTAAGTAAAACATGAGTCAAGTGGTGTGCGGTGTCTCCTGAATTTGTAATGACCCTTGCCTAGCTGGAAACACCCTCTCCCTGGCAAAGGCAGTGTAAAGCATTCGACAGATCAAACCCTGTCAGGGAAACAAGGAACAACAGCAGGATAACCTTGTCTAAATCATGCTTGGCTAATCAAGTTAACTGTTTTATGGGATTGTGATTAGGGCTTTCAATACATTGATGCCAGAAGCATCTTTCCTATGGTTTGTGCTTCTGGTTTCCGTTTTCTTGTAGCGGTACCTTGTTTTCCTTCCCCTGGGAAGGATTTCTTTTTTCTTTTTTAGATGTTGCATTGAAATAGGTGGTTTTCAGGTTGTTTTTTTTTAATAGGAAAAAAAAGTCCTGTCTTTCTCCCTTGAAAAAGAGGAGATGTGTTGGGCTGTTGTGCCAGGGATTACACATTCTCTGCAGAAGCAGGGCAGGGTGAGTAGTGTTAGCATCCCCCTCTTGTCCCATCAGTGGGCTTTGGCTGGGGTCCTCTGCTCTGTTGCCAAGTCTCCATGTGAGCAATGGGTTCATCATCTTCCATGTAACGCAGCATCTGCCTGCAGACCTGCTTGCTATAAGATATCCTTGAGTTCAAAGTCATCCAGATTGGGCACTCTCAGGGCTAACAGGCAAATCAAAGCCGAAGAAGAGCCAAGGGTTAGGCATAACTCTCCCTCAGGACAGGTTAATCTGGTTTTCCTTGCAGCTTATTCCAGATCTAGTTTGGTCGGAGACCAGGTCTAGGACTGTGGATGCCAGAGCTCTGCTCTCATTGAGAGATTTATACATGTTGATGGTGATGTTTTAGCTTCTAGAAACTAAGATCCAGCAAATTCATGGGCCACCAGGCTTCATCTAAGCAGCAGGCCAAGGAAGCACACTTGAAATCCTCTTCAGCTTTGGTACCTATAAACCCAGTTTTACAACAAACTGTGTGTTGTGGATGAATTGTCTCCAGTTAGACTAAACTGCTTGTTCTCCTTCCATGCAAAAAAGCCTCCAGCCATTTGTGGGTGGCTTTACTGTTAAAAGCAAGATGATGTTAACAGGTGAAGTCCCATTTAGCTGAAAGCTCTTTCGTAGGCAGAGGGGCTGCTGGGAGCACAGGACTAGTGTAGCATCCCTTGGATTTTTGTGCTCTGTCTCAAAACGTTCAGGTCACTGATTCCTAAGATAAAAGACTCCTGACTTCAACATAACAGCTCTGCTACAAGCTGCTTTAGTTCGTTATGGGAGGGTAATTAGCAGACTCTTTCAACTCTAGTGAAGCTCAGGGCTGTCAGGCAGGGAGCAGGGGTAGGTTGTGAGGCTTTCTGCATGGCAAAGCACACAAATCAAGGCAGAAAACCTGTCCATATTCATACAGAGGGCAGGCATGGCTGATCAGGAGGCAGCCTGTGCTTGTGGCACTGCCTGGCTCCTGGTGATGCCAGCAGGAGTTGAAACTGCTCCTGGAGCTGAAGGAAGTGTACGTGTCTGCCTGGGATCTGCTCCAGAGCACCTGGACCAGGGGGAGGGCGATGGGCAGTGTGAGCAGGGGGTTAGAGGAGGGAAGCAGTGGTCAGAGACATGAGCGTACACACGTAGCACCCTCGATCGGCTGCTTCTCGCTTAGCACTGGCCTTTTTCTTGCTATTCTGATGGCTGTTGCACCTCTTACCAGTAGTGAATAGATAATAAAGGAGAGGAAATATCCGAAGGAAGACATAGCACATCAGTGACAGTGTCCACTGACGCCTTTTCAGGGTGAAAATGTGGGGGAGTGTAGCACAACGGCAAAGAAGGGTCAGGCTGGGCATCAGCATCAGGGAGGGAGGTTCTGAGCAGTTATTACAGTTAACTTCTTCAAGCCATTGGAGTGGAAAGGAAAGCAGTACGTTTTTATATGTAAAAATATATGAATAGTGTAATCAAGTGGAGTATTAGCTCACAGGCTGGAAGCACTGCTGTGTGCCTGAATCGAGGTGCCTGCCTTCTAGGTCATGGGAACAATTACACTGGGGAGAGGAGGCAAATGGGGTCATGTCCCCACTGCTTGTCAGCCCTCTCTGTCTGCTCTGTCAATTGGTGTGCAAATATAGGGCAGGGATAGCTGCTGACCGTGAGCGTGTTTGGCATCTTCCTCAGACTGGGTTCTCTTGCCTTGCCATGCTGGCAGTGCATATCCCCATCACCCTGCAGCCTCATCCCTGTGGGCAGGAGAGCATCTTTTGCCTCAGCCTGGGGCTGACCCAGTGGGAAAGCACATGTGACACAGGGCAACCTGAATTATCCCATCTGCCTTCTGCTCTGTGTGAGCTTGAGTAAACCCACGAGAGTTGGAGGAAGTTCCAAAATGGCAAAAATAAATAACAGGGATTAATAATCGCAGCTTTGGAGATAAAAAATGAAGTCACGTTCCTCCATCTCATGGCCTCTTTTCCCTTCTTGTTCCTTTTTCCTTTTTGTAAGAGCTTGTTTTCTATTGCACCTAATAAAGGCAATAGAAACTAAGTGTGCTACTTGAGGGGCTTGTGGGCAAAATTGGAAACTTCTTGGTGAGGGGGCTGAATTACAAAAATGATGAATTTTTGGAAGAAGGCCATTCTTTTGGCACAAAAAAAACTGAGAAATTCTCCCCAGCTCCAGCTCTAATGTATTTTGGCCACCATCCTGTGTAATCACAGTTCATTATTTATGGAGCACGGATGCTGCCTTAGCTGGAATATTCCTCACGTGAGAATGATGATGCCCCAGTGAGGTGGCAGCAGAGACCTGCTCTCCCCTCCTGACCCTGCTAGTAAGACTGGATGGCTCCCCTCTCCCTGCTCAATGGAGCACACTGTGCTTTGCTTATCCTCCAGCACCCCAAACCTGACAGAAGGTGCCTCTGCCTGGCTGGGAGTGCAGCTTACCTGGCCTCTGCCTCTGCAGCAGGGCCAGAGCAGAGGGAGAATGCTTTGACTCGTGGTGATGGGTTGATGATGCAGTTTTAAAGCTCCTTCTAATTCTTCTCCCTGAAGTAGACACGAGCGTTTTGCAAATGTTGTGAAGTACCAATGACAGCAGCACAATGCCAGTACTGTTCTATTTAGTTGCTTACTCTACCTCTCCTGCCTTCTCCCTCCCCTCAGCCTCCACTCCTCCCTGAGCACCTGCCTTTTATCCAATTTGATTTTCACACCTCCTTCTCCTGCTGCTGTCCGTGCCAGTTATCTCTGTGCTTATGCAATGGGTGTCTCTTTATTATAGCTTTGAAGGCTCCTATCCCATCCCAACCTGGCTTCCATGAGCGCAGCAGGTCTTATCCCAGAGCTGACTCTGTATGGCTTTCTTCTGTCTAGGGGAGAAACACCTTGGATCCTCACAAGTGCTACGGTTAACTTCAAATTTGTGCTGAAGTCCTGTTGATTTCAGTATAAACAAGTCCCTTCATCAGTCTGGCTGGCTGTGTGCTATCGCCATACCGGTACAGTGGAGAGAAGGGCACATTCCTCCTCTGCAGACTTGTCTGGTGGTTGCTGTTGTGTGCAGCCGCTGTTGCAAAGGCTTTTAGCCAGACCTCTCGTATTTATTCTCCTCCTTACCCTGGCTAGCCCTGCAGAGACGGTGCAGCAGCTGGAGAAGTCATCATCTGCTCTGTCTCGGGCATCACCAGCAGTGCTAATGAAGTCTCAGCTGAAGAGGCAGGCAATTGCACTTGTACATCCCCAAAACCAGAGCCGGATTCTCTTGGGCCCAGTGGCCTCATAGGCTGCCTTTGGCTTGTGTGATCTTTATGACTCATAATGGCAAAAAAGGGAAGGACCCAGCGTGAATCTACATCTCCCGTATGAGTTTACATGATTGGCAGTTAAGAAGAGTGGAGACAGAGAGAGTGATACGCTCTTAACAGAGAAATCTAGGCTCATTTGATCAGAGTCACCGATGTGCCAACAGAGATGCTTGCTCAACCATCCCATTTTTCAGAGTGCAGTTACCTTTTATGCAGGGCTGGGAAGGCAGAGTGTGAATAGCAAGGCTCCAAAGGGCAGTGGGTGGTGTACAGCCCCTTGTGCGGAGACAAGGCAGAGTCCTACGCAAGGTACTGCATCCTCTCTAGCGTGGCAGTGGACACTAAACTGAAAGGGAATAGGTCCCTTATCTAGTGAGGAGCACCCTGTTTGTTATTAACCTTGAGGTGCTCAGCCAGAGATTTCCAAGTATTGTTTTTGCTGTGAGCGTAATAGTTAGCACTTGCATGAAATAATGTCATCATCCAGTCGTCACTTGGAACATGCCATTCTGGAGAGGACAGCAAGGGTCTGTAATGTGCTGCTGAGGCACAGAGGGTGACACCTCCAGGGGTGGAGAGTGTCACCCTGGTTACGCATCCAGAACTGCTGTCTTTCCAGCCTGCTGTCACTGCATTAGTGGTCTCTGTCCCTGCCTGGCCTTGTCTCTTCCGAGGGCTGAGCTAGGGCAGCTAGCACTTACGTTCTGCATCCTACCAGTAACACCAGTATCTCTGTGTGAGTGTGTCTGCAACCCCATGCTGATTTATTCAATAAAGGATGCAGGTGATTAGGAGGGACCTTGATCAAAAAGACAAGAGGTTATCTCAACTGGGAGGAAGAGAAGATAGTGCCTGCACAGCAGGGCTGTCTGCAGCTGGTAACCTGCCTTGCATTGCCACAGTGCCCCTTTCTAACCGAGGAAGCGTGAAAGAGGGAGAATTGCCATCTTTTTTTGCTAGGATGAAAAGAAAACAAAGTGTGAAGGGTCATAATTTAGTGGGCTCCTGGGTAAGCTTGCTTTTCATTCCGATTATTGAGTGCATTCCCTAATTGCAGCAATAAAACGGCGCAGTCCGTCTTCTCAACGCAAGCGGTAGTGCTGATTGTTATTTAATTAGTTGTTTCCAGTGGTCGAGGGGTGAGCTTGGAATTGCAATTGCAGCTTGTATTATTTCACTGAGATTGCCGAATTAATTAGGAGAACAATGGGATTCTTCATTATGGGCATCTTAAGAACTTGTGACAATGACTTTAAAAGTGAAGGAAGAATAAAAGGCCGTAATGGATTCTTTTGCTGACACTCGGGAGCACTGCAGAGACTCGAGCTGTCTTCCCATCCCCTCTTTCCTCCTCTGCTGCCCTTCCTTGCCCTAGAAGCCGAGATGTCTACAGTGAAGTTTCTAGCCTTGCTAGAGAAGAGGACATGTTGTAGGAGAGAAGCAGCAGCTCTGCCACTCTGCAGCCGTATGATGAGTTGTGTTTGGAATAACAATAGCAGCAGTGAGGTGCCGGAGCAGAGCTTGCCATCGGGATGACATGAGAGAGAGGAGTCCTAAAGCATGGAGGGAGGAGCAGTGTGCACCTCTTGCTGGTGTGCAGTGCTCGTCTTCACTTTGTTGTGTTTCCCCTCTGCCCCGTGGTTGTGTGGGTGTAAGGAATTGGGCTCTGGGCAAGGAATCCTAGTGCGGGAGAGTGATGCTGTGATGGATGTTGCTGGTGCAGGGGCTCCTGCCTGCTGTGGAGTGAACTCCCTGGGTTTGCTATCTCATCTGCAGTTTGCCCCGCATGCAGCGGCATAGCAGTTGTAGCTCTTGTGCAGGGTGATTGCGTTTGCATCTGAGGAGGTTTGCTAACGGGATCTGGAGACCAAACCTTACATTATAAGGCAATTCCTTTGGCTGTATTTGATGTGCAAGGTTTTCTCTATGATAAGCAGACAGAAGTGTGTGGATGGATCATTCAGGCAAAACTATTAGGAAAGACAAGGTGATTTCAAGTCAAACTTGAGTTGCTGACGTGGGTTAATTCCCATGTATCGTGAAAAAATAGCCCGTGGTGTTCATTGTCACACAATATAATTGAAGTTGAGAGTAGATATTTATGTGGCTTATCAGAGTTTTTAGGGTTATAAATGTAAAAGCAAAAATGAATAGAAAGCTCTAAATTCTTGTGCTTCAGGATATGACCTAACTTAGGCTTAATGAGAGTTGAGTGGATGCTTAACCTCAGGGCAAGCTGTGTCTGCTCTGCCTTTGCACTTTGTTCTCAAGTACCCTGTGCTGGCTGCTGTCAGGTCCTGACAGCCAGACCAAAGAGATCAAGAGTGTGTCCCAAGGGAGGCTGTGTTATGTTCACCTTCATGATCTGCTGGCCCTCCACCCTGGAAGGTGCTGCCTTTAAAAGCATCCCGCTGTGATGGCTTTGTACCACGAGATGAAACCAAGACTATCACATGCCCCGTTCTCATTGCTGTACAGGTTGAGGGTGATTTGCGTCCGTGTCACAATGTTGGTCAAGAAAATAAGGTCTTGCTGTCTCCTGCCATCATCCAGATGCAGTGCTTGGGAATACAGCCGTGTTTCCCTTTGAGCTGGTAATGACCCGCCGAAAACGGTTCCTGAAGTGAGAAACAGAGAAGTCTTCAAGAACTGAAGCAATTTGCAGGTGTGTTGTGAGTGCTGGGCAGGAGGCATTGAGGTTTTGCTCAGAAAATGTTGTTTTTATTGTTTTCCTCTTATTTTATTTTAAGGAAAATGTGTTTCAAATAATGGCCTTCTTGTTGTGATGTGGCTTCTATTGTAGCTGACGGAGTATTTGTGGGGTTATTACAGCCTCGCAGTAGAAGAAAACACAGAAGAGGTTTGCTCAGAATACATGGGAGGACATCATTATGTTAAAGTAATCATCTTTCCTGACCGAACTTGGCTTCCTCTTTCATGGGTGCTCTGCAGAGAGTTGTTCCTTTCTTGTCTATGTCTTTGTATTGTCAGGATTAATTTTTCAGAGGGAGAAGTCTTCATAAGTTGTTATCTAGTCCTTGCTTTTTAGAGGCAGAAGTTACTATTCTTTTCTCTCCCCTGCAGAAATAGTGTGTCTGCAATCTACCACGTTGCTCGTTTTCTTCCCTTCCAGTGCCTGCTACCAAGTCTCTGTTTTCCTCTCCTTCTAGATGAGTGTTCTGTGTCGATTAGGGGTGTTTTGAAGTAGGCTTCTTTGCTCTCTGAATACTCCTTTGTGGGGATTTGCAAGGCCATTTTAGCTGGGGAGAGCTCAGGATAGGCTGATGTGCCCCAAGGGAAGCAGCTGGTGTGGCTGCAGTGGTGCTGGGGCTGTTTGCCCATCCACAGCATCATCATGGAGGCTTTCGTGACTTCCTGCCCTTCTTTCCCTCTCTCTCCAGCTCCTACATCCCCATACCCTTCTCTTTGGCGTGGTTTGGATTTCCTGCTTCTGACTCAACCCAGGGCTATATGTCACCTGCTGGCAGGACCTCTTCACTCTGGCTGTGCTTGTAGCCAGGCATGAGTAGCTGCCTGTGCCTCAGCATAGCCAGGAGCTCAGTGAAGGGGAGCTGTGCCTGGACAGGGCCTGAGCCCATGGGCAATGGGGCAGTGTGTGTAAGCCCTGACCCTCGAGGCTGCAACTGGGACATCCTCCAGGTACCTTGACCTGCGTGAGCGAGCATCCCCTGTGCTAGGGGAGGAGTCTGGCTGCCTTTTGGAGCGTAGGAGCTAGCAGGAGGTGAGTCTGTGGGCTGAAGAGGAGGGGATAATGTGGTCAAGAAGGGGTAGAAATCTCTGTGTGTCCCTGCAGGTTTCTTAGGAGGTGAGAGAAAAGGGCAGAGCAATAGCGGGGACACTTGGGGGAGCCTTTGGGAAGGGTGGCATGGAGAGGGGACTGTTCAAGAGCTGGGTTGGGTGGGTTTGGGCAGACCTGTCCCTGTCAGGCCTGACACTTTCACAACATCTCAGCAAGCTGCAAAAGCTCATGGGTATAAACTGTGCTCCAGGAGCCAGGGAGAAAGTGTGTGCTCATGTGTGTTGTGGGATGAAGGCATGGCAATGGGAGCACAAAGGATAGAGAGAATACAGTTCTCCCCCTCTCCGTCTAGTTTTGATGTTGGAGTGCTTCAAGTGCTTTTTATTCGCATTTGAAGGAAGAAGCTTGTGGCACCAGTTCGTTCTCTTCACTCAAAATCGATTTGAAGCACAGGGCAGAAGAGTTGGCAGTACCTTCTCTTTGTAGTCCAGCTTCCCCCTTCTCCTGTCCCTTCTTCACTTCTCAAGCCATTTTCTCCCCTTAGCTTCTGCTTGTACCTGACAAGCAAATGTGTCTCCTCCCGCTCTGCAGGTACCTTTTCTTTTTCAGCTCACTGTTTTTTTCCCCTTCAGACTCCAGAACATCTCTAATCTCTCTTCCCTCACTGATAAGTAAAATGAGTTCTTTTCCCCAACCAGCAACAACTCAACTTGGGCAGGGCTGAAGAGCAGTTTTGCTGTGATTGACAGGGGATCTTTGGGATACTGTGGGCTTCCCTCTTTCCCCCTCTTTTCCTCTGTCAACTTCCCACCTGCAAGGGCAACGGAGCTCCATGCCCGGAGTGCAAAGAGCAAGGGGAAGGAGGCACTGACCTGACAGGGGTGTGGGTGAGATGAGCCTTGCTGGGCACTGGTGGTCATGAGTCCATTGTCTGTGGGGATGAAAGCAGCTCAGGGGAGAGTGAGGTGAAGTAAAGAGAGCAGCAAGGAGGAGAAATAAGAATGGCACCCTGGAGATGTGGAAAAGAGCCAGACAGAACAGTGTTCGAGATAGCAGGGAACTGATAGTTAATATACAGTCTCCAGGGGAGGAAAGGGGAAAGAAAAGGGGAAAAAATAGCTTTGTTTTGAAGAGCTGATACAGAAGAGAGTCAGTGATGCTGTGGAAATACATGCATCTCCCTGACCCCAGGTTTCCTCCTCTTTCTACTGCAGTAGTCCTAGGAGTCCTGGTCAATGCAAACTACGTCTTCCTGAGGATCCAAGGGAAACCCTGGTCCAGGAGCTCTTCCTTACCACCATGGAGAGGTGCTAGGTTACACAGAGATGATGGAAGAAGAGCCGAAGCAGAAGGCTGCTTGCAGTTAGTGTGAAGCTGGGATTTGGGTTATCTGTTTTTGCTGTAAGTTGGATTTGAACGGGGTCATCCTTCCCCCCCCCAGTAGGCACCGGGCCCCTGAGATCAAATGTGGCCATGATTCTTGTTTCTTTGTCTGCTGCTGCCCCCAAGAGGGACATCACTTTGCCCTCTGGTCTGGCTCCAAGCTTTGCCTGGTATGTTTTCTCCTACTGTAGTCCTGTGCAACAGAGCTTCTGGATTTGCTGAGCCTTTGCCCTAATACACTAGAGGGTCTGTTCATCAAGGAACCCCTGGGAGTTGTGATTGCTGACTAGAGCTAAGGATTACTTTTAATCTGTGCATTTAGTTCAGGTTTTGAGGCATAAAATGGATCTTGTGCATCCAGTGATAGAAAACCTTCCTGAAGGCGGCCTCTATCCCCAGAAGCAAGAAGCCTAAAGATGTGCCAAAGAGAAAGGGGGCACAAGCTATAAGACATGATATTTCTTTGTCCTTTTGGTTGAGAGCTCCCTACAGCTTGAAGCTGGAGCTGCTGGAGTGAGCAAGTTGTGAGGCATATGGTGACATACCTCACATCAAGCTGGTCCCTGCTGTTCCTACCAGGAAAGCATTGCTGGCAATTATGAACAACTGCTCCAGCACTGCCTGCTTCTCCAAGGCTCCCTGGAGTCTGGGTCTGTGGTCTCTGCTGCAGGAGCAGTGCTCCCTGCTTGAATGGCACCTGGTCCAGCATCCCTCTTCCCAGACCTTTTTGCCTGTGCAGTATTGCTTCCTGCCTCCTTAGCTCCCCATCTCCCAGCTCTCTGGGACCATCAGCTGCTCTTCCCTTAATGTCAACCTATATGGCCCCTTCATTGTCATTGCCATTTGCTGAATAATTTACAGATTGTGTATTTTCAGCTTAAATACAGTATCCTTTCTTGGAAGAATCACCATTTAGGTTAATGGGATGCTTTAAAGCGGATGAAGCCATGGTGCGAGGGAGAGACTGGGATGCAGTGGAGATGCAGCTTGCTTAGTTCGGATGTGTCCAGATAGGTTATTCAGTGGCAAATCAGCCACTGTCTCCTTTGACAGGAATATAGATGCAATGGTTCTTTTTCACTCTGTCTGAAATAGCTTTGTAATAACAGTAGGAGTTGGAGAGGCATTTTTATTGATTAAACAATTGAAGCTATTTGTCTGTAGAAAACCAAAAGTATAGAGGTGTCTTTTGCTTCCTACATATACATTATACACATTCATTATAAGCAGCAGTCTCTGTAATGAAGCTGATGGTTATGGTGGAATGGTTTATAACCCTGGATTGAGGTGGTGTAATGTGAACTGAAGTGCAGGGGAAACCTGATATAAATATGCTGAATAACAAGGACTGGAATCGAGGCAACTCATGAAGGGAGGGAGGGAGGCAGGCCATGTACTGGCTTCTTGTAGGAGATGTGTGATGTGGGCAAAGAATTACTGCTCCTGTGCTCTCTCCCAGCAAAGCACCAGTGATTTCTAAGGCATTCCTTTGACCAAACACCATTTCAGCTATTGGAAAATCTGTAGCTGAATCTGTCTTTTGACCCTTCCTGCTGATGGTAGTGCATGATTGTCTAGTGTCAGTGTTTCTCTGAGGCCAAGGCAGAAGACCTCTCTGGTATGTCTGTGAAGAGGAGGGGTGTCTCTGATGCACACAGCTTAGCCTTTGGCATAGCAGTCATCTTATGATGTTTGTGGCTTTCTCTGCTCTCCCTCTTGTTTGGTGTTATCAGTTTCTAGGTGGTACCCACGATATGCCAGTCCCAGAGCATTGATACAGATCTTGCCTTTGGATGTGTTTGTACTACCTTGTTGGCAACTGACTGCTTGGGAATTATCTCTGACTGCATTTACTCTTATAGATTTTCCATTTTTTTTTGCTTTTTTTCTCCTTCTCCACATGGGCACATGAGCATTTCTCTGCAATCAGGAGCATGTGTGTGATGGAGCTCAGATGCCTTTAGACGTGAACGGACTTTCTGAAGTCAGCCACTGACCAGAGTTTGTATATGTCAGATACGAGAGCTCTCTTAGAGATGTGTCTGACTCCATCCCTAGCTTTGGGCTGGAAAAAGGGGCTTATTTTGGCAGGCCTGCATTGCATTGGCGATAACAAAGGCCCTTCAGGGGCCTGGGTTTCCCCTCTGTTTCACACTTGCAAACTTCCTTAGCAGCCTTCCCAGGTAAGGAGATGCAGTCCAAGAAGGGATGTGAGCCTGAACAAGTGGTTTGTCCAAACAGAAGTGAAGCGGATTGATTTTTACTGGATTACTGAGTGATCATTTAAATAGCAATACTTGGGGCTGGCTTGGTTGTTCCAGTTCTTCAGGGCTTCTTTAGGAAGCTATGGCCTACAGATTGGAGAGAAACCAGTTCAGCACAAAATGTCTTTGTAGGTGTGTTTGTTTATGTGGTATATTAGGTGCACAATATGTCTGTGTATGCCACAGCCACCTTCATCTTGAAGAAGTGGAGGGCTTGGCTGAAAACACTGTGTGTGTGTGGCACATATGTACGCGTTGCTCTGTTCTCCCTGTGTGATGTGTTGAAGGATTATTGGATGTAAGCCCGGACTGGGACCTTATGAGACATGCAGGCCTTGCAATCACCTGCCTTGGTAGAACTTAGCAAGCACCATCTCAGAATTGCTATTGGGTTTTTCCTTTGTTAGTGTTTGGGAAGGCTGATCTAGATTCTTGCTGCTCTACTGGATGGGAACGCCTTCAGAATGCCAGTCTAAATGAACTCAGAACTTGCTTAGCCCCATTAGTTTTTGTGTCATTATTATCCTTGGACGCAAATAGTCATATAGAGGAGCTGTCCACTGAACTAATCTTAGCTGATAACTGTGCACATCACAGTAGCATGTAGATGCAAGCTTACTTTGACTGGGTTTTGCTTCAGACTTCCTTTCAGCGTGAAGGGAAAAAGGTGTCCTTGTCACTGCAGCTTTGTAGGGGGTGATTTACATTTCCACAGAGCCTCCCTTCCGAAGAACATGCTAAACTTTCCCAGGTTAAAATGATAGCAAAGAAACCCAAAAACAGTGGATAAGAAAGAGGCATCTTGTGGAAAGGTTCTTTAATGAAAAACGTCTTTTTTTGATGTGACAAGCTTGTATGTGTGTGAAGTAATATCAGAGCTTTGATTTTTGCATGATTTAAAAACAATCAACTTTTGTCGTGTCCTAGAAGGGAGGAAAGGAGACTATATTAGTAGAACAAAGTGGAATGCCTGCTGCTCTGGGTGGAAGCTGTCTAGCTGCCCTCAGAGGGCTAGAGGGGGGACAGACAGCGGTGTACTTCATCCACCTGAGGACTGAATAAAGATGGCTGGAAAAATGTCATCTTCCTATACATGATATATGAGGATCTTATTTCATTTGGATGCTTTCATAACACATGGTCAGCAAGCAACCATATGGTCAGGCCCTTAGGGCATGGTAAAGGGGGGCCAGAGAGACCACCAGTCCTGGGTGTGCTATGTTGAGCATGGAGACAGCATGACGCTGGTGATTTGGGGGTTTTATGGCATAGTTGTATGAGGACTTTTATATAGCTAGTTTAACTCTGTCTGGTTAATGCAAGTGCAGGCATTTGCTCAGTAATGAGTGAAAGAAGTCCCTTGCCACAACTAAATTGTGAGCACTTTTGTCCCTCGGTTTCTTCCGAGCTGAGCCCATCCTTGTGCCGATTCCCTATCTCTTACATGGGAAGAAGAAATAGGATGGTTTAAGTGGCATATGTTTCTGTGAGGTGAAGGACCAGCTATAGAGATCAGCTGGTGGAGGGCTGAGCAGGGGTACCAGCAGCCACATTGTGCAGGGAGGGGGGTGAAGCAGAAACTGCCATTTGACTTAATGCGGCTGCTTGCAGAGCTGGGAGCGCTTGGCTGCCTTCTTCCTGCAGTGGTTTAGGGTTCATCAAGTTGTCTTTATGCTGCCACCGTGTCCCTTGGTTCTAGTTTTGCTACGTCTGCCTTAATTGGGTACTGCAACAGTTATGTATGTTAAAATAAATGAACTTTTTACTGCAAAAGAGGAGACGAAGAAAGACAGATGATCCCTCAGCAACAGCTGTTTGGAGAAAGAATCCCACAGAAGCTGCTTCCTTCACTAATTAGAAATCTGCTTTCCTTTAGGAAGGGTAGTGTCTACATTCTTGACTCCTGTTCTTGCTTCTAATTACTTGGAGAAATGAATGAAGGCACTGTTAAATGTGTTTTATTTAGAGTTGCTGAGGCAGAGAATGTTGGGTGGAAATATCTTCTGGAGCTGGGAAGGAAGAGAAGGGAATGAAATAAAGATGTCAGATGGCACTTTGAATTTGAGGAGAGGGGGGCTGTGTTTCTGCTGGCAAGAGCTGCATGAGCCCTGGATTAGAAGCGCTGGTAGAGCTGGTATGTGGGAACTTCTGGGTCTCTGGGGACAGGATGCTGTTCCTTAGAGAGGACAAATCTGTAGGAACTGGTACTTGGGAAAGATCACATTGAGAGGTTGCAGACAGCTGAATGGCTCTGCTGTAAAGCCAGACAGCAAACAGTTCCCTGTCCCCTGCAAGTGACAGCTCTCTTGCACAGTGGCTTCTCTCCATAATTTAAGTGAAAACCAGCACTGGTTGTTGCAAGTCGCTGTGTCCAGCTAGAGGGGAGCGAGTGATGCTGGGCAGAGGAGCCTGTTGCCATCAAGGAGGGATGCAGGACAGGCGTTTGAGGATGTCAAACCTGTCTGCGCATCAGGTTGGGTTTAGGTTTACAGAGGTGTTACTGAAATGAGGAAACTGCGAGGAGGTTTAACACCGTTGCTGAGAGGAGCCTGTTGCAGGCTGTGGTGGGTGGCAGCGAAGGGAAGGTGCAGCCATTCTGCAGAGCAGCCACTGTGGGAGGGGAGGAAGGTGAATCACAGCGAAGGCACCAGAACCTGCGTGGTGGGTGCTGCTAAGGGGCTTGCTGCTTCGCCTCGGATCCTGGCCTCCTCCTGTCTAGCCCAAGGCTTGTTCCTGAGGAAGGAAGCAAATAGAAATAAGCCCAGATACCTCCCTTCCTAATTGTCACTGCTTACAGTGGGAATTAACTATGTAAACCACTGTGGGGTTCCAGCTTAGTGATTACAAGACAGAGGGGCTCTGCAAGCGCCGCTGGATACCTGGTGAAGAGAGCAACTTCTTGTCAGAATGTGAATTCATCACAAAACAAGTGCTTAGAAAAGTGGAATGGTAAAGCTAAAATCCTAGAAAAGAGTAGATGTGTCTGTTTGGCATCTTGTAAAAAAAACAAAACAAACCAACCATGCTTTGATTGTGTTCCGTGAAGAAATAATTCTGGTTTGAAATGCATTTAATCTTTTTGTGCTTATAGATGCTGAAATAGCAGCAAAGCGTTTTATTCAACCTGAAACCATCAGTTTTGTGTTTTCCCCATTAGCCAGCGAGTGCTCTGGGAGGGGCAGGATGGAGGGAGCTTTCTTGTGCTGCTCTCTGATGGAAAAGGCACACAAGAGGCTTGTCGTTGTCCAGTGGCAGTGATTTGAGCGAAACCTCTCTCTTGCTTAAACCACCACACTGTATTTGCTGTACTTCTGAAGCCTTGAGCAGGTGGTGCTTTGCAGCCCAGCAATCCAATTACTCTGGGCAATAAATTTCAAGGTGAGTGTTGGAAACTCCATCACTTGAAGTACCAACGTTTTCCTTTTTTCCCCTGGTCTTGGAGGTAGCATCATCATCAGCAGAAGTAATGAAGCCTGGTTTCTTATGGATTTCTTTGTCATGGTTGGATTCTTTGATAACTAAATAAGCGTGAGCTGTGCCTGAATGCCCCGGCCACAGAAAGAGCTTCAGAAAAGCTGTATTGAGTGTAAATTCTCTAATAAGAAGCAAACTTGCTGTCCCTGAGGATGCTGTGAGACCGGCTATTGTCTGTCAGCTATTATTGTGCACGTTGAAGTAATTATCCTCTGTCAGATGTAGCTGCAGGTGGCTAGTGGGTTCATTTATGGCTGTGGGAGGCTGGTAGACACCTGCTTTCCATAGGAAAGCAGGTTAGATGTATAGGTGGGCAAAGAACAGTGGGGAAGATGTGACCCTGATGGATTTGTTGGCACCGTTTCTGGACTCTGACAGGAGGAAGGAGCACTTTTTTCCCCTCAGGAGTTGGTTTCTTCTGGGAATGTGTGAATAAACACATCCATTAGCACGGTGACAAACAGGACTTGGCATGCAGGGTGGATGAGCGTGCTACTTAAATTAAAGCTGTTAGTTTACCATGACCAGCGATAGGATTTAAGCGCATTGGTTCTTGTGTTTGGTGAGTACCGTATCCGTGGTTAGTTAAATGGCATGCAGATATTAAAATAATGATGTATTTCACTACTGCAGCTGCAGTCTTCCTCAAGTCACTTCACCTTTTCAGCGTTCGGCGTTTTCAGGAGGGTGCTTGAACAAAAGCAGTGATGTAAAGTGTATGTGAGTCCAGGCAGTAAGGAGGAAAAGGAGTGAAATACCTATTTCATCTCTCGCCCAGGGGCCATACAGATGAGTTCCTGTCTGCAGAACCTATGGTTTGCCAGATGAATTCCCCCAACTCTAAGAAGAACTAAGAATCAGGGGGCAAAATCAGTATGGGAGAGCCGAGTGACAAATCTTTCACGACAAATAGCAAGTGATAAGATGATAACTGGTAGCCTAGATAGGCAATTACCGTGATTGGTTAAATTAACTGATGGCAGACATCTCTCATGTAGAGGTTTGCCTCAAGACTTTGTGCCCTTTCTGAAGGCATGCAGGGGATAGCTGTGGAGGACAGGCATCTCCAGAAATCAGCGTGACTTTCAAGCAGCATGGATGATTAATGAGAGTTTATTGCTCTTGATGGACAAATGAAGCACCTCCGGTTTTCTTGTGAGTGATGTTCTGCTTGCTTTTTCCCCAGTAAATGATTCAGCTGCTCAAACTTTGCTAAGAACAATTAGAGGTAAAGAGAGGGGAGAGAAGGGAAGAACTGGCCCTTCTCAGCTTGATTTATGATCCAACTCTTTTGTAACGAGATTTCCAGTGTTGTAAAATATTAAATACATCCTTATATTCAATATCACATTTTGATACATTTCATGCCTCATTTGCTACTGGAGTCAAGGACAACTTCACATTTTTCATGGCACAAGGCCCAGATTTGTCTATTTATTTATTTTTAATCACTACATTTCTCTTTTTTTACCTGTATCAATTTGGATTAAATCTTGGCAACCATAGCAACCTATTCCACTGGGTGGTTTCGGGTCTCCAGCACGTGGGAACTTCTTGGTTTGGCTTATCCCTGACGGGCTGCTGTGCAGTAACCATCTATAGAGGATCATGGTTAGCAGGGAATGGGAGAAAGGTACGGATTTGTGATGAATTATACACTGAAGCAGGCAGCCCTTCCTGTCGCTGGCAGCATCGTTGTTAAACAAAAGGCTATTTTGTTTAACATCTCACGTGATATAATGAGGGGGATTAAGTGGAATTTGCTGCCACAGTTAAAGGAAGACGCACGTTAACTCCTGTTGGTTAGGAAGGGCTCGGGATTTGTCTTTGCCTTGATCTGTGTGGGAGGCTTTTTGATTATCGCTTCTCACATGGGGAACAACAGCTGAATTCTGTTGCCTTCTGTGTCGAGCTCCCAGTACACAGTGACTCTGCTTCTGCAGGTAGGGACGGCAGCTTGGGATGCGTCAGAGCTAGCGATGCATCTCTGGAGCTGGAACGTGGGCTCCATCCGATTTCAAGTTACTGGACCGTGGGTGCATCCTTTTGAATTCCCCTGTTAATCCAAGGAGTTTTTATGGGACTGTGTGAACAGCTGGGCTCTGTGGAAGCTGAGTGGTGTTGACTGGGGGAGGGTTATGCCTTTGGGGGAGAGCTTAATTCTCTCCACCCTGAGTCCATTCCACTTAGCTTCACTAAGGTGTCCTACCTCTTTCTTAAGCCAACATAGAGGAATTGGACTGTGTTCCCTCTGGAGGTGATATCTCAGATGTGAGTCATCCTCCTGGGCTCAGGGTGTCTGGCCTTCTCTTTATAAACTCCTGTTTCTATTTCCTAGTGGCAAGGTGACTCCAGTTTTTTTTGCCTGAGAAAATGCATTAAGAGCCATTTGCAAGTAACTGGAGCTCAAGAAGCTTTGCCTTGAAATACAAGACAGACGTTTTGAACAGTGAGAGTAATTAGAACCTGTAATATCTCCCCTAAGGCTTGTGGTCAATTATCCATGAATGGCAACTTTACATTGCCATTGGATGCTTTTCCTGAAAGATGTGCTTTAGCTGAAGTTGGAACGAGCTCAAGAAGGCCCATGGCTGGTTGTTTTGGAAGGGGGCCTGGACCACCACAGGGGTCCTGGCTGATCTCTAAGCGGGAGCTGGTTTAGCAAAAGAGTTCGGTGTTCACAGATACTTCTCAACACGCTCTTTTGAACTGCTTCAGCTTTGTCACAGAAGCCAAATTCCCAAGCGAGTGGCAGCCAGACTTGGAAGAGTTTGGCTGGATGAAAGGTTTCAGAGCTGACCTATTGGTGCTGGTGCCCCTTCTGTTCCCAGGAGTGCACATCTCCTTTCAGAAGTGATCAGCACCCAGAAACTGAATCCTTTCATGTTGAAGTGATAACATCTCCTAATGGGCAGGATCTTGGCTGCCTTTAGAGACAGGTCATCGCCAAGGCATGGCTCCCTGAACGGATGAGTTTGAACCTTGTATCCATTAGCAAAGGGATCTGTGGACGATGAGAGTTTCACAAATGATAAACAGCTTTTCTCTCTCCATAGGGCACTTGAATCTGTACTGGAGAACTTCTAAGACTTTGGATCAAAAAGGCTTCAAAGCCCTTCTTTTTAAATAAAAGTATCAATAGGAGTTGGGGCCCTTATTAGTTTAGGGGCTTTTAAAACTCCCATTAGGTGCTTAACCGCCTCTTTTGGTGGTTGATATCCTTTAAAGATCTGTCCCAGAGCATTTGAATCACTCCTGAAAGTGGAACTTGCTCTTTCAAATTACCTGGTTGTCTGCAAACACTATCCATAACGTTGCCTTTTCCTAACAGCCGCATTAATTAAAAGCCTTTCCACATCTGGCTGTCAGCAGGCCCTGGTGTATGATAGGGAGTGCAGGAGTTTCACCCAGGCTGGTTCTTTTATGATCCCACTGTTTTGCAAGTGAAGCAAAATTTAGTAAGAGAACCTGTCTTTGTTCCCCTCCTTCCCATACAGCAAACTAATTGAAAACAACATGAATGTTAATGATGCATTTCGCATTTGGAAGTTAGAGGGGTGATTAATACATTGTACGTTGTATATTAACACCTTCTCAGGGGCATAATGAAGACAAAATATATGCTCTGAGCCGAGACTGTTTATTTCACGGTGTTTCCTGTGTTCCACCATCCCTTTTTGCATTGAAATACAGGCTTTCCAATCCAGGGGGTTTTGTTTCAGAGAGTAATTTTAAATCAATCAATAAACTTTTATGTCTTAATCCTTTTCTCCTTCCCCTTTTGATTGGATAGCTGAAACAATGCGTGAGTGGAGATGCGAGGAAGAGGAAAGAAAAGCTCGGAGGATGATGTGAAAGGGCAGCGATGTGGCAGGTTCCTGAAGCTGTCACCTCTTGATGATGGTGGAAATGATCAGTTATGGGAGAGAAGGGTAACAAAGCATAACCTGTTAGAGCCCAGGCAAAGATTTCTTTCCCCTCCTCTGCTCCTTGACCGATGGCCACCTCCAGAATCCTTGTAAAGCTTTTTACAATTCCTGTGATCAATTACTCTTGTGAAAAGCTGGAGGCTGAAGCTTTTGATTAACCTCTAAGGCAGTTGGGTTCACTGAATACATCCATGTGACAAGCAGAGATTGGTTCCGGAACGACAAGCGCTGTCATAATTGGGCTGTGGTGACCCGTGACTACTGGAGCACCCATGCACCTTCAAAGGCGTGTCTGCTTCCAGTTAGGCTGGGACTTGGGCACTGTCATGGCCCCAGCCTTGCCACGGTCTGACTGTCCCAGTGTGCCACACTACAAAACCTCTTTGCCTCCAAGAGGACTTTAAGCAGGGTTCCAGGCCAGGTAAGCTGTCTTTGGTAATGACCAGTGTCCGTGTAGCTGGTGCTGAGCATCTTGCTTAGAACCTGCTTGCAGCCTTGGTGCAGGTTTTGGCTGAGCTGTAGGTGAGCAGCACTATCCTGCTCAATAGTTGCCAAGCTCCTCAGGCACAGAAAACAGGAGGAAATGAAGACTGCCAGATGTGTTGGTCTTCATATGTTACTTCATGAGATAATACGGGTTTGGAGCTTTGTTACTGCGTCACTTGAGATTTTGGCTAGGGTTGTTTATGATGGAAAGGCATGTGATTTTCTCTTTGGTATGTATGTGCCTAGATGGAACTTCTCATATCTGCAGGGACAGTGAAGTTCTAACCTGAGAAAGCATCTTAAGCCCTTTAGATGTGAAGCCAGGACACTGGTGTTGCATAGCTGAAGTATCAGGCATTGCAAAAGAAGTCAGTGGGTCTGCAAGCACGTGATGGATAAAAACCTTAGCACCAGCAGGGAGATGAAGCTGTGTCTGAAATCGCTTAGCACGGGGAGCAGAGCCTCCCAGCTCATGCAGATCACCACTGTCTATGAGCAGGCATGGTGTTCACCTCTTCCCATGGTCTCACAGACTTCCTGAGGACCACGAAAGGTGACGAGCATCTGCAGATCTGCATCCCTCAGCCTGCTCACAGGAAAAAGCTCTGGGAAATGACTGTTTAGCACGATCCGGCCCTTAAGCTGTAATATTGTCGTAGGTGGCAGCATGTGGTGGTGGCTGATTATGCAACTCCAGGAAGAAAAGATGATCACGCGAGCTCCAACACGTCTATAATTAAGCCCAGTGAATGGTTATAAAACAACAAACACTTTGAAAGTGCTGTTCTTGGCCACAACGGAATTGTTTTCCTCCTTCGGCAAAGTCATTAAAGGGGAAGGTGGGGGGGTGGGAGGAGGGGAGTGTGTTTGTATCAATCCACTCTGTGTGTTTGAAACCTTTGTTATTTTTTGATGAATGAAAACTGAAGCCTGAGAATGGGTAGAAAGTCCTGGCGAGAACGGCTGCGTTTCTCTTACTGATACCTGGCGCTGCTGTTGCCACTGGTGTGGTGAGGAAGAATTCCAGTTCTGATGTGTTTTTCAATGGGGAAAGGATCAGTTCCTACGTTCCAAGTCTGATGTTTATAAATTTTCAGAAGGGCAATGAATGGAAATGGGCTTTATCTATTAAAACAAGCAAAATGCCTTCAGAAATTGACTTTTCCTGTTCTTGCTGCCCTTAACGCCTTTTACCTGCTGTTTTCTATGTGTTAGCATTAAACCAGCTTTGTCTCTCTGTTTTGCCTGAAATGACACTAGGCTCAAATGAAGGGCCTCAGGCTTTTTGATGGCACCTTCTACCTGATTTGCTTGGCTCTGTCTCCCTGCCTTAGGAGCAGTATCCTGTGGCTGTTTATATGATCTTAACCTGCTGTGGCTCGGCTGTATCTTTAATGGCTTGCTTGTTTGGCTCTAATTAATCTTCCATTAATAACAGAGCCCAAAAGATACAGTTACAGGTTTCAGTAGTCCCAGATAGAAAGATCAGAAGTTTAGAGTGATGGTACCAAGGAAAAACGTCATTTTTCACATTGTGTAATAGAACAATTTTATCCTCCTTCTGTAATTCCCAGGCCAGCTGTGGTTGGAGGCAGGATTTACTGCTGCTCCTCTCTGGCAGGCAGGGTCATTCCCCTGACCTTCTGCTCTAGCAGACGTTTGAACCTGCACATAAATCTGGGGCTATTGCTTCTCCCAGGCATCTTGGTGATCTCACTGCTGCCTTGTGCTCGCTGTTGCGTATCTGCCTGTCTGCCTGCCTCTCTTTGTGCTCAGATCCCAGTTTTTGGGGGGTCACGGGGCTGTGTCCTTGCTTATCTGCAGTTTGCAAAGGGTGGAGAGGCACAGAGGGGAGGGTTGCGTTTCACAGTTTGGGCAGCATATCTGGTGTGTAACCTGAATGTGGCCTGAATGGGTGACTGGCTGGAGCTGGGTTACTGTGAACTGATAAACGGAGATGGGTACAGGGTCTGCCAAGGCTCAGGTACCATCTGTATCCTTGAAGTTAATGATTATTTCTTATAAGGGGAACCTTTTTAAAGGTGGAGATGTAAGGTCCTGAATTGCTCAGCTGCTCAGAGATTTCCAGCCCTCTCTTTCTGGGCACAATTGGTGTTTCATCCTGCTCTGCTCTGGAAGCATCTGAGTTGTGCTGGCCTGGTTGCCCATGCTCAAAAGCCTCTAAGGAATGCTGATGGAATTGCCCAGTGCTCTTGAGATCAGATGGGTTGATCTGATGACCGCGTCAGCAGTTCAGGTGTGCTGTAATGGTCAGCCAGGAGCCATAAGTGACTGTTCTTACAACTGCTCATGTACAGAAGATTCTCTTTTACACCTTGGTGCAGAGTAAATCCAAGCTGTCATAGCCCATAAGCATAAGTCCTTGTGTACAGCCTCTTTAGCAGACTGCAAGAGCTGCTTCCAGAGCAATAACTCAGGTAATAAGGAGTCCCTAGGTTCAGCTTAGTAATGGCTTGTAATGACTCCCAGGGAGTGATTTCAGCCTCCAATATCCTCCTAGCCATGCTCTCCTTCTATAGCAGTGTCTATGGGGAGCCGCATCTGTATCATGAGCAATCTTGTCCCTCGTGGAAAAGCTGAGTGCATGCTGTTGGTGGGGAGCAAAGGTATAAATCTATGGATGGGGGACAGTTGGGGAGGTAGGGAAATGTGTCTTATGTTACGGAGTTGGGAGCGGTGTTTGGAAAACAGCACTGTGGTGAGGAAGAGGTGAAGGGGAAGGGGCTGACTGAGCAGATAAGGGCACAGATCTGTTTAGAAGCCTTGATCAAGAAACTTCAGCCTCGGAGACTCTTAAGACCGGGATGGAGGCTCTGATCAATAGGCTTTGAATGAACTCCTATAAAAAAGAAGGATTTGGTTTTGACTTTGTAGGCACGCTGCAGGAGAATTGAATCCATTGTCCCCAAAGGAGTCTTTCCAGCCCTCCTCTCATCAAGATAGGCAGGGATTGAAAAACCTGCCAGGTTTTAGTGGGGTTGGAAAAGCAGAAGAGGTGGGGGAGAGGCAGAAATTAAACCTCAAATGTTCACAGTGCAGTGGTAGTAGAAATGGAGATGGACAGGGAAGACGAGATCATCCACATTGAGTCTCAGGGGACCAGTAACTTCCCAGGGCATTTTTGGCTCTTCTCAGGTCTTTGCCTGTGTGCTGCAAAGGCCTGTGCAGGCTGAACTCAATCAGTTGTTGCGGTTTTGGTGTATTTTGGTGTCAAGCCCTGTGATTGGCACCCAGGCAAGTGCTTGAATGCCTCCCACCTTTTGAGATAAGGCTTGTCCAAGGCTAAATGCCAGGCAGAGAAGTGAGCTTTCTGATGGTGAGCGCATGCCCGAATGTTTTGATGGAGAAGGGCCAGAGTACCTTGCCTTTTGTCAAATCAGCCTTCTATAAGCTTATGTTCTGCAAACAGATAGGTTTTTCACCTTGAAGCTGAGCTCTGTGTGTGTATGTACGAGAAGGCTGCTTTTTTATACTTCATTTTCCTGTGGTGCTCCTTGGCTTTAGCTCACAAATCCCCTTGCAAAGAGGGGCATGACCTTGTCAGCGTATTCGTATGTTGCTATGTGCTCCGAGAAAGAGTTGAAGGCATCATCTCTCCATGTAAAGAGTCATTACAAACACCCTTTGAATCCATGGTGGGACTTCCAGGCAAGCGTAACTGGAAATGGCAGTCTCCAGTTATGGAATACGTTACATGGCGTAATTGGGATGGCAGATCTGAAGCTCATTTGGATAGATCCATGCAGTACCAAAGCAAGATAGCCTGGTGGGGAACATTTCCAGTCTTATAGAGGGGGAAACAGTGGGAAGAAGAGACAGTTATTTCAGGATAAGGAACAGGGCAGTTGCAGAGCTAAAAATGGATTTCTGGAGTCCCAATTCAATAGACCAAACTATCACGCTGTGTGTGTTATCTTTTACAGGCTCACTAGCAGGCACAAACATGTACCCTCCCACACAGTTATAATCTCAGTTTGTGTGTCAGACATTGCTGATGGGTGAACCCAGAAAGCTCCACAAGGCAGTTGCAGAGGCATTGCCAAAATTTGCCTGGCTGTTAGTCTAAGAATGTCTGCCCCTTGGGTCTACCAAAGTGAGCTGGGAACCCTTGGAGAAGCATCTGTTACTTCTAGCAGTGGATTTCCTGGGAAGTGGATTCCCCGCCCCAGACTGTTGAGCTGTGATTTTTGTCCCTTCCGGTCCCACCCAGGGCTGACAGTGGGAATGAAGCCATGAAACCCGTGCTTCCTCCCCGGGAGCATGCACAAATCTGGGTCACATTTTGGTGGGGCATCGAGAGCATGCAGGGAAGGCTAGGTCCTCTTTGTACTTGTCCAAACCTGCCTTGTTGGCCAGTGGATCAGGTACTGCGCAACTGAAGCGATGTCTGAATGCACTGACAATGCTTTGATTGGGCTTTCTTTTTTCCTCTTGGACCTGCTGGACTCCTTCAGAGTCAACCATAAGCTCCCTGTGACATTCTGGACAAATTATTTGGTCTTTGGGTCCTGGTTTTGCCTTCTGCAAAGTGAGGATGGATAACGGTACCAAGGGAAGAAGCAGTATGCGGAGCTGTGCTGAGAAGGGGTCCTTGCATCTGTTGTCTTCTGACTCTTGCTGGTGGCAAGGATCAGATTGATTTGGACAAGGCTGTTTAGAGAGGGCTATTTAGGCTCCTCTGTAAACCCCAGCAAATCCGCTGTGGGATGGAAGGCTACTTGACAGCCATTACTGCCAAGCTTTGATACTCTATTTACACATGACAGAGATGGATTGTAGACACAGCGGATGACTAAACAGATTAGTTACCACATCGTTAATTACCTTCATCCCAGCACTGTTCTGGACAGTGCTCTGAGGCTGAACAGTGACCTGAGGATACCAGCGCTGTGTTGCCTGTCCTGAGCTGTCAGTGGGAGAGTTATTAGAATCGCTTGAACTGGTAAATCACTGGCGACTGCTTTTGTTTGGTGTGAGAGAGAGCATCTCTATAGAAGAAAGTTGCCTTGCATGGCCCATTTGGTTTGTGTTTACAATGAGTGACTTTCGTATGTCCTGTCCCACTGTGGAAGGGAAGAGAAATAGCTGAGCTTGACTGTGCCACAGGACGAAAAATCCCAGTGAATTCAATGGAGATAAGGGTGTTGTTAAAAGATGCTGTCTTCTCCTTTCACTAAATATTAGTCTTTGAGTACTGGCTAGAAACTTAAGGTGAGAAATGTTAATGGTAGCATCTTGTAGTGTGCACAGCACTGCACTGTGAGGCCTGGGCTCTATTTCGGGTTCCCCTCTTGGCTTGGATTTGCTGTGTGGAGCAGCAATTGTCTTGGTTTGGATGACAGGAGCATAGTATTTGGAGACAAGGATTTCATCTGGAGTCTTGAGGATTTCATTTGAAGTGCTGCTGTAGTTCAAGCAAATGACCAAGTCCAGCTAGGCAAAGGACCATAGTGTGGGTTTACTGGGGCAAGAGGGAGGGAAACCCATTCCAAATGCAGCTGGGAGAATGCTGCTCCAGGTTTCCAGCCTCTGGATTATTCCCAGCTGGAGCTAATGATGATATATGAGTCTTGCAGAACACTCTTCATGCTGACACCTCAAAGCCCTTCACTGAAGAGGTTTGCAACATTACTCTCACTAGGTACAGGTGGTAAAATTAATGCATTCAGAGAGCAAGTAGTTTAGCCAAGGAGTAGAACTGGGGATGAAATCTTGGTGTCCTGAAACAGTGCCATGCTTTGCCTCATAGAAGCCATTAGCTTTTCCAGCTCTTGGACTTCATTGGTGCTTTGATTGCCAAGTTAAGCCCTGCTGTTCTAGGAGGTCAGCAAGCTTATACCTCTTGTTCATGCATACTTGCTTGTCTGTTAGCTTCCATGAGACCCCATAAAGCGCTCTTAACCCTATCTGCCAGCATCTGCTGTGTGCTCACAATGACAAAATCAAACACAAGTTTATCATCATCTTCTTCCTTCTGCTGAGCAGCTGCTGTGAATAGCACATGCCAGTGCTTTAACTCTCCTAAATTGCCCACAAAGCCTAGGCAGATGTGTTGAAAACATTTTAGGGCTTTTTCTGGGCATGGTGTAAAAGCCATAGGAAAGAGTGAGCCTTGTGGCTGTTTGGGGACATGGCCCCGTGGTCCCTGTAGGCTCGCATCTCTGCATGCAGTGCAGCCTGGGCCTGTTGTTTGCTAGGAAGTGACTGCGGGCACACAGGCATCTCTTTTCTCATTCCTGGCGCTAGGGTAACCTGGATATAATCCTCAGATTAGTATGGTCAAACCAAGTGTGAAGGCTGAATTATATCAGCGGCAGAGTCCAACACACTGGCTGCTCCTGAAATACATCCATATTTCTTCCTCCCTCTCCAGTTCCCCTCCTAGGACGCAGAGCAGCTTGAAGTCCCTCTGCCTTTCTGCGTTCCCTGCCCTGTGTCTCTTAAACTATTAGCAGTTGAAGCCTGTTTCTTGCGGCTTGTATTATTATTCCCACTTTTGCCAGCATGGATGAAGCCATTTCACACCAGCCCAGGTACATACTTGGCTCTCTCCCTCCTCTTTGGCTGCAGCTACAACTGTGCCACCCTCACTCAAGCACATGTGTTAACTGCGGGCATTGTTCTCCTCCCCCAGGCTGGGTTTGCTTCCCTTGGTGTTGGCTCAGCTCCCACGGCTTCTTCCTCGCCCTGGGGAAGAGTTGGGTCTGCCACCCAGTGCGGAGAGCCCGGGCTGTGTAGGTGGCTGCCTCTTTCCTCTGCCTGGAGCACAGAGCCGGAGGTGTGTGGGAGAACACGGTCTCCGCATCCCTCCTGTGCGCTCTGTGTCGAGCTCTCCCTCCTGAGATGCTACCGCGCAGCACACAGATGGCCTGAACAGTTTGGGGAGCAGACTCTCTTCATTTGTGTAAAGGCAAATAGGCTTTGAAGTGACTAAACTGCTACAGCAATAGTGACGGGGGAATTCAGATCTTCCTGCGGGGTTTGTTCTTAGGCTTGCTTCCTTTCGTTGCAGCTACAGGCTTTGGCACACACAAGGAAACCTTCTGCATGTTTGCACTTTACGGTAGCATCCTGAGCTGCCTCTGACTGCAACAGCTCCTGCGGTTTTGCTCTGAACTGTGGCACGATGTGTCCAGCGTCTGCTGACGGTCGCTTGGAAGGGGATACCGGCTCTCTTTTGGGAAGCTTCCTGGTCATTAAGGAGCTTAAAAAGTCACTGGGGTGGAAAGAGCTGTTTCTGCCCTGTGGAAAATCCCTGCCGCTTGTTTTGTGAGCTAAAGGTCAATGTGGCAATCTCCCCTGTATAGATAAAATATGAATGCTTCCCTTCTCTGCTGGAAGCCTGGACCACTTCTTGGTCTTTCAGCATGCCTGTGGCAGGGAGTAATGGATCGGGGAGACTGAGGCTCCTTAGGTTTCTGGCTAACTTGGAGGCTTTACTCAATGCCTACTGTACGAGCAGAGATTGCTGACCATGAGCTGATGAAGTGAGACGCGGAGGAGTTAAAGGGAGCTTGAGATTACCCCTGCAGCTGTGATGGGCTGACAGGATGCGGCACAGCCCAAAATTCTAGTCAGGCTAAAATCAAATTAAAGTTTCCCAGCATGATATTTTAGGGAAAGGGCTGGGGGAGATGGATAAAGAAAAACCCAAACCAAAAAAAGCCCCCCACAGAGTTCATCTGGTGGATGGAGTTACATTAAGCGAATGGAAATTAAAGGCTTTTCATAGAGATCTTCAGTATAATTTGATGGAAGACTTTAATTATTTCCAAGTGCCTAAGAAAAGGAGCTTGGAAAGAATTTGGAGGGGTGAGCTCTCATAAAGATATCTCTCTTCGCAAGCCTTTAGAGCTGTTGTTGCTGCTGTCAGCTCCAAAAGAGGGATTTGAAATTCCTGTGCCCCCCATCCTCCCCAGAGACCGATTCCTGCATAAGTGGCAGTCAGTCTCATAAGAGGAGGCGGGTGAAGGAAGAGCAAAGCCTTGAGTACTGCCAAACAGCTCTCTTTATCAGCCTTCCCAAGGCAGGTGGGATGAAGAGGGCTCCTGGCCGTTAACATGAAGACAGCAGGATGTGGTTGATTTGGATCTCTCTTGGCGTTTGCACGGTAGAGCCAGAAAGAGCATCTTCTCCCTGGCACCCAGGGGAGATGGTCCATTAAAGCCATAATGCTAAAGTTGTCATTCATCCAATTCTTGCTTGGACAGCCCAGGAATTGATGGCTCTTTGTCTGGTCTCCAGGTTGTCATAAATTCAAGTATCTGGAGACTGTCCATTCTTTCCCTGGGACTTGGATGCTCTTCTCCTGCCTCCAGCCTGCTCATTTTTAGGCAGAAATGTGGCCTCTGCATGCTCTGAATGTTCAGTGTCTTCAACTCCTTTTCTTCCCCAGTCATGCTGGTTTGAGAACCCACTTTCTACCTCATATGCACCTCTCTAGGAGGTGGCCTGATGGTGTAGCAGGCAGCAGGAGGGCAGGACCGTGCTTTCTGATGGTGCAAAAATGGGTGTGATGCTGATTTGACCATGTGGGGCTTTGTGGGGTGCTGCATGTGCCTTACTAGAGACTTAGTGTGTCTCCTCTGGTGTGCTGGATCTCCTCTGCAGGGATGCTCTGAGGATTAACATGGCTGAGGATGTTCATAGCAAGCGAGTGGGGAAAAACAGACCCAATGTAGCTAAATAGGTGAGATGTGGGATCCATTCCTAAGGATGGGGGCAGGCACTCGTTTCTCCTGCTTGTGAGGATGGGTGTTTGGCTGATAGCTGGCAAAAAAGGCAGCGTTGGTAGCCATGGGGATGGGAGAAGGGGGATGCTCCATTGCAGGTAGGAGCCAGGGCAAAAGGGGTAGGCACACATCTAATGGGCTGCACCAGGCAGGTGAGCTGCCTCCCCTTCCAGCAGCCTGCAATCCTGAGCGATCACTGCCAGGCTTCAGGAACCACTGAGCTTGCATGACTTGTGGGGGAAACGGTCCCAAAGAGGGAGCCGTAGGGGTAAACATCCACACCAGCTATCCAGAGAAATCAGCTCTGTTCTTTGGAGGCTTGAGTGACTGCAGAGTGAGGAGAGAGAGAAGCTTGATCTAAAGGGGCAGTGTGTTTCTTCAGTCTGTAATAAGCAGCTCCCTGGATGTGCTCTCAGATGGAGCCCTGTAGGGATGATGCACCTGAGGCTGTTCAGGGGCCAGACTTAACCCAGCACTTCAGTAACAGGAAATGATGCCCTGTTTCTACTGAGAACCTTTTGGGTTTTTCCCCCTTGGTGTGTCAGAGGCTTTGTGCACCGGTTGTTCTTTGCTGCGTTTCCTTCCTAAAGCTGCTCTTGAAGGCAAAGGGGTTGGTGTTGTGGCACTGCAGAAGTCTGAGCTCTGCGTTTAACCCTTTCTGTCTGGTGTCGGCATCTAACCTCCTTCCTCCCACACCGCATCTCCTGCGCTCCGCAGGCACTCGTGCTGACGTGCGCTGGCGTCAGCGGGTGAAATCGGAGCCCCTCCTGACCCCCGTGGGTCCCACAGCCGACGCTGGGATCGGTGGCTGAAATCCAGGTGTGAAATGGCCTTCCAGATCGATGTGTCATCTCAGCACAAGAGCTGCTTCGGTAGAACGGCTCTTTGAGAGCAGACCGCTTCCTCAGCGGGTATATCTTCAGGGCAGGGACTGTTTGTATAGCAGGAAGCAACTGAGGTGATGGCAGTTGGTTTGGCTTTTAATTTAAGGGTTTATTTACACACACCAGGCTGTCCTTGTTCTGTTAGTAACGGCATCTGCACGCTGGGGTCCCCATCTCCCTTTGAGGCACTCTTTGAGGCCTCATTGTTTAAGCAACAGTGTTTGTTAGGGGTGGCAGAGAGAAAATGGCCCCCCAGTGTTAGTGATTTAACTTCTGGCAAAGCACGCTGAGAGGTAGAAGGGAGCAAGGGCTGCTCCTCGTGATGCTGGGGGAAGAGCCCAGGCTGGATGTGACTGCCTTCGTTCACCTTCAGAATACTCGGTGTTATCTGTCCCTCTGGGTGTTTTGTCCCTCTCCCATCAGCAGCGTCCGAGCTACTTTTGGAAAGGAGTCATGTGGAGTTCAGCATTAATAGCTCTTCTTTTGGGGGCAGGAGAAGATGCAGAGGCTGCCAGGCTGCAGCAGTTAGCAGCCATCAGCTGGGCTGATGGTTACTGGGCAGCTGGAGTAGTTGGAAGCCTGCTGGGCTCTAAACTGGTTCAAAATGCGTTGCGCTGAATCACAGGCACTCAAAACTTGCTCTGCTTGGAGCGTGTCTGAGCTGAAGTGAATCCCAGGGGGTCGGGGGTGGGGGGAGAAAACCCAAGTGGTTGCCATGAGCTGGGGAGTTGAGGCAGTCTGGTGTAGAGTTTATGCCTCATGGCTGAGTTCGTTCAACTCTAATTGATGATTTTTCCCTATATTTGGAGCGTGTATAACAACTTCCCTTTGTGGATTCCTGGGTGCCTAATGGGATTTGAGCTCAGATTCTATGACTCTTAAACATGTAATCCTTTATTCTGTGGGGAAATCTCTCTACTAGACGATTATTTCATTAAACTCATATAAACCAAGTTTCGTGCATCTGCATCCCCATGAAATTTGGTTGGATACTGGGCATCATATTCCAGGTGGATTAGGGATGGTCACGTCAATGGGTATTAAAAGCCTAACTGTGCAAGCTTTGCTTCCCCTGGTATTGAGAACAAACCAGAAGTGTCTGGATCAGCAAGCAAATTCAGGATGTCAGATGTCTGAGTCCTGTTGGCTCATCTGGCCAGACAGGCAGTGAATTTAGGCTTAAGGGTAACAGCTGCCTTAGAATATGGTGCTGGATTTTGGATGGCTTATAGGTCAAGATGCAAGCATTAAACTTGGGCTAAGGCTGGTTAATGAGGACAAATTATGCTTATAGCTTGAAGAGAACGATGCGATCAGGGTTTTCAGAGTGCTCAGTGTGGGCATAACTTAGTCCCTTTGTACTTCCCTCATTTAACTGGAATTGATGTTAAGGCAGTGATGAAAACAACTGAAAAGCCAACTCTGGAAAGAGTTGTTCCTTGCTCAGTTTGGAAATTGGATATTGCTGATGAGGATGAGTGCTCTGGGAGCAGTTTTGAGAATGCTGCTAAGTCAGGAGCACAGGCAGCCTGATTATAGCTCTCTTGGAGCAGGGGAAAGGCAAGGTGGTCAGAACCCATTTGTTTTGTGAACAAATTTGTTTTTCACACTGAGGCGATGCGCTGTGCCTTTGTGTGCTTGCGTGTTATGCTTTGCTAATGAAGTCAAGTGATCTTTGCTTGCTGCACGTTGAACCCCTGGATAAAGTCTGCAGCTGTGGTGTCATTCTTCTGCCTGTATCATACTGCAGATAGGCAGGGACTTCATGTGCTCAAGTAAGAATGGAGTAAGGGCCTATTAAGTGCCTGTGAGATTTATCCTATGCTCAACTCTTCACAGTGATGGTAAGATGCAGACTCCATTTGAATCAGTAGTGACATTCTTTGCTGGGTGTGGGGTTTTACTCGGGGCTTTCCTAAGGTTAGTGTCCATGGCAGTTCAGAAGTGCAAGTCCCATCAGCACTTTTAGAGATCTCTGCTCTCCTCTAGCATAGAAGAGCTTAGCTCTCTTGCAGGAGTGCCTCTGTCTGGACAAGGTCTCTGCAAGCGAGCAGGCTGATGGCATTTGGCTTGCTGAAAGAGGAAATGGCAAGTAACTTGGGCAAAATGGTGTGTGAAGTCTGGGGGTGTCCAGGAATTGTGTGTGTAATGGCCTGAAGTATCTGTCTGAAGCCAAGTGCGCAGGTATTTGAGAAACAAAGGGTAAACCAGACGAAGAGCGGTTGTCTCGAGGCTTATGAAACTCGAGTGGTGCTTTGTTTAGAAGTACTTCTTGCATCGTCAGGCAAGCTGCTCTGTGCCCATATTCCCTGTTACGCAAAAGGCTCTCCAAGCCTTAGAATAAATACATTAAAGGCCATGAGACGGAGAGAAGAGGATGGTGAGAAACTGAGAGATGCCAGAGCCAAGACTGCAGAGGGAAGCCATGTCTCTTAGTGAATTCTCTGTGCTGCCGTGAGGGGAAAAGCTGAGCAGCTTTTTGCCAAGGATATGTGCGTGTGATTTCTGTGGGGTTGTTTTGCCCAGTAATGCATCAACGGGCCTAACAATAAGGCCTTTTGTCGACAAACATTGCTTCATTTCTGCACTTCCACCGTCACTGCCGCAAGGATGCGCCTCCTGCGGATACAGCAGAAGTTGAGGGCTCATTTCCCAGTGAGGGAGGTTGGCAAACTCTGCCCCCTCCCGAAGCATCGCATGCTTGCACTTGGTATGGGTATTTCCCATGTGGCCAGGAGGGAATTTTCCCTCCCTTTCCTGCTGCTGCTTGATGTGGGATTTGGCGTGATGTTGCAACAGCGGGGGATAAATGCCAGAGCTGCCCATCCTCCATCCCTATGGGACCTGGGTGTTTCATCTTGGTAACGCAGTGGCACTGTACCTCTAATTGGATGATCTTTCTTGTTAAACTGTTGATCAAACACGTGGGTTTCTGGCTTGAAATCTCTTTTTTGGTCACTTATCCTACAAAGCAGGGTTAAAAGCTTCTGTCATGCAAATTAACGCCTTTAAATGCAGCATCTCCTATTAGTTTGGACTTTGGTTCTGCTTTCGTGTGCAAGGCTATTTACTGCTATAGCTGCTCTATTACTGCAGGAGCCCTCTTGTTGTGTGTAGTTCTACTGTTGCATGTACGTGCATCCCGTGACTCCTGTGTTTTCCTTTAGCTCTGTAGGTTTCCTTGCTCTCTGGTGCAGACTCTTCTCCTCTGCCCCTCCTCTGTCTGCTCCCAAGCCTATCACCCCTATGCTTTCTCATGCGTATTTTTAGCTTGGCATCTGTCCTCTTTCCCACCTCCTTTCAAATGCATATGCTTACTGTCTTCCAAACGCACACCCGAAAATTCTCACTCCATTAAAATACACAAACCAAAGCCTTACAAGCATCATCCTCAGCCATTCACAAATTGCCTCCTCCTAGCCTCAAAGTACCGGCTTTTTGAGCTTGTGTGTATCAAAACGTTCTTATGGTGATAGATGGGAGAGGAATCTATTTGTTTCATTTAGAGTCTGAGCAGCTAGCAGAAGCAGCAAAACAAGCTTTTTGGCCATAAACCACTTCTCGCAGGTTGATTTGGTAGAGGCTTCTTTGTTTTCTTTCTTTTCCCTCTTGAATCTGCCAGAGCCTCTAAGTGAAATAAATAGATTAATCTTCTTGCTGTAGCCCAGAGATCAGGGCGATGTATTTAAGAGCTTTTTCTCCCCCTAGACTTGATATGTTCACAGATCCGATTCATATTTTAGAACTTCCTTCATGTGTAAAGAGGCTCCATGGTAGCAGTAATTCCTCACTAACAGCAAATAGGGGCGAGTGCTGGTTGGGTTTCATTTCTTCTGAGAGAGCTGAAAATTCTCCATCCAAGTGTGTTTGATAAAAGGAAGCTTTCTAGCAAAAAATACCAGTCTTGGGGAGGGGAGAAACCGCCCAAAACCTGAAGATCTCCTTCAAAGGGGAAAGTTGCTCTTTTCCAACGCTGCATTCAAGAGGGTTCGATTGCTGCAAGGCGAATGGCTGAAAGCAGATTCCCAGAAGCGTGCATGCTCATCGAAACAGAGCTGTGAAAAGTGTGGCAGGACTGGAAAAATCATCAGTTTTGAGGAGGCGAAAATGGTTTTCTGCAGAGCTCTTTTCTGTGGTGAAAGGGTATATACGCTGTCAGGAGTATACCCCTATATAGAGACTATATACTGTAGAGTATAACCCTAACTCATGGAAGGGGTATTTTAAAGCGGTTCGTTCTGAACACAGTCTTTGGCACGTTATAAAGCTGGGGTCCTGGTGACTATGTTTTTCTTGTAGTGTGTGCACTTGCATCACAGCTTGGTGAGATGAAGTCAAGCTAAGTTGGAAGAGCTGCAGGTTTAATGCCGTCCGGGTACTTGTGTCTTACACCGCGCAGGGGAAGGTGCAGTATGGCTTAAAATGATGTGGTGAGTCTGTGTTCTTTCCTAGCGTAGCACAGGGAAAATGTAGGTGCCTGGCTTGCCCTTTCTGATACCCAGCTGCTAGAGATCTCCTAGATGAAGCCTGTGTCTGCGTCTGTCATGACATACAGCTCTTAGATCAGAGGAGCAATGCTGGTGTGGACATCTCTGGCCCCTGTTTAATGGCAGCTTGAGATCCCCATCCAGATGAAGGCTGCCTCTTTCCTTCCACCTACAGACACCCCCCCTCTTCCTTTAGGCTTGTGGTGATTTTTCCTTTATGATACCAGCTTCAAGGGAATTAAGAATGTCTGAAGTGGGTAGAGCAGATGTCGTCACTGTATGAGGCCACGGTGCTTTTGACTGCTATTGTTTGTTAATAAATAGAAATCGTGGACACTGGGGAGGTAGAAAATCCCACCTGGTCTTAGTTTCCTCTTCATTGGTTATTTTTTCCCAGTGACAAATGAGTTATCACAGCAAAAGGATGCTTTCGGTAGATGGTCTCAGGAGGGTTGTGCTGGGATGGTTTGGAAGGGTATGGGTCTTGTAATCCCTTCGTCTGGAAAGCATTGCTGTGCCTGACAGTGCCCTGTGAAGCAGGGCAGAAAGGCAGGGATAGCAGCACACACACTGAATGTTCTTGTGTTCCCAGAGGGTTTGCAAGCACTGTTATAGTGGCAGAATTTCCTAGCGGAGAAGCAGCTTAAACCTCTTAGAATACAATAAGCTGCCCCAACAACTGAGTTTTAATGCTGTCAAGTCAATGTCTGTAATGGGACTTCTGTAAGCATCCCTCTGAGGGGGCAAGCGGGGTTTTCACACTCGTAATTCACTTTGCTGTGCCAATACTGCTTTCAAGTATTGACCGACCCTGAGGGGCCTGATGGGTCTGGTGACAAGCCTGTGGAGGAGCAGGTAATTGAATAAAGACATCCTGTGACTCAGCCTCAAACTGCAACTGCTGAAGTCTCCTCCTGTTCACAGGTCTGTGTTTGATAGTGCTGTGGAAAAATCTTCCTGCGAGATAGCTGAGTCTATATGCAGCTTGTATGAGGAATTAGGATGGGTACATAGAGCTTTTATCTCTAAGCAGTGATAGGAGAAGTTGATCAAGCTTTGCTAATGCTGGGGAGGATTGAGAAGGGTGAGATGAGAAAGAACTCAGGATTGCGGGGAGAGGAAGTTAAAGGAAATAATCCTAAGGAATGAGAAATGTCAGGAATACATTCGTCCTTCTGCTTCACTGCCTCCAGAATTCTTTTCTCCTTGAAGTTTCTTGCTGCTTTTTCTGGAAGTCACGAAGGGTGGAGGGGAAAAAAATAGAAGGAGAGAGAGATAAAAGAACACAGCTAGAAGAATTCAAAAAAAACCCCATTTTATGTATCAGCTGAGCAGGCATTTATCACCAGCATCACCTTCCCTTGAATATCACCTCCTCTGGTGCTAAATGAATGACCCTCTGGGAGCAGTGCTGTCACTGTGGTGTGATGGAGAGTCAGAGGTCTTTTTGTCCGCCCAGTACCTGGGCGAAAGAGATACCACTGCTCTGTCTCTCACTTCAGATGAGTTCATTCCTGGCGAGCCATAGTGTGAATATTGTGAGGGCAATGTGAGGAGGGGAGAGGCTTGGTGGCTGAAAGGAAAGCAGGCTCTTTAATGCTGATGGAATCTCAAAGGAGACATAGTTTTTATAGGAACATAGAAATTGCTAGACTGGAACAGAGCTGTGCTTCATATTGTTATGTGTGCTTTTTCAGTGCTAGCTGCTTTCAGAAGCAGCTTATAGAGGCTTGCCCCGAGGGGTGATTCTTCTAACCCTCAGACACAGGGAGTTAGCCAGTGCCTTGCAGCATGAAGGGTTTTACATGCCTTCCAAAACCTTATTTTCTCTTTAACCCCCCCCCAACTTGACTATTGTAATTCCAGCTATTCGTTCTCTTTATACACATCTGATCCGTCTCTCAGTCTTCCCGAGGTTTTGACTGCAACCATACCTGGTGGTAATGATTTACCCATGCTAATTATGCAGTTTGCAGAGGAAAACGTACTGTTGGTAGCTTTAAATGGAGTGATTTTTCAGTTTAATTGAACTTACCTCTTTGTATCCCTGGGGCAGGCTTGCAATTGAGTTCCTCCCCTGCCCCTGAGACACACAGGCACGTTTTCGAGCCCAGCAACAGTCACTTGTTGAAATGTTTTCCAGTTGCTTTCCCTCTTGTCTGTTCCATTTACATCGGAGCCTCTCTGCAGATGAAGCTTTGCGAGAGGAAATAGCTTTCTCTGCTTGTCGAAAGAACGAAGAAAGCTCTGTTAAGTTGTTTGTTGATATTTCCTGACAGTTCTTCAGAGTTCCTTGCTGCTCTGCAGCTGTTAAATTTGTTGTCTCAGCTGCGAGGATTACTCTAGCTTTGCTTGAGCTGCATTTTCTCACCATTCATCAAGCTTCTGGTGATGCACGGAAAGATCCATCAACACCAAAGCCACCTCCAAAGTAGCGTTTGAGTAAAAGTCTGCCTCCCGATTGCCTGGATAAGATTGAAGTTGCTGCCAATTTTAAAGGGTGTTTGTGGTTTCTCAGCGAGCTTGCAGACGATGGTGTAGGGGGTTTGCAGTAGAAGAAAACGGAGGTTACATCAGGATATAAAGCACACGTTGGGGTTTCTGAAAGCCTCCTTCCAGGACCACGGAGCAAAGCGCAGCTGGAGATGCTGTGCCTTACCTTGATGGGGTGCAGCCCATCTTTAGGGCTCCTCAGCTGGAGACAGATGTGACAGGCCAAAGGTGGCAGGGCAGGTGGCAAGCAGGTTTTCAGGGTGGTAATAGCTTTGCAAGCGTGAACAGAAACAGAGCAATGAGCCTGGATTTCTTACGTGTTCTTGGCAAGAGGGAACAAGAGGGAGAGGAAGGAGGTGGCTGGTGTTCGGGCATACCTTCACCGTTGGTGTGGCAGCTTCAGGAGGGGTTTATTCTGTGATTTAGCAATTTATTCTGCCTTTTGGCTGTTGCTGTACTGTCTAAGATCTCATAATCCCAGGACGGTGTGGCAATGGTGCTCTTCTTCATTGCTACCTCAGAGTCATTAAAAATGTATAAGTAGTTTCAGAAGCAAGTTGCTTCCTCTGAGGAGCAAATCGTCCATAATTCTGCTTGGTATTTAGAGACTTATCTCCAGAGAGAGCTCAAAACTCTTCAGTGTGGTCTTGATTTATTTTATTCTCTTGAATTTTCAGAGCTAAAGATGAAAAAGGGCTTAGCAGGAAAAGAATTACAGGCTTGAGCTGCGCAGAGAGAAGCCAGGGGCCACCTTATGGTCCACTGCCTATTGAGCAACTCATGTACCACCCTGAAGGACCTAAGAAAGTCTTTTCTAGCCAGCCTACCCCTTTTGGAGGTAGCAGATTCAGACTGCTTTATAAACAGCTGTCCATCAACCAGGCTTGCTTGCTGTCAGAGCACTCTGCCAGTGTAATAAAAGGGAAACCATTGATGCAAGAGCTGTGCATGTATAAACAGGCTGGCGTGTTCTTGGTGCAAACTTGAGTAAAGGAAGTTTGGTTTGATTTATTTCCAGCAGACTGTGGTGAGAAAATGAGCCTGGGATAAGCCATCTCCACATGCACAAGAATTAGTGCAGCAAGTTGCTAAATACCCTTGATCTCTTAAGTGTTTTCTTGGCTTCTGAGGCTTTCTGCTTTGTGTTGCACGAAAGAGGGTTATCATCCTCCCCTCTCTGTGTGGAATCGGAGGCTGCGCTGGACTTGATGCCTACGAGTCATTGCTGCACTCAGGCAGAAAGCATGTTTTATAGCTACTACACATGGGGAGATGAGAGAGGGAAAGGTGCACCTTGCAGCTGTAAGGAAGCAAAAGCTTTTGGGAGGATGGCCAACTCAGCAAGGCAAACATTACCTTACAAAGAAGGGGTTTGAACTGTGTTTGCCACGCTTTCACACCTGAATTTAGAGAGTAGGAGACAGGAGCACCTTGGGGTTTCAGGAGTTAAAGAGCCATGAGGACTGAAATCCCTCTTTGTTCTTCTGAGAGTAGATACATTGATGTTAGGCAAGGAGGAAAAATCCTCTCATCCTAAGTCTTGAATTCCCATGTCTGTTCCCACTGCTCGGTGGCACAGGTGCGATGATGCCAAAGTGCCCATGTGTTGCAATCCTTGGCTGTTTTGCCAGCACCTCCATCAGCCAGATGGTCGATGGCTATGGGTTGCAGGAACCTGTGTAGTTCTGCTCTTTGGCGAACCCCAAGGTGTGTTTCTATTGCTGACAGATGCTCCTTGGGTTTGCACTCAAAAATCCAAGCACTGGGAAGCCGTTCTTAGCAGTGGGTAATGCGTTAGGTGAACGCAGCATCCCTCTGTGCTCCATGTTCTAGGTAATTACAACCCTGCCGCTCATGTAGCATAGCACAGCGGGTGCCCTGTATTTATTATTTAGCTTTGCTATTAGCACTGAGCTGGTGATGCAAAGGCAGCTGCTTCTCTGGGAATCTTGTAATTCTCCTCTTCCCCAAACCAGGCTGCAAACAGGAGAATCGGCCTTGTGGTTCATCCCTCCGATGTGCAAAAGGGAGGGGTGAGAAGTGGGAATGGGCTGTGGAGGGTGCAGGTACCCTGCTAAAGGCGATGGCAAGGTGCAAAGAGCCAAAGGTTTCTGCTAGTTTTTGTTACAAACCCTTTTGATGAGTTGTTCTTTTGAGCAAAGAGGCAATGCTGTGGTGAGGAAACAGCTGGGATGAGCATTTGACAGGTTTGTAGTCGTGTGTCAAGATGTGTTTGAAGCCTTTCTCCTGTGTCTCTGTCGCTGATGGCTCTTGTAGTCTCCTCTAGACTGCCTTGCCCAGGGAGGAAGCGACAATAGAGGAGAAATAAGGCAAACCACATCTGAGGTCCTTTATCAGATGTGCTTTGCTAGTTGACATGTAGTTAATCACCACCGGCTGGCTGCTCAGGACATTGTTTGCATGGAAAGCATGCCTAGGGCGGCAGCGCAGGACATAAAGGAAGAGAAGAAGACTGTGGGTCTTGTGCAGTGGCTTTGGAGCCGATCCTGAGCATGATGCAGCTCTTTGGGCTGCAGAACTCAAGCTTCTTTTGAGGTTCTCTGGCTCCTTCTGTGGCTCTGCAGGGAAGGATTGAGAGGGGATGTGTGTGTGTGCCTGTGTGCGACTTTGGTGCTGGTGGTACGGGTGGGAATAGATCTGATGTGATCCTGCTGTTGGGTCAATAACTTGGAAAGTCTGGAAAGAGCTGCTTCAAAGTGCTCAAATGATAACATTGCTCCACAATCTGTGCTTCCACGTAACCGATTTACCATGCACTTAACCTGTTAGGGGTTTTGACTCCCTAGGAATTAACCTGTAACTCCCACTAAAAAGAAGGCAAAATTGTCATTGCCTTTCTCAGAGGGGGCTAATGGTTTCCTGGTGGGTTTTGGCAGCTTTTGCTTGTTAAAAATGCATTGAACTCACAACTTGTGTCATCTTCAAATGTCCAGCTGATATTAGAGCATGGAGTCCCTTGATTTTCTCCACCTGAGAGAACTGGGACTCAGGATGCAAGGGAGGCATTGATCCGTAGAGAAATGAAGCCCCATGGAATGGAGATGCTGCTCAGCCCCTGTGTTGCCTTTGGTTCTATGGGCACATGTCAGTGTTTCTTCCCCTGTGAAAAGGGGTGATCTGTTCTGAGGAGCGCTGAGATGAGATGGAGGAAATGGGAATGTAATGTAAAATGAGACAAATGGAAAAATTCCAAGTTAAAAGCTTTGTCTTTCTCCAACAAAACTCCTGGTGACTTCCAAGGCAGGGTAAAGACTTTGCCTGTGTCAGGACTGAAGTATTTAGCCCAAGAATTAGACAAATGGAATAGCATGAGAATGTTTGCCAGATAATTGGACAAGGGGAGAGATAAGGGAACAGATTAAATAGTTTGCATTTAAGGACATTGCTGCCTTGGAGATAATTTGATCAACTTGAGGTACAACCATCTTTCCTGTAAAGTGAAATCCGCCCTGTAAGAGGAGCAACAAAAAGTGGTCCTGCTCTTAGTCTTGTCCTGAATCCTCTCGCACCTGAAAGGGAGGGAAAGAGGTGGTGACTGTCACTGGGGCAGGAGCAGTGCAAATAATGGGTTTGTAGTTTGGTGGCCCAAGTTATATTTTTGGTATGCAACTGCTTTGTCCTAGCCTAAAACCAGAAGTCAGTATTCTGGTTTAAGGTGGAGGCTGCTTTGAGCGGAAAAAAAGGGAGGAAGGTGGAAAGAGAAGTTAAAGATCTGACTCAGTATTGATTTCCACTTGGTTTTGTGGCAATGCTAAAAATGCCAAAACGAAATATTTGGACTTTTCCTTGTTTTGTTTCCATTTATTATTTTTTCTTTTTTTTTTGTTGGAAGCTCTTCTGAATAATTCATAGTCTGTAAATAGCTTCCTCCTCCTCCTCCTCCTTTGGTGAATAGACTCTTTGTCCCAAGTGCTTGGCAAGCTCGAAGCGGTGTCATCCTGCTGAGTCTCTGGTTCAAGAGCAGAGGTGCTCATGGTGCTTTGTGTTCTCTCTACAGAGAGTTATGTCATGCCCAGACCACCAAAGGGCTCCATGAGGATTTATGGAAGATGCCCCGTGTCTTGGCGCCTCTGGTGCTCCTTCTGCTGTGGCTGATGAGGATCACTGCCAGCCCCCATTCCCTGAGGATCGGTGAGTACAAAGCTTGCTCTGACCTGTGCTTAACCATCCTTCTACTCATTGTTTGAGCCGCTCTGTGTAGAAATGCTTGCACCAAGGGTGCCAAGCCTTGCCTTTGTTGGCTGGGCTCCCTGCCTTGGTGGTGTGCTCACAGTTCAGGTGGGGATGAGGTGTTATAAATGAAATGCAGTTTATGGTGGGTGTACGTATTTGCATTGATTTTTATGGTGGTAATTCTACCTGCTGGGAATCTTTCTGTGTAATATGAAGTGAAAGCCACTCCTCCGGGAGGCACTGAGGAGTAAAACTTTCCCCAGGCTCTGCTTGATGCTTTCCTAAGCTCCACACAAAAGGAACTGGTTTTCTGTCACAAGTTTATTTGCCCCCACATGGATGGGCAGGGAGTGTTTGAGTCCTAACCAAACCTAGTGAAGCAGTGCCACTTTCTTTGTAAGAAAGCCCTATGCAATCGGTCTCCTTCTGGCTTTATCAGAGTGTTCAAGAAGAGGCACCATCATCTTTGCTTGCTGCCTGTGCGGATGAGCATTCAGAACCTTGTAATGAAGCTTGCTTCACATTATTGACACGTTACTCTGTTGTTTAGAACCCTGACTGTTCTCTCTGGAGCTACTAGCTGGTTGTATTAACTATTTGTTGCAGATAAGCTAATCTATTCCTGTCCCCACTTGCAACTTTCAGAGGTGACACTTGAAGGACAATTACCTCTCCCTTCTGTTCCTGCAGCATGGAGCAGCTCAGAAATACAGCCAAGGAGGGTCTGTGCTGGCAGGAGTTTGGGAAGGGTGGCTGGTGCTTTATACCCCCAGCAACTGTGATTCATGTGGAGCACTCAACACTGCGTAGCCTCAGCTCCGCAGACTGCATTTCATGTTGATGGGCAGATCCCCTCCCTGAGCGAGCAGATGGGGTTGGGGATGGACAGTGTGTTATCAGCGTGCTGAGGGTGAAAGAGCCTTCATTGTACCTTGTGCCCCAACCGTCTTTCGTGTGTGCCTGGGGATGCAAACCAGTCTGGGAGCTGTGCAACCCAAATGGGAAGGTGTTGGAGAGAGGTGGGAATGTGTGTGTTTGTGTTCCTGGTTGATGGCTGGCAATGAAAATCTGTGCTGCATTGCACTGGGGGCAGCTACCAGGCAGGATTAGCTGCTGCCTTCCAGGTCTCAGCTTGGTGCGTGCTCAGGGCTCCCCAGTGGAGTTGATGGTGGCTGCTGTGATCTGTGTCAGTGCGGATCTCTGAGGGCAGGCAAGAACAAGCCGTGGTGTCTGTGTGCTAAGGGGGACAGAGAGTGTTAAATATGAGTGGCCAGTCAAGTGTCTCCAGTCACCTCCTGCCTCCGAAGGATGGGACATCTGGAGTCCTGATCATGGACCTGGCCGATTCCCACACATGGATTTCCTGAGGGAGGGGAAGCTTGGGTAGGTATGGCAGTACATATCTGCTGCTTTTGTTCTGCTCTTGGCCCCAGAGCCAACTGCTCTGAAAATGGTGCCTGAAGCAGATGGGCAAAGGGCTAAGGGGGGGTTGGGGTTTTATCTTTGTTTCTTCAGGAGATGCTTTTATTTTAACAAGCTTTTCAGCAAAAAAGTTAATAAAAATAAAGTACAGAATAAAAGGGCAGAAAAAATATTACTAGCAGCTCTGAAATCATTCCCAAATGCACGCTTTTGGCAAGGCAGGGAGATACGGTATCTAGCAACATAAATCAATGCGCTGCATAAGAAAGGAAAACAGGCCAGCATGAACATTTAAATGTTCAAAGAAAATGCAAGCTAACATTTAAAATCATCCTGAAACCCATCTGGTAATGGACTGCTCAAATGCACAGTTGTATGATTAGTAATGTGAAGTGAACACAGGCCATGTCGTGTTTGGGTTCTTCAAGTTGCTAGAAGAGATTATTGCCTGCTGCGCTTGGCTTCTAGGGTAGGAGGAGGCATGTTGGTGCTGAGTCAGGGGCACTTGGCTTTTACAGTAAGCACTGAGCTTCCCTGCTGCTGCTTTCTTGGGGTTTGGGGTGGATCTTCGCCCAGATACTTCTCAGTGGAGTTTCTAGGCAGCAGATTGCTTAATCTTTGAGCACACAGTGACAGGAAACGCTGCTAGCCTGGCCAGGACCAACAATGAGTGTTGCATTGCGGTGAGCTTTAGAGGCACAATCTCTGCAAGAAAGAGAGCAGAATACAGGCTGCAGGGTGACCTTCCCTGGGATGCTGGCATGCACAGGAGCAATCTGTAGACTATTGTATACTCTTTTTTTAGGGAAAAACATTGGTAAAAACCTCTGGGTTTTTTTCAGCCTTAAACTCCCTGTCCTCCCCTTCTGATCCAATCCTGGAGCAAGTCCCCTAAGACGCAGTGTGTGGGGAGAAACTCTAACCCACATGTCTTATCCCAAATAGTGTCCTTAAGAGTGTCTTTTGTTTATCAGTCAGTTTACCTGTCTCGGTGAAATATTATTCCATAGATGCTCAAAAGCTGATTGTGATCAGGGTGTGAAAAAGCAGGCAGGAATGGGCATGTTTGCAGGAGGTATGTAATGAATTGCCTCAATACATGCTGTAGCCCTGAGATAATATACATCCTACAATGTATATACATATAAAATATATATATATATATAAAATATAAAGACAATATACATCCTACCATGTCCTGGGAGCTAATCCCAATAGTTGGTCCTTTCCCAGTGTGTGCCCTTGCATCCGGCCGTACCAAGAGCAGGAAAGACATAGCTCCCTCCTGCTTATCCCAGTGGCAGGCAAGGAGATGGCTGGTGCAGCGTGCTCCGGGCCAGCATCTCCCCTAGCTCTGGTTTCCTGCAGCCTGTAGTGGCTGTAGAAGTGATTCTGAGGTTTTTCTGTTTGGTTGGTTGTTCGTTCATGCTCAATAAAGTGCCAGGGAATTTGCTTGAGTTATTTACGGAGTTATTTACTTGATCTTGTGGAGCAGGCTGACACTGCTCTAAATTGGTATTCTTGTGCTGGATTCATTGGGTGTACTAACAGCTCATTGAAAATTCATATGCAAGCCACTGTTGTAGTTTATACATGGCATTGCCCTAACTAGCAGTACATTCAGTAGCACTGATATACAGTCTACTGCCAAACTCCTTGCAAGGCCTCCTTCAGGCCTGCAGCTCTTTAAAGTGCTCTTTTCTGTTATTCCCTGTCTCCAAATCCCTTCCCTCCCTCTTTCCCCCACCTCTGCAAACTTCATACAAAAGGCAAGACACAGCTCTAGCATTAAGGGTATTTTGTTTGGTGAAACTTGGTGTTCTTCTATCCCTTACTCGCTGAACAACCTGCACTGCTGTCCCAGGGCTTGTGGTAGGGTTTCATCCATCAGAGAAGCAATATGTGGTTGGAGTCTGAACTGATGGTGGGACTAGAAGTGGCAGCCTTGGATGTTTGTCCTTGTATCTAGGCATGTTTCCAGAAATCTAGAGTAACTAAAGGGCTTTGGATCTCCTACATCTATTCAGATCATGGAACTATAATGGCAGGAAAATGTTCTTGGGATCCTCCAGAGCATGTGGAGTCATGGGAAAGGATTGGCATTTAGGTGTGCAGGCTGAAGTTTGTGCAAGAGACAGACCGGAGACGTGCATCCAGCTTTTCTGCATCACTGTGACTGTATAGTGCCCTTCTGTTTCCTGCCTGTCAGAGCAGTGTAGCAGAGCATCGTTTCTGTGGCCTTGCATCCCTGCATAATTACTCTCCTGAGGCACTTATGCGTTTAGTGAGCTGAAGTGCCTGTAGCTGCAGTGTGCTTCTGCCCTGTCCAGCACACTTTGTACACTGGTGTGTGCGGGCTGGGAGCAGGGGAGAAACACTGAACCTTAAAAACGTGTAAGGCAAAAATGAGCGATAATGGCAATGAAGAGAACTGTGGACTGTTTAGTTCAGCTCCCCCAGCTCCCAGAGGATATACATAATTCTCCTAAGGCATTGCAGAGAAGATCCCACAAAGCAACACGCTGTTTAACATTAACATTTGGAAGGGTGATGGTGCCACTGATGATGAGGGTGCAGCCAGTCCCCCGGATGCTGTAACAGAAAAGAGTTGATGTTAGACCCAACGGGTGCATTCTGAGATAGGAAGAAGCATGACTGTGCCCTTTATGGCAGGCAGAGCTGTGCCTTTGTGGCAGGTTGCTTTGTGCCAGCCCTACTGCCCCTGTATCCCAGTTGCAGCTAGCTGACATGGCCTGAAACTCCACTTCTCTCACCTGCCTGCAAGTGGAGGAGCGCATTAACGTAGACAAAGCATAAACTCCTTTCAGTATGCAGCGTTGCTTTCTGGCATGCCCAAGGCCTTTGTGGATGATATCAATGCAACTGCATTAAACTGCTGTCCACCAATTTGCTGTTCCCCAGCAGAGAAATGGCCTTACCCTGGCTTTGAACCTAGCAAGGCTGCGGTGATCAGCTTAAAGCAAAGAAACACTCTCCAAGTCTCACATGGTGGTGCTGTTGCTGGAAAACCTTTCCTCTTGTAATCATGGATAATGTTAAAGAAAACAAAGCTTCTGGTAGGGGTTAGGTGATGCTGCCCCTGGCCAGCTCTCCCACCAGCACTGGGAGCAGAGGCATTAGGTACTGCCTATGCAGGATGTGGCTCAGCTCATGACTCCTCACCAGAAGGCAGCAGGCTGGAGGGGAAGAGCTGGGCTAGAAAACAAAGGATTTCACTGAGACATGTGAGATTAGCTGGCTTCTCTGTGTGTGGACCTAACTGCTTTTAGAGGATTAAAAATAATCCTTAAATAGCCTTAAAAATAAGCCATTGTGAGCTACAGGGTGCCAGTACCCGACACTGTACCTGAGGGGCAGCAGCAGCAGCACTCGTGGGATATGTGACACATGCTTTCGAGTCCCATTGTGTTTGGGCTGTGGTAACATCAGCCTGGCTTGAGAAGAGAGGAGGGTGTAGTTGCTCTGGGGGGGGCAGGTTGAGGGGTACCTGTTTGGCACAAGGGACAGTGGATGAGTGAACTGCATTACGTTTGTCAAGTCGCATCTGGAGAAGTAAGGCACGGACAGAGGGCTGTGGTGACAGAGGCAGGTGTGAGCTGCAGCTAGGTTCACGTTAAATGTGGGTAGATGCTTCCCATGGGTATGTTGTTGTCCTAGTCCTTAGGGACCTAAGCTGGAGGCTTGCCTGGGGTGCCCTGTGGGTCCCCTCAAGCCCATATAATAGAGTCTTGCCCTGCGATGTGGCTCACCATTACACCCAGCCCTTGATGCTGGGAAGTGCTACTGGGTGCCTGAGTTTCGGTTCTGCCCTCTGCCTGATTCATACCTGACTGGGCTCATTTCAGCACTTGGACATAGGGTTTGGCTTGCACTGATTTGATGGTTTTTAAAAGGCTTTCCTGTTTTGTTCAGGACTTTACTAGGCTCTGAGACTATAAAGAGATAGAGAACTGTGCAGGAGGAAGAGAGGTATCCACATCTTTGTTGATGCATGATGTAGTATATTTGTCTGGCTGAAACAATATCCATTTTCCCCAGTAATAAAAAGGCCCAGTTGAGTTCATTAAGGCAAAGTAGATTCATAGTTATTCGCCACTTGCTGCTGAAGAGTGATGAAAGGTAGAGAAAACTGCAGTATCCATTTAACTGTTTGCCCTTTTAATTTTGTTTTCATTATTCTTGTAGGAGAGTGATATTTTATTTATGTGTTCTGAGTTCTGTGCATAAATATTTAGTTCCACAAGTTACCCATATAGATGCAGGCTCTTTCAGCAATGCCTTGTCTAGACCTGTGCTTGGTTCTTCACAGCTCTCCCCAGGTACCGCTGTGCTGCAGCGCTAGGAAGAGTGGCTAACAGCGCGCCTCTCCTAGCCAGTCCCTGCCCTGAGTGAGCAAAGGCAGCTCATCTATGGAAGCCTCTTGCAGGATGAAAGAGGTTGGCTTTTTCAGATAAAGGGAGCTGAAGCTGTTCAGAGAGGGACTGCATGCTGCTGGTGGTGCTGTGGTCTCTTATCTATCCCGTTCTTTACTGAGATCCAGTGAAAAGGGGTTTTCGTGGATGCTCTTGATGTCGGATGCTAAGGCAGTGCGTTCTGACTGTTGGTGTGGTCACTGCGTGCAGGCAGGGGCTTGCCTGCTGTTCCCTCTGGCTCTGAGAACGTGAGTTTCCCTGGGGACGTGCTGGGTGGTTTCTCTGCCTGCAGACAAGGAGGCTCATTAGCACCATGGAAGTGCAAGGGAAAACTGTGGGACGAAAGCGAGGGCTTCCCAGCGAGGAGCCATGGGAGAAAGAGTGGGAATCCGGTTGAGTACTTGAGGGATGTGGGAGTCCTGCATCTGGGCTTCATTTTGCTTGGAGTTTGAACAGCGAGGGGCCTGTTTGGCGTGCTGACCGAGGACTGGGTACCAAAGAGGGAGGGATTGATGGTTTCCTCCACCATAGAGGTTGCTACACGGATTGCTTGTGATCAAGGTTGAATGCATTTGGCTTAAAATGGACTGAGCCGCATGCTGCAGGGAGCCTTCAGGAAAGAAAGAGGGGTTTGGTGCAAAGTGGGGTGACCAGCCCTGCTGTTGGTCCCTCTGCAGGAGGAAGGTGTCTGTGGGAGCATTGCCCATAAGGCAGCACCCCTTGCCTTATGTAGGAGACCTTATGTAGGAGGCTGTGGTCTTGCTACTTAAAGCGTAATAAGCTCCTGGTGTACTAAGGAATCTGGCACTATAATAATATGAATAATAAATATTAAGCAGATTTATATCTTGGCTCAATGCTACAGGGCAAGGAATGAGGAGGCGTGTGGATTCAGCCAGACACACCATCTCTTGCATGTTTTGCACCCCTGTGGCAGAGTTATTTTTACTGATCTGATCATTAATGTCTGAGAGGCAGGCGACACAGTGCATCCCAAGAGACCTTAACCTTTGTTTGGATTCATTATATACCCACATATACTATATAGGTATGGATCTCTGTAGAGCATCTGCATGGGCAAGTCAGCTGGTAGCTCAGGAAAGAGCCGTGTTGCTAAAGCAGCAAATCAGCACAGAGCTCTGTTTTAACATTTGCTTGTTTGATGAGAGCTATTTGCTCCCCAGCACGGGTACAACTGTGATGTGCCAGGGCACAGCAGCCCTGTGCTGTACTGCCTTAGAGATCTGGAAGGTGAATGGGTGCGAACTAGGTGCTGATACAGCAGGATGAGGATAATGTGCTGTAAGGAGAGGAGCCAGGGAGAGAGGGGCTGGTCACTACCAGGGCCATATATGTCTGTCTCACAGGCACAGTCTTGTGTACTCATGGGGCAGGACACAGAGGGTGGACGAGGGTAGGTGCATGTACAGGTTTTGCTTCAGAGGTCTGATTCTTTACTTCTGTTCCTGAATGTTGACTCTGCCAAAGCCAAGGATCAGGATCTGAAAGCCATATAACTTGTTTTATATCTAAATACTGCTCCTGCCCTTGGGCAGCACTTTGTGTAGGTAGCTGCTGAGCCATTCTTAATACAGATCTTTTTGTTTCAGAGAGTGAAAGCCAGTAGCAGGAGCTACTCTGTAATTTCTTTCATTATTTTTTCATATGTATATATGAATAAAAAAAAAGTCAATTACATGAATGAAAGATGCTTGGTTCCCTGCCTAACAGCTGCCAAAATGAATTCCAACTCCCAGCCAAATTCAGCAAAACTGGATTTTCTGCAGCAAGCTCCAGTGCAGCATGAGGGAGGGTTGTGCCTTCGTCTGCATTACAGATTACTGCTGCCCAGCCCCTTGCCCTTGGCTGTCTGTGTGGGCAGCTGAGGAAGGATGGATTTCACACACCCCATGCTGAGCTTGATTTCGCTGCGGAATAAGCCTGAATTCAATATCCTTAGCAGTGCCTTGCTGGAGTGAGTGCCATCACACTGCAAAGCAATGCTCGCTTGATAGAGAGCAGCTGTCTCGGCAGCTCAGAGCACCTGAAAACTTAGTGACGGCATCAGCAGTACTTTGAGCTTCAGTTTTGTTCCTCCCCATGGACCAATCAACTTGCATTTCAAGAACCATCTGAACTGGAGATTGACTTTGGATGTGGACAGGAGCCGGGTTGAGTTATAAAATGTGATTAAGCACACAGGAGAAGCAAGCCCTCCATGCAGGCAGCACCTGTGGGAGGGCAGGGAGCAGTTATAAGGCTGATTACTGAGGATGGGGCACCTGTGGGTACAGGGCTGAAGAACATGGTTTCCTGCTTTTTGGGAGGTGCATATCTCTAGTGACCATAATGGGATGTGAAGTGAGGTGAAGGATAGCCTTGCAGATTAAGGTAGCGACCCAAGTGTCTAAAGGTGGGTTGAGATAAAGCTGAGAAGGCAAGCTGAAGGATGGCAGATGGGAGGAGGAAGACAGCAAGGCAACTCTTAGCTTGTAACAGTCTGTTGGAGCAGAGCTGAGAGCCTCACACTGAATGTAAGGTAGGGTTTCTTTCTGTTTGGAGCAGCATGCCTTGCGCTCAGATGTTTATTCCTCATTCTCCTGCTGTGTAACTCTTGGCAAGCTCACTTGTCCTTGTTCTGTAGGTGGGTGGACTGCAAGCTCAGGGACCTGCTCTCCTGGATGCAATGCGTGCAGCGCTCAGCTCAGTGAGGTGTTAAAGACCTCTTGCAAGCGTTAGGCACTGCAGGGCTGTTGGGCAGCCTGCCCAGGAAAGGTGCTTTTGACCTGACAGAGCCCTTATGTCGGGAGTCCCTTCTGCAGCTGATTGCTCATGGCTCAGTTTAAGATAACCATACCCCTGTAAAGCTAAAAGCCCAGGCTGTCCTGGCTTGCGTTCAGAAGCTCCGGGTGTTTTGAACCTATAGCATCTGAAGAAGTCCCAGTCCCTGGAGCAGAGAACAAACCTGTTGACAAAGCTCCTTCTGTGCTGCTGCTGCTGTGCCCTACACAGGGCTCCAGCCTCTGCAAGGAGCAGGTCCTCTCCTTCCTGCAAAGCCTTGCTTCTGGCTTTGTTCTTCTCTTCTCCCTCACTGAGACCTCATTGCCATGAGGTTGGAGCTACCGGCTGAGATTGCTGGGGCAATGCTGAGGGAAAAGGGAAGGGTGGAAGCATGTGAAAGAATGGATTTTGCTTTTCTGTAGGATGTCAGCTGTGGCAAGCAGAGCTGCAGTCTGTGCTGATGGGCAGGGGAAGAACCAGTGTGCATGTGGGAGAGAAAGGGGGCAGCATCCAAGCCCTAATCCATAGCTGTGAGCAGGCAGGACAAATGGGTGCCCTCAGCCTGGATGCTGGGAAAGCCATCCAAGAGGGTGCTGCTAGAGAAGCAAAGGTGGCAGATGCTGATGTGTTAGCACAAAGATGGACTTGGGCATAGAGTGAAAAGGAAGCCACAGAGGGAGATCTGCAGTGCAGGAGCAGCTTAGCCCTGTGGTTGCCAGCTCTGACTTGACCCCTGCCAAATGAGGACTGTGGATGTAAGGGGGCTGCAGGGAGGGATGCCTCCTTTTCCCAAGGACACCACTAATGAATTCCTCCTGCACCTCCAGACGCTGTAGGGGTTTGGAGAGACTAAATGGAACTTTATGTGAAACTGATGGCTGAATGTCAATTCTGCTGTCGAAGCCAATTTGGGAGCTGGAAAGTGCTAAAAGAATTAAGGTTGTTAAATGGAAATAAGTCTACTTGGTTGAGATAAAATAGGGTCTAAATGAGTGAAATTATCTGTGGATTACCCTTGTTAGACTACTGCCTTATTTAATAAACTGAGTTTTAATCTGCTGCAGGGATTCCTGAAGGAAAAGTTTAGCCTATGGGGGTACATGAGTGTGATGAAGGGGATGGACCAGCTGTGCCATCATCCTTCAGAAATGGAGCCACAAGAGTGAAGGGGAAGTAACAGTTTGTCCATGAGTGCTTTGTGCTTTCATAAGCATCTCATTTGCTGCTTTGTAAATGGTTTGATTTACTAACCTTTAATTTACTACTAAGTTGCTTGGGTAGTTCTCTTTTGTTGGCAGAATAGGAGGCCACTTCTTGTTCATGATACCTGTTCTGGACATCATGTGCCCCTTGGGAGCATTTCTAGCACAGGGCCATGCAGCACTTACTGCTTCCTGGGGTAAACGTAGTCAGACCTCCCCTTTAGCACTAGAAAGGGGTGTGCAAGGAAGGGAATGAACTCTTGCTGTATTTAGAAGGCAAAGAGAGAGTGCTGGGATCTTGAGGGCTGCAATTTGATTGCGAAGACAGAGCCTAGTAATTATTAATGGGCACTGATTATTTGCTTCTGCAAGAACAGATCTGTTGCAGAAGAGCCACCAGGCACTTGTAGCTAACTTTAGCTGGCCCACCTGACTTAATGCAGATGTCACCTGGCATCCTGCATGTGTTCCTGCCCCATCTCTCTTTAGTGGCAGTCATGAAGGCATAACTGCTCCAGATGCTTCAGAAACTGTCTGTAGGGGAAGGACCTGTTCTTAGTGTTGAGCAGTCATCTTTCCGCACTGTAGGACTCTGCTCTGGGCTGCTGGAGCCATATCATGACTTTGGGAGCTTAGGGCCTATGGGAAGGGTGCATGGCTTAGAGGAGAGGGTCTGAATGCAGAGTAAAGAAGGCTAATGCACAAGGAGGGATGAGGCTTGATTTTCCTCTTAGTTGTGTACCTCTGAGGTTTCAGAATAACTTTATGTCCTGTACTTGGAAGATTCAAGACTTTTCAGGCTGTTTTCAGACAGTTTTGAGAGAGAAATCAACTCCGAACTCATTGGTGGGTTATGAGACTCAGATGGGATGCAAGAGATCCGGGATCAGACTCCAGCCACTGTAGAAATGTGTGGGTAACCTGTCTGCGTTATGCTCCTGTCTGTTCAAAGGAGACTGCCTTCTGTAGATACCATGTCTTTGGTAGCCCTTGTTGTTGTCAGGGAAGCTAATAGTATTGGGTAGCAGGCAGAGCTGAGCCACCGCCTGCCAGAGCCATCCTATCCTGGATTGTGCCTCGTTTCCTGGGCCTGTCCTGACCACCTGGTCTCCATAGATAGTGCAGTTTGTTGCATCTCATGCTGCTAAAGTGGCTCTCAAGGAAGAAGTTAGAGCTGGGACAGCAGGACAAAGGCAAGGAAGGGACTCCATCTGCGCATGTGTTTTTCTCTCGTGGGGGGGATTGCTGTTCACTGCCCTGTGTTGTAGCACAGTGAGGAATCACTGGAGCTGGGCTGGATGCGCCGTGTCCTCTGGAATTATCTCTGGGTTGCTGTCACAGAGGTGCAGGCCAGCATGAATGCCTAAGATCTAGCCTGAGGCTCATCCCACATGATCTTAAGGCTTCTGTGATCTTCTTGCCAAGCCCAAGGGATAATGAAGTCTGAAAAGTCATAATGTGGCGTCAGCTTAGGTTTGTCTGGGGATCTTCACGTGTCTTACAGATTCCACCCCCTTCCCAGCCCTGAGTTGTGGTTCTGCTTGGCAAGAAGGAACCACTCACCCGTACCCGTCAGCACCACAGCTCACTGCTAGAAGGTTTTATAGTCTCAGCATCTTGCAGAATCGGTGCTTATGGCTGCACATGTGTGCATGCCACAGTGTTTGACAGCACATTTAACCTCCACCTTGTACCAGATCTGATTCATACGTGCCTAATTGAACCATGGCAGGATGTGCCTCATCACAGTTCTTCATTTACCCTGCCGTATGGTTTTCTGGTCGTGTTCAGCTGCCCCACACACCTTCCCTTTTGACCTTTTTGAAGTTCTTTCTGCCATTTGGTTTTGGAACATCTTGTTCCCCATCCCTTGCACTGCAAGGCAGTTTGCAGACCTTTAACATTTAGTATCTGTTGTGTTTCTATCCATTTCAGTGGCACGTGGAGTTTTTGGCATGCTCGTTTCATTGGGGGCCCTGGTACAGAGGGAAGAAGTGCTTTGTTATTCCAGGCATGTTTAGAGATGCCATCATTAGCAATCACACAAGACAAAGCCAAAGAACGGTTGAGTTGGCACTGAAAAGCCTTGTAGGACTTGTGCAGAGTCTTGGGTATCCCATACAATAGCCATCCCAGATAGCTCACCAGCCCCACTTCAGTGCAGAAGCTGGTGTTGGGCTTTTGGGACAGGATGAGACCGCAGTGTGTGGCTTTCCCAAGCAATAAGCAGTGCCCTGCAGCTCTTGTATAAGAGCTTGCCTCCAAGTCCCCAGCATGACCAGTCTTTGAGAGGTAATGCTATGGGATAGCTGCCTACCAGGTCTGGCAGAAAGAAAGCACTGTGGTTGTCCAGCTTGGCATGGCTGAGGAGCATTAGCAGGGTAGGATGGGACTGAGCTGAGTGCCTTGGGTTTTGGAGCAGAAAGCTTGTTTTCATTGTGATGGCTGTGGCTGAAAAGGCTGTTCTTCTCTTATGCGTTTAAATCCCATGAAGCATCTCATTAGGAACAAATGATGCCTCAGGCAAATAGAGCTATAGAGAAGTAATCTTTATTAAGCACCCTCAGCGGTCAGAGTTACTTGATGAGCTCCGGAGTTTTATTTGTAGGCAGCTTGGGTTGTTGTTTAGCAGTAAAATGCTTTGAACTCCCTCTCTTCCCTGTCTCTAGGTTACTGTTTTCTATTTCTGTGTGGTTTTAGTCCCTACAGCCCTGCAAATACTGCTGGTAAAATCATTAACACTGGGAACAAAAAGGATGGAGGAGACTGGGTAAGGAACATGCAGCCAGCCATGCCTGGGGAAGGTGCCTGCAGCACATCATGAGTTGCCCTGAGCAGGATGCAGGCACAGCTGTTTCCATGGGAAGTGGTGCACAGAACCCAGAGATTGATGTGGAAAGAGGAACTTCTGTTTCTGCTTCAGTGCAGCATATTTGAGGTAGAATTTCCACTGGGAAAGCAGCATGTCATCTTGGAGCAATCATCTCTGCTTCTCCATGCTGGCACCTATAGTAAGCTGGAGGGCTGGTTGTCATGTCTGGACTCTGCAAGTTCTCCACAGGTGATAGAAAATGGGCTGTAAACTGTAAGAAAAAGGGAGAAAGATGACTCCATGGTCATTATACTTGGCTTTATGAAAAGAAAATGAAGGCAGGAGATTCAAAAGTTCACCTGCATCTGTCTTGTCAGGCGTGTGAAGCTGACATGAGGATGGAGTCCTTACAGGCTCCTCTGTGCTCTTCATTTTTTGGTTGGTTGGTCGTTCCCCCCCGCATTTACTTAACAGCCTGTATTTGATCTGGAGGAGCAATCACTATTTGTCAAGCAAGAGCTTTTTGGTCATGTCAATCAGCTCTAGCATTCATAGTCCATAGGAGCTTTTTGGCATCAGAGTAAATGCCTCTGCAAAGTGCAGCAGTAAGAAGGGCTCAGTCAGTTCCTTGCACAGAGGTCGTATCAGATGCTTTCAAAGCTCTACACTATGATGGGGACCTTTTAGGCGAAAGACATTTTCCATGGGGCAGCCATGCATTGCTAGAAATGGCTTTGAGCTGGTTGTGGTCCCTCTGCTGCCTTCACTTCTCTTCCTCCTCATTGCCTAGCTCCTGCCCTTTCAGATGGCAAATGCAAGAGGTCGGTGGGTGTTTGTTGTGCTGGAACTGCTGAATGTATTGCGTGAAAATGGGTAAGCGTTACCAGGCATTGGCTAGCGGCACAGAGTGTTTGAGCAGGAGTTCGTGCCACTGAGCATGCTTTTGGAAGATGTGCCCTGATGCTTGGGGAATCAATTAACCTCAAACAAATGTGGTGCCTTTATTTAGAAGAGCACTGGCTTTGAGAGTCTCCTTCCCTGCTACTGAAACAAGCCACCTCTAGGGTGAAGCACGGATGCTTTCTAACACCGAAAGGTGAAGAGAGAACAAAAATAGATCCATAGCAAAACTCCATCAGATATGCAAGAAAGAGCATCTGTGTGACTAACACCCGGAGCCCTTAAACAGTCATTTGTTGAATATATAGCTCTACACTTCTGTTTTAGATGTCCTGGTGCTATTCTTTGCTTTTCCCCAACCCCGTCTAGAAACATTCCAGCATTATTCCTGCTTGAAAAGGCAGAACTGGCTCTCTGTGCTGAGCTACAGCCAGCACCTGCAGGGAGCTGTGCAACAGGTTACTGTCTGCTTGCTATTTTTGCTGCCTTTCGAAGGGAGAGCAGAGCAGTCTGTGTAGATGAGTGCATGCTGTGGGATGTGCATCCTCCCCTCCCTGCTTGCCCAGGTCAGTGCAACCTTTCAGGGCTAAAAGCGCAGGCTCCGCTGCGAAACGTGATAGTTCATGGTACTTCACTCTTGACACGTGGAATATCATTGCTTCTCTGCTGGTTTTCGAGATCTCTGCTGGAGCTCGATTGAGCACGGTCGGCACTGCCATGCTGAGAAGCATCATTAGCTTCCTGACAAGAAGTTTCTTAACCACCAGGAACACCCTTTCCAGGTTTAGGCTGAGGAGATGAGTTTTGCTTTCAGGTGCAGAAATGGAAACCTCAGTGAAATTAAGCACAGGCGTTATTGGTTCCTGCACCTCTCCCTTCTTTCCCTTCCCGTTCAAAAGCCAAGTGGATACCTGGCTTCTGAGACATCTGTGTTGTCTGTAAAATACAGCCATTTCCAGGAGCAGTACCAACCTCTGGCTTTGCCTTCTCAGAAGATCTCTCCCCGGTAGTAAATCTGAATGTGTTCAGTTAAAAGCTGAGACTCTGGAAATGTAAAAATGTTAGCATTGGGTTTGTGTATTTTTAGAGCCAGGATATCAATGTGTGAGTGGTTGGGACCAAGTGGATTTCCTATAGCACAGGAAAGGATGTCTCCTGGAGACCAGCAGGGTCTGATAGCTGGGATTGTGGTACAGGGTTCTGGCTTTTCTCCTTCTTTTTGTAAGCCTGGGCTCAACACACACGTGCTTTAGGTTTCAATCTCAGCAGGCTAATCTGCTTTCTGACCTAGTGATTATTGGTTTACTTCATGCAAGTCAACTGCACAAGTGCTTCCTTAGAAGAGCCAGGCTAGGTGACTAGAAGAGGTTCATTTTGTTCTTTCTATCATGTCTTCCATTTGGTGTAGGGCTGGATTTCTTGGGTTTGCTGTCTGTAGGAGGCCTGAACCCCGTTACTGCATTATATCTGTAATATGGCAAAATCCCTTGGCCTGGAGCAGAGAGGTGTTGTGAGGGAACGCAGTCAATGTGCTGTAGCATGGGGAGGCAGGAGCTGGCCAGCCCCACTTGAGGCTGGATGGATTTGGATGGGACTGTAAGGCACAGCATTTGCTGAATCACATTCTTCTTTGCCCACATTGTTCCCCAAAGTCAATCTGACCCTGCTTTGCACTGTATTTCCATGAAAGCTGGAGGGTGCTGAGCATCTTGCAGACATCAGAAACCTCTTTTAGGCTGGGATTATCCAACTAATCTTGTGATTATGGCGATAATCCCCTTTGCAATGGTGCCCCTCTCTGAGGAGCTCTTCCCTCAGGGACTTTCAAGTCCCAAATCATATTTTCTCCTAATGCTTAAGTACTCGATATTAAATTAAGGCACTCTCAAGGATCAGAGGTGTGCAAGTCCTCTGGTATTTATAGCTTTGGAATCTCTGGTGTGTCATCCATTAGGGCTCCTGTTAGGGATGGAGAGTGAGGGGCTCTCCTATTGCAGAGGAGATGCCTTTTCTGGCATGCGCCCATGTCCTTGTGGCAGAGGGAGCGAGCTGGAGCTGACCCACCAGCCTGGTCAGCGATGCCTGAGCCTGCCAGCTTGCTGCTTCAGGGGTTGGAAGCAGCCAAAGAGGGCAGGCACCTGATGTTCCCCTGCCTTGGAGGGCAGGCAGGGAGGCAATAGAAGCAGCGCTGCGCTCCGAGTTGTAATCCCTTCCCAGTCCTGCTGCCAGGTACTTGGCGGCAAGTAAATGTTTTGCTCACAACTCATTGGAGGTGGCATCTAACCAGATGTGCTCTCACTTGGTACAGCAGGAGATTTATTTGGTTGTCCATTTATAGCTTATTATTTTCTTCTGTCTCCCCCCTCCAGCCGCCCCAAATTAATAGCAGTTTGCTATCCACGAGGGTATACATTTTCTTCTGATTAAGTGCCATTTAGCCGTTGGCTGCTTGCTCATTTTACTTTTATAGACACATTTACAGCAGCACAGACAGAGGCACAAGCGCCTGGGAGCAAGGGTAAGGAGAATGGAGAGTCGCAGCAGCTCGGTTAGATTGGATGTTAATAAAGTTCCCAGCTAAGCTGCATCACAACTGTTCCTCACAGCGGAGATGCTGGAGGTGCGCAACTTCTCACCTGGTGGGACAGCCGGCGGGAGGCTTGTCATTACATCCTTGGCCATCGGGATGTTTGAATTCCATGTAGCCCGGAGCTTGTCTTTCCAGGGTGAGGAGCGATTTCCCAGCTTTCGGCAGCTGCTAATTAGTTGCAGATGATGAGATAATTTATAAGAATTAGGAGTGATTTTCTCCATTGTGCTAATATCGCTTGGCAATAAACCCGCGCTTTTCCAAGGGTGACTTCTCTCTAATGTAGGGATCAAGGCTAAAAATACAGACGTGTGTGTATATCAGTAGAGCGAGAGAACGTGCTTCTTAACCACATGCAAGGAGGTGTTTCAGACTTTCATTTGAAGCATAAGAATGGATTCAAATTGAAATGCAGATTTCACTGTCACTTACGGCAGCGTATGGAGAAAATGCTTGATGGTGTCACCTTGGTGGCAGGGCAATAGAAAAACCCTCTGCAGCATGCTGTGGAAGGAGGTTTGAACGTGGAGCAGACAGCTTGCCTGACGTGGCAGATTTGGCAGTGAATCAGCAAAACGAAGGTGGTTTTCATTCCCTTCCCCAGGAGTGACAGTGATTCATTGCCAGTTCATAGTCATGCAGGAGTAGCAGCTCGTGGGGAGACTTACAAGAGGAGTGTTTTGTCTCTTGTGAAGGGTGCCTGGGGGGCAACAGGATGCATGAATGAGAGGAAGAGGTGGAAGAGAGTGTCAGGGAAAGGCTCAGCAACAGTGCTGCTTATCCAGGGGCTTGCTGTGGCAATGGAGTCGAGATGCAACTCCTCATCACTGGGCGCATGTCCCACCTATCGTGCGGTGGGGTTGAGACACAGTGGTGGGATTTGTTCCCCATGCCGCATCAGTGTTTGAAGGTGAATCCTGTGCTGTGGCATTGCTGCTGGGCTTCTCTCCCTCACATGAGCCTCAGGCATTGCTTGTTCCTTCAGCTGGCCTAAGAGTAAATCGAGCCCTCAAGTGCGTGCCTGTTTCTTTCTGGTCTAGTGAGAACTGAGAAGCAGGAGCGTTGTTGCAGTTGTTCAGAAAAAAGGCGTTCATTAGCCTGAAGAATGAATTTTCCACAGACTCAAAAGGCTTCCAGTGCTCCATCACATTCCTAATGATTTTGTCACGCTGTTAATCCCTCAGGTGAGTGGCAGCATTTTGATATCAGCGAACAAATTGTGTTTCCGCATAGATAACCCAATAGAGAGTCAAGCATGAGAGCAGAAAACAATTCATCAGCTCCTAATGGAGCCTGCAGGTTTCAAGCAGGGCTGGATTCAGCTGTGTTGCAGAAGGGAGCCTGCGCCTGGAGCAGTCTCTGTGAGCCCTGGGTGCCCGGAGGAGAGCGTGTCTGCATGGGGCAGTTGTGCAAGTGCACGCGGGTAACCTTGTTTGGCTTGTGGTGATGCCCAGGGTTGCTGTACAGCGTTACTTATACCAAGAGGTAGTGGAAGGTTTGCTGAAGGGCAAATCATGAGCAGAGTGGGGAAGGTGGAGAGCATCAGTTGCTTTGTGACTCTCCTGATAGGAGAACCAGAGAATGCTCATAGGAGCCAAGTTGAGAACAAACAGCAGGATGGTGGTTTAGAGCAACAGGTGATTGATGTGTTGAGCTCAAAGGATGCTGTGGGTACAGAAAGTTTTCATAGATTTAAGGGGAAACTGGGCAAGTGCAGGGCAGAGAAAGGCACTTAAGAGTTATTAAATATATAAACAACATCAGTTTTAGAAGTTTCCTAACCTGAGAGTAGCTGAAGGCTGGGAGGCCATTAGTAGGAATTATTGGATGGACTTCGCATTTGACAGTAACATTTGTTCTTGCGATCCAGATCTGAAGCAGAGGCACAGAGAAAATGGGAAGAATTGCCTGTAGCAAGCTCTCAAATTAGCACCTCTATCTCCCAGGTCCTGAGCTAGTGGACTGTCCATCAAGACTGAAAGGTGTGCAAGTCATGTGGGCTGTTGCAGCCTGCTCTGGGAAGCTGGAGGAGGTATTTGCACAAGCCCAGCACTGGAAACTGCTGCTGGAAATTATTCCCTAGTTTTGAGGAAGCAGAATTAGTTTAAACCCAGGTTTATTTTATCTTGCATGAAACAGAACATCCTTCTCCTGTTCGGGCAGCTCTGCGTTCATTTCTTCCTTTTAATGCCATCTTTAAATATCTGCTTCATCAATAAGTGATTCTCTCTTGCACTTTGGAGTTATCTTGCTCTCCCAATCTCTCCTGCCCTCTCCATGCATCAGTTTTAGTTGCCACTTTTCTCGGAAAAGCATGTTGTGTTCCTTCAACCTCTGCGTAGATGTTGATCCATAATTCTTTCCAGCATTTTATTAGCCTCCCTTGGATCCCTCCTAATTTAAACATCTTTGGGTTTATAGCTTTGTGCCTCTTGCTTTCTCTCTCTGTATATACACAGAGCTGTGAGCGCAACCTCATTGAGACTCCATTAGGAGGATTTATATCCTGGCCTAATCTTATCTATGATATGCCTTTGAATCTTTCCTTACTGCAAGTCCTTTTCTCATTCAGTCTCTCATACATCATCATGCAAAAATCCTGGCTAATGCCTGTCTCTGGCCTTGTTGAAATGAGGTGGATCTGAGTGACTGCTCATGTGCTTAAAGGAACAAAAGGTGGGGCAGGGGAAAACAACTGATGCTTGCACAGTTCCACCTTTCCAAAGGAGGATTTTGCATCAGGCTTCTGCAGGGAGGCAAGTCCATCTAGTCCAGAGAGGGAGATCTGCTGCGGGTGGATTAGGAAGCCTTCTGTGGCAGGAGAATCTATGTGAATCATAGAATGGTTTGGGTTGGAAAGCACTTTAAGATTATTCAGTTCCAATCCCCTGCCACAGGCAGAGACACCTCACAGCAGATCATGTTGCCCAAGGCTCTGTCCAACCTGGCCTTGAACGCTGCCAGGAATGGGGCATTTACCATTTCTCTGGGCAACCTGTGCCAGCACCTCAGCACCCTCAGAGTTAAGAATGTCTTCCTTATACCTAACCTGAATTTTCCCTGTTTAAGTTTGAACCCATCACCCCTTGTCCTATTGCTACAGTCTCTGATGAACGGTCCCTCTCCAGCATCCTTGTAGGCCCCCCTCAGGTATTGGAAGCTGCTCTGAGGTCTCCACTTAGCCTTCTCCAGTCTGAGTGTGTGTGACTAGTGTTGTGATGTCAGGCTAAAACAGGTCAAGCTGCCATCTGTGGGCTTCAGCTATGGCTGGACAAAGCAGAGGAGACGTGGAGAGCTAATGAGGAAGGAACCAGGTCATCTTATTAGCAAATGATGCTTGCAGAGCATCTCGGTCCTCTTGCCCTTCAGGTCAATAAAATGAACACTTCTTACGGCTGAATCAGAGACTCCACAACTTCATTACATGTGTAAAATCAATCACCATTATCTAGCTCTCTTTCTATTGATCCATGCTTCAGTATGTTGACACGTTCTGGCAGGTGGCTATGAGCAGAGAGTGGTCTTATGTCTGCGTGCCATTTTGCTGAGGTCCATTAGAAGACACCCTGAACAGAGTGGTCTTTTCCAGATGGGTCAGACCTTCCTTGGGTCTTTCATCAGGGCTCTCTGCAGATGACTTTGCCATGTCAGCACACTGCTGCTCAGAAGGTGTATTGGAGCAAAGAGGCCACAAGCTATGCGGGAGGGTCAGTTTGCAATGTAAAAGGCAATGCAGCCTTGTGAGCAGGGTTACTGAGGGGAATTTGTAGCTTCCGGACTGCTGCTGGGAGCCTTGGATGTAAATGACAACGCAGCTAATAAGGTCTAATTGGCTATTAAAGGAGGAAGTGGCCCTGGAGATGCTAAGGGCCAATTAACCCTGGGAGCCGGGAGCGTGACACTGTATTGCTGTGCAGTGATGTGTGCATGAGGCTTTCATAAATGGATATAGAAAAGGAGCAGTGGAGGTCCATACGAAAATCCTTTTGAAATAGCTTGGGATACTTCGGCCATACAGCAAGTTAAGTGTTCACTTGCCTTTGTAGCAGACTGGAGGCTGGATTTGTGGCTGACTAGCGTGGGTACACCCAGCACAGATCTTACAGAAACCCTGTAGGGATCAAAGGGGTCCTAGTGGGATGAAACATCTCGGGCGGCTTTTTGTTTAACTGTCTGCTTTGCTCTTAGGAACTAAAAGGTGGGACAGATCCATAGGGAAGCCTTATTCCTGCCTGTTGGAGTATGTTACTGCCCGTAGGAGGTTGCGGCAGGCTGTAATTGAGGCTGATGCTCAGTTAAACCCGGTACAGGGTGACCACGCGCAGCCATGGAGCAGCTGGAGGATAGTCACACGGCTGGGGACCAGCAGGGAGGCATGTCTGCTCCGAGAGCAGATGGGCCTTGGGAAGCTGAGATTGCTTCTTGAGCAACCCAGTCCAAAGCTTGTTGAAGGCAACAGAGGACTGTGGGCGGCTCAATCAATCATTCTGCATCAAAACCTCATCCGAGATCAGGGCTGGTGTTTTGACACAGACTTGTCACTGATTTGAATAAACAAATTGTGTCTAATGGCTTTGTCCCCTAATTAATGCCAGCACCTTCTTATTAAAGGCAAATTAAGATACTTAATGTTGCAAAACAAGCTACCTATTTTCAGAGTTGGTTTCTTCGCTTAGGAGTGTGCAGACAAAAAACGGGATTAGGTGGATTTGACTAGGAATTGGGACCAGACATCATGTGGGCTGTGTGGCATACGTTGGAGTCTCTTGCTTTCCAAATCCTTATTGCGCGAGGCTGGTTTTGTGTGTTGCTGTTGTGCTGGTGGTCTCGCTCTTGTTTCTCTTCCGCCCACTGATTTTATTACTTCTGATTTCTGCAGTTTTGCTGCTCTGAACTTTGGCTATTCTGTACCCCAGGGAGCTCGGTCGAGTAGGAGTTGAGTTTGACGCTGGGGCTGAGCTTACGGATTTGGAGGAATGGCAAGATTGATATTGTTTGTCTTCTGCTTGGCTCTTTGCAAAGTAGAAAGAGCAGGATTGTGACTTTAGGGTCTGTCCTACAGTAGCACACTCATGGTTTGACGTGTTCCAGTTGAAGGAGTAAGATTGATATACTGCCAGCAGCACAGTTCTCACTGTAGTTTTCCATGAAAATCAGAGCTGAGTGTAAGAAGAGAGTTGCTGTCCTCATTTCCTGATGATCCCCAAGGACATTTCTCTCTTGAGTTCAGGAAGCAGAAGTAAAGATCTAGTGCTAGCCTCAGCAGACAGCCAAAACTGGTTAGCTTCTTTAAACCCAAGCATCTTTTAGTCTGCCTGGGTGATGAGACTCCTATTGACAATCCCTGGTTTATGCGCTTGCTGACTGGGAAGTGAGCTGACCTTGGCTGGAATTCCCATTCAGAAGAGCCAGCAAGATCCATTGCAGCCATCATGGACAGGGACCAGCCCTCCAGGGCTGAGTCCTGCTGTAACCCTCTGGCTCTGGGGGGACAGAGAGGGGTTTCGGAGCTTGCTTTTTATCTTGACTCATGTTCAAAGGAGACAAAAGCTTCTTTAAGCCACGTAGCCCGAAGCTCTGTGCTGAAATAATTTCTGTTACCTTTTATCTGCCTCAAAGGAGCACTTACAAAAATCACCCTGCCCATAGCGGGCAACCTGATGAGTCCAATTTGGTGGTATGAAAACACAGCCACTTGGAGCTTTCCAATCCATGCTCTGGCTAATTAGATATACTTCCCTTGCTAGCTTCTGCCCGCTGTGCAGCGTTGCGTGCACTCAAACACCCTAGCAAGAGCAGGAGGTGTCTGTATGCACATTTTGGTTGATATGTTTGTGGAGGGTAGGAGTTGATGTTCTTAATTGCCAAGCCAACAGAAAATAGGATGCTCCATCTCCAGCTGTAGAGGCAGCATGTCTTTCACGGCTTCTGCAGTCTTCGACAGCCCACAAACAGCAGCGTGCGGGGTAACATCCTGGTCTGCTGCTCTCTTTTGGCTTGCTCGTGTGTTTGTTTTGGTAACCTGTGTTTGCAGGCAACACTGGAGAGGCTTTTGGAGGAGGAAGGATAATGTTCTCCAAGGGGAGCTCGCTGTGGGTGGTAGGAGACTGCAGGGACAGAGTGAGGATGGCAGGACTCCAGGGCTTGTGCCTGAGCAGCAGGCATGCAGCAGCTCTGGGTCACTGCCACTTCCAATCAGTAGGCAGAGGGGATGATGGCATCCCGCATCTGCAGGAGATGAGGCTGTGCACTTGAGGGGACCACACTGGAAGCGTTGCCATAACTGTGCTGCCATTGCATCTGACCCTCCCAGCATTTGCATTTACAGTTGTCAGGGCGTGTTGTCTACAGCACAGAGATGGAATTGACCTGAGTGGTTTGTGTATGTGTGGATGCAGCATGGGCTGAAAGAGGGCACTGGGTATGGCTTGCGGGTCTGGGCATCCAAGTAACACTTCCATGCCTAGGACTGACACTGCGGTGCCTTTCCATCAGCACTGAATTGCTTTTGAAAATGGACTTTGTTAGAGGCTTGCTTGTGGAGAAAGGAGGACTGGTTTTTCTTAGGAGATGACAAAGCTCCTAAGAGCTGGTTTCCTTGAGGACGGAAAATGTTCTCTGTGCTCCCTGCTAGAGGGATAAGACAGGGCCTCCAAGCACTGAGTTTACCCTCCAACAACGGGTTGTTTCATGCCCACTTCCTGATGCCCCTCGCAATGCATGTCCTGTCTACACACACATCTAGCACAGACATCAGCTGTGGGGGAAAGGCACAGCAATTCAACAGGGTCTGGCTGAGGTTTTCACCCAGGCAAGAAAGAAATTGGCTGCTCCTGCTGCTCTCTTTGCTAAATTGGCAGTACCTGGAATAAGGCCAGCTTGCTCTGGGAGACACCTATTGCTTCTCCAGGGAAATCTCGGAGGGGACCTGGGGAACAAGGTTGGCTTGTGGTTGTGGTAAGCAGTGGGATCTTGTAAAGGTTAATTGCATCCAGCTGATGTGCTACTGAAAGACAGCTTTTGGGGGATGAAAAACCCCTGCAAAACTGAATCCCTGGTGTTGCAATAGGCTCTGCCCTAGGCGTGCACACGTTCCTGCCTCTCCCGCTCTGTTGGGATAAGTGTGCACATCATTTAGGTGCCCAGGCAGCAGTTTACAACAACAGTCTCATACATGTTTATATTCTCCTAGGGGTAAGCGCTCATACTCTGATAAGCCTAAGAATATCATCAGTTGTGCCTCTAATGGCCAAGCACATGTTGCAGATTTTGGCTTAAATGAAATCTGATGCATTCAAAAGCTGCACAAATCTCTTAAAGAAAATGAGGTCTTAGCAGGAAGTCTGAAACCAAACAGAAGGCTCTTTATTGGCCATCGGATGCTGTTTTGCAAAGGATACTGCAGGTGGCTGTTTCTATGTAGTAAACCACGTAGGGTTGGTCTGTATGTGTTTCTTCAGACAGTTAAGAAACCAATGAAGTTAAATTGGTAGAACTATCTAATGTGATTACTGCAAGATGGGGATAAATGTGGTTTCATTAGATCTTGTTTTGAAGTGGGAGACTGTCATTTTCTGATGGAAAGCTAAGATGACAGGGAGCATTGGTATTTGAAGTGCCTTTTTAAAGGATGACCTGCTCTGTCTTCTTGACATCAAACATATGTGTGCAGCAAGAGAGCACTGGTTTATGTATTTCCTGGCGCAGCAAAAAATGGAAAACTCCATTTTTAGTCTGAAGTTTTCTAGCAAAGAATTTCACAAGGGAGGGAAAAATAACTCCAGATAAAAGTGCTTGAGCATGATGTTTATAGCAGGGTGTGTTTGCAAAACCTGGTCTTGAGCTGAGACCTGAGTTATGTGCAGGCATCTCCTATGCAGTGAACCCCAGGTATAGCCTGCAAGCTCCAGTTGTGGAAGGGTAAGCTGTATAGTGGTCTTTGAGGTGCTCAAGGAGCGTGAGTCCACCAATGAGGGATATACAAGCTCGTGCATACAGGGTATCCCAAGTCAAATACTCTTCATTGTGGGTTTTAGTCTTGGTGGAAGCTCCTTCATTGGTGGCATGTGCAGGACAAGTATCTGATGTTCCTGTCTTTGAGGTTTCAGGATTTAGGGAGATAGAGGCTATGTCCTGGGATAACTCCCGTCCTTGCCCACCCTGGAACAAGGATTCTGAGTTGTAAAGATGGTTTCCTCTAGTGCTGGTGGTCTCCTTGCCAGCGAGAAAGAACCAGATCTTGCCCCTTTGGAGCCATGTATACCTGCCTTGTCTCTTCTAGGGAGAAGGCTCAAAGCTGATGCTCAGCTCCAGTGTGGTTCCTTTGCCTCCTGGCTCCAGTCTTGCTGTTGGTTATTAAATGATTCACAGGGACTTCCCATCGTCCCTGGGATGTTAATTAAAACATTTCCAGCCTTCAAAATTCCTTATGCGCTGTTGGTCTTGTGCAAGAGGCTACAAAGTAGATTGGTGTTTATGCTGTTAATCCCCTGATACCTCCAGGAGACCAGCACCGGAGCAGGGCACAGATTGATTTTTCCTGGTGGTCACGAAGGAGAAATGCAATGTCAGATGCCCCCTGGCCAGGAGATGAAATCTGAGAGGGTGTGGGTAGAAAAGCACCAAGGAGGATGAGAGAGAAAAGGGATGGCTGGGATCCCATTACAGCAAAGATGATATGCCATTGAATGAGTAACACTGATGGAAAATGTAGCAAATGATTAATGCTGCAGCCAGGGTGATTGTTTGAAGGACTGGCTTTTCTGGTGTGAAAAGATTTACAAGTGAGCTTTCAGTAAATAAAGGAGAAATTGGCCCTGAACTTCAGGGCTAAGATTTAGCAGCTGAAATTGAAATAAAGACGGGGGGGGGGGGAATATTGGTTTATGTACTTGAAGGAAAGAAAACAGTTTTTCAAGCTGCATTTCACTTCAATACCAACAGGAAGGGCTGGACTGGAAATACTTAGGCCATAGAACTAAGAGAACACCTCACCAAGGCTGCTTATGGCAACCTGGCCATCAAACTGTCCCATGTAGAGCAAACAGGGACCTTGCTCATGTAATCCCATATAAGTGTAATTTCAGTCCCTCTTTTTGTGCTGTTACAAGCATTAAAGAATTCACTCTTTGGGTAATCCCTGGTGTAACTTTTGCTGGTGCAAAACTGCTTATGCAAGGTTGTCTGGAGTTTGCTGTGTACGTGGTGGTAGCAGCCACAGCTTTTCTGAGCAGCGGATGCTTCTATGGGTCTGGGATTAGTTCATTTCCTTCATGGATGTTGGGTAGCCAAGGCAAGTTAGAAATCTCTTTGTGATGGGCTGACTTCATTGCAGTCTGTAACTGGGATTTGAGGCTGTCAGAAGAGCATGTTTGTGTACCCTAATGATCCCATTTCTCTCTATCCATCTCATGATCTTTCTGCTCTTTTCTTCAGGAGTACCTTTTCCACTTGGTTAAATCAAAGTGCAAAGCTCTGGTTATTTGAGTTAGTGACCCTCAAGATAATTAAGACCAGGGCAGATGGGATGCCATCAAGCATCAGCTTTTGATGCTTGTTCTGTGGGGGTTTTACCCATTATGTGTGTGGATGGGTGCAGAAGACTGGGTTCATTAATAGGAGCAGAGCAAAGGCAAGCCATGTTCTAATAAGCTGCTGTTTGGAGCTTTTATAATGGCCTCTGGAGCTGCTTGTGGCTTCCAGGGTGTGGGCAGGGTCACCCTTTTCTTCCTTGTTTCTCCCTGGATTCCTCTGGTGAGGATCAAGAAAGCAGTTTGATGTGGAGGACAGAGGTCTGGAAGTGGACTCACAGGTTCAGGTTCCAGCTGTGCCTCACGTTTGTGTTGGGACCAGGCTGGGAACAGGGTTGTCTCTTCCCAGCCATGCAAAGATCAGAGCCACTGGGGGCTTGATACCAGGAGCTCAGGGGTACGTTGTGTATGCAGAAGCTGGCAGGACAAGAGGGGAAGCGGATGCTCTGTTTGCACCCTCTGTCCCTCTCTGCCCACAGTGGGAAGGACAGCATTCCCAGAGGAGCTGTACCCCTCTGCCTTTGGAAGCCCACAGGTTAGGAGTGTGTCATGGGAACCCATGAGCATGGAGCTGAGCTCCGGGCTGCTGATGCTATGATGAATACTGCAGCAGGGCTTGTTCTGCTGGAGAGGAGCCTTTACTCCAGAGACATTAAACATTAATAGCAGCAATAGAGACACAGATAAATAAGAGCAAGTTATAAACTGTTCATTCTGAGGGCATCGCTGTTAACTCTGACAAACTCATGTTACAGCCAGCTTGGGAACATGGGCCAAAGGCTGGTATCGCGTTTAAATCCCTGGATTTCTACCTGTCTTTAGAGTTCCTGACTGTTTGCCCAGCTCTGCCCTGCAGAAAACACCTTCCTAGCCACGATCAGGCCCCTGCTGCAAAGTGGCAAGGTCTTTAACCTGACACTAACGCTCATACTTGGTCTGAGCTTCCCTGGAGGCTGCCATCTGCACATCGTGTTTTCTCATTCTGCTTCAGCGCATCTGCTTTATTCAGGAGTTTGTTCTACAAGTTCCTAGATAGCTGAAAACTTACCTTCAGAAATCAGCTCTTTTTAGCCTTGTATCTTGCCAGGTCATTATAAACTATCCAGGTGGGATTGTCTCAGTGCATCAGCACGGGGCAGGACAGCCCGGTGCTGTTGGAGATGGTAGGGATGCTTTGGTAGGATGAGACCTGCCGTGGGCTGGTCTCAGCTGGTGCTAAGAAATGCTGTGTTGGTGGAGCTGTAGGTGTTCAGTTCACTCTATGGGGCATCTATGACCAATGAATGTTTGTGGTAGTTCACGAATCTGACAGGGTTTTGCATGTTTAAACCTTACTGTTTAATGCTGGAAATGCCTCAGGCTTTTGTGATAATAACTGGACCATCAGCACAATTCCAGGAGCTGGAAACTAAATGTTTCCAGTGTAAACTGAGAATCAGTAACAAGCATTGTGTTTGCTACTTAGATTAAACAGCTTTCAGATGAGAAATGGTTGTAAACCCCTATTTGAGTAATGCAAAGTATTATTGACTGAATTCAAAGTGCGATCATTTATAACATGTCATGTCAACTCTTCTACTGTAATTTGTAATGGATTCTTCTTCCCAAGGGATGGGATGAGAGGCTGTAGCTGGTTGATGTATCACACTGAAAGCAACTCTGTTTTGGCATTTTGTACGGCTTTGGGTTCACTTTTGGCTGTGCTTCGTTTAGGGAGGACCACTGTGACCTGGAATATGTAAGGATATCAGATGCACACGAGCCTTTGGGTCAACCTGCCAGTCTGTAAAGTGCTTAAGGTGCTTCTTTGAACAAGCAGGTCTAGAAACGTCTTGTTGATGAACGCAAGGTTGGAGGGAGAGTTCTATTCTAGCTCCTTCTGTAAATAAGCTGATGAAGCACTAAGTGTGGGGAAACCACTTGGGCAATGACGTGATCATCTCACTGGGGGACGTGGGAACCTCCAGTGAAGCAGAACCATGGAGCTGACCAGCTGTTGGCATGCAGAGCAACAATCAGAGTAACTAACGTAAAAGGAAACAAGACCCATCTCATGGCTGCAGAATGGAAAGAGCAATAAAATGAGCACTGCTCCGCCATCCAAAAGCTGACCAGCGGGGTTTAAAATCCCCTCTTAATAACGTATGCAGCAGCAAGGAAAATCGGATTGGGAACCTCCGGTTTTAATATTGAGAGAAAAATCAGGCAAACAAATCTTTGTTTCAAAATTTGCTCCCCTTGTACAAGACTTGTATTAAGCTTCTTTTTTAATACCATAGGGACAAACACATACTTGAATCATTGGATTTTTTAGCATGGCCAGGCTCAATATATGAGGGTGGTGTTTATTCAGACCTTTTCAAACATTAACAGATGGTGAAGAGAAGATACGGAGTTCTCTTCTAGTTCAAGATTTAATCAATCTTTTTACACACAGTCCTTGTGCTGCTTAGCTAAAGCCCAGGCAAAATCCGTACATCCTCCTGGAGAATAGATCAATGGTACTAGTTACCTACCTGGGTAGCCTATACAATAAGTATATAATTAACACTTTGCTAATCAACCTGCAGAACTCTGTTGTAAGTGACTATCTGTCCTCAAAAGCTGTAGCTTTGAGTGTTTTTGCAGAATATGAAGTGTACTTTCTAGCCCTTTCTTTACACATGGGTGATAATTCGCATTGATGAATCTCTACCCTGTGTGCCTAGCCTTTTTTGGGAAAGCTTCAGTAATCAGCTCAGTAAAGCAGCATTTCATCTTCTGTTTGATGGAGCTAGTCGCCGGTATATAACTGAGTCACTTGGCATGCTCAGCCCTCAATGAGGACAGCTTTAGCCACTTGGACAAAGCTTGGTTGTTAGGTGATGGTAACACAAAGCTGGGAGGCAGTGAGCTCCCCAGGTTCATGCATTGCTGTGGCCCTGGCTGTATGGCAATGGTCCGACCATCCTTCCTGCGTGAGCTCCCTGGCAGCTTCCTGCTCATTTCCATGCGTGCCATTACAGCTCATGGAGCCCCACGTTGTAACTGATGAAGACAGATGAGTGTTTTACAGAACTGGATGGCACACGGAGAGAATGGCCCTTGTCACTTCTATTTGTGTTATTAATTCACTCTTCTGTGATAATTGGTGATTGTACAAGCCCCTCTCATCTTTTCCGGTTAGAACCCTTGAATGGAGTTTGTCTTCGCGTGATTTATGGCAGTGGCACTCTAAAGGTAATTAAGATTGCTGCAGCAGTTTCTTGAAGAAATCCTGAAGGATATTTTGGGGGGTGGTGGGGAATGAAGGGAACAGACAGGCTGCAGTTAAATACCTGGCTTGATTTCCCCTGGGATGCTGGCAAAAGCATCTAGGGGTTGCCTGGTAGAACACGTGCTTCCCCCCCCGCACCCCAGAGAGACACATAACCACCACCTCCTGCACAATATGAAGCTGCCTGTCTTTTCTTCAATGAGACAGCTTAAAAGGGGAAGAAATATACAGAGCCAAGTGTTTGGCTAATGCTTGCTTTCAATACACCAAGACTTGCTGTCATTATTTCTTCCAAGATGGCTTTTTGGTGGCGTGGCTGGGAGATGGATGGAGCTATTGTGTGCACATCGGGATGGGAGATCAGCAGTGTGGAGTCAGAGGGAGAGGGCTGTGAATCTTTCAGAAGTGTATTTCAGCCAAGATCCTACATAGGCAACAGATGTTGTACTGGTTTAACGATGGATTTTTATAAGTCCATTTCACCCTCGTTTGAATCTGTTGGTAAATTGCTGCTCTTTATAGCCACTGTGGTAACATGTGATTAGCCCCATTTACTGGTAGGTGCTGCACAAATCCAGGCAGGAAGGGAAACACAAGTTCTTAATGTCAAACTGTGAGGCACCGACCCAGTTAGAGTCAGGTGGGTTGAGCATTCATGCCAGCTCATGGCTTTGAGCTATTCGTTTTGACTCTGGCCATTGCAGTGAAGTTATAGGGACAGAGCTGAAGAAGTCTTTGACATTTCTAGGCTCCCTTGAGAGCTCTGGTATCACCTTTCTGTGTACTCGGTGTTAACTGGCTCAAGTTATTTGTGCTTTAGTTGACCTTTTGAGGAGTTTAATCTACCCAGCCTTTTCTATTGGAGCTCAGCTATTGATGCCCTGCTACATCGTGGGCATCGACTGGGGTGCCCTGTGCTGCCCAGCAGCCACAAAGGCTGGGGTCTGCTCTGCTTCGCCTTAGGAAAGTGGTGGGACAGCTACTCTGGCTTCTGTGCTTCCTCCCTCTTCTTCCTCCTGCAAGGTGATGCCACTGAGCGCTAGAGGAAATTAAAGTCAAACTTAGATTCAAGAGACTAGAAACTCTCTGGGTGTTTTGTGATAAATCCACATATAATTGAGGTAGTGGAACAAGGAGAAAGCTGAGCTAGAAAAGCCTCTTTCTTTGTTCTTCTCCTCTTTCCCTCTCAGGGACAAGAGTCAAGAAGGCTCCATCAGCCAACAGAACAGGCTTGTTAAAAATCATTGCGTGAATGCTGCAAGCTTGCAGGGAAAACAAGAACATTAATGATAGCCATGCCTGGAGTCTGAATTATAGTAATGCCATTTGTCTTGGTTATTGCAACACATAACCTGGTACAGAGATTCGCTGAAGGGATAGTAAAGTTTGTGTAAAAAGAGTTCGAAACAAAGCAGAAAAGGGTTTTATGAACGATAACTAAATTGACCCTGTCTGAGAAGGGGGGGGGGGGGGGGCATGTGGGAGGGATGCTGTGGTTGTCAGGTCTGTAGCAATGCTGATGCTTTTGCTTCTTCCACTGCTCCTTCTCCATGCAGCTGAAACAACTTGTCTGACCACTGAGAGGTCACAGTCCCCTCTGCCCTTCCAAGCTGAGCTGCATCCCTGCACACTTGGAGCCATTGATAAACAGCCTGCTCCATGCATCTGGCTTCCAGAGCATGGGGGAAATGGTAGTGATGACTCCCTCCTTGAAGCAGCTGGGACAAGTCCTTGTGCTCATCCTGTGCTCCACAGTTGTGTGCCCGAAATCACATTGCTCTCACTCAGCATCTTAGGTCACTGTCTGGTTCCTGTAGGATGCAAAGACCTGCTGGAGCTGTACTGAGAGGCAGCAGGCGAGGTGTGGAGGAGGAGGGGAGCTAGAGGCAGGGCTAAGCATTGACATCTGCAAAGCGGATTCATTCAGGTGGTGATGCCAAGAGGTAGGGTCACGGCTGCCCAGCCTCTCTTGCCCTGGTGCTTGCTGGGCTGAGTGTGCCGCGCCTGATGGAGGAGCAGGTTTTCAATGAGGGCATCAGTGAAACGGGAGAGCTGGAAGCCCCAGTCATCCTCCCCTCTCTGCTTTGCAGCAGGTCAGGGAGCAATGAGCACTATCAGAAAGCTGCCTGCACACGGGCTGTTGCTGTGCCAGAGCCAGAGCATATGGAGGAGCAGTCAAACAGCAGAGGAAATTAAAAACGTGGCATGCAGTCAAGGAGCAATGGCTCTGGCGTGAGGGACAGCCAAGCCCGTACTGATGCTTCCTGATCTCCTGTACCAAAGCAGCACCTTCAGGGCTGTGCCAGCCCTGCTGCCCTGCCTTGGCAGTGCGTGGGACATGGGGAGGTGACACTGTTGGGGCATCACACTGGTGCCTGGGCTAGCCCTCTAGCTCAGCTGGCAGTAATGCCGGGGGATGCTCTGGTTTGTGCTGAGGTTTGCCCTGTCTGAGGGTAAGGCAAGCTATCAGAACATCCAGCCCCCTGCTGTTTGTGGCTGGTGGGCTGCCCAAAACTCCTGTCATGCAGGTGCACAGGCAACCTGTCTGCATCTTTCTGAGTGGTTGATAAGTGGTACCATGCTCTTGCAGCACCTCAGGGGACTGCATTTCCCCAGCACCTTTTTGCTTTTTAATATTCTTCTTCTTTTAACCCATTTCTAAGGTGCATGTTGAACTCCTACTTTTTACGGTAGACCACTGGCAGACCTGTTGCTATGGCTTTATTTTAAATGGCAAATAATTTCCTTGTTTGGAGTGTTCTTTTGTACATGAAGTTCCTGCATGAAAGCATGGTTTGATTGATGTCGACTGAGAGTCAAGCTTTGCTCCGGTCTTCCTGCATCTTGATCTGCCTCCAGTGGAAACTAGAGGCAGCATCAGCAGCTGGTCCAGATTCAGTGCAAGGGGTGACTTAGGATGAAAGTGGTGCATTTGTAAAAAGAGGGGTGGCTTTAAGGAAAAAAAACATCAGTTTAAATTCACTGCCTGCCCTCACCATCATTTCTGCTTTCAGGAGTTGTGTTTTACAGAAGCCAGGGTGGCTTTTGACAGTGAGAAAAGGATTTCAGTGGTGTCAGCAGTGGTTGTGAGGATAAGGGCAGCATTAATCCTCTAGTGACAGCACCTCCAGCTAGGTTGTTAGTCCCACCTAAGTCCTAATGTGTGCGTAAGCCTGGAACCACTTCCCTAGTGAAGCCCTAGGGTCAGCACCATGCTTTGCCTGGTTGGGATTCGGAGATGGAGATCTGGTCCAGGCCAAATGCAGAGCAGTGTCTGTAACTGCGCCTATAAGGAAAAGCATTTTCATTTCATTATTGTTGGGCTAATTACATGTGTCAGTTGTAGTCCTGCTCCTGAAATCAATCAGGAATGAAGTTTTGTTTGGCTGTATTTGAGAGAAAGCGCATTTCTAGTCTTCCCTTGCCCCTGCAGCAAATGATAGTAATAACAAATCCATATTTCTGCTCCTTGTGTTTTCTGTTATATAGATCTCTTTACTGTGATTACATGAGGAGCAAACTATGTAGTGTTCTTTCTTTCTTTTCTTTCAACTTTTCTAAATTAACCTTATTGACTCCAGTATTGCAAGCATTGTTCTGGATGCTGGGCTGTGTGGGAGGCTGCCTGAGCCTCGTAGGGGGAGCAGAGCTGTAGTGGCAGCTGATAGCGCTCTGCTGTGCCTGCTGCCTTTTCCATGGATGGATTTTTGGGCCACCTTGGTGCATTTTCATACATGGGAGCAAAGTGTCTTCACCACCATCATGAAGATTTTTGCCCTCTTATAATCAGAGCACCCGACTAGGTCGGTACTGGCTGATAGTGGGTGGCTGTGCCTTTGCCCTGTCTGCTCCTCAGGGCTGTCCCTGGTGCAGAGCTGAAGCTGTGCTGAAGCATTGTAGGGCATGTGATTGTTCTTCTTCTCCCCTTTAAGTAAGCAATATATATTCAAGACTAAAATTAAAGATGCTCAGGAAATGAAATTGCTCACATTGCTTCTCCTGGGTGGGGAAATGATTTCCATCCCTGCTAATGGAGAGAAGGAGTCCTGCTCTTGGGTCTGAGGTGGGGGCACAGAATTAGCAGCAGCCACAAAAATGGGAGGAGAAAAGATAAGTAAGCAAAGCCAGGGAAAGCCTCTGAAGGTGTTTGTGTATTGCCTGTGTTCAGGCTGTGTTCCACCCCGCAAGGTTTTCCTAACATCTGGAACAGCTGAACGCATGCCCAGCGCTGGATGTAGGGTTATTACCAGGAGAACTGCAGAGGAGAGGGAGCCCCAGCACCCAGCCAAAGGCTCTGTGTGGCCAATGGATTAACTGCAGCAGGGGATAAACCTCCTCCAAAGCCTGTCATAATAGAGGGATATCCCTGCCTTTACCCTGATACTGCGTCAGTGTGCTTCAGCTCCCGGGCCAGCTCGCAGAGGAAAGAGGTGAAATCCCAAAGAGGCTATGAATCCTCCAGCCTTTCCGCAGGAGAGCAGTGGGGTTTGCTGGCAAACAGACTGCTGGGGCCGTGGGAGATCTGTGCCAGAGCTCTGCAAATCTCTGACTGTATCTCTCGGGGTGGAAGGAATTAAGACCATCCAGTTAAATAAGCTTTTTGGGAGAGGAAAATCCTGAGCGCGAGTGAGCGCAGAGACTTAAAGGCAGGGATTCAAATTCCTATCGCTGTTGATTCATTTAATGTGAAGCACAAAAAGCGGGGACGGAAGGGAATTCTGGAGTAATTTCAGGATTGTCTCTGAAGAAAGCCCACTGCAGTAGCCTAAAGGCAACATGGAGATGAGCAAGCTCTGTGAGGTCTATATATGAGCGGAAAACTGGCAGTTTTGGGGCCAGCTACTGAAAAAGCACCTCAGGCAGCTGATGGTACATGAGAGAGGAAAAGCAATGAAGGACCCCAAAACACCTGCTAGCTGCAGGCTTTCTTGGCATTGGTTGGGTTGCTGCTTCAGCCCCTCCTTTTGCTCATCTCCTAAAGACTGATCCCTGGGCTCATTGCTCAGCTGTGCACCAAATGGGACCCTGGGGCCCTGCAGGAGCCCCTGCTCCCAATGGAGAGCCGTGGAGATGTCCTGATCTCATAGAGAGGGGGTGGAAAGATTGCTTTATTGGTGCAAACCATCAGAGCACAGAGGTGGGGAATGCAGAACTGCTTTATGTTTTTCTTGAAAACTAGGTTAATGTCACAGTTTAAAGCGAAATAAAGGAGAAGGGCTGGAGGTGAGAGAAAACACATATATATAATTTCTCAGTTACTGCTCCCATAGTTTTCCAGTTTGACTGTTTGCCTCTCGTGTGTGAAAGCTGAATCTGAATCCAGGCTTTCTCAGCTCCCTCCCTGTTGACCTCGTCAGAAACACTGAATGCAAGAGGAAAGAAGAACAATAAATTGCCTTATGTAGCTCCAGACAGGAAAACCCTGCATTTACCCTCCCCGGCAGTCTTTCCCATCTGCTGCCTCACTGTGCTGCCTCTGGGTTACCTCAGTCAGAAAACTTAATTGAGGCAATGTCTTGTCAGGAGAGAATCATGGAATCATAGAATGGTTTGGGTTGGAAAGGACCTTAAGATCATCCAGTTCCAACCCCTTGCCATGGGCAGGGACACCTCACACTAAACCATGGCACCCAAGGCTCTGTCCAGCCTGGCGTTGAACATCGCCAGGGATGGAGCATTCACAGCTTCCCTGGGCAACCCATTCCAGCGCCTCAGCACCCTCACAGTAAAGAACTTCCTCCTTCTATCCAATCTAAACTTCCCCTGTTTAAGTTTGAACCCGTTACCCCTTGTCCTATGATACAGCCATTTGATACAACCTATTTCACTCTTAGCAGAACCACACAGGGCTTGCAAGATTGGGCCCGGTGTCTTTCTAATAATAAGCTCCCTTCATAATATTTCTCATTCATACAGACAAACACGTCTCTGTTGTTACTCCCTTTGCTTTCAGTAGCTGTGTTGCAGTAATTGTCCTCTGCATAACCATGTGTGTTTAATGCCTAGATGCATAATGAGGGAAAATCTCTGCTGCTCGCAGGTTGGACTAGATCTAGTGTGGGAGAACAGAAGGATTAATCCCCTGCTTTTTCAGACAAGGAGATGACAGGAGGAGACTAATGGGAGGTTTTTAACAGTAGTTAGAGACTTAACGGGCTGTGAGCATTCCCTTCCTGTCATTATAACCCGAGGTAGGGAGCCGGTGTTCATTCAGAAGCTGTGGCTGAGCCTGTCCTAGCCTGTGTGCCGCTCACTTGATGGCTGGGGCTGGACCTCCATCGTTTTTAAGCACCTTTGTAGCACAGGAAGCGCAGCATAATTTAGCTCCCTTTGATGCTCCTATTCACTTGCTCCCTTTTCGAGGGAATAGTGTTGCAGGCAGGCAGCCAGGAGCTCAGCAGCCTGTCTCCTGCCTCAAGCCTTTGAGTTTTGAACTTGCCTGAAGAGCAGAGCAGAGATGGTGGTGGTGTGCGCAGGAAACCCTCCTGGCTTCTCAGTACTTGCGGGCTCATGATGGGAGCATCTGGGGCTAGGGTTTGGCCAGGGTCCCCTCCGTGCCTTGCCCCAGGAGGGCAGCAAGGTGTGGGGAGCTGGCCCTGCAACACAGAGCCTCTCTCTGGTGTGCAGCACAGCCTGGTCCAGCACTTCCCTGGGGCATCCTTCTGTGCCAAGAGCTTCCTTATAAACTACTTTACAGTGAGTGGTCTGCCACTCTCACCCCTTTCCATAGTCAATATTAATAAATGGCAGTTGAGTGAGTGGGGGAGCTGTGTTTATCCCATGGATGCCAGGCAGACAATGAACCTCATCTGGCCCAGATGGCACAGGCTCTCCTCCAAGCAGATAAACAGGGCTGGTGCCATTGAAACGGGCCCAAACACACGGAGTTACAGTGGTAGTATGGCAATTACAGCGCCTCCAGTGACCATCTGGACACACAAACTGATTTTCTATTTGGATGCTAAAACCTCTCCTATGTCTCCAATATTAGCCATGTATGGGGATGCTAATTGATTTAATTGAAGCTCTCAATGTTGAGCCGTGGGTATTGCCAACCTTTTCAGTGTAGGTACGTGATGGACGTTAATGTCTGTTTGAGGCAAAGAAATAAGGGGGTGCGTGCTCTGCTTTTGATCTGGTTGCAAAAGGTAGGTCGGTCAGAGACCCTGGAGTATGGGACTTGCACAGGCTTCCTTAAGCAAAGGGACAGAACTTTGCTGCTCCTAGTAGGGCTGGAGTTGTGTTAGCTTGTCTATTGATTTCAATCAGATGTTCTCTTTCCATGGTTTATTTATACATAAACGTACCATGTGTTAGATTTTGGTTATATGAAAAATGAATTGGTCAAGCAATAATAACCTTTATTTTGTACTTCAGTAGCCATCTCACAACTCTGGTTACAAGCCATGTGCCAGGTCCTGCGCAAACAGCGTAGCACAAAAGCAAACAGGCATTCGGAGACTTCCAGCGTAACGAGAGCCCTCTCTGTGCCTTTGGAAAAACTGCTTATTTGGCTTCTTTTCCCAAGAAATCTTAATGTTTTTCATCGTTTCAAAAATCCCCAGGTTTGGCCTAAAAGACATTGTCAGGGCTTCTCATGCCAAAAAAATTATCCAAGTCTTTTTCTTGATATGACCTTCTGCTAGTTAATGGACAAAAATAACAGCAAAAAGAGAAAAGCCACAGCCTTGCAGCAAAGTTATCCACCTAAAGATACAGCCAAAGGTGACCTCCTGCAGAACTGGCATAGTCAGAACCACTTGTATTAGAAACTATTCCCAGGTGACCTCAGACTATTACTTAGCACTGGGTAATAGTCCTGATCATTAATGCGCTTCATTGTGTTAAGGATATGTAGTAGTGTAACGTGCAGGATGTGAGCCCCAGGATAAGCAGCGTCCTTAGCACTTTACCTCTTCTCCTGTAGCTTTTTGCCACTCTTCTTGGGGGAAATGTCTGGTATTTTGATCCTATGCTTTCTCTTGCTTAAAACGGGAGGGATGTAGAGGCTCATGTTAATGCCTTAACCTCCTGTTGGTTTTGCTCTATCCAGGTCCTTCATTAGCTGTTTAATTAGAAACATGGGCAAGCGTGTTTTGTGAAAGGCATATTGAGTTTGGAGGGAGTAAAACAGCTCAGAGGAGGCACCTGCACGCAACCAATGACTGGGAAAAGGGGGATGGCTTTGGGGGCGCTGCATTTTCAAGCGCAGGGCTTGTAAGCAGAATGTAGCGCTGTTCCCTACAACTGTGGTCCTGTGCCCATGTGCCTCATGGCTAGTGTGTAATTAGCCTTAAGTAGCGTAATTAGTCTGGGAAACAGTTCTTTTTCCCTTAGCTAGAAGGTCGGTGTGTCCTCCCCTTGGTGGATGGATGCTTGGCAGAGTGAGCAGGACCCGGTGATGCCAGCAGAGCCATGCTGGCTGGTCCAGGGTGTACCGTGTGGTGCTGCAGCATCATGGGAGGTTCTGGGATTTAAAAGGTGTGTGTTGAATTGGTCTCCCAGATGACAGGCAAGTCCTTTAGACCCTTTTGGCTCATTAAGTGCGTGGCTGCCATTATGCCAAAAACTCCTGCAAAGCTCCTTGAATAGGTGGGATTTTACCCTCTCAAAGGGCAGGACTGGCACCTAAATGCCACTGCAGAGTTGGGCTGTATCCATTTTCTGCCTCTGCTCCCTGTCACATGGAGGTGAGAGCACTAACAAACGGCAGCAGAGGGGTTTGCCTGGAGCACTGCAGGCAGGGATCCAGGCTGTTTCAGAGAGTCCTGTGCAAACAGTTGATAGTGCAGACTCAGTTGCCCCATGATTGCGTCCTGGAAAGAACACTCTTGTTTGTCGTCATCAAATCAGATGAAAGTGGCATCTGGCAGTTGCATTTGTGGTGTGCTCAAAAGAGGATGCTCTGTGCCAGAGGCAGCAGTTTCCCAGCCTGCACCCAGCTCTGCTGAGGTGACTGCTACCCTAGCATTAGTTCAGAATAACCTCTTCAGCAAAGTCATCCTGTGCTCCTTAGCGCAAGCTTTCAGGGAGGAAAGAAATCCTCCCATCACAGCTCCTTCTGATGTGTGTTTCCTGATTGTTTCCTGATTGTTTTTCTTATAATTACCCACAAACTGCTTGAACAGGAGCTGAAATGCTTCTCCATGACTGGCAGGAGCACAACACCCACTGATGAGTCAGGGGAAGAAGGGTACTGGGGAAAGGGAGGGGAGAAGATGGGGAAGAATAGCTGCCAGAGAGCTGGGGAGTAAATGACGTTTGTTTAAAGACACATTAGAAGATTAACGATGGGAGTCAAAGTATGAAAGCAACAGGGACTAAATGCTGTATTAATGGAAGCCATTTTCTTTGCCATCTCCTGCAGGAAGTCTTCAGGAGTACAGAAGGGGGGAAATCACTTTACAGTAATAACTGTTACTTATCTAAAAGAACAACCTTGGATGTATCAAAATGTGAGGTTCCAAGGTAATATGTGCATCATTACAATCATTGTCATCCATTTAAAAGGCAATTTCTGTGGTGGTGAATAGATGGAGAAAATAGTCCCAATCCTGCAACTGATTGTAAGCAAGGTTTATTTTGTTATTATTGTTATTAGTTAGTTCCAAATCTGGTAAGATTGTGTTAAGAAAAAAAGGGAAAGACTGGAAGAGATGGAGCTGATGACCCCTGCAGAATTTGTTGGGACCATTTCATGGGCTTAGTAGTGACTTAGGGCCTCATCTTGGCTCCCTCCAGAGTCAATGTCAAATGTCCTGTCACAGCTTTGTTGATTCACATCCCACAAAGAGCAGCGAGCAAATAGGTGATGTGATCTTGTAGCCTTGGAGAAGTGCTCCTGTTCTCTACCTGCAGTTCGCAGTGGTGGAAGGTGACTACAGTGTTGTTGCAAGTACAGGATGAATGAATAGGGCAAGCCCTGAGGATAACGGCTGCGCTCAGTGACTCTCCTGATGTTAGCTGCGTGCACATCATATAAATAAATCACACACATTCCCATCTGGGGATGTGCAAGTGGCCTCTGGCAGGAGTCGTCACTCCACCCATACAGCTGTCCATGTGTGGTCATGCGAGAGGGTAATGGGCCATGTACCACAAGGATTGTCCTGGCACATCAGCTCAAGCCAAGAGGCTGTTTCTGTGCTTGGGTAGAGTGAAGGTGAACAGGCTGTGCTCCACAGGCAGAAAATCTGTTTAGCACAAAGCATGAGCGCGGTTCTTTAGCAGGAATGGGGATGAATGATTCACGAGGAGGGGTTGGGGGTAGCAGGAAGGGTGATGATGATGCTATTCTCCATGTGGTCAAAATATAACAGTAATACCTGATTTTTAATCACCACTGGGTTTGGGAGCAGGTGTGATGGATGAGCCTGAGCAAACCATAGCCTCCCGAGCTGGCTTTTCACTTCAGAGCAACTAGTCCACTCTCTGAAATACTGGAGCTGTGTGTAACTTGTTGGGCTGTGGGAAGAAGGAGCAGGAAGTTAAAAACAGGGGAGAAAGGATCTGTTCTGTCTTCACAACGCTTGGATTAGAATAACTGTTGGACGTGAGCTTCAATTCATCCTGGTTCAAAGGAGTGCTTGAGTGGGAATTTTATCTTTAAACCTCAAGCCTGGCAGAGTGAACTCCCTCATAAGGGCCAGAGGTTTTCCTCTTGAAGCCTGCATGCATGGCATTAGCTTGAGCATGGAAACTTGGATTGTGATGCACAAAGCGGCAGGTAGTGAGCGATGGGGAGGGGAGGTCTGGGTGTTTGATGGTGAGACAGCAGTTTGCTGAGCCTGGACATCTCTCACATGGCAAGAGGCTGGGGAGGATGAGAAAGCAGCCCTGTTTCTCCAGGCAAGTTCTGCTAGCTGGGATAATGAGAAAGGATTGCATCTGCGAGGGCAGCTGACACAGCTCGCTGTCTCCAAGACGTTTTCAGTGTTGTGTTAAGACACCTTTTACAGACTTTGAGAACTAGAGGGAATGTGGTGCTGCCTGCGGCTGCCAACCCTAACTCTTGATGTGACAGCAGCAAGAGCAGACCCCCAGCAGAGAAGCCTGGGCCACCCACTGAAATGCAAGCTGGTCTCAGCCTTCTCACAGCGGGAGGGTGCCTTGGCAAGGCTCCCCTCGTCCTGCCCTCCACTCCGGTGCGTGCTTGGGCTCATAAGTGTGGCTGGATTGAGCTCTTGCAGGTATCCTCATTAAGGTGGTTGGAAGTAGGAGGATTTAATGATATGAACCATGACTTTAATTAATCAGCATAAATGTTGCTTATTTATTTAATTAAGCTTATCACTGTGAACCCGATCCAGTTCCTTGCTGCATTAATGTAACTAATTCAGTAACCTCTCCAAGAAGCATCCTAACAAACTACAGGAGATGTAATTCACTCCGCTCATCCTCTGCTTTACAAGTGGGGCTGCTTCTGGTATGCCTCATTCATGACCCAGTGCTGGCATTGACTCCTCTCTGATCCCACCAGCTGCTCCTGCGTTAGCGCGCTGCTTCTTCCATCACGCCTAGCGTCTGGAATAGCTTTTCCTTTGGTTTTCTTTGACCTTGTTCACTCAGAATTTTTGTGTCTGATTTAATCTAGTCTTAGGCAGACGAGCTTTCTCTTTATCCTTGCCTTTTCTATTTTTTTTATTCCTTTTCACTTGCCCGTTCCTGTTTGTGTAGCGTGTTTAAAACTCTTCCACATTGCACAGCTATAGGGGGATCTGTAATGAGCTCCCAAGCTGAAAGCTTTTGCTGTTTGCCTAAGAGTTGTTCTTTACCTACATTGAAGAGCGTTGTATGAGAAACCTCAGAGATTCTTTGGGAGAAGTTTCAATAACTTTTAAGGATTTTGTCATTGTTTTCTGTTGCGCCGAGGGCTCTTCAGGCACCGTTTATCGCCCCACACAGCGGTGGTCTGCAGGGGATGCTAAGACAAATTGCCTTGAGCGGGGATGTTACTGTGCACTGCTTCAGTCACTTAGGTCTCTGTAGATCCCTTCTCTTAAAGTTATCTGACAACAAAGTGTGGCTGCTTCTTTTTCCAAAGGAGAGCATGCCCAGGAAAGTTCAATGTACTGTAACCGCTGCGTGCTACCTTCAGATCTTAATTCATTTCAGCTTTCTGGAGTATCTGCATGTTTCTTGACCTCTTCAAAATGGACCAGGTGGTCCATTTGCTCCATGGAGGTACTGTGAGGATGGATACCTGAGAACCTCACAGGTTGCATTAGAGACAGAGTCTGCAAGAGGTGCCAGAGGGCTCAGTGCTTGCGGCAGGTGATGAGCCTCTGGAAACCTTGGTGATGTGGCTGAGCTGGTTCAGCTCTAGTCTCAGAAGTGATCATTGGGCTTAGGCACTGAACTTCTGTGGTCATGGATTCAGTGCAGGGCAGGTGGGCACAGGTGCTGATTTGGGGTTGAACAGGAGCCACTCTGTACACAAGCAAAGGAAGAAAAAGCAGTTCTCTTCAGGCAACACGGCATCATTTTCTTAGCAATCAAGTGTATAAACTGGGATTAGATGCAGTAGCAGCTTGCTGCTGAAATGAATGGAAAAGGAGGGAAAACCGTGTCAGAGTCCAGGGAAAAGAAACTACCTGGTTTGTTTTCCCAATCCAAAAGCCAGGGGAAGAAGTCATTGGGGGCTGGGGGGGGAATGCAGTGAGCAGAGCATGCTACAGAGGAAAGGCAGAAGACATTAAAGTAACCTATTAGATTGCTGAAGGCTGAGTGGCCTTCAAATAACTAGAGGCTGTGTAGATTGGTGGATATTGGATCTGAAGGGCTGCCACATCTGGTGTGGCAGCTCTTTAGCATCTCATTTCAGTGTGACTCAGCAGGAAAAGTTGTTTGTTCTAACAGGAAAGCAAAGAGATGCAAACAGTCCCCAGGCGCATCAGCGAAGGGCTCAAGTGTCATTGGTTTGTAATTGGATCAAACTCTTCCGTGTAGTTTAATACATCTGGATCTTCTGCAACAGGGGTGAGGTTCCCAGTGTCACCTCTTCCTGCCCTTGTTCATCACTCAGCTTCTCTGTGATCACCTCCTACTCTTAGGCCATAGTGTCTGTACCTGCACATCTGTGCACCACATCTGGGCAGTGTGGGGTTAGGGAGGTGTTTATAGGTAGTGAGATTTTTCTATGGAGAGGGTGCATAGAGAGCAGAGATGCTAAAGGCCAGGTTGATAGAGGCAAATTATTACCTGATTTAGGTGCTCTGAATTGCCCTCTGTAGGTCCTGATGCTTTCCACTGGCTATAAAAACCCCAAATGTAGTTTGAATCTTCCATCCACGCTGTGCTCAGCCTTGTAGCATTGACCCTGGCCGCCTTTTATCTTCATACATGTTTCTTTAAATATGCTGCTCTTTCTAGAGATGCTCTCTTAATAGTGCTTACTTAGTGATGCACTTGGATGCCTGTAGATTGAAGCAGAAGTGTCACATTTCAGTGGCAGTAAGTAAAAAGGCTGAGGTGCTAAACAAGGATTTCTGAAGCCTTCTGGCATAGTAACTCTGTATATTTGCCATGTGGTCTTGCAAAACCTTGAGGAGTCTCTTTGTCTCTTTTTGCCTTCGTTCTTCATCTATCGTAAGAGAATGAAAGTCATTCCACCTATCATTTGTCTGTCTCGTATCTTTAAAGGAATTGTCATATCTGGTATCTACATCCAGCATGGTAGGTCCTTGTCCTTGGATCCATCATTTAGAGGTTTGTAATAGTAGCAAGGGCTAATTATTTGTAACAAGAACAGAACTGGTGCAAAAAACCTATAAGCTGTCCATATCACTGGATGCAAAACCTTACATCTCATTGCTACAGCAGATTTTTTCCCCTTCTCACCTTGACATTGGGGGTACATCCTATTTGCTATCTCTGGGTATTCAATTAATCAGCTGGCTGAGGGAAGCCTGGAACCGGGGCCTGGCGCTTATGTACTCTATCATTTGGTCTGAGCTGTGCAACCTCTGCAATGCACTGGTGTTTGCCAACCTGGGAAGAGCCAGCAAATGGTGCCAAAGCCATAGCATCCTTGAAATAAGATGCTGAAAGAAGAGCAAATGCGCTGTAAATGCTAAGATTCCAGGAAGGGTTAAGAGGGAAACGGTCACTAAAGGCTCCACATAAATAAATGGAAATCCACTGGCTTTAAAGGGGCCCCAAATTCCTTTAATCCTGACGCTTGGAGGTTCAAGGAATGGCTCCCTCTGCAAAAGGCAAAGTGTCAGCTTTGGAAATGTTGCTCTCCTTACATCGCTGTCAATCAGTAAATCCCAAAGGATTGCAGAAGGTTGCGTGTGTGCTGGAACAGCCTTGGCTGCCATTGAAATACAGCCACTTCTGGAGATGGAGCTCTGAGCTTTGTGGTCATCTGTCTTGTTTAGGTATAGAACATGCTTGTTGTGGGGTGTGATAAGGAAAGCATCCCGTGTCATCTGGGACTCTGCAGTGGGTTCCTTCCCTGCCTGCCCATCCTGTGGCAGGCTCTTTCCCACTCCAGTGGCTGCTGCCTGCTCTCAAATGCAGAGTCCCACAGCTACGCTGTGCATTGCCATCTCTCAAATCTATGATTATAACTATAAATCCTGGTGGACTTCCCCATTTGTTTTTTGCCTTTTTGTTTTTTTCCTTAACTTAGGATTTTACACATTGTTTCTTCCGTCCTCATCCTTTTTGCTTGCCTGGAAGTGGCACTTGGGGTTTGTGCGGTTATTTTTCTTGTATTCATACTCTCCACTGACTTAATTAAGTTCTTGCTTGTTTCCTGGTCCTGACAAATTTATTGTCCCCCCCCCAGGGCTTCCCAGTGCTCTCCTCCTCAAAAATGCAGCTGCTGCCAGTCACCTGAGACCATGAAAACTTACTTTCCGAACTCAACTTGACATTATTGAAACAAAAGATAGACAGGGAAATGATGTTCCTGAATCCAGCCAGGGTTTTTAGGCTGGTTTCTTAAGAAAATAAGATTTAGGAACTCAGACTGACCTTGTGTGGATGTGGGTAAGCATCTCTCCAGTGCCAGTTTGACAGATAGGCTTCTCAGTGATGCAGGGAGCATCTGTTACGAGTACGTTCTGCTGTGAGCAGAGCTTCAGGGAAACGAGAAGGCAGCCCACCGCCCCACATACACACATGCAGAAACAGGATCGTGGTGGCTGGAATAGTCTTCTTTCTTGATGGAAGATGTCTGACATTCCTAAGAGGCTCCTCCCTCCTGGTCCCTGTTTGCTTCCATGCGCCTTTGATATTACCATCCCTGGGTGGTGTCCAGGGTTCATGGAATGCCTTGGTATGAAAGGGGTCCCACCATGCCTTCCTGTTGTTCCATTTTTAGCATTAAACCTTCACCTTCTTCCCTTTCTCTCTGACAAGCCCTGCCCTAATGAGATGGAGAGCCCTTCTTGTGCTATCTTCCAGCCCGACCTGCTTAAGGGCTTGCACATCCCCTTCTGTCAGAGCCATAATCCTTAATTCCCTGCTGCAGCCCTGACTGTACACCTCAGGAAGGTTAAGTCAGTTATTCCTCCTTCTCCCTGCTTTTTTCTCTTCTTTTTTTTGGGAAGCCTCTTGAGAGGTTTTTCAGGGATTAAGCAGGACTTGTCTGGTTGCAAACACTCTATTTGAATTCACAGATCAGGACTTTATCCATAGCTACAGCGTGCCTCAGGTTCATGGATACCTGTAGGAGTTTTCCTGTTGGCTTTAAAAGACTTCATTTCTGGACAGGACACTTCCATTTCAGACCCCTTTCTTATCCCTTTGTGCTCTTTCGCTTCTGTCTTCATGCTCAGGGTGTTTGCTGGCTGCCTGGTAGTGAGATTTGTATTCAGAACATCAGGTGATCTTATCGGAAGAGCAGGACCTTGTCTCATTACTGGGTTATCCTCCCCACGTGTGAAGCAGAGGAGTGAGAGGCGAGATGAGAACTGTCCTGCGGATGCCTGCTTTCAGAATGGCTGCTGAAGTTCCAGCCCTTCTGGGCTACAAACAGCTACCTCTGTTTGATGTAGATGTGAGCGGAGGAGGGAAGAGTGGTCCAGCAGTGCTTTTACCTTCCTGGCCTAGAGGGACAAGGTTTGCTGGGCACAAGGGTGAGCTGCCCCATCTGAGGCTTTGCATCCCAGCACTGTGACAGGCCCAGCACAACTGACAGACTCGGGGAAGGCAGCAGGGAAGTGTGATGGCATTCTCCATCTTCCTGAAACCTTGGAGAGTGTTACTCTGATTTTATGTACACAAAGTGATTATTAAAGAAGAGAAAAGAGAGGTTGTGTTTCAAGCAATAGAAACAAAACCCCTCAGCAGTTTTTATCGTGTTTCTCCTTTTCTCCCCTGAGTTCACTCTCTCTGGGTAGCAGAAATGAAAGGAAAGCTCCATTTAAATGCAGATTTGAAACGTTGGCCAAAAGCAATAAATAGCCCTCTGCTACAGTGATCAGGCAAACATTATCAAGTCTCTTTGTGAAGGAGATTTTATGTTGGGAGATTTTGTTTTTCCGTGATGAGATCCTCTTTCCTCTCAGAGCAATAGCATATTGATGACTTCTTGCTTTATTTTTAAGCAGCACTTCAGAGATTAGAATGGAAACACAATCCCACCTGTTTCTCCACTGGAGCTGTACTTGACAGCCCTGTAATGAGGAAGTCTCCAAATTTCTTATCCTTTCCTGTGTTGGCAGCCTGAAGGGCTGATATCGTGCTCAGCAGAGGGGAAATGTGCAAAATAAGGCAATCCTGCAGCCATGTTTAATCAACTGACCTTCAAATGATCTGAAGCCTCGTGATTTCAGAGCTGGTTTCTGGTTCGTGAAGTCAGGAGCAGCTCGAGGTGGGTCTCTGATGATAAGAGATAGTGCAGGTGGTTGGAGAGCAGCAGGAAGGTGAGATGTGGAGGTGTGGGGTGATGCCCCTGTGTCCCAGCGCATCTCTTGAGGTTGGTGTTCCTGAGCAGGACATCAGTGCTTGAAGAACAGAGTGTTTTGGATCCAGGTGTGCCTTGGATCCAAAGGCTTCCTGCTTTTGAGACCGAGGCACTGATATGCTTCAGTGGTAAGCATTGGATCTTCTAGGTGTCTAAACCTGGTTGAACTTGAAGTTACAGCTCTTAATTTGAAAGTCCATTCATAGCGGGTATGTAGAGGATTTGAGGACTGTGTTTACAGTATAAATCAGAGGAGGTTGTAAGTGTGATCATAATCTGTCAGAGGAGACACCTGAGATATATTGCATATAGCTCTAGCTTTTTAACTTGGAGGAACAGGTCGCAAACAGGGAAATATCATGTTTACTAAGCCAGTGTTTTGCTAAATCTACATCTTCAAGAGATGACTTGAGATGGCACTTGTGTTTCCGAGTGTGGCTTTACATCTTAATGGGATGATAAGCATCTGGGAAAACAGCAATGCTTAACGGAGTTAACAGGGAAGGGTCAGCAGAATGCTGTTGTAGCAATGTACAAGCCTCCCGGTGGCATCTGTTCCCTGTTATTGTTAGAAAAATGCTATTTCATTAGATCTTGGTTGGATCTGGCATTAAGCAGTGCCATGTAGTAAAGCTTGCAGTCGCATTAGGCTTGTCAGAGCGCGTATGTTGTGAATCTGGCTGGTGGCAGGTAGCGCTCTGGGGAGCCTCATGGCTTGTGGGAATGGGAGAACAGAGGCTCTGTGCTTATTTAGCCCTGGTTGAAACCCAGCTGAGGGGGGAAAGGATTACATTTCCATGCTGTCTGAAAGGGGCTGGTGCCTTCATCATTAGGATGAAGTTGCTGCATCTCAGCCCGGCTCTGGGAAGACAGCTGTCTCCACCACTGAAAACACACCAGCTGACAGCACTGCCTGCCCGCCTGTTTGCTGGTTTAGGTGAAAAAGGAATAGGACTGGATTGTTTGAGGTGAGAAATCAATGTTCTTCTCCTCCTGGAGAAGTTTCTCCAGGGTAAGAGGCTAAAGGGCAGGAGAGTTTGAGCATCTGTCTTTGCTACCGTGGCTGTGCTCAGCTTGAGTGGAGGATGACATATAGGAAAGTTATTGAACTCTGCTTTTCTCAGAAGGCACTGTCACATCATCTTGCATTTCTTTGGCTGCCAGTAATACTCTTTTTGTGGTTCTTACTGTTGAATCATTAACTCTGAGGGTTGCATTTGAAATATGTCTTTGATGGAGATTTTCAGCTCAAGTCACTTATTGCTTGAATGTTAAGAAAGTGTAACCCAGCTATTTTCAGTGCATATTCAGAGCGATAAACTCTGATTTGTAGCCTCTTGGCTTTATGGGTTTTGTATTAAGTGTAAAGAAAACCTGGGCATGTAGAATTAAAGAAGAATTATTACTGCATTCGGGGTGCATATCTATGGCTGGAAAAGATGTTTCCAGCCAGTCCTTCCTGACTTCACTTGAAGCTGCTTGACTTTCACTCCCTGGGAAATCCTATGCAGCCCTGAATCGGGCATCACAGACCCAGGTGTTCCTGGCTCCCTCTGAAATACTCTTCTCATAATTCATAGAGAAGGCAGCCGAGATTGGAGACATTTATTATGATGGGGAAGCTGGAAGTGATTTTTGAGGCCAACAAAGTTCAAAGACTTTGCTGTAAGCCTTCAGGATTAAAGATTTACTTATGCATCTTCCCATATTTAATAGACAGGAATAGATGAAAGGGAATTTCTGTAAAGATTTTCGTTCCTACTTAATGATGCCACTATTAGACGAGCTTTGGCACCGTGTCCTGAGACGTGAAGCTTTAAACCCAACCTTTTTTAAACATTAAGTGACCTTTTTCATCTGCTAGCTTAATAAATAAAGATTAGTTCAACCTCATTACCTACTCCTGTTCTGGGGGCTCTTTGAATGGTTGGTAAAACTAATGAGTCTCCCAAAGTGCGAGTGAACAAATGGTGGTGGTTTTCTATCCGAAGCCTTGCAGGGAGGTAGGAAGCAGTAATGTGGTTTGATGAGTGCCTAAGCTCTAGGAGTGCCATCACCACCTCCATCCTGGCATTTAGGCTGTGTGGGTCCTTTCTCATCCTAAACCTGCCACTTGCTGGGAGCACTTCCACCTTCCCTTCGTATTTGCTGCCAAGGTGGAAGGCAAAGTTCCCATTGAATCAGAGCAGAGAAGAGGACTTGTTGGGGTTCGGGTTGGTCATTTTACTCAGCTGTAGGGAGCTCGTCAAGATTTACAGAATTAAGAATGGAAAATCCCGTCCTGAATGGAGACAGAAAACCTTTGTGCAAACATTTTTGCCTCGGTGGCCTGAGGAATTGACTTGAAATGCTTCGGGTTTTGACGCTTTTGTATTTAAAGTGTATTTAACTATACATTAGCGTAAGTCAATTTTGTTTGGAAACCGACACTTGAAGGATCTACTTGTAAACGTTTTCCAATGTCGTGATTTTGAAGCCTTAAATGAGAAAATAATGAATCAAAGAATGCTGACACACACTCCCCAACCACTGATCTTTAATTTCGCTATGTCAGCACCTCGAATGTAAGCAGCACTTGGTAATGTTCATCAGATCCAGTACATTGCTTTACCCTTTCCTGGCAACAGGGCTGTAGTGAGGAGCTTGCACACATCAGGTAGTTTTGTGCATGAGGACTTTCTTCTCTGTCTGCTGCTGCTGCGGAGCTGGGCAAGCTGCTTGCTGGGGCACTTTAGCTTCCCTGCTTCTTTGTCATTAAGATCCATATCGATGCTTAGCAAACCTGTGATCCATGTCCCTGGCCTTAGAGGAGAGCACAACCTTCTTTCTTGCATAATGAGATTAACTGCCCTAGCTTTACAGATAATGATGGTGCTTGTGTGTTAGCTGAGCACCTGAAGGACTGGGAATGTTCACCAAGACATCTGTGCATATCGTACAAGAAGTATTGCTGTGCGTTTCTTTATCAGTACTTCAGCTTAGCTCCCATAAAACTGGGATAAAGTAGGAAAAGAAGGAGTTTCTTGAGTGGGTATCATCAGGATGCAAGTAACTCGGACTAGCTTGGATATGCTTCACCAGTGGATTTGGTATCTAGTTACCTTCTACTGTGGGAGTCAGGGCAGGATGAGGAAGCAGAGGTGCTCTGCAGCTTTATGAGAGAGGGGATCCCGTTGGGATGAGCATAGCAAAGCTGAGAAAAGAATCCTGAAATGCGATGTAAATGGGTTGTAGAAATTGGGCTATGCTTTGAGGTTTGGGGTTGGTTCAAAGCAAGGCTCAGGCAGGAAAGCCAAAGTAATGGGACCCTGAACCTGGGACAAGTTTCTTTGTCTAGGCTGTGTAGGAGGAGACCTCCTATTAGCAAGGATAAACCCACGGGGGTGCAGAAGATGTGCCAGCTCATAATGAAACACTGTGATGAATGCTCGATTCTAATCTCATTTTGCCTTCCATCAAGGAAATAAAAATACCCCACACTATCTCCCTGTGCCGAACACAGATTTGAGTGGGCAGGCCCAGGAGCTGAGTTCAAGAGTCAAGTGCTTTCTGTTTGACAAATATTTGTCCCTTCCCACCCACGGCTGCCCACGTGCTTCCTGAAATATTCCAGCTATTAGCACCGTACTAACGCGCTCTCAAACGAACAAACCGAGGCTATCTGGGGACGTTTTCCCTTTGTTAGGATGCGAGGCAGTGCCTGGATCTGGGCTGCTTTGGGCTGCACGGGTGGACGTCCCTCTTTAGAGCATCCGGTGCGGGCGGCTGGCTGTGCTGCGGTGGGTGTTAGGCACCACCAGGTCCCCAGGCAGCGTGGGTGGATGTGTCGTGCTGCAGTGCAGCAGCAGCTAACACAGCCACTGCTGCAGAGATGTGAACACCCACATGTCTGGCAAGACCTGGCAGGTGGGCGAAGCAGCAGGAAAGGCCGCACGATGGAGGGAGGATTCTCTAACAATAGCACAAGTGCTGACGCGGTGGTTGCTTGCGTGGCACTGGAGATCCCAAAGGGAAGGGAATGGAAAAGTGGAAAGCCGAGCCGGGTCCCTGCCAAGCGTAATCTTTGCCATCGCTTTTGCTTCCGCAGCTGCCATCCTGGATGACCCCATGGAGTGCAGCAGAGGGGAGAGGCTCTCCATCACGCTGGCCAAGAACCGCATCAACCGTGCTCCCGAGCGGGTGGGGAAAGCCAAGGTGGAGGTGGACATCTTTGAGCTGCTGCGAGACAGCGAGTATGAGACAGCGGAAACCAGTAAGTACCCCTCCGTGGAGCTGATCCTTCCCCACTTCTGCTTTCTGTTGGCTCCCAGGAGGTGCCTGGCACACTGTGCAGAGGATAAGTGTGTGATAGCCAAGGGAGGTACAGAGGGCAAAAAGCACCTCTGTGCTCCTCTATAAGCACTGGAAAGAGCAACATGTGTTGATTGATCAACACATCAATCTCTGCAAAGACCCAGACCTGCCCTCGCTGCCTGAGCGCAGTCAGGTTTGGTGCAGGGGTTTGGTACACTCTTGGACGCAGGTGCAGCATTCCCTTGGGAGCTGCACTGGATCTTTAGCAGCACTCGTGCTGAGTTCAGCACCAGCCATGCGTTTGGAAGGGCTGGCTCTGCCTGGCTGCATCCAGCGCAGGTTACAGTGGCACATTAACAGGAGTAAGCTTTGCCACCATGCAGCCCAGTGGCTTGGGACAAATTATTCCTTTAATCTGTGTGTCAATAAACAGAGGTAATGGTACAGGAAGCGATGCTCCTTTGTGAAGTACTTTATAGTGTGCAAATAAGAGAGGATGGGCAAGTTTAGTGCAATTAAGTTCTTTCTAAAACCCCACAGAACGCTGCGTGTCAGCAAACACGATAGCTTTTTCAGTGCTTCAGATTGGCAGTGGGTTCGTTTACACAAGGGGAAGTTTTCAAGGGATGTTTGAAATCATGTGGATTAAAAAGAGCTGGTTTTGAAAGGCAGCGTACTTCCCATGTTGCTGTCCTCGTAACGCAGATGGGTCTCTGCTCTAGTTGCTCCTCTCGATGCCCATCGTGCCAACTCCATGCTGATGACTAAAAGGAGAAATTGATGGTTAGTGGCCACAGACCTCTCAGGAGCCTGGGGGAAAGAAACCAGGAGATCTGTGAGAGGCTCTTCCTGTAAGAGGGAAAATCCTTTGGAACAGGTTATGGTCCCTTTAGACCTATTTTTAAGATGACCTTTAGAGTTCAATGAAGGACTATTATTTTTTATTACAAGTTAGCTTGAAAAAGCTGGAGAAATAATTTTAAGTAATAGGGATTTTTAGGCTCATTTCCTAGTGGTTCCCTGTTGCAAGCCTTTGTAATCTGCAGGGTATCCCCAAAAGGTGTGGCAGCCTGGTTTTTCTCCGCAGCTTTGGTGTTCTGTACAGCACCGAGCATCCCTGTGTCTGGGAGGCCCCATGGAGCACGGACCCCGTGCTGCTCAGGAGCAGGTCTGTGGGTATGTGGCAGAACGGGCTCGGTAGGCCTGTGAGATCAGCAGATTGCTCCTTCATTTCCTGAATTAGTGTTTGCATTATTTATAGAAGCATTCAGTTAATAAAAGTGCATTTCAGCAAGTACCTGTATGGCTATTTTTAGAGCCTGTCACCCAAGAGGCAGTCTAGATTAAGATCATCACATGCAGCATCACGGAGACTGTTCAAAACAGCAGCTCTCCACCTTTTGGAGCTCGCATCCCTTTTAACTTCTTCTTGGGCTTTCCCATCTGTTGAGGCTTGCGTACATCCTGCTTTCCCCTCGCTTGGCAGAGCCGTAGGGTGAATGCAGCCTTACTGGCCAGACCATGCAGAAGGGATGGGGACTGCCTGGGTTTCCATTTTTCAAGCAGGGGAATATTAATTTGCTGGGAAATGAAGTATTATGCAAGAAAATGTTGATTTCAGCAAATGCGGTCTTCAGGGAGAATGTGGAAATGGGATAAGTGGGGAAGAGGCAATCTTCTGGTTTGAGTTTTCACCTCAGGGTGATTCTCTTTGTTTCCTTTACTTGAGCTCGCAGAGTGTAAAAGGTAAAAATTGGAGCAAACTGATGTGGTTTTGGTCAAGTAAATATTGACACAATTTTGCAACGTGTTATTTGCCTTTTCTTCAGAGAGAAAAGTCTCTTAAAGCATTTTGTACAAAAGGAGAAATCCGTGTTCTGCATGGCTTCTCTATTAATGTCACTGGAGTTATTCTTGATTTATACTGGTAGTAGAGGAGAATCAGATCCTTTAACTTACATTTCAAGGCTTTCATAGCTTTCAAATGTCTGCCTTCTCAGCTTTAATAAAGCGCTTGTATTTGTTATCACACGTAATATTAATAAAAGCAGTTGGGATGTTTTAACCTATGACTGCAAAGCTGTTATACATCTTTTTAATCCTGATCTCAAATTTCACACCCTGTGAATCACCCTCAAATATCACAGCTGGCATGGTTAGCCGACTGATGGAGGAGCACTGCAATTCCCCCCCATCAGTGACACTCACGTACAGCTAGTGCTCCAAGAGAAAGGGTCTTTGAGAGTTAGTTTTGTTTTCTAGTTTGAGGTGTTATCTTTCTGTTTTCTTCCTGACTGACTCAGGCATCTTCCTGTTAGGGAGGCCATAAAATCACTGTTTGGATAGCAGGTAAAACATGAGTCAGTCTGAATCACACCCAAGCATGGGTTGCTGTTTCTGCTTTATAGATGAATGGAGACAAGCATTGACTGTTCTGGTATGCAACACCTGTGAAGTCCTGTGTTTTGAAATGATTTTGCAGTGAAAGGTTATGATTAGAGCTTTTTTTTTGCTGTTACAAGTGATGCCTGTTCTCTGTGTTTGATGTTTCAGCTCCTTTTATGGAGATCCAAAATGACTTGTTTAATCATGCCTATATCTGAAACACCTTATTCCTTTTGATGTCCGGGGAGGGACAGATTTTCTGCTTGTCACCCTGTCCCCTATCATTTCATCAGTCTTTTAAGCATCTTTTTGATGTTAATCCAGACATCTCGGGGCAGTTCACCAGTCAGAGTGAGCAAGCAACTGGAGGATTTTAAACTTTTATTTATTCATACTAATACTTCAAAGTGCCCGATACATCCTTTCCAGGGACATTGACTCAACAGAGCTATTAACTGGTCCACCATCTTTGTGATCCTCTTGGATTACTCCTGCTGTGGTTGTGGGTTCCTGCTAAGAAGCATAGAGGGTGCTGCAGGAAGCAGTCTTGGAGCCCAGGTGCAGGATGCACTCTCTATAGCACCGTCTGTTTATGCACTTGATGTTTTCTGTATGAGAATCCCGTCCTGACCAGTCCTGTCATTCAAGATCCTCAGATGCGTTTGGCAATCTTGGAAACGTTGAAGTAATTGCATATCTTCCCTGATAATTTATTTTCTATTAGAGGCAGGAATCTTCTTTGCATGCTGTTTGAAACCCTTGTATCAGGTGTCTGTAGGCAGTGAAAGAGATGCTGTGTTCTGCACCCTGGGTGGATGCTCTCACCTGAGCGCTTCCAGCATGATTTAAATAGGCAGAGTTAATGGAAATGCTTGCCAGGTGCCCTGAGACCACAGGAGGTGAAAGGCACTATGTGACCACAACAACTTGGATGTATATGCATTGAGCACAACTCATTTGTTGTGCCTTTTTATGTTCAAAATAAGCACGTATTTCTGTGTGCCATTGGACGTTTCAGATATGATGTCACTTCAATGTCCAGTATTTCCTGAAGTGCTGAATTCTAAAACCCATAAAAGTTGGACACAGTCTTGGGCAGAGGTATAGGGGTGTGCAGCAACCAAAAGTGCATCCTGTGCTGTGTATGTGCATATGTGTTGAAGTACAAATACTTCTGAGTGGTAGGGGCTACACCAGTGTCTTATGGTTCTATCCATGTAGTTATCGGGGATGAAACTGTGGTCCAGGGCAAACATTTCTACATCCCTCAAGTGCTTGTCTGAATCCACGCTGTCTATGGTGGTAGCTAGGTTGAGCCTTTTCTCCCTGTGGAGATGAACAGCATCAGGTGGTGTTTTAAAATAGGAAATGTGCTTTGATTACAAAAGAAGCTTTCCAAACATGCCCAAAACCTTTGCCTAGGGCACCTCCACTTTGTTTCCATTCATTTCCCTTAATTTTGCTGGATGTTTCACCCTTGGAGTGATAAGCCGGGTCTTTTTCTTCTGCCAGTTGTTACGATTCTGTTGCTATGACTACTTAACTTGCTTTTTATTCTCAATACCAGAGATGAGAAGAAAAACACTCGGCAAACTTTTCCCTGCATGCACAACAAAATTCCCCTCGGGACTTTCACCCTAATGACCTGTGGATAAGAGGGCTTGGAACAGCTTCTTCCTCCTAGACGCTGAATTGCCGATCACCCGAAGGGCCTACGTGCAGCTTAGAGGGACTGATGAGTACCACTGAGATAGTATGCAGGGTTTTCAAATTGCTGCTGCTCTCATTTAAAAGGATCTTCTGAAGAGGTATAAGTGCCTGTAAATTTTTAAGCAGAGAGGAAAAGCAAGTACTGGATTCCTTTGAAGATGCTGCAGAAATACATCAGTAGCAGACAGAGGTGGTGGAGGGGCATGGAAGGAAGGAAAACCCAAGAGAAGATGCTTGAACTTGCGCCTTCTGTAAGAAGGCAGAGCAATTGCTATGTACAGGGTCCATACATAGCAGTAGGTGGAGTTTTTCTTTCAAGAGGTTTGGAAAGAGCTAAAACCGCTTCCCCAAAGTGACGAACTACGTCCTCAGCTTTAGCACCGTATTCCAGTCATGGGGCTGTGGAGACTTACATAGTCTAAGGCCAGAGGTGAGCACCTTCATTAGCTGATCTTCTGCAGAACATGGACTGTAGATGTTCACATGCTGAACACAGCACTCAGCCCCATAGCCCTAAGCGTAGTATAGGCTCTCGTTTCATACCTTGATTTAAAGACCTGAAGTTGATAGAGAACCTGCTCTGATCTGTAGGACGACAGTTCCGATGGTGAATTCCCTTCACTACAGAAAATACATCCTGGTTTGACTTGTTCTAGCTCCTTTTTCCAGCCGCTGAATCTAGATAACTTTTCATGAGCATCACAAAAGCTTGTCTGACGTGTAAGCCAGGGACCTGCGGTGAGGATGGTGCTCTGAAACAGGCTGCCCATTTGATACTGAAGAGGCACTGTCTTTAATATCTCAGCTTCATGATACAGTGGTTTAGTTTTTACATCTGAAAACGTTGTGAGCTTCCTTTTGCCAGAACTGATAAGTACTTGTGGGGCCTCTTTTCACCCCGGGGGCATCCCCTTTCTTCACTTGATGCCGATTGAGCAAATGTGGCTTTATCTGTCTGGGGAGCAAGGAGCTGAGTGCGTGGGGATGCTGAGGCAGGTCTGGTATCTCAGAATGAGCTGTGGCCAGCCCATGTCCAGATGTGCCTTTTGGAGTCCGGGGATTCAGGCGGAGGGGCTCTCGCCTTCTGTTCGAGGCTTTGCCTGCACAAGCTGCTGCAGGAATGCTCGTGAGCGTCGTGGTTGATTGGGATGGCAGCAGGGAGGTGACACCAGCTGGGCACGTCCTTGGAGTGCCATTTGGCTTAATTTGTGCTGTGAATTAAAGGGACAAAAGGTTGCAGTTTAACCGGGGAAACTTGAGGGGAAGAGATTTAACTTCTTCATTTTGTCAGAGTCGGTTTATTGTTCTGCTAACCTGGGTGGCATGGAGACAGGAGTTTAACTACTGCCGAGGAAAAACCACAAATGAAAAACAGTAATGTGATCCTTGTTATTACCACTGAGCTCTGCAGAGGGTGAGGGAAGGAGTTCGTACAAGTTTGTTTGCTGCTGGATGATGCTTTGAAGCCAGGCAACTGCTGTGCTTAGCATCTCCCATAAACTTTAGTTACTGTTTTCTCTTGGAGAATAGCACTGGGGCCAGAAAGGGATATTATAAGAACAAACCCCAGTTCTGAGTTGGAGAAGAGATACTGGGGCTTTGGGGAGAGTTCAGGTGGGATTTAGAAAGGCTGGGAAAAGCTGGAGAGGAGGGTGTCACAGGCAGGGGGGCAGTGCTTCAGAGGGAATAGTGGAATTTTAGGGGGACATAAATGGCAGGGATATGTTTTGTGGAGGAGCTGATACCGCATCCTTAGTAAGGTGCCGTAAGCGTGTCTGTCTGCTCGACACTGAGGATGAATTCTAATGCATGTTTCCTCTCTCTGGTGCCCACAGTGTGTCAGATTCTCCCCAAAGGAGTGGTGGGTGTCCTGGGACCTTCCTCGAGCCCAGCCTCGAGCTCTATTATCAGCAATATCTGTGGGGAGAAAGAGGTAAGTGAATGAGTTCTGTGTTGGAGTAAGTCTGTGCCGTTGTGCTGACTGACTTGACCCTCGTGCCCAGCAGAGGTAATGCAGGAGTCCTGGCTCCTTCCTCGCAGTGTTTCACAGCAGCCTGGGGTGAGAGCAGAGTTCACCCACCATGGGTAAGAGACATGCAGAGATCCTGTCCCATTCCCCAGCCCCATGTTCTTCGTGTTGCCCTTCAAATGGAAGGTGCTCTTGGTGGGCTCTGATCGCAGCAGCGCTTCCCGCTGCCTGCTGCCGGGTGCCCAGATTCCCCGGGAACACCTCCTTTTGCTGCTGATTTACTAAGTATGGATGAGGTTTTTAATTTACCACTATACTGAGCAGCAATGCCATCTGCGCAGATCCCATGCAGAAGGGCTTTCTGCAGCCTTGAAGGGTTTCATCTGAGGTTCTTGTGTCTGTGCCAAGTCCCAGCCAGAGCTGCACAGCTCGCTGCAGCTTCCAGCTCTGCCTTACGCTGCCTTCTCCCTTGCCTGGGTCTGCCTCTTGAAGTTCTTGTTCAAGTCTGGTGTTCTGTCTCCATGTCCCTGTTATAAGGCGGAGCAGGGACATCGCCTCCATGAGATAGGGGAAGTGAGGTACATCCCTATGGTATTCCAGGTCATCCTTGGCAAAGATGACTTGCTGTAATTGTCTTATCTGCTATATTCTCCTTCCCATGATCTGCCATGGCTTCTAATGATCCAGCTTGGTTCATCGCCCCTTCTCTAGTCATATGTTCTTGCAGCATCTTCCTGTTGCATTTCTTTTCTCTGCTTCCCTTGTCCTTGTTTTCATCTGTGTCACTGTTTACTTCAGCTTCCCTCACGTGCCACCCCGTGCAAACCATATGGGGTGCAAAAAACCAAAGCTTGCCCTGGCAGGTGCAAATCCCGGCCAGAATCCCTGGATGTGACCTGACTTTGTGCGCATACTTGGAAAGCTGCACCCCTTTCTGTTCGCTGCTATTCCATCAATGCAAACCCCTTTTATCTGTGCCCAGACTTTGTGCTTGATTTAATATTGTATAAGCCTTGAACCATCCTGCACTCATCTGGCTCTGCTCAAGGGAAAAGAAATGGAGTTCTCTTCACGTAGTCCATCCCTTTAAAGCCAGATAACATCTCTCAGCCTTCCAGTGGCCTCCCTCTGGAGCCCAGGAGGGGAGTGCCTGGAACTGAGCACTGTAAATAATTTGCATTCACAAATGACTGCTCTTCTTTGTTCCTTGAGAATCAGAAGTGTTGAAGAGGAGGAAGAGATCTGTTAGACCTCGTGCTTTTGGCTGCAGCGGGATGGGTCTCTTGAGAGCACTTTGTAGTGCTTTTTCCAGCTAAACGTCCCAGACGTGTGAGCCATCCCAGGTAAAGGGAGCTCTGCAGTAACAGATTGCAAGTGTTTTTCCCCTGAAATGCATATTCAGAGTCTCTGATCTAAGTCTCTTCGTTTAGTTTTGCTTGCCAGCAATGAAAATGAGTGCTAGTGCCCTTCTAAGGTGTTTGATTCTCAAGCTGGATTTCGGCTGCCCTCCTAGTGATGTAAACCTGCAGTAACTCCCTGTGATTTATATCACAGTAGCATCAGTTCATGCCGCTGTGTTAAATGGGATATAGCAGCCCAGCCAAAGCCATTGTACTTGCAGCCATCCACCAGGTAAAGGAAAGTGTCCCCATTTTACCACCAAATGGTGGAGCGACTGGCCTGGTGCTCACCAGGGGGGATGAATTGTGTCTCCTGTGTTAGCTTTCTAGTGCCTTTGGCCTAAAGATGTCTTGTCCTTGTGTCCGGAAAGGGGTGTTGCACTGGGACAGAGCTCTTGGAAAGGAGAAGAGGGCTCGGGGGCTGATGGTGAGGTCTGAACCATGGCCATGGGGGCTTGCAGGAATTGCCAAGGTGCTGTCTGCCTTCAGCTCTCTTCCCTGGTCGTGGTTGTTGCTGGAAGTCTCAGGCTCCATCTGGCTCCCAAGAACGATCCGTGTTCTTGTGCTGGAACTGCCTTGTCTGCTCTGGTTAAAGGAATTCACCTTTTGCTTACAGTTTTCTTCTCTCCCTGTTACCAGAACCTGGGATGAGGGCTGCGGGCTGAAATTAAGGCAGATAGCAGCTTATTACTCCTTAACTTTCCTATTGCTAACCCAAACACCTTATGCTGTCAATAAAGCAGCCATCGCAAAGTACTAATAACCTTTCCCACGAGGAGAGAGATGGGAAGCATAGGACGATAGCTTCTGGAAGGACTGATAATGGAGGAAAAGAGGACTTGACACTCCTGTAATGAAGCCGAAGCAGACGTTTCCCTTTCTCTGTCTTCTCTTTCTTCCAAAGAATTCATTCAGCAAAAAGAAAACAATATTCCTTGTCCTTATTTAGCTGAACCCCTCTGTGTCTGAGCTTGGTCTGTCCGTTCCCTCTATGCAAAGCTATGAGGTGTGCAGCAGAGCTGCCTTGGAGGGAGCCCTCGGGCTGTTCCCCGCTCCCCCTTCCCCACATTCCCTGGATATTCCTCTCCCACCTCCTGCTCTGCTCTGTTAATGACATGCACAGCACTATTAGGACTTGTGGTTGTGTCCCACTGGAGTTTGCTCACCGTATGGCCACCAGTTACCTCTCTGCTGATCAAAACAGTCCAAAGCTTCTGGCTGCTGCATCTGTTCCTCTCCCTCCTGGGCCTCGCCAGTGCAGGGTCATCTTGTTCTTCCCTTCATCTCTCCTAATTACCTGATGACACATGGGTACTGCAGGCAGAGGTGGGTTTGCAGCGCTCCATCCATCTAGCACACAGCAAAGGGCTGGGGGGTTCCAGCATGGGCTCTGTGATTCCCTGCCTGCAAAGCTTCCTCTGAATTTACCCAGGCAACAAGCCCAAAATGAAGTGGGGGCCCGGCTGCAATTAGTACCCAAGCTAATTAGGTTGAACTCATCCGGGATGGCTTCCTGTGCTGTAATCACAGCCCCCATTGCCTTTCTCTGAGTGGCTCAGCAAGACTTTTCCTGATCCACTCCTTCCCGTGGCTTCTTGTTGCTCTGATAATTATTATCCTCTGCTATTGCACAAATCCCACCCTCCTCTCTTCACTCTGGCGATGCTTCTGCAGTTTTATTGGGATATTTCCCTTTCTGCCCGCTGTGCGTTTCGCACCAAAGGTCTTTTTGGGTAGATTTATTTGGTTTTATTCCTTTTTTTCCTCTTTAATTGTGTTTTCTTTCCCCTCCTCCCCGTTCAGGTTCCTCACTTCAAAGTGGCACCGGAGGAATTCCTGAAGCTGCAGCTCCAGCGGTTCACCACCCTCAACCTCCATCCCAGCAACACCGATATCAGCGTGGCCGTGGCAGGGATCCTGAACTTCTTTAACTGCACCACTGCCTGCCTCATCTGTGCCAAAGCTGAATGTAAGTCCTTGCCAGGCTGGGTTCGGCTGCCCCTCTGCACCCAGCGCCTTCTCTTCTACCTCCTTCTGCGTGTCTGGTGCCTGCTGGAGAAGGTCCCACAGGCAATGCGTGTGAGCATCCCGGGGTGTGCATCTCGCCTGGTTGTGGTGGCAGGGTCTCTTCTGTTTGCAGCAGGTCAGCACTCAAGCAGAACAGCCTGAACCAGCGGTGCCCTGCGGGGCAGGTTTCCCACTCTGTTGGCCCGTGGAGGTGTTTGTGAGAGGAGGAAAAGGGGATGGGGAGAGACTTGCCTGCCTTCTGTTTGACAATCTGAAGGGTGTTTTGCTTGCACAGATGGGTTTATATGAAGGAAAAAAAAAAAAGGCTTGGGCTTGTTTCTGGAGATTATTTTAGGCAAGTAAAGCTTTTTGAAATATGCCTTTCCCAAACCCGTGTGCCACCTGTGGCCTAAAAGCAGGACTTGATTAATAGTCAAAACACTGCACACCCTCTCGGGCTTGCAAGCCATACATCTGCTGGTAATTGTGCATCTGGATGCACATCTCAGCAGGATCATATTCATCTTGGCATAACTTCCCTAAGGTGGCAGGAGCAGGGTGTGTAGCACAGTGGTTAAAGTGTGTCCTGTGCTTTTTAAGGTCAGTGTGTAGGTAGATGGCTGCTGCGTATTACCCGCACCAGTTGTGCTTTTATTATCCTGTAGCCAGGTTTGTCAGCGCTAGAGCTGATCATACAAACAAGCCTAGAAAAGGGGCTTTGAAAAGGCACGTGGATCCAGGGAGAGCTTTGGGATACTGGCAAGAGCTTAGCAGTGTCTGACAGTGGGGCCAGGATCCTTTACAGCTAGCCCTGGGCAGACTTCACACCACCAGCAGTGTTGTGGCAGACTCCTGCACAGAACAGACAGAATAAGAGTGTCTTTGCCTTTTCTCTTTGCTTTATGTACCCTGAGGAGACCACATCCTCAGCTGATGTAAGTCATTAAATTGCCTTGAGGAAACATGCTCAAATTTACCCTAGCAGAGGACCTGACCCAAAATGATGCCATTAAAATCATGTAAATGGTCTCCTGCATTGCTTCTGGTGCTGGAATTTTTCATTGTCTAAGCTTAATTTAAGCAAAAGGGAAGAAAAATAGAAAGGAAGAGGAGATAATGAGGTTTTCTCACCTGTGTGCTCACAGCTCTGTCCTTGCACTGCTGCTGGGCACAGAGCACACGTAGTCATCAGCACACTGCTGTGCTCCCCTGCCCTAATCCTCAGGTACGTGCCAAAACATGCAGGCATCTCCCATGGAATACAGCATGATTCTTCATTTAACTGGGATCCAAACCTTGGGAACCAAATAGCTCACATTAAAATAACACTCCTTTAATTGAATTACTTCCATTAGTTTCACTCTGCTATTGCTGGATAACTCGGTATTTAGGATGCGCTGAGCAACCCAAGTCCTTCCCAGACCCAGGGAAGCAGTGGGATGGGTGTCGTTCATGCATCCTGCTCTTTGTGCCCAATAAGGACCTTTTCTGAGCTAGGCTTAAAGCACAATATGCTCTCACTATAATGGAGTGCAGAAAAGGTATAACCCAGCTTCATGTAGGAGCGCAAGCCCTCATTTTCCCTTAAGACAGGTAGTGTTCCTAATCACAGTCCTTAAACAAGTAACTTAAGGCGCTTTGAGTTTTTGGAAGGTTCCCTGGAGGCAAATAGGGGAGCATATGAGCTATCTGCTCATCAGTGAGGAAATGGTGGTTTGAGGGATGTTGTTATTTAGGTCCCAGGAGGGAGAGTCATAGCTGTTTTGGTTTAAGTACAAGGCTGTGTGATGGGACTCCTGGGTCCTATCCCGTCACGCTCATGCTATCACTGTAAGGAGTCACATCCTTTCCCTGGGGACCGATACTAGTTTCTTCTGGCAGAAGCAGAAAATGACCCTTGAAGTCAATTGAACTTGGGCCAGGCTAAGTGTAATGGATGGTGAGCAGAATGGCGTTATGTGACTCAGTTTCTCTGCAGTGTGAAATAGATTAGGTAGTTTGTGAACTGCTCTGAAGTGGCTACAAGGTAGGATCTGATATGCTGGAAACGATCATTTCCTTGAACCAGAGGAGATCAAACGCTTCCCTTTTAGCCTGGTCCTATTTCCTCCTCTCTGCGCCTGATGTGCTTTAGAAAGCTTGCAGCTGAGCTCTGCCTTCCTCACTTCCTCACCACAGAGGCCAGGGTGGCTTTTGTACCTGGGACTTGTGCCCCAGTGAGCTGTGGGCTGGAGGAGAAGGCAGGAGCAGCGGTGCCGATGTAGTCAGCAGAGAGAAAAATGAAGAGGAAGCTGAGGGTCTGTTGTGAATCACAAACCCATAGCCGCTGGCAGAGGGAATGCTCTCCAGTTTGCAAGATTAACTTAGAGCTGAGAAATACAACCTGCAGTGTTAAGGAACAGGATCTGATTTTATTTCTGCAGGAAATTAAATGGAAAATGAGCATTTCCAAGGGGGATGGCTGAAGATTTCCCTCCAGATGCCCATGCCTTTCCATGGATTTATGTCCCTTTGAAAGTCACGTTGTGGTGTAAATCTGGGTGTGCAGAGTAGTGCAGCTTTCCCTTCACCTTCTGGTGGGTGAGCACTTTCATACAGTCCAAGTGTGGTTAGGTTAAGAGTAGAGGTCTGACTTGAGGATTCGATTTGCTTCTGGGACATCATTCTGCTGATGGTTCTGTTCTTTTCAGTTTGCTTCATGCAGCTTTCCCCCTCCTTTTTGGACCATCTTTCTGTAGGGATGGGACGTGTGTCTTGCTGATGATTACATCTGGTGGACTCTCTGGTTAATCAAACTTGACAGGAGGTAATTTCCTGCTGAAACGCAGCAGCTGGATGGAAGAGACAGACTATCAAATATTCTTTCTTGACTAAGGAAAGCTGTGGCAAGAGCTTTGATGTCTTACTAGACATCAAGGAAGCTGTGTTGGAAGGAGCCCTTGCAGTGACCTAGCTGCAGGAAGAAGCTTGAATGAGAAGTGTTGAAGGCAATAGGGCACAAGTCCAGGCAACCTGGGACTCATCCACGTGGGTGCTCACTAATTACTTGCTTTGTTCAGCTCCTATTTGAAGGGAGAGCCTGGTCCTGCACTCAAAGAGCTCGGTGTGAGCATGAGGGAGGCAGAAATGCTGATGGCAAGGCAGAAAGAAGGAGGCAGGCAAAGTGATGGAGCCACTGGGCTGCGATGACTGTCCTACTTCAACCTCTAATTCCTCTCTAAGGCATCAAACATGCCGGTTTGTTTTATTATTGGCTTCTGTGTTGCTCTAGGAATCCCCAGCCTGCAGGTAATTCCGCACTGTGCCAGGACCATACTCCCAGTTTTTGCCACATATTTGCATGTAGACCTCATGTTGTGTTTTAGCAATGATCTCTGCTCTGTCTGACTCTCAGCAGAGCTCTCCATCCTCAGGGATGCATGCCCTTGGAAGACAGCAGCTCCCATCAGAGTGCTCTAAGATCTCCAAACCGAGTCATGCCTTGCAGGGCACTTCATTTGGGAGGTAGTAATGCAAAGGCTTAGGAGAGGGAATCATCCTCCAGCAACCAGCGACAACCAGAGCAATCCTGCATGCAGGAAAATAGTGGAGAAATTGTGTGGACCCTGGGGTCCTGACCAAATTTGTATCGGCAGTCTTCTCTCTTCCCAAGAGGCTTTGTCTCGTGTGCAGCTGGGGTAACTCCCTCATTTCCCATTGCCTGGGAATGGACACAGGCCCAAGCAGTGAGCCTGTGCTGCAGCCCCAAATCCTTTCCTTTGCATAGAACTGCAGGACTGCTTCCTGCTGGGAATGACTATGGGCTATGGAGAAACGCTTTGTGAACCAAGCAGAAAATTAAAGGTGTCTGCTTGTTTTTTTTCCCCTAACTTTTATTTGAAGGCCTTTTAAACCTAGAGAAGTTGCTTCGGCAGTTCCTCATTTCCAAGGACACTCTCTCGGTCCGGATGCTGGATGACAGCCGGGATCCCACCCCTCTCCTAAAAGAGATCCGAGATGACAAAACAGCCACCATCATCGTACACGCCAACGCTTCCATGTCTCATACCATTCTGCGGAAGGTAAGGGTCTCTTGAGCATCACAGTTGTAAAGGCTGCTGCTTTCACTGCGTGCAGGGTGTAAGCATGCACGTGCCAGGGGTTGTATGACAACGGAGCGTAAAACTTCCTGCAGCAACACTGGAAATGGGGAATTGCCACTGATGGAGTTTCTGGGGAAAACAATTTGCTCTCTCTTTCCGGGACTGTCTCTTTAGAAGCAATGATTCAATTGCTCTGAGCTGATGTGTTTGCTCTCTAGAAGTGGTCTGTGCTCGTGGCTCTGATGCCATCAAACAGCCGTGGAGAACTGCTATAGGCGCTCTGAAATCAGTCAGTCAGTGCCATCGTTTTTGTTTTTTATCTCCAACTCCATTTATAAGTTTTTGCTTCCTTTCCTATTGCCTTATTAACCGAGATTTTGGTTTAATCATGTTTATTTTTAAATGGTCTCTTGCTGCAGTTTTTAGCATTTGGTTTGATAGACTACTTCAAAATTGAGCAGTGGCTCCAGATGGAACTGTGAAGTTGTGTAGAGTTTCCCACATCCTGGAAGGAACAAGAAGGACTTTCCTGAATGGAGGCAGGATCCAGGCAGTGGGGTCCTCCCTGCTGGGTCAGGCTTTACATATGGTGTCCTGGCTGCGATGTCAGGGACTCAGTCATTCAAAGGCATTGGCTCTACCAGATTTATTCCTGGTGACAAGCAGCAGAAACCATTAGAGCTGTTTTAGTTATTCCCTCCCACCTTCCCCAAGATCTTTATTCCCCTGCTTGTATTTCAAAACAGGCAGGTTTGGGGTTTTTTGGGTCCCTTTTATGCAGGGGGAAGGTGTTGTGGTTCTTCATTTCTCTCTTCCCTCCTGGTCCTTCGTGCTGCCTGGCTGCTGAGGGCTGTCCCCCTCCTCTGTTGCTATAGTGACTTCCCACCAGCACACAGCAGTGCTCTTCATGCACCCGCCGTCTCCCTTCCCTTCTTGAGCATCCTTCTGCCACAACTGGTGAAGATGTCGGAGATTGCCATGATTTTTCAGCAGTTGAGTAAAACCTAAAGCAGTCTTCCCAACTAGAGGATTGCAGGAATGGAAGGTAATAAATAATGAGCTTCTGATCTGGTAACTTCCTTCACCCTCGGAGGATGAAAAGTGTTTTCTTTACAGAGGTGCAAGCAGAGTAAGGAGTGAGGTTGTGGTGAGCACATGGTACATCATTGGCCTCTGCCCACAGGTCACCAACAGCATGAAAAACATGTTATTGCTCTGAAAGTGCCTTGTGTCAGACGTGCCTCAGGAGACCAGTCCTGGCCTCGCACAACGAGAGAAATTGCAGTTTCTCATCTCTTACCCTCCACATATGGTCTGGAGACACACGGTTGCTTCCTCGATTACCAGCCTCTCCCGGCTGCCCACCTGCCAGCGGGCACGTTAAATGGATGGGAGCGATGCTCGCAGGAAGCGCTTTGTTGCTCGCTTTGATTTTCTGCCCTTGAAATCAAATGCACTGACTTCAAAGGGGGTCAGACGAGGAGCTGATGTTATCAGTGTCCTAAGGAAGGGAACTGGGTGCCAGGGTTTATTGTGTAGGGCTTTAAAATGAGGCCAGTGACTGAAAGGCAGGGCTGCAGCCTCCTCTGGAGTCATGGTGCTCTCGTGGGCAAATAATTTTGCTGGGTCCGTTTTGCCACTTGTGCAAAGGACAGGGAGACAGTGTGCAATCTTAAGGCTGGGTACAGCCAGTCCAGTCTATGATCAGTCAGTATCCATATCTCCCTGCTGTCCATGTCAACTCCCACTGAAATAGTAGTGGCCTTGTTTTTTCACAGAAATAGGTGAGGAACAGGGAGGAATAGGGAAGGATGGGATCTAAACCACCTCATTGTATCTTTCCTGCATTCACTTTCTGTTGTAACCATCCTCCAGCTTCTGGGGGAGACAGGAAGTGACTAAACCCAGGCTGCCTTTGGTCCTTGCCTCCCTGCCTCCAGCTCCCCTGTGTGATCTGGGGTGATGGGAAAACCTCTTTGCCAAGGTCCAGAAGCACGGTTTGATACCAGCTGTGCTTGGCAGTGAAACACAGGCTTTCAGGAGGATCTGCAGATTAATCCCCCACTTTGCTGAGCATCTGTTCCCACAGACAGCTTCTTGTTTACTGGGACCTGTGAAGTTTAGAAAAAGACCTCAGTGATCTAGTCTGGGATCTCTAGAAGAGATCACATGGAAAAATCTGTGTCCTTCACTCTGCATCTCCATATGCTTTTACCCTTGTTGATTATTTCTGTGGCCACTGCATCCGTGTCTAAATTCTGGAGAACAGGCTTTGTTACTAGATTTCATTTGTGCTAGTCAATTTACAGGGCTGGAGCCCAAATCTGACAGATACATGTGGGAAAACCACCAGTGGGGTGACCGTCCATTTTCTCTACCTCCAGAAGAGCTTTTTCCACCTTGCTCTCAGCCTCGCGGTGTTTGTGGCGAAAGGAGACAAGCCCTGAGCTCTCCCAACTGCTGCATCCCCTCGTTATGTTCAAAAAGATGTTAGCAGTTGAACAGCAGAAAAGCAGCAATCTCCAAACACGCAGTATTCCCAAGGAACTCCTCATTCCAAGGGGCTCTGGAGGCCTCGGGCTGCCGTATCCCGCTTCACCTTGCCGGCTCTGTACATCGCTGTGGGGATGCAAAAGCTTTTGCTTCCAATGGGCATCTTCCTTCCAGGTTGTCCTTGTCTGGAGTGGGGCCACGTGCAGAAATCCCCATGTGTGATGTTGCAGAGGGAGCAGAGATGGTCACAGGGGACCAGAGCTGCTGCTCATCCATCACTGGGTAGTTTCTCTCCGCCGGGCAGCCCCTGTGCACGTGCTTTGTCAGTGCTGATGCAGAGAGGAGACCTCAGGGGTAGGCTGAAAGATTGGCTCCCCAGACTTTAATTTCACAGGTCAAATCGCGTTGCTGTGTCCCACCTTTTCCCTCCTGCAGGAAGACAGCAGCGCTTGCAGGGAGCGATAAGGATGAAGAAGCAAATGGGGCCCAGTCTCTGCCTTGCCGGAGTGGAGATTGAAGATTGTCAGGCTCTGGTCTAATCTCCTTTCCTCTCCTTCACAGGCAGCTGAACTGGGAATGGCATCTGCCTATTACACGTATATCTTCACTAATCTGGTAAGACATTTCTCTCAGCTTTTCTCCTGTGTGCGTGTAGAGTCATGTTAATGGGAGCTGATCTCCCTGGCCCATGGGAGCGTTGGGAAGAGCGACGTGCTTGCGGAGCTGGAGTTTTGCAGCAGAAAGGGGATGGAAGCAAGTAGAGGTGTCCCCTTGCAAACCTAATTATCAGGCAGGGGAAGTCTTGCCCTGGCCTTTAGGAGGTGAAAGCTGATGGGCTCCCGACAGCACTGATTGATCCCATGTAGCTGTGAAAGGATTTGCAGGCATGGAGATGGCGCAATGAGATGTGTGGGTCCTTGGGAAGCCCCAGCTGATGGGTGGCTCCTGACCCATCTGAGGGGCTCAGGAGGGTTTTGCTGGAGGTGTCGGTCCCTGAGCCCTTTACCCATGGGGTAGGTTGCTTGGGGTGTGCACGTGGAGGGCACCACAACCCTGTGCTTTTTTGCTTTGCCTCTGAGAGCAGCTGTGTAAGACAAAGGAAAGATGATACCATAAACATCGAGAGGCAGAGCAGGGTATATATTCAGCCTGGCCCCTGGTGATTTGGCTTTATAGCTACTAATAACATTAATGGGGGGATCGTGTGGTTAAATCCCTGAGTACTGTGCTAAACAAGGAGTAATGGGCTTAGGCAGCAGCAGGGGGAAACCCAAAATAAACATGAGAGAAACTTTTCCTGCTGCAGCAGCTACAAAGCTCTTGAACCAGCTGCCAAGTGGTGTGAGGGAACGCTGCCACTGGGGAAAGCAGATACCTGCCTATTAATGCTGGTGTGGGGATGCTGGAGACTTGAGTGCGGCAGGGTAGGGCGGATGATTAAGTGGAGGTGCCTTCCAACCCCAAATGATACTCATCTTCTCTAATTTCTATTAATATTTATGCCATGGTGTGCGTGTGCCAGGAAAGCCGGGAGCTGAATCACGCTTTGTGTTTGGGTGGGAGACAGACGGGAATGGATGGAGCCAAACATGTAGGCAGGAGAGGAGGAGGGGGAAGGAGTGAAATGGGAGTTTGAAAGCCAAGAGAGCAATTGGGACGGAGAATAAAAAAGGGGTAGGGAAAGGAGCTGTCAAAATAAAGAGAAAAAGGCAAAAAATAGAAAACCCCACACGCTTCCTACCTGAACTAATAGTGTTCTGATCCCTGCTTAGTGCTCAATGCATAGGTCCTAATGTTGCTCAGTATCAGTCCAGCAAGAGCAAGCTTCACTGCTCTTGTTTATTCCCGTGCAAATGGAACTAGCAGGAAAGCAAAAGGAAGGGATGAACCAAGGGGGGATCAACCAGTGGCAGAGACTGGAGGAAGAGCTGTGCCCTTGGGAGGCTGCTTGTTTCAAGGCAGTGGCTGCTGTTTTGTGACTTCTCACCCCCAGTACAGGCCCTGAGATGGAGTGTAGCTGTGCTGGTGGAGCTGGTAAGGGACAGTGGCCGTCCCCATCAGGTCCTGCTCACAACACTAACCCACTCCAGTCACTTCCCAGTCCCAGCAAGTAGTTTTCATGTTGTTTTCTGCTCGCAACAACTGTGTTGCTGTGCACCCCATGGGCTGGGACTACGCACGTGGTAAGGGATTCTATTTGCCCATCACCAGCAAAGTGGAGTCTGTGTTTATAGATGGTGTTCAGACAATAGAACTATAAAAACTAAGTTCCCCACCACTGCCACCACACTAGTTTCAAGCACGGGTATGATTAAACTTTTGCTTGAGGTCAGAAGGTGATATTTGTCTTTGAAACCCATTCATCTAGTGTAATGCAGTTATGGCAGGTGAGAAAGAAATGAGTTTTGTTGCCATTCCCCTGCACAGGGTATTAATCTCTTTACCCAGGTTATTTTACCACTTCTTCCAAAAGACCAGCCCTCAGCAAAGCTGCATTTTTGGCAAGGACTGTTAAAGGTGACATCGGGCAAAACCTGGGCAGCTGGAAGAGATGTTTAAGGAAATTAGTAATATTTAAATGGGGATGAGAGATGGGAACGAGCAATTTAGTCTAATAAATCTGGAGGGATTACCAAGCTCCTAATGAACCCTCTGAGGTTTTTTGCAGTCGCTGCCTAATAGAAAAGATAAAATCATAGTGAACTGCTGTCAAGGGGAGCAAGAAAAAAGATGGCTTTAAATGAAGGGAGAGCCTATCAGAAGGGGAATAGGCAGTCTGGATAGCATTAAGCTATCTGGAGGTGTTAAAAAAGAAGAGAAAAGGGGATAAAATGCTGAATTAAACACCTGCCCTGCGGCTCTGGAGGGGAATTCTGTTTCTATCTTCCAGCATTAATTTTACCTAATAAGCACATCCCAGCCGACAGCTAGTTGTATGTCTCAGCATTTCCCTCTGCGGAGCGTTAGATGGAGGCAAGTTGCTGCAGCTCCCATGGCGAGGGCCCATGGGAGAGCGATTTGGGGGTGACAGCTCCTCCGTAGCCAGCAGAGAGCAGTCAATGGGGAGGCAGAGCAGCACAGGAAAGCAGATGCCAGCCTTTGGCAGGAGATGGCGAGAGCAAATGAGGAGGAAGTCCTTGGGCCCCCGATGCATTTCCATCGGAGCCGAGGCGAGCAGGCTGATGTAAAAATATCCAGAGGCTAATTTACAGCGTGCAAATTCATTATCAGCCTCCTTCAGCCAGCTCAAGGGACCCTTTCTGTCACTAACACAAGCTCCAGAAGTCCTAATGGTATGCACAGAACAGAACAGGTCTGGTGCATTTTTCTTTCCCATGTCCATCATCTGCGTACGTGGTACTCATGGCAACTGAGCACCCTCCTGTCCTCAGTCCCCTTGCAGGAAATCTCAGTCTCTCGGTTTCTTCCTGGCATCTCCACATGGTGACAAACTTCCTTGCCCTGGGAATTACCCTTCTGGGGGGGTTGAAATGTCCTGAACTAAAGGCAAATGCTGCCCCAGGTCATCCTCCCTTCCCCACTCCCCAGCACCTTATGACCATGTAAAGGTCCATAATAAAAGTAGTAGAAATATAATAATAGTAATAATAAATAATAAGGATGATGATGCTAGTGCTTAAGTAGAGAATTGAAAAAAGAAGTGTTCCTGTTAGTGCTGGGAATCCTTGAATTCACCAGTGCAGAGCAGAAGGGGTGTTGGATGCCTCCAAAATCCTGTGCTGCAGTTAATTCTTTTAGCCTATTAATTCCGTTGTAGCTTGTTATTGTTGCCTTCTTTTTCCTCTCTTGTTTTTCATTATAACTTGTGGACCTCGGGCTGGGTTTAAATTTCAAAACGTTCATCAAGGAGATTAGATGGAATTAATTGAAACAGTCAAAACTATTGCTGTAAGAAGGAAGGTATAAAGGAGTTTTACTAGTGCCCTCAGTCAGATGGTCTGTTCATGGGGTGCACTTTTGCTCCCTGACAATATTGGGCCCAGGTGGTGTGGCTGATAAAAAAGCTGCCATGTTCTGTTTCCAAAGGCCAGCTAAATCAGTTGTGGTTTGGGGGTTTTGTTTCTTGTTTTTCCTTCTTTGTTTAGGGACTTACAAAGAGGTTGGTTTTTATATAGGACGAGGTTATTGAAGCCCTACTGTTGCTCTGGGTAACCTGTTGGAACCGGAGGGGAAATGAGTGTCCAAATCATCCAGACAACATCACACTTTTCAGTGTCAGCTTGTCATTATGATACCATCCTTTGGAAGGAGGGAAGGATGTCAAATCAAGCAGAGGGAAAGTGGACTACAGCTTAGTATTTGACCAGGGTTGTGACACTGAAGTTGTCACTCCTGCCTGGTGAAATCACCTTCTCTTGGTGAAGTGATCTGCTCTTTCTGTGCCTGCTTTCATGGCGTGAGCTCCAGCTTGGGTTATAGTGTTTGGCCTCACTGCATCAGGTCTGCTGGCCGCAAACCCCCTTACGTGAGTGAGAGGATGGGCTCTCTTGTTAGGCTTTGACAGATTTTACCTTGCAGTCCGGCCAGCTTTCCTGTTGTTAGGAGCTGATGCAAACCTTTTTGTAGAGCCCTGATCGTTCTCTGGATTTATGGTTCCTATTTTCCATGGCATGTGGTAGCAGGGCAAACAAATCAGGGTTTTGCAAGGATGCCAAAGCAATTTCTCCTCATTCTAGTTAGCATGAGAACAGGAAGATTTAGATGAAGCAATAACTATACCTCCCTGCGTTTTGCTGCCTGTGCTACCTTACCTGCCTGGGTCTTCTTTATGTGTTGTTCAGAGTCCATCCTGTGCTTGATTTCTGGTTGTTGAGTAAATCATTGTCCCAGATAGAGCCCAGACCCACAGATGTGTGAGCAAACCTCTCTTTTATCCTCTGCCCCCCTGCTGTCTTGTCCTATTTGCCTTTCAGTCTCCCTACCCCTTGTTTTCTGAGAGCTGTGCTTTTCAGGTCCCAACCTTAGCACTTGACCTCTTTTGCTCTTTGAGGATTTGTCACTTCAAGCCTCAGGCTCCCTGCAGAGAAGTTGCAGTAAATTGCTTTCACGAAGGATGTGGGCAATGTATTTTCCTAAAGTGCTCTCGTTTGAAGAACAGCCTCCAAAACTTAATAGCTCTCCTTGCATGAGGAGGTAAAAGACCCATCATTACCAGCATAGGGCACATTGATGTTGTGATGCATCAACTTCCTAAGAGCAATCCAATTATATATGGATGGTTCCCCTAAACTGTCCCTGAGTTCATTGAGATCGCAGTTCCTCTCTAACTACATGAATGGCCCCATAACAGTGCCTTGGGTAGGTCTCCCACATGCACTTACCTGCTAAAAGGCCACAATTTGTTGCTGTGATGACTTTCTTCTTCCAGAGGAATTGATTTTTACATGTGGCCCATTCTAAACCTATTGACTCTGTTAATAGTTTATAAACAAACTGAACCGTTCAGGAAGACCATAAAGCCCTTAAAGTAATGTTGTCCACTTGAGCAAAGAAATAGATGTGTTCTTACAGGAGCTTAGCAATGATTAACAGACTCAGCAGCTCAGCCCTGAGGGCAGGAGGGTCCAGAGAGGTGAAGACAGGTGTTTTCTCCACTGATGCATCTAACAGAGGAAGTTTGATGATCTCAGGGGAGAAATTGGTAGTGATGGCAGTCCCTGGCATGCCTCTTACGGAGGAGAATGGGAGGTAGCACCTGTCCCCTGGGAAGCTCATTCACTTTAACCTGTGTTCTGTTGATACCCACTTTGTCCTCTACTGGTACTCTTGCTGCTGTTAATGATCTCCATCAGTAGGAGAGCAGTGTAGGGGACTTCAATGACACAGGAGCCTAAAGTCTTTTCAAGCTCCTTGCGAGGAAACCATATGGTTTGGGTGTCCCTGGAGGAAGAGCTCCCCTTTCTGTCAGCGAGGCTTGCTCTGGAGTCAAGATGTTGTTCGTGCCTGAACTATAAAAACCTGGAGTAACTGCAGAGCAGTTGCACCACATCTGTTCCATGTAAATAATACCAGGATGGTACTTCCTGCTCCTTGGGACTGAGCTTACTAGTCCTGCCACCCGTGGCCTGGGGAAAGAGTCCTTGGACAGAGCTTTGTTTGCCCAAGGAACCAAGAGCTGAGGTGCCTTAGCTCCTCTGTTTAACCCTAAACCAGTGACTCATGATGCACACTGGCACGCGGTGATGTCAGCAGTGAAGTCAGTAGAGCTGTGCTGACTTGGCACTGGCTGAAGGTTTGGCTCTTGTCTAAAAGCTGCCAGGCAATCTCAGTATGGGAATTGGAAGGCTGTCTTTGGAGGATGACAGCTTTTCTAAGCACCACATCCTCTTGAAATGGAAGTTTTGCCAGAGTGAGAGCTTAATAGAGAAATGGAAGCCTTGGCCCAGTATTCTCCCTCCCATCCCACGTAAAAGTGGAGAAGGAACAGTGCGTTCTGGACCCACGGAGAGCTGAGCCTGGTGTAAATCAGCCTTTGCTGCCATCAGAGGGCCAGATCCTTGGCTGGGACTGAGGGGATTGAGGTCAGTGCAGCATAGAGAGCTTACAGCACCAGGCGTTTCTGCTGCTGAGCAGTGAGCAATGACAGTGACAGAGGGGGGTTCAGATGCTGTTAATCAGCAGATCCAAAAATCCAATAAAGTCCTTGCAGTGATTGAGAGAGGAAATAACCATGTGTGTGAGCAAGAGAGAGGAGGGAGATGGACATCTTGGAGTCATTGAACGAGTCCTGTTCTTCCCAGGGCTTTGGGATGGGATAGGGTCGAGCTGGGTGTGAGGAAGGTCTCAGGGTCACTATAGATGAAACGAGCCCATCTTTACATCTTTATCCTTGTTTCCCGTGTGCAGGTAAGAGCTCGCTGTCTCCCTGCTTCCCGGGTGATCCAGGTTATTAAAAATGTGATAAGAATCGAGTCGGGAGCAAGGTTCTGCACGCACAAATGGGATGCAGAACAATATCACCACCAAAATCAATAAAGCTGGAAGGAGCTCAATAGCTGATGCAGAGTGCTGAATAGCAAAGCTGAAGTCTGCCGCTGTGGGCTGAGCAATTACTGGGAGCCACTCGCTGAAGTGAGACCACAGCATGGCAGGGCAGGGGAGTCTCGAGGGCTCACAGCTCCGCACATGAAGCAATATTTGCTTATGAGGCAGGCTGCTATGACACTAATGATCATAGAATCATAGACTGGTTTGGGTTGCTCCAACCCCCTGCCTTGAGCAGGGATGCCTCACACTAAACCATGTTGCCCAAGGCTCTGTCCAACCTGTCCTTGAACACTGCCAGGGATGGAGCATTCACAACCTCCCTGGGCAACCCATTCCAGTGCCTCACCATCCTCACAGCAAAGAACTTCTTCCTTATATCTAACCTGAACTTTCCCTGTTTTAAACCATTTACCCCTTGTCCTATTACTGCAGTCCCTGAAATGATCCCCTTCTTGGCTTGCCCTTTCCATGCAGACGTCCCCATCCTCTTCCCAGATTTGGGAGGGAGGATGTGATGGATGGCAGTAGTGAGGGAAGACCTTGGCCATCCTTTGCGGGGTCTAGTTTAGTTTGGGAGTGGATCGCTTAGGTGCAGATCTGGGAGGATACTTGATTAATGAGATGCTTATCTATGACTGCTGACTTTGATGCTTTGCATTGTAAGGCACGTTGTTAACCCACGTCTCTTCTAGGCTGAATTGTGCTGTCAGGTTTTTAATTGCCTGCCGTTTTTAGCTCTGCGCCTCAGTTTCCTCCTCTGTATTCAAGGCATAATAATTCCCTGGCAGGAGTCCCCAGGAGGCAAGGCAGCCCCCTCTGATGCTGATTTTGTACTCTGACACGCAGTGTGCTGTGGCAGTGTGAGGAGCAGTGTGCTGCTGTTGTGTTACAGGGAGGGAAACGGGGCAGGAGGGGGTCTCCATCAGAAACCCACCAGCACATTGCAGGAGCCCCATTGCCAGTGGGAGCTGAGGTGGGAGAGGACTGGTGGGTGCCGAGTCCCAGCTGGGATCAGCTGGCCTGTGATCTGAATGTGCAAGTCAAGAGGGTAAAGTGCTTGTACCTTATGGGTTTATGTTCCTAATGGAACAGAGAGTATAGCCTGTAAATCTCCTGATCCGTAACTCGCAGCTAGCGGTGCCAGAAAATCCAAGCTCATGGCTTTAAAATCATGAATTACAGGGCTTGGTTGTGTGGCTTTTATTAGCCAGCTTCTCCAAATAGTCTAAATGTTCAGGTCACTCCCTAGCTTTTGTGTGCTGCTGTAAAGTGAGAGTGCAGGTCGAGTGCTGCATGAAGCACAGAAACCCAAGAGTGATTTCATCCTCTAATAGCTCCTCCACTGCTGTCTCCCAGGGAACCCCTTTGTATTCAATTAGCTAATGTGTGCCTAGCACTTGGAAAATATAGAGTACTATAGAATTGCTAAGTGTTGTTATTTAACAGCACATATTTAGTGGTTGCAGCCCTGTATAGAAGTCAGAAAATCTACTCTGTAATTGCCTGGTGCTGCTGCAGAATTTGCTGTGATTTGAGCAAAGCCTGGGGATTTCTCTTCTCTGATTGATTAATTTTGGCTGCAGACCCTCTGGGCCTGCCTTCCCTGAGATCTCCTCCCACAGAATGATGGCTTTTGGTGGGTGCTTTAAAACAACAGGCTGAAAAGAGGGGTGAGAATTCAGACAGCCAGGATTTGTGTACCTGGAATTCACCTTGGCTTGATGCTTGATGGTCTTCTCTGTGCCCCAAGTTGGACCGGTTGGCATAAAGGAGCTGGGCTGAGATGGAAGGCAAAGTGCTGGTCAATCATTGCAATGATGGGAGGGGGGAAAAGGCATTGGCAGTGGAATAGGAGGTGATGAGGGAGAAGCTGTTTGCACCCATCTCTGTGCTTCACTCCTTGGGTTCACCAGGTATGTGTGCAGGCAGAGGAGGCCATAACAAGGTGCACCAGGGCTTGGAGTCCTCCTCTAGAAAGAACCTGCTGATAGGTGTGAGTTATTTTCCTAATGGCTGCTTGCTTGTATTGCCCTGGAAAGCCATCTTCTAGGCTACAAAAGCATCAGCCAGCAGTGCAGATAAGGAAGAGTAACTGCATGAGCCGAGGAGAAGAGAGGAAAGGCAGTTGTGAAACTACTCTGTGTAAGCAGTAGGCTCACCAGCTTTGTCTACCAGTCAAGGCAAGGTCGGGTATGAATGCCACAGTTGTGCCTAGCTTAGGCAAAAGCCAGCTTCAATGTCAAAGAAGAATCTAACACTGAATCCCCTTGTACCTGCTACAGAGCCATTCGAGTGTCTTCTCAAATCTGAGCAGTATTTCCCTACCTCAGTCTGGCCTTTGTCAAGGTAAATGCTTGCACACAAATACATGGTGAGAGAAGCCATCTGGGATCATCTCCAGAGCAGGGGTTTCCACCCCTTTTCCTGGCTGTGCTCATCTCTTGCCAGGCAGCATCAGAGGCTCAGCCAGCCCTTGCCATTGGGAGGGCAGGGTGGGAGGTTGGGCCAGGGCTGAGGATGGGAAATCAGCTGAATGGTGCAAGCCTTGAATGGTAAATGAGTTTGTTTGCAGTATGTGGGTTTGGAAATGTCAGGTGTGGTGAATGGCTGTGTAAGAAAGCTAAAAACAAATAGGGACAGAAGCTGAGCCGGCAGATACTGGAGTATCCGCATGCTCTCACCCCTTTGCCTTCCATAGCAAGCCTGACCTAACCAAATCTCTTATATCCCATTGCAAACAAAGCGTGTCCCTCAAGGATGGTTTATCTCCCTTCCACTGCATAGGCAGCTCATGGCTTGTTTCCTTGTTTCTGACCTGGGTCAGCAGAATGCTCTTGTGCATGTCCAATGGAAAAGCATTTAAAGATAGAGGGTTGAAGCGAGGGCAGAGGGAAGGGATAGGGAGTAATGAAGAGGAAGGGTTGTGTACCATCCATGTGTTAGAGGTGAATGCTTTATGAGCGTGACAACAACAGAAATGGGGTTTTCTGCAGCTGGAGGCTTGCCTAGAAAAAGACAGATATGGAGATTGTTGTCTGTAGAGAACAACCAAAACTTGCAAGGACAAGCAATGGGAGCTGGGAAAAAGCTGCTGTTAATATTGGAAGCAGAGCAGAGTTGACTCCAGATCTGCCTGTGGTTGTGTTGTCAGGCAGACCCTGACAGCTGCCTCCATCCTCGGCAGGGCACAGGCATTACCCCAGGGAAATGAGGCTGATGTGTGCGTGGGTCCCTCTGGAATAATGAGTGATCCAAGCCAGGGGCTGGGACTGACCCAGCGAGCTCGAGTAGAGTGGAGCTGTGGGTCCAGCTTTGTCAATGCTGTGTGACTGGGGTAGAGCGCACCTCTGCCTCAGTTTCCCCCATATGAAGTGGGGCTCATTCCCTCACCCAGGAGTTGCTAATATAAGAAGCAGAGTGTCACAAACCTGCCAGTAACTGAGCAACCTCAAAAGCTTAGAAATGCTTTGAAGGGAGAAAAGGCACTAATAAATAAAGGCACTGATTTCAGCTGCTTTGAGGTTGGGGCGGTCTGGCCTGAGATGGAAGCCTTGGACTGTGTGGCTGTTTCGATACACAACATCTCCTTTCCTTCTGCATATGATGAAGCCAAGAGGGCAATCAGGCAGCTGCTTGCATTGTCCCACACACAATTTGCCTCCCAGCTCTGGCCTAGGGGGGAAGTGGGGCTGAATATACCTCCTGCTGCTCTGCTTGCATCCAGGATCTCCTCAAGCCCAGGTTCTCATTAGCCATCTGCCCTCATTGCGTGGGTTGACAGGATGCTGTGGGTGAATGGATAACCTGTCAGGAAGGCAGGAGCATAATATCATTCAAATGAATCAATAGTTCGCAAGCAATTTCATGTTACCTAACGTTAATGCGGTTGTGTCCAAAACGCTCTTAAATCCTGTGCCTGATCGCATCCTCATGGGACATTGTTGTGCTGGAATAGTCTTGCAAGTCCATGTTTGAAAGATTTACAGGCATTATTCCTACATGCACCCGTGTGCAGGAAAGATAAAAAATGCCTTGACTTGCTGAAACCTCATAGTCCACAGAGCCAAAAGACATTCGTATTAGTGATGGAAGAGAATGGGCATCCAGCAGCTTCTGAAACTATCACTCCCACTTTCTCGCTCCGTTTTAGCAGTTAGCCAAAGAGAGATTAGTGAGGAAGGCACCATTATTTCCTGCTAATAGGACAAGAAAGGCTGGACTTTCCTCCAGGACACTGGCTTTGTCGTGTAACTGCTTCCATTGATGCGAGTAGCAAAATAGAGCTTGTTTGGGGATGTTTTTATCCTCTTTTATACAGTCATTTCTATACATCTTACCACATTGCTCTTCAGAAATGCAAGAGGATGAGCTGCATTCCAGAGCCCACAGCCAAAGCAACTTCCCACAGGGCATTAGGATGTTCCGCAAGTGGCATCTCTTCCTGGTACCCGATGGCAGAAAGGAGCAGCGCAGTGTTGCCTTGTGGGGAGGAACTGCTTTGATTTAGCAGCTTAAACTTGGCGTCACTGAATTGGACACGGTGGTGGGAGAGCTCACTGCTGCACTAATGATTGCTGCCCAGGCTCTTGGAGGAGATAGATAATAGTAAAGGACATTAGCTTCTCTCCAGACATGGAACTCCACAGTCTGGTCATCTTGGTGGCCTGGGCATCCCTCCTGCCCTAGGTTTGGGTGAAGAGCCATGGCCTGTGTCTTCCCACTGGTGTTCTCAGCCATAGCAATAGTCAGGCACAGCAGTGTTTTCATGGTGAACACAGCATGGATTATTTTCTGGGAGTGCCTTGGAGAAAGCGTTGCTTGGGAAGTATAAATCTACACCGGAGCTTTGTGCTCTGGATCTGCCACCATAAACCTGACCACCTCTGAGTGGTTATGGCAGGTTACTGGCTTCACCTGCAAAATCTCCTCCTCCTCCTTGCCTCTGCTGCAACCTCTGTGTAGTGGGGAACCTCCTGTCAGGAGAGCTGGTTAATAAGGAATAGCCCCACAGTCAGGCATGGTTAGCAGGCATCACGGTATCCAGTGGTTTTGAAGCTTTTGGTGCCCGTTTTCTTCCCTAATCCCGTTTTCTGTTTGGGGTTGTTGTAGGAGTTTTCCCTCCAGCGCCTGGACAACCTGCTCGACGACCGAGTCAACATCCTGGGGTTTTCCATTTTCAACCAGTCTCATGCTTTCTTCCAAGAGTTTGTCCAGAGCCTCAACCAGTCCTGGCAGGAGAATTGTGATCACGCTCCTTTCACTGGGCCAGCAGTAAGTAAAATTCATTCCCATTGCCTCCCTGAGCTGGAAGTTGCCATAGGCCAACAGGAAAACCTTGGGAAAAGAGCTGGTTCAGAGCAGGCAATGCAGTGTGAAGACCATGTGAAGAGACAGAAACTCTGGTCTTAAATGTATGGTTTCAACTACTTATTCAACCCCTGTGCTAAAGAGCTGGGGCGCATCACCAGGCTGCTGTCATGCTGCTGTGCCTTGGATTGGCCTTTGTGGTGGTTGGTCTTGGGGAGATGGTGGTCCAGGATTGGGAAGGATGAACTGGACAGAACTGCTTAGTTAAGTAGGTAGGAGAGGACTTCAAGTGTTGAGCATCCCTATCTGGGGAATACTAAAGTGATCCTGAAAGTCTGCAGCCTTCCAGAAGGGACCCTGGGGAGACGTGTGGGTATAGAGCTTTAGAGGGCTTGTCTGTGCTTGAGTGGCTGTTCAGCTTTAAATTAAAGCCTCGTCTTAATTTGGATTATATTTAAATGTGTGTGCAGGGGGTGATGCAGCCCTGTTTCAGTGTTTCCCTTGTGAAATCTGTCCCTGTCTGTGTATTTTATCTCTAGGAAAATGGTTTGTGGAAGAGGGAGTCTGGATGCAAATAGGATAAAAAGGGCTGGGTTTAGGCAGATGCCAAGGGGCTGGGTTAAGTTAGATGCTCCCTGATGAGCGTGCAGATCAGCACCGAGATCTTCCCTGGGGACTCTTTATAACTGGGAAGGTTGCAGAGCAGATTTGCTAACTCTGGGATGCAGGGGGTCATGGTTGGAGCTGGGGGAGAGCGGAGAGAGAAAATGCCATCAGTGGAACCATTTGCATTGCTTTTAATGACTTCATAGTCCCCTTAACAAGCTGAGGGAGCTGTCTGAAGCTGAAAACCTCCTTATCACCACAGAAGTGATATTAAACAGGCAAAATAAGGAGCTTTCTGCCCTTTGTGTCTCTGTATTGTTGGCTTGCCATGGAGCTCAGGTCACAGTTAATACGTGCCTGGGACCATCCTGCTTTCCCTGCTCCCAGCCCTGCTGTGCAGATATGACTGCAGCGAGCTTGCTGTCTGCCCTGCTAAATCTCTATAGGGTTGCTACCAGGAAGCTTCCTATTTGGATGACAGTTGCAGGGGCTGTTTGGAGTCATTAAAAATAAATTTCCTTTTATTAGTACAAACAGAAGACAGTAGAAACTGGAGCGATGGGGGAATAACTCATCTCATTGTGCCTTCCTTACCCTGTGTTGTCTTGAACCACGAGCAAAATGAGGTGGAAGGATGCAGGAGTGTGCCCCATTGCAGCACTTTCTTTAAGGAATGAAGGAGTTTGGAGCTGAATGGAGCTGTCTGGTTTGTGAGCCTGAGCCTAAATCACCCGTCAGTGTAATATTAAGTCAGCTGCATGCTCCTTTCAGTCATTCATAAAGTGTAATCAGGCATACAGCAGGCTTCCTCCTGGGCCAGGGAGGACATGTCTGGAGGCAGGGGGCTTGGCCACGCTGCATTGCCCTGATCTAAACACTTCCAGCCCTGCTGTCCTTATGGGACCTGCCCTGAGGGCTGTGGTGGCTTCCCAAGCATTCACTCTGTGGCTGCTCTTGCCTGTGATGGGTAGTTCCCCTTGTGCTACTGGTGCTCAGTGCCCCAGAGGGACTGTAATCCTTGTCATACAAATGGGGAAGTGAGGCATGGAAGTGACTTTTCCCATCATCTCAGAGCCAGGCAGTCTATTGGAAAATGGGTTCAGCTCTCCTCAGCCCTAGTGCAGAGCCTTAACCAAAAGGTGATGTCTTTCTGATGATGTGAAGGTTCACTCTCTGTTTGTAGCAAAGCTCCATCACCAATATGCCATGTCCCAGGTAATGGGAAAAGGGCCTGGCCCTGGGTGGTGGTGATGGTGCAGGTCGGAGGTTAAGTCAAATATTCCCTGGCAGGGAATGTGTTTCCTCCCCTGTGCTGCAAGGGAAGCCCAGTACCATTTTCCCATGCATTGTCTCTGCTGTTGGAAATCTGGCAGTTTGCACCTCTCTCTATGAGAACGTCCCCTTTTAGTCCTGAGAAGCAGATATCTTGTGGAATAACTCATACTAAAGGGATAAAAAGGGAGCTCAACAGCTGGAAGTGACAGGAGGGAGGTTTCCTGTAAGCTGCAAAATCCCAGGGCTTTCTTGCTAGAGCTGAGGAAGCATCTGAAGAAGGAGGAGGGAGCTGCTTGCTCTAATGCTATTCTCATTAATCACACTGCAAAGAAAGGAAATCAGAGAAAATCATTCAAATTACAGATGGCTAGATTAGGTAATTAGGATTTAGGCTAAAACAGATGTTTGTAATTAAGTGTTTATGTCACTGAATAAAATCCAGATTGTAAAGTCTATTTCACAGGATTTAAATGGTTTCAATTCTCTGTTACGTTTGGGGGCAAAGATACAGATGATAACGTTCCAGGAAGAAAGGGACAAAACCCCCACGTGGCAAACCCCAGGCTGGCCAAGCCTGTTCCTGTTTCCCTGGAGATCAGTTTACCTTTAAGCATGGCCTTTACGTGGGAGATTTCTGTCAATATGAAGTGAGATCTTCCAGTTAACCGTGTCTTACCTGCTGTTAGTTTAGAGGGGTAGATCCGGTGTAGTTTACCCAGGGAGAGCTCAGGCAGGGTCCCTGCTCCTGAGGTGCAGGGCATCTGATAGCGTTGGATGTCTTGCAGACGCTGGTCAGAATGGTCCTGCCAGCTGATGCGTGCAGGGCTGGAGATGGGTTTCCTGACCCTTTCTAGCTGGGGGCTTGTTCCCAAGGCCTTGTGCCACTGTATACCTTAGCTCTCGGGTACAGCCCCCAGGCTCCCTTTTCTGGAGCCTTGTTGTGATGAGGCATCCATCAGGTGGCAATTTTTATCAGCAACTTTCATTGTCAAGAAATAGGCTTAAAGGATAGAGGGAAGTCTCTCGAGACCCATGAATCTTGGAGTGGAGGACCACTGCTGAGCTTACCAAGTCTTTCACATGCAGCCTGTCGCAGAGCTCTTACATTGCAGAGATGGCACAAACCCAACAGGGACCTGTGCAAATCAGACGATGCACGCAAGGAACAGAATCAATTTGTTAACAGGCAAATTGGCTTTTTGTGACAGAGTGACAAAGCTGTGGTTTAAAATGAGAGCATAAAAGTAGTGAGAGATTTTATAGGTGACATGAAGAACAATGTACACAAGAGCAGTGACGGATCCATTTGCTGAGTCTGCGCAGAAGCAGTTCAAAAGGTGCTGCCTCCATCCCTCTTTTCACTCCTCCGCTGAAGGTAATGGTCCCAAAGCATGAGAGACCATGTGGTTAAAATGCCCCAGTCCTCATGTGAACCTTCAGGGCTGCAGGAGATGGCTTCAAGCAGTGAGCTTGTGTTAACCAGTTAACCTTCTGATAAGACCTACAGAAGCCAGAGAGGCCTCTTCTGAGCTGCTGCCCTCCAATGCTATCTAATTGTGAATGGTTTCCTCCACACAGCCTGCATCCCAAATTACCTTGCTGTGTTGAATATGATCTATGCGAGCTACTGATTGAATAGTGGCAGAGGAAGATGGCCATTAGGTGGGTGGTGCAGGGCAACACAGCAAACGCTGCATTGGGTTGAGATGAGAGACTAATGGGAGAGAGGCCACACTTGTGATGGGGCTGCAGGTGGCAGTGGAGCAGGATGATCCCACACCAGTGACCATGGGAAGATATGGAGTGCCCTAGAGGATTTTGATACTGGAGGAGAGAGGAGGGAATGAACCTCTTCCCTAGGTCTGAGTCCTCGTGGCTGTTCAAGAGGTATTGAAGGGGGAATCAAGGTAAGTGCATGGGTCTGTCTTGCATGTTGCTGTGCTGCCAGGCTCCCATGCATCCAAGTGTCTTGCTTCAGGGCCGCAAAATTGGGAAGCTGATGTAGGAACCTGGTTCTGAGCTGAAAGGGGCAGGGAATGTCTGGCATAAATGATAAGCAGCATTAGGAATGGAAATGTGGTGCTTCTGAGGAAAGCTGTGATTTTCCTTTAAGGAAGGAAAGGGGGATGTTGGGGTATATTGAGGATGTGGGAGGAATTCCCATTCCCAACACAGAGGACTTGATCCTGTGTATTCCAACCCTCTCCCTAATCCCTAAATTGTTTGAAATCATAAGGGGGCTGCCAGAAATCCTAACAAATTGAGGCTTAGGAGTAAAATATCCTAATCAATAATGTCAAATGCTTCACTAAGATATACAAGCCTCTTGCTCACCAGCTAATAAGAGATCATTAACTGCTCATGGCAAATGGAAATGAAAACCCAACAGCAGACAATTAAAAATGCTGGGCCAATGTTCTCATTTGGTATGAGATGATGAAACTTTGGGGTCACAGGGATTGCATTTGCTCTCATAACAGTTCTGGTTGGCCAGCCGGTGTTATCATGGTTCCTGATTGAGGGAAAGCAATTGCTGATTGTATATGGCGTCTGTAACCTGAATGGGATTCAGTCCACATGAAGCTGGAGAGCTTCATGGAACAGGGGCTGAGGACAGGACAGGCTGAAAAGGTCCTATTAGAAAAAGAATCTGTATTAAAGGTAAAAAAAGAAAGGTAGGGAGAAGAATGGATCAGCTCCTTTAAGAAGCTCTGGAAAATGCTTCCCAGGAGGAGAATGTTTAGGTCAGATGGGAATAGTAAGCAGAAACCCTTAGCAGACTTGCCTGTGGAAGAAGTGCAGGAGAGTGGCTTGCTGCCATTGCAAAGGGACCTGTGGTGTCTCATAGCTGAGGGAGGATAGGAAACAGGATGCTCAAACTGGAGCATTGGCTTCCCACTCTACCATTAAGTCACTGTGTGTCCTCAGGCTGCTCAGGCTCCTCTGATTTACAGTTTATCTCCTGCAAAATAGCTGTGATAAAACTTCATAGCTCTGCAGCCAGTCAATTCTTATTGTTAGCAGCAAGTTCTTGACATATATGACCAAAGGTGCTGCCTGTTGTGTGGGAGGCAGGTCAGATGCAAGACTGACAGATGCCAGCCAAGTCGTTCAGTGCTCACTGAAGAGTTCCCTAAATGCTATTTGTGTAAAACAGGCTAAAATGATGCACGTAGGAAGAATGCGATAGAGCAAATGTGAGCCTGTACCGGGGTTGATTAAGTGAGAGGTTAGAGCTGGCGTTTGGGGTTTTGCTAGCATTAGGCTGAAGTCATGCCTTGTAACTCATGCAGCTTGCACATTCCAAGGCATCGTGCTCCTTGTCAGCTGCCTAATCCCGGGCCATTGTAGTCAATGAGGTCTTGCCACTACTTGAGTAAGATCAAGCAGGGTTAAGTCTGGCTCACTCCGTTCCAATTAGTAATGCAGTCGAAGCCAAAGGTTCCTTGGGGTGAATGAACTGGGCAAGATTGTTCCTGCAGGGCCACTGGCAGAAGTGAATAAACCTTATCAGGCTTTGGGAGGAATAGAGGACACAGATACCACCGAAGTGCTGCAAGCCACAGGCAGGGAAAGATGGGGGAAAGGAGCCCCACGCTAGAGATTGAACCTGTTGCCAGGAGCTGGGATGGTAAGAGGATGCTCTTGGAAAACATAGCCTTGATATAATGAGCTGCAACAACTTAATTCCAGCAGAGTCTGGAGGTGACAATAATTAGAAGCGAAATCTTCGTCACAACATTGAACTTGAGAGAGCAAATGGCTGATTAGTACCTAGATCAAAAAGCATCAAAACGTTTGTGCATGGGCGAACAACACAGCTTGTGAGGCTTGATGGACAAAGAAATCTGACTGAAGGCAAACAAAGCACAAATGAGGAGGAGAGGGGATGAACTCTGTGATTCTGAACATTGCTTCAGCAGAGTCATTACAGAGCAGGTAACAGCCAGCAGGGAAGTGGAGGCTGTTTCAAAGACCTAGATGGTCTCTACAGGGTCTGAAAGCCAGGAGGCTGTTGCTTAACAAGTAAATCTAGCAAAACCTCATTTCCTGTGGATCTGCCTTTCAAAGGAGGATTCTTTGGTGCCTAATGAAGGCTGGAGCAGCAGTCATCCCTCCTTCTGTAGGTGTAGGCGCAGGATCTTTATTCTGTCCAGCTGCCTACATATGAACTTCATAAACCTGATGCTCTCAAGTGTGTTCCCCCTTGGCCAGCAGTTTGATCAGCAGCCACCAAAGCAGCAGAAAACACACCTTGATTTGGGAGGCTTAGTTGCTTTAGGAAAGTGAGGTAGAAAAGAATGGGAAACGATAGGGACAAAAGGTGATAGTGATGAAAGAAACCCTGAGAAACAAGCAAGCAGAGATAGAAAGGGTAAGGAATCGAGCAAGAAGAGAAGGAGAAATAAAACAGACTGGCAGTGGGACTGGCAAAGGGATTACTCTTGCCCTAGCGATGCTCACAGAGGCACAGCAGTTCAGGGATGCCATTGCTTTTGTTCTCCTTGCCCTCGGATGGGTGCAGGATGTTGCTGGAACATAATGATGGGCAAGCAGGGCTTCCTGTCCTCATGGGGGGGACAAGCATTTTGCCCCTTTCTGATCCCATCGAAGGCTGTGGATAGAGCCACAAGGTCCCGAACGCGCTCAGTTTTTGTCTTCCCATCTCAGCTCCTTCTCTTTGCCCGCAGCTCTCCTCGGCCCTGCTGTTCGACGCTGTGTATGCTGTGGTGACCGCCGTGCAGGAGCTGAACCGGAGCCAGGAGATCGGGGTGAAGCCCCTGTCCTGTGGGTCTGCCCAGATCTGGCAGCACGGCACCAGCCTGATGAACTACCTGAGAATGGTGAGAAGGGACTGACGCTCGGGGCGTCGGGAGCTAGCGCTCGTGGCTGCCAGAAGGAAGGATGGATGTGTGTGTGTGTGTGTGTACATGCTGGTGTTGGCACGGTTCTCAAGCACAGAGTGCCGGTTTGTTTGAAGGTAGCTCTGGGAAGGAAAAGAGAGATCTGAGGGCTGGTTTGTCACCGGCCTTGGAACAACATGAAACGTGCCGTTTTCCAGGTTTTGCTGCAGAAAAGCCGGAATTCAGTGAAGGGTTTTTTAAAGCACAAATGTTTCTGAGTTATTTGAGCTGTGTTTTGAGTGAACTTGGACTGATGTAAGGTCATGCGGTACAATTGCTTAGAGCTCAGTGGCGTGATGTGAGTTTGCCTATAATGGGGTTTGGGCTCCTTTGAACCCGAAAGCGGGGTTGCTGGAACTGGTCAAGCCTAGTTCTGTCATGAGAACAGATAATGAAGTTTCAGCCTTCTGCAGTAGTTGGAGTTTCTCAATACGGTTCCTTGGAGCTGAGCTGGACCACGCAGCAGGAGCGTGTTTCCTGAGTCTGTTTGGGATGCAGCTGAAATGTCGTGAGATGGGGAAATTCAATGAGACATTTCTTTCCTCCAAGGGAAAGCTCCACTGAAATTGAACCTTGCACCACTCTGGTCCATGCCTGCCAACTGTGCTTTAAATCTCACCTTTAGTCCAAGGCAACTAAATCCTCCAGCTTCCCTTGGCTCTGTAGCTTGCTCTTCTTCCTGAAGAGGTGCTCCAGCAGCAAGCAGGCGGTGGTTAATCTGCACAGTGAGGCTAGACACTCATCCTGGCTCTGTTGCAATGCGCTCTTGTGTTAAATGCCATCCTGATCCTGTGAAACAGCACATAATGGTTTGTGGAGGAATCCCCAGCCAGAGATTCAATGTGAGATAGTGAAGAGCTCATGCCTGCTGCAGTGTTAGCCTTGGGATGGAGGGAGGGAGGCAGTGAGGGGCTGCAGTGGTGAGATGTGGGGAGCCGTGCACCTCATGCTGCTGATGCTCCTGCTCCCCTCCATCTTTTTGCTACCCTTGCCAGACTCCAAAAGCCACTAGGATTGAGACACAAGGGTTGCATTGCTGTAGGTGCTAGGAGGATGGATGGCTGGTGCATGGGGCCTCTGGCTCTGCTGCAGGCAGTGGGGTGAGCTGCCTCGATGGGCGCTGTAACTCATTCTCTCTTGGACAGGTAGAATTGGAAGGTCTCACCGGCCACATCGAATTCAACAGCAAAGGCCAGAGGTCCAACTATGCCCTGAAGATCCTGCAGCACACACGCAGCGGCTTCCGGCAGGTGAGAGCTGCGCTGGGGATGGTCTGTGTGTAGCGTGGTGTGCATGTTGCAGTGGGTTAGCAAACAAACCATGTTTCACTTCATCGAGAACGTGGTTTGAGATGATTCAGATTTGTCTTTATCTATCAGGCCCCTGAGGTGGTGATTTTAGAGCCAGTATCTGTCCTGTCACAGTAACCCTTCTGTGCAGGAGATAATTCACAGCATCAGGGGTGTGCCAGGTACAAGCTCACACTCAAGACTCTTTAGTTTGTGGAAACACGTGTACCCAGAATTATTTGAATGAGTTAAAATGAGAATTTGCCATGAAATGGGCAATAAAGGGTACTATGAACCTTTCCAAACAACTCCTTCTGGGAAGAAAGGCGAAGGGGGCAATCGCATCTCAGGAGCTCCCCACCATCTCTCCCCAGGGTGCAGGAGGAAGCGTGACATAATTTACCTCTTGGTTTATAGTGCGTGTTCCTCTGTAATGGGTTTGCTTAGCTCAGGCTCTCCTTTGCTTCTTGTCTCAGTGCTCATAGAGTCCTTAAGCATTGGTCCTTTTTTTCTGCTTATTGCCTTCTTTCTGTCCAAGGGATGTTTTCTGGCTTCAGCTAAGGTTAAGGATGACCTTGTGGAGCCATAGATATCAGACTGGTGAGATAGCATCACACAAGCCCAAGGAATTCAGGTTTTACTGGTAAATGCAAACCTCATTCAGGGAAAGAAATGGAAGTTGCAGGAAAAGGGTTTTCATCTGGTTTATTTCCCTGCTGACAGCTCCACACCTGCCCTTTTCTCAGAGATTGCCACTTCTCCCACATGCTGACAGAGAACAAAAGCTGTTGTATCTTACCCCACACCAACAGAGCATCCTGGTCTGGCAACCATGAACTGTAGCCTTGGCAAGGATGTTGCCTGCCAATTCTTACCTGTCAAGTGACAGTCCAGCTTTGATGCTGCCTTTAGCTGAGTGAGCAGGAGACCACGATGGCATTTTCCCCACAGTAAGATAGCACCAATGCCCTTTTAATCATTTCCCCAACCCATCGTTCTCTGAGCAAAAGTGACAGATCCAAGCCCATCTGCATTAATAAGAGCACGCACTTGGCTAGAGCAAAGCAAGCAAATGCTGTAGGATTCATATGACAGCTATGGTTTTGATGTGTTTAAATGTGGCAGGGTGTTCACATTCAACACACAGGTCCTCCTGTAGCAGTGCTTCCCCCAGAGCTGCACAGAGAGCTCTGAGTGCAGCCTAATCCACCCTGAGACACGAGTCTCAGCTCTGCTCCCCAAACCCAGTCTGACAAGAGAAAACCTATTTAGACCTATTGTAAGAGCTCGGTAAATAAGCAGCTGTATGTTTCAGAGGTACCCAGGGGGCTCGTGTGACTGATAGCAGTGCCAGGAGGGGTGTCGGGGCCCCTCAGAGGCTGCAAGTTGATCATGACGTGCCCAACTGGGAAAGGAATCCCTGGCCAGAGCTCCCCTCTTGGTTCCCACAAAGGGAAGCCAAATGCCGCTCTGCTGTGCCATAGGTGGTTATTTTCTTCTCACCAGCTTGGCTCCTTGTAAGAAAAATAACTAAATAAATCATAAGAAATCATTTAATTAAACCTGCTATGAGGGGAGCAGGGTAAGGAACAGACGTGCACATCCTGGAGACAGTTCTGTTCCCAAGGGTTATTATATTAACTCATTTGCTCAGGGTCTTGTTTGAAACACTTCTATTCCCTCCTTAGTTTTAATCAAGCTCACGCTCTCTGCCCATTTCTCTCTTTCCATCTCTCTCTTTCTCTCTCCTTCCATCTATCGAAGCCACAGGGACTTCCAGCTCATCAGCTTTGATAGAGAATTCACTGAATTTGGAAGCTGATCCAGCCAGCAAACAAATTAGAAGCACTTAGATTTTCTAACTTGCTGTTGCTTTTGGGCAAGGAGAGACAGGGCTTTTTGACATCCAATTTTTAATACATTTATGTAACGCACCAAACGTGCCTTCTCCTGATTTAGCTTAACTAGTGGAAATTTTTCCACAGCCATATGAGAGCTGCTCTCTGTTCATAGGATGTGCAATAAAGCACGGGCTCATTAACGTGCTGGTGATCCGTAGATCTGAGGAGGTCTCAGTTGGGAAATGTCATCTTTTTATTTCCTGCCTTTCTTTGCCCCTTTAAGAAACACTGCAGCCCAGAAACCTCCGCTTTCAGTGCGGTGATGTGCAGTAAACCAGGAGCGCTAAGGCTTGGCAGCTTCACAGGAGAAGGGAAAGAAGAGGAGCCGTCATTTAGACGGCCCCAGGGAAGGCATCTGTGCAGAGGGGAGGCAAGGAAAGCTGCTGACAGGGCTGGAGCCCCACCATGGACACGTTGTCCACAGCTCTGCCTGTGACCCCTGGCTCTCACTTGGTCCTTGGGGCAGCCAATTAGTCACCTTTTAGCGCAGTGCTCTGCTGGTGTCCCAAGACAGAGCAGTGGGAGTGATGAGGGCGTCTAATCACTATGGTGGTGGCATGCAGATGAGATACCAGCCGATAGCTCTGAGGCCCTCAGCAGTCCCCATCACATCAAACCTTTTTAACTTAGAAGCGGCTAATCAGCCTCAATGGGACTTGTTTCTCTTTAGCTGTAACCCCCACCAAGAGTTCAGGGACAGACCCTGCCAAGGGTCAAGTGTCTTTTGCCCCCCCTCCCAGGACCCGATGAACTCGGAGTGTGGCACCATCAGTCCTGCCTGGGCTATGTCAGGTGTCAATCATGTTGTCTGAAGGGGATGTCTGGGGAGGTTGAGCATCATGGGGACTGCTGCGTGGTCACTGGTGGGTTGTGTGCATGTCTCGTGGTTGTACACGTGGTGCTCTCTGTGTCCCGTGCTAACTCCTGTGGGGGAAGCTTTTGCCTGGTTGTGTCCTTCAGGAATGCCAACCACACGGTAGGCCTGTGCAGTGTCCTCTGAAGGCTTTCTTGCAGTTGTTTTATTCCCTTTTCCCTCCGCAGAGCTCCCAAATTCCTCCCTCTTCAGGCCAACAAATGCACCAGGTACCTACTTAACTGTACCTTCTCCTGGCACAGTAGCTTTCCTGTTAGCGTTGACAAGGTTCTCCAAACACAGATTTGATGAGAGCTGATAGTGTTTTGCACTGCTGCCTTTTCCTGTGGACATGAGAAAGGAGAGGTGAGGAATGCAAGCTGTGGGACAGTGCTTGCTAATCAGAGCCCTAAAGGTATCTGTGCTTGTCGCAGTGGTGGTCTCCTGCCTGTTTGAACACGCCTGTATTCAGGGCTGGCTTTACCTTAACTTTTAGCTGGGGAGCGAGGATGGTGAGTACCTGTGGTGCCTCTGAAGCTCTTGCTATGTCATCACTCCTTGCCATCAGCTGCCGTTCAGGCCTGCGGGGCACTGAGCTGAAGACTTCATTAAAATCATTAGTTTGAGCAGTATTTTGTCATCTCATGCCACGAGGAACTTGAAAGCCCGGCGTCATTAACGTGGCGGTGTCTGAACAGGGGAGCTGAAGGATTGAAGGAGTGAGGCGGGAATACCCCGCTTGCATCTTGTTAGCCGCTGGTGATGAGAGATCCTTTCAGTGTCACTGATCATGATAACACCTTTTGCAGAGCAACTAAATTGAGGCACCTTTCCTGCCTGTGGGGATGGGGCAGTGTCATGAGCAATGGCACTTGTGTGCTTATTCCAGGCTCAAGGCTTTTTGGGCTGGGTTGCTCTGGAACTGTGTGTTAGCTCCCTGCCTGTGGTAAGGACATACAACAAGTCAGACCTGAGATGCTGGCAGGCATCCCGGGCAGGGCAGGCAGAGGGGGCTGGCTCTCCTTCTGGCCCTGTAAGGACATCGAGGGGACTTTCCCCATCCCAGCCACAAGCTGTCGTCTGTCACCAGGTTGGATAATCCCTCTCACAAATGTATGGAGCTCCAGTTTGCAGCAAGGCGGTTGTGTTGCCCTCGTTGCTCTTCTGGGAAAGGTATGCCATCACTGAAGCTCCCCTGATCATTAGAAACCCTCTTCCAGTTTTCAGCCTGTTTATTTCTGGCTGGTTTATATCTGTTTATTTTTGTGCCAGCGCTATCATTTTAGCTACAAAAGCTGTTCTACCTCTTTGCGATGGGCCTCCTCCACCTGCTGTATTTATACAGACCAATCATATCTGCTACTAAAAAATCCCAAGTCCTAAAAATTCTTAAGTCCTAGTCCAGTGCCTTAACAACAGGATCATCTTATCCACGGCCGTGTAGAGCACTTGATTGTTTCCTCATGCATTTTGCAGGTGAATGTGTTTTGTCTTTTTCAGAGGCTTTTTATCCATCGATAGAGATGATTAAAATCACCTTGACATCCATCTTGCAAGAGAGGAAGAGATCTGATGATCCCAGACATCCTGACACATTACACTTCAGAAGGAGCAAACAGCATGAGGACTCAATTAGTGGCTTTAGCATACTGTGAGGGGGACAGTGGTGAGCCGGAACAAGCCAGGATGGGCTTGAAGTACCCCAGCACCTTGGGAGTGTTTGGCTTTGGCGCTGTATTAAGAGCGAGGTCAAACCCACCGCACTGTCGGAGGGGGGGAGGCAGTCAATTAGTCTCAGTGTGCCAGCAGGGGAGGGACAAATTTGGGAGCAGGGCGGGCTGTTAACGTTAGTGAATCTGTCAGTAATCTCTGGTTGAGGAATCTAGGCAAATGCTTATGACTGATCACTCAGAGAGGAGATTGCTGCAGCGGGTCCGTTGTTCAGCAGTCACAGCAAGAGGAAAGCACCTTTCTGCCAGGATGAATTCCTCCTCTCGCTGATGCAGACCCTGCACAGGCTAGTTAAACCTGTGCTTCAAGGACTCCCTGGCCATGAAGTGCATGGTAAATCTCCCAGTTTGGGACAGTTGCTCCTAGAGATGAGTCCTGAGCTACAGCACTGCTGTGATGCCATGAGCTTGGTGGTAGTAAAGTCACAACAAGCTGTCAAGAGAGCAGGATGCTCAAGATCTGCTTCCAGACACACTGTCACTGTGCCTCCATGTCTCCATCTGTCAGGTGATGCTAATAACCCTCAGTGCCTCTCCTGGTGCTGGTGAGCTGTGAGAATTGGTGCTTCCGATGCATTCAGAGGTCCTTGCCATGACTGGTGCTTTTAGCAGAGCATTGTTGATGGTGGTGAAGGGGGGGAATAATCTCTGTTGTGTTGTTTGCAGAGTAAACAAGCCCCTCCTGGGAGCTCTGCCTGCACTGCTGCATCCCAGTGCCTCAACTGCAGCCGGGGAGGAGAGCAGACATGGACATGCACATGGCTGTCCTTTGCTTGCCCTGCCTGCTTTCCTTCTGCAAAGCCATTGAGTCTAAGATGCCCTGACTGCTTTTCCCACCGCTCCTCGTGCCTAGGGCTGAGGGGCCTGGATTTGGGATTCTTTACAGATGGCCACTTTTGTAATGGCTTGTCAGTCGCTTGGGCTGGATTTGCCCTGACAGCCAGGAGAAGAAAGGACTTGGCCCTTTCCTCAGTGTCCAAAGCGATCCAGTGTGCTGACAGCGCAAGCAGAGCCGCTGCATTTTCAGGTTGTGTTTGGCTGGGAAGTGACTTCTGAAGTCCTCGAGCCATCAGTTATGCCAGAGGCAAAGCACTGCCAAGAAAAGAGACTGAGTGCATGGAGTCAGTCCTGGGGCGGTGTAAATCAGCGTGCCTCCCGTTCATTTCCATGGCAGTGCCTCCGCCTGGCCGGTGGCTCTGCTGTCGCCTTCCACCCAACTCTTTGAACATAATGAGATTACTCTTTGACGGAAGAGAAATCGATTTGTTCCTACCACCCTGACAAGCGTGGCACAGAGGAAGGATAACCTGCCTGAGACCAACAGTGCCCGAGACAGCTCCTGTCAGTGCAAGGGAAGTGGGAATGGATTTGCTTTGGCACCGTGGCTCTAGAGGAGCTGTGAAGACACCCCTGTGCATTGGGGTCACTCACTCCCTCTTAGGGATGCAGCAGCTTGCTTGAGTGGTGTCAGAGGACTTTGGGACATGACTGGGGGAGAGAGGCTTTGCAAGGAGAATAAGGAGAGAGAATGGGTCTCAGGGGGAGCTGGCCTCCTTCAGCCACCGGTCTATCCATGAGATAAAACAGAGGCTTTTAGGGAGCATAAGAGAGAGAAAGCCTGATTTGCATGCTCAGAACGAGCTGCTGGAGGTGCTGATCTCCCTGCCCAGAGCTCGGAGGGAGGGAGATTGGGCTCTTGAAGTTAAAATTAGGTTTTATAGAATATTCCTCCCCCCTGGCTGAAGGCAGCGGCTGGTTGCCTTGAGTCACAGCTGAGTCACAACGGCCTCCCGAGCACGGGAGGACCGCTCCCTGCCACTGGTGCTGGGAATTAGGTTTGCTGCAGCGATGCTGATGCATGGTTGGTGAATTCAGCTGGCCGTGGAGCTGTCAGGTGTGATGAGCCTGAGTCAAAGAGTTTGGATCATTGTACTTAATCATTGTAGTTGGCACCCGTTGCAGTAGATAGAGGAGATGAGTCATGGTGCAGCACCACTAAGAGCATGGCTTCATTTCACCCACTGCCACCAAGGTGGAGCTGGTGGTCAGGGCTGGAAGGCATCTGCCCTGTGTTGGCACTGGCTGCTGCTCTGGGATTGCAGGGGAAGCCGTGATGCTGTGATACTCCCTGTCAAGTGATGTTTTCCTCCAAGGAACAAGCAGTGCCTATAGCAGCCTCCAACTAATGACAGTGACACCCACAGGAGGACAGTGAGAGGTTTTGCTTGCTTTCAGGCAGGTGAAAGCTTTGTTACACAGACAGCATAAGGCAGGACAGGAATTTGGGGGCAGGAACCCTCAGTTTTGAGCCTTCACTGTAAAATCAGACTTCCAGCACTTCCTCAAGTTCTTCCAAGCTGTGTCCATAACACACAGTGTACGTGTGAGTGTGAGGGATGGCAGAGGCTACCAGCTGCACCTCACTGGGAGGGATGAGCTTGCAGGTTTGGCTGTGTGGGGACTGCTGGGTAAGATGGACCCGTCTTGGTGGCATTTGGGGACAATGCAGAAGGCTGCTTGGCTACCATGAGCTGCCCATCACACGGCTTTTTCCTGTGCAGGGCTTTTCCACTGCTACACAAGGACATGTGAGAAGGCTGTGAGCAGGGACAGGGTTTTGGCATTGTATTTTGGTGGGGGAGTGCTGGGGCCATGCACCAGTGTGTTAATCTTTCTGCTGGCCCTTTGAAGGGGTGCACTGTAAAGCTAATGGAGCATTCATAAGCACCTCTTCCAGGGCCAGCTTTGATGGTTGTCTATCACCAGAGCCATATGGCAGGAACATACAGTGATTTGCCCTGTAAATTCCCTTATTGTGCTGTTTTATCTCTCCAGATCGGCCACTGGCACGTTTCTGAAGGACTCAGCATGGACAACAGGATCTTCTCCTCCAACATATCAGACAGTCTGTTCAACACCACGCTCATTGTCACCACCATCCTGGTAAGTGAGGGGGTCACCTACAGTTCCAGTTAGCTCTTCGCCATCCCCATGCTCAGAGGTGTCAATCAGCTAGGGTGTTATTCCCTCTTCCTACCCCCGTCGGCCCCTGGCATGCGGAGTTGAACACTGATTTCATGAAGAACAGACGATCCAATCTCTAATTACAGCACTGAGGACAATTCATGACAGTGTAATTAAACTCAAGTTGATGTTTCATATGGAAATGATATTTGATGAGTTCAGAAGCAGCTGGGGAGAGGACTAGGATGGGGATAAGTTGCCATTTTACATTCATCTCGGAGCGATGTTCTTGTTTTGTGTACAGCTGGTAAGTTGGAAGGGACAATTGTCCCTTATACCCATAAAATTGGCCAAGATGGGTGCAACTTTCATGAACCAAGAGTTCACACCTGCAGGCACCACTGTCCTTGTTGCAGGTGCTGCTTGTTCCTATGGTTTTCCCCAGTGCTCCATCATAAAAAATACTCAGAATCCTGAAGAGCTCTGTGGGATGTGAGGAAATAGTGCCAAAAGTTTGTTGAAAAGAGGGACAAACTGAAGAAGCGGCTGTATGCCAAGCGAGGCTGGAATCTGTCCGTCCTGCCATAACTCGGAGCAGTCACTGGGCTGCTTTGGCATATCCCATTTGGAAACGGCCCCCAGTGCATGATCCCTTAGCTCTGTTTCATATCCTAAACTGGGATAAATCCAATGCACTTCCAGCATATCCCTGACACAGCAGGGACCAGTGAGTACCAGGGTAGAAACGGCTCTGTTAGCTTTACACCTTGGCTTCCTAAGTGATCAAACCGGCTTTCCACACCTCTTATCCCCTGGTTGAGAGGGATACATTGGGATTGGAGGTTGGCCTGGGTGCCCCTGCTCTTTGTGCCCTGTGCTCGGCACCGTGCTGGTGGGATACCTCGGCTAAGATGGGAATGACAGCTGCCCAGTTTCAATGCAGGAAAACCCTTACTTAATGCTGAAGTGGAACCATCAAGAGCTGGAAGGCAACGACCGCTACGAGGGCTTCTGCGTGGACATGCTGAAGGAGCTGGCAGAGATCCTGCGTTTCAACTATAAGATCCACCTCGTTGGTGATGGGGTGTATGGAGTTCCTGAGGCAAACGGCACGTGGACAGGGATGGTCGGGGAGCTCATTGCTCGGGTAAGTGAATTTAGCTGCTCTTTGTGACCATGCTCTAGTGGGACTTGGCAATGAAAAGCCCTGGTGCTCTATTAAGTGCTCCAGGGTGATAAGGATGGATGGGGGTTTTAGTCCACTCGTGAGTCTTTGACCAGAGGATCTCCATTTGATGTGTCCTCCCAATGGCAAATGTGTTTGTGGTGTTGATGTGACAGCGTGTAAAGTAGTTGGAGGAAAGCAAGTAAGAAGTGCATTTCTATGCAGAAAAGTTTGGGCAGATTTATTTCAGTCCCTTAACTTTGAGTATTGTTTTTGGAGAACGTTTTTGGTCTGCTTAAGTGTGTGGATTGAGATCCTTTCACAGCTCTGCTTTGCAGCGTTGCTGCACAGCAGCTAGGCTGAAACCTGAATGCTTTGGCTGGCTTAGACAAGAGTTCTGAGTTCATGTGTGCTCAGCCTGTCTCCGTCTCCCTGCTCTTTGTTTTCCTCTGCTGTTAAAGGTAGTCCTTCCCCAGGGATCCTGAAGCTTAAATACAGCTCACAAAATGCTCCAAGATCCTTAGTAAAATAGGCTTAGCCAAAGCTAACATTAAGATTGATGTTATTTAAACTAATACTTCCTTGCTCACCGATTTCTACCCTGCCTTGTTACAACCGAAGCACCTGTGAGAACCCAGTGGTAGCTTCTCAGCTGGTGGCCATACCACAGTGAGGTGTATCCATGATAATCCACTGTGTGAGAGGAGCCTCTGAGCCACCCCATCATTATCCTCACAACAGTGGCACATCCTCCTGCAAAGCGGAGGAACAAGGGCCCCAATCCATCCCCTTGTGGCTCCAGGCAGGGGTCTGGGGCTCCTGCTTTCCTCCCTGCTGCAGACGATGAGTGAGCATCTCTAGGAGATGCCCACCACCATCTCTCTGCTTCTTTCCAGATGGCCTGACATGGCTGACACTTATCCTACCTTAGGAGCTTCATCTGAAGTCAGGTGGGACAGCTCAATGCCTGAAAGACTTTCTAAGGGCCAGAGTCAGGGCATGGTATGGACTGGAGATCCCTCCTGAACTAGCACACTGTCTCCTGGGTTGCCTTTCCCCAGTGGAATGATAGTTCCCAACGCCAGCCGAGATCCCACCTCCGTCTGCTGCTACTAAAAAGCCTTCTGCAAGGTTGTTTGAAAGTGCTGGGGGCTATTGGCATAGTTTTTATACACGTCTCTCTGTGTGTATATACACACACACAATTACTGCTCTGCAATGCTTCTGGGAGGCAAGAAGGAAGGCGCAGAGAGCAGTGTGCGATCTGTGCAAACAAAGGAAGGGAACAGCCATCAGATTTTTGGCCTACTAACCTTGGCAGTGCCTCTCCATTAAATGGGAGCTTCTGGAGGGTTGTTTTTCTTTAGCGCTAAGTGTTTTAACTTCATCTTCGCTGGGAAACCATTTGTTTCTTCTGCAGCTCGAGCCTTATTTAGGAGGATTTTCATTTCTGCTTCAGCAGTGTGGAGCTAGCAAAGCCTGTGTGATGCTAAATCAAAAGCTGGAGAACAGACAAAGCCTTCTCTGCTTTGCTCTTCCCAGACCCTTTAGAGTCTTTATAATGGCTTCAGCAAGTTTTTGATCAGTCCCAGGGACTGGCACTTTGGATCAGGTCCGTGAGGGCAGAGCTGGCCATGTGCGTGCTGTTGTGTTTATTCAGGGCTGCCTGGGATGTTGCTTTCTGAGGCCATTTCTGAGCCCAAAGGGCTCCTCTCCTTCCTTGACAGTTGGCCCCCAAAGGGGTTTGTTCCAGCCCCTTGTTCATCCCCTATCCTGCTTTGAGGACCGCTCAAAGCAGAAGAGCCAGCACATCCGATGCTGGGCACACAGTGGATTTATCCCTTGGCCCCTTTTCTCTGTGCATTCTTTAGCGCAGAGAGGGGACATCAGTTGGGACACAAACTTCCCAAATCCTACACAAAATAAAAGCTCTGCATCTATCTCTCCCTGCAGTGCTGTATTACTACAGGGAAGCGATTCCTCCTGCGCACCGATCAGAAACGAAGGCTTGTCTGACATGGTGTGCAGGACCAGAAGGTCAGACAATTATCCAGCTCCATGCAATACCTTTCCACTATTATTTTTTCCTCTATAATCCCTTCTAGTGGCACTGAATCTCTTCAGAGCAACTGTAGGCAATATGGGAAAAGTGTTTCATTTTATTGTTTCTAAATTAACCAGCTATTGATTTATTCTTAAGTGCTGAAAATTGCATTACAGCTAATTGTGAGCTATGATATGATTGAGAAGGATGCTATATAAACATAAATCTGTTGTTGACCCAAATTTACCAGTACATATCTTATCGACCTGCTCACAAAGCAAATTAAGAGCTAAGGCAGAGCGGGGCTGGGATTAGGGGAAGAGCTGTAGAGTCTTCTGTGTCTAAGTGAGCAGTCTTGATCCAAGATCACTTTAGAGTGAGGGAGATGAAGCTGTGCATCTCATGGAAGGGTCCTGCCTTGGGAGCAGCAACACCAAGAACTGAAAGGACCTTAAAGCTTTTGGATGATGGTTTGCCCAGCTTCCTTGCTGGTGACAAGGTGGTGTTTTACAATCAGAGGCGCTCTCCCTTCAACTGCTCCAAAGATGGGGAAGGGCAGGAAGGAGAAGATAGTTCACAGTTGGCAGTCCTGCTCTCCACGTGGCAGTGGGTGTTTGGAGAGAAAAGCTATGTGTGGGTGAAGGGAGGGGGAGTCTGTATGCACACTATTGTGCTGGCAAATGTGACATTGGGGGGCTTAAGAGGGTGGGAAGCAGGGAGGCGTGGGAGCTGGTTAGGTCTTGCTGCTGTTCCCCATTCCTATGTGCTTCACTTTAACTGGCTTTTGCTGTGGGCATGGTGAATACCTGGCACAGATGTTTTCCTCCCAGCCAAGTGAGGAAAGGTGGATAAAGGCAGACCTGAGGCTGACATCTGCACTGATTGCTGACTCTCATCGCTGGCTGTGGCTGAAGTGGAGGGCTGCAGCCTCCAGGGTTTGCAGGCTGTCACTTGTCATGTGTCAGAAATCATGCGTGTCCTTAAGGAAAATTCAAACACTGGTTTTGAGTGACCCTCGTCTGGCCCTGCTTTGAAATGCAAGAATATGCATCTGAGTGCACAACCTGGCTCCATCAGTAGGAGCTGCATTACCCAAAATAGCTCCTGTCAAATCAGATGGGCAGTTGGAGCGGAAGCAGTCAGTACATCGATCCGGTGGCAGAGCTTGTGCCATGGGACAGATCTGCAGATGCAGAGAGACTGCTCTGTCGTTGCTGCAGGCTGCAGCCAAACTGCTGTGCCTTGTGCTCAGGTGGGTCCTGAAGGCTGAACACTGATTTTGGCTTTCTAGAAGGCTCTTTAAACATGGAAGCAGTGTAAGAAATCACTGTCCCTAACCTTGGTCATGCTTTCATGGGCAGCGCTGGTGAGAATGATGCTCTTATGGGTACCCAGGGGATGTAGCATCCAGTGTGCTGTTCAAGTCAGGGATTCCTGCTCCATGAAGAGCCTCATGCTCCCAGAGCTGTCCTTCAGGTTTGTTTTCTGTGTTTCTGACACAGAGACAGCCCAAAGCCTTTTGCCACTGGGACTGTCACTGTGTTTTGTGTCCGTAGGTTGACAGGAGGTTGGGAATCACTGTGGGGCTGGAGCAGGGCTGGTCTCCTGGCTGGTAGCCCATGCCATGGGAGACTTCTGGGGATGCTCTCTGTCCAGGCTGACATCAGGCCCCATTCATCACCATTAGTGCTGAGATGAGCCTTGTCAGCAGCACCTGCAGCGGGGAGGCAGCTGCCTCCTCTGGACTGTGGCAGTCCCTGCAGTTTGCTTCTTAAGGCTGCTTAATTGTAGTTCCCCTTTAAGGGGTCCAGCTTGGCCTCTGGGTTTAGCATCCTTCATAGTGGCAGGGTGAGCCTGATCCCATGGTTAATGCCAGGTGTGGTGGTGGCACCTCATGCTTTTATCTCAAACTAACAGCGCACCGGGGCATCCTCTTACCTATTGAGAGTTTGGGCTTGTTTAAGCTGTGTTTTGTTAAGGAAGTGTCTGTCTCTAGTCCCAAAATGCTCTGGGTTTTTTTCTAAGCCTATTTCACACTGACATTTATAGCTGCAACCGTGTTGGAAGGATGAAAATCAAGCAGGGTTTGCCCCTTCTTCCCCCCATCCTTTTCCTCCTGTTCGCTTTCCCCCCAGGGCTCAGCTGTGGACAGAATGCAGAAGCACAAAGCAAAATCCTTTTCTTCCTCAACGCATTGTTCAGTCTATAAAATGCCAGCTCCTACCCGCGCTCAGGTGGGGAGGGCTGGAGAGCACTCAGGTTGGCAGAGCTCCTGTAACTAAGATACACTGACCTCAGTGAATCACAAGAAGTTTGCTTAACATCAGGAAGGAAAGTAGAAGCATGAAATGGATGGTGTTCAGGCAGGGAATACATTGCCTGCCATTCCCAGATCAAAGTTTATGGCTGTCAGAAATCGGCTCTTAACTTGCACGACTTCTGAGCCTGCAGAGAGAGTGATTCTGTAACAGAGCACAGCTAAAGCCACAAGGAGCCAGGTTTCTGGCGCAGGGCACAGGAGAAGGAAGACGTGCATGTGCACAAGTTAGAGCAGGCTGTAAGCTCTGATGCTGGCGTAAGTCCTGAAGGGGGCTAAAGTTGATCAAGCAGGGAATGAGCATAAGGAAATCAGCTCTGATGGCATGGGAGGACCCTCTGGAAGAAAGAGAAGGGGCCTGGGCAAAAAACCCATGTGCAACCAGGGAAGGCAGCCCTTCTGTGCTGTTTCTGCTCCGTAGGTAGAGGGATTGGGATGGCTTTGCATTCTATTTTGCATAGGGAAGAGCAGCTTTCAAGATGTTGCTGCCTACATGGTCTGGAAGGGTCCCAAAGGACAGTAGCAGGGGAATAACCAGGGTGCAGAAAGTTCCCTGACCACATCCCACCTGTGAGAGCGGGGTATGGATTTAGCTGGGTAGACCTGAGAGCCACGCTGCTCCTGTCAGCAGCACCTTTGTGTTGGCCTCTGGATGGGAATGGAAATGTCCTTGGAGCTTTTGCATGACACACTTTTGATGTGGCATATTTTCCATCTATTTAGCCTACAACTTTGCTGGTTGAACTGTATTCTGTTTGGAGAGCTGTGGGAAGAAATCTGTTAGAATAAGCTGTATTCCAGGGGCTTTCCTAGGGGAGATCTCCTCAGGACAATAGTACCTGCAAACCCTTTTAAGTATAGACAGGAGTGGTTTAGGAAGCTTTAGGCTCTCTTGGTGGATAAACTCCCTCGCGTGCCGTGGTCCACAGATGAACTGATCCCATTTTAGTAACCTGCTGGTGTTTACACAAGGCTCAACTGCTCACACACCGCGTTACGATTATTGGTGCCTTTTTAAAACCCTGTGGGTAAATGTCTGGCTAGGCAGAAATTCTCCCTAGCTCATAATTCATTGCAGCCTGAACCTCCTAGGAATCTGTAATAGCTTCTTGGAAACAATTGCAGAGATCTGGCACTGAGCTTGTCCAATAAAGCAGCCCTGCATGGACGGTGAAATATCACCTTCCCCGTGACCCCCTCATCACTGGGCAGGCTTGCAGAAGACCTTTCTTTTCTCTTCCCTTCCCTTCATCCTGCAGGCTCCAGCAGTGCTGCTCTTCCCTTTTGCAACTCCAGCCTTTCACCGGCCCTGCCTCCCTGCCTGCCTTTGAGGCTGGTGGGGACAGAGGTGGGAAAGCAAAGCTCTGCTGGGAGCTGATCAGTCCTCCTAAGTGAAGTGATGCAAGAGCAGTAGGGTCAGAGAGCACGGTAAGAGTGATGCACCAGCAGATGTGCCTTTGTGTGGTGCATGGATCCAGGGAGATAAGGCCCTTATTTTGCCAGGTCTTTGGTCCTGATGGTGCCTTGGCTTCTGCACAGACCTGATGAAACTTGGGGACAACGAATGCAGATAGTTTTTCTTTTCCTCCCCTTCTCTTTTTCCCCATGTATAACCACCATCCTCCAAAGCAGGCAAACACATGTCAAAGGGAATGGAGAAGGTTAAATTTTGACAGAAAGCAATTACAGACATTAAAAGAGCTACAGTAATAAAAATAATATTTAAAATTCAAATCCCTTATCTATATTACAAGGGTATTAACATTGGAAGAAATTCTGTCTATTTTTTCCCCTAATCTCATTTGCTTTGCAAGTCATTCTGGAAAATTTTATGCCAGTCCCCTGATTTTTTTGGAGGCTCATCTGCAATTATGGAAGTCTGGGGCCAGCAGGCTTGTAAACTCAGGCTATGGGGGTAACGATGCTCCTGTGCTATGCTGTCCAACTATGGTGCTTGCAAGTAACTGAAAGGGGCAGCTGTGGTCAACAGGGGCTTTGGAAGGGGGAGCTTGTATCTTGTTCAGATGGGTACACTAGTGCTTGTCTCGATGGCTCCTGTTTTGCCAGGTCTTAACACATTTAACTAACTGAAATGGCAATCAGGCTGTGAGCACCTGGGGCAGGGGTTACCATTCTGTTTGCTCTAAGCACAGCGGGCTCCCTACTGGTTGCTTGGTGCTTTTCCAACCTTCACGTATAAAAACACCCGTGTGAGGAAAGGGAAAATGAGGAGAATGGTCTGGAGCACAAGGTGAGTTAAACTTGGGAGTGTGTATGATCAGGGCGTATGCAAAACCCACCCGGGGAGAGGGATGTGGGAGCACAGCCTGAACTAGTGGGCATCAGCAACAAGGCGCTGTTTCCGTGGAGCCTCGGGTTTGCCCTACCACAAACACAGGGATGGGACATCCATCCTCCAGGAGCAGGTGTCCTGTGTAGCAGGGCTCTGCTGCTTTCCCAGGCTCGGGGTCCTGATCCTCTCCGCTCTCCTTTCTCTCCAGAAAGCCGACCTGGCCGTGGCGGGGCTGACCATAACCGCAGAGCGGGAGAAGGTGATTGACTTCTCGAAGCCATTCATGACTTTGGGAATTAGCATTCTCTACCGAGTTCATATGGTAAGAGGTTTATTTTATATCCATTTACGTCCTGCCGTTATTTGCATGCGAGTGTGCCGAGATATGGAAGAAAAATGAATGACTCATAAAAATGCTTTGGTTTCTTAATTAAGCGCAAATGTGCTTGACCTTTATTTCCTTCTTTCTTCTGTCTTTCTGCCTTGTGTTGGCTTGCTGGATTCGATTCCTGTTGTTCGAATCCCCCATCCCTGCTGGCTCTGCTTCCTCCTCCTCCCATACAGCACTTCCTGGGGGGGCCATGAGCAAAGCCCTGGTCCCGAATGTCCTAATCTCAGCTGTGTTCCCAGCCTCTACGGTGTGCAGCCTTGCTGCCTTCTCTCCTCTGTGAGTAAGATCAGGCCAGGAAGATATCTAGGATTGCTTTCTCAGCTGTGACCTCCTGTGGATGCTCTACACACAGATTGGTGCTCTGCTTTCTTAATCACAAGCAGGCAAAGGGAAGAAGGCACTCCTTGAGTGGCCTAGGGCACTGCCCTGGAGAAGGCACACAGCGGGATGAACTCTGCTATGTACAGTTAGCTCCTTGCCCTGCACTGGCTCTGTTGCTCTGCCCTCAACCCTTGTTATTTGCCTCCTCTCAGTTGTTCACGCTAAAGATCAGTAGGTTCTGCCCAGGGGAAGCTCCTTACAATTAGGATGCTCTGTGCTTTGCTCGGGTGCTCTTAGGCCCCGTTGCTTCTGGCCAGGAAGGAGTGAGAAGGGAGCTTGCCGTTGTTTAGCAACTGGCTCTGGTTGTTGCTTCCCTGCATTCAATAACCTCTTGCTATCCAGTAGCAGCAGTGGTGTGGTTGGGTGCTGCCACCCGAAAGGCAGGTCAGGCATTGTGGTGGCTGTGGCTCAGAGCAGAGGAAGCACATACATGATGTTGTGTCCTGTCTTCGCTTAGGCAACACTTGTCTTAAATTCTCATAGATTTTCTTGCACTCCCATTTTCTGTTTGTTCTGGCTTCTTCCTGAAGCTCAGGAGAGGGCAGATTTCCCCCATATGGACCACACAAAGACCCTGGTTCCCTGGTATCACAGGAGGTGAGCTCAGGCAGCCAGGTCCTTTGTAACAGGATGTCTTACTGTTCCCAATCTGCAGTCTGCCAACATGCTCTGTACAGTGCTGAGTGTGATGCGAAATAGAGTCTTGGTTGCCCATCAGCTCAATAATAGCAGCCAAAAGGGTAAAACAATTAAAGCTGGCTCTCCAGGCAGCCCCTCCATTCGGAAGGCTGTTAAGGATGCAGTGTTGGATGTAGGCATAAACAAACTTGTACATACATCTCTGTGCCGACGGGCTGCTTCCAGGAATAAACACGTCATTAAAAGCTGGTTCAAATGGTGTTTCCTTTGGTATGTGCAGAATTTAGCATCAGTGATTTCATAGATCAAAAAGGGTCAGAGTCTTCAACCTCCTGGGAATCAAATGTATCTGTCTTTTCCCTGCTACACTTGCCTTTTCACACCACAAGCTTCCCTGTGGATCCAGGAGGTCTCTTGCCTCGATTATACTGGAGTTTCTTGCTTTTTCATATACATTAGTAAAGTTTGGGGACTGAGTACCCTGCGTGCTCTGCCTCTGCTTTACACCATAACCTTCAGCGCGTCCCTTAACAAGGCATCATTCCCTGAACAGCATGAGGCTGATGTTGCCCCCTCCGGAGGAAACACAGGAGTGTTGGCACAGGGTTTGCATGTGACCTGCTCTGTAAGTACAAAGCATTTGCTGCTGCCTCTGTGCAAGGCCAATATAAATGTGTCTCATGCATCTACTCAGAGTGTAAGTTCCTCGGGGCAGGACCATCTGCTGCTCAAGCTGGTACCAGAATAAAGCATCAGAGCCATGTTCCATTTTGCCCTTCAGGCATTCACCAAACCGAACAGGGTCAATAATTACTCTTAAGAAGTATAGGCAAATAATTCCCTGCTGTTGGTCAGGACTTGGTCTTCAGCTGCCTGATGAAGGACCCAGTTAGGGCATGGAGTACGGCTGCTGCCCAGTGACCCAGGCAGGCTTCTAAAGGGGATGCAGGGCATCTCCCAGGTCAGGTCACCCCGTATGAGCCCTTCTTTGCTGCACCAAGGCCATGAGGAGTGGTGGCAGGGGCAGCAGGGACATCTCCCCTTCTCTCTCCAGCACTTCACCCAGGTCTTTGCCCAGACCTTTCTTCCTTTGCTTGAGGAAGAGTGAGAGCTGTGTAGCTATTAACTTGTGAAACCGATACTTATTTAACAAGGAGAGGCAAGATAGCCAATTGCTCTGGTTTTCCTTTAAGGATGTGGTTTGGAGAGCAGCGCAAGACAGCCTCATCTGCTCCTATCTCCTCCCTTCCCTTCCCCAGCCCAACAAACATCTCTTCAATGTCTAAAATTGTAGCTGACACACGTTAATTACAGCGCAGCTCAAGTGTAGCCTAATGAATAACCACAAATACATCTCTTGTCTCCACACCCTGGTCTCCTCCCAGTGTGATGACATTTACTTGTTACTCCAGTGGCAAGTGATTTGTTCCCCCTTTCTCCTCCTCAGTCACCAGGGTGCCTGTGTCTCTTATCACACATAACCAAATATGTCAGCTTTAAATGGGGCTGTCATTTTTCTCAATTTCACCTGTTGTGATATAATCAAGTATGGATTTCAAACACAGGGACTCTAATGGGCTTTCTGACCTGTAGGCTGCTAAAGGAAAAGGTTTGCTTGTTTTTTATTATGCCCCCTTTCTGACCAGCTGGTGGGACCTATGGAAAGCAGGAGATGGATGAGTCCTGAGCAGTTACTCTGCTTGGCAGAGGGCTGAAATCAGGTGCCCATTTCTGCACAGAGGGATGTGAAAGTCAGGCTTATTTGTAGCATACACATGCTTTTACTCACATACCTGCCTCTTTGGCAGGGAACAAGGGGCTGGCTCACGCACGATGCTGGCTCATCAGCCCCTTAAAGTCCTTATGAAAAATGTTAGGTTTGGTGAGTACACTGGAATAGGTGAATTTAGGCCAAGTGAACTGATGCTTAAAGTGTTTCTACTTGATTGCTGCGGAAGACACGAAATGGGAAGGACTGGATGAATAGCTCCTTTAGTTAAGCCAGGGGAGGCTTGACAGCCAAGGCAGAGGAGCTGAGCACCTCTCCTGACAACCCATACTGCTCTGCCAACAAGCTTCTGCCTCACTGAAGCAGATGGGAGCAACTGCTGGCCCCAGGCATGCCCTGGGCCGTGGTACACATTGGCCTGTTGGTTGTGAACCATCTGGCAGGCAGGGAATCCGTGAAGTGTCTTAGAGGCCTGAACCCAGACAAATCCAGGACCATGCCGTATAGCTCCACTTCCCTCCTCTTCCTGGATGTTCTGCACATTCAGGCTCTTCGTCACCTGTATCTGCCCAGAAAACTGGTTCTCTCTGGCTGAAAACGAAGATCTCCAATGACCAAGGGTGGTAAATAAATCTCTGCTGCTTTCATCTGAGGATTTGCAGGAGGCCTTCATCAATTATTGGGCATTTTGAACATTTCTATCCCAAGAAAAATAGCTCTTCCAATTAACAAAGCTGTACTGGGACCAGCTAAAAATATCTGTCAGACTCCAGATATTGTCATTCCCCTGTTCAAAACAGACAGATAAGAGAGAGTTTGTGCCCTCCGTGGGAACAGGATATCTTTATTCTTACCCACAACTGTGAATGAAAAGAATATGCAGCAGCAGCCTGAAAATGACTGTAGCTGAAGAGAACCAGAGCTACTACTACTGTACAGTTGCGGGAGAGAGTCAGTGCCAAGCCTGAGAATTAAAGCTTCCAACACAATTTCCTTAATGAGTGTAATTTATTGACAAACTGCCCCAGAAACATAGAGAAGACATCGAGGCCTTCATTACAGAAATGAACTTCGTTACAGGAGCATCTCACAGGGGAGCCTCAGCCAAGGCATTGCCAGGGCCGGGGAGTTTCCTGCCAGCTCTGGGATGCTGGGGAGGGATAAGCCACCTGGAATCATCTTCTGCTCGAGAAGCTCCCATTTGCTCGTCTGAGGGCAGATGGTGCCCTTGACACCTTGCAGGTTCCCATTGCCTTGTTTCATTCTTGAGTGTGTAAACAGCGCTGGAAGAGAAGAGGCAGCTCAGCCTTAACTCATCTATTTGTTAAAAGACTTAATAAGCCAGATTCGGGAAAACTGCTAACATAGATCCCAAACTCATCTTGTCCTTAAGGATACAGGGAGAGGATGTTCTGGTGCGGTCTGTCCTGTAGAAGCTTTCTGAGATGCTACAGTCCCAGCTGGCGGCTACAGCTGAGGATATCACTAGATATTCTTTAGTAAAGGAAGATTTTTGGGCAACAGCTGTTGCCTTTTTTTAGCAACAACTTGGTCTTTAGAAGAACTACCAAGACCTTGTGAAATTTAGGTTTTGCATAAGATTCGGAATGCTTCAGTAGTAAAACTGTGTTTTAATGGGAATGGGATTTAAAGAGCTGGTCTGGGGGGAGTCTGGGGAAGGAAAAAAGGGCCAAGATGTGATAAGAAACTGTTTCCCTTCTGATTTTACTGTAAAAGCCTTTGCAAGAGCTCTGACTCGTGGGCAGCTCCCTGGTTGAAAGTGCTTGGGGAAACCATTGACCTTGAGGTTCTGGGATGCCAGGACTGACTCTGTGGTTTGGGGCAGAAGAGAGAGGCTCCTGTGAATTGAGGGCTCATAATCTCCCAAGGTTAATGCAAGCCTTTAGCCCTTTGCTGTGATTTACATGCTGTTGCTGGGATATTTAGCCTTATGCAGGGATTTATACGCTGTTGCTTTCCGAGGAGATGGGAAGGGAAGAAGATGCTCGAGGTACATGGGCATTGCCCGAATATTTGCAACGTTGAGGGTGGGAGAGCCATGCCAGGGGTGCACAGTGAAACAAAGCACTTTGCGCTCCACAAAGATGGTGTAAATTGCATTGCACTGAGAGCAAAAGAGCACTGCTTTAGACCTGCGGCTCCCTTTACGTCTCCCCTTGTCCCCTGTGGCGGTGTTGAGCGTGTTTGGAGGTAAGTCGGTGCTGCTCTTTGCACCCTGCAGGAGGCTGCGTTGTATGTGCAGAGCTGGTGGTGATGGGAGAAGCACACTCACCCACATGGGAAGTGTTCAGCCATTAAGAAACTTCTAGAAATGAATCCTGCTTTTGCCCAAGTTCTGCTGTATTTGATGAGTTTTCAGCAGTGGCAGGCAGCGTCCTCGTGCAGATTTAAGGTGCTTTGAGCGAAGATCAACTTGCTTTTTCTGGCACCGGAGCCTTACTTTTCAAGGAAAGGTGGTTTGCTGAGAACAACCAGGAAACTGACGCATCCCAGAGATAAAAATACCGCATTCTCTGAGATAAAAGTAATAATTTTATTGAGTTTTGTGGCGAAGAAACGTTCCGAGGCCCAAAAAAAAGAGAACCAGAAATGTTGCAAGCGCTTCTTTTTATGTTCTTTTTCCTGCCCAAAAATATTTTCTCCCCACTCTGCTTCGTGCGAAGGATCCCTCCCACCTCCGAGCCCAGTCGTGCTCTACCAGGGGAGGGAGCGCAGCCTGCTTAGGCTCTGGATGCGGTCCAGCACATCCAGCAGAGCCATGAGGAGGGCAAAGCGCTGTGGTTGTCCTGATTTAGCTATCAGTTCACCTGGAGGAATTAAAGTAGTTGAGATGGTGAAAAACAATAGCCTCAGGACACGAATTCCAACAGGGGGATGCTGCAGGACTTGGTTGTTGGATGCATTCACTGTGACCTGTTTGTGTTTGCAAAGCCCTGTTCATTTCCCTTCTGTTGCTCCCATCCATTGTCAGCATCGGCTATGGGATTTGTAGAAATACAATGCAAACTCCTTTCTGTTTCCCTTCCAGGGCCGCAAACCCGGCTATTTCTCATTCCTGGATCCCTTTTCCCCTGGCGTCTGGCTCTTCATGCTGCTCGCCTACCTGGCCGTCAGCTGTGTCCTATTCTTGGTTGCTCGGTAATGTGCCTGCTGGTGTCTTTTCCTTCCTCGCGGTGCCATCTAGCGTCATGCTCCCAGACCCGGGGTGGGGGGGGGGAATCATAGTGAGGGGATGGTCAGGGGGACATGGGGACACCCCCCAGGCCACCGGGATGACCGCTGGTATGGCTGTTACAGGAGCATTATGCTGTGGTTCTTGGCCACAGCAGTGCGTGCCGGTGCTGAGAGCTGTATGGGAAGGGTGGGAGGAGGTTTGGAAGCAAGGCTGATGCTGTGCAAACGGTGCTGCTCCCTGTAAATGCTTGATCTGCGACACCTAAACCAGCTACTTGCCTTGAAGGAGGCTGGCAGGTAGCAGCAAATGTAGTCAGAGATACTAGTGCAGGTGCCAGTAGTGATGCTCGGTTCCTGTGGCCCTGTAAAACCCCATGCGTACAGAAAAGGAAAGTTCATTAATATCTTTCAGCAGCCTCTTGGTTGATGTGCAGAGCCTCACTTGACAGCTCTCAGTTCCACTTCTCTATGACTAATTTAAATCAGCCTTAAAATAAACCACTGTGTGCTTGTCTGCAGCGTGTCTCCCACCAAGGCCAGGTTCTGTGCTCCGCTGCTGTTTTCCCTGTCCTCCTAACAACCTGCTTGTGGTTGGTGGTATAGATGGGTGATCCCTTTCCAGGCAGAACTGAGCTATGTCCTGGCTATGTGTACCAAAGACACGCTCAGGACTTGACGGCTCTTTCGGGACACAGTTAATACCCAATTCTCATTACAGAAATTGGAACTGTGCTGTCACACAGTCCCTTAGCATGGCTAAAGTTGTCATCCTGACAAGGTTTTAATGGTTTCTTCGAATGCCATTACAGCCCCAGAAACATAGTTCTGAAGAAACCATCAAATAATGTGGTCCAGCACTCTCTGCAGGCTGAGATTTGGTGCCTCTTTAACCCCCTCCATTTGGTTTAAACATGATCCTCCAAAAAGGTGCTTTTACACAGCTTCCTGCTGGAGGTGGAGGTTTGGATGCTGTTGTTTGCCTTGCTCAGTAGTAAGGAGCTTGTGACCCTCTGAATTGCAGCAGACTCTCCTAGAGCAGTGGGTTTTACTGCCAGTGCTTGCTCCAACCTTAGAAAGTCTTAGAGACATAACGTGGCTTCACAGTGAGGTAGGAGATGCAGAAAGGAAACTGAACATCACATTTGGTTAAATGGTGTGTAAGCTGGCAGAGCCACACAGCTGTATTGGCAGTATCCCCAAAATGACCCTCCCAGGCACCAGCTTTGTTAACCATTAGCAATATAATGAAATGCAGCATAGGAATTAGAAGTCTTTCTTAGCAACCGGGGAACCGAGGATTGGAAACAGCACAAAAAGAGAGCTAGGCTGCCATCACTTCAGTGACAGGCTGTCAGTTATTTCAGATTGCCACCTCTGTCCTGTCCCTGTGAGCACTGAAAGCATGTGATGCTTTGAAACACCAGCACTTGGCTTCAAACTGGGACCTAGACCTCGCTGGGGCAGTCAGACCTTCTCAGAGCAACCACCTGCACCGATACAGTTCTTTGTGTTGATGGTGTCATGCATTCAGGTCTCACACACTTCCCTTTTGAACTTCCCGTCGATGCTCATTCTGCAGCCGGGAGCGCAGCCGAAGGTGTTTGATTTCAGTTCCACATCGGGTCTGCGCGCCCCTGCAATGATGGTTGTGGATGTCTGCGCTGTGGGTTTGCACACAGGGCTCCAGCCTCCCCACAGCCCATGCCCAGGTTTTCAGCAGAGCCTTTAGAAACTCTTGCAAATCTTAACATGAAAGCCTCTGGCTTCTGAATCTTAAAGCGAGCATTTCACACTGCGCTGAGCCCTGGGCATCCGTTGACAGCAAAGAGTTTCCTCCTCAGAAATATCTGCCTCGGGGAGAGTTAGGGTTATTCACAGCTCTTCTTTCTTGTTTTGGCTTCTTTTCTCCAAAGTGCCCCATTTCCCAGGGAATTACCCATTTCTTGTCCTTTCAGGTTGACACCATATGAGTGGTACAGCCCCCACCCCTGCTCACAAGGTAGATGCAATCTTCTCGTGAATCAGTACTCTCTCGGCAACAGCTTGTGGTTTCCAGTCGGGGGATTCATGCAGCAGGGCTCCACCATTGCCCCCCAAGCATTATCCACCCGCTGCGTCAGTGGAGTGTGGTAAGATCAGCCCTCCCCTTAAGGAAGGCTTCTCTGTGTGGGTGGTGGGAGGGTGGGGATGGGGATCAGTCCACGGGGAATCTCCGTTCACCATCTTTGCTTCTGCTTTCCCTAGGTGGGCGTTCACCTTGATCATCATCTCCTCCTACACAGCCAATCTGGCAGCCTTCCTCACCGTGCAGCGGATGGATGTCCCCATCGAATCCGTGGATGACCTGGCTGACCAGACAGCCATCGAGTACGGCACCATTCACGGCGGGTCCAGCATGACCTTCTTCCAAGTAAACCCCGTTCATTTGCTAACTGGGGCAGGGGGTGCGGAGGGCACCCTTTAATCACGTTTGGATGTCCCCCCACGTTGTCATTCCTGCTTCTGGCACAGGAGGGACCTCTGGAGAGACCCCTGGCCACAGTGGGTGATGATGAGATGAATGGTGGGGGATGCATGGCAGAGGATAGGGAATGCAGGATGCTGTAACACAGCATCCTGGTGTGCTCTTGGGATGCTGGTTGACTAGGATCAGGACCTCTGCTGATGCCTGGGCGTGGTGCTTGGGCATAGAAAGCAATTTACCATTTGGAGTGTCACCAAGTGGGTGAGACAGCAGTACGCATCCCTGTGTCGCAGTATGCTATAACAGGGTCTTCAGCAGATGAGCATTTGCAGTCCAATTTCTATGGGTCTTTATGTGCTTTTGATGTACTCTTAGCTTTTGCATGAGAGTACCTCCGGTTAGGTAAGTGCAGCAATGTTTGCACGCCCCAGGCAGTATGTGTCAGAGTGCTGGAAGTCTGCATGTGGTCAGTGACACTGAGAAAAGGCAAGTGTATGCAAACTAAAGCGAGCCATTTAGCCCAGTGTAATTTTTGTCTTCCATGCTCTGTTCAGAAGGGAAAAAAGGAGTGAATCCTCTCTGCTGTGCTCTGAATGCACAAATTGCTGCTTGAGGATTATTTATTTATTACTTGTTGAAATTCCAAGAGGAGAGAAAGCTTTTCTCGCTTTTTCTTCTCCTCTCTGAGTCTGAACTGCATTTGGAAGCCTGAGAAATCTCTCAAGTGAGCCTGAGCTTTTCAACCCAGCTTTACACCCTCCAAGGCTTTGGCAAAAAGCTACTTTTAAGCAGAACATTATATCTGAAATGAGCTGAACAGAGCCCAAGTGACCATGGTGGTTGTGTACAAGGCACTCGCTTAGCTCTTTTCAGGAAGGCTTTCTGGTTTAAAATCCTGTCTGTGGCTCTGTGCTGCCTTGAGGGTGATGGAGTTGCTGATAGCAGAGGAGGAATCAGCAAAAGGTATTCTTGTACCATTCGCAGTGCTTTAAACTATGTTGGGATCCATTTACCTCTGGTGTAATAATGGTGGGTCTAATACAGTGATGGATTAAGCCAGCATGGCTGAGGCTGTCTTTACCAGCCCTTAGTTCCTGGTTGCATGAGATGTATATCCACTGCTGGAGCACCTTGTCTTGTAACCTGTCCTGGCAGCCATTTCCCCTGACACTAACACACAGGATTAAGGTTTAAAGGTGCAGTAAACCGGGAACACAGTCTCTGTTTGCCTGTCCCTTGCCCAAGTGGCTGCACCCGGGGGACAGAGCTGGATGGATGAGGGTGGTAACGGTCAGCAGCAGATTCCCTGAGGCTTTCCAGCATCATTCACCAGCCACAGAAAATGAGTGCAATGGCAGGAGGTGCCCTAATGTCATGTACCCCTCTTGGCTGAGAGGGGAGGTGGCGTAAGAGGTTCTGTGTGCTGCAGAAACACAGGGGGAAAGGGGCAAATTCAGAAGCTCCTTATGTAGACCAGAGTGTGTTTATCCTCAGTTTCTGTGCCAGCAAGTTTCACTCTTCGTTCAGCACAGGCAAGAGAGGTTAACAATCATTAGCTCTTCTCTCAATCAACCACCAGCAAAGTCTGAGGATCCGGGACTGGTTGAGCTTGAGTTTACTCTAGTCAGTAAAAAGGCTCCAATTCTCTTAAGCAGGTACTTTGATTTGCCTCACAAGGGGGTGAGCCAAAATCTGGATTCAGGGAGCAACAAACTGCTTTGGTGCTGCACCCATCCTCAGAGCGTTTCCCAAGGTGATGGTGTCTGGCTTTGATGCTGGTGACATCTTAAGCACAAAGTTCCAGTGACGGACAATAGGATGAGAGCTGTACAGGGAGCATTTGGTGGTTTAAATCAAGCCATTTCTCCTTCTGGCTTTTTTGACTGTTATGAAAACAATGTCTTTTTCTAAGACTGAAATATGCAGAGAGCTTTGCTGGAACACATTGGAATTAGGTATGCATTTCATGCCCAGCTTTGGCAACAAAGTCTCAAATCCACCAAGATATTTGGGCCTCTAACTCTCATTGAAATCAGCGGAGGTTGGGCATCTAAAGCCTTCTGGAATCTGGCGCCAGATCTTTGTCCTTTCTACAGTGGGGTTTATGTCGCAGCAAGATGCTCCTACCTCAGCTGCTCCCTTTCTCCTGCAGAACTCCCGCTACCAGACGTACCAGCGGATGTGGAACTACATGTACTCCAAGCAGCCCAGCGTCTTCGTGAAGAGCACGGAGGAAGGGATCGCGCGCGTGCTGAACTCCAATTACGCCTTCCTGCTGGAGTCCACCATGAACGAGTATTATCGTCAGCGCAATTGCAACCTCACGCAGGTCGGGGGCCTTCTGGACACCAAGGGCTACGGGATTGGCATGCCCGTCGGTAGGCAGTGAAGACAAATTCTAGTCCTTCTCAGCTGTCGGCAGAGGACCGGAGCGTTTGAAAGGCTGAACCGGCTCTAAAGCCAAAGTCACGTCTCACAGCTCTGCCCAGGGTCGTTTTCTACCTCGGGAGGAAAATGAAATACATTGCGATTGCCCAACAGATGTGCGAGACCCTGCTCTGATCCAGAGCCATGTGACACGCGACTGCGGCTCTTTAAATAATGAATGTGAAAGATGTGTCAAAATTGCTGCTTATTTTCTGCGTATATGCTCTTTTCTGACTGCTTCCCCTTTGAACCGGTGATTTTTGACTCATTCTGTGCTCCTGGTTTTATCTAAGTGCTGTAAAAGTAGTTTTGCTGCAACTCTTGTTTTCAGCTGGTGGTTCTTTGAGCTCCAGGACAGAGAATTGGGCGATTCAGTGACTATCTCAATAATCAGGTTTAACAAATGCAGGGGTTTTGTCTTTTAAATGTGAGAGATAGCAAGAGAACATCATCTCCCAGGGCAGCACAAAGAAAGGATGCAGTGGTTGTTATTCCAAGAGATGGGTTGTTGTTTCAGCCACTCACAGGCTTGGGGAGCCTTGTTCCTGACCTTTAAGCACCTGCACTTAGCAATACAAAGCTAAGGTGAATTGCATCAGAACTGTCACTCAAGCGATCGCTATAGTTGAGCTAACATGCATAAGCTTGTAAAGTCACAGTAACCTGATCCTGAGTACAAATCCTTACTTTCAGGACTAAATTTGTTCTCACATTGTCTTGTTAAACAGTGAAACTGTAGCAGATAAGAAAAGCAGAAAAGCTGCTGGCTGGGACAATAGTGCAGAGTTACTGGGAGAACTGGGGTCTTTCCCACGGCCCTTCTTTGGGATCATCATCCTGGCTGCAGTACAGCTCGGTGCTGAGCACAGAAGTGAGCCTCCTCTACCGTGAACCTTTGGGCTTGCACTGTAGGGTGAACCTGCTGCTGTTGCAGTGCAGCGGTTTGAGGGAAGAGGTGTTAGAGCGAGGTTAAGCTGGCGGCAGGATGGCAGGAGAAGGGACCTCGGTGGTCTGGAGGAGCAGCAGTGTGATACTGCAGACCCTGCCCCTGAAGCCAAAGCTCTCCCTTATAATGGACCTCTTTAAACGGGTCTTGGTGAACAGGTGAATTTGCCATCTGAATGAGAGATGAACCAGATGACAGTCCCAGCAGAGAGGCTGGCTGCAAGTTTCAAGGGCTTACATGAACTGAAGTCCCTTCCAAACCATCCAGAGATGAGCTTTTGTACCTGGGCACACTGGCAGGGCATCGTGACGGGGATGAGTGGGGAGGAAGGCTGGCTGAGATGGTGCCTTACCACCTACTTCTTGGTGTTGCAGGCTCTGTGTTTCGTGATGAGTTTGACCTGGCCATTCTCCAGTTGCAAGAGAACAACCGGTTGGAAATCCTCAAGAGGAAGTGGTGGGAAGGAGGCAAGTGCCCCAAAGAGGAGGACCACAGAGCCAAAGGTAAGCCACATGCATGCTGGAAGGACGAAGCAGTCGACGCATCCTTGCCAGCAGCGTAAGGTTGAATGTCCATCTGCACACGAGTGCTGCCAGGTTTTCTGCCTGAGAAGTACTTTTTCCCCTTGTGCTGACCTGAGATTCCGTCACAATTCAAGGAGAGAGCCAAACAGCTCTGCTGTGCCTCATGCTGTGTGTTTTTGCCTGGGGCAGAGATAGCGAGAACAACCAAATGACAAATATTGGAGGCATATGGAGGGGAAATTAGTTTCTAATGAATGTCTGGGAAAATGGATGGCTAAAGGGATCAGACCAAAATCCTGGGTTCCTTCAAGGGAGATGGATATCCACCACAGGCCCGCTGGTTAATGGCTCCAAGTGAAAGCGCCTTTTAAACAGCCAAGGGAAGGGACGCAAAGGCTTCATTAGTACATCTGTAAACTGAGGATCAAATTCTTTTGCAATGCTATGCAAATTTGCATCAAAGCTACCACATTAGGCTGATGTCCCAGCGTGAGAGCAGTTGCCAGCTTAATGCAGTTGCTGCATGTTTTAGTGTTGGCACTCACCCTTTCCACAGCAAGCGTTTGCTGGGAGGCCAGCAGGTCCCCCCCCCATTGAATGGGCAATCTTCTGACCTCTCTAGTGCAGAGATGGAGAGCCAAGCCTGGTCCATGGTAGCTCTTGTCTTTGCTTGACATTGCAGCAGGTGGAGGTGTTCCAATTCTGAAGTGGAATCTAGTGTGTGCTCTGTTTTGAGGTAGCGTTGAAAGGGGTCACTGGGAAGCAGGGTCCTGGGCTGCTTCTGTTATTGCCCAGTACACTTTGTGACCTTGGGCAAGTTTTCCTGCTGTTTTGTGTTATAGCTCACTTCCTCACTCTGGGAAATGAGGAAGGCTGCAGCCTGCTGCTAGGTGTATATGGAAGAAGGAGGTACCTCTCAGTGAGCTTGTGAATGGGCGTCTGTGGTGGCACCTGGTTAGGATTATAGAAGGATGTAGAGAGAGGTACTGGCCCTAAATTCAAGTTGAGTACCGCTGGGTGGGGAGGATGGTCTTTATCTTGGGTCTAAACTCTGAATATGGGCTGTGTTTTCTGCCCCGCAATTGCTGTCCTATTGGGAACAGCCCTGCAAAGGGCTGATTTACAGAGCCGCCAGATTGCTCTGGAGGCAGTGCCAGGAGGATGACGGAGGAGGAGGGAGAAATGTGGCCTCCTAAGTTTTAGAACAAAACAGGTCAGCGATTTACAAGGATTTTGGCGAGATTCTATGTCTAAAAGCCACACAGAGATGAAGTCAATAAATCATTGATTCTTACACTTTGATTTAGTGCTACAGAGGGGAGATGCAGACTTGCATAGATGTTTTTGTAGAGTAATGGCCTCATACAGTCACCTCGCTGCAAAGCACCACACGCTTTTTAGTGATCAATTGAATCAGGGGCCCAGACCACTTGAGACCCAAACCCAATAAGCACAGAAGAGCTGTTTCTCTGAGGCTCTGTCACCCCAGCCCCATGGAAGGGACTGTTTCCTCCTTAGGGTCCAGAAAGTGCTAAGCAGAGAGCACCCAACCCCACAACCAGGTACCACTTGGGTGCCAGGGACCCCATTTGGTCACCATACAGTGTGAAACAGTGTTGGGTCCTGGTCTTGTTTGGAACCTCTCCTTGCTACTGCAGCAGAAGCAGCTGTAATCGTTTTTCACCAGCACTTTGTAGTGCAATCAAAGGAGCTTTTCTTGATGCCAGCTTCCTTTAAAGCCCTTTCTTGTCTTCATCTCTGCTTCTTTAGCACGGCTCATCTTCCTTTGCGAAGTTCAAAGTAACTAGAGCTGGGTGAATAATTGTGCCCGATTGATCTTTCATTTTTCCTCTTGTTTTCGGTTTGTCCACAAATTGCTTTGTACTTCCCACCAATGTACTTGCTGTTTATCTGCAAAATCATCATTTCTGAGAATGCATCTTCGATCCTGCACTTATTGCAAGTCACTCAGGTTGCCATCTGAGTCATGCGGTTAGCTATTAATAGGACAGTGCTGGCTATGTGGTTTTGATCCCTGGCTGGGGATATGCAATGCCAGCAAAGATGCCTGCAATTTATGTTGTACCTGCCTCTCACAGCATTGTCCCTTCTGCTTTATTTTAGGCCTGGGAATGGAGAACATCGGTGGAATCTTTGTGGTGCTCATCTGTGGCTTAATCGTAGCAATTTTTATGGCAATGCTGGAATTTTTGTGGAGCCTTCGCCACTCTGAACAATCAGAGGTAGGGCCTGAAAGTGTTCTGATGGGATAGTGTATGTTTACTGTTACCTGCGGGGTGCTCAGCAGCGCAGTGCTCTGGAGCTAGTAAGGCTGAGATAAGCGTTCCTAGTTTAATGAGACTTCAAACACAGGGTAAGGCTAGGTCCGTTGGCCAGGGTCTAAAATGCAGTAATTCCTACTAAGATTGAGGCTATGGGATGCTCCAAGGGCTTTTGAAGGGAACAAGGATGCGTACAATGTCCAAGCACCTTTCCTAAAGAAGGGATCACTTGACAGTTTCTACCTGCAGTAATTCTGGGTCTCATGTTGATTTGGGGAGCCAGAACACAGGAGCGTCTCTGACAAGAGGTGGAACCTATTGGGCTAAATCAAGTATAAATGTCTGAGCACTGATGTTGGAAGCCCAGTGGTCAGATTAAGGCCCGAGGCCGTAGCGCTTTGGTGTCCGAATCCAGAGCAGACGCAGCGCTGCTGGGGCTTGCAGCTTACTTATGTGAGCAGTATGTCTCGGGTCTGCCTTCCAGGTGTCGGTGTGCCAAGAAATGGTGACGGAGCTGCGCAACATCATCCTCTGCAAGGACAGTTTCCACCCTCGTCGGAGGCGAGGGGGAATGGTACGGACTCGCCCCGTTCTCCCGGAGGAGCGCCGAGCCCGCAGCACAACCACGCTCAGCAATGGGAAGCTGTGCAGTGGGGGAGAGCCAGACCCCCTGGCACAAAGACTGGCTCAAGAAGCCGCCCTGGTCGCCCGAGGGTGCACGCACATCCGCGTGTGCCCCGAGTGCCGCAGGTTTCAGGGTCTCCGGGCACGGCCGTCTGCGGGCTCGCCCGCACAGAGCGAGGAGAGCTTGGAGTGGGAGAAGACCACCAACAGCAGCGAGCCTGAGTAACGCTGGGGCAGGGGGCGTTGGGGTGGGACGAGGGGGTCCTGTTCCATTTTACAGAACATGGACTTGTACAATGTCAACTCGTTTTTAAACTCAAAGCAGTTACCCAGCTTCTCCAGAGCAAGGTGGACCTTTGGGCTGATGCGCAGGCCTGTCCAGAGGGTCAGCTTTGGTTTAGGTGTCCGAGAGGACGCGTGTACCGCTGAAAGGGCTGATGCAGCAGGAGCGAGGTCCTCTGCCTGGCCTGTCCCCAGCAGTTGTCTCCGTGCCACCGTGCGGCCCCGAGATGGGAAGGATGGACGTGGTGGGTAACTGGTGTAGCAGATGTTGCCCATACAGGGGCAAGAGTGGTTCATTAAGATTCTCCACCCCAGGCCGGGAGAAAGGATGCTGGCGCTGTCTCTCCATCACATCGACTTACCAGGGGATGTTCTCAAAGGGCAGGGAGGGGGGTGTCTTTTTATTTGATGTGGGTAAGGGATGGGAAGGGAGGAGTTATTCTTTTGTTTCGGTTTATTTTGGGTACGTCAGGACCTAGTCTGCGAGGCACCGGGTTTCAGGTGCTGAAATCTTCCTTTTCAGAGTTTGTCGGATGGACTGAGGGAGGAAGGGAAGGATGGGATGGGACAAGCCCCCCGTGAGAAGCAGCTTTTAGTGAGAGTCCATCTGAGGAGTTGTTTAAAATGCATAAATATATATATAAATATATATATACATAGATATATATATATTAAGATGCCAAAAACCAACCAACCAACACAGTGAACTTAAAGAGGCCTTGAAACGCCTGGAATTTCAGGGGTTCTGTGTCTTTCGTTTAGTTCTGGGGTTATCTTTTGCTTTTTCCTTCCTGCTTTTGGGATCGGGCGGGGGGAGCCTTTTGAGGAAGGTGAGGAGGGACCTTCCTGCCATAAGGGAGGTGATATTTGCTGCCCACTGTCGCTCCTCAAAGCATCCACAGCCCCAAACAAGCGACCGAGCTCCCTTTGTCCGTGACCCACGGAGCACCCTCAGCCTTGGGGGTGACTTGCAGCCCATGTCTAGCAGCAGCAATGCCTCACAGCATTCGAGATAACCATTAGCCTGGGATGTGATGTAAGGAAAAATATTTACTTCCCTAGCAACAGCAGCAGCTCACCCTCTGCTTGGTACAGACGTGGGTTTTACATTGACAAATTTAATTTTCTGATTGAAAAACAAATTCTATGCAATTTCTGATTGTAGAAGGAAAGAGACGACAATGGAGAGAGGCAGGGGAGATAAAGCCTTGAGTGAAGGTACATCCTGTTCTTGAATTGTTTTCTTTTCTTTTTGTCTTGAATGTACTGAAATAAAAGATGTCCTTGTATAATCATGCCTTTTTTTCTCTTTCCTCCCCTGTCCACACTCACAAAAGTCATGAGGCAGTTTGAGGCTCGTCTGCTCAGGAAGAAACCCAGCTGAAAGGGAAGCTGTGCTTTGGCTGTTGCAGGTCTCTGCTGCCTGAGTGTGTCCACATCCGTGGTGTTGCCGTTATCTGTAGCTGAATGGAAACAGGAGAATAAAAAGAAAAGGCAAAAAGAAAGAAAGCTCAAGATATACGGTGGTAAAGGGTGAAAGAACCCACAACTAACAGCAGTGCAGTCTGCTCAGGGAGCCCAGGTTTCCATGCAGTGTGGACCACATCAGTTACAGCCTTCTGAGACCTGCCGGTTGGATCCCAGTTGACCAGGGTCTGAGGGTTAGGTACAGCAAGTCAAATCCCTCATGTTACCACGGGCAGGAGCCTGACTCCAGCAGATGTTTCTGAAGAGGATGTGCAGGGAACAGGATGCCATGGTGATGGGCGCGTTAGAGTTGTTCTGTTGTTTCCAGGAGCATGTGAAAAGAGGTGTCTGCCACACAGCGACAGTAAAATGTGCATGCTCAGAGAGAGCTCGTGTAACCAGGAGGAGAGGATTAGAGCTTATTATGCAGGATGTCATGAGAGAAGTGCATAAAGGTCCTTTCTGGCCTTAGTATTTGTAAATCTGCAGTGAAGGTGCAAGCATGAGATGACGTAAGGCTTTGCCAGAGCCCGAGGATCCAGTGCCATGGGATGAGAGGGGGCAGATCCTCAGGTGAGGTAAGTCAGCAAACCCTCCATCCCTGCCCTCTGCAAGGAGCCGCACTTGGGCTCTCAAAGCACTGACAGCAACAGCAGAGGCATCACAGTGTGCCTGTGTTGTCTTTAAATGCTGACATGTTTTTACGAGCAGCAGAATACCTTCATCAAAAAGAAGCTTCTCTTTAAAATGCATTTACAGATTAGCAGCAGAAAAGGCTCCATGAATCATTTATCAGACCTGATGTTTTCTCACCCCTTCACCGCAGTGAACAAAGCGGGATCTTGACAGAGGCAGACATTATTCCTCTGCTCCTCCAAAGATCTTGCAGTCATCTGCTCAGACAGATTACGTCAGGAAAGAGATTTTGAGAGACCACCTGGTTTCTCACTGTCTTTTCATTTCAGCTCTCCTGTTCGTTTGTGCCACCCATATGGTATTTTATATCTGGGCCTGTATTTTAAGGAGATGTTTTTCATGCCCCTCTTGCCCTCTTCTGTCTTCTTTAATGTTCAGAATGTTTGCACTCAGAAGAGGAGTGGATGGATAGAAGGTGCTGTCATTTGGATGCCTTTTCTCCCTGGTCCTGTATATTCCTGCTCCCTGGTCGATGCCTACAGGTTTTAGACAGGAGGGACCCAGAGCAGGCAGCATTACACATATGGCTGGGTTTGTGCTCACATACTTTTGTGTGCCCAGGTGGGTTTACATCTCCCATGTTCTCTCCCTCTTCAGTTCTTGCTCTCATCTTTGAAACTATTGTGGGAGCTCTTTTGCTCAGCCGGTTCCAATGCTAATGCAGTTCAAGATCTGGAGTGGTTCACTGTCCAAAAGGCACTTTCCCAGTATTGTCATCTCCTGATAAAACTCGAGTAATTCTAGTAAGATATCTCTGCAAATTCCCCCGGGAGCCAAAGATTAGATCAATTAAAATGCACTACTTTGCCTTATCCCCTGTAACCATTTTCTTTGATCCTCTTGCTTCCCCCTCTCTTCAGGGGCTGAGGCCTCACGTTTTTCCCTGCAATGACAGCCAATTCTGGGCCGACAGCACTTTGGCAGGTTCCAAACTAAAAGGCCTGAGATCTCTCCCTGTGCACTAAAACCCGTGTTTGTGATGGTGCTCCAGGCAGTTCCATTTGCAGCTAATGATAAAAACCTATTTTCTCCCTGGAGGTCGCATGGGTGAAGGTATTAACAAGTTTTGGGCTAGTTACTGGGGGCACTCACTGCACTGAGTGGCATACATGAAATAGGAAAGAGTTGCTCTGTGAACTATGAGAGCCTGCAGGACTTAGCAGAGAAAGATGGTGAGCTATAGAATAGGTTTAACCCTTTGTATAAAATAGATTTAACCCTTTGTATAAAATAGATTTAACCCTTTGTATAAAACAGCTTTAACCCTTTGGACCTTCGTGGTCCTGAGGTAGGAATCTTTTTAACCATTTCAGATCCACAGAAACCTTCCCTGCTTCTGCCCTGCCATGTCCACTTCTCTCCTTGAGCCCTAAGTGCCTCACCAGGTAAGTGACCCAAAAGGTGGAGGCAAAGGGAAGTGATGTTGTTTTGCTTTGCTTTTCTTGCACTGATCCTGAGTTAACACCCCCCCTTCCAGATGCTTTCTGTATCCCAGCAGTCATGTAAGCTGCTGGTGATACCTTCAACACTGATAACTGCAGCCCTGGGCGCAGGGTAACTGGGCTTAGACACAGCAATGTGGTTAACTGGTTTTGATGGGTGACAACTCTGAATGACAAAGACATCCACTGGGAAAAGGAAAGCACCTGTAGGCCAGATCTGCTTGGTGAAGGTTGGATGGTGACTGGTTTCCAAGGTTATCAAAGAGTAAAGGAGCAAAGGTGGACTGCTCCTTGTTTAGGCTTGGGGTGAAGCTGTCACGATTTGGCTATGAAAAGTGATCAGTGAGTTTCGTTTAGTCTGGCAAGGTACGTATTTCTTTCTTCTACATCACTTGTGTAGCCAATGAAGGTGATATCTCCTGTAGTGGCTTTGACTATATGGCTCTGAGTAGAGCCTGCCAGTGAGGCACCTCTCCAACCCAAATGAAAGAGCCCAATGGCTTAGAGGCGTTAAGTGGAGGCAGAATCAGGCCAGTGACCTGCAAAAGGAACTGCAAAGTGCCATCAGAAATGGTAAAAAGTCAGTCTGGGCTCACACTTGACACTTGCAAGTGTGCTGAGCTTTGTCCCTCCTTGCTCAATAGCTAACCATGAGGGTATACATACATATATATATGCCTAAAAATGAGGAGCTGCAGCTTGAGCGGAGTTAGAGCAACAGCTCAGCATCCTGAAACGCTTGCTGAACAGAGGATAAAGCACCCACAGTTCCAGAAACCCCATTAGGAGTTTGATGGCCACTAACTGATTGAAAACACAGAGCTGAACTCTTCTGGGTACAAAGTAGCACTGATGAATTCAGTATAAATAGGCTCCTCTGGAAGTTGATACCACACTGGGAAAATAGCCTTGTTATCAGCTGGATCGGACAATGGGCAGGTTTATGCATCCTTCAGGGAGGGGTTTTTTCCCCTCCAAGGGGGAATCTGCTGTGCTCCAGCCGAGTTAATAGGCTGATTTGTGGCAGGACTGCAACATTTCATCCCAGAAAGCATTCCAGCCAGCAGATGAGGATCGCCTGCCTTGCCACCAATGTGCAGATGCCTTAAGGGGGGGTGTGCTGCAGTCCATCACCAGCACAAAGGGCCACACAACAGCAGATCTCCGAAAGCTCTGCTGAGGCCAGATCAGTAAGAAAATGAAGGGAGCTGGCTTAATTAACAAAGGCTTTCTCCTCTGCTGTTTAGCTCTGCAGTTATCAATGTAGCTGGCAGTTTGCAGAGGCTGAAATGACAGGAGTTGGCTGTAAAGGAGATAACTGTCAGATTAGCCAGTACATAGCTTCTGCCTAGGGTTTCTATGTCATACCTATCTTGAAGCATCTCCATGTATCAAAGGGGCTAGTTGGCCATTTGCCTTTAAAAAGTACCCTTCTCAGTGTGATAAATGGGGGTCTATTACAGCAGAAAGACCTAACATTTCTTGTTTCTTGACTTAGGCTGTTTTGGAACAGTATTTTTTGTGCTTTAGTCAATTTGGACGGAGTAATCCTTTCTGTTGTATTTATTGTGGTGCTTGTGGTTTTGGTGTCTCAGGGATTGACCTTAGGGTACAACGGAGAGAAAATATCTGTTGGAGTGTAAATGCAGTGAGAAGGGCTGCTCCAGGCAGACAAAGGTTCTTCTTATGGCTGGTTAGGAATCCCATGGGATCACATCCCTATCTCCAGTAAGGAGCTGTGCTGGGCTATGCCTGCTCTGGAGCTGGTCCAAAGGCGCTGCTGGAAATCCCAATTGGTGAGCAGCATGGAGAGCAGAGAGGACTTGCTGCTTTGTTTAGGACAAAGTGTTACCTGAGGTAAGGGGGAATTTCACTGACCTTGGCGAGGAGGAGGCAATTTAGAGCAGTATGGGTGAGACCCATGCATTTTGAAACCTGTTCTCTTTGGTGTTTCCCTCTGTTTCTGCCTTCCAAACACCTTTCTCTGTTCATCCTCCAGATACTGCTCCTCATGCTGCTCAGGCTCAGCAAAAAGGTCCTGGCTTGGCTTTTGCCTGAACTCCCAGGAAATGCTCATGAATATCATCTTGTGGCTTTTCAGGCTTAGCTCTTGCTGAGTTCAGATTTAAAGCTGTTTATTTTGAAGCCAACAGTGAATGCAGCTGAGGAGAAAGAACTAGGGGAGGAAAAGAAAAAAGACCTCTTATTCCCAGGTGAGCACTAAGATGTCTGAGCTGCCTACCTAAACCTGATTGTTCTTCCAGAGTCTATAGTAAATACCCTTGCGTGTTAGCTGTAGAGAACGCTCTGATTATTGCTTGCTGAACTAAACTGGGACAAGGAGGTGAACACACAGCCTCTGGTTTTATTCCCAAGCCATTGATCCGCCACGATATCTTTAGCCCTTAGACAGCTGAAATGGAGGTCACGACGTGGTAGGGAGCCAGACATTAGGAGGATACCAAGTGTCTGCGCTCTGAGGTCCTGTGGGCCACATTGCTCTCTTCTGCGAGGAATGTTGGTTTGCTGGCTGTTTCAAATAGCCCCAGCACCCTGCTGGCCATGTGGCTGGGTCAAATGGATGGGTATTCCCTTTTGAAGCTAGACTTCAAACATAAAAAGAGAGGTTTGTAAGGTGAGTGTCTTTGTGGAGGAAGCCTGCTGGTTTAGCAGACACAATTAGTGACGATGACCAAGCTGCTTCATTATAACTCCCCAATGTGCACATTATGTTTCAAGTGAGCATCATTATGCTGGAATGAAGCCCCTTTTCTTTCAGTTTACTTTTGGACCAGTTCATGGCCACAAAGAGCTGTCAGAAAGCAGTAGCAAGGATGGCAAAACTGGGTGGCAAAAGTGCCACCAAGCCATAGCAAGCACAGTGGGAGATGGTCTCGTAGAGGATGCTACGCTGTGGCTGGGCCACGCTGCTCACAGTTACTTCTGTCTGTGATGGCAGTTGCATCCCAGCAGCAAGAACAGCAGTAGAGTTATCGCTCTACCAGCTTGCTGATCCACGTCAGGCTTTGGGCTTAGCCTGCATCCCTTTCCTGCTTGCTCTGTCTTGACAGTGAGATAGGGATGAAGACATGGCAAGTGGAGGAAGGATGGTGCAGGGTTTGAGGTGCTGCCTGCAGAGTGGGAGGCCACAGCTGCCCATTACTGCTGCACCGGCAGCGCTTAGGAATGTCACTTTACCACCCTGAGCATTGTAAAATGGGGATGAGCTGAGTGCTTCCCAGCCTCACCATGTTTACTAAATACCCTGTCAGAGAATAGAAGCGGAGGAAATTCTTTGGATTAATGGGTAGGACTCGAGGGGGTCTGGCAAAGTTTAATCTGTTCATGTTTGCAAAGGGCTCTGAGAGCTCTGGATGAAAACAGGTGGAGATTTGCCAAGTGTTTGCTAACATTAATAGTTAATTATTATGAATACTGGCAGCCTCCATGCTCAGGCATCATCATTCTCCGAGTGAGATCCAGACCTGTAATGGAGCTGTTGCACACACAAGACGGGAAGAGACATTTCTCACTCTGTTTTGTCCTGTTCTCCCAGCCAAAGTCCCATTCCAAAGTCAGACAGCAGTGGCACTTCTGTCTGATCATAGCAACTAGTTATGAATCCAGAGCATTTGGCAGAGGAAGACATAGCCATTCTCATGTCTGGATTCATTTCTGTCTGCTGGTGTCCTTTTTGTTTGACAGAATGGAAATCATGGTCCAAAATGAGATGTGCCCTGAATGGTGCAGCAGATGGGACAGACCCAGAGTCAAATGGAGAAGGGCGGTGGGCATAACCAATGCCCAGGTTTGTCCTTCTTGCTGCTCAAGCTGGGTCAGGGAGTAGCCTGCCATGGTGCTGCACTTCCCAACGTGTGAGATGGGAGAGAATCCACGTCACGATGGAGAGGACGAGACAGCAGCCAGCTGAGCCTAGCCCTGAGTGTGCGAGATTTGATTTGCAGCCATAATTTGATGGCCAGTGCCATTGCAGCGGTACCTGAGAAAGCTGCCTTTATCTAATAGTAGTCATCCAGAAAATGAAATCAAATGAATAAAAGGCTCAAGGTCCATTTGGTCCTATGAACATGCCTAGCAATTGCCAAATTATGAAAATCCAGCAGGTCTTCAGGCTGCACCAATGTACTGATTTCCCTTCTGCGTTTGAACGTGCAGCCTGAAGTTCTCAAGTTGAAAGCTGCATCGTTCCTATCCTTTTTGGCTACTGATAATAATTTAGAGTTATGGCCATGGAGTAACGTTTGCTCTAAAAGGTAACTTCAAGGTGCATTAGTCCCAGATAATTGACAAGACACTGAAGAAATGATTTGGGAAGCGCTTATGTGGAACCAAAGATCTTGGTGAATTGTTACCTTAAATTAATGGTGTGGTGAGAAGCTGCTCGGAGTTGATCGGCTGGCGCTAGTGCAAAATGAATGTCAGGCTTTAAAGTTATTAGCAAAGCATCAATGAGACAGCACTGCCACAGATTTATGCACCATCATTGTGTCTTAAGGGGCCCAAATCCGCAACATGCTCTGAGTCCACAGGGCTTCAGTGGGAGCAGAGAGCGCTCAGTATCTCTCAGGATTGGGCTCTTTAGCACGTTGGAGCTTAAGTTAGGCCAGCATGGCTAACAGGATTCACACCTTTAACTCCCTTCTTAATCCCCAGATGAAATGAAAGGTCTTCTCTCGACACTTAGTAAATCTCCAATTTTATTTCTCATTATTAAATCATGAAATTGGCCATAAATGTTTAAATTAAGTGAAAGGAAAAGAGATTTGTGAGGAAATTGAAGTCTCTTTGAGGAATGGAAGAATAATCTCCAAGGATGAAGAAAGTTGCAGTTGCCAAACCCAGAAGCGAAAGGATCAAAAAGCTACAGAAAAGAAGTAGAAAATTGCGTATGTTTCAAGTCCTCTCCCTCCTCCTCCCCCTAAAACCTAAATATAGGGAAAATTATACAGATAAGCAGCAGATGCTCCTTCCTCTGCCGCTGCCATTATCACCATGTACACCCCGGAGGAATTCTGTGATCTCAGTGGGTTTGCGTCCCCATGTGTGACGTGATGCTGCCTCCCTGGGCACAGCGAGACCTGTCGAACGCTATTAGTGTGGGTTAGGAAGTAATTGGGTTTAGGTGCCCCATTCCGACTAGAATGATGCCTTTTTATTATCGTTATTTATTTTCCCTCATTAAGGTAGTGAGAAACGAACTGATTTTGCATGGCCTGTGTTTGATTCTCCGTCTCAGGTAATTTACAGTTAAATACAGTGCCTGCATATTGTTGTGCCTGAAAGAGCTGCTCCAGATCAGATGGGAATGAAATCAGGGGAGTCTGTGGCTTGTGTTCTGGGTGTTAACAGTGGTTCCCTGCTGCCCTCAGTATGTAGGAACCCATGAAGCTGCTTGGACTCTGGTAGGTGCCCCCCTTGAGAGCAGGTGATGTGGTACATTAGAAGCGTGAGTGATGAGGGAAGGATTATGATGGGACTTTTTCAGATATTGAGGATGTTTTTTACTTCTCTAAAAGCCTGAAAACAATGGATTTGGATTTGGGGTGCTCTGTCACCCACCATGGGGTGAATGCTGCTTAAGTGGCACCGGTTCCATGGGCGTGAACCAGCTCCAGCACTGCTGAACACCACCTTTGGCATCTCCTGCACAGCCAGACAGGGAGGAAGCAAGTAAAGAGGGAACTGGTTCCCGTGGCCTTTTGAATCCTGGGGGGAGGTGGTGGTGGGAAAGAGAGGAGTCTGCCAGGGAAGGGTCACCCACGATGGCCAATGGTAGAAAAAGCTTCAGCAAGTGGATACCTGTCTGCTGGGGGGGGGAATGTAGTTTGAGACCCATCAGACTTAGTTCACTTGGACAATGAGACAGCCAACGGATGATAAGCACATTCAATCAGCCCTAGCTTGGGCTGAATTCAAACTGGCCCCTAGAGGTGAAAGACTATATTGTGTTAACAATTCCTGGCTTGTCCAGTCCCTGCTGGAATGGTCTTTAAAGCAGGCCAGGGGATACACCGGTCACTTTCTCACACTTGCAGCACTGACCCAACGGAGGTTAACACGGACATCTCTTCTATCCAGTTGATCTGTAACTATAGAAAGCAGCAATTGAAATGTATTTCAAACCAGAACGTAGCCTGCTGGTGCCAGTTACCAGCTAAAGTATGCTCTGTCTGCCTTCTAGCAACTGAATAGCACACGTAAGCTGTGCAAAAAACATGAGGATTGTTAGTAAAAGAGTGTAGCCTCTGAATGCGATGGAGTTCTTTATCTCACTGAAACAGATACGAGAAGTAGTGGGGGAAGGAAAACCAAATGGAGACAAAGCTCTCTCCGGAATGTATTAAAAGAATCAAATAAGCCATTCAGAGCATGCAGGTGGATGGGGTTTTATGGAGCATTAGCAAGGCAGTGTTCATCTGTGCTGGCCCGCATAGGAGCAAAATAAAACCAATGTTGTGTCAACAGGGTAATAAGAAAGAACACCAAAGTGTTTTTCTCTCTGCTTAAGGGAAGTCAGGCCTGTGAAAGCCATGCATATATTTCAGCACTTGACAGCTTGGGCTGCCAGTGCTCTGCTGCAAGGAGTCTGGGGATGATACGGTGCCGCACAGCAGAATTACAAGGAGAGAGTGGGTGTGATTTGGACTGTGCCACCTGAAAACCCTGACCCCTTTCCCATAGTGGCAATGGTGGAGTTTGCCCTGGGGTGCACAGCAGCAATGTGAATCTTTCATAATGCTGCATCAGGCGATGTTGGGAATTCAGACTTTCCCTACCAGTGTCTTGAGGACATATACTGTGAGTGAACCAAGTCCCAGCACCAAGGAGAAGCAGGGAATAGGAGACAGAGTTGCTGAATTTTAGGGGTGGTAACATTGGGGCACTTTTAAGCCTAATGCAGCTTTTAACTTTGCAGCTGGGGCTAATGTGGTCTGCCTGAGGCTTGCTTTGCTTCATGGGATGGAGGTTTTTTGCTGCTTTAGCTGTGGGGTTCCCAGAAGAATTGCCTCCTTGACTAGCCTGAGCTGTCTGACTCCTGGCTGTAAATCTGTGCGCGTGAGTCAGTGCAAAGGGAGGCAGAATGGCAGAGCAGGAGTTAAACCAGTCTCTCACATACACACCATGGAGCTGATGCTGAGCACTGTTCTGGGTAGCACCCACAATGCTGCCATTGTATGCTGCTGCCTGGATGGGTTGTGCATAAATCAGGGTGTGTAAGTAACAGGATGAGGTTGTCCCGATGATGTTACAGGCTGGGGAGAGCGTGCAGATGTGCTGCAGCTATTCATCCATGACTGATGCAGCTCTCCTCCAAACTGCAGGAAGGAGAGGCCACGTTTTGGGCAGTTTCTGATGCTTCTAATGTAAGGATGGGGATGGTGAACCCGGCAGGCTTGTTGCTAGGCAGATTTGTCCTTATTCCCTGCATGATTTATCCTCCCTCCTCCTAAAGTCGTGACCAGCCACTGCAGGAAAGGTGCCACCGCAGAGGACATAGGGCAGATAAATAACGAGCTCTGCCTTAAGAAGGATGCTCACAGGCCGTCATCACATTGGGAGCGAGCATCATTTACCCCTGCGCATCCTTCGGGTACCAGTGCGCAGCCGTGCGGGTGGTGATGGGGCACTGGATGGGCTGGGAGCCATAGGGGGTGCGGGCATCATGTCGTCACCCTCCTGCATCCCTGCCTGACGTCACGATGCGGTTAGGTGACGTCAGATGTTGCTGCCTCTATGGAGTCTCCGTCTCCATAGCAACCGGGACGCCTCCGCCGGTCGGCCCCCTGTCCATGTGACCGCGCTCAGTCACGTGATATTTGGCTGCCGCCGAGCTGCTTCCGGGTCGATGCGGGACGCGGCCGCCGGGCCTGGGTGAGCGGGGCCGGGGGTGCCGGGGGGGGGGGAACGGGGCTGTCACCGGTGTCGCCGGGCTCCTGCCGCGCTGCCCCGGCGGGGGAGGCCACTGCCACCCGCGGACACCCGCATCCGACCTGCCCGGGGGGTCTGAGGGGGGTCGGGGCAGTTCAACCTCCGTGTTGGAGTCGGCCGGGCCGGCCCAGGGGCTCTCGGGCGTTCGGGGATGGGGCCTCGGGGCTGCCCCGCACCGTGGGGCCCCACAGCGCAGGGCAGGAGCCGGCAAGGGGGGCTGCACACTTGTGCGGTGGAGTTTGTTTTTGCAGCAGCCCCCAAGGGGAGTGCTGGTAGCATTCTGTCAGAGGCAGGGTCAGCGTGTCTACCCTGATGCTGTTCATCTCTGTCTGTCAAGAGCGCTTCATGTATAATAATCCTGAATCGTGTCATAGGAGAAGGACACAGCAGCTTCTCGTAGACAGATGTTTGTCCTGTCACATCTATTCCTTACGCTTTGCTTTCCGTCTATCCAAACATGTCAAAGTGTGTTCGGTGTGTGGCTGGTTAGGACCTGCTCTGCAGGCATTCGAGTGGCACTGGGCTTCATTAGAATGGCATTAGTGATGCAGTTCTCCTGGAGGGTCTCTTGTTCTCCTCATAGGCTTATAGCATGGGGATAGAAACGTTTTTCATGTCATTTCTGGTGTTCTCTTGTCACTTCACTGCCTTGGATCTTGAGTCAGGCTCGTGCTCTCTGTAGACACATGCCATGCTGTGTGTCACTGGAGCCACAGCCTTCTGGCAGAGCATTTAAATATAGACAACAAAGACGACTCGTTGACTCCTTCCAAAGACTTGAGTGTATCTTTTGGAGCATACATTTGTCATTCAGAAACCCCAGAGTTATGGCAGGCCGTGAGCTGTGCCTTGTGCCATCGGCAGAAAAGCACTCGGAAATGGGCACCTTGCAAAGCACCCTGCCCTTGTGCAGGCAACGTGCACTTGAAATGTGTCATCCTTGCTTTGCATGTTGTTAGTCCTTGCTCTCGAGCAATCGTAGTGATTCAGAGGAGCCACGTGCATGACAGATGATTATAGTGAATGTGAAAGGGGAGGAGAAGGGAAGTGGGAAAGGTGGCTGCCCGCTCCCTGACATCTTTGTCATCCGGCAATGGCCTTGGCATGCAAAAGTATAGCTTGAGAAAGAAAATGTTTGTGATTCAAAGCTGGTGAATGTAAATGGCATTAGGGATGTTTTTTCTCAGTTCTGGGTTGCACTCATAGTGTAGCTGAAAACACAGCTTTTTGCCTCTTTTGTTATGTTAAGGTGACTTTCTCATTTGGGATTCCAGCTGATGTTTGCTCAGCAGATAAAGGGGAATGGAGCTGATAAAAAAGCAATGTGAAGGACAGAGAGCTTTATGCATGGGGGAGTTCCAGAATTTCCAGACCAGGATGTGTGAATGTGCATTCAGGGAGCAGTATCAGTGTGTCCTGCAGCACTGAGCTCCAGACCTGCTTCTGGAATGAGGCCTTTCAGCCTAAAGCCTTGGCTGTCAATGCAAATTGTTCCTGTAGCATGCAGAATGGTGTAGCAGGAAACTAAATGCCTTGTTCCTAATGCAAACTTTGATTTCTTTCTTGATTCTAGATAATCTAGTGACAGGAGGTTCAGTTTGAGATACACATCAGCCAAGTTGTTGAGGGCTGCAAAAGGTGTGTTTGTTTTGTTGGGGTATTTTAAGTAAGACCAATCCTTTAAGTCCCTATTTGTGACATGTGAACTTGTTATATAATATAATAATTACAACAGGCTTCAGTCAGCTTGCTTCCTGTTATAGTGAAGTCCTTTGTGACAGAAGTACCTTAGTCTGTTTATGAAGAAGTAGTTTGTTAAGCAGCCAATTCTCAGCAAAGGGAACCTGAACCTCAGTTAAATCCCTTCTGCTCAGGATTTTCTCTCTCTCCTTTCCTGTAATAAAGCTAAAGGAAAGTTTATGGCAGCAGGCACAAACTTTAATGCAGTGTCGGTTAGCAACATCACTTTCAACATGCATGTGGCCCCAACAGGAGCTCAGAAGTAAGGATTTCCACCTGGAGGTGCAGGTTTATGTGCATAATGTATGTATCTTTGTGAGCTGGGTTTTGCTGCTATACTGGAAATGTAATGATGCAGTTCTTAGTAAAAATGCTGCTCCATGACTAATGGTACCCTGTAGGAAACCTGCAGTTGAATCCGTGCCTTGTATTAGAACCCGTGGATGTGAATCTCTGCTCCGTGTCCATGGCTGGTAGCAGGCACTGCTTTGGACTACACAGCCTGTGTGAAACCTGGGAGCAATGTGGTTCCCTTGGTGCATGTATCAAGCTAAATTCCTTCATTATCCAGACAACTATACAATGTCAAGGTCAGCCTATGCGCAGGAAAGTAGGACAGATAAGCTTAGTTCCACCTAGGGTACAGCAGAACGCCGACCATCACGGTGTCTTTGTGCCAAATATACTTCCAGCTGACACTCAGTATCTTTCTGGGCAGCCTGCAGTGTGGTGAGTCCTTTTTCCTGTGCTGTTCTGTGACAGACACAGATATGAAGGGCACGTTTATCTTCCAGATACATTAAGCAGCTGCAAAATTGAATTGGCAAAACTGGCTTTTTGGACTGGCCAAATGATGTGCTCATACGTGCTCGAGAGTCTTTCGTGACACAGCAATTGCACTCTAATCAGAAGAACAGGTTTGCAAGCAAGATGGGAGGGCTGTAGTTCATTGCCAGTGTCAGAGAAGAAATGATGATGCTTCTTATGAGGCCAAAGCTTGCTTTGAATGGGCCGCTGCTGTCGAGGAGGGTGAGAACCCTGAGTAAGCTTACCATCAAACTCAAGTAGTTCCATGACACCCAGTGAGCCAGCTGATGGAAGTCTTGCTATCAGAGCGTTAGGCTCCAAGCTCTTTACACCATTGTCCTGATATTACGAAAGCAAGCCATAACCTGCTTTGCAGAGTGTTTCTTTATGAGCAGTTAGAGAAGTGTGGATCCTTTTTGCCTTTCTTTTTTTCCCCCATCCAAAAAGCTGATCCTGACAGAAAGTCCTGAGTTAAAGACAAGGGTGAAAACACTTGTTTGAGCAATCTTTTACCCAGAAACAGCTTCTTGCTCTTTCCCCTTCTTGCTGCCCTGGAAATGTGCTTGAAGATATCTGAGTATCACACAGCCCTCTTGGCAGGTACAGAAATCATGTTTTGCAGCCTGGGGCACATTGGCAATTGTCCTGTAAGAACATGTGGGACAAGAAGGTCTCATACTTGGCCTGTTGTGATATGATTGAAAGCACATTTGTGTAGCTTGGACCCTCTGCTTGGTTTTGGTTTCATCTCAGGTAATGTTTGACTGTAATTTTGAATTGGAAATAGGACCTGTTAGACGTAACCCATCGAGACACTGTGATCTGTGTTCTCAAGGACCAGTACTGGAGATTATTATTGGTTGCTGACTGGTTGTGTGCTCTGTTTTTTCAGTGCTAACCAGAAGTCCAAGAAGGGAGCATGGACCAGCCCAGTGGAAGGAGTTTCATGCAAGTTCTTTGTGAGAAATACAGCCCTGAGAACTTCCCATATCGTCGTGGACCTGGTATGGGGGTGCATGTCCCAGCAACTCCACAGGGCTCACCTATGAAAGGTAGGTGAACCAGGCTTCTGGTCTTGCTGAGCATCTGTGGGGTTCTGGGTGGGATCAGTTTCTTGGGCATTCTTTTGTTGAAAGAATTGCCCTGAATTAACCAGAAAAAGAAACATCATGGTGTATTATAATGTGTTCCTTGTGAAGAACTGAGAGACTGCAGTCTAACAAAGAAAGTTGATCTAGGGGCTGAACCGGTTGCTGGAAAAAGTAAGTTTCCCTACAGCATAACAGAGTCAGAATCTGTCAATGAAAGATAGAAATAAGGCCTTATACAGGCTGACTTTTGAGGATTCAGCAGTCCCTGGAGTTAATTTTCTCCAGCTCTTTCATTATTGGCTGCAACTGTGGCTATTTTGGCAGAGATGGCTTAACAAATACATAACACTTGATCTGAATTTGAGGTCGGTGCCGTGTGCTAGTGGAACTGCCTCTTCTTTGTGTAACCTCTTACCCATCTTGATTGGTAAGTGTGGTTTAAATCCCGTCAAGTCAATTTGTATCATAACCAGCCCCAAAGGGGAAAAGAGCCATGGAAGTCAGCTGGATGAAGTTCACAGTTACTGAGTGTGACAGAGGAGAAAAAAAGGGCCTGAGTTCAGTTGAGGATAAACCGAATAGCGTGTTGCTCAAAATTAACATGAACAGGAAATGGGCCTGATGGACTATTCAGTCAGTGCCCTCTCTCTGGTGTGTGAGCACCCACTTTACTGAGCTATTTAGATGCTGGGAAAAGGGCATGTTTTTAAGTCTAAAATGTGATTGAGATGCGACTTACAAGCGTATCATAACTAATTCCCCAAGTACAACACTACCCTTTAAAGAAGCTGGATACTAATAAACAAGCTTGCAGGAAACTTGTAAGCTCTGATGACACCATATAATTGTCTGCTGCTAGAATTGCTTTCTAGTTGTGTAACTATCAAGTATTAAGGAGAGAGAAAAAGAGCCATCTTTTCAGGCAAAAGCTTGCTGTTAGATTTAGATACTCCACAGAGGTGGGAGAGCTGTACTGTATGCAGAAGAGTGTAAGACTGATGGCTTGCCTTGCCTAAATGTGCATTTCTTGTGTTGAAATGATTTCCTGTTACAGATCTATAGCTTGTAACTTTGTCATGGTTTGGCCTTACCGAATGAGGTTGTCATTGAGATCCAAGTCCTTGTCTGTGAAATAGCTGGGAGAATTTTTACCTGCCTGAGCAGGGACTAGAGCAAAACAGGAATTTAAAAGGCAGAGTAAAGACATGAGCTTTTTGCAGGCTGCAAGAATGCTGAACGTTTTACATTGTTGGAAAGGGAAAGCTTAGAATGGAAATGTTAAAGTACATCTTTGCTGTTAGTAACCACAAGTGGGCTAAGTACCAGAGCATAAGGGAGTCTGACTGTGCAACTAACAGTCCACCTAGTCCTGCATCCTATCTGCAGCAGCAGATGCCTGGGGAAGAGCAGAAGTTCTGGCAAGAGCTGATATGAGACATACTGCAAACTATGAAAGACTGCCCCATCCTTGCTGCCGTGTGAACAGAAATACATGTGGTAACTGAAGAGCACTGATACCGAGTGGTACTTCCTGTTTAGGCAAGAGAAGACTTCTTGATTGTTGTTGGTCACTTGTTATAAAATCCATGTTTATCCCGAGATCCCTAAACATGTGTAAATGGGGGAATTACTGGTAGAGTTTTCCTGTTGCTCAGTGTCATGTTTGTGCTTGTTGTTGCCTTCTGTAAGTAAGCAACACAATGCTGACCAGAGGGCATCGTTTCTTTTTCCCTGTTTCAGATCGCCTCAACCTTCCGAGTGTGCTGGTACTGAACAGCTGTGGCATAACCTGTGCAGGGGATGAGAATGAAATAGCTGCCTTCTGTGCTCATGTGTCTGAGCTAGATCTTTCTGACAATAAACTGGAAGACTGGCATGAGGTAAAATGGCTACATGTGCATCTTTCTGAGTAACTTTGATGGCTATTGCCATGACTGCAAACGCATTGCAGCTTAGAAGAGTGCTTTATTCATTTAAATGAGAGAGATTTCCATTTTTTTGTGACTTCTTTCTCACCTTTGAAGCTGATGCTTATTTACTCTGACAACAACTGAGCAATACACGAGATGAATTTAATCCATTTGGGCACTTCAATACATTTACCTCATGACTTATGATCTTGGCCTGGGCATAACAAATATGTATATACATATATATATTTATCCTGCAAAGCACTTGAACTGCCATTTCTAATATCAAGAGGTTAATGAACAGTGCAGTTTTTAACAGAGCAAGAACTGAGAGGTCCAAGTAATGGCAGCTGATTCCCAGCTTTGTTACCAATTCTGTATTTATTCTCTCTCCTCTTTTGTTTCCCTATCTGCAAAACAGGTTTTAATAACTTTTACCTCAAAAGATATTTCTGAGGACTCATTGATTAATGCTAAATGCAATGTAAAATCCTCTGAAGTGCTTGGGTGCATTTATGCTAGCTAAATGCAATGTAATATGAGTAAACCAATTGCAATGTGTTCAGTTGTTAACATTTCCTCACTGGCTTATGCTCTGCTTTTATGTTAGTGTTTATTGTTGGAAATATATGGAAAAGAACAGGATCTGCAACATAAGCATGTTTATGTGTTTCTGTTGCATCAAACTCTTATCTTTAAACAGGTTGTTAGCTCAGTGTTTGCAGAAATGTCCCAGCTCTGGCGTGGGGGTCACAAAGCCAGAATCGGGATGGGTTTCCCTGTTCCTGTTATTTCCATGTTAGCCTAGAAGGTGTTAGCTCAGCAAGTAGGAGAGAAATGTTAGGCTTGTCTGTTGAGATTAGAGCCAGGGAAGATGGTTTTGTACTGAGGGTGTATCTGCTATGAACTGGGATTGTCTCCTGGCTTGTCTTATTCTGAGGGAGGCTGTCTCCAGCATCATGCATTCCACACTTGATTTCAACTGCTGCATGATACAGCTGCCCTTTGCTAGCAGCTGGGCCCTGTGTATGTCATGGTCTGCCCCATCTCTTCCCATCCAACACTGGGATTGAATGTAAGAAAGCTGCTGTTTTCAGAGTAATGGAATTGAGTAAGGAATCCATTGTATGTGTGCAGTGAGCTTCTGGCTTTTAAGTTGGGCAAAATTGTGATGTCTGTGGCTAGTGGGGAGCAGCATAAACCCGAGCAAGTGATCAGTGTTGGCCATAAACCCAAGAGATGTGCCCATTCCCTTCCTGCTAAAAGAGAGGTACAGTATGCTGGCTCCTGGAGCGTGCTGCTGCTTAATCTTGGTGTTGAGGTGGATTTTACGACCTCTCGCAAGAGACAGGCTTTCTCTTATCAGGCTGCTTGGAGAGTGTAATTAAATGAACTGTTGAGGTGAATGAGCAATTAACCAATCGATCTAGATCAGTGAATAGCAGGAGTATGATTTACAGGGGGTAGTTATCCAGAAGCATTGTTTCCCCCCCCCCCAGTATAATTTCTTTGGCTCGTGGTGATTCCGAAGGCCCCTCTTTTAGGGGATAGGGTGTTAATGCATGAGGTTAGATCACTGCCTGATACACTTTTCTTTCTCTCTCTTTTTCCCTCCCCACTTAGGTCAGTAAAATTGTGTCCAACGTTCCCCACTTGGAGTTTCTAAACTTGAGTTCCAACCCTCTCAGTTTGTCCGTTTTAGAGCGAAGGTGTGCTGGCTCTTTCGCTGGGGTTCGCAAACTTGTGCTCAACAACAGCAAAGCTTCCTGGGAGACAGTCCACACAATCCTGCAGGAATTACCAGAGTAAGCGTGGCAAGTGGGGCATAGAAAGGGGTGCTTGCTCTATGCAGGTCAAATCACACGGTGAGGGATGAGGGGGGAACTGGCCAAGTAAATAGTTCACATTGTCTTAAAAGCGCATCAGTGGTGTTGCAAAGCCTTGGGCTTCTCATCCAAATCTGCATACCAGGGATGGATAATGACCCCAACAATGCAGGAGGTGATGTGCTTTCCTCTGAGTCACTGCAGAATGAATGGTGCGATGCATACCTGTGCTAATAGCTTTTGAATGAGATGCAAGTCTGAGGGTCTGGCTGCTTGTCAAGTAATATTTCATCATGATTTTCTGGGCAAAAGTGTTGATTTCTGTGGCTTGGCCACAGTCCACCTTGGCAAAGGCATTCTGCTTCTGCAGATGTCCTCAGTGGCTTCAATTTGATAAGGGATCCCTCTTTGTGTGGCTTTGTGAGCAGAGATGATGATAATGGTATAACCTGCATGGCCAATGCTCACTTCCTTGGGATTAGGAGAGCTAGTTTAGTTGGCTGAAAACCTAGTGGGACCTGTTTATTCTTTAATGGGGATATTTGGCAAAACCAGTGATGTAGGGAAAAAAGCATCATCAGTGTCATGTAAAGACACCTCTATAAGTTGTGAGCATTGAGAGCAGTTACCAGCCACCACTGGGGCTGGGTTGGTGGCTTGTTGGGCACACATGTGGGACACCACCCAGAGCAATCTGTTACACGATTAATACTGGGGGGCTAGGGGAACACTTGGAGGTGTTTTTCATCTGTGGAGGAAGCTTACAAATGGAAGCAGAGATGCTCCATTCAGAATGCTCAAATCTCTTCTCTACACCAGCTTCTCAAATCACATAAGAGCTGTTGTAGAAAGTCATGTTAAAAGCGCATGCGCGTGTCCCTGTACCTGAGATCTCAATGTATGCTGAGATGGCGATCTGATCTTTCTTCCCCTGTGCAGCTTGGAGGAGCTCTTTCTGTGCCTTAATGACTATGAAACAGTGTCTTGTTCTCCAGTTTGCTGTCAGTCTCTCAAATTACTCCACATAACTGATAACAATCTTCAAGACTGGACTGAAATTCGAAAACTGGGAATTATGTTTCCATCACTGGACACGCTTATCCTGGCTAACAACAACCTCACAACCATTGAAGAGTCAGAGGATTCCCTAGCAAGGCTGTTCCCCAACCTGCGATCCATCAATTTGCACAAGTCAGGTGAGAGCCTGGAAGCAGTATGCTTTTTGTTCTCTGCATTGAGCCTCTCCTCTCGAGAAGGTGAAAACCCACACTTGCTTTGTGCTCTTTGAAACGTCAGCCTTGAGGTGCTTGCTTCTCAGGCTGCGTTAGCACTAAGTAGCCTGCAGTCAGCATTGCTTCCTGCAATGTAGGAGAAAGGGCAGGTGAAGGCAGAAGTGCTGAGCAAGAGTCTAAACCATTGGGATAGTTCTGTTGCTGTAGCAGAGCTGGAAATGCCCAGTGACCTTTGAGCAGTCTGTCCTGGCTTCTCTGCAGGGTCGAAAAGCTGTTGATAAATGTAGTCCCAACAGGCCTGGCACGTCCAGTTTTCTAATGGTGCTAATGCAGGGCTACGCAAGCAGATGCACTCAAGTGTCCTGACCTGAAGAAGGGAGCATTAGGGGAGGAAAACGGGCAAGAAATCAACTTGCCCATCTCTGTGGGCTTCACCTGCTGCTTTTTGAGGTTAGTCGTTGTCTAAAGGATGAGTCAGAGGAGCATGGACCTGCAGCTACTCAAAAGGAGCTTCCACAGGTTTTTTACATTAGTAGTTTCCCCTCTGTTTCCTGTCCCAGCCTCAGATGCTTCTGGCTGGAGAAGGATAAGTGTCTGGCTGTGGAGGGGATGAAAGAATCCCATTTGCCTTTAATCCCTCTTTTATTCTGAGTGAAAATGAGTGTATGTGGCATGTGAGGGCTGTCTGTCATGTGTGCTCAGTTATTAGAAGCTCACAAGTTATGCTTGAGGCTGCTTTTACATTTCAGCCCTAGAGAATTTTCAGCCAACGCTCCAGAAAGAGAAGCAGCATTTGGCATATCAGGAAGAGCACCCCATGCTCGGGGAGCAGGAGCTGCAGGGCAGCTCGTGAGGGCTCTGATGTGTTTGTGAGATGCCAGAAGTTCTTCTGCAGGAGTACTTAATGCATCATAATCTTCTGTTCTTTACAGCTTTATGTGCTGTGCAAGTGATAGTTAAGTGTTAGCCAAGGTAGAAGGTGATTTATTAACACGCTCTGCAATGTGAGCATCAAGGAATCCTTATAATAAAAGCTTAAAGCTAACTAGAGGAAGAAAAGCCTGTTAAGCTGGATTCGAAAGCACTGTCTCACGGTGTAGCGAGTGCTCCTGTGGTAAGTAGTTTTGCAATTTTGATGCCAGATATTCAAGAACTCTGGACTCTATATTGCATTTTGATGTTTTGGGAGCTGGAAGTCAAACAGAAATCCCAAGGAGCATGTTAAACACTTGGCAGATGTGTTTTGAGTGCTATGGGGAACGGAAGCTCTGCCTGCCTGCCGTGATGCTTAGTTTTCTTTCTGCTCTCAAAAGAGCCCCTTCTTCTGAACTGAGGCTCAAATGAGACCCCTGATTTTATTTAAACCAGTACTATTTCTGTTTTTTTTCTCATTTTCTGTACTGTGTGGGTGAAGCTGTTGGGTGTTGTTCAGAGAAACCAGTCTCCTAACTCACATTGCCAGTGTAAGCTTTTGGAGCAGTCATCAGAAAAGCATCACAGAAGATGTTTCTGCAGTCACAGCAAGGGGAAGAGAAGATGAGAAGTGTTGATGTCAGCACATAATGAGGGCTGTATTGCTGCTCAATCCTATTTTATTTTACACTCTCTGCCTGCTTTGTTATCCCAGATGTCAGGTCTTCAGGGGGCTGAAATTGAGTTAAAGTCTTTTTCATTAAATGGCTGGATGGCTTCTGGGACTGTTTTACCCTTGGGTCAGGAGTGGAAATGGGACCCAAGGTGGTCATGTGTGTGAGCTAAAGCTATTTAATAGCTATTTAGTGATGTCTAGAATGGCCAAAGTCCTGATAACTTTAATACTACTTAAGGCAGCATCTCTATAGATGCAGCCGTCATAACTGATGCTAGTCAGTCGTCAGCAGTGAGGCCAAAGAGTCCATAAAAAACTGAGCTCCCTAATCAGCCGTGGAGATCATCCTTCTAGACATCCAAACCATCATGAGTGAATTTAAACTGCTTTGTCTTGTAGCAAATGAAAGAGACTTTTTGCAGTACATCGTGATCAAAAGGCTGACTTCTCCCAGAAACAGGATCTGATGCTCGCCTGTCATGTATAGTCTTGTTATCTTGGATACACGATGTATTATCTGTGTTTGTTTAAGCAAGTCTTTTCTTCTGAGCAGGTCTGCATTGCTGGGAAGACATTGACAAGTTAAATTCTTTTCCCAAGCTCGAGGAAGTGAAATTGCTAGGAATCCCTTTGCTGCAGTCCTACACCACTGAGGAGCGCAGGAAGCTGCTAATAGCCAGGTCTGTTCCTTGTTCATTGTGCTCAGCAGAAGTTACATGGTAATGAATGGCTGGGAGTGGGTAATTGGAGGAAGAGGCTGTTAGGAGACAGGGTTTGGTGTGAATTCACCACTCAAGAAGATGTGAGCTTTGGTTTCTTTGTTGTGTTGGAAAATGGGAGTAGTGGCAATGTTGAGCCTGATTTCTCTGCTTTTCATCGAATTTTGAGCCTGATACGTACCTGTGCACACGATGCACACGTGAGATGAAAATACTTTGGTTTGAATGTGGCGGTGACTGTCTTGTCAGTCACCCTGTGGGTTTCTCTTCTTGCTGACTGTATTTCTTGGTGTCTGCATGCAGGTTGCCGTCTATCGTCAAGCTCAACGGAAGCATCGTTGCCGATGGGGAGCGAGAGGACTCGGAGCGATTCTTCATCCGGTATTACATGGAATTCCCAGAGGAGGAAGTCCCGTTCAGGTATGCTCTTTGTCATGGAATGGAGAGCAGGGGCAGAAGGGCAGCAAGGCAAAAGGAAAGGTGACAGAACGGATTGTGTTATATCAGGCTAGCTGTTCCATGTCTTGCCTTCCTCAGTCTGTTTTAGTTAATGTTGTTATATTAGAATATTGTCTGATGACTTGTAGAATCACTTCTGAGTCAGGTTTAGTCTTAGAGTGTCCATGTCAAGTGCCATTAAACCACATGACTGTTCAATTCATGATGTTCATTGCTTCCTGGCCTCCCTGATGGCTAGCTTCATAATCCACCTGTGTTTGGGAGTCCCCACAAGCCAGTACAAACGTGTTCTCTGGTGCCAGGCCAGGGCGTCTAATTCTCTTGACCATCTGGTGTGTGGAATGTGACTGGTGATGGGATGCTGTCCCCTCACTTTCAGGCCCACAAATCACAAATCTGATGGGTTTTCTGTGCCAAAAAAAGTATGCCCAATGATCCGTTTATCTTGGTAAACTAATGAACTTTGACAGATGCTGTTCAGTTGGTATCTTCTCTGTGCCAGCATCTACTTACTGCTTCTTAATGGGCTGAGGAAGGATCACGGAACATCAAGCCACTGCATTGGCATGCCTTTTGCCCTGGAACCCCTATGTGCTTTACAGACAGCAAAGCTTTGGAGCCCTCTCTTTATGGAAAGAGGGTAGGACAAGAGTGTGTATGTGTTTCCAGACAGAGGAAGGGAGAAACTGAGGCAGAGAAGGTCAAAGGTATGGCCTGGTACGGGTAAGAAAGGTGCAAATGGAATCTGGTTGGTGTTTCCTCCAGCTTAACTCCTAAGTAAACTGTCTCCTGTCTGTGTATGTGCCCTAGCGATACAGTAAGGGCAAGGAAGGGCTGGAATGGGGAATGAGGGCATGGCATTTCATGTGACTACTAATAGGTCCAGCAATTACTGTGTTTGTTAAAGGCATCCTGGGGTCAGTTCAGAGGCGAAGGGTACTAATGTAGTCAGGGAAGCAAGACAGCTGGTGATCCCTCTTGTGGCTTTTTCTGAGGACAAGCCCTGCTTGTAATTTTAAAAGTCCTTGAAGCAGAAAAATGGAAAGAAATATTGGCAGGAATTGCAGCAGAGGCGGAGGATGCAGGGGAGAGGATGGGGAGCCGGGGACCGTGAGCTCATGGTGCTGCTCCCAAAATGGATTATTTTCCGTAACATTTTATTTGTACCAAAACTGTTTTGTTCCCTGTGTTTGTGGCTCTAGAAGGGGAGAATAACGATGTATTCAGCTGCATACTGAGAGGGACGCTAAGGTATGAGTAGCCCTTTGATCCTGGTGGAATGTGTGTGCAGTACTGAGCTTGCCAGGGCTTGTGCATAAGAGGACGACTAAATGAGTTGATGTCAGACTCTGTTTCTTTTCCTTGTGTCTCTGGGTATTGTGGTGACAAGTTTTTTGTTTGTCCAGTTGTTTAGAAGGATACAGTGGGATACAACTTGATGCTACTGTTAGGATGTGGACTTTGGGAGCAGGCTGTGTGCATATAGTACCACATGCAACTAGGGTCAGTTTCCAGACAGGAGCTCATGTAAGAATTAACTGGTATCTCGTCCTATCCAAACAAGCTGGGTATAACCAGCATGCTAGCTTTATGCTATTTCACTAAGGTACAGGAGAATTACCTCCTCCTTTGATTTCTTAACCTTTAAACACTGTTACTGCCCTTTTCTTGCTCAATGGGTTCTTTGTCTGAATCCCTTCATCTGTGAAGCATTTCCAAGGGACTTAAGCAGCTACTAAAGAGGATTGTTCTGTTCTGGAGGAGTTGTGTGCCACTACAAGCTATTTTCTAACAAGGCTGCAGATGGCTGAGAGTGTCCCTAGTGCTGAGGGCTGGTTTTCAGTTCCTGGACCCGTGTGCAGCAGCCCTTGTAGGAAGGGAAAGCTGGCATTCTCTGCAGTGATTCCGTGTGTATTTGTTGCTAAAGCTTCATCTTATTTGCTTCCAAATCTGGTGTGGTTTCTCTGAAGGTGATTCATAATTAGAGTCTAGTCAGGACACATGCATGTTCTTGCTGGGGTATGGCATCTGCATTGCAGTGCTGCCTCAAGCAGAGGAAGAAGACACGCTTGGGCATGGAAACCTCACGAGTGTAAGCAGCCCCCCGCAAGGCTGTCGAGGTGCAGCATGTGATAAGTGAAGAGCACACAGCAAACCCCTCTGCTTGCATTGCGTGTCTTCATGGGCTGCAGCTCAAAGGGATCAGAAAGGAGGGAAATGGAAAGAGTAATCTCTGCCTGGATGTTGTGGGTTAGAAAGCAGTGCTGAGCCTACAGTCCAATATTGGCTGTCTTCTTGATTGACGTCTTTGTGTCTGTGGGTTTTTAATGAGTCCTCCGCTTGCCTGGTCTGCTGTTTATCTGCAGAGTATCAGAGACACTTTTAGCCGGGCTCAGTTCTTCAGCATCCTCTGCTCTGGCAGCCAGCGACTGCCAGGCTGCAAGGGGTGATTATGAAAGTCTCCAGGGTGCCTGTTATTGGGGTACAAAAGAACCATATGAGCAGAGTGCCTTCGTTCTTACTGATTTGAGGGAAGCCAGTCATTCAGGCTAAACTTTATTTGCAGGCTGCAGCTAGTATACAAGGAGCAGGCTTCAAACCTTGTTCTGCATTTCCTCAACATGAGAAAATGTAAGACAGCATTGCCTGACCCTCTGCATACTTACAGCATGCATTTGGGTAATCTTAGCCCACTCCTGGTGCTTCTCTCTCCCAGCTGGCTTGAAATCTGCCCCCATCTTTATACTCTTCCCACCATCAGCCCTGTTCACTGCAGTTTCCCCAGGCATGAACTACTTCTGGTTGGCACATAAGAACGGTTGCAGCATGTGGAGATGATGAGAGCTGAAGGGATATCCCAAAATGGTCTGCGGGCAGCAAAGGGCAGGTTTGCTCTCTTTTCCTCTCCTGACCACATCCTTCCAGAGGTGTTGGAAACTGTGCTGCAAAGATCTCCTCTCTGCTGGCGACACGTTGGCTAGCACTTGTTCTTACTGCAGGCAGTAGCCCAGTGGGTAAAATATGGGGAGTGTGCCGTCTCCTGTGAGCACTAATGGTTTTTCCAAGGAAATAGGCCTGATCCTATCGTTCCGCAGGTGAGTGTGAGAGCAGGGCTCCAGCCTGCCTTTGGATGCTGTGCCTTAGTGAAAGCTCGTTTTGTCTGTGAGACTGGGGAAATCCTAGTGCGTTGTGGCCCTTACCTCATTCCCCTGCAGACAGAGGGTCTGCTGTTCTTCAGGAGCATTCCTGTCCTGAGCAGGACTCCCTGGGGTCACCCAGCCTGCCAGGTCCCATCATCTCTCAACAGGGGCCGTGACACAGCACCGATCGCATTCAGCTCGGGCTCGTATTGGGAACAAAAAGAGCTTTCTGTACAGCACATAGTGGAGGGCCTCTGAAACGTTACCATTCCCAGCAGCTCTTGGTCTTTGTCATTTCAGTCACATTGTGTTTTGTGTGGTCGTTTTGCCTCTTTCCCAGCCAGGCAGGGGAGTTGCAGACTTGGAGTGATACCTGCTGAAGGGAGTGGGAGAGTGAGATGGGCTTTCCATTGCAGGAGATGGCTCCCGAGGATGGGCCTTGTGAGGGACAGTTGAAGAACGTGGCTCCAAAGAGAAAGTGATGGTGCAGTGTGTGGCTCTGCTAGGAAAATTCCCCTGTTGTTTTAGGGAAAAGGAGCCTTGTATGGAGAGAAGCTCCATGCAATTTGAATGCTACCTCAGCAGTATTCTTTACACATAAGAGCCTCATCCATCCTTCCCATCTTGACTGAAGTGCCAGTTAAACTGCAAGGTGTTTCAGAAGAGCCAGCTATGGAGGATGGGGACAGCTCGTTGCTGTCTGGGTTCTGGTTTTAGCTCCATCAGAGTTCCAGGCTTCACATGAATCACACCCTGGGACCTGTGCTCACCCTTTTGTCATCCAGCCACTGTACTCTCCTTGCCAATGTTTGCTTATGCTTTGCAACCTAATAGCATCCTTGCATCGAGTGGCAGCTCAAGTGCGGTAGAATCATAATGTGAAACAGAAACTGACTTGTGAAACACTACGAGCAGCTCTGCTGTAACTCTGGACACGTTTAATTTTACAGGTATCACGAGCTGGTCACGAAGTATGGGAAGCTGGAGCCCTTGGCAGTGGTGGATCTTCGGCCACAGAGCAGCGTGAAGGTGGAGATTCACTTCCAGGATAAGGTGGAAGAGATGTCCATCCGTCTGGATCAGACTGTGGCAGAATTGAAGAAGCACTTAAAAACTGTCGTGCAGTTGTCAACAAGCAACATGCTGCTCTTCTACTTGGACCAGGAAGCTCCCTTTGGTCCCGAGGAGATGAAATACAGCTCGCGAGCACTGCATTCCTACGGCATTCGGGATGGAGATAAAATTTACGTGGAGCCCAGAATGAAATAGCCTCTTTTCGGGTGCACACACATGCCCCCCCACACCCACACACATGCATTAAGGAGTTTTGGCAAGGTTTTTGTTTCGGTTGGTTGGTTGAGGTTTGGTTGTGTTTCTTTAGCAGGTGATTTCTTAGCCCGGAGGACGTGCCCTGATCTGAAAACCATGCCTGCCATCCACTGCAGGTGACCTTGAGGTGACAGTTGACTTCAGTGCGTGTGTTTCAGTGTGTGCAATACCTTGATGTTTCCTTTGATGCTCCGGTATACTCGTGATTTGGCATGAATGGTCACTTGTTCAAGCTAAAGGGTGCTAGGGTCCATAAGGGAGACGATAGCTCGGTGCAGAATTTGACCTGTTGTCTTCTCTGTCTAAATTGTTAGGGTTTGGGCTCCACCAGAGCACCCTATGGCCTAGCTATCCAACTGTGGCTCGAGCTTGCTCAAGTATTTGTTTGCAGCTAGGTGCTGTCTCAACCTTTTGTTACGCTCGAGTTCAGTGACAAGATCTAAAACAGTATTCCGCTTGATTCAGAGCTCAGGTACTTAGTGCATCCACTTAATTCCACTGGTTTGGGTTAGATGAGTGCACGAAATGGGGGAAAGAAAGAGACCCTTATTAGAAAGAAACAATTTATTTTCAAAATGCAGGCTTTATATCCATACTGTCCTGATTTTTTTGGTGGGGAAAAAAAGAAGTATTGATTTCTCTCCTGGGAGAGAGTAAGGGGAAAGTTGAAGTTTGTGTTTGTTGCTGTTGCACCAGAAATGAAACCTAGCACTTTCCCCCCAGGGGTTCCTATCTGCGGGGTCCCAGCTAAGGGTCTGAACTAGGAGAATGTGTTGGCTCAGATCAGTTTCTAGAAGACGAGTAGCAAAACTTTATTGTAAAGCAGGTTTTCACTCTCTCTGTTGGCTTCCCCCCTACACGCACCTCGTAGGCATCGCAGGCTGCTGCTTAAATTAGTCTCCATTTTCTACTGCAGAGCAGATTCCCTTTATTGTGTAATGAGATCCTCCTTCCTTTATCTCTCTTATGCCCCTTGTTCCTCTGTCCCCTTGACAAGTTGAAGACCTTTTAGGTGGCCTCCTCATAAACAGCTACATACAAGTTTTTGAAGCTGTGCAGTGAGGGCTCTAGTTACGTGTGAACTTCTGACCTGAATGTTGAAACACTCCCTTCTCCCCATGTGCACTTTCTTTCCCATAATGCTTTTGTCCATATCACCAAGCTCCTTTTATATTCTTGGAGTTGTGTATTTCTCTTCATATTTTACCTAGATCGTAGGGTGGGGTAGGATGGGGAGGGGAACAAGTATTATCTCATAGTCTTCAGGTCGGGGATGTGGGGACCAGCCAGAGCAGAGTAGTTCTGCGTCCAGAGGAATGATTAAAAATGGGAGGATTTAAGACAAATTACTAATTTGTGCCTCATCTCCCTGCCAAAAATGTCATTTACCTGGCCCTGTTGAGATGAGCAATAGGAAATGGAGCAAGACTCATCATTAGTAGCATAGAGGCTGCGGCACGTACCTGCGGAGCTGTGGTACCCATAAAACAAAAGAGCAGGGAGATGGTGGCAGTGTAACATAAGATGATGCTTTTATAAGCTAGAGCTTTACTGAAGATGTATTTTCCATTTGGGCAGTGAAAGGCATTTGCTGCCTTATAGCAGAACTCTTAAGCCAACACTTCTGTATGATATATACATACATAGGCATAGGAAAAGTTGTGTTTAATAAGATATTTTGTTATAAAGCAAAGTTTTATGAAGATATGGTTGTTTAATATTAGAAGCCTATTTCTCCCCTTGACCTCCAGTTTAAGTAGGTTATCTCTCAGTCGCTGCAATGTCAGAGGTAAGCGACCGATGAGGATGCAAAAGTGTCTCTGGCCTAGTTCTATAGAGCAGTAATTACCTATATGGGTATGTTTATGGCATTGTAACTGGTATTAATGAGATGCTGTACTGTTGACCAACATCCTCAACACAATTAAATGTCTTGGTTTCAGAAAAGGAAGTAAACACCATTAAAGAGTGGAATGGGATGTTAAAGAAGTGCCAAGTATGTGCTTTGACGTTTGTTCACCCACAGTTTAGCCAGTCTGTGGAGGGAACAGTGCTGTCACTGTGCCAGCTTGGAAAAGTCAGTACATCATGCTTTTATTTACGGTGGACCCGGTGGGGAGAGGAAGGTGGCAAGGAGAACACCTACAGGTATACAAGGTGACAAGTGCCATGGAGCTGACAGGGGTTTGGTGCTAGCACCCAAACCTGCTCCCCTGGTTTGTTCAGGTCAGTAAGTCATAGTATGAATACCACTGCCTTGTTGCTTTGTTAGGGGAAGATTGTTTTGGGATGATGTTCTGAAGCAGTTCACATTCTGTGTGGCTAGCAGAGCACTTGTGGGCTGGAAACCAACGATCCTGGTTTGCTTCCCACAGACAAAGAGTTGTGTCCAAATCCAGGGACAGTTTATGTGTCCAGATGGTTGACTTTGAAAAGTAGGGCCAAATGGCATGCAGCTGATGTGGCAAAATACCCCAGGTCGGCTTGCTTTCCTTTTGTAATGCCTTCTGGGCAAAGGTCTTGTATGTGTGCCATGTAACCACTAAAGAGGGGACAGTGTCAGTGGGAGAGAGGGAGGCCTCTGAGTGAGAGAGGAGATTTAGGGCTGAGGATGGGTGCCAAGAATCTGTAAAGGTCCTGAGCTAGCAAGAGGCTTGATTTAAATCAGTGCGATGTCCTGAGGGGCTGTGACCTGGTGGTGTTGGCGTATCCCTGCTTTAGGAAGAGGTCCCTGGATCTGTATTACACAATAGATTTGCAGGCTTCTCTAGCTTTTGTTTCCTTCTCTCCGAGGGCTACTTTTGTCGAGAACTGTTTTGTTGTTCGTGCTGGTTCATGCATAGCGGTGGGCAAAGCACCCGCTTCGGAAGGAATTAGGTGACAGCTATATACCAAAGTGTCGCACGGCTCCTTGTGTTGAGATGAGATGCTGTGCTGTTGTGTTTTTTGGATACATTCCTATTGACTATCCATGTTTTGACCAGATGTTTCATGCAGATCGCTTAACCGGCGATGTGATGAATATGCATGGCGTGACGACTGTCCTCTGCTTCCTCACTGGGATTTGTAACCCCCATTACTGGGAGTTGCGCACATTCCGGTGGCAGATAATTGTGTGGCCCGTGGTGGCTCAGAGGAGCTGAGCCTAATGGTGCTCGTTGCTTCTGGGGATAGGCTCTTGGTTTGCCCTCGCCTCCTCGGGTCTGTAATCTGATGAAGGCGACTTGGCGGCTCTGCCTCCGTCGGTTGCTGTTCTTGCTTGTAAATGAGATTCTGTAGGTTCTGTTCGTGTATGGAGTTGAAAATGCAAACGAGGTGCTGAAAGCAGCCCAGAGGCTGAAATATGTATTCCTGGCAGCTGTGCCTCCCTCATTTGAATGTGGCACTTCTGTAGGCGGTAGAGAGACGCCTTCCCCAGAGCGGCGTTCGAAGGGCTTTAGCCATCTCGGGCCTTTGCCTCTGTGATTGCTTTTCTGCAGTTACTGGAAACTTGAGCTGTAATTTCAATGTGAAGGTCTATTCTTGCTCCCTATTAATGATGCATCCATATGTAATTTTAAAGAAAAAGGAAGAACTCTTAAGTCCAGCTTGTTTTTTACTCTGGTTTCTCTCACAGGGGATATACTTCCTGCTCCCACAGTTTGCCTTTGGTTTGCTCGCAGACTTAGCGGTGGAATTCAGGCCAAATAGGTAATTGGTTTGGATCAGTTCAATAAACTTATGTAAGTTTTTACACAAAACAAAGTGTCCCAAGTTTTGCACTTTTGTGTTCCCTCCGTCTCACCTCTGTCTTTAACACACACCTTTGGCAGGCTGAAAGCTGCTGAGATTTCTTTGTCCTGCTGACTGTTCCTGCCTCCTGTCTGCCCGAGGAGCTCAGGCAGAGCCACCTCATTGTGTGACATGTGCTTGTTGAAAGGAGAAGTCAGGATGCTGGAAGACCTAATCCTCTTCTGGACTGTATTCCTCCATGGTGGTTACTCATCTCCACTCCAGGTGCTGAGGAAGGCTCCAGCTCACTCTCCGTTACCTGCTCCATGTCCTAAGTGGGACTGGCCTAGGGGTTAAAACAAGTTTCACCCTCAAGGAAAGGTTTGTAGGTGGTGATGGGGAGGGCAGCATCCCCACTAAAGCAGGAGTCATGAGCTAAGCCAATGCTGGCCTGCGCCAAATGACCTTCAGGATTCTGGATGGGATGCAGTCTTCCCTGGACTGGGCCAGGTCCCTTGGAAAGGGAATGCAATACGGCTCTTCCTGCAGTTGTTTTGCTGAGGTCAAGCAGCCGGAGATCCCCTTATCTCATCTTGCAATGCTGAGTTTTCCTTGAGGTCAGGCACAGGAAGGAGGTTTTCTGGTAGAAGGATAAAAAGAAGAGGGAAAGCAGTTGTTTGCTCAGCACTGCGTGAGGGGAGCATCCCCTGCCAAAATAAAATAGCCTAGAAGACAAAGTCTTCCCCAAAGAGACTGTGAAACCTAATCAAAATTCTTCAGTGTAGACTTGCCCAGGATGAACAGGACCAGAATATTAAGTTGACAAAGGAGCAGAGGGAAACCTCTTTTCCCTGGTTTTCTCTGTGTTACAAAACAGGCTGAGAAGAGTCAATTGATTTTTTTCTGTGGCTAGTAACATTCACATTTTGTATGGGATGGAAAGGAAAAGCCGTGGTGCATGGAATGGCAGGCTGGAAAAGTAACTGCCCCTGAAATACCAGTCAATGCTTTACAGTGCCCCAGCCCTCCTAAAGTAGTTGTTGGTTTAGAAGTGGGGAAAAATACATTAAAAAAGGAAGCTTCCTACTAGCAAGGCCATGCTGGGGTGTACGGAGCCAGCAAGCTCTGGGATGTGCTGTGGAGGCAGTGCGCTGCCTGGTGCCCTGATGTACTAAAAGAAACTGCTGAGGTAAGATGCAGCACTTTGGGGCTGAACTTGCTAGACACAGTTCTAGGAGCAGCCAGGGTCCTGGGAAAGGCTTCTGGGCTTCTAAGTGCTTCCTGTTTGGCTGCTGGCATTCCTGTCCCCTCCTGTCCTGATGGAAGGGCAGGGAGTGTGTGTATGGGTAGCGCAGGGTTCTGCCGACTGCGGAATCCATCACCTCTCGGCTGCTGTTCTGCCTCTTTCAATTGACACCAATGGGAATCAAATGAAAGCAGTCGGGATCTTAGGCTACACATGAAGAGCCTTGGTCTCTGTAACACAGTTCAAGGCCTGCAGACCTTTGGCAGGTACCACTCTCTGGGGCTTATGGTGTTTCCCAGGCTGTCAGCACAGGTTGAAACGTTCACCGAGCAGCAGCCATCACCAAGCCCTGAGAAACAATAAGCATCCTTGGTAGCTGCTCAGCTCAGGTGACCACGGGCATGGAAAGCATCCTCCCTCAGCCCATTATGTCCCTGTGGAACTGCAGGCTGCTAGAATGAAAACAGTAATAACACAGCAGCCCCCCAGTGAAGCTTCCCACGGGATCAAGCAGAATCCTTCCAGAGAGGGTGGAAACAGGACCAGCAATGAAGCCCTCTCCGGCAGATGTGGAGAGAGCACGCAACACTGGGTAAGTTTTCCCTTTCCCACCTGTAAAATCAGAAGTAAGTTACAGAAAGTAAAAGAAGACTTGGATGGAAAAGTAACTCGGTTGGAACTCTGGGGCACTGCCTTTGAACACTGCTTTAAGCCTAGCACTCTTTAATGCTAATCCTGTAACATTATATAGATGGGCGTGCTTTTTCACTGACACAAAGGAGGAAGGGGCTCAGTTCTTTTGAGTTGGTTTCTTTTTTTCCCTTTGGTAAAAAGTGATGCTGAGCAGCACAGCCGCAAGCCCGGCTCCGGCTCGCTGGCATTTCCATCTGAATCCACCTGAGGGGGGTGAGTTTTCGGGGAAGAAAGAGGCTTCTTTCCCTCTCCAGGCCAGAATCTGATCTGCAGATTAGCTTGCTGGTTATCAATAGAGGCAACAGTTGTGATTGCAACTCAACACTCCTCCAGCCCTGGAACAGCATTGAAGGAAACAGACTTTACAATTGCAAGAGCAAGGGGACTGAGACACTGTTTCAGTCATCGGCAATAATTGGCAAAGGAGGACCGGGATGCATTCTCCATTGACATAGGATTTTTCCCCGGTCTACCAAGATCTGTCTGAAATTTCAGATTTAGGTTGCTCCTCTATCTACAAAACAGGTTGGTAATTTTCTTTTCCATACCTAAAACTTTGTAGTTTTGAATGTGATATGTTAAGTAGCATGTTCTGCATCGTCTGTCATGCTTCCCAAGCTCTTGTTCTTTGACTGCCATAGCTTCCTGTAGTCACTGTGTGCCCAGTCTCTCCTAGTGAATCCACAGTGACTCAGATGTATGATTTATGTGAAATTCTGACATTCTCCTTTTGTCTTTCCAAGATTGGTAAAACTTTTCCTTGGTGGATTGAATTTTTCTCAGTGCAGAAAACAGTTGCTGTGGGCCCGTGTTGATGCGAGTGGCATGCTGAGGAGCAGCAAAGCAGGGAGGAACCTTCCTTCCACTGTGTTTCATGCTTTCTATGCTCCTGGTAGTGGGAGACAAGTGGCAGGGATGTGCGACAGATGATGGCATGTTCCCTGATGCAGTCCTGTGCTCTATGCATTATGTAGGTATACTTGGAAGGAGTTGGATCTGTTGATCCCCATACGCTACTGAGGCAGACCTATAGGGAGAACACAAAGAGATGCTAGATTCTGTAGGCAGCGTGTCCACGCAACTGAAATGCATGGGATGTATAAAGGGGGAAGGCAAAGATACTGAAACTAAGGCTGTACATGATGCATAGACAGAGTTTGTGTTGAAGCTGATCACGTACTTATCTGGCGGGCGCGCACACGCTGGGAGCACACAATACCTTCCTGGGAGTTCTGTGTGAGCTCTGCCTGCGTGTAATGAAGGGAAAGCGACAGGCGAAGTAATCAAAGCAGGTGTTTTAGCAATAGTTTCTATTGAATTAATAATGAGTAACAAATTGCATTAGGCACAGAAGGAATTGGAGCTGGCGCAGGATTTCGCTTTCATTTTCCCAGCCCTGTATCCGTTTCTCTCTCTATCACTGATTCCTGTACAGCAAGGAGTTGCCCAGCTGTGTAAATGTTTGTGCTTCTTTCACACTTGTCAAAAATGGTGATTGTTGTGTTAGCAGCCAGCACAAAGCGTTAGTTGAAGTGGTGCCTGAAGCCCCTTACCCAGGAGAGCACGCTTCAGCTCTGCATCGGCTCTTGTCTTTGGAGCAGCGCAAAGCTGTTGCTCTTGAGGTGTCTGTCCTCACACTAGGTACATCGGGAAGGAATTGCTTTTGAACTGTCAGAACAGGCAGCCCACGGAGAGCCGGGGCTATCTACAACTTGCAGACACTGCGTGCAATGAGCAGGGGTTCTTCCCTGGGGCTATGGGCTTACTTTGCCAGGACCTGCAGGGTTATTTGCTGCTATCACCAGGGAAATCTCATTACACCACTGAAGAGAGCAGACATTTCTCCAGGGTCTGCCCGGTGGGTGAGGGACCTCAGTCTCTGAAGCATGCTCATGGCGGTGGCTTCAGGAAGTGATGGCACTCAGCATCACCCAGGGCTTCCTTGAGGATGCGTTTTCCCATTGATGTGATACGTGTCCGGGTTTCTTTCCTTCCCGTAGGATGAACAAGCGATCAGTTCTCGGGGCCTGGGTGGCCCTTTTGGTGATAACTGCACGGCAGCAAGGTGAGTTATCTCCTGCCTGGGAGGCCAACGCTGGTTAGCTATGCTGGGAAGTACAGAGAGCTTGGAAAACACACACAGCCCCTTGGCTGGTGCAAGGGCAAGACGCAGGGTGAACCTAGTGTTTCCTATGGGGAGGGAGGGACCACCAATATGGGTGGGTAATGTGGCAGATGTGTGCTGCCTGACATGGGGGCTAGCTCGAGAAATGCCCTCCAGGGCAAAAATCACAACCTGTGGGGGCCTGCTGGGCTGTTTGGCTGCAGGAGGTGATGCATATTAAAGTGTGGCAGTGTCACACTAGTAGTGCTGAAGCTTCTGCTGAGTTTCCAGTTTAAAGAAGAAGTAAAATGCCTGTCTCAGCTAAGCCTCAGCTGCAATAACTGGTCAGGTGCATTACAGCTGTGAAATGACTGATTTTACTACCTAGCAGCCAGGAGTTTTGCTGTGGTCCTCCGGACATACCTGTGAAACCAGGCTTGCAGCCCAGACACCATCACACACCACCTCCCTTTATGTCTGGTGGGGCACATGTGTGTCTTATGAAGTCAGGATGCCAGTGGGTTAGGCCAGGCTTCACTTTGTCTCCTTTCCCAGAGGAAGCTGAAGCAGTTGAACCTGTGAAGAAGGGTTAGATGGAGGCTCCCTACTCCCAGGCAGGGAGCATCCTCAGGGTGACTAGGAGATAGCTTGGGCAACAAGGAGAGCTCCTCCTGCATCCATAATGGGGCACAAGAGCAAGCTGTCCTCAGCTGGAGGCCCCTGAACAGTGCAGGGCATGGGCTAGGGAACCAAAGCATGTCCTGAATCCAGGTGAAGAGAGCCAGGATTGTTCAGAGCCTCATGTCAGCCAAGATTGAATGTCGTGAGTCCAAGGTACTGCTTTTCTACAGCAAAGAGGGGAGGAGGAGGAGGAAAACCCAGCAAAATCCCCATTTGCTCTGTGATGAGCCACTCCAGTCGCTAACTGGAAGAAGGAGGCCATGAGGTGACAGCAGAGATCTGGTAGAGGCTGCAATGGCAAAGGACACATGCCCAGAAGTGGACGCTTGCAACTCAAGCCGATCAGTGGCTTTTATTCTGCTAGGAAGTGTCAGGCTTGTACCGAAACACATCAAAACTGTCTTCTGAAATACCTTTAGGAGAGGCAATTACGTTCCCTGACAGTGCTTTTTAGCAGGAAACCTCGTTTTGCCAGCAAACTGTGGAGCTGTTGTGGCACATCCACACCGGGGAAGGAGGGGAGGGCAAGGCAAGGCAGCTCTTTTGCTCTTCCCAGGAGGTCAACATTAGGGGATAGGCAACCCCAGCACCTTCCTGGCACTGCCATAAGGCCTCTCTTCTCACTCTCCTTCCAGCTCATGCCATGAAGAGTCTGTATCCGTTCTGGCAGAACGACACCAAAACGCCCAAAGTGGATGATGGAAGCTCTCCTGAGATCAAGATCTCCGTCCCATTCATCTTCTTTGGAGCCCCATACAGGAGCATTTATGTAAGTGAAGAAGCAGACCGTCCCTTTATTCTTTTTCTTGCCATTAGCAGCTGCATTTTAAACTCTCTCCCTGTCATCAGGAATTGGAAGATTTATTAGCACCTACCTGACAAGTTCTTAGATTTCATGAACTGATAGGTTTTATGATTAAGAATGTCAAAGGTATATTTAATGGGCTAATGTTCATGAGGAAGGAATATAAAAGGCAATAAATTTTTTGTAGGTGATTAAATGATACAGCAAAGCTAAGGCCTTGACACAAGGAACATTATTCCTGTTACATGACAAGAAATAAGCACATGCAGAGACCTGTAGGGGAAAACACAACTGCAATGGCTTGGACCCGTACCTGAGACAAGGATGGGCTGCTGTGTTCTTAGATGAAAGCACAGCAAAAGCCTGGCAAAGGGGACTTCTTCCTGGCCGTGCAGCCACCCGTGTCATAGGCCAGGGTCTCTCAGTGCTGCAGGGCTGCTCTCCAAAGCTGGGTAAACCCAGAGCTCTCACTACATAAGACACCTTCTGCCCCAGGTCACTCACCTGATAAAGCAGCAGCTCTCTGCTCCCTGCAGAGGCTTGCTCAAACAGAAGCGGGTCTCTGTGCAGGTCAACAACAACGGGGTGATCTCCTTCAACGCACTCGTCAGCCAGTTCACACCAGAAGCCTTCCCCTTGACGGACGGCCGGGCCTTCGTCGCGCCCTTCTGGGCTGATGTGCACAATGGCATCCGGGGGGAGATCTACTACAGGGAGAGCACGGACCCCGAGCTGCTGAGGAGAGCCTCCAAGGACATCCGCAAGCACTTCAAGGACATGTCCTCCTTCTCTGCCACCTGGGTCTTCATCGTCACCTGGGAGGAAGTCACTTTCTATGGAGGAAGCAGCACGACTCCGGTAAGAGCCACCAGCTGTACTTCTTGACGGGTGGTGTTTGATGGTTGAGGTTATCCATACATGGATAAAGCTGTCTTGGCCTTTTTGCATGAATTGAGTTGCTTTGTGTTCCTGCTCCTCAGTTCCCTCTTCTCTGTACTGTGATATGGCACCTTCATTTTGCAGTGATAGAAAAGAGCTATTTCTGCAGGAGGCTACAGGGACCTCAAGCAAAAGTCAGTTATAATGGAACCAAACTTTTGGCGTTGAACAGTAGCTATGTCACGATATAAACCACTCGAGGCTCCCGCTTGCTCCTGTGCTGGATCAGTTCTGTCCACTACAGGGGTGCAGGATAAACTGGTGATGGAAAGAACAGGCTGCAGAGGTGGATGCCCTTCATTTTCTCACTGGTCAGAATCTTATGCTCTGTGCTCCTTTCTTCTCCTTGGTCATCCTCTTGAGGCTGGGTTTTGTAACCTGCCCTTCCCTCTCCACTGCCCACTTCTATCCAGGATCCAACATGAGTTTGCTCTGGTTTGCACCCTGAGCTCACCTTGCAAGGCCCCAGCATCTTTGAAATGAGCTTTGAAACAAGCTTTGCTCCTTGCCTGTGTGAGGAGGGAGGGCTGCTCCAACAGAAAAGGAGCAGGAATCTGTGGTAAATTAAGTTTTGGAAGTAATACAGTTTCCAAGGAGCTGGAGAAAGGAAAGAGAAAATGAGAGCTTTAATATGTATTTATTTGGGAAAAAAAAAAACCTTTTCCTTTCAAATCATGATGTCTTTCTCTGTGGCAGAGGCTGCAGTGCTCTCTGCAAAGCGTTAATCCAAGAGGGTGGTGAGGGCATCTAGAAAAGGGCTGAGTGGCTGTTCTATTCAGACATTGAGGTAGAAAGGGAAAAGCCAGAGGGAATACTGATGGCGTTTTTTGTGATGACAACTGGTCTGCCTGCATGGGCGGCCTGATCCAGACTGACCAGAGGGTCACACTAGCAACCCAGTCGTGGTAGCTCCTCAATTTCCATACAAGTGCAAGATGTATCTCAGAGTTTGGAGACAGCAGTGTGATGCTTTTGAGGGCATGAACAGCTTTTAAAACCCTAGCTAATACGTGAGCTGCAACCACAGCTGGTGTCAAAAGGTCCATGCCAGACCACTGATGTGTTGCTGGTAGGGCCCCTGTGGAAGCTTGGGGCATAGATAGCGATGCGAAAGATCACTGCTGTTGTTTGGGGCCAGGGTCGTTTAGGATTAGCCTGTGTGCTGTGAGTGCCAAAAGCTGTGGCCTTCTGTCTCAAGGAGCTGGCTCTGATAATCAGTTCAGTTCTTTTCCATTTGTTAGAGAGGCTGAGATTTAATGCATATTTTTTGCCAGTCCTGGCAGTGCTTGCGGAAGAAAATAATACATATATATATATTTGCAGACAGCAAGCAATACAGAGATTCGTGTATTGCCTGAAGAATTACATTTGCAACACAATGCAATTTATTTTGTTATAGAGCAGCCTTCCCGTTCAATAGCAGCCAGGGCTCCGGGTTGGCACGTGGAGCAGCACGATGCAGCTTAAGCAGGGAATTCATCGCAGTGCAGAAAAGCTGCAGGAAAACAATTGTGTGAATGTGGCACCGCAGTTACTGCCCCTCAATGACACCTGAGCCAACGGGCTCAGCTGTGAGAGTCCCGTTAGGTGCTCAGGATGTGTTTGACCGTGAGCAGCACACGTTGTAAACCTCCTGGTACCTGCTCAGCTCCACCACCCCCGAAGAGGCACCTGAGTGGAGCAGCGTTTGCTCCGTTGAAGAGCTGTTGTTGTACTAGCAAAGCGATCTTGCTTTGTGATAAGTGCCTTCTGAGCTCATGGCCACGGGAAAAGGCTCGGGAAAGGCGAGCAAGTGTGGTGAATGGGAAACCAGACGCAGGCAGAATCCCAGGGAAAGGATGCAGGAACGGAAATGATGGCTTCCCCTTAGCTTGCGCTCTGCTTGCTCTGGTGTGAATTGCACCGTTTGCAGCTCTGTGAAGCAGCTCTTCCCACACCTCTCACTCTCTCTGACAGCTCCTACAGGCTGCTTTGCCTCCCTTTTCAAGAGCCTAATGTGCCTTGGAAGTGACATCCCTTGTGGCATGCAAATAGTGAGTGCAGGTCCCTGTGCTCACCTTTTAAAGCTCTCTCTGCTTGCATGGCTTGGGGGTTGCTGACAGGGTAAGCCCCAACACTTTCTAGCACGAGATGGTTCCATCAATGTGTTCTCCCATATCATCTGTGTTTCTGTGGCTGTATTTGCTTCACAGTTTGCTGTGCCCAGGCTCCTAGTGTTGCTCTTGAGTAATTGAAAGGGGACAGCCCATGCTTTCTGCTCTGCTAAAATCCTGCTCGCTCAGAAGCAGAAGGAGCACTTATTTATCATGGCATGGTCCCAGTGCAGACTGGTGTAGGCTGGGCAGGGATTGGGGAGGGCAGGGAGATGCAAAAAGCAGAGAGAAGTATCCCGGCTGGAAGGATAGAGGGGATATCTCAAGGGGAGAGGCATCTTCTGTACTTGGGGCTGTCTTCTGAGCTTGGGGCTATGTCACCCTTGTTGGCTGGCAAAGCACATTCTCCCAGCCCGGGGCCCAGGCTGGCAGTCATCTGAATGTATCTGGAGTTTGGGGGCTGGAAATGCAGCGTCATTTTAAGGGAAAGGAAGAATGAGCAGCAGCTTTAGCAGGTACCAAGGGCATCTGTCAGCCAAGCAAAGCAGCTCATAATATACATGGCTGCCTTGGATGTAATGCGCCGTTAACAGTGTTGTAGGATGTGAACGTGGAAGGGAAGCGGGTAAGATAACGCGGCGAGGAATAAAGCTAAGATAGGGTAATGGGAGATAACAGGTCGTAACAACCCCAATCCTGCCGACTGCTTCTCCCCGCCAGTTTATTCTCATGCTGCCATCTATTGGCGTTAAGTTGGATGTAAGGGAGTCTTGTCCTGCCCCGTCTCACCCAGATGGTGCTAGAGATGAATGTCAGCAGGGCAGGTGAGCAGAGTGAGCAGAGCAGCATCACCTTGTGAATGTGCTCGTCTTTTTCAACAGGTAAACACTTTCCAAGCGGTCCTGATCACAGATGGAGCCTCCTCTTTTGCCATATTTAACTACCATGAGATCAGCTGGACCACGGGGACAGCCAGTGGAGGGGACCCCCTAACTGGTCTCGGTGGGGTGATGGCCCAGGTGAGGCTCACACTCTCATATCCACATCTCTGTTGAGCTCTCAGTTGGCTGCCTGTGGCTTTCCCAGTGTATTTGAGCTCACTCAGTCCCTCAACATCTCCAGCGCTGGCCTTGCAAGCTCACTGTTGGGCACAGGTGATGAGTGCTCCATGTGTATATACATATGTAAATATACACCCATAGTGCTTGTAGTACCTGTTAAGCTTTTCACTCTCATCCAATCTACCTGAAAACTGAAATGTCTGAAAAGAGACTTTAAAAGTCCGGAGTTACTGTGGGGGGACAGAGGATTGTGGAAATGCAGCATCACTTTACCATAGCAAAGATGTGTAATGAAGTTTGCTCTCTTACTTGTTTTAGGCTGGCTTTAATGGTGGGAATATCACCAACTTCTTTAGCATCCCCGGCTCCAGAACCCCAGACATAGTCAATATTGAAGAAACAACCAACGTTAATGTCCCCGGGCGCTGGGCTTTCAAAATAGATGGCAGAGAAATAGATCCAGCCAATGGCTGCAGCCTGAGAGGTAAGGGGGAAACGACATTGCCCTTTTTCATGTCTGGGGGCTCTGTAGCAAAAGGTAATGCTCTTGGGGTGCTGGTGGAGAGGTGCTTGACTGCTCAGAGCTGCTGTGCAGCTTGGTTTTGCCAAGGCATCCCCTCAAGCTGCAGCTGCTGGGACAGAAACACGTGAGCAGGGTCTGAGCCGCTGCATGCAGCGCATGATCACCTGGCAAAACAAGCCTTGGTGCTAGGTTGTTTTCCTTCCTGGGATTTTAGTAACATGGTATTGCTGTAAGCCTCCATTTGTGGGGCTCAGAAGACCCTAACCCAAAGTCAAGGGCAGATGGAGCCCGAGTGTGTTGCAGTGCCACTGAGCCATCATGTTGATTCTTCTCTGTGATGCTGATGGCAGCAATGGGAAAGAGCTGGGAACAGCAATTTCCTTTGCCCCCAGAGTAGGAAAGCTCATGGTGTAGTCCCATTTCCCTTGTTTCTGCAGAAGAAAATCAGATTTTGGGGGCAGAAGAAATGTGACATTGACAGCATGAGGATATAAAGGGATTTATAGATGCCCACAGTGACTGCACAGGGACTCTGCTGCAGAGAGATTATTGCATTACCATTCGACAAATAAAATGTCAGGAGCATCGACTTTGCTCCAGGAGTCCTTCTAGCATGAGAGGACTGTCACTTGCCAAAGGACACTGGACATGTCACCAGTGTGAGACATTTGGCCTCTTTATGGTCAAGGACTGTACTAAAGAAGGTCCGTGAGGCTTCAAGGGTCTTGGAGCCCGTGGAGGTTTCAGGTCCCACTGTTGCAGGTACTGACCTCAGGAATAAAGGTAAAGGGGCTGAAAGCCTGTCTCAGCTATGGAGGTGGCGAAGATGGATAGACCCACCACTGGATTTGTGTTTCACAGTCCTCTCCAAGAGGTGATGCAGTGTGTGGCATTGGAGGGGAGGTGGCCTACCATGCCTAGTAGCACTTGTGTGCCCAACCCCACACCAGGAAGGTTGGCACAGGAGCCCTCACTAGTGGGTCTTGCTAAGGAAAGATGCTGTTTGTTGCAGGGAAGCAGAAAATAGCTCTTATTTTTGTAGCAGGCTGGGAAGAGAACAAAAAGTTTAGGAGAGGTAAATTCAGGCAACGCGCACGGTGGAAGCCATGCACATGAGAAGTGTGAAAGGCAGCCATATGGAAGAGAGGGAAACTCTCACGGGTATTTGCCACCCTTGTTCTCTCGTCTTCTCTCTGCCTCTCATGTCTCTCACCAGACAAACCTGCCTCCCTTTATAGTGCCGCCGTGTAACAAGTCTGCTCAGTCTATTGCTGTGTGATCACTCATCATTTCCTGTCGTCACTGGTGTATGGTGTGGAAATTACTTATCAACAGCTCTTTGGTTTCATAGCTACTATGAGCACTTTCTGAATGGGAATAAATTGCTTCTGGGCAGCTGATGGCAGACTCGCACTCCGACTGGCAAAGTTATGTGAATGGAGGAATTGTGGGGCTGGCAACAAAGCTGAAGGATGACACGAGTACAGCAACAGTGCTGGAAATGGCTTCCACAAGGCACAAGCTTTACCAGTGGACTCTCCCTCCGAGGAAATAGCACAAATGGCTTGTGTCCTGCAGTACTGAAGCACAAAGAGGGTGGTAGGTGTTGAAAGCAGGAGGAATAGCCTTCAAGTCAGCCAGCCTGCTCAGTACAGCACTCACACCATCCCATGGGCTTGCGGCATGGGCAGGACTTAAAGAGGGGACACACTGTACATTGAAAATGAAGCTTGTCATCACAGTGCTTTGCCGAGTGGCTCTTGCTGAGAGTCTGCCCAACGAAAGCAGCCAAGAAGCCCACAGCAGGATGCTTTGGAGGGCTGGCAGACCCCTCTGAGACTGACACGGTGCAGTTCAAGTCTGTTCTTTTTCGCATGGGTTTTTCCATCTCTTGTCTTTCTAGGGCAGTTTCTCCGTCAAGGGGAGATCTTCTGGGACAATGCCAACTGCACCACCAAGTGCCGCTGCCTGGACTTCAACAATGAGATCTTCTGCCAGGAGATGGCTTGCGGCCCCTTTGAAGCATGCGAGCTGAAGACCAAGTTCTTCCAGTGCGTGCCGGTGGAGAGCAGCACCTGCGTGGTGTTCGGAGATCCACATTACCACACCTTCGACGGCTTCCTCTTTCACTTCCAGGGTTCCTGCTCCTACCTCCTCACCAGGCAGTGCTGGCCAGGCTCCCAGCTGCCCTACTTCAACGTGGAGGCCAAGAACGAGAACCGAGGCGGCTCCTCCGTCTCCTGGCTCAGGGATATTTTTGTAGAGGTCTACTCGCACAAGATCGTCCTCCCCAAGGGCAGCTTTGGGAAAGCAAAGGTAAGAGCCCCACCGAAAGGGGGAGAACTTGCTGGGTCAGCTCCTCCGAGGCGGTGGTGAGACTGCATGGCAGCCTGGAGAGCATGGGACAGCACTTCCCTCTGCATCCCTCAGGGACTGGGCATAAGGGACATCTGTGGTGGCAAATGCCTTTGGCTTACTGATGGCTGTCCTCCTGCACACGTCCCTGACACTAAGACCCCGTAACAGGGCTGTACATCTCCTGTCTGTGTCCCAGTATGAGGGCTCTGCTATTTCATGCGCTGGCTTAGTGTTTTGGTGTTGTTCCCACAGGTGGATGACTTGGTGGTGTCCCTACCCATCTCTTTGGAACTGGGTGCAATAAAAGTCTACCAAAGCGGCTTGTCCACAGCCCTGGAGACTGACTTTGGCTTGCTGGTGACCTATGATGGACAACACTATGCCTCCGTCTCCGTTCCGGGCACGTACATCAACGCCACGTGCGGTCTGTGTGGCAATTACAATAAAGACCCTGAGGACGATGCCCTGCGCTCAGACGGGAGGTTGGCCACATCCGTGCCGGAGCTGGGCGAGAGCTGGCAAGTGCCACATCCCGAGCGGAAGTGCTCATCCGGGTGCTTGGAGAACTGCAGCCTCTGCGACGCTGCCACCGAGTCGCTCTATTTCACCTCTGAATACTGTGGCTTCATCAACAAGAGTGACGGGCCGCTGTGGGAGTGCAGTGCTGTAGTGGACCCCACTGCCTTCGTCCACAGCTGCGTCTATGACCTCTGCGGCGCTCGGGATAACGGCACTGGCTTGTGCCAAGCCATCCAAGCGTACGCCGCGGTGTGCCAGGGCCTGGGAATCTCGGTGGGAGATTGGCGCACCCAGACGGGATGCAGTAAGTGTTCGTGTGCTCGGGCCGGGAGTCTTCTCCTCTGGAGCGGTCTACCCAGCAGTGTGTGAGATGAGGGGGGAGAAATCCAGAGGAGGGAGTTGTCCAGAGTGAAGGGAGTCAGATGGGTCCCTTCTCTTCATGGCATCAGACTCTTGCACCAGTGAAACTTGGCACACATGAGGCATGACGAGTGATGGAGGCTGGACCAGAACAAGGACGCTTGTGTAATTAAATAGCTGTGGGTGACTCAGTGGCTCTGGGGCTGTTTTGTGGGAGGAATGGCCAGGGAGGCACAGTAGGGAAATAGAGGGGGCAATTCAAGCTGGGCTCCTGGGTCACTCTGCATTGTCACTGCTGTGGATCAATAGGAGACGGGTAGCCCTGAACCATTCTGTAACGTAGTCCTCCTGTTGTTTGTCTCCCCTCTGCACCCACAGTGACAGCTGTGCAGTGCCCAGAGCTCAGCCACTACTCAGTGTGTGCCAGCAGCTGCCCTGCCACGTGTTCAGACCTCACAGCCCCACTGGCCTGCACCTCCCCGTGTGCCGAGGGCTGCGAGTGCAATGAGGGCCACGTCCTCAGCACCGACCGCTGCGTCCCCATACACAAGTGCGGCTGCGACGTGGACGGCCGGTACTACGCCATCGGGGAGTCTTTCTGGGCAGTGGCAGACTGCACAGTGAAGTGTCAATGCGAGGAAGGCGGCGAGGCCAAGTGCTTTAACACGATCTGTCCCGAAGGAGAGGTCTGTGCCATTGAGGACGGCTACCGGGGCTGCTACCCGAAGCGGGAGACTCTGTGTTTAGTGGGGCAGAACCAGGTGCTGCAGACATTTGATGGTGTTGCCTTCCTCTACCCACTGGAGAACTCTTACACGCTGCTCAAAACCTGCCCTGAGAAACCAGACTTCATCGAGGTGGACATCAGCCAGAAGAAGCCCGGATCTGCTCCCAATGGGCCACGTGTTGTGCGGATCCAAGTGGTTGGTCAAGAGGTGAAGATTGGAGGCACCAGCCTGTCGGAGATCAAGGTAAAGGTGCTGCCATCAAGGTGGTCCCTCCCGGGGCCGGGGCGGGAGGCAGTGGCTCACAAGTGTGATCCATGTCCCTTTGGAGAAGGGCTTATGAGTCTATGGCACTGGACCATTCCCCCAGGTTGACACCATGCTGGCACTTGGAGGGAACCCTGTGTGGGCCCATGAGACGGTGCAAAGTTGTCACAGCACTGTTATTCTGTTTGCTTGCTGTGTCAGCTCTGGAGACTACTGCATTGCTGTTGACTCCTGCAACTTGTTTTTTCCCTGGAAGAGCATTCTCGATGGGGCAAAAAGCAAGGAAGCAGCTGTATGCCCTCACTCAAAGGAGATTCTGGGTCTTGGAGGCTGGCTCCAGGTCATGAAGTGTGTCTTCAGTGTGGTGTGGCCGGCCGACAGGAGCAGCCACTCAAAGTCCCATAACTCTCTCTGAAGTGTCCTGATGTGCTTTTTATTGTAGGTGAATGGCTATGATGTGGAGCTGCCTTATTTCCACCCCTCTGGCCACCTGGAGATCTACCGTAGTGACAACGGCACCGTGATGGAGTCAGAGGGGCTCCTGGCCATTAGCTACTATGATTCAGGCCTGCTGGAGATCCGCCTCTCCACCACCTACTTCAACTGCACTGGTGGCCTGTGCGGCTTCTTCAATGGCAATGCCAGTGATGAATTCTGCCTGCCCAAGGGCAAGTGCACGGACAACCTGGAGCTCTTCCTGGAGAGCTGGACCACGTTTGATGAGATCTGCAATGGGGAGTGCGGGGACCTCCTCAAGGCTTGCAACAACGACTCGGAGCTGCTGAAGTTCTACAGGAGCCGCTCCAACTGCGGCATCATCAACGACCCCACCAACAGCTCCTTCCTGGAGTGCCACAGTGTGGTCAACGTCTCGGCCTACTACAGGACGTGCCTCTTCCGTCTGTGCCAGAGCGGGGGCAACCTGTCGGAGCTGTGTGACTCAGTGGCACGCTACGCCAGCGCCTGCAAGAACGCAGAGGTGGACGTTGGCCAGTGGAGGAGCCACAGTTTTTGCCGTGAGTCCAACAAAGCTTTTAAGTATCCAGGGTGGGGAGAAGGGGATGTAGACCCCACCGACCTTGGGTGAAGTGGTTTTGGCAGGAGCTTGCGGGTGTACAGAGGTAGAGCTGCTTTCCTTATGGGATGTTGTGGTGTTCAGGCTCTCCCCTGCCTCCTCTCTCATTTCTGGTGGGTACCCCGGACCCACAGCGTGCTCCTCTGTGGCTGTGTTGGGAGACACTCAACAGGAGAAGGGCTATTTGGGGGGTAGGCCCTGACAGCACTCGCAGCAGCATTAGACATCCAAAGTCATATGAAGGGGTAGGGACACAAGTGCCTAAACCTGGCACTCTGGGACAATTTTCCTATTCTTTTCCCTACCAGTCAACCAAAGCTTGGCTTTGCTATAGGAAGAGCTATGCCCAGTAGAACTTTCTGCTGTCAGGGAGGCTGGCACATACAGAGCATGTTCTCATGTAGCCTATGGAGAAGAACTGCAGTAGGAATGAGTATGTGTCACGAGCCTGAAGGCAAGGCAGTGCCGCCCCATGTACTAACAATAGCTTCTAAGCTGTGCTCGTGCTGGCAGAGACAGATTTCCCAGCGAAACTATTCCAGGGTGGCATTTCGGGAGGCATCACAAGTTTTATGATGCGGTGTAGGAGCACTCCAGAGCTGCAGATGGTGTCTGACAGTGCTGAACGCCACCACCAGAGGATCATTTGAATAACGCTTGATTTCAGCTGTCGCTATAAACTTGCCGTTGATGGGAAAACATTCATAATTCAGAAGTGAATGTGAAAAATCCCCAGTGTGGAATTACATGGTGGGGAGGCAGCCCCTGTCTCCACTGTGGAGGTTTGAGGGAGGCATCTGTTCAGGAGCCCTTTGAAATAGAGAGAGGAGGTGTTGGTCAGCTCATAGTGGCACAGGGCTGTGATGTGAGGAGGGTGCTGCAAAGGGGATGGGAAGCAAAAGGGGTGGGAAGGAGCTGTTTCCCTTCTTGCTTCCACCCCCCCCCCAGATTGGTCACTGCTTATTTGTTCCCATCTTCTGCCTGTTCCTCCATCCCATTCTGCTGGAGCTGGGAGCTCACATTCCGTGTTTGTCGGTCCTGCAGCTCTCACCTGCCCGGAGAACAGCCATTTCGAGGAGTGCATGAGCTGCGTGGAGACCTGTGAGACCCTGGCCACGGGCCCCGTGTGCACGGATACCTGCGCAGAGGGCTGCCAGTGCAACGAGGGCTTTGCCCTGCGCAACAACCGCTGCGTTCCCCGTGGTGAGTGTGGCTGCAACTTCGAGGGGCGCCAGCTGGCCACCAACCAGACCTTCTGGATGGACATCTCCTGCCACTTCCTCTGCTACTGCAACGGCTCCGACAACAGCGTCTACTGCGAGAACGTCTCCTGCAAGGATGATGAGTACTGCCTGGAGGAGAACGGCCTCTACTACTGCCACGTCCGCACTGACGCCTCCTGCATCATCTCCGGCTATGGACACTACCTGACTTTTGATGGCTACTCCTTTGACTTCCAGAGCAGCTGTGCGTTGGTCCTGTGCACCACCATTGCCTGGCCAAGGGCAGAACGCTCAGATACCTTCCCAGCATTCACTGTCACAGCCAAGAATGAGGATCGGGACACTTCTCTGGCTCTGTGGGTGAAACAAGTCGAAGTGGAGGTCTTCAATTACAACATTGTCATCCACCGTGCCTACAAGTACACTGTGCTGGTGAGTATGAGGCCACAAGGGCTATGCTTATTTCTCCCTGCCACAGCTCCCAAACTGCGGAGCGATTCCCTAGGCACAAGACACTGTATGGCTTGAGAGGTTTTCTTGAGGATATAGAAGTGAATACGCTTGGGCTCATCCCAAAGATGCTGCCCAGCACAGCTTTTTGGCTGCCTTGCTCTGGGAGTGCTGAGCTGCCCTCATTTGTGTCCTCCTGCAGCAGCTCAGACCATCAGTCCCACTCATGGTGCATCTTGTTTCCTCCCCCGCAGGTCAATGATGAACGTCTCTACCTGCCCCTGAAGCTGGGCCAGGGCAAAGTAAACATCTTTGCCTTTGGTTTTCATATCGTGGTCGAGACTGACTTTGGGCTGAAGGTGGTGTATGACTGGAAGACCTTCCTGTCTGTCACCATCCCACGTGGCTTCCAGAACCTCACTTACGGCCTCTGTGGCCGCTACAATGGCAACCCAGAGGATGACCTGGTGCTTGCAGGCGGTGCACAAGCCGGCAGCATCACCGACTTTGTCCAGAGCTGGGTGAAGAGGGATGCATTCTGCCGTGTGGGCTGTGGTGACCGCTGCCCTGCCTGCGGGAAGGTGGAAGGCTTCTGGAAACCCCAGCAGCTCTGCAGCCTCATCCCAAGCCAAAGCGGTGTCTTTGCCAAATGCCACAGCAAGATCAGCCCCAGCTTCTTCTACAAGAACTGCCTCTTTGACACTTGTGTCGATGGGGGAGCCATGCAAACAGCCTGCAGCTGGCTGCAGAATTACGCCAGCACGTGCCAAACGCAGGGCATTGCCATTACGGGCTGGAGGAACTTCACCTCGTGCTGTAAGTGTCACCCTGCGACCGGGTTCTCCTGCACTAGAGGTGCTTCCTGGGGTTGTCCACTGTAGATGAGCCTGTAGAGGGCTCGAAGAGCACCACATGGAGCACCAGCAGTCTAGGCCATCGACCCAGACACGTCCAGGGTCCCCATGGCCACTGCCTGGGGATGGCCTTGGGGATCCTCTTTTACTGCCAGATAAGGGGCCAGTCAACAGAGTGGTGAGCTAAAGCTATACCAGTAGGGCTGGCAGCTTTTCCCTCCCATGCTTGCCAGCTGAGGCAGAGGTATGGGATCATGTCTGGAGCACTGTGTTCTCTTGGAGTTGTTACAAACTGCATGTGGTATAGGAGGAGAAGCAGGGATGGAAAGGGAGAAGCCTCAGGTTCAGAAGGTATCAGCCTCCCCTCTCCACTGTTAAATGAGATTAGTCTGTTTCAAAGCCAGGAGTATGTGTTTGCTCTTATGAAGCCATAAGCTCTTGTCAATAAGATTACAATGTGATGTGCAATTAGGCTCCTGAGGACGGGGACCACAAGCCTCCTTGGCAGCTGATCTGCCTGGCAAATCCGATGGGAAGCAATTGTCTTTGCTAACAAGACTGAAAATTACATTCATGTCATTGTGCCTTCTAACAAGCTAAACTTGTGGCTCAGAAGGCGCTGCTCTCGCAGGGCAGGGTGCTGAGGCTGCCGACCAGCATCCTGGATGCCAGGAATTATCCCTGATGGGGCACAGGGAGAAGTGTCCTGCTCAGGCATGGGCAGCACCCCTTGCAGGCTTCACACTGTGAAAACATGCCCTGAAACGTGTTCCTGTATGAAGAGCACAGAGGCTTGGTACACTGCCTGAAAGGCACCAGTGCCAGCACGAGCATCCCTGCTGCAGGGAGTCTGGTGTCAGAGAGCAAGCTTGTTTGTGGGAGAGCAGGGAGCCAGGGTGCAGGACCTCAGAGACAGTGGTGAGTACAGAGAGGTGTTGGACTGCATCAACTTGGACTATGCAGCTGGCAAGTGGCATACGACAGAGGCATGAAGGCTGCCTTCTGCCTTCAGTTGCATGCCCAGGAGTTTCAGATCCCTCTCTGGGTAGTGTTGCCATGTTGGCCGGGGAGTTATACCCCCAGGGATGCTGACAGCAGGGATTACAGCCCGATGTGGTGCTGGCTGCCCGGCTGGTCTATCATCTGTTTTGTCCTCTGGTACCTTTGCAGCCATCAGCTGCCCCCCCAACAGCCACTACGAAAGCTGCGTGTCCCTTTGCCAGCCTCGATGCGCTGCCATCCGGCTGAAGAGTGACTGCAGCCACTACTGTGTGGAGGGATGCCAGTGCGACCCTGGGTACGTCCTCAATGGCAAGAGCTGCATCCTTCCCCACAACTGCGGCTGCTACTCCGATGGCAAATACTATGAGGTACGCTGCTCGTGTCCTCTTCTTGAGGCTTTCTCCTTCCCTCATTATGATATTTCTGGGCCCTGAGCAGGGATGGTGATCAGGCCAGGCTGAGTGTCATAGTGAGTCTTTGCCAGGGTCATAGCCTCAGTGCTCTGGAGGTACAGGTCCTGTCCTTCCCCAGCATCGTGTACTCATGGCCATGTTTGGGGATTACTCTGAAGTCTGGTGCTTTTGCACTGAGCAAGAGTGAGCAGAGAATAAGGGGCAGAACAGGTAGATATGCATTGACCGGAGCCAGAGATAGGTGAAGTGAGATCCATAGAGAAGTCCCAGCAATGGCATGTGGGATGTTTGCTGAGGCCAAGCTGTCCTGCAGTGTCCCAAGTCCTTCTCTGAACTGCAGACCATAATCCCTGTGTCAAGGCTGGGCTTGCATGGCCACTCTTTTCGAGCTCTGGTGTGAGGAGGGCCAGCGTGGGAAGCCTTGATCTGAGGGCCTATGGGAATTATGTTTCCTAGAGGAGTGGGAAAAGTGGTGTTGGTAACTCCACAAGGCAAGAGCCTGGTACCATGCTGGTGATAGAAACTGAGGTTGTCGGTGAGGGAGGGGATGATGCAGTGGCAGCACAAGGCTCTCACAGCTCTAGGGGGTACGGGGGGGTAGAGAGGAGAGGGATGTCTTTCCACAGTGTGCTGCATAGCGAATCTTTCTGTCTGGCAAAATCATCCATAAGGAGCCAATATTGGGGTACTGTCATATGGGGACCATAGCAGATGGGTTGGCAGGCAGCAGGGTGCAGGAAGGGGAGTTATTTAGCACGCTGTGGTTTTGTGCATGTACGAGAGGCAGGGGAAGTTGCGGTGGCAGGGGAGCCATGCAGTTGCCTCATGCCTGTGGGTCTCGGAGGTGTTGCAAGGGGTGGGTGCAAGCTGCCAGCGTGTCCTTTGCACCTTTTCCTCTGTCCTCGTTGCCAGCTCTTGCTTGCCCAAGTGTCCGCAGAGGGTAGGGCAGAGGTCCGCAGCCCTGCTGGCCTGTGATGGGTCCCTCTTTCAGCCCAAGCAGCTCTTCTGGAACGGGGACTGCACCCGCCGGTGCCGCTGCTTCCGACGCAACCTCATCCAGTGCGACCCGCGGCACTGCAAGTCTGACGAGGAGTGCGGGCTGCGCAACGGCGTGCGCGGCTGCTTCAGCACCCGCAGCTCCTTCTGCCTGGCAGCAGGCGGCGGTGTCTTCCGCACCTTCGATGGGGCCTTCCTGCGCTTCCCTGCCAACTGCGCCTTCGTCCTCTCCACCATCTGCCAGAAGCTGCCCGACTTCTCCTTCCAGCTCATCATCAACTTTGACAAGTGGTCCTCGCCCAACCTCACCATCATCTCCCCTGTGTACTTCTACATCAACGAGGAGCAGATCCTCATCAGTGACAGGAATACGGTCAAGGTAAGGTGTTGGCAGGGGCGTCTGCCCCCTCCAGAGCAGGAACAGGGGCTGTGGGGAGTGGGATGGCACATGGGGCCACACGACGGTATCTGTGAGAGCACCGGAAGGCCCTGTTGAAGCAGCTGTGGAGGTTTGTAGTTGTATGCCCGTCCACTTCTTGGTGGCACTTATGAAGCTGTCCTTTTGAGCAAAGGATACAGATGCTGCAGCATCGCTCAGTCTCCAAAGGGCAGCATCTGTGGCCTTTTCTTGTGAGTGGTGAGTCCCAGGCTAGAGCTTCTGCACATAAGTAGGGTTCCCTTTATGGCACAGCCTTGTGGGGCCATTTAAGGGAGGCAGTGTGATCAGAGCGATCTATCAGGCTTGGAAGAAGGAGGAGGAGGATACGCCAGCCCCTGCCAAAGGCAGTATGGTGTGTTTTCACAGCTGGGATAGTGGGAGGTAGCCATGGAGCCATCTGAGGGCAACTCACGTTTGTGGGCAGAAAGGATGGCAGGGTCACCAGTGCTGTTTCCTCTCCCGCATCAGGTGAACGGCAGCCAAGTGAGCATCCCTTTCGTCACGGGGCTTTCCACCAAGATCTTCAGCCAGGAGGGCTTCCTGGTCATCGACTCCAGCCCCGACATCCAGATCCGCTACAACGGCTTCAACGTCATCAAAATCACCATCGGGGAGCGGCTGCAGAACAAGGTGTGCGGCCTCTGCGGCAACTTCAACGGCGACCGGACGGACGACTACGCGACGCTGCGGGGGAAGCCGGCGGTCAGCAGCGTGGTGCTGGCGCAGAGCTGGAAAACCAACGGCATGCAGAAGAGGTGAGCGGTCGGACGGCCCTTCCCCGCTGGGAGGGAGCGGGAGCGGGGCGGCCGCGACGGGAGCCTCCGCGATGTGTCCGGTGCCCACAGCTGCAACGAGCTGCAGTACTCGCAGTACACCGCCTCCTGCGACAACGTCCAGATCCAGGAGCTGCAGAGCGACAGCTACTGCCTGAAGCTGACCGACATGAAAGGCTTCTTCCAGCCCTGCTACGGCCTCCTGGACCCGTTGCCCTTTTACGAGTCCTGCTTTCTGGATGGCTGCTACAACCAAAAGAAGGTCCAGCTATGCGGTTCGCTGGCTGCTTACGGCGAGGCGTGTCGCACCTTCGGCATCCTGGGCACCGAGTGGATCGAGAAGGAGAATTGCTGTAAGAGAGCCGGGGTTGAGGGATACGGGTCCCATTGGGACTGCAGCCGGTGGGAGGGGGGTGTCCTGTGATGGTTGGAGGCACCCACCTTGCGGTCTGAGAGTAAAGATCGTGTTTGTGCTGTCTTGTGCTGTTTAGCAGGAGTGGTGGAAGATCCCTGTGTAGGAGCTGACTGCCCCAACCGCAGCTGCGAGCTGGACAACGGTGGGGAGCTGTGTGGCTGCATCGAGCCCCCACCCTATGGAAACAGTGAGTCCTTTGGTCCCGCCTGCAGGGTTGGCACCGAGCAGCGCGGGTGCATATTTGGCTGTTGTAATGATGGGGCTTTGGGAAGGGGGATGCTGAGAACCAGGACCTCTGCTAAGATGGGGTTTGTGACCATTCAGGATGGGAGCAAGTTTTCTGGAGTGCGTGTTATGGGCATCTCTGGTTCAGGAGCACTTTGAGCAGCAGATGTCAGACGGGGAGGAGATGATCCTAGCCTGTTTCTGGTGGTGGGGAGGAGAGTCAGGCCTGTGGTGCCATATGTGGTGATGCAAAGCTGTTTCTTCTTCTTCTCCTCTAGCCACCCACGACATCATTGATGCGGAGGTGACCTGCAAAGCTGCCCAAATGGAGGTGTCCATTTCGAAGTGCAAGCTGTTCCAGCTGGGCTTTGAGCGTGAAGGCGTGCGGGTCAACGACCGCCACTGCCCCGGCATCGAAGGGGAGGACTTCATCTCCTTCCAGATCAACAACACCAAAGGCAACTGTGGCAATCTGGTGCAGGTGAGCCAGGCACAAAGCACGTGGGCGTAAGGAGCTCAATTCCAGGGTTAGGGCACTGAGGCGTGCATGAGTGTGTGATGCTCAGGAGGCACTTTGATGGGGTGGGGGTCAGGGGTAAGGACTAGCCTAGTAGTTCTTAGCTCTACCATACTGTACCCTTTCTGGCTAGAGGCAGCAGTGGGGCAGGGTGCCCTCGGTGTCACACAGCTCATTTAGGGGCTGAGGCGTTCATTAGGAGCAGGGAAGCAAAGGCAGGCAATCTCAAACGACTCCCTGCATTCCTTCTGCAGTCTAACAGCACGCATATAGTGTACAAGAACACGGTGTGGATCGAGAGTGCAAACAACACAGGCAACATCATCACTCGGGACAGGACCATCAACGTGGAGTTTTCCTGTGCCTATGAGCTGGACATCAAGATCTCCCTAGATTCAGTGGTGCGGCCAATGCTCAGGTAGGAGCCAGGATGAGCTGCGTAGCCTCTCTTGTTGCAGAGGCACAGAAGCACATAGGCAGAGGAGGACATGGTGAGGGTCCAAAGCAAGGCACCAAGTCGGTTCATAGCCTTTCCTCCATCCAAGCTGGTATGTTTTTTATTGCTCATTAGTGTAATTAACCTGACGGTGCCGACACAAGAAGGGAGCTTCACCACCAAGATGGCCCTGTACAAGAACTCGTCCTACAAGCACCCTTACCGGCAGGGTGAGGTGGTTCTCACCACCCGGGATGTGCTCTACGTGGGGGTCTTTGTTGTCGGGGCTGATTCCAACCACTTGATCCTGATGCTGAACAAGTGCTACGCGACCCCGTCACGGGACAGCAATGACAAGCTGCGCTACTTCATCATCGAGGGAGGGTGAGTGACCGTGGGCCAGGCTGCCCAGCATGCACTGTTGGTTTTTGGTGTGGTGTTTTTTCACTGGGGAGGGTGCTTGAAGGGGTAGTGTTGTGTGATGGAGTCCCAGCTGCAGATAGAAGCAGGCTTCCTTGTGGGACCAATGCCATGGGCATTGGGGCATCTCTATGTGACAGGGGGATGTGGCTTGTGAGGAAGCAGGAGTACAGTGAAGTAAGTCAGAAGTGCTTGAGAGGGGACACGCTACAGAGGCAGGGCACAACGCACAGAGGAATCAGGCACAGCAGGACACATGGAAATGGGCCTTGTGGGGGACAAGGACAACCCTCAAGAGAGGGTCCTGGTCATAGGAGGGCTGATAAGAGCATAGATGCTTTTGCACAGGTGCCAAAACATGAAGGACAACACCATTGGCATAGAGGAGAACGGGGTGTCATTGACGTGTCGCTTCCACGTCACCGTCTTCAAGTTCATTGGGGATTACGATGAAGTTCACCTCCACTGCGCTGTCTCGCTCTGCGACTCGGAGAAGTACTCCTGCAAAATAGTAAGTGGGGCGAGGGCCAAGGGATGGGTGGCTTGCTTTGCAGTGCCTGGAGATGCTGGGACCGGGAGGGTCGTGTGTCCCTCTAGACACCGGGAAGAAAGAGTGCTCTCTGAGCCTGCTCCCAGGGTCCCATTGGGCTGGCCAGCGGGGAGCAGAGAGGGGCTGGACATGAGCAGAGAGTGACGGAAGGAGCATTTATGGGGATAAATAAATTCCCCACACAGAACTGCCCTCAGCACACAAGGATGGCCAGCGCATTCGCTGAGGAGACCAAGGAGCAGATCCTCTCGGTGGGACCTATCAGGAGGAAGCGTAAGTGTGTGTAACCCCAAGGAAGGCTGCAGGGGTTTGTCTGCCATCGTGCAGAGCCTGGTGGTGTGCCACAGGGTGCCCGAGGATTCTGGGGCACGGGAAGGATGCTGGTCAAATGAGTGTATGTGTGGGCCACATTAGGGGTCTGCATTGCTTGGGAACGTGTTTGTTGGCATGGAGATGGCATGACAGCAGGGCAGGTAGTAAGGGCAGGGAGAGTTCTGTTTCTGGCTGTGTGGCCCCATGCTGTGGGTGCTCGTGTCTGTATTCCCCTTTGAGGGTTGTCGGCATCAGATTAGGTGCAGTTTTGGGGTCATGGGGGATGACAAGAGGCTAGCCCCATCCTAGCATCATTCCCATGTCATGTGTAATGTGAAGGTGTATCCAGCAGGTAATGGGCACGTTCTTGTGGGCCCCGTTGTTATAGGAGCAAGTGTGGGAGTGGGGTCTTAAGCAGCCAAGGATTGGGGCTTGGGGTTTTGGAGCATCACTCAGGTGTTTGCCTTTGCTCTTTATGCCCAGGATCAGACTGGTGTGAGGACAATGGAGGCTGTGAGCAGATCTGCACAAGCCGAGCGGACGGACCCCTGTGTAGCTGTGTGACGGGGACACTGCAAGGGGACGGCAAGAGCTGCAGGGGCAAGTACTGGGGATGGTGCCAAAGGAGTTGGGCAAGTGTAACCCCTTTTACTGAGGGGCTGTAGGGGTCAGTAGGGTGGGAAACGTGTCTGGAATGTCCAGTGTGTCATACATAGGAGGGCTGCAGAGGGCAGTGATGTGGATTCTCACCATTCCCATGGAGAAGAGGTGCTTGGTAGTGCAGAACCGGCGTAGTTTGCAGGACAAGCGTGGTACCTGAGGGATGGAGGTGCCCACTGTGCGTGTGCCGGGACACCAGCTCATGTGGGGGGTGTTGTTGTGTTGGCAGCCTCCAGCTCTTCAGAGGAGCACCGTGCTCAAGCAACCCTTCTGGTGGCAGCCCAGCTCTGGCTGTGGCTACGCGCAGCTCTGCGGGACCTGACCTCGTAGGCACGGCTCTGCCACCCAGCCAAGGACTGTTCTCACGTCAGCCTGAGTCTTTGTAGGGTAGGAGACAGCACCCCCACAGCGGCCAACTGCTGCCGACCCATCCTGCTACGTGGAAGCAACAGAGGGACGTGACCTGGAGAGAGTATGGCCACGGACATGAAGATGATGGCATGTGGCAGGAGCAGCAACAGCATCAAGGCAAAGCTTTATGTTTGCTAGCATCAATGTAGGACTTCTTAGGGGGCTTTTTTTGCAGGTTTCTGGCATCCCTGTGGTGCTTGAGGGTTTTTTTTTTGCAGGTGTCTGATAACAAAGTGGTACTTGAGGGGGTTTTATTTCCAGGCTTTCCCTACCTATAGCATGCACTGTAGGTGGCCCACACCCCTGTTGGTAGCGTGGGGTGGGCTGAAATGTGTGTTGTCCCCTTGCACATACAGCTTGGGGTACTCATCATCCTCAGGAGCTGCTGTCAGTGCCTTGTGAGTGCACGGACTCAACCAGAGGTAGGTGTTGCAGTACGGGTCATGGGCTGGAGAAGCACGGCATCATTGTTGGATGTCACCCTTTGGCTCTCCAGAGCAGAGCTGCTGTTGAGTATGCAGTGGAAAGCTGAGCTTGTCCCTGCTGGACTGGGAAGCGTGTTACTGTGCTGTAGTGGTGAAAAGCCAGTCCCAGTGTTTGCAAAGAGGTGTTTTTCTGGTGAGCAGGAGCGAGAGCCAGAGGAATAAGGGATGGAATTCTCTGCTGTGTTTGCGTGGTGTGCCGTGGCAGAGGTTTTTAGAGGGCGAGAGCAGGGTCGGGGTCAACTGGCATGGGCTGCCTGGTGGGACAGTTGTGAATGGCCCTGGGGGGGGCTGTCTGTCTGTGTTGGTGTTTGTGTCTTATGTTTGTACTCAGTGACACGGCTGCGTGGGAATAAAATGTGTTGTAATCCTTCGTAAATGGTGTGGTCCTGTGTGATTGATTGACGGGGAGAGGATCCCCATGAGGGGTGGGGAGCAGCGATTTGAGGGTATTGGTCAGTCTTTAACAGCCACCTTTGAGAAGGACAGGAGCAGTGTGTTCTAAGTCAAGGGAATGGGGTAAAATAGCAGCTGGGCTGAAGGGGGAATTCCTTGCGGGGCTCAAGAGGAAAAAGGAATTGTAACAAACATCTCTCTGGAAGTGAGGTCACGCTTGGCAGGAAGATTATATGCAGGGACAAAGAAGTTAGTTACATTTAATTGGTCAAAAGTTAGACTACTAATTAATCATATATTGGCTATCTATATTACATGGGGTGAATTGCTCTTGCTTGCCGTGTAACTTAGAGTGTGTGCTCCATGATGGTGTCTGGGGGCAAGCTTTTTCGGTTCTGAATTGAGTCAGTGGTCACAATCTATCCCTGCCACCGTTCCATTAGACCCAGTTACTGCTTTTTCTTGTAGACTACTGAAGTACTTCTGTAGTACTACTAAACAAATCTTAAGGATAAGCTTAGTGCTGTTTTGTCTTCAGCAGCTTCTGGTGCAGGTGTTGCGCTGCTATCAGTCCTTTAGCTCTTTTTCCCAGGTTTAGTTAGTGAGGAATGTACTGCTTATACAAAGTCTTGTTTTGCTAAGTGCTGGTTTTAATCTCACCAGACACCATTTGCACCATGGCAAATTCACATCCCACCCCCCCACCTTTGAGCCTATGAGACAATGATTTGAGGAGTCTCTTAGATGTCACTATTATTTCTTTTATTAAACTGAATCGGTTTAAACACAGCAAACCAGTTAATCAATCATAGGTGCCACAATATATCTACATAAGCAAGTCCTATTTATTTCCCAAGAGCAGTCTGTTTGTTAATGACTTTCTGTCAATCAGAGTTTGAGCTCCCCAATCCAAGCATCTTGCCATCATCAGATACAGGTGCTGCCTTTACTTGTGTGTCGTGGATCCAGGAGCTGATTCCTTCCACCTTCACTGCAGTTTAAGTTTGTTTTCAGCTCAGTGTTGAGGCTGCTTTACTTCTTTGAGTGCGTCACCCTTCCATGTTTACACAAAGAAGACTGTCTCCTGGTTGGAATGGGTGAGCCAGTGTGTCCAAGCCAAGCCTGTTGCTTTAGGTACCTGTGTAGTGAGAAAAAAGTCTGTGAAATAGCCATCAAATGTTCTTTAATTATAGTCTGTGCTTTTGTATGCATTTGGTCCCCCTTAGCATTCAAAGAGTTAGTAAGAGATCCTTTCCCACATTCAAATTCAAAGGGGCTATCTGAATTTGCAGAAGCCCTATGGGCAATTCCTGTCCACTTTAGGTGTGTTTCTTGGCAGAGTTTAGCAGTGTGAGGCTTTTTCATTCTTTCCACTTCGCTTTTGGATATGTAATTTCCCATTTAACTTGTAAAAACTTGGACAACACTTGTATTATTTCTACAATAAAATTAATCCCATTATTGTAAGAGATACTTTCTGGATCCCCAAATCAATGTATAATTCCTTTTAACAAGATATTAAACTACTGCTCTACCACCTTTGTAGGTAGGAAAAGGCATTGATCAATATCAGAAACCATTTCTATTGATTACAAAAGGCAGCCCTGAAAGGTAAGGTGTATTTGCAAGTATTCCCCAGGACTTAGTCCTCATTTTACAAGTCCTTCTATGACTCTAAAATGCTTATTTCTTGCACTGACTATGAACAAATGTTCTTAAGGATAAGATACACTCAATGCACTTAGTTTTATTAAGTATTGGATATGATTTTTAACGAGGTGATAGAGTGGGTCAGGCTTCTTGAAATACTGAGATCTTGCAATATATATAAATATACTAAATATACACAAATATACTAAAATGTCTATACATAACAGTAAATACCTATATATAAATAAATACCTATTATATATAAATACATATAAACATATATATCAACAGTACTTGAATATAAGAGGATAGAGATTCATTGATTTGTATTTATATATATATATACATATATCAAAGGGTACATATTCATTTCTACATAATAATATAAGAGGGTTTATAATGTAATAGGGTATATGTATGTATATCCTATATATATGTGTGTATATATGTATATGCCCTATACCTATATATGCAGGTATAATTTATAACCTATTATATATAAATAAATATCTTTAGATATAATAGGGTGTATATTTATTTCTGTATACTTGAATAGGATATAGAGAAATTTATTTGTATTTATATTTATTCATATATCATAGGGTATAAATATACATAAATAAATAATTACAAATGAATCTATACCTTATTATATATGAATACTAATAAATCTATAACCTATTATATATGAATAAATATAAACACAACTAAATGAATCCCTATTATGTATAAATACAAATAAATGAACCTATACCCATAAATGAATCTATACCCTATGATATGTAAATAAATACAATAAATGAATATACACCCTATTCTATAAATGAATCTATATTCTATTATATGTAAATTAATACAACTAAATGAATCTATACCATTATCAATAAATGAATTTACACCATACTATATACGAATAAATATGAATAAA